>NW_018742951.1:4367089-5759493 GCF_001683475.1 Chenopodium quinoa
GAGAATAAGAGGTGGTTGCGTGGCTAGTGGCTGGCGGCTACAAAGCGACGACTCGTCGGCTTCGAAGGTCAGGCAGGTCGTGAGCTCCGGTGGTAGGGCCATGAGAAAGCAACAAAAACAAAAACCAAACCCCAACCATGAACAGGTTCACGTAAGAAGAAGAAAAGAAAGAAAGGAAAATAGGGAAGAAAAATAATTACCTTGACCATTTGACCGTTTGGGTGGCAAAGGTTTGTGAATTCAATAGGTATTTATAGAGTATGGTAAATTAGAGTTATTTAGGCCTCATAAGAAATGATATAAGGGAGAAATAATTGTCCAAAATTAATAAAAAGAATGATTGGGTTTGTTGTAGACATAAGTTGTAATTTGGTAGAGTATGTATTGGTCAAATTTAAAACTAATTTTATTTAAATCACATACTTAAAATAATTTGATCCAATATATATATTTTATAAACAAATAAATAATTTATAAAATACATTAAAATACAAGGTATAACAACCTCTATTTTATACTTCCTCCATTCATTTTTACTTGACCCGCTTTGACTTTTTATTCACCACCCTTCCTTTGACCGTCTTTTGTGAATAATAGGTAAGGAAAAACATATTCATGTGAAATCTTTTTTAATTCGTCGAAATAAATACTATCATAATATATAGTTTTTATAATTTTTACTTATGGAAAATTAAAGTTATTGATCGTTAAAGTATTGCATTGGCAAGGGTGATAAAAGAAATAGGTCAAGTAAAAAAGAACAGAGGAAGTACATTACATGTATAATTAGTGATGCGTATGTTCAAGAAACTTAAACACACACAAGGATAATTCAAGCCTAATTCTCTATAGGATTCGTCCACCAAGAATTAAACAAGAAGACAAGTAGATTAATTATGTTAAAGGTCACACCACCCCTTAATTAATCAACTTAAACAAAGCTTAAAGAACCTAATCACCAGCTTCAAGAAGCGAATGTTTTGATTGCAAAACAAACAAACACTTTGATTTATTAATCTGAAAAATTCTATATCTAAAAGTCATGAAATTACAACTATTTATAGACTAAAAACTAACTAATTTTAAGTCTAATAGGACTAGGACAAGTCCTTAGTCTTTAGCCCCAAGTAACCCAAATAAAATAGGAAAACTAATTCTACTTAGTCTATAATTCCTAAAATAAATAAAATTAAGGAAAAATTGCATTAAATAATACGACCTTTGCTCCGTCCGCTAAAAACAAGTTGACCTTTTGTTTATTTCAGAATAATACGACCTTTAGGGGTACTCCGCTTTAAACAAGTTATGACCGGTTATTAACTTGATTAACAGGTTATATGGACACGTGTCATTGTTTGATTTGTTTGAAAATTTTATTTGTTTTTTAAATTTTTTTTAATGTTTTTAATTTTTACAAGATTATTATTTTTTTATTTTATTTTTTTTAAAAAAATCCACCACCATCTTCCCCACCAACCACCAGCCACCGGTTGCCACCCCTTTCCTCTTCCCCAGCGTCTCCTAGCACCCCCTCCCCGCCCTCCGACGCCGGCTGCGCCCAGATCTCCCTCCTCCGGCGTCGACTCCGCTCCCCCAATTAGTCGTTTCAAGGTGGGGCGTTTTATGGTGGGGTTAGGTTGGGGTACGTCGTTTCAGGGGTGGATGTCGATGGGGTAAGGTGTTTCGGGGATGAGGTGGCTAGTCGTGGGTGTTTTTGTAGGGTTTCGTAGTGACCCGACACTACGCGGAAGGAAACCCGCCAAGACCCGCCCCTTAATTAAAGCAATTAACAAGCATAATAAACTTAATCAAATAAGACTAAGAACAAGAATTATACCTTTGTTGCGTGCTTCGCTCCCGAAGAGCTCTTACTTCAAAAACCCGAAACTACAAGATCTCCGACGGATCGTACCCTCGACCCGACCCGAGCGTCCTAAGTCTTGAAGGTTAGTCAAGACCCGGACAAAACAAAACTATGAGTTTTACGAATCAAAGGTTTACTCTAATTATAAGAGTTGCCTTTTTAATACCACTCAAGGTTGTTCATTTCCCAACACCCTTGAAGGGTATTTATAGGGAAATGGGTCCTTTATTTTCAATCTCCCATCAATGTGGGAGAG
This sequence comes from Chenopodium quinoa, assembly GCF_001683475.1. NCBI lineage: Eukaryota > Viridiplantae > Streptophyta > Magnoliopsida > Caryophyllales > Amaranthaceae > Chenopodium > Chenopodium quinoa. The sequence goes on from NW_018742951.1 coordinate 4,369,210, forward strand.
TTGAAAAATCAATGATTTATTTAATTCCAAATTAAATAAATAATTAACTTAATCACATTGCGACAAGTGGCACAATCACATGCTTGAGTGATGGCCAAGGCTAGGAAGGGGGGGGGCATTTTCCTTGCTCCCCAAGGCCTTGATTTGGTCCCCACATCCATGCACAAAACCGGGTCAAGGAAGGCTAGCTGGTTGCCAGCTAGCGTGCCAGCTAGGGCTGCCAGCTAGCACTACCTTGCTGCCTAGCACCCCAGCCAGCCAGTGCGTGCTGGTGCTGTGTGCTGGCGCTGGTGCGTGCTAGTGCCATGCGCTGGTGTGTGCTGGCGCTGGTGCTGTGCCTCGCATCTCTCGCACCATTGCTAGCATGGCAAGCATGCGTGCTTCTAGCGAGCCACGCATGCTGGCCCCTTGCCTTGCAAGTCACACGCATCAGCCTCGCACCACTCGCATGCTGCTGCTGCTATGCCTTCCTCGTACACACACACGCACACAAGACCTACCATGGTGCTGTGCTTGTGAGAGGGGCCTGCGATGGTGCCTAGCACCCAGCCACGCATGCTACGATGCAGTGCCATGCGAAGGCACGCATGTGCGCAGGCATGCTTGCTGTGTTGATGCGATAGGATAAGGCACAAGCACACGCACTGGCCTAGCCATGCGATGGTGTTGTGCTTGTGCTACGATGATGCGATGGGCTGCCTAGTGCTTGCGATGGTCAGCGATGGTGCCTAGGCATCATGCTAGGGCTGCGATAGCGCCTAGGCATGATGCTAGGGCTGCGATGGTGCGCCTAGCACACCTAGTGTGCTTAGGCTTGCGCCTAGCCATGCTAGGTGCATGCTAGCTCGAACTAGCCTAGCATCCACATGGCTAGGCCAGTGTGGTGCCAGGGCTATTTTTGTACTTGTTGCTTTGTGATTTTGCGACGCTCGGTCTCGACGCCCTAGGCTCAATATCCGACGTCTGTATTCGTAAAACTCTGTTGACTCATTTAAATCCTTTTGGATTAATTCGTCGTCTCGGATTGGTGATTCGATTGTGTTCGACCCGAAGGGTTCAGTTAAGATTAAGCTGTAATATCAATTGTACCTTGATATTACTGATCGGAAGCGGCCTCCACCTAGGCTTTCCGATCACTTGATCTTATTGAAGAATTAACTCTATAATAATTCTGAACCCTCTATTGGAAGAATACACTTGTTGGAAGGACACCATTCCTTTCAATCTCCCACTTGTCCTTCCGGACAAGTGTGCATACAGTGTATAGCCCATTTCCTATGTCTCTTAATGTTTCTTCGTGAACTATAAGGTAAGATTCATTGTCATCCTTATTACGTTCAGAAGTGTTTCTCGATCTCCGAGTTCGACTGTCAATAAGCAGATGATTTCTAAAATCCATCTGAGCACGGCCATGCATTTTCACAGTCTTGCTCTTCGAGCGGCCTTGTAAACAACAAAACATTTTCCCTATTGTTAATAGGGGGACAATCCCAGTCTTGCATTGTAATTTCATCTTACTAAGAGGACTTAGTCTCCCGAGTGTTCCCGTTATGATCCCCAGTTACGGCAGACGTTAGGAAACATCAAAGAGTCTAGTACTCAAATAAGAAAACTTCACAATACTCATGGTCGGAGGAAACAGGTTCCGATAGTCATAATGAGAAATGTACTTATGATTATTTGAAATTTCATAAAGTACTCTCATAGGTCTTATCCAGTACAGTTCCAAACTGTACCTGTGCAAATAATTTATGACTGTCACATCCTCGCAGCACAAGAAACGGTGCTGTAAATCATACTACACACTAATATATGGCGGTCATCAATCGTCCATCTGTTAGATGACCTCGATTAGGGACAATTTTCGATTTAAATATTCAATGTTCACTTAACAGGTGTTTCTTTATCCAAGACATGGTCTTGATACCCTGTTTTGAATATTTCCGTAAATCGAATGGACTCATTATTTAATTCTAAACCACAATTAAATAGTAATGGAGTGAATGATAATTTTGCTCAAAAAATTAATCACTCCATGAATGAATGGTTTCAATACAGTGTCTTACATTAAAACTACCAGTTTAATTAAAACACATGTACAGGGAATTTCAAAGCCAGTTTCCAACATGCTTGATTCCCATCGCCTCAATGTGCTTGTTGTGTTTCACCTGAGGCAGCGGTTTAGTCAAGGGATCGACCACATTATCATCTGTGCCAATCTTACAAATTCTAATTTCACCTTCGGATTTCCATTCCCTTATCATGTGAAATCGCCTTTGCACGTGTTTGACCTTCTGGTGTTCTTTGGGCTCCCTGGCCTGAGCGATAGCTCCATTGTTATCACAATAGAGGTCTATCGGCCCCTTGATTGAGGTTACAACACCAAGTTCGCTGATGAACTTACGAATCCAAACAGCTTCCTTGGAAGCTTCTGAAGCGGCCAAGTATTCGGCTTCAGTTGTAGAGCATGCAGTGGTGCTCTACTTGGCACTCTTCCAGCTGAACGCTCCTCTATTCAGACAGAATATGTACCCCGACTGTGACTTGAGGTCGTCTCTGTCAGTCTGGAAGCTAGCGTCGGTGTAACCTTCAACAACCAGTTTTTTGTGGCCTCCATACACCAGGAACTTATCCTTGTTCCTTTTCAGGTACTTTAGGATATTCTTGGCCGCAGTCCAATGCGCCTCTCCTAGGTTCGATTGGTATCTGCTCGTTGCACTCAGGGCATACGATACATCTGGCCTTGTACATATCATGACATACATGATCGATCCGATCAGTGAAGCATATGGGATCTGATTCATTCTTTCTCGCTCAACAGGTGTTTGCGGACACTGTTTCTTGCTGAGAGTTATGCCATGGGACATGGGTAAATGCCCTCTCTTGGCATTCTCCATGTTGAATCGAGCCAGTACTTTATCAATGTAAGTACTCTATCTTAATCCAATCATCCTTTTAGATCTATCTCTGTAGATCTTGATGCCCAATATGTACTATGCCTCTCCTAAGTCCTTAATTGAAAAACACTTTCCCAACCAGCCCTTTATGGACTCCAGTAATTTTGTGCTGTTTCCAATGAGAAGTATGTCATCAACATACAGGACTAGGAATGCAATATCACTCCCACTGACCTTCTTGTATACACAAGATTCATCTGCATTCTTGATAAAACCAAACTTGCTAATGGCTTCATCAAATCGCAGATTCCAACTTCTGCTGGCTTGCTTTAGTCCATAAATGGATTTCTTCAGCTTGCAAACCTTTCCAGCGTTGCCTGGATCGACAAAACCTTATGGTTGTGTCATATACACAGTTTCTTCCAAAATTCCATTTAGGAAGGCGGTTTTGACATCCATTTGCCATATTTCATAATCGTAATATGCAGCAATTGCTAGGATGATCTGGACGGATTTTAGCGTTGTAACTGGTGAAAAAGTTTCATCATAGTCAATCCCGTGGATTTGTCTATAGCTTTTTGCCACCAGTCTAGCTTTGTATATCGATACATTTCCATCCTTTTCTGTCTTCACTTTGAAGATCCATTTGCAACCAATGGGTGTATAACCCTCGGGCAAATTCACCAAGTCCCAGACTTGATTTTCAGACATGGAGTCCATCTCGGATCTCATGGCCTCTTACCATTTTGCAGAGTCGGGGCTTGTCATAGCTTGCTTGTATGTCGCCGGCTCATCACAATCCATGACTAGGATGTCCTGATCATAGGTTAAGACGATACCAAGGTATCTGTCTGGTTGAGATCTTTGCCGTTGCGACCTACGAAGGGTAATCTGTTGAGAATTATCATTGTCTGTTTGATTATGACCAATCTTCTTAGATGCTTCCAAAGCATTTAGATTGTCAGTTTTGTCAGGTTGACATTGTTGCTCGTCCTCTCGAACTTCGTCGAGTTCGATTTTCCTCCCACTTGTCATTTTGGAAAGGTGTTCCTTCTCCAAAAAGACACCATCACGAGCAACAAATACTTTGTTCTCGGATTTATTGTAGAAGTAATACCCTTTGGTTTCTTTTGGGTATCCCACAAAGAAACACTTATCCGATTTGGGGTGAATTTTGTCCGAAATTAATCGCTTGACATATGCTTCGCATCCCCAAATCTTGAGAAAAGACAACCTAGGAGGTTTCTTAGTCCATTATTCATATGGAGTCTTTTCAACAGCTTTTGACGGAGCTCTATTCAGTGTTAGTGCTGCAGTTTGTAGCGCATGTCCCCAGAAAGAGATAGGGAGTTCACTAAGACCCATCATTGATCGGACCATGTCTAACAAGGTTCTATTCCTCCGTTCGAACACTCTGTTCCATTGAGGAGTTCCGGGAGGTGTCAACTCTGAAAAAAATGCCATTTTCTTTCAAGTGATCGTCGAATTCATGGCTCAAATATTCGCCACCTCGATCCGATCGAAGTGCTTTAATTTTCTTGCCAAGCTGATTTTCAACTTCTTTCTGAAATTCTTTGAATTTCTCAAAGGATTCAGATTTATTCGACATTAAGTAGATATAGCCATATCTACTAAAATCGTCGGTGAAGGTGATGAAATATCGGTAACCTTGTCTTGCGGGTGTACTCATTGGTCCATATACATCCGTGTGTATTAGACCTAATAAGTTACTTGCCCTTTCTCCCAACTTGGAGAATGACTGTTTTATCATCTTGCCTAATAAGCATCCTTCACAATTTTCAAATGACTCTAAGTCGAATGAGTCAAGAACACCTTCTTGAAGAAGTTTCTTGATGCGCTTGATGTTAATATGGCCAAGACGACAATGCCACAAGTAGGTTTGATTCGACTCGATTTGGTATCAATCCTATTTTCTTTGTGTAAAGCATGCAATTTAATTTGAACATATGTTTGAAAGACAATCTTTGAAACAACTACGTTAGAAGTCTTTCATTTCAAACATCTTGGTGTCCAACACCATCGATCAAAATATTGTTCAAAAGCATGACAAAACTAGGATTAGTTTTAATTACATCTCAAAGACAAAATAGTGCATGCAAGCACGACCGAAAAACTATCTTCGTCGTCTTCTTGCTCTTGCACCAACACTTGATAAGCTTCTCACTTGGTCCCTGAAAAGGCAACATATAGTGAGTCATACTTGGTATCCAATACCTTATAATAAGCTTAATTCACAAGTGTTTAGGAAGATACCTGAGGTAGTCGGAATGTTCCCCTCTTCCTTGAAGAGCATGCATTCTCTCTTGTAGAGGCCTTGCATGCCACAATGGAAGCATCTCATCTTTGCCTTGACCTTCTTGAACTCCTTCTTCTTAGCTCTCAAGGTCCTTTTGGTCATTTCATAGGCGGTGGCTTGGCTAAGAAGTTGCACCACCTCCTTGAGTGAGTGTGTCTCCTTTCCCGCAGCGATATGCACTCTAAGTGCATCATAGCCCGAGTGGAGTGAAGCAAGCAAGATATGCCCCGCCATCTCATCTTCCAATGGGATTCCGAGAAGATGCATGTGTTTGAAGAGTCTAGTCATTCCAAGCACATGAGGTCGGAGGGGCATGCCGGGTCTCAATTTGGCATTGTAGATCTTTGTCCAAAGCCGGCGCCTTTCCTTAGCAAGACATTCCACGTTTGGTGGCTTTATCCTCATGTTTGAGAGTGACCTAGTCAAGTCAAACACAAGGCCATCAAAGTTTCCATTGTCACTCTTGGTGACTCTTACGTTGACAACATCCTCAAGTGCTTTGAGGAACATGCCCGGGAGATAGGAGGTAAGACTTTCCTTCCAATCTTCCGGGATGGAATTTTCCATAAGTCATGAGACCTTTTTGCAATTGGAAGACCATTCTTCATGAGCCTCATCGGTCATGATTCCTTTGGCAAAGAATCTTGGAATGGGAGTATCAAGAGTATACTCCAAGGAACAATTCCGGAGAGTTCTCTTGAGTTCCTCCTCCCATTCCTTGAAGTTGACCAAGTTTAAGGAAAAGGCCAACTTCTCGGGGAGTTCCAGGCACATATGGTTGTTGTTTGAATTACTTGCAGACATTGTTCTACAATTGAAAGGATTTGAAATGAAAAACCATTCATAAATTAATAAGTTGAAATTTAAAACATTCATATATATATTCAATCTTATTGTTCTACAAATTTTAGCTCAATATTATTAAGGGACCTAAGGTTTCTATGTTGGTTGATTTAAGTGAACATAACTAATCGTTGCAACATATAGAAATCCTAGACATGCATCTAGCAATCATAAAGAAATAACAAAATTATATATAAGGAGGCATAGAAATAGATGCATTTTGGCAACTAGCATGACCCCTTGAAATCTTCAATTTCCATGGGTCTTCATTTTGACTCGTCTTCATCCAAACGCCGTCTTGAGACATCTTGGCCAAAAAAAAATAAAGCTAGCTAGAACTAAGATTAATCTAATAGTACAAAAATACTTAACGGTTCGCAAACCGTATTTAGATTTACCAAAATACATAACGGAACGCAGTCCATATTTTCTATCCTAGTCGGGCCCCACTAGTTGCCATTTTCAAAGACCTGTTTTGAAAACAATCTTCCATTCACCCATTCACTATTTGTGAATGGCCCATGCAATTTTACGAAATACATAATTAAACACGCAAAACTAGTAACTAACTTAGGTGGTTAATCCGATTAACGCGCCTAATTAAAACTAGTCAAAGTTGTTTAATCCATTATTTCTAAACGCAAAATTCTTACGCAATTAATTAAGCTCCCACTAAATTCCGCATCCATACTTAATTAATCCGATTAATTTAGTCGGCATAACCCATAATTTGTCAAAATTTTGCAAAATCGAAAATCGAGGTTTTTAGCCTCGTTAAAATAATTACAAAAAAAATATTTTAAAGACGGGATAATGCAAATATCATAGCCCAAATTTTAAGCAAAATGCCCCAACATAACCCTTTGAGGGTGCGCACCATGGCTGCTAGGCAGCCCATAGCATGGCGCCATGGTGCATGGGCGAGGCCTGCTATGCCCAGCGAGCATCGCTGCTAGCCCAGCTGCCTGCTAGCATGCTGCGCATGCTTGCTAGCATGCTGGTGCTTGCGAGCAACTTGTGTGCTGGGCTGGCGCCTACTGATGCTAGCCAGCATGCATAGGCAGCCCCTGCCCAGCCATTGCCCCACGCAATGCTGCGCCCAGCAAGCTCCCTGCCACACAGCCACACGCATCATCATGGCACACCCCTGTGCGCACCATAGGTAGCCACATGTGGGCTGCTAGGCAGCCCGGCTAGCCTTGGTGGCGCTTGGGTGTTCTTGCCTTGATTTGCGTGCCAATTCTCGGAATTTAATTCCGATTTGTGTGTGACAATAATTAATTCTAAATTACAGTTTAGAATCAATTTGAGGAAAAATAAAATAAAAGTAAGTCCAACTTAAATAATATTAATTTTATTGGTGCACAAGCCTAAATTATCCAAAAATTTTATTTTAAACAAAATTAGGTCTTACTTTATGCTTAAAATAAAATGAGCTATGTCCATAATTAATCTTGACAATATGCAAATAAATAATGGGTTTGACAAATGGGAGTTGGAAAAATAAATTAACCATCCAATGATAAAATTTTCCAACTTTCATACTTGTGTAAAATACCAAGATTACATCTTCCAATATGAAGATTAATTAAATTTTACTCACAAGTAATTGAACTTGATGGATTTTAATCAACCAAACATGAAAAATCCAAACTTTGTTCAACATGGAATTTAGGGTTAGGGTTCACATCATTTAAACCTTTAAAGATTAGAACTTTAACATTATAGGAACTTAAAATTACAAGATCACAACAAGCTTTCACATTTTATTGCAATTTATTTGCAAAATTTGTGAAAAACAAGTTTATGTGAAAAATGGTATATCAACTTAAGCACTAATAAAAACTCCATTATTATGCTTATGGATATTTTAAAACCAGTAGATTAGTGATGCAAATGTGCATTTAATCTAACCTTGTAATGCTTGCATTAATCAAGGCTTAAAAAGAATTAAAATTTTCGTTGAAAAACGAAAAAACCCCAGAAAAATGGGTTTCTTGTTCGAATTTGGCTTCTGGACAGCCTTCAAAGAGGATTGAATCTGTTCCAGAATGTCGATTCCACCCAAAAATCACTATTTTTGAGCTAAAATCTGGGTTCGACAGCCAAATCGAGAATAAAATCGAGTTTTAAAATTAATTAAAACGAGCATCTAATCTAATTAGAAGAACATGAACCAGAAAAATAAATTCTTTTAAAAACACCTTAATTAAAATAATTGCAAAAATTAAAAGGAGCGTGGCTCCGATACCGCTGTAGGGTTTCGTAGTGACCCGACACTACGCGGAAGGAAACCCCCCAAGACCCGCCCCTTAATTAAAGCAATTAACAAGCATAATAAACTTAATCAAATAAGACTAAGAACAAGAATTATACCTTTGTTGCGTGCTTCGCTCCCGAAGAGCTCTTACTTCAAAATCCCGAAACTACGAGATCTCCGACGGATCGTACCCTCGACCCGACCCGAGCGTCCTAAGTCTTGAAGGTTAGTCAAGACCCGGACAAAACAAAACTATGAGTTTTACGAATCAAAGGTTTACTCTAATTATAAGAGTTGCCTTTTTAATTCCACTCAAGGTTGTTCATTTCCTAACACCCTTGAAGGGTATTTATAGGGAAATGGGTCCTTGATTTTCAATCTCCCATCAATGTGGGAGAGTTGAAAATTCAATGATTTATTTAATTCCAAATTAAATAAATAATCAACTTAATCACATTGCGACAAGTGGCACAATCACATGCTTGAGTGATGGCCAAGGCTAGGAAGGGGGGGGGACCATTTGCCTTGCTCCCCAAGGCCTTGATTTGGTCCCCACATCCAAGCACAAAACCGGGTCAAGGAAGGCTAGCTGGCTGCCAGCTAGCGTGCCGGCTAGGGCTGCCAGCTAGCACTGCCTTGCTGCCCAGCACCCTAGCCAGCCAGTGCGTGCTGGTGCTGGGCTGTGCTGGTGCTGTGTGCTGGCGCTGGTGCATGTTAGTGCCATGCGCTGGTGCGTGCTGGCGCTGGTGCTGTGCCTCACATCTCTTGCTGCATCTCTCGCACCATTGCTAGCATGGCAGCATGCGTGCTGCTAGCGAGCCACGCATGCTGGCCCCTTGCCTTGCCAGTCACACGCATCAGCCTCGCACCACTCGCATGCTGCTGCTGCTATGCCTTCCTCGTACACACACACGCACACAAGACCTACCATGGTGCTGTGTTTGTGAGAGGGGCCTGCGATGGTGCCTAGCACCCAGCCACGCATGCTACGATGCAGTGCCATGCGAAGGCACGCATGTGCGCAGGCATGCTTGCTGTGTTGATGCGATAGGATAAGGCACAAGCACACGCACACACGCACTGGCCTAGCCATACGATGGTGTTGTGCTTGTGCTGCGATGTTGCGATGGGATGCCTAGTGCTTGCGATTGTCAGCGATGGTGCCTAGGCATCATGCTAGGGCTGCGATAGCGCCTAGGCATGATGCTAGGGTGGTGCGCCTAGCACACCTAGTGTGCTTAGGCTTGCGCCTAGCCATGCTAGGTGCATGCTAGCTCGAACTAGCCTAGCATCCACATGGCTAGGCCAGTGTGGTGCCAGGGCTATTTTTATACTTGTTGCTTTGCGATTTTGCGACGCTCGTTCTCGACGCCCTAGGCTCGATATCCGACGTCTGTATTCATAAAACTTTGTCGACTCATTTAAATCCTTTCAGATTAATTCGTCGTCTCGGATCGGTGATTCAATTGGGTTCGACCCGAAGGGTTCAGTTAAGATTAAGCTGTAATATCAATTGTACCTTGATATTACTAATCAGAAGCGGCCTCCACCTAGGCTTTCCGATCACTTGATCTTACTGAAGAATTAACTCTGTAATAATTCTGAACCCTCTATCGGAAGAATACACTTGTTGGAAGGACACCATTCCTTTCAGTTTTGTGCTGGGGGTGGTCGGTTTTTAGGGAAAGAGTGGGGTGGATTTTCGAAGTGGCTAGATGTGAAATCGGGGTGGCTGAGAGGTTTTTGAGGTGGCTAGGTAGGGAAATCGGGATGCTGGGGTTTTTTGGGGTGCAGTAGAGTGGTTTCCGGAGTGGCTGAGTGGGGAATGCGGGGTTGCTGGTGTGGTTGAGTTGGTTGAGTGGGTTTATCGGGTTGGTTGGGACTGGAATTACGGTGGGGTTTATCAGGTTGCTAGTGGGGTCGGAGAGATTGGGTGGGGTTTGAACGGTCGGCTAGATAGGGTGGGGTTGCGGGTTGTTTTGGGGCAAGGGTGGTGCTTTCCGGTAGGCTAGGGAGGAAATGGGGAAGGGATGTGGCGGCCGGCGCTGAGGGCTGGGTTGACAGGTTGCCGGGGAAGGGGAAGGTCGCCGGGGAAGGGGAAAGGGTGGCTGGTGGTGGAGGTGGGTATTTTTTTTTTTTTTAAGATTTTAATTATTAATTAACCATAATTAAAGTTTTAATTAAGAGTTAATTAGATTATTAAACGAATTTATTGAAAATTTTAACCGGTTATTCAGGTTGTAGGTAAAATAACTTGTTTAAAGTGGAGTACCCCTAAATTTCGTATTATTTTGAAATAAACAAAAGGTCAACTTGTTATTAGCGGACGGGGTAAATGTCGTATTATTTAATGCAATTTTTCCTAAAATTAATCCTAAGTGCTTAAACCAAGAAAACCCTTTCAAGTGAAAGGTAAAAACTTGCAAGCAAAAACTAATAAAAAACCACTAAGTAGGGTAAGTAGAGTGGTTCGGAACTTGAGCTTGTACTAGACACCAAGTTCCTTTGCTTGAATCGTCCAACAACCGCCAATTTGTAACTTCTAATGAGTTAATGTTCAACTTTAGGTTTTCCTTGTAAAGATTTGAAAGGAATGGTGTTCTTCCAACAAGTGTATTCTTCCGATAGTGGGTTCAGAATTATTACGGAGCTAATTATTCAATAAGGTCAAGTGATCGGAATGCCTAGGTGGAGGCCGCTTCCGATCAGTAATATCGAGGTACAATTGATATTACAGCTTAATCATAACTGAATCCTTCGGGTCGAACCCAATGGAATCACCGATCCGAGACGACGAATTAATCCGAAAGGATTTAATGAGTCGACAGAGTTTTACGAATACAGACGTCGGAAATCGAGCCTAGGGCGTCGAGACCGAGCGTCGCAAAATCACAAGCAACAAGTATGAGCGTAGCCGTAGCTAGGCTAGGCTAGCTCATCGCATGCATAGGCGCACCATGTGTGTTCTAGGCGCACCATGGTATGCTAGGCACTATCGCACCCTAGGCGTGCCATGGCAGCCCATCGCAAGCTAGCAGCATGCTAGCATGGGTGCCTGGGTGCGCATGGAAGCTATCGCAAGCTCCACAAGCACCAGGCAGCCCATCGCAGCTAGCAACGTGCTAGCTTGGGTGCCTTGGTGCATGTGGCAGGCCATCGCAGCACGCAAGCTCAAGGCCAGGCACCATCGCAATGCCAAGGGCTTGCGTGTGTGCCTCGCATCCTCGCACAGTAGCCTCGCACAGCAGCAGCAATGATGCGTGTGGGCTGGTGCGTGTGTGCGTGCCTCGCACCAAGCATAGCAGTGCTAGGAACTGGCTGATGTGTGTGCGAGGGATGCATGGTGCGCAGCGTGGATGGTGCGAAGGAAGGGGGCCAGCATGCGTGGCTCGCTAACAGCACGCATGCTGGCTGTGCTAGCAATGGGATGCGAGGGAGATGCTGCGAGAGAGATGCATGTGCGTGCGATAGGCAGTGCTAGGCAGCCAGCAGCACCAGCGCCTAGCACAGCCTAGCACCAGGCATGCAAGGCTGCTGGGCAGGCACATGCTAGCTGGCTGGGCTGGCCACCACCATGCTAGCTGGCGTGCTAGCTGGCAGCAGCCCAACACCCCTCTTAGGTGAGGCGGTTTTGTGAGGGTTGGGACCAAGGCTTTGGGAAAGACTTGGGGAGCAAGGCAATGGTCCTCCCCACCCCTCCATGGTCCTCACCTAACCTTCTCTCTCCCTTTTGACACTTGTTGCATTGTGATTAGATTTATTTATTAATTTATTTTAGAAATAAATTAATTAGCAAATTATACATTCTCCCACATTGGTTGGGGAATGAAATACAAGTGTTCATTTCCCTATAAATACCAAGCTTGGGTATTGGGAAATGAACAACCTTGAGTGGAATTAAAAAGGCAACTCTAAGAAAGAGTAAACCTTTGATTCGTAAAACTCATAGTTATTTTGTCCGGGTCTTGACTAACCTTCAAGACTTAGGACGCTCGGGTCGGGTCGAGGGTACGATCCGTCGGAGATCTCGTCTTTTCGGGATTTTGAAGTAAGAGCTCTTTGGGAGCGAAGCACGCGTCAAAGGTATAATTCTTGTTCTTAATCTTGTTTGATTAAGTTTATTAGGCTTGTTAATTGCTTTAATTAAGAGGCGGATCTTGGTGGGTTTCCTTCCGCGTAGTGTCGGGTCACTATGAAACCCTACAGCGGTATCGGAGCCATGCTCCTTTTAATTTTTGCAATTATTTTAATTAAGGTGTTTTAAAAGAATTTAATTTTCTGGTTCATGTTCATCGAATTAGATTAGATGCTCGTTTTAATTAATTTTTAAAACTCGATTTTATTTTCGATTTGGCTGTCAAACCCAGATTTTGGCTCAAAAATAGTGATTTTTGGGTGGAATCGACATTTTGGAACTGTTTCAATACTTGCAGGGTTGTCCAGAAGCCAAATTCTAACCAGAAACCCAATTTATCTGGGGTTTTTCGTTTTTCAACGAAAATTTTAATTCTTTTTAAGCATTGATTAATGCAAGCATTACAAGGTTAGATTAAATGCACCTTTGCATCACTAATCTACTGGTTTTAAAATATCCTTGAGCATAATAATGGAGTGTTTATTAGTGCTTAAGTTGATATACCAATTTTTCACATAAACTTGTTCTTTACAAATTTTGCAAATAAATTGAAATAAAGTGTGAAAACTTGTTGTGATTTTGTATTTTAAGTTCCCAAATAATGTTAAAGTTCTAATCTTTAAAGATTTAAATGATTGGAACCCTAACCCTAAATTCCATGTTAAACAAAGTTTGGATTTTTCATGTTTTGGTTGATTAAAATCCATCAAGTTCAATTACTTGTGAGTAAAATTTGATTAATCTTCATATTGGAAGATGTAATCTTGGTATTTTACACAAGTATGCAAGTTGGAAAATTTTATCATTGGATGGTTAATTTATTTTTCCAACTCCCTTTTGTCAAATCCATTATTAATTTGCATATAGGCAAGATTAATTTTGGACATAGATCATTTTATTTTAAGCATAAAGTGTGACCTATTTTTGTTCAAAATTGAAATTTTGGATACATTTAGGCTTGTGCACCAATAAAATAAATTTATTTAAGTTTGACTTTATTTTATTTTATTTTCCCTCAAATTAATTCTAAAATGTAATTTAGAATTAATTCATGTCACACGTAAATCGGGATTAAAATCCCAAGTCAATGCACGCAAATCGATGCAAAACCGCAAGCGTCACCAAGGCTAGCCGGGCTGCCTAGCAGCCCACATGTAGGCTGCCTGTGGTGCGCATATGGCTGTGCATCGTTTGGTGCGTGGCTGTGTGGCGGGGAGGGGTCTGCTGTGTGGTGCGTGTGCTGGTGCACTTGTGCTGCTGCTGGGCAGCGAGGCAGCAAGCCCCAGCCAGCCAGCCCACAGCTGCCTGCTAGCATGCGTAGCGTGTTGCTGGTGCTGGCTAGCAAGGCAGGCAGTGCTAGGCACACTTGCTAGCTGCCAGCACCACGCACCATGGCCCAGGGCCATGGGCTGCCTAGCAGCCATGGTGCGCCATGCATCATAGGATGATGCCTTGTTGCTTAAGCTTGAGCTATGATTTTGCGATAATTTTGCCGTTTTAATAATTTTAATTAATTATTTTAACGAGGCTAAAAACCTCGATTTTTTTTTTATTTTGCAATATTTTGACAAATTATGGGTTATGCCGACTTAATTAATCGGATTAATTAAGTACGGATGCGGAATTTAGTGGGAGCTTAATTAAGTGCGTTAGCATTTTGCGTTTAGAAATAATGGATTAAACCACTGTGACTAGTTTTAATTAGGTGATTAACCACCTAAGTTAGTTACTAGTTTTGCGTGTTTAATTATGTATTTCGTAAAATTGCATGGGCCATTCACAAATAGTGAATGGATGAATGGAAGATTGTTTTCAAAACAAGTTCGTTGAAAATGGCAACTAGTGGGGCTCGACTAGGATAGAAAATACGGACTGCGTTCCGTTATGTATTTTTGTAAATCTAAATACGGTCTGCGAACTGTTAAGTATTTTTGTACTATTAGCTTAATCTTAGTCGTTCTAGCTAGCTTCTTTTTATTTCATTTTGGCCAAGATGTCTCAAGACGGCGTTTCGACAAAGACGAGCCAAGATGAAGACCCATGGAAATTGAAGATTTCAAGGGGTCATGCTAGTTGCCAAATGCATCTAATTTTATGCCTTATATATTGTTATTATATATGATTGCTAGATGCATGTCTAGGATTTCTATTATGTTACGACGATTAGTTAAGTTCACTTAAATCAACCAACATAGAAACCCTAGGTCCCTTTAATAATATTGAGCTAAAATTTGCCGTTCCAAGAACAACACTTACCGAACTAATGCGCGTACGTGATGGATTACGCCAAAGCGAGGCATCACTACTTCCCTAGGAACGTAAGGTATACTAGGTATACAAGTTGTCTTGGTTAAGCTCAACGACATCAGTAAGGAGTCCTTAGATGTCGTGGCAAAAGAGATAAAATGTCAAGAATGCATTAGATGCGACATTTTATCAAACCGAGAGTAGCTTGGAGCTATTAGCAATTGGATTGCTTACCTTAAGATATTTAATGATTAAGACAAGACAAATCATGCTTAATCATTTCTTGATCTTTGGGATCTCGGAATCACTTTATTCTCGCCCATAAGGGACAATTTTAAATGCGTGGATAAAATGTTCAATAAGATTGAATATATGCATAAACGTTTTAAATTTCAACTTATTGATGCATGAATGGTTTTTCACTTCAAATTCTTTCAATTGTAGAATCATGTCTGCAAGTAACTCAAACAACAACCAATTCTCTTTGCGCTCAATTCTCGACAAGGAGAATTTGAGCGGGCCAAACTTTCTTGATTGGCAAAGAAATATCCGCATTTTACTAATGCAGGAGCAAAAGGAATACGTCCTTGATGAGGAAATGCCCGACGCTCCCAATGAGGAGGTCACTCAGGCTGCCCTTAACCGATGGCAAAGTGCCAATCGGGATGTCAAATGCATCATGTTGGCCACAATGTCTCCGGATCTTCAAAAGACTTTCTTTGAAAAGGAGACAACTTTTGAGATCATTTCTGAGCTTCAGAATATGTTTCAAGAGCAGGCCCGAATTGAAAGGTTCGAAACCCATAGGCAGATCCTTGAGAGCAAGTTCAAGAAAGGAGAGTCAGTCAGCCCCCATGTTCTCAAAATGATTGGATTATTTGAAAACATGGAAAGGCTTGATGATGGGTATTCAACCGAAATGGCAATTGACATCATTCTCCACTCCCTTCACAAAGGCTATGATCAGTTCAAGATGAACTATAATATGCATAGTATGGAGAAAACCCTCACCGAGCTTCATGGTATGTTGAAGCAAGCCGAGCAAACCCTCAAGAATGAGGGCAAGCATGACATGCTCATGGTGAGGAAGGGAAAGCCATTCAAACATGCGGGCAAAAAGAAGAGCTTTAAAGGGAAAAAGAAGAAATTCCCGCCTAAGTCAAAATTTGCCAAGGGCAGCAAGGACAAAACGGCAGCTTCTTCTAAATCTGATTCCGAATGTTTCTATTGCAAGAAGAAAGGACATTGGAAACGGGACTGCCTTAAATTCAAGGAAGATAAGAAGAACGGTAACGTTGCTTCTTCATCAGGTATTTTTATTATAGACTTAAACTTCGCTAGCAAAACATCATGGGTATTTGATACCGGATGTGGCTCACACCTTTGTTCCAATGCTCAGGGACTAAGGATAAGTAGGAGGCTAGAAAAGGGAGAGGTCGAGCTTCGGGTCGGCAATGGAGCAAGGATGTCTGCCGTCTCCGTTGGAACTCTCAGTTTGTCTTTGCCCTCAGCGTTTATTCTAGAACTTGAAAATTGTTATCATGTTCCTAGAGTGACCAAAAACATTATTTCAATATCGGCGTTGGACGCCAAAGGATTCGAATTTCGAATCAAAAACAATAGTTGTTTTATTTACTTTGATAATGTTTTATATGGTAAGGCACATTCAGAAAATGGTCTTTATGTGCTTTCACTAGACAAAAAGGGCTAAGACCATCGAGTCGAATCAAACCTACTTGTGGCATTGTCGTCTTGGCCATATTAACATCAAACACATCAAGAAACTTCTTCAAGAAGGTGTTCTTGACTCATTCGACTTAGAGTCGTTTGAAAATTGCGAAGGATGCTTATTAGACAAGATGATAAAACAGTCGTTCTCCAAGTTGGGAGAAAGGGCAAGTGACTTATTAGGTCTAATACACACGGATGTATGTGGACCAATGAGCACACCCGCAAGACAAGGTTGACGATATTTCATCAATTTCACCGACGATTATAGTAGATATGGCTATGTCTACCTAATGTCGAATAAATATGAATCCTTTGAGAAATTCAAAGGATTTCAGAAAGAAGTTGAAAATCAGCTTGGCAAGAAAATTAAAGCACTTCGATCGGATCGAGGTGGCGAATATTTGAGCCATGAATTCGACGATCACCTGAAAGAAAATGGCATTCTTTCAGAGTTGACACCTCCCGGAACTCCTCAATGGAACGGAGTGTCCAAACGGAGAAATCGGACCTTGTTAGACATGGTTCGATCAATGATGGATCTTAGTGAACTCCCTATCTCTTTCTGGGGACATGCACTACAAACTGCAGCACTAACACTGAATAGAGCTCCGTCAAAAGCTGTTGAAAAGACTCCATATGAATTATGGACTAAGAAACCTCCTAAGTTGTCTTTTCTCAAGATTTGGGGATGCGAAGCATATGTCAAGCGATTAATTTCGGACAAACTTCACCCCAAATCGGATAAGTGTTTCTTTGTGGGATATCCAAAAGAAACCAAAGGGTATTACTTCTACAATAAATCCGAGAACAAAGTTTTTGTTGCTCGTGATGGTGTCTTTTTGGAGAAGGATCACCTTTCCAAAATGACAAGTGGGCTCGACGAAGATCGAGAGGACGAGCAACAATGTCAACCTGACAAAACTGACAATCTAGATACTTTGGAAGCATCTAAGAAGATTGGTCAGAATCAAACAGACAATGTAAATGCTCAACCGATTACCTTACGTAGGTCGCAACGACAAAGATCTCAACCAGACAGATACCTTGGTATCGTCTTAACCGATGATCAGGACATCCTAGTCATGGATGGTGATGAGTCGGCAACATACAAGCAAGCTATGACAAGCCCCAACTCTGCAAAATGGCAAGAGGCCATGAAATCCGAGATGGACTCCATGTCTGAAAATCAAGTATGGGACTTGGTGAATTTGCCCGAGGGTTATACACCCATTGGTTGCAAATGGATCTTCAAAGTGAAGACAGACAAGGATGGAAATGTATCAATATACAAAGCTAGACTGGTGGCAAAAGTTTATAGACAAGTCCACGAGATTGACTATGACGAAACGTTTTCACCAGTTGCAATGCTAAAATCCGTCCGGATCATCCTAGCGATTGCTGCATATTACGATTACAAAATATGGCAAATGGATGTCAAAACCGCCTTCCTTAATGGAATTTTGGAAGAAACTGTGTATATGACACAACCAGAAGGTTTTGTCGATCCAGGCAACGCTGGAAAGGTTTGCAAGCTGAAGAAGTCCATTTATGGACTAAAGCAAGCCAGCAGAAGTTGGAATCTGCGATTTGATGAAGCCATTAGCAAGTTTGGTTTTATCAAGAATCCAGATGAGTCTTGTGTATACAAGAAGGTCAGTGGGAGTGATATTGCATTCCTAGTCCTGTATGTCGATGACATACTTTTCATTGGAAACAAAACAAAATTGTTGAAGTCCGTAAAGGTCTGGTTGGGAAAGTTCTTTTCAATGAAGGACTTAGGAGAGGCACAATACATATTAGGCATCAAGATCTACAGGGATAGATCTAAGAGGATGATTTGATTAAGCCAGAGTACTTACATTGATAAGGTACTGGCTCGATTCAACATGGAGAATGCCAAAAGAGGGCATTTACCCATGTCCCATGGCGTAACTCTCAGCAAGAAAAAGTGTCCACAGACACCTATTGAGCGCGAAAGAATGAATCAGATCCCATATGCTTCGCTAATAGGATCGATCATGTATGCCATGATATGTACAAGGCCAGATGTATCGTATGCCCTGAGTGCAACGAGTCGATACCAATCGAACCCAGGAGAGGCGCATTGGACTGCGGCCAAGAACATCCTTAAGTACCTGAAAAGGAACAAGGATAAATTCCTAGTGTATGGAGGCCACAAACAACTGGTTGTTGAAGGTTACACGACGCTAACTTCCAGACTGACAGAGACGACTTCAAGTCACAGTCTGGATTTTTATTCTGTCTGAATGGAGGAGCTTTCAGCTGGAAGAGTGCCAAGCAGAGCACCACTACAGACTCTACAACTGAAGCCGAGTACTTGGCCGCTTCAGAAGCAGCCAAGGAAGCTGTTTGGATTCGCAAGTTCATAAGTGAACTTGGTGTTGTACCCTTAATCAAGGGGCCGATAGACCTCTATTGTGATAATAATGGAGCTATCGCTCAGGCCAGGGAGCCGAGAGAACACCAGAAGGTCAAACACGTGCAAAGGCAATTTCACATGATAAGGGAATGGAAATCCGAAGGTGAAATCAGAATTTGTAAGATCGACACGGATGATAATGTAGCCGATCCTTTGACTACACCTTTGCCTCAAGTGAAGCACAACAAACACGTTGAGGCAATGGGAATCAAGCACGTAGGAAACTGGCTTTGAAAATTCCTTGTACATGTGTTTTAATTAAACGGGTTGATTTAATGTAAGACACTGTATTAAAACCATTCATTAATGGAGTAATTAATTTAGTGCAAAATTATCATTGACTCCATTACTATTTAATTGTGGTTTATAATTAAATAATGAGTCCATTCGATTTACGGAAATATTCAAAATAGGGTATCAAGACCATGTCTTGGATAAAGAAACACCTGTTAAGTGAACATTGAATATGAAATCAAAAAGTGTCCCTAATCGAGGTCATCTAACAGATGGACGATTGATGACCGCCATAGATTAGTGTGTAGTATGATTTACAGCACCGTTTCTTATGCTGCGAGGACGTGACGGTCATAATTCATTTGCACAGGTACAGTTTGGAACTGTACTGGATAAGACCTATGAGAGTACTTTAAGAAAATTTAAATTTTGTCATAAGTACATTTCTCATTATGACTATCGGAACTTATTTCCTCCGACCATGAGTACTGTGAAGTTTTCTTGTTTGAGTACTAGACTCTTTGATGTTTCCAAACGTCTGCCGTAACTGGGGATCATAACGGGAACACTCGGGAGACTATGTCCTCTTAGTAAGAAAAACTTACAATACAAGACTGGGATTGTCCCCCTACTAACAATAGGGACAATGTTTTGTTGTTTACAAGGCCGCTCGAAGAGCGAGACTGTGAAAATGCATGGCCGTGCTCAGATGGATTTTAGAAATCATCTGCTTATTGATAGTCGAACTCGGAGATCGAGAAATACTTCTAAACGTAATAAGGATGAAAAAGAATCTTACCTTATAGTTAACGAAGAAACATTAAGTGACATAGGAAATGAGCTATACACTGTATGCACAAGTGGGAGATTGAAAGGAATGGTGTCCTTCCAACAAGTGTATTCTTCCGATAGAGGGTTCAGAATTATTACAGAACTAATTCTTCAGTAAGGTCAAGTGATCGGAATGCCTAGGTGGAGGCCGCTTCCGATTAGTAATATCGAGGTACAATTGATATTACAACTTAATCTTTACTGAACCCTTCGGGTCGAACCCAATCGAATCACCGATCCGAGAAGACGAATTAATCCGAAAGGATTTAATGAGTCGACAGAGTTGTACGAATACAGTCGTTGGAAATCGAGCCTAGGGCGTCGAGACCGAGCGTCGCAAAATCACAAGCAACAAGTATGAGCGTAGCCGTAGCTAGGCTAGGCTAGCTCATCGCATGCATAGGCGCACCATGTGTGTGCTAGGCGCACCATGGTATGCTAGGCACTATCGCACCCTAGGCGTGCCATGGCAGCCCATCGCAAGCTAGCAGCATGCTAGCATGGGTGCCTGGGTGAGCATGGCAGCTATCGCAAGCTCCACAAGCACCAGGCAGCCCATCGCAGCTAGCAACGTGCTAGCTTGGGTGCTTGGGTGCATGTGGCAGGCCATCGCAGCACGCAAGCTCAAGGCCAGGCACCATCGCAATGCCAAGGGCTTGCGTGTGTGCCTCGCATCCTCGCACAGTAGCCTCGCACAGCAGCAGCAATGATGCGTGTGGGCTGGTGCGTGTGTGCGTGCCTCGCACCAAGCATAGCAGTGCTAGGAACTGGCTGATGCGTGTGCGAGGGATGCATGGTGCGCAGCGTGGATGGTGCGAAGGAAGGGGGCCAGCATGCGTGGCTCGCTAACAGCACGCATGCTGGTTGTGCTAGCAATGGGATGCGAGGGAGATGCTGCGAGAGATGCATGTGCGTGTGATAGGCAGTGCTAGGCAGCCAGCAGCACTAGCGCCTAGCACTAGCCAGCACCAGCGCCTAGCAAAGCCTAGCACCAGACATGCGAGGCTGCTGGGCAGGCACATGCTAGCTGGTTGGGTTGGCCAGCACCATGCTAGCTGGCATGCTAGCTGGCAGCAGCCCAGCACCCCTCTTAGGTGAGGTGGTTTTGTGAGGGTGGGGACCAAGGCTTTGGGAAAGCCTTGGGGAGCAAGGCAATGGTCCCCCCCACCCCTCCATGGTCCTCACCTAACCTTCTCTCTCCCTTTTGACACTTGTTGCATTGTGATTAGATTTATTTATTAATTTATTTTAGAAATAAATTAATTAGCAAATTATACATTCTCCCACATTGGTTGGGGAATGAAATACAAGGGTTCATTTCCCTATAAATACCAAGCTTGGGTATTGGGAAATGAACAACCTTGAGTGGAATTAAAAAGGCAACTCTAAGAAAGAGTAAACCTTTGATTCGTAAAACTCATAGTTATTTTGTCCGGTCTTGACTAACCTTCAAGACTTAGGACGCTCGGGTCGGGTCGAGGGTACGATCCGTCGGAGATCTCGTCTTTTCGGGATTTTGAAGTAAGAGCTCTTTGGGAGCGAAGCACGCGTCAAAGGTATAATTCTTGTTCTTAATCTTGTTTGATTAAGTTTATTATGCTTGTTAATTGCTTTAATAAAGGGGCGGGTCTTGGTGGGTTTCCTTCCGCGTAGTGTCGGGTCACTACGAAACCCTACAAGATTTAACAAACTCTCGAAATTCTCAATATCCGGATCATGCTCCTCTTCTTCAAAAGAATTTGTCCTCAAATCTCGAAGTTCATCATCAGGAACACAACGAGCTAAATCTCCCACATTAAATGTAGTACTTACACCATAGTCATAGGGAAGATTGAGCTTGAAAGCATTATCATTCACTTTCTCAATAACCTTGAAAGGACCTTCACTTCGAGGCATGAGCTTATTCTTTCTCTTGCTTGGAAACTTTTCTTTCCTTATATGCAACCACACCAAATCACCAACCTTGAAGTTTTGTGGCTTTCTATGTCGATTTGTTCTCTCTTTGTAAATTGAATTTATCTTCTCAATTCTAGCACGCACTTGAGCATGTAACTTTTGCATCACTTGAACTTTGGTCTTAGCATCATGATTCACCAATTCGCCCTTAGGAAAAGGAATTAAATCCAATGGTAGCCTTGGATTCGTACCATACACAATCTTAAAAGGTGAATGATTAGTAGCATAAGTAGGAGAACGGTTATAAGCAAACTCATTATGAGCAATTTTAACATCCCAATACTTTTGAGTTTTACTTACCAATCCATGCAACAATACTCCCAAAGTTCGATTAGTAACTTCCGTTTGTCCATCCGTTTGAGGATGATAAGAAGTGCTAAATAAAAGCTTAGTTTCAACTAGCTTCCACAAAGACTTCCAAAAGAAACTCATGAATTTAACATCCCTATTGTTTAGGGTAAAAATACCCTATGCCACGTGGCCCAATAGCATAATGACACGTGGCAGCCCACCAGAGGCCCTACGGGATCCAATCGGATGCTGACACGTGACATTGTACCCCCAATGTGGGAGCAGATCTTCATCTGCTATAAATAGAGGAAATTCCTCATTTATTACCCATTTATATAAATATAAACACAAAAACCGAGCAATATTAATTGCGGAATCTCTCTGAATCAGGGAGAAAAACCCATTTACTTTCCGCCCTTTTACACATCCAGAATCATACTAACTTGATCGTCGGAGGCGGAACTCCACCCAACCGGAGTTTCGTGGTTTTGCAGGTACAAACGTTAGGCGTGTATACTCAGGATTGTAACTCTCCAGAGGGACTCCAAAAACCCCAGAAACATTTGGCGGCGTCTGTGGGGAGAGTACATTTGAGATGGCATCCGACATTGTACCGCCTGTAGAGGGAAGCCGGCCTACGGTTGAACCTGAGGTCCATACGGATCATGACAGTGGTGACGACTATGAGGTCGACACCTATGTGGCCCCAGACGGGTCATTTCGTACAAGGCGCACCCATTCCAAAGAAAAAAAGGAACGGGCCAAGACAAAGCTGGTCCCAGCAACCTAGGCGGCAAGCACGCTGGGCAACCCCAGGCGACGGAGGGCACAACCCCCGTCACCAGAGACGAGCTCATGAAATTCATGACGAGTTTTAAACTGGCTCAAACAAGGGTCTGTCAGCAAAGAAGCCTTCTCCCTCCGGGAAGAAGCAAATCAAAGACCAGGTGCCTACTCTTCACCCCAAACCCAAGGGGACGGATGGGCCCCTGATCGACCTTTCAAAACTTCGTTTCCTTGAATCAGGACAAAGGAAGGTCATCCGGCAAGTTCAGCCGGATGGGTCAAAAAAGACTTTCTCTGACGCCCGGATGTTCATCAAGGAGAAGAGAAGTCAGCAAATGTCTGGGTCGGCCTCGACGTCGACTTACCCAGACAATTTCCGCAATACTTCAATGAAGCATTCGTAGACACATCAAGGGAGTCAGTCACGCGGCATGTCCCCACGTACTGGCCCTCACATCATCCAACTGGCTCCGTATGTGCCCCAACAAGCCATACATGTCGTATGGATCACCATACATGCAGCCGTGCCCCTTTGGGGGTCAGGCGGCACATCAGGTCCAGCCCATGGACTGGCAGCTCCGGCTGCTCAACCTTGGGGAATAGTCGTCGGCGTTCTCTAAGGAGATAACCGAGGCGGCACAGCCGGCCAAGGTTAAAAATGTGTTGGTTGGTACCTACAACCGTACCACCAACCCGGAAGACCACCTAATGGCATACACCAACCTCATGTACCTACAGGGGTTGGATGATGCCGCCTGGTGCCGATGCTTCCCGGCCACATTGAAGGGCATAGCCCAACGATGGTTTGACAGCCTGTCAGCCGGGTGCATTAACAACTTCAAGACGCTTGCATACCTGTTCGCGTCCAACTTCTCCATGAACATCCCTGCCAAAAAGACAAGTCTCGACCTAGGGGCTATCCAGCAGGGAGACAAGGAGGGACTACGGTCCTATTTCAGGCAGTTCAATCTGATGAGAATTCAGATTCAAGGGCTTTCTGATGAAGTTGCATACACAGACTTCTTCAAGGGTCTGAAGGACGGGTCGACTTTCAAATTCAACCTAGTCCGCAAGAGGTTCACCACTCTCCAAGAGGCGTTTATGGAAGCCGAAGCCTACATACAGGCGACGAAACTCTGTGCCATCAAGTACTCGTCGGAACCTAAGAGGTCTGACAAAAAAGAAAGTCGACCTTCCCAGCCGGCCAAAAAAGAAGAGGGAAAGAAAAGAAGAGAAGTCTGGGCGGCAGATCGATCTGGTCAGTCGTCCCAGAAGAAACAAAGAAAGTTTGAACCGTACGTCCCCAAGTACGAGTTCAACAAAGACTGCTCCTCCATTTTCATGGAGATCAAGGACCGGTTGACCATCGAAAAACCGGCTGCAATGAAGAGCTCTGTCAAGAACCGGGACAAGAGCAAGTACTGTCAGTTCCATGAGGATGTCGGCCACGACACCAATGGTTTCTATAGCCTTAGGCGGCTATTGGACCATCTGGTTGATGAGGGAGATTTGAAATCTTACCTGGTGAAGTCCAAAGGTAACCCCAAATCCAACAGTGGACAGCCGTTAAAGAAGCCGACTGTGAGCTCTGATACTGATGAAGAGCACATCTTCACTATAGCAGGCGGCTTCGCAGACAGAGATCCTACCACCCGGGGTACCAAGGGTAACATCCGAAAACTATCCAACCTAGAGAATGAGGTCCAAGCGTTGAAAGACACCTTCCCTGAGGTCTTCATCTCTGAGAAGGATCGGGGTATGGTCTGGCGGCCCCATGATGACCCCATCGTCATCGAATACAAGGTTGCCAATCAACGAGTTGGCCGGATCTTAATTGATACCGGGAGCTCGTCTGACCAGATCAGCTACCAGTGCTTGGTAAAGCTCAAGTACAAGCTTAGCAGCATGCACAAGGCTCCTCACCCCCTAGTCGGCTTTGGGGGAGGAGTAGTGCATCCGGTGGGAGGATAGACCTACCCATTAAAACTACCAGTTTAATTAAAACACATGTACAGGGAATTTCAAAGCCAGTTTCCAACATGCTTGATTCCCATCGCCTCAATGTGCTTGTTGTGTTTCACCTGAGGCAGCGGTTTAGTCAAGGGATCGGCCACATTATCATCTGTGCCAATCTTACAAATTCTAATTTCACCTTCGGATTTCCATTCCCTTATCATGTGAAATCGCCTTTGCACGTGTTTGACCTTCTGGTGTTCTTTGGGCTCCCTGGCCTGAGTGATAGCTCCATTGTTATCACAATAGAGGTCTATCGGCCCCTTGATTGAGGTTACAACACCAAGTTCGCTAATGAACTTACGAATCCAAACAGCTTCCTTGGAAGCTTCTGAAACGGCCAAGTATTCGGCTTCAGTTGTAGAGTATGCAGTGGTGCTCTACTTGGCACTCTTCCAGCTGAACGCTCCTCTATTCAGACAGAATATGTACCCCGACTGTGACTTGAGGTCGTCTCTGTCAGTCTGGAAGCTAGCGTCGGTGTAACCTTCAACAACCAGTTCTTTGTGGCCTCCATACACCAGGAACTTATCCTTGTTCCTTTTCAGGTACTTTAGGATATTCTTGGCCGTAGTCCAATGCGCCTCTCCTGGGTTCGATTGGTATCTGCTCGTTGCACTCAAGGCATACGATACATCTGGCCTTGTACATATCATGACATACATGATCGATCCGATCAGTGAAGCATATGGGATCTGATTCATTCTTTCTCGCTCAACAGGTGTTTGCGGACACTGTTTCTTGCTGAGAGTTATGCCATGGGACATGGGTAAATGCCCTCTCTTGGCATTCTCCATTTTGAATCGAGCCAGTACCTTATCAATGTAAGTACTCTAGCTTAATCCAATCATCCTTTTAGATCTATCTCTGTAGATCTTGATGCCCAATATGTACTGTGCCTCTCCTAAGTCCTTAATTGAAAAACACTTTCCCAACCAGCCCTTTACGGACTCCAGTAATTTTGTGTTGTTTCCAATGAGAAGTATGTCATCAACATACAGGACTAGGAATGCAATATCACTCCCACTGACCTTCTTGTATACACAAGATTCATCTGCATTCTTGATAAAACCAAACTTGCTAATGGCTTCATCAAATCGCAGATTCCAACTTCTGCTGGCTTGCTTTAGTCCATAAATGGATTTCTTCAGCTTACAAACCTTTCCAGCGTTGCCTGGATCGACAAAACCTTATGGTTGTGTCATATACACAGTTTCTTCCAAAATTCCATTTAGGAAGGCGGTTTTGACATCCATTTGCCATATTTCATAATCGTAATATGCAGCAATTGCTAGGATGATCTGGACGGATTTTAGCGTTGCAACTGGTGAAAAAGTTTCATCATAGTCAATCCCGTGGATTTGTCTATAACTTTTTGCCACCAGTCTAGCTTTGTATATCGATACATTTCCATCCTTGTCTGTCGTCACTTTGAAGATCCATTTGCAACCAATGGGTGTATAACCCTCGGGCAAATTCACCAAGTCCCAGACTTGATTTTCAGACATGGAGTCCATCTCGGATCTCATGGCCTCTTACCATTTTGCAGAGTCGGGGCTTGTCATAGCTTGCTTGTATGTTGCCGGCTCATCACAATCCATGACTAGGATGTCCTGATCATCGGTTAAGACGATACCAAGGTATCTGTCTGGTTGAGATCTTTGCCGTTGCGACCTACGAAGGGTAATCTGTTGAGAATTTTCATTGTCAGTTTGATTCTGACCAATCTTCTTAGATGCTTCCAAAGCATCTAGATTGTCAGTTTTGTCAGGTTGACATAGTTGCTCGTCCTCTCGAACTTCGTCGAGTTCGATTTTCCTCCCACTTGTCATTTTGGAAAGGTGTTCCTTCTCTAAAAAGACACCATCACGAGCAACAAATACTTTGTTCTCGGATTTATTGTAGAAGTAATACCCTTTGGTTTCTTTTGGGTATCCCACAAAGAAACACTTATCCGATTTGGGGTGAATTTTGTCCGAAATTAATCGCTTGACATATGCTTCGCATCCCCAAATCTTGAGAAAAGACAACCTAGGAGGTTTCTTAGTCCATAATTCATATGGAGTCTTTTCAACAGCTTTTGACGGAGCTCTATTCAGTGTTAGTGCTGCAGTTTGTAGGGCATGTCCCCAGAAAGAGATAGGGAGTTCACTAAGACCCATCATTGATCGGACCATGTCTAACAAGGTTCGATTCCTCCGTTCGAACACTCTGTTCCATTGAGGAGTTCCGGGAGGTGTCAACTCTGAAAAAAATGTCATTTTCTTTCAAGTGATCGTCGAATTCATGGCTCAAATATTCGCCACCTCGATCCGATCGAAGTGCTTTAATTTTCTTGCCAAGCTGATTTTCAACTTCTTTCTGAAATTCTTTGAATTTCTCAAAGGATTCAGATTTATTCGACATTAAGTAGATATAGCCATATCTACTAAAATCGTCGGTGAAGGTGATGAAATATCGGTAACCTTGTCTTGCGGGTGTACTCATTGGTCCATATACATCCGTGTGTATTAGACCTAATAAGTTACTTGCCCTTTCTCCCAACTTGGAGAATGGCTGTTTTATCATCTTGCCTAATAAGCATCCTTCGTAATTTTCAAACGACTCTAAGTCGAATGAGTCAAGAACACTTTCTTGAAGAAGCTTCTTGATGCGCTTGATGTTAATATGGCCAAGACGACAATGCCACAAGTAGGTTTGATTCGACTCGATTTGGTATCAATCCTATTTTCTATGTGTAAAGCATGAAATTTAATTTGAACATATGTTTGAAAGACAATCTTTGAAACAACTACGTTAGAAGTCTTTCATTTCAAACATCTTGGTGTCCAACACCATCGATCAAAATATTGTTCAAAAGCATGACAAAACTAGGATTAGTTTTAATTACATCTCAAAGACAAAATAGTGCATGCAAGCACGACCGAAAAACTATATTCGTCGTCTTCTTGCTCTTGCACCAACACTTGATAAGCTTCTCACTTGGTCCCTGAAAAGGCAACATATAGTGAGTCATACTTGGTATCCAATACCTTATAATAAGCTTAATTCACAAGTGTTTAGGAAGATACCTGAGGTAGTCGGAATGTTCCCCTCTTCCTTGAAGAGCATGCATTCTCTCTTGTAGAGGCCTTGCATGCCACAATGGAAGCATCTCATCTTTGCCTTGACCTTCTTGAACTCCTTCTTCTTAGCTCTCAAGGTCCTTTTGGTCATTTCATAGGCGGTGGCTTGGCTAAGAAGTTGCACCACCTCCTTGAGTGAGTGTGTCTCCTTTCCCGCAGCGATATGCACTCTAAGTGCATCATAGCCCGAGTGGAGTGAAGCAAGCAAGATATGCCCCGCCATCTCATCTTCCAATGGGATTCCGAGAAGATGCATGTGTTTGAAGAGTCTAGTCATTCCAAGCACATGAGGTCGGAGGGGCATGCCGGGTCTCAATTTGGCATTGTAGATCTTTGTCCAAAGCCGGCGCCTTTCCTTAGCAAGACATTCCACGTTTGGTGGCTTTATCCTCATGTTTGAGAGTGACCTAGTCAAGTCAAACACAAGGCCATCAAAGTTTCCATTGTCACTCTTGGTGACTCTTACGTTGACAACATCCTCAAGTGCTTTGAGGAACATGCCCGGGAGATAGGAGGTAAGACTTTCCTTCCAATCTTCCGGGATGGAATTTGCCATAAGTCATGAGACCTTTTTGCAATTGGAAGACCATTCTTCATGAGCCTCATCGGTCATGATTCCTTTGGCAAAGAAGCTTGGAATGGGAGTATCAAGAGTATACTCCAAGGAACAATTCCGGAGAGTTCTCCTGAGTTCCTCCTCCCATTCCTTGAAGTTGACCAAGTTTAAGGAAAAGGCCAACTTCTCGGGGAGTTCCAGGCACATATGGTTGTTGTTTGAATTACTTGCAGACATTGTTCTACAATTGAAAGGATTTGAAATGAAAAACCATTCATAAATTAATAAGTTGAAATTTAAAACATTCATATATATATTCAATCTTATTGAGCATTATATCCACGCATTTATAAAATTGTCCCTTTTTGGCGAGAATAAAATGATTCCGAGATCCCAAAGATCAAGAAATGGTTAAGCATGCTTTGGCTTGTCTTAATCATTAAATATCTTAAGGTAGTCAATACAATTGCTTATAGCTCCAAGCTACTCTCGGTTTGATAAAATGTCGCATCTAATGCATCCTTGACATTTTATCTCTTTTTCCACGGCATCTAAGGACTCCTTACTGATATCGTTGAGCTTAACCAAGACAACTTGTATACCTAGTATACCTTACGTTCCTAAGGAAGTAGTGATGTCTCGCTTTGGCGTATTCCATCACGTACGCGCATTAGTTCCATAAGTGTTGTTCTTGGAACGGCAAATTTTAGTTCAATATTATTAAGGGACCTAAGGTTTCTATGTTGGTTGATTTAAGTGAACTTAACTAATCGTTGCAACATATAGAAATCCTAGACATGCATCTAGAAATCATATATAAATAACAAAATTATATATAAGGAGGCATAGAAATAGATGCATTTTGGCAACTAGCATGACCCCTTGAAATCTTCAATTTCCATGGGTCTTCATTTTGACTCGTCTTCATCCAAACGCCGTCTTGAGACATCTTGGCCAAAATAAAATAAAGCTAGCTAGAACTAAGATTAATCTAATAGTTCAAAAATACTTAACGGTTCGCAGACCGTATTTAGATTTACAAAAATACATAACGGAACGCAGTCCGTATTTTCTATCCTAGTCGGGCCCCACTAGTTGCCATTTTCAAAGACCTGTTTTGAAAACAATCTTCCATTCACCCATTCACTATTTGTGAATGGCCCATGCAATTTTACGAAATACATAATTAAACACGCAAAACTAGTAACTAACTTAGGTGGTTAATCCGATTAACGCACCTAATTAAAACTAGTCAAAGTTGTTTAATCCATTATTTCTAAACGCAAAATTTTTACGCAATTAATTAAGCTCCCACTAAATTTCGCATCCATACTTAATTAATCCGATTAATTTAGTCGGCATAACCCATAATTTGTCAAAATTTTGCAAAATCGAAAATCGAGGTTTTTAGCCTCGTTAAAATAATTACAAAAAAAAATATTTTAAAGACGGGATAATGCAAATATTATAGCCCAAATTTTAAGCAAAATGCCCCAACATAACCCTTTGAGGGTGCGCACCATGGCTGCTAGGCAGCCCATGGCATGGCGCCATGGTGCATGGGCAAGGCCTGCTATGCCCAGCAAGCATCGCTGCTAGCCTAGCTGCCTGCTAGCATGCTGCGCATGCTTGCTAGCATGCTGGTGCTTGCGAGCAACTTGCGTGCTGGGCTGGCGCCTACTGATGCTAGCCAGCATGCATAGGCAGCCCCTGCCCAGCCATTGCCCCACGCAATGCTGCGCCCAGCAAGCTCCCTGCCACACAGCCACACGCATCATCATGGCACACCCCTGTGCGCACCATAGGTAGCCACATGTGGGCTGCTAGGCAGCCCGGCTAGCCTTGGTGGCGCTTGGGTGTTCTTGCCTTGATTTGCGTGCCAATTCTCGGAATTTAATTCCGATTTGTGTGTGACAATAATTAATTCTAAATTACAGTTTAGAATCAATTTGAGGAAAAATAAAATAAAAGTAAGTCCAACTTAAATAATATTAATTTTATTGGTGCACAAGCCTAAATTATCCAAAAATTTTATTTTAAACAAAATTAGGTCTTACTTTATGCTTAAAATAAAATGAGCTATGTCCATAATTAATCTTGACAATATGCAAATTAATAATGGGTTTGACAAATGGGAGTTGGAAAAATAAATTAACCATCCAATGATAAAATTTTCCAACTTTCATACTTGTGTAAAATACCAAGATTACATCTTCCAATATGAAGATTAATCAAATTTTACTCACAAGTAATTGAACTTGATGGATTTTAATCAACCAAACATGAAAAATCCAAACTTTGTTCAACATGGAATTTAGGGTTAGGGTTCACATCATTTAAACCTTTAAAGATTAGAACTTTAACATTATAGGAACTTAAAATTACAAGATCACAACAAGCTTTCACATTTTATTGCAATTTATTTGCAAAATTTGTGAAAAACAAGTTTATGTGAAAAATGGTATATCAACTTAAGCACTAATAAAAACTCCATTATTATGCTTATGGATATTTTAAAACCAGTAGATTAGTGATGCAAATGTGCATTTAATCTAACCTTGTAATGCTTGCATTAATCAAGGCTTAAAAAGAATTAAAATTTTCGTTGAAAAACGAAAAAACCCCAGAAAAAATGGGTTTCTAGTTCGAATTTGGCTTCTGGACAGCCTTCAAAGAGGATTGAATCTGTTCCAGAATGTCGATTCCACCCAAAAATCACTATTTTTGAGCTAAAATCTGGGTTCGACAGCCAAATCGAGAATAAAATCGAGTTTTAAAATTAATTAAAACGAGCATCTAAACTAATTAGAAGAACATGAACCAGAAAAATAAATTCTTTTAAAAACACCTTAATTAAAATAATTGCAAAAATTAAAAGGAGCGTGGCTCCGATACCGCTGTAGGGTTTCGTAGTGACCCGACACTACGCGGAAGGAAACCCCCAAGACCCGCCCCTTAATTAAAGCAATTAACAAGCATAATAAACTTAATCAAATAAGACTAAGAACAAGAATTATACCTTTGTTGCGTGCTTCGCTCCCGAAGAGCTCTTACTTCAAAATCCTGAAACTACGAGATCTCCGACGGATCGTACCCTCGACCCGACCCGAGCGTCCTATGTCTTGAAGGTTAGTCAAGACCCGGACAAAACAAAACTATGAGTTTTACGAATCAAAGGTTTACTCTAATTATAAGAGTTGCCTTTTTAATTCCACTCAAGGTTGTTCATTTCCCAACACCCTTGAAGGGTATTTATAGGGAAATGGGTCCTTTATTTTCAATCTCCCATCAATGTGGGAGAGTTGAAAATTCAATGATTTATTTAATTCCAAATTAAATAAATAATCAACTTAATCACATTGCGACAAGTGGCACAATCACATGCTTGAGTGATGGCCAAGGCTAGGAAGGGGGGGGGGACCATTTGCCTTGCTCCCCAAGGCCTTGATTTGGTCCCCACATCCAAGCACAAAACCGGGTCAAGGAAGGCTAGCTGGCTGCCAGCTAGCGTGCCGGCTAGGGCTGCCAGCTAGCACTGCCTTGCTGCCCAGCACCCTAGCCAGCCAGTGCGTGCTGGTGCTGGGCTGTGCTGGTGCTGTGTGCTGGCGCTGGTGCATGTTAGTTCCATGCGCTGGTGCGTGCTGGCGCTGGTGCTGTGCCTCACATCTCTCGCTGCATCTCTCGCACCATTGCTAGCATGGCAACATGCGTGCTGCTAGAGAGCCACGCATGCTGGCCTCTAGCCTTGCCAGTCACACGCATCAGCCTCGCACCACACGCATGTTGCTGCTGCTATGCCTTCCTCGCACACGCACACGCACACAAGGCCTACCATGGTGCTGTGCTTGTGCGAGGGGCCTGCGATGGTGCCTAGCACCCAGCCACACATGCTACGATGCAGTGCCATGCGAAGGCACGCATGTGCGCAGGCATGCTTGCTGTGTTGATGCGATAGGATAAGGCTCAAGCACACGCACACACGCACTGGCCTAGCCATACGATGGTGTTGTGCTTGTGCTGCGATGTTGCGATGGGATGCCCAGTGCTTGCGATGGTCAGCGATGGTGCCTAGGCATCATGCTAGGGCTGCGACAGCGCCTAGGCATGATGCTAGGGTGGTGCGCCTAGCACACCTAGTGTGCTTAGGCTTGCGCCTAGCCATGCTAGGTGCATGCTAGCTCGAACTAGCCTAGCATCCACATGGCTAGGCCACTGTGGTGCCAGGGCTATTTTTATACTTGTTGCTTTGCGATTTTACGACGCTCGATCTCGACGCCCTAGGCTCGATATCCGACGTCTGTATTCATAAAACTCTGTCGACTCATTTAAATCCTTTCAGATTAATTCGTCGTCTCGGATCGGTGATTCGATTGGGTTCGACCCGAAGGGTTCAGTTAAGATTAAGCTGTAATATCAATTGTACCTTGATATTACTGATCGGAAGCGGCCTCCACCTAGGCTTTCCGATCACTTGATCTTACTGAAGAATTAACTCTGTAATAATTCTGAACCCTCTATCGGAAGAATACACTTGTTGGAAGGAACACCATTCCTTTCAGTTTTGTGCTAGGGGTGGTCGGTTTTTAGGGAAAGAGTGGGGTGGATTTTCGAAGTGGCTAGATGTGAAATCGGGGTGGCTGAGAGGTTTTTGAGGTGGCTAGGTAGGGAAATCGGGATGCTGGGGTTTTTTGGGGTGAAGTAGAGTGGTTTCCGGAGTGGCTGAGTGGGGAATGCGGGGTTGCTGGTGTGGTTGAGCTGGTTGAGTGGGGTTTATCGGGTTGGTTGGGACTGGAATTACGGTGGGGTTTATCAGGTTGCTAGTGTGGTCGGAGAGGTTGGGTGGGGTTTGAACGGTCGGCTAGATAGGGTGGGGTTGCGGGTTGTTTTGGGGCAGGGGTGGTGGTTTCCGGTAGGCTAGGGAGGAAATAGGGAAGGGATGTGGCGGCCGACGCTGAGGGCTGGGTTGACAGGTTGCCGGGGAAGGGGAAGGTCGCCGGGGAAGGGGAAAGGGTGGCTGGTGGTGGAAGTGGGTATTTTTTTTTTTAAGATTTTAATTATTAATTAACCATAATTAAAGTTTTAATTAAGAGTTAATTAGATTATTAAACGAATTTATTGAAAATTTTAACCGGTTATTCAGGTTGTAGGTAAAATAACTTGTTTAAAGTGGAGTACCCCTAAAGTTCGTATTATTTTGAAATAAACAAAAGGTCAACTTGTTATTAGCGGACGGGGTAAATGTCGTATTATTTAATGCAATTTTTCCTAAAATTAATCCTAAGTGCTTAACCAAGAAAACCCTTTCAAGTGAAAGGTAAAAACTTGCAAGCAAAAACTAATAAAAAACCACTAAGTAGGGTAAGTAGAGTGGTTCGGAACTTGAGCTTGTACTAGACACCAAGTTCCTTTGCTTGAACCGTCCAAGAACCGCCAATTTGTAACTTCTAATGAGTTAATGTTCAACTTTAGGTTTTCCTTGTAAAGATTTGAAAGGAATGGTGTTCTTCCAACAAGTGTATTCTTCCGATAGAGGGTTCAGAATTATTACGGAGCTAATTCTTCAATAAGGTCAAGTGATCGGAATGCCTAGGTGGAGGTCGCTTCTGATCAGTAATATCGAGGTACAATTGATATTACAGCTTAATCTTAACTGAACCCTTCGGGTCGAACCCAATCGAATCACCGATCCGAGACGACGAATTAATCCGAAAGGATTTAATGAGTCGACAGAGTTTTACGAATACAGACGTCGGAAATCGAGCCTAGGGCGTCGAGACCGAGCGTCGCAAAATCACAAGCAACAAGTATGAGCGTAGCCGTAGCTAGGCTAGGCTATCTCATCGCATGCATAGGCGCACCATGTATGTGCTAGGCGCACCATGGTATGCTAGGCACTATCGCACCCTAGGCGTGCCATGGCAGCCCATCGCAAGCTAGCAGCATGCTAGCATGGGTGCCTGGGTGCGCATGGCAGCTATCGCAAGCTCCACAAGGACCAGGCAGCCCATCGCAGCTAGCAACGTGCTAGCTTGGGTGCCTTGGTGCATGTGGCAGGCCATCGCAGCACGCAAGCTCAAGGCCAGGCACCATCGCAATGCCAAGGGCTTGCGTGTGTGCCTCGCATCCTCGCACAGTAGCCTCGCACAGCAGCAAAAATGATGCGTGTGGGATGGTGCGTGTGTGCGTGCCTCGCACCAAGCATAGCAGTGCTAGGCACTGGCTGATGCGTGTGCGAGGGATGCATGGTGCGCAGCGTGGATGGTGCGAAGGAAGGGGGCCAGCATGCGTGGCTCGCTAACAGCACGCATGCTGGCTGTGCTAGCAATGGGATGCGAGGGAGATGCTGCTAGAGAGATGCATGTGCGTGCGATAGGCAGTGCTAGGCAGCCAGCAGCACCAGCGCCTAGCATAGCCTAGCACCAGGCATGCGAGGCTGCTGGGCAGGCACATGCTAGCTGGCTGGGCTGGCCACCACCATGCTAGCTGGCGTGCTAGCTGGCAGCAGCCCAACACCCCTCTTAGGTGAGGCGGTTTTGTGAGGGTGGGGACCAAGGCTTTGGGAAAGCCTTGGGGAGCAAGGCAATGGTCCTCCCCACCCCTCCATGGTCCTCACCTAACCTTCTCTCTCCCTTTTGACACTTGTTGCATTGTGATTAGATTTATTTATTAATTTATTTTAGAAATAAATTAATTAGCAAATTATACATTCTCCCACATTGGTTGGGGAATGAAATACAAGTGTTCATTTCCCTATAAATACCAAGCTTGGGTATTGGGAAATGAACAACCTTGAGTGGAATTAAAAAGGCAACTCTAAGAAAGAGTAAACCTTTGATTCGTAAAACTCATAGTTATTTTGTCCGGGTCTTGACTAACCTTCAAGACTTAGGACGCTCGGGTCGGGTCGAGGGTACGATCCGTCGGAGATCTCGTCTTTTCAGGATTTTGAAGTAAGAGCTCTTTGGGAGCGAAGCACGCGTCAAAGGTATAATTCTTGTTCTTAATCTTGTTTGATTAAGTTTATTATGCTTGTTAATTGCTTTAATTAAGAGGCGGGTCTTGGTGGGTTTCCTTCCGCGTAGTGTCGGGTCACTATGAAACCCTACAGCGGTATCGGAGCCATGCTCCTTTTATTTTTTGCAATTATTTTAATTAAGGTGTTTTAAAAGAATTTAATTTTCTGGTTCATGTTCATCGAATTAGATTAGATGCTCGTTTTAATTAATTTTTAAAACTCGATTTTATTTTCGATTTGGCTGTCAAACCCAGATTTTGGCTCAAAAATAGTGATTTTTGGGTGGAATCGACATTTTGGAACTGTTTCAATACTTGCAGGGTTGTCCAGAAGCCAAATTCTAACCAGAAACCCAATTTATCTGGGGTTTTTCGTTTTTCAACGAAAATTTTAATTCTTTTTAAGCATTGATTAATGCAAGCATTACAAGGTTAGATTAAATGCACCTTTGCATCACTAATCTACTGGTTTTAAAATATCCTTGAGCATAATAATGGAGTGTTTATTAGTGCTTAAGTTGATATACCAATTTTTCACATAAACTTGTTCTTTACAAATTTTGCAAATAAATTGCAATAAAGTGTGAAAACTTGTTGTGATTTTGTATTTTAAGTTCCCAAATAATGTTAAAGTTCTAATCTTTAAAGATTTAAATGATTGGAACCCTAACCCTAAATTCCATGTTGAACAAAGTTTGGATTTTTCATGTTTTGGTTGATTAAAATCCATCAAGTTCAATTACTTGTGAGTAAAATTTGAATAATCTTCATATTGGAAGATGTAATCTTGGTATTTTACACAAGTATGCAAGTTGGAAAATTTTATCATTGGATGGTTAATTTATTTTTCCAACTCCCTTTTGTCAAATCCATTATTAATTTGCATATAGGCAAGATTAATTTTAGACATAGATCATTTTATTTTAAGCATAAAGTGTGACCTATTTTTGTTCAAAATTGAAATTTTGGATACATTTAGGCTTGTGCACCAATAAAATAAATTTATTTAAGTTTGACTTTATTTTATTTTATTTTCCCTCAAATTAATTCTAAAATGTAATTTAGAATTAATTCATGTCACACGTAAATCGGGATTAAAATCCCAAGTCAATGCACGCAAATCGATGCAAAACCGTAAGCGTCACCAAGGCTAGTCGGGCTGCCTAGCAGCCCACATGTAGGCTGCTTGTGGTGCGCATATGGCTGTGCATCGTTTGGTGCGTGGCTGTGTGGCGGGGAGGGGTCTGCTGTGTGGTGCGTGTGCTGGAGCGCTTGTGCTGCTGCTGGGCAGCGAGGCAGCAAGCCCCAGCCAGCCAGCCCACAGCTGCCTGCTAGCATGCGTAGCGTGTTGCTGGTGCTGGCTAGCAAGGCAGGCAGTGCTAGGCACACTTGCTAGCTGCCAGCACCACGCACCATGGCCCAGGGCCATGGGCTGCCTAGCAGCCATGGTGCGCCATGCATCATAGGATGATGCCTTGTTGCTTAAGCTTGAGCTATGATTTTGCGATAATTTTGTCGTTTTAATAATTTTAATTAATTATTTTAACGAGGCTAAAAACCTCGATTTTTTTTTTTTATTTTGCAATATTTTGACAAATTATGGGTTATGCCGACTTAATTAATCGGATTAATTAAGTACGGATGCGGAATTTAGTGGGAGCTTAATTAAGTGCGTTAGCATTTTGCGTTTAGAAATAATGGATTAAACCACTTTGACTAGTTTTAATTAGGCGATTAACCACCTAAGTTAGTTACTAATTTTGCGTGTTTAATTATGTATTTCGTAAAATTGCATGGGCCATTCACAAATAGTGAATGGATGAATGGAAGATTGTTTTCAAAACAAGTTCGTTGAAAATGGCAACTAGTGGGGCTCGACTAGGATAGAAAATACGGACTGCGTTCCGTTATGTATTTTTGTAAATCTAAATACGGTCTGCGAACTGTTAAGTATTTTTGTACTATTAGATTAATCTTAGTCGTTCTAGCTAGGTTCTTTTTATTTCATTTTGGCCAAGATGTCTCAAGACGGCGTTTCGACAAAGACGAGCCAAGATGAAGACCCATGGAAATTGAAGATTTCAAGGGGTCATGCTAGTTGCCAAATGCATCTAATTTTATGCCTTATATATTGTTATTATATATTATTGCTAGATGCATGTCTAGGATTTCTATTATGTTGCGACGATTAGTTAAGTTCACTTAAATCAACCAACATAGAAACCCTAGGTCCCTTTAATAATATTGAGCTAAAATTTGTCGTTCCAAGAACAACACTTACCGAACTAATGCGCGTACGTGATGGATTACGCCAAAGCGAGGCATCACTACTTCCCTAGGAACCTAAGGTATACTAGGTATACAAGTTGTCTTGGTTAAGCTCAACGATATCAGTAAGGAGTCCTTAGATGTCGTGGCAAAAGAGATAAAATGTCAAGAATGCATTAGATGCGACATTTTATCAAACCGAGAGTAGCTTGGAGCTATTAGCAATTGGATTGCTTACCTTAAGATATTTAATGATTAAGACAAGACAAATCATGCTTAATCATTTCTTGATCTTTGGGATCTCGGAATCACTTTATTCTCGCCCATAAGGGACAATTTTAAATGCGTGGATAAAATGTTCAATAAGATTGAATATATGCATAAACGTTTTAAATTTCAACTTATTGATGCATGAATGGTTTTTCACTTCAAATTCTTTCAATTGTAGAATCATGTCTGCAAGTAACTCAAACAACAACCAATTCTCTTTGCGCTCAATTCTCGACAAGGAGAATTTGAGCGGGCCAAACTTTCTTGATTGGCAAAGAAATATCCGCATCGTACTAATGCAGGAGCAAAAGGAATACCTCCTTGATGAGGAAATGCCCGACGCTCCCAATGAGGAGGTCACTCAGGCTGCCCTTAACCGATGGCAAAGTGCCAATCGGGATGTCAAATGCATCATGTTGGCCACAATGTCTCCGGATCTTCAAAAGACTTTCTTTGAAAAGGAGACAGCTTTTGAGATCATTTCTGAGCTTCAGAATATGTTTCAAGAGCAGGCCCGAATTGAAAGGTTCGAAACCCATAGGCAGATCCTTGAGAGCAAGTTCAAGAAAGGAGAGTCAGTCAGCCCCCATGTTCTCAAAATGATTGGATTATTTGAAAACATGGAAAGGCTTGATGATGGGTATTCAACCGAAATGGCAATTGACATCATTCTCCACTCCCTTCACAAAGGCTATGATCAGTTCAAGATGAACTATAATATGCATAGTATGGAGAAAACCCTCACCGAGCTTCATGGTATGTTGAAGCAAGCCGAGCAAACCCTCAAGAATGAGGGCAAGCATGACATGCTCATGGTGAGGAAGGGAAAGCCATTCAAACATGCGGGCAAAAAGAAGAGCTTTAAAGGGAAAAAGAAGAAATTCCCGCCTAAATCAAAATTTGCCAAGGGCAGCAAGGACAAAATGGCAGCTTCTTCTACATCTGATTCCGAATGTTTCTATTGCAAGAAGAAGGGACATTGGAAACGGGACTGCCTTAAATTCAAGGAAGATAAGAAGAACGGTAACGTTGCTTCTTCATCAGGTATTTTTATTATAGACTTAAACTTCGCTAGCAAAACATCATGGGTATTTGATACCGGATGTGGCTCACACCTTTGTTCCAATGCTCAGGGACTAAGGATAAGTAGGAGGCTAGAAAAGGGAGAGGTCGAGCTTCGGGTCGGCAATGGAGCAAGGATGTCTGCCGTCTCCGTTGGAACTCTCAGTTTGTCTTTGCCCTCAGCGCTTATTCTAGAACTTGAAAACTGTTATCATGTTCCTAGAGTGACCAAAAACATTATTTCAATATCGGCGTTGGACGCCAAAGGATTCGAATTTCGAATAAAAAACAATAGTTGTTTTATTTACTTTGATAATGTTTTATATGGTAAGGCACATTCAGAAAATGGTCTTTATGTGCTTTCACTAGACAAAAAGGGCTAAGACCATCGAGTCGAATCAAACCTACTTGTGGCATTGTCGTCTTGGCCATATTAACATCAAACACATCAAGAAACCTCTTCAAGAAGGTGTTCTTGACTCATTCGACTTAGAGTCGTTTGAAAATTGCGAAGGATGCTTATTAGAGAAGATGATAAAACAGTCGTTCTCCAAGTTGGGAGAAAGGGCAAGTGACTTATTAGGTCTAATACACACGGATGTATGTGGACCAATGAGCACACCCGCAAGACAAGTTTGACGATATTTCATCACTTTCACCGACGATTATAGTAGATATGGCTATGTCTACCTAATGTCGAATAAATCTGAATCCTTTGAGAAATTCAAAGAATTTCATAAAGAAGTTGAAAATCAGCTTGGCAAGAAAATTAAAGCACTTCGATCGGATCGAGGTGGCGAATATTTGAGCCATGAATTCGACGATCACCTGAAAGAAAATGGCATTCTTTCAGAGTTGACACCTCTCGGAACTCCTCAATGGAACGGAGTGTCCAAACGGAGAAATCGGACCTTGTTAGACATGGTTCAATCAATGATGGATCTTAGTGAACTCCCTATCTCTTTCTGGGGACATGCACTACAAACTGCAGCACTAACACTGAATAGAGCTCTGTCAAAAGCTGTTGAAAAGACTCCATATGAATTATGGACTAAGAAACCTCCTAAGTTGTCTTTTCTCAAGATTTGGGGATGCGAAGCATATGTCAAGCGATTAATTTCGGACAAACTTCACCCCAAATCGGATAAGTGTTTCTTTGTGGGATATCTAAAAGAAACCAAAGGGTATTACTTCTACAATAAATCCGAGAACAAAGTTTTTGTTGCTCGTGATGGTGTCTTTTTGGAGAAGGATCACCTTTCCAAAATGACAAGTGGGAGGAAAATCGAACTCGACGAAGATCGAGAGGACGAGCAACAATGTCAACCTGACAAAACTGACAATCTAGATACTTTGGAAGCATCTAAGAAGATTGGTCAGAATCAAACAGACAATGTAAATGCTCAACCGATTACCTTACGTAGGTCGCAACGACAAAGATCTCAACCAGACAGATACCTTGGTATCGTCTTAACCGATGATCAGGACATCCTAGTCATGGATGGTGATGAGCCGGCGACATACAAGCAAGCTATGACAAGCCCCAACTCTGCAAAATGGCAAGAGGCCATGAAATCCGAGATGGACTCCATGTCTGAAAATCAAGTCTGGGACTTGGTGAATTTGCCCGAGGGTTATACACCCATTGGTTGCAAATGGATCTTCAAAGTGAAGACAGACAAGGATGGAAATGTATCAATATACAAAGCTAGACTGGTGGCAAAAGTTTGTAGACAAGTCCACGAGATTGACTATGACGAAACTTTTTCACCAGTTGCAATGCTAAAATCCGTCCGGATCATCCTAGCGATTGTTGCATATTACGATTACAAAATATGGCAAATGGATGTCAAAACCGCATTCCTTAATGGAATTTTGGAAGAAACTGTGTATATGACACAACCAGAAGGTTTTGTCGATCCAGGCAACGCTGGAAAGGTTTGCAAGCTGAAGAAGTCCATTTATGGACTAAAGCAAGCCAGCAGAAGTTGGAATCTGCGATTTGATGAAGCCATTAGCAAGTTTGGTTTTATCAAGAATCCAGATGAGTCTTGTGTATACAAGAAGGTCAGTGGGAGTGATATTGCATTCCTAGTCCTGTATGTCGATGACATACTTTTCATTGGAAACAAAACAAAATTGTTGGAGTCCGTAAAGGGCTGGTTGGGAAAGTTCTTTTCAATGAAGGACTTAGGAGAGGCACAGTACATATTGGGAGCTATCGCCCAGGCCAGGGAGCCGAAAGAACACCAGAAGGTCAAACACGTGCAAAGGCAATTTCACATGATAAGGGAATGGAAATCCGAAGGTGAAATCAGAATTTGTAAGATCGGAACGGATGATAATGTAGCCGATCCTTTGACTAAACCTTTGCCTCAAGTGAAGCACAACAAACACGTTGAGGCAATGGGAATCAAGCACGTAGGAAACTGGCTTTGAAAATTCCTTGTACATGTGTTTTAATTAAACGGGTTGATTTAATGTAAGACACTGTATTAAAACCATTCATTAATGGAGTAATTAATTTAGTGCAAAATTATCATTGACTCCATTACTATTTAATTGTGGTTTATAATTAAGTAATGAGTCCATTCGATTTACGGAAATATTCAAAATAGGGTATCAAGACCATGTCTTGGATAAAGAAACACCTGTTAAGTGAACATTGAATATGAAATCGAAAAGTGTCCCTAATCGAGGTCATCTAACAGATGGACGATTGATGACCGCCATAGATTAGTGTGTAGTATGATTTACAGCACCGTTTCTTATGCTGCGAGGACGTGACGGTCATAAGTCATTTGCACAGGTACAGTTTGGAACTGTACTGGATAAGACCTATGAGAGTACTTTAAGAAAATTTAAATTTTGTCATAAGTACATTTCTCATTATGACTATCGGAACTTATTTCCTCCGACCATGAGTACTGTGAAGTTTTCTTGTTTGAGTACTAGACTCTTTGATGTTTCCAAACGTCTGCCGTAACTGGGGATCATAACGGGAACACTCGGGAGACTATGTCCTCTTAGTAAGAAAAACTTACAATACAAGACTGGGATTGTCCCCCTACTAACAATAGGGACAATGTTTTGTTGTTTACAAGGCCGCTCGAAGAGCGAGACTGTGAAAATGCATGGCCGTGCTCAGATGGATTTTAGAAATCATCTACTTATTGATAGTCGAACTCGGAGATCGAGAAACACTTCTGAACGTAATAAGGATGACAAAGAATCTTACCTTATAGTTCACGAGGAAACATTAAGTGACATAGGAAATGAGCTATACACTGTATGCACACTTGCCCGGAAGGACAAGTGGGAGATTGAAAGGAATGGTGTCCTTCAAAAAAGTGTATTCTTCCGATAGAGGGTTCAGAATTATTACAGAGCTAATTCTTCAGTAAGGTCAAGTGATCGGAATGCCTAGGTGGAGGCCGCTTCCG
This sequence comes from Chenopodium quinoa, assembly GCF_001683475.1. Classification (NCBI taxonomy): domain Eukaryota; kingdom Viridiplantae; phylum Streptophyta; class Magnoliopsida; order Caryophyllales; family Amaranthaceae; genus Chenopodium; species Chenopodium quinoa. Next base: position 4,411,929 of record NW_018742951.1, read on the forward strand.
ATTAGTAATATCGAGGTACAATTGATATTACAGCTTAATCTTAACTGAACCCTTCGGGTCGAACCCAATCGAATCACCGATCCGAGACGACAAATTAATCCGAAAGGATTTAATGAGTCGACAGAGTTGTACGAATACAGACGTCGGAAATCGAGCCTAGGGCGTCGAGACCGAGCGTCGCAAAATCACAAGCAACAAGTATGAGCGTAGCCGTAGCTAGGCTAGGCTATCTCATCGCATGCATAGGCGCACCATGTGTGTGCTAGGAGCACCATGGTATGCTAGGCACTATCGCACCCTAGGCGTGCCATGGCAGCCCATCGCAAGCTAGCAGCATGCTAGCATGGGTGCCTGGGTGCGCATGGCAGCTATCGCAAGCTCCACAAGCACCAGGCAGCCCATCGCAGCTAGCAACGTGCTAGCTTGGGTGCCTGGGTGCATGTGGCAGGCCATCGCAGCACGCAAGCTCAAGGCCAGGCACCATCGCAATGCCAAGGGCTTGCGTGTGTGCCTCGCATCCTCGCACGGTAGCCTCGCACAGCAGAAACAATGATGCGTGTGGGCTGGTGCGTGTGTGCGTGCCTCGCACCAAGCATAGCAGTGCTAGGAACTGGCTGATGCGTGTGCGAGGGATGCATGGTGCGCAGCGTGGATGGTGCGAAGGAAGGGGGCCAGCATGCGTGGCTCGCTAACAGCACGCATGCTGGCTGTGCTAGCAATGGGATGCGAGGGAGATGCTGCGAGAGAAATGCATGTGCGTGTGATAGGCAGTGCTAGGCAGCCAGCAGCACTAGCGCCTAGCACTGGCCAGCACCAGCGCCTAGCACAGCCTAGCACCAGGCATGCGAGGCTGCTGGGCAGGCACATGCTAGCTGGCTGGGTTGGCCAGCACCATGCTAGCTGGCATGCTAGCTGGCAGCAGCCCAGCACCCCTCTTAGGTGAGGTGGTTTTGTGAGGGTGGGGACCAAGGCTTTGGGAAAGCCTTGGGGAGCAAGGCAATGGTCCCCCCCACCCCTCCATGGTCCTCACCTAACCTTCTCTCTCCCTTTTGACACTTGTTGCATTGTGATTAGATTTATTTATTAATTTATTTTAGAAATAAATTAATTAGCAAATTATACATTCTCCCACATTGGTTGGGGAATGAAATACAAGGGTTCATTTCCCTATAAATACCAAGCTTGGGTATTGGGAAATGAACAACCTTGAGTGGAATTAAAAAGGCAACTCTAAGAAAGAGTAAACCTTTGATTCGTAAAACTCATAGTTATTTTGTCCGGGTCTTGACTAACCTTCAAGACTTAGGACGCTCGGATCGGGTCGAGGGTATGATCCGTCGGAGATCTCGTCTTTTCGGGATTTTGAAGTAAGAGCTCTTTGGGAGCGAAGCACGCGTCAAAGGTATAATTTGTTGTTCTTAATCTTGTTTGATTAAGTTTATTATGCTTGTTAATTGCTTTAATTAAGGGGCGGGTCTTGGTGGGTTTCCTTCCGCGTAGTGTCGGGTCACTACGAAACCCTACAAGATTTAACAAACTCTCGAAATTCTCAATATCCGGATCATGCTCCTCTTCTGCAAAAGAATTTGTCCTCAAATCTCGAAGTTCATCATCAGGAACACAACGAGCTAAATCTCCCACATTAAATGTAGTACTTACACCATAGTCATAGGGAAGATTGAGCTTGAAAGCATTATCATTCACTTTCTCAATAACCTTGAAAGGACCTTCACTTCGAGGCATGAGCTTATTCTTTCTCTTGCTTGGAAACTTTTCTTTCCTTATATGCAACCACACCAAATCACCAACCTTGAAGTTTTGTGGCTTTCTATGTCGATTTGTTCTCTCTTTGTACATTGAATTTATCTTCTCAATTCTAGCACGCACTTGAGCATGTAACTTCTGCATCACTTGAGCTTTGGTCTTAGCATCATGATTCACCAATTCGCCCTTAGGAAAAGGAATTAAATCCAATGGTAGCCTTGGATTCGTACCATACACAATCTTAAAAGGTGAATGATTAGTAGCATAAGTAGGAGAACGATTATAAGCAAACTCAGCATGAGCAATTTTAACATCCCAATCCTTTTGAGTTTTACTTACCAATCCATGCAACAATACTCCCAAAGTTCGATTAGTAACTTCCGTTTGTCCATCCGTTTGAGGATGATAAGAAGTGCTAAATAAAAGCTTAGTTTCAACTAGCTTCCACAAAGACTTCCAAAAGAAACTCATGAATTTAACATCCCTATTGTTTAGGGTAAAAATACCCTATGCCACGTGGCCCAATAGCATAATGACACGTGGCAGCCCACCAGAGGCCCTACGGGATCCAATCGGATGCTGACACGTGACATTGTACCCCCAATGTGGGAGCAGATCTTCATCTGCTATAAATAGAGGAAATTCCTCATTTATTACCCATTTATATAAATATAAACACAAAAACCGAGCAATATTAATTGCGGAATCTCTCTGAATCAGGGAGAAAAACCCATTTACTTTCCGCCCTTTTACACATCCAGAATCATACTAACTTGATCGTCGGAGGCGGAACTCCACCCAACCGGAGTTTCGTGGTTTTGCAGGTACAAACGTTAGGCGTGTATACTCAGGATTGTAACTCTCCAGAGGGACTCCAAAAACCCCAGAAACATTTGGCGGCGTCTGTGGGGAGAGTACATTTGAGATGGCATCCGACATTGTACCGCCTGTAGAGGGAAGCCGGCCTACGGTTGAACCTGAGGTCCATACGGATCATGACAGTGGTGACGACTATGAGGTCGACACCTATGTGGCCCCAGACGGGTCATTTCGAACAAGGCGCACCCATTCCAAAGAAAAAAAGGAACGGGCCAAGACAAAGCTGGTCCCAGCAACCTAGGCGGCAAGCACGCTGGGCAACCCCAGGCGGCGGAGGGCACAACCCCCGTCACCAGAGACGAGCTCATGAAATTCATGACGAGTTTTAAACTGGCTCAAACAAGGGTCTGTCAGCAAAGAAGCCTTCTCCCTCCGGGAAGAAGCAGATCAAAGACCAGGTGCCTACTCTTCACCCCAAACCCAAGGGGACGGATGGGCCCCTGATCGACCTTTCAAAACTTCGTTTCCTTGAATCAGGACAAAGGAAGGTCATCCGACAAGTTCAGCCGGATGGATAAAAAAAGACTTTCTCTGACGCCCGGATGTTCATCCAGGAGAAGAGAAGTCAGCAAATGTCTGGGTCGGCCTCGACGTCGACTTACCCAGACAGTTTCCGCAATACTTCAATTAAGCATTCGGAGACACATCAAGAGAGTCAGTCACGCGGTATGTCCCCACGTACTAGCCCTCACATCATCCAACTGGCTCCGTATGTGCCCCAACAAGCCATACATGCCGTATGGATCACCATACATGCAGCCGTGCCCCTTTGGGGGTCAGGCGGCACATCAGGTCCAGCCCATGGACTGGAAGCTCCGGCTGCTCAACCTTGGGGAACAGGCGTCGGCGTTCTCTAAGGAGATAACCGAGGCGGCACAGCCGGCCAAGGTTAAAAATGTGTTGGTTGGTACCTACGACCGTACCACCAACCCGGAAGACCACCTAATGGCATACACCAACCTCATGTACCTACAGGGGTTGGATGATGCCGCCTGGTGCCGATGCTTCCCGGCCACATTGAAGGGCATAGCCCAACGATGGTTTGACAGCCTGTCAGCCGGGTGCATTAACAGCTTCAAGACGCTTGCATACCTGTTCGCGTCCAACTTCTCCATGTACATCCCTGCCAAAAAGACAAGTCTCGACCTAGGGGCTATCCAGCAGGGAGACAAGGAGGGACTACGGTCCTATGTTAGGCGGTTCAATCTGATGAGAATTCAGATTCAAGGGCTTTCTGATGAAGTTGCATACACAGACTTCTTCAAGGGTCTGAAGGACGGGTCGACTTTCAAATTCAACCTAGTCCGCAAGAGGTTCGCCACTCTCCAAGAGGCGTTTATGGAAGCCGAAGCCTACATACAGGCGACGAAACTCTGTGCCATCAAGTACTCGTCGGAACCTAAGAGGTCTGACAAAAAAGAAAGTCGACCTTCCCAGCCGGCCAAAAAAGAAGAGGGAAAGAAAAGAAGAGAAGTCTGGGCGGCAGATCGATCTGGTCAGCCGTCCCAGAAGAAACAAAGAAAGTTTGAACCGTACGTCCCCAAGTACGAGTTCAACAAAGACTGCTACTCCATCCTCATGGAGATCAAGGACCGGTTGACCATCGAAAAACCGGCTGCAATGAAGAGCTCTGTCAAGAACCGGGACAAGAGCAAGTACTGTCAGTTCCATGAGGATGTCGGCCACGACACCAATGGTTTTTATAGCCTTAGGCGGCTATTGGACCATCTGGTTGATGAGGGGGATTTGAAATCTTACCTGGTGAAGTCCAAAGGTAACCCCAAATCCAACAGTGGACAGCCGTTAAAGAAGCCGACTGTGAGCTCTGATACTGATGAAGAGCACATCTTCACCATAGAAGGCGGCTTCGCAGACGGAGATCCTACCACCCGGGGTACCAAGGGTAACATCCGAAAACTATCCAACCCAGAGAATGAGGGCCAAGCGTCGAAAGACACCTTCCCTTAGGTCTTCATCTCTGAGAAGGATCGGCGAATGGTCAGGCGGCCCCATGATGACCCCATCGTCATCGAATACAAGGTTGCCAATCAACGAGTTGGCCGGATCTTAATTGATACCGGGAGCTCGTCTGACCTGATCAGCTACCAGTGCTTGGTAAAGCTCAAGTACAAGCTTAGCAGCATGCACAAGGCTCCTCACCCCCTAGTCGGCTTTGGGGGAGGAGTAGTGCATCCGGTGGGGAGGATAGACCTACCCATCCGGCTAGGAGAGAAGGGGGAAGGGTGGCACATGGTCGTCAAATTCTTGGTGGTCGAGGAATTGACCACCTACAATCTCATTCTGGGTCGTCCTACCCTCAACGAGTCCAAGACAATCATCATCCCATCCCTTATGCTGATTAAGTTTGAGAGGGATGACGGATCAGTGGGTGCCCTGAACGGGGATCAGAAGACGGCTAGGGAGTGCTACCTCTCAGACGTCAAGCCAACTGCTATTGCAGTCGGCCATAAAGAGGAACCCATTGACCTCGATGACAAGGAAGCCGCGCCTACTCCCAAAGCAACCGGCAAAAAGAGAAAGGCGGACCAATTGGCCATCGTAAAAAAAGAGAGATAGCAATCACTGATCGGGGAAAGGTCGGACGAAACCTGACCCCAATCGGCTGAGAGCATTGATGTCGTCCTGGACGACAGCCGCCCCAACAGAACCGTCAAGGTTGGGACGGTTGCTTTTGAAAAGTTTGGAGCAGACTTGCTCCAACTTCTGAAAGAGTTCAAAGACATATTTGCCTTTGAAGTGGAGGAGATGCCAGACGCAAGCTCGGATCTAGCCGTCCACAAACTCGTCGTTGATCCCAAAAAGAAGCCGGTTAGGCAAAAGAAGAGGGATCACGGCGACGAGAGATCTCAGACGGCAGCCGCAGAGGTCAAGAAGCTATTGGATGCCGGGTTCATTCGGCAATGCTACTACCCGGATTAGGTAGCCAACGTTGTTCTTGTCAAGAAGTCGAATGGTACCTGGCGGATGTGTGTAGACTATACAGATTTGAACAAGGCATGTCCAAAGGATAGTTATCCACTTCCAAAGATCGACAGCCTAGTTGACTCAACAGCCGGCCATGCTTTGATGAGTTTCATGGACGCCTACTCAGGCTTCCATCAGATCCCCTTATGGAAGAAAGATTAGGAGAAGACGGCCTTCGTCACTGATCAGGGGTTGTACTGCTACACAGTGATGCCGTTTGGGTTGAAGAATGCGCCTGCTACCTTCCAACAAATGATTAACACAGTTTTCATCAATCAAATCGGAAGGAATGTAGAGGCATATATTGATGACATGATAGTCAAATCCAAGTTGCAGGCGGATCACCTAGCCGACCTCCGAGAAACCTTCACCACCCTCAGGCGGCATAAGGTCATGCGTAATCCCAAAAAGCGTGTCTTTGGTGTTAAGTCTGGGAAGTTTCTCGGATTTTTTATTGATCAAAGAGGCATAGAGACCAATCCGGAAAAGGTACAGGCGGTAATTGACATGCACTCACCCCGCACTATCAGGGAAGCCCAGAAACTTACCGGTTGCCTGGCGGCATTAGGAAGATTCCTCATCCGTTCAGGCGACAAGTGTCTCTACTTCTTCCAAGCAATCAGGAAGAGGTCTAGATTTGAATGGGGAGAAGAAGCTGAGGCGAAATTTCAGAGGTTAAAACAACACTTGCACTCTTTGCTAAGACTAGTGAGTCCCCTACCTCAAGAGGTTCTCTACATGTACTTAGACATCTCAGATCACTCCCTTAGTGTTGTTCTCCTTGCCGAGAGAGACGGCAAACAGCTCCCGGTGTATTTTATTAGGCATGTTCTCAGAAATGCTGAGCTCCGATACCCAATGATTGAAAATTTTGGGCTGGCCCTTTACAAAGCAGTCAAGCGGTTGAAACCCTATTTTTTGGCTCATCCGGTGATTATTTATACTAATCAGCCACTCAAGCGTCCAATGACTACTATAGAGTCATCCGACAGAATGATCAAGTGGGTCGTTGAAATACAAAGCCTGGAGATAACTTTCGAACCTAGGCAGGCAGTGAAAGGCCAGGCGTTTGCTGACTTCATTGTCAAAATGATCAGGCCGGTACAGTCAGAAAATACTGATCAGGTTTGGAAGTTATTCATAGATGGTAGTTCTAGGCGTAATTTGCAAATCTCCGGAAGGGGATACATACGAGTATGCACTACGGTTCAAGTTTCAAGCTTTAAACAATGAAGCTGAGTATGAGGCCCTGCTAGCTGGTAAAAGCATGTGTAAGGCGGCAGGGGCAAGAAAAGTTGACGCCTACTCAGATTCTCAACTGATTGTTAGCCAATTCAATGGTGACTATGAGGCCACCCATCCGACAATGATTAAGTACATGCAGGCGGTCAAAGAGGAGGCTGGGACACTTGATGAATTTCATCTAAGTCAGGTGCCTGGTCAGAGAACAATCAGGTGGATGCTTTGTCTAAACTGGCCTCATCCGCCACATGTGATACGCGTAGGTCAGTCTTTTGGGAGGTCATGGAAAAAAGAAGCATTGAACATGATCCCATTGGAGTTCTTGACCGAAGCTTTACCTGGATGGACCCCATCCGGGATTATTTGGTAGATGACACTTTACCGGATGCCCCTTCAGAGGCGGCATCATTGAAGAAGCGAGCTCTGAGCTTCAAAATGTATAAGGGGGAGCTCTTCCGGAAAGGCTACCTCCAGCCGTTGCTGAAGTGTGTTACCCTTGAAAGGGGAAAAGAAGTGCTAGAGGATCTGCACGTGGGTTTTTGTGCTTCACATATAGGCGGCAGAACTCTAGCAAAGAGAGCCAGGCGGAAAGGCTATTTTTGGCCCACTCTTGAGGCAGACGCCATGGAATTGGTGAAGAAATGTGACAAGTACCAGAGGTTAGGCCGGCTCATACACCGTCCGGCAACAGACTTGACGACTATCTACAGCCCGGTCCCTTTTGCAAAATGGGGCAAGGACATCTTAGGTCCTTATACGCCTGCCACAGGCGGCAGAAGATACATTCTAGTGGCTGTAGATTACTTCACCACATGGATTGAGGCAGAGGCACTCAAGGGAATCAAGACAAAGGATGTCATCTCCTTCATTTGGACAATGGCCTTGGACAATGGCCCTAAGTTTGAAACGCCTACCCTTAAGAGTTGGTTGGGAGATCAGGGGATCTCACATTGTTTTTCATCCGTTGGTTGGCCCCAAGCAAACGGTCAAGTTGAAGCCTTCAACAAGCTCATCTTAGACGGCATAAAAAAGAAGAATGAAAGAGCTGGCGGTCTTTAGGCGGATGAGTTACCTCAGGTCCTTTGGGCCATCGGAACAACTGAAAAGGGGGCAACCGGTGAAACCCCATTTCTCATGACATGCGGCATTGAAGCCGTCCTGCCAATTGAACTTTATGAGCCAACACTTTGAGTCATGCTTTATGATGAGGAGGTTAATTGGGAGGCCATGCGTCTTGCATTGGATTCACTCCAGGAGCGCAGGGGCAATGCCGCCTTGCGTCATGAGATATACCGTCTGAGAATGAAGAGGGCCTACAACAAAAGAGTACACAAGCGGCCCCTCAAAGTGGGGAACTTTGTGCTACGTGAGATGGAGGCAACCGGTAGGGCGAATAAACAAGGAAAACTAACCCCTAATTGGGAAGGCCCCTACCGGATTTTTGAAGAAGTTAGAGGCGGCACCAACCGCCTGGAAACACCAGAAGGCAGGCAGCTAGCAAGAACCTGGAATGTAGATAATTTGAAAAAATACTACTTCTAAGGAGTTGTAAATATTTTTGTAAATAGAGTATATTAATGAAAAGAATACTTTATTTCAATTGTTTTGTATAAAGTCCCATGTGCAATGCACAGCCGGGCATCTTCTAAGTCCCATGTGCAATGCACAGCTAGGCATCTTGTAAGTCCCATGTGCAACGCACAGCTGGGCATCTTCTAAGTCCCATGTGCAATGCACAATCGGGCATCTTTCAAGTCCCACCTGTGCAATGCACAACCGGGCACCCGTTTGCTCAAAAGGCCCAAGGCCAACATATTTTAAACCGCCTGCTCTAACCATGAGCAGGCATCCGCGCGACGCCCATTCGGGTGAATTCGTCGAAGAGAACATCTCCCTTCCGGGTGGTACATTTTTCTACTTGTCATAAACTCAAACGGCTTTAACCGATTAGGTTAAAGATAACCTATGGCCGTTCAAATGACCTGTCGCAACTAAGATACAGCCGGTTATTGCCTCAAGGCAATACAGACGGTGGAATTAAATCTTGTTAAGAAGCCGGCTTTTGCCCAAAAGCACTACAGCCGGCTCCCGCTTGCATGCTGAAGTTCAACCCTGTTGACTTCAAAATTCACCTGGCTAACCGCCCCAAGGCAAAACAGCCGGTGAATTATATCATAGATTGCAACCGGCTATTGCCCCAAGGAAATATAGACGGTTAAATCAACCTTGATCAGCAGCCGGCTTTTGCCAAAAAGCACCCCAGCCGACCCAAGCTCCCATATGTAAAGTCAAACCTTGTTGACCTCAGCATCCACCTGGCTATTGCCCCAAGGAAATACAGGCGGTAATCTATATTTTAGTACGTAACCGACTTTTGTGAAGAAGCATTACAACCAGCTACGATTTCAAAAAAAAAAAAACAAAAAAAAAAAAAACAAAACAAAACCCTTGTCGCATAACTAGCAATGGTTTGATATGCATACGTATGACCCAAGGCCGCCTGCATGCAACCAACGGCACTGGCAGGTACCCAAGCGGTAACCTTCAGCCGGGCAAGCGCGTAACCTGAGTTTGATTTAGTTGGCACAGCCGGCAGATTCAACTTGGATCAATCCTGTTGTAAAACGGTCAAGGACTGCCTATTCGTTCATCCAGATGCTTATGGACGGTTGTCTGCTTAGAGTTGGTAAATATAAGCAAACAACCATCCAGGGGCAGACAGAGCCAATGCATCCGGTATATAGCAAGATATTTCATTCACAGCAAAATTGCAAGAATTGAAGAAAAAAAGAAGTGAAATGAATAAAGAAAACCGACACAATCAGCATATATATATATATAAATTAAAAATTCAAATGTTAACCGGACCCCCGTTCGGTGAAAAGTGATGCATAAATACACGGCTCACAAGCCGGATGAAAAGAAGAAGTTTAGCTATTGTTGCTGCTGCTGCTGTTGTTGTTGTTGCTCCAGCTGCTGGCCCTAACCGGCAATAGGGGAACCTTGTGTCTCATCTTCCTCCTGCTCGTCCCCTATGCCGGCCCACTCCACAAAGGGCGCCAGCTGTTGAAGACCGAGTACTTGAGTATCAAGCACCTCAGTTGCTTATTTGTACCTCAAGTCGAAGAAAGCATAGTCGGTGTTTGGGTGGATCATGGACCATGCCATCTTCATGCGCGCTTCATAATCGCGCTCATTCTCGTTGACCAGCTAGTTCTGCTTAGCCGACAGCTGGTCCAGAGCCTCCTTCTTGGTCTTAACCAGCTCGTCCTTCAGCCGGGTGACCTCGCCTTTCAGCTCAGCATTCTCCTTGTCCGCCTCCCCCAAGGCCTTGATGTCAGCATTGAGTTTTTCGACTTGGAGTTTCTAGTCGGCAGCATTTTGATTGGCTTAATCAGCAGTAGCCGTAAGCTCCCGGATGAGTTCCTCTTGTTTCATCTCCCGGGCTTTAGTTTGGATTTCAAGCATTAGGGAGTTGTATTGATAGACATCAATTAATTTGGCTGCCTGTTTATGGGCATCCCTTACCTCTTCTTGCTTCTTCCACAAGGGGGTTTACATCCCATCAATCCCTCAGAATTACCTGCAACGTCAGCCGAAAAAGAAGTTAGTTAAGTTAACAACCGACAATTAGAAAAATTGCCCAAAAATACCTCATCCGGCAATTAGCAAAATTTCCCGAAGTATCCCAACCGGTATTTTACCTCAGCAAGCAGTGAGGTGATGTGGTCAAGGTTGACATGGTTGAATCCCGGTACCGCGTCCTTCTCGAACCAGGTGAGGGTTCTCAGCATTCTCTTGGCGTAATTTTGCATATCTGGCCAACGAGAAGTAGTATCTGCATCATGAGATATATTTGTTAAGTGTTAGGAATAAGCAACTCCTATATTCAGCCGGCCTCCGGAAGAATCCCCCGACTGAGAAGTTTGGGACTTGACTCGAACAGGTCCAAGCGACCAGGGGGGGTCAAAAGAGAAATCTGTAACTTCGTTTTCTGGCTGAGGGGTAAGACCACCCCCAGCCGCATTTGAGTCGGATGTAAGCACCCGGCCAGAAGGAACCTCAGGCTCCTTAGATCCGGCCTCAGCCGGCCCTGAGCTTAAACCCAGGCTTTGCAGACTTTTGCCTGCGGTTGTGGGCCTTTCAGGAGCTGGTGTTCTATCGGCTGAGGTTGGTGCGGGGCCGCTTGAGACCCTCCGCCTCTGTGAAGCTGGCTGAGGGAGTTCCTCCCCCGTCCTCCTCACCATCTGCCTTATGGAGCGAGGAACGTTCTGGCTCCCCGTCTGCAAAAGATAGCAAAGCAACAAGTTTAAATCAAAACTATTTGCAAGACATACAGACGGTTAAATATCAGCCGGTGCTTACCCCACCGCCTCTGGCCGCAAGTTGGGCCCGTTTCTGCTCGAGCTGCTCCTTCCTTATTTTGGCGGTGACTTAGCCGGCGTTTTCTCTGGTGGAGTCATCTCAAGTCCTTTCTCTACAAAATAGTAAAGAAAAATGTTAAGAGCATTCAAACACCACACAGGCGGCATAAATCGCATGTTAAGCAGTAAACCTTTGTCCCAAAAGGTGCTAAGATCGCAAGCGGAAAGGAACGCCTCGTCTCTAAACCAGTCCGGATGAGGGACCCAGAATTTGGGGACCATGATTTGTGTCCCATCATCCAGTGGCATTGTAGTCTTCTTAAATAGTCCCGGCTCCATGATGACATCCCAAGCCTCAGCCGGTACCCTTGGGAGGGCACATTTCTTTCCCATTAGAACCGGGTTCTTGTTGAAATGGCGCATCCGGTGATTAGCAGCCGTAGATGGGAAAGAGACGAAATAAAACATGCTCTTCCAGCTAGTCCACTTAAAGAGCTTCTCCAAGGTCATCATATATTCCGGATACGTGGTGAGTGTGTACCACGCATTCCAGCCGCCTGAGGCACGGCTCAGGTAATGCATGTGCGCGAACGCCTCCCAGCTAGGCGTCACGTCCGGCATCTCGCAGGCTGCGATATATCCCAAAATATTCACCCAAGATTTGGGTGTGAGCTGCCAGACGCCAAGGTCGTAACCCCTTAGAATGGCTTTGATTGTTTTGTGAAGGGGAAACCGGAGGCCGACTTTGAATGCCGCCTCATAGCAGCCAAAATAATTATCGACATTTTTCAGGTCGTCATCCCAAACGACGGTTGCATCAGCAGGCGGGACGCTGACCTCCCAGCCGGCCCCTACCGGGCGCTTCTCCAAAAAAGCTGGGAGGGTTGCGTTTAACGTCACAACATCCCGGACGCTCATGTGCGCCTCCGTTGGATTATTTATTGAAGGCCAGTTATATGCCTCCTCATCCTCTTGAGGGGCATCCGGCGTCATTGTAGACTCAAAAGATCCAGCTTCATGATCGGTTTCCTCACCTCTTGAGTTCCCGGATTCTTCAAGAATCTCATCACCGGGCGTACTCGGGACGCCCGGTTGGTCAAAAAGAACATCTTCAACCGGAGTTTCGGCTGAATCATCTGATTAGTACACGGGGTCAACATCCGTTTTCCTTGTCCGAGCCATTCTGTCCTGCACATGAACAGAGACGGTCGGATTCGTAGAAGAGTAAGGGTGGTCCACACCCCCCAGACAGCATCCCCATTCCTAGATTCAGCCGTATCCGGTGACTGGTTGACAACTGCCCTAGGCGGTGCCGTGTGTGTATTGGGAGAGTCCATTATTCTCTAACAACCTATACAACCGGTAAACTCAAAAGGTTACAAGGGGGAAAAGGTGATACCTTGAATTTGTGAAGACGTTTGTAGAAGACTTGGCTGAAATCCCAAAATGTGGCTTGAAGATGCCATAGGCGGAGAAGTCCGGATGCGTATGAAAAGATGAAGCACAAAACAAATAGTCAGGCATTTTGGAAGAAAATCACTTAAAGATACCCCAGACGGTATCACAAAAGCTTGCTCAAATATACCCCAAACGGTATCAATGATGTTTCTGAGGTTTTCTCAAAGATACCCCAGACGGTATCACAACAGCTTGCTCAAAGATACCCCAGGCGGTATCAATGAAGATTGCTCTAAAGTCCCCCAGACGGTGTTAAGACCGGCTGAGGGCCCTATAAATGCGAATTGAAAGTGGCTCGAAGATGCCCCAGGCGGTATAAAGACCGGTTGTGGGTCTATACAAGGAAAATTATGAAGGTTGCTCAGAAATGCCCCAGAAGGAACATTTTCGGCTAAGGACCCATTGAATGGTTTTATTGAAGACTTCTCTAGGATACCCCAAACGGTATCCGTGGAGAATTGCTCAAAGACCCCCCATATGGCATAAGGACCGGCTGAGGGTCTTACAAATTCAAGTCAAGAGCGAATTATGAAGAAAATTGCTCGAGCATACCCCAGACGGTATAAGCCCGGCTGAGGGTATAATGGATGCAAGCTTTGAAGGTCTTTTGTAAAAGGATACCTCAAACGGTCCATAACCGTCTGTGGGTCTAGCTTTGAAGATCATTTGTAAAATAAAAATAAAAAAATAAAATAAATGTATATATATATATATATATATATATATATATATATGTATAATACCCCAGACGGTCCATAACCACCTGTGGGTCTAGCTTTGAAGATATATTGTCTGAAGATGCCCCAGACGGCATGTAACCGTCTGTGGGTCTATTGAATACAACCCCTTGAAGACAATTGCTCAGAGATGCCACAGGCGGTATATCACCGTCTGTGGGCCTATGGAATGCATTATTGGAAAGTCCATTGTTTGAAGATACCTTAGATGGTCCAAACCGTCTGTGGGTCTACCAAATGCAAGACATGAAAGAAAGGGCTTAAGGTGCCCCAGACGGTGTGTGGTTCTACTCAAATCAAGAGAAAATCAAGAGTCAGACGGTACCTAAATAAGTTGATTGAAGAAGCACTCAACTGGTATCCGGATGCGTTCGAAAGAAGAAACTGGTTGCACAAAAAACAGCCGGTATCAGAGCTCTTAAGAAATTTTTGCAAAGTTTTGTAAAGTGAAGAGGAGGGAGGGGGTTGTCTCTATTTATAGGCAAACCCAGAAGGCGAACTGCCACCTTCTGCCTCAACCTTTCAAATTTCAAATTCAAGAGAGAGGCGGGAAGCAGACCAACCGTCTCCTCCCCAGCGTCTGACACCTGTCATAGGTGACACGTGGCTAAGCCACGTCACACCTGTGAGGGGAAAATGTTTAGGGTAAAAATACCCTATGCCATGTGGCCTAATATCATGATGACATGTGGCAGCCCACCAGAGGCCCAACGGGATCCAATCGGATGCTGACACGTGGCATTGTACCCCCAATGGGGGAGCAGATCTTCATCTGCTACCCATTCATAAATACAAACACAAAAATCGAGTAATATTAATTGCGGAATCTCTCTGAATCAGGGAGAAAAACCAATTTACTTTCCGCCCTTTTACCCATCCGGAATCATACTAACTTGATCGTTGGAGGCAGAACTCCACCTAACCGAAGTTTCGTGGTTTTGCAGGTATAGACGTCAGGCGCGCATACTCAGGATTGTAACTCTCCTGAGGGACTCCAAAATCCCCCGAAACACCTATCACTCACAATTGTTTTTGGCATACCATGCAACCGAACAAATTCTCTAAAATAAATATCAGCTATATGCAACGCATCATCAATTTCGCGACAATCAATAAAATGAGCCATTTTAGAGAATCTGTCAACTACCACTATGATAGCATCTTTACCCCTTTGAGTTTGAGGCAATCCAACTATAAAATCCATGGAGACATCCTCCCAAGGAAAATCAGGATCAGGTAAAGGAGTGTAAAGACCTTGATGGAACACACTCTTTGCGTTTTGACATGAAGCACACCTTGCAATCACGGATTGAATATCCCCTTGCATCTTAGGCTACTAAAAATGCTCTTGTAGAATACTAAGAGTTTTATTGATACCAAAATGCCTCGCAATTCCTCCACCATGAGCTTCTCTCACAATCAACTCATGACTCGAACACTTGGAAACACACAATCGATTCCCCTTGAAAAGGAAACCATCTTGAGTCACATAGGAACCTACGGCCCCCTTTGCACAATTCTCGAGTATAGGTGTAAAATCTTCATCACTTGCATAATACTCTTTGATCAAACCAAAACCAAGTAATCGAAAATTCAAAGCACCAAGTAAAGAATACCTTCTTGACAATGCATCTACAACAATATTACCCTTCCCCTCTTTGTACTTAGAAGAGAAATTAAATGATTGTAGAAATTCCACCCGCTTAGCATGTCTCAGATTCAATTTTTGTTGTCCATGTATGTACTTTAAAGACTCATGATTCGAATGAAGCACACAATTATTAGGACGCAAATAATGACTCCAATGATCTAAAGCCCGGACAATTGCATAGAATTCCTTGTCATAAGTAGAGTAATTCGATCGAACACCATTCAATTTTTCACTAAAGCAAGCAATAGGTCTCTTCCTTTGAATTAGAACCGCACTAATTCCTACTCCACTTGCATCAGTTTCCACCACAAATGGACTAGCAAAGTTAGGTAGAGCTAAAATAGGAGCTTCACACAATTTCTTCTTGATTAAATCAAAGGTGTGCCTCTTTACTCCATTCTAATTTAACTCTTTCTTTCTTCAAATATTCAGTCATAGGTGCAACAATACTAGAATTTTTTTTCACAAATCTTCTATGAAAAGAAGCTAAACCATGAAAAGAACGTATCTCCAAAGCATTCTTAGGAACCGGCCATGATTTAATTTCTTCTGCCTTAGATGGATCAACGGAAACACCATCTTTTGATACTATGTACCCTAGAAAAGTCACACTTGGTACAAGTAAGTAGCATTTTTCTAGCTTTGCATACAACCTTTGCTTTCTTAGAACTTCAAACATGCCTCTTAGATGGTTAAGATGATCATGCATATTTTTAGAGTAAATCAGAATATCATCTAAGTAAACCACAACACACTTAACAAGGAAAGGATTGAGAAATTAATGCATCAACCTCATGAAAGTACTAGGAGCATTAGTAAGGCCAAAAGGCATCACCAACCATTCATACAACTCTAACTTAGTCTTGAATACAGTTTTCCATTCATCTCCTTCTCTCATTCGAATTTGATGATAACCGCTCATGAGATCAATTTTTGAAAATATTTTCGAACCATGTAGCTCATCAAGTAGATCATCTAGCCTTGGAATTGGAAATCTGCATTTGATTGTGATGTTGTTCACACTCCTACTGTCTATGCACATGCGCCAACTCCCATCTTTCTTAGGAACAAGTAATGTAGGCACCGCACAAGGACTTATACTCTCACGCACATAACCCCTCACCATGAGTTCTTCAATTTGCCTTTGCATCTCCTTAGTCTCTTCAGGATTACTTCTATAAGCAGCTTTGTTTGGTAAAGGAGCTCCCGGAATTAAATCAATTTGATGTTCACTAACACGAATTGGAGGCAAACCAGGTGGTAATTCATCCAGAAACACATCATCAAACTCACTCAAAATAGGCTCCAAAACCGAAGGTGTTTGCACCTTAATTTCTTCTTTAATTTCCTTTGAAACTAACACTTAAAAGCAACCTTCTTGCGCCACTGCTTTATCAAATTCTTTCTCATTAATCATCAACAAGCCTTTCGAATTAGAAGTGATCTTTAGTAGATTTGAAATTAAGGGTGATCTGGGGACAATAGGTCGTTGGTCTACTACCCTAGATCAAATCAACAATTTATATTCCTAACCTAACTCTATCAAGTTTTCACTAGATAGTGGTAAGCTAGGGTCGAACCACAGGGAAACGGGGTATTGCACTATCAAGGTGAAATAAAGAATCTATTGCAACTGACAAGGGGTATATTGGTTTGTATTTGATAATATCCAAGATTAAAATATCTACTAAGAAGTGATTAAAACAAGCAAATAAAAGAGTTAAACTAGAGTCACTAAAATAGAGATGAAAGATAAGATATTAATGAAAATATGATCAAAAACATTAGGGAGTGGGGGTTCCAATCATGATCTACTAAGACAACAATGATAATCATCATGGATTCATGCCAAGGAGTATAAACTCTACTCAAAATGATTCATTCTCACGCAATCACCCAAAGCAAGTCAATGAAGTCGATCAAAACTAAACTAGATCATTCTCATGCATCTAATCTAGAACTCAAATATTGGGTCTAGAGGTGCACAACAATAGCTCCAAGCATAATAAGCAAAAAATCATCAACTCAAGGCAAAACCCAATCAAACATCAATATAAACTCAATCAATCATGATTTTCACCCCCTTCCCTAGCTAGAAATCTAATCTAGGGAAAGGAAAATAGTAATTTAAACTACACTAAGCATGTATGCAATCCCAACAAAACTAAACATGATTCAAAACCAAAGAAAAGGCAATAAAATAAGTAAAAGCAAGAATCTTTATGGAAATAAACACTATTAAGAGCAATAAAATCAAATAAGAGATAGGGATAAAGAGATTACTATTATTAAACTTGACGGATTAAGCAAACATGGACTAGTTGTATTGAAAAGTTGAAAGCTTGAAGAAAACTTGAAAATATCTTGATTACATCAATGGAAACTTGAAGGTTAAGCTACTTTCTCTCTTTAAAATCTTGATGCTCTCTCTCTACAATGTTTTTTAATGGAATAGTGAATGATAGTAAAAAAGAATTTGTCATGAAATTCAAGCTAAAGACTATATATATCTTCTTGATAAAACAAAGGAAATGGGTGAGGGAGAGACCTCTCCAGCAAGGCTGCCACGCCCTCTCCGTTGTGGGTACGTAGTTGGCAAAACCCATCTCGCCGCGCCTGCGGCCTAGAATATCGCGCCAGCGACCTTTAGATGTCGCCCCCGCGGCTACTAGGGACGCACCCTCTCCTTTCCATCTCCCATCCATCTCCAGAAACTGGAAGTTCTGATCAGGGTCTCTGTCCGCGCCCGCGGCAATGGCACCCGCGCCTGCGGCGATTACATTCCTGTTCGCGCCTGCGGCTGTAACCCCCGTGCCCGTGGCTTGCTGTGGCAGCGCACCCTCTCCCCTTTTGCCTTTCCTTTCCTTGTAACAAGAAACTCTAGCAACTTCGACTCTGCTTAGCATTTCCAATTCTGCTCACGAGTGCTAGGAGCTATCAAAGAGAACAAATAAAGGGTAAAAATCGAAAGAAAAGATAAAAGAAAAGGAAAAACACGAGAAAGAGCGAAAGTAACTAAAATAAAGGTAAAAAACGGTAAGAAGAGGTACAAACAAGTGACAAATAAGGGGAATTTACTAGTGAAAAAGGGTGAAATAGTGGCATAAACGCCACTCATCAAAGGGTTTCAAAGCAATTGGTTTGTCTTTTTCTCCCTTTTTAACAACATACACATTAGTTCTACCATCGTACTTCACAAATCTATTAAATTGCCAAGGTATCCCTAGCAATAAGTGGCATGCATCCACAAGACAAACATCACAAAGCACTTGATCATTAAATTTTCCAATAGAAAAAGAAATCAAGGCTCGTTTTGTTACCTCCACATCACTAGTGTTGCTTAGCCAATGGAGCTTGTATGGTTGAGGATGCTCGGTTGTAGGATGCTTCAATTTATCAATTAGAGCAGTAGACACCACATTAGTGCAACTCCCTGAATCAATGATCATGTCACACAATCTCTCTTTCACTTTGCACCTTGTAAGAAAAAAATTCTCTCTTTGATTGTTCTCCATAGGTACGGTTTGGGAGTGTAGTGCTATTCTCAAAACCAAGCTTTTACCATGTGTCTCGGGCTCTACTTCACTCACATGCTCCTCCTCTTCTTCATTGTTTTCTTGCTCCTTATCTTCCTCATAGTCGCCAGCATTCTCACGCAACACTTGCTCTTGTTCCCACTCATGTGCAGTCATCACTCTCTTTGAAGGACAAGTACTTGATATGTGACCATAGCTCCCACACTTGAAACACTTTCTCTTATCCTCACCTTCAAGCTTCTTGTTAGGTTTGAATTTAGGTTTATCTTGCTTGGAAGTAGACGAATTACTGAAATTCGGCTTTTCAAAAGTCTTAGAACCCCCTTTAGTGTACGACCCCTTCTTCCCTTTTAATTGCTTTTCAATTCGAATGGCAACCTAACACACATCATCATAGTTCCAATATGGTTGTATCTCCACCTTTTCCGCAATATCTTCATTCAATCCAGCAATAAATGTAGCTACTTTATGCTCTTGCCTTTCATCTAAATCACAAAGCATATCAAATCTTTCAAATTCAGTAATAAAAGATTCAACACTAGATGTACCTTGCTTGAAAGTTTGCATCTTTATGTAGAGATCTTGCACATAGTATTCAGGAACAAATTTCTTCTTCATGTGCTTCTTAAGTTGACTCCATGTTCGAATCCTATCCCTACCTTCTCTTTCCCTTTTCTTTTACAAGTTATCATACCACAAGCTTGCACATCCAACCA
This sequence comes from Chenopodium quinoa, assembly GCF_001683475.1. Classification (NCBI taxonomy): domain Eukaryota; kingdom Viridiplantae; phylum Streptophyta; class Magnoliopsida; order Caryophyllales; family Amaranthaceae; genus Chenopodium; species Chenopodium quinoa. Next base: position 4,431,261 of record NW_018742951.1, read on the forward strand.
ACTTGCATTCAGCCACCTTGCATCTTTTTCTCTCATCATAGTCCTCGAAATAAAATAGGATTTCGTCTTTCCTTACCCACTCAAGATACTTTTTGGGTTCAATTAGACTACCATGGAAACTGGAAGATCTAATCTCAAGCTTTTATCATCATCCTTGCGCTTATCTCTCCTTCTAGGCCTTGGAGATTCATCACTTGAACTTCCCTCATCACTTGAGTCTAGATTAGAGTCAGAATTGCCCTTCTTTGAAGAATATTTGTCACGAACATCAAATAATCTCCTTAGTACCTCATCCAACCTTGCTGCAAATTCGGTTATCTGTCGATCTCTTCGAAGGTTCCGTGCTTGTTCTAAGGTTAAATTCCTTGGAACTACTAGTCTCTCTTCGTCACTCATAATTTCTACACAAACACAGTTATTTTATGCAAAAATCTGAATTAAAAAATCAAACCTTGGATGAATAATAAAGCAAAACAAAATCGGGTTCTCAACCGCAAATCAGTGCAGCAATACCAAAAGTTTGAGGCTGTGTAGAACTCGTTACTTATCCAAAAAATTACGAAATTTTAGGACGTGGTAGCCGGACGTTTTTAGAGTCCAATGCAAAAAGAATCACTCAAAAACTCCCAGTAGAACGTTCCCAGTTTAAGTTTTACCGAACCTGGCTCTGATACCAAGATGATGCGTATGTTCAAGAAACTTAAACACACACAAGGATTATTCAAGCCTAATTCTCTATAGGATTCGTCCACCAAGAATTAAACAAGAAGACAAGTAGATTAATTAAGTTAATGGTCACATCACCCCTTAATTAATCAACTTAAACAAAGCTTAAAGAACCTAATTACCAGCTTCAAGAAACGAATGTTTTGATTGCAAAACAAACAAATACTTTGATTTATTAATCTGAAAAATTCTATATCTAAAAGCCATGAAATTACAACTATTTATAGACTAAAAACTAATTAATTCTAAGTCTAATAGGAGTAGGACAAGTCCCTAGCCTTTAGCCCCAAGTAACCTTAATAGAATAGGAAAACTAATTCCAATTCTACTTAGATTAGGAAACTAATTCTACTTAGTCTATAATTCCTACAATAAATAAAATTAATTCTAAGTGCTTAAACCAAGAAAACCCTTTCAAGTGACAGGTAAAAACTTGCAAGGAAAAACTAATTAAAAACCACTAAGTAGAGTAAGTAGAGTGATCCGGAACTTGAGCTTGTACTAGACACCAAGTTCCTTTGCTTGAACCGTCCAAGAACCGCCAATTTGTCGCTTCTAATGAGTTAATATTAAAGTTTAGGTTGTCCTTGTAAAGATTTAACAAACTCTCGAAGTTCTCAATATCCGGATCAATTAGAGTCCAAACCAAGCCCAAACTACTCCCTCTTATCACCATATGGTCGGCCACCTCTTATGAGGCCCAATGATGGGCCTCTTCCTTCGTTCAATCCATCACCACATTGTATGGCCTCATATGATCCATTCTATTGGGTTTTAGACTATTTGACTTGCTCAAATATCATTTATCACGTTTAACAACAGACAATAACGACCCAAAAGAAAGAAGTTATTATCTCCATAATATTGATCCATTATATATCCAGTAATTGCACTTGACCAGACATGAAACCTTCAATCTCCCACTTGTCTGAGATAAGTGTACAATATTCAAATTCCTTAAGTTAATTAGTGTCTGATTTGATAATATGATTGCATCACATGTCGAGATCATATTAGTCTACAAATCATGTCTTGAAATCTGAGTTAGAATTGCAAAGTAAATAATTACCTGAATAATTCATTTGAGCACGACCATGCATTTTCTCAATTCTCCCTCTTCAAGGGGCCATGACACTTAACCATTTAAAGGATGAGTCAATCTAATCATGTGGCAACAAAAACTCCCACTCAACTTTTAGAATAACCGAAAAGTACCCTGTATAGTCCCCTTTCACGGCATGGCGGTGGAGCACAATCATAGTTAAAACTAATCATCAACCAAGAATAGTGTTCTACTCATGTCAAAATAATCCACTAATATATTTTATACATGAACTTCAAAGTAGGTCAAAGTTCATTCATGTATCATCCATACATATCCATGTGATTGACTGAACATCTCTATGTAGTCCCTATAGCCCATGAAACTACGCTATCAATCAATTTTACATGCTACTTCATTTATTGAAATCATTTTTGTCCAATTTAATTATTTCGAATAAGGAACTTAAAATAATTTGTGAATTTAGTTCACCTGTGGGGTTCCAGATCATGTATTTGATGATCCCAACAATTCATAATTATTTTGGACATATTATTTAATATCAAACCACAATTAAATAAGTGAAATAAAATTTTATACTCCGTAATAAACATAAACTGTAAGTCAATGTATTACATTTGTAATAAGTTTTCTCAAAACATATACAACTTTAATTCCATTCAAGCACTTGCTTCAATCTTGCAGCCCTAGTGTGACTCTCATGCTTAGGCTGTGGAAGGGGTTTGGTGAAAGGATCAGCGATATTCTCATCAGTATGAAGTTTGCAGATCTTGACATCCTGCCTACCAACGATCTCTCGAATGAGATGATACTTTCTCATTACATGTTTGGATTTGTAATGTGACCTTGGTTCCTTTGATTGGACAATGGCACCATAGTTGTCACAAAACAACTCAATTCCTTCTAGATCTTACGATTTGATATAGTTTTGGTTTAAGTAGTTTTTTACCCGGTTCAAACGGTTTCAGGTTAGAAACAATTCGGGTTAACATTGGTTCAATTCTGTTTCGGTTTGTTAACACTTCAGTCCATTGACATGATCGATCAGTTTGGTTTGTAAATTCTTCGGTTCGTTAATAGGTTCAGTTCTTGTATGGTTTAGCATCATTCCAATCGGTTCAGTTTCGAGTTTACTAATTAAATAGCGGTTTGGATCAATTTTCGATTTCAATAATCGATTTTTAATCAGTCTTGTTTTCATTTGGGTCGGTTGATTTTGACTATTCAAATGGTTTCGGTTTGGAATTTGACGGTGCTAGTCCCACAACTTTTCTCTCAAATTAATTTTTCTTATGAAAAATTTAAAATAGAGACTTTAACGAAAGATGCAAACAAAATGGAACAGAAGGAGTACTACATTACATATGTCACCCCTAAAAATATGTGCTACAACACGAGGTTAGGATAGTTGACAATAGACTTGATCTCAGATTTTATCCAATAATATTATGTACTCCGTATCTCCGTAGTAATGCATGCTTCTTGTGCCTAAATTATTACTACAGGTTCAAATGTGCGCAGGTTGTTGGTTGCACATTACATATTGCCACGAAGTCAGTAGTCCAATTCTAAGTAATCAAAAGAAGTCAAATAAAAGTCTTTCAAAGAATATTCTAGGAGGGTCCAAGTTGAATGAGTCAAGAGAAGTGTCATAAGAATCGAAATTATAAACTACAATTAGCTGTTAGCATGGAACAAGTCAAAACTACAATGGATAAGTTTATGCAGGACGTGGCAAGAGATTCGGAACTGAGCCTAGTAAATGATTCTGAATTCTACAGAATCTGGGAGAAGGCCGTTGAAGCACCCTAGGAAGATTTTCTATTATAAATAGAGAAATAATCATTGTTAAGAGGTATCAAAAAATATCTAGGCCTTATATTTCACAGCAATTAGCAATTATTAGCAGCGTTAGAAATCTATAGTGTACTTGTATCAAACATCAACTTTGTAGATTGGTAGCCTCATAGCCACCTGCAGGTTTTACTCTTATTCCTGGGTTTTTTGCGTCATCATCTTGTGTCTCTTCCTCCCTTCCCCCTTTGTTCACTTCTTTAGATTATTAATCATTGTTTATTGAACCTGCATCATTATTTGCATATTGATCAATCTAGCTGTTGTCCAATTGAATCTGGTCTTATCTGGCAATCAGATTTTGACCTAAAAAATGCTCTTTAAGTAATTTAACTGGATTTAGTCGTAGACTTGTAGATCCACTAATTATGCTCTCTCTTACGGTCTTACCCAAAAACATGTTCACACGTGACTTAAAATGTAAATATAGTACTGAAGTAGGTATTTTTTTTTTTTTTTTTTTTTTTTTTTTTTTTTTTTTTTTTTTACAAATATTGTCTTGTGTAAAACGTGAATATAGTTGAAAGTAGCCAGCTAGCAACTAAGCAAGTACGAGTAGCCACTAGTTTGTTAATAAAAAAAAAGTAGCCACTAGTTAGTACAGACTGAGGATAACATAAAAATACAGTATTTAAGAGGAATCTGATTGAGAAATTTCAGAATTAAAAACAGTGAGATTCATTTAAATAAAATTGGGCAAAGTATATAGAATCTTCATCCATTAGCTAATCATCTCCGGTCTCCACTCTATTGAACTATTTTATACGCATACGGGTGTACCGTGCACCCAATTAAACCAAAATTAGTTTTTGCTCTTCATCTGATGATTACATGAAAAACACTAATCAAAATAAAAACAAAATGCTCATGGGGTGTACCATACCCCCGGGTGTATATAACAATCTCTACCACTCTATAACATAAAGGCCAGCAAACCCAACTCTTCTAAATCAACAGGAAACACAAGCTTAAATCCAGAGAAAACAACCATAAGCTCCAATGGAAGGGACCATGAAACAGATGAGCAAGCTCGGTCGTCGACTACTACTATTTCCTGCACCATTTCACGGCCATTTAAATCCAATGCTACAACTAGCAACTCTCCTTTACTCCAAAGGCTTCTCCATTACCATCATTCAGACTCCTTACAATCCTATAAATCCTACCGATTTCCCACACTTCACCTTCTGCTCCTTTTACAACAGCTTACTTGAGTCCTATTCCAAATCCCTTCCACCAGATTCTTTTACCATCATATCTGTCATGGAAACCTGCTGCGAGCCTTTCCGGGATTGCTTGTCTCAAATTTTACGCGAGGCTGCTGCTGCTGATATTGATACTGATGCGCGCAAGGAGCCTGTTGCTGCCTTGATAGCAGATCCTATGTGGACATTTGTTGGGTCTGTTACTGCAAGCATTAACCTTCCTAGGATGGTGCTCAGGACTGGTAGCATCTCGGCTTTGCTGGTTTATCTTTCTCTGCCTTCTTTACGAGAAAAGGGCTATCTCCCTGCTCGAGGTAACTTCTAATCTTGATATAGTTTGAAGTGATTTTTGCCAAATGTTCTGAATTAATACAGTTTATTTGATCTGACAATTAATAATATGTGCATATCAATACATACCTGAATCGCTGGATGTAACTAAACATTGGCACATACATCAGCTTTTCATCCCCTACAAATGCCAATGTATAAGGCAATTATGTGTTTAGATCGTGTTACCCGAGTGCAGGTAGACACGGCATTATTTTATTAGTTTATGTATTGATAGAGACTGCTGACCAGGTTCCCTGAAGAGAATTAATGGCTTTCTCAAAAAAATAAGGAAATCGATGAACTAGATTAAACAGAAAATATGCAGAATCAGTACTAGCTCCAGATTTTATTTTATTCTTAGGTACTAATTGCTTACTCAAATAAATTATGGAAACCAACAAACTAGATTAAATGAAGAAATATACAGAATCAGTACTAGCTGTAGATTTCATTCAATTCTTAGAATCAACCTCTTAGGCCAACACTCTCAGCAGCAGCATAGTAAGCAAACGAGTTGCAGGTTCCGTGTTCAACTGCTATGTCTATGTAATTGCAGGGTACATACAATCATACAATTCATGCAAACTCATATGTTTCAAAGGACTTCTGCAATTAATGTCAAGTAAATCAAAACGGTGCTAAAAATAGTGTTTAGAAGGAGACAACCTTCAAGACTGTACTTTCTATGTAATATTAATAATCTGCTTTATGACCCATTAAGAAATTTTAATTTTTTGGAATGTTTACCTTAAATTTTTGAATTTCAGGTTGTTGTATTTCTGTCAAATGCTTGACTTTTCTCTTTTTTTTTTTACACATTTCAGATAGTAATTTAGATGAAACACTGCCAGAGCTTTCCCCTTTAAAAGTCAGGGACCTTCCTTTAGAATGGCAACATCATTTACTGGAGGCACTAATCCGAGAAATCGAGACCTCTCATGGTGTCATATGCAATACCTTTGAAGAACTGGAAAGTTATTCAATGGCTCAAGTTAAACGATCCCTTCCTATCCCCATCTTCCCTATAGGCCCCTTACACAAACAATCGCACACTTCTGATACCAACATATGGGCAAAAGACCAAACTTCCATCGCGTGGTTGAATAACCAAACACCCAAGTCTGTACTGTATGTTAGTTTTGGGAGTGTTGCAGCAATGAGCAAAGCTGAATTTCTCGAGCTAGCTTGGGGACTGCTTGAAAGCATGGTGCCAATCCTATGGGTGGTACGCCCCGGATTGATCCAAGGTTGAGAAGTCAACAACTCATTGCCAGAAGGCTACCTTGGTATGTTGGGTGAAAGAGGACATATTGTAAAATGGGCACCTCAATTAGAGGTTTTATCCCACCCAGCTGTTGGAGGATTTTGGACTCACAACGGATGGAACTCGACTTTGGAGAGTATTAGTGAAGGAGTGCCAATGATTTGCCAGCCTATCTTTGCTGACCAGGATATGAACGCGAGGCATGTGAGTGATGGTTGGAAAATAGGGATGAAATTGGAAAAGGGGGTCAAAAGAGAAGAAATAGCAAGGTCGATAAGAAAACTAATGCTGGAAGAAGGGGAAGAGATGAGGAGCAGAATCACAGCTTTGAAGGAAAAGGCAAGTCTTTGTGTCAAGGAAGGCGGTTCTTCATATACATCTATAGAGAGGCTTACCAGCTATCTACTATCATTTTGATTTACTTATCTATTGTTTCATTGATTGAATATTGTCATCAACCGAATAAACTGAGAAGATATTTCTTTCTTAAGAAAAAATGCCTGTCCTATGGATGAGGTTTCGTTCCTTAAAATGTTGAGCACTTTGGTTTAGAGTGATCTCTCTGTGTGTATCAATGGAAACTTCATCCTGTAAATTATTTTCTTGGTAAGCAAAGTGGTTTACTGCAAAATTCTTCAGAACATTACATTCTACAGTCTAATGCAAGGGTATACACCTTAGAACGACTCCTCACAAGCATAAGAGTAAGCAACTTAGTTGGCGTTTACAGTGGCAAAGTAAAGGTAGAAACTCTTAACAAACTAGCAAACCAATTACTATTGATTAGGCTCTTTAGTAACTATACATCCGCTGCATAATGAAGCTGCTATAATCACCTTTCGTCTAAACTGTGTGCCTTAGGTAACTTCTGCTCACCCACATACTACTTTGAAAAAGGATGAATTTTATAGAAGAGACACCACTGAACTATTTGCAAGCATTTAGAGCTAAAAGTAGCAATTGAAGTGGATTTCAGTTGCACTGGCAAACACTAAGCAGAGATCAGTAGCACAGACCCCTGATCTTGATCAATGTTTTCTTTGTCTGATCTGTTGTCTTTCTGTTAGAGCAAGTTATAGGATAAATCTGTTTTTCGGAACAGAAATTCTATCCAGACCCCTTCCAACAGAGGTTGGTAACTTGGTACTGTGTATTATCAGCGGGTCAATCATGTATGGAGTAATTCTTTGATTGCCAATCATAAACTTGAAAACGCTGCTACTACTAATTTTTCAATTTGTATTACTCTATATTCTTATACTTCAGTGCTTTGATGTTGTCTGTGGAAACCATACAACAGTATAGATTGCTGCCCTGTCATTAATAGCTTGATGGAGGTAAAAAATGTTCCTGAATATAAAAAGCAGGCAAAAGAGAAACTGCCGAAGATGATATATGATTATTATGCATCAGGTGCTGAAGATGAATGGACTTCAGAAGAGAACAGAAATGCATTTTCGAGGATTCTGTACGTGTTTCTGTAAAATGTTTTTATAGCCTTTGTCTCTTTACCAGTGTCAGTTTTCAAGAATACTCTTTGTGCCATTTGTAACTATAACTTGCAGGCGTTGCAGCTTTCATAGAAGATAAAATTGATATCTTAATATTTTCTCATTACTTTTAAAGTCCTATGCTTATATCTATATCTTTGGCTGACTATTGCATTTTACTTTTAATTACTCTTAAATCCCAATGAAACTCAGGTTCCAGCCTCGAATCCTCATTGAATCATTGATGTAAGTCATATAGACATTACAGCTGTCTTGGGTGTCAAGAATCCCATGCCAATCATGATTGGTCCTTCAACTATGCAAAAAATGGTGCACCCCTGACCCCAAAGGTAAATATTCAAGTCCCTGATATTGACCTTAATCTCTAAGGATCCTACTTTGGTCGTCAATCTGTATTTTGGTTTGGTGATGCTCGTGTGCAAATATTAATGCAAGTCATTACGAATGTATCCTCAATCTTCGATTTGGAATTGTTTCTGCAATTCTTGTTTTCAAAATAGCTGTCAAAACTCATACAAAGCCGACAGATACCTGCAGTCCTGTAGCCTTTAGGGATTAGTTATGGACTTATGATCTAAATTTGTTAAAACTTAATCAACCTGATATCTTTTCTTTTCTTTTTTTTTTTTTTTTTTTTTTTATAAGCTGTACTAGATCAATGTATTGAACAAGATGCTGCAACTAGATGCTCTATCATATATGGTGATCTTAAAGCTGATATCATTATTAATAGCATTCTGACAATAAGAGTTTATTATTGAGCAAATGGTCATGAATCTCAGTCTCATAAACCATATTTGATATCAGTTCCTTCTGTGGTGAAGTGATCATTTTCTTGCAGGAGAGTTTGCAACAGGTTGGGCAGCATCCGCTGCTGGCAGAGTTGTGGTTCGGACTCACATTTCTTGTAGTTGTTTCCCTTCATATTTTTGGATTGAAAGAAATGGAGGGAAATGAAGGGATGAATTATCTTTCGTTTGGATAACAAATAAAGAAGGAAGGGAATTGGAGGGGAGAGAAATTGAAGGATTAAATTGTAAGAAATTAATCTCTCTAACAATAGAGAGATTTGGAAGGAAAACTCATCTTTCTTTTCCTCCCCTTCCTTTCTCTTCCCTCCCCCTCACCTCCCTCCCCTTCTTTTCTTTCCCATTTCTTTATCCAAACACACCATAAGTGTCAAATTCATTCTTTTATCCGCATGTGTGATGATTTGATCCAAACATTGTATACATTGGCCACATTTAGTGTTGAAGGAGTTGCCTCAACTTGACTTGGAATTCGATTTTCCCTGCTTTATGTGAGTAAAAGTGCAAAATGGACGTCTGCCCGTATGTCCTCAAAATTCATCTCTCTTTTTCAACTGCTAGCCCTGATGTAATGTCCTACTTGCTCCAATTTTATTTTACAGCCTTATTTTATTACTTTTTTCATTTTCTTTTTTATAAACCTTTTATAATATTTTAATAATTTCTTGTCTTCTATGAACCCCAACTTTTATACTTTAATATAATATTTTTATATTCTATCTTCTCCCCTTTATAATACTTTATTTTTTCAGCAATCCCATTTTTTCATATTTTATGAGTACTTTCTACTCATTTTCCCAAAGTTTGAAACGAGACAAGTAATAAAATACATGGAAAATATTCAATACAAATAATATAAATTTAGTAAACAAAAAAAAAATTAAGATTAACTGAATATGGCCTTCTGCAGTGAAACGCGATTTGGTAAAAAAAAAAAAATAAAAAAAAAAATAAAAAAAATAGCCGCCACCACCTGATTCGTCGTACCACTGTAATGGCAGCCTCTTTGAATATAAAAATGAAGATATCCCGACTCATTTTTCTGCAGTTTTGGTTCAAACGCTCTCATTTTCTCTTGGACACTACTTCAGGTTAGTCACACCAACCCTTTAACAATGTTTCTTTCTTTCAACTACTCCGTATTTTGTTTTTTATTGTTTGTTAATTTTACTTCATAATTCACAACTTTGTTTTTCATTTTAACATTCATTACTCCATTTTCTCTACTATGATTAGCAGTATTTATTGCCCATCTTTGATTCTTCAATCTCCATAACTAATTTCGCAATACTTTCGATCTTTTGTAAATTACGGGGTAATTGAAAAGAAAAAAAATAAAAAAAATAAAAATTATACGTTGTGTAGGTTGTATATAATTACAAATTAATTAATGCATGATAATTAGCTTTAGCTAAGTAATAATTTCATTATCCAGCTCAAGTTATTTTTTTCTTGATGATCAATCAAACTTTAAATATAATACAAAACTTGGGATTAGAGATTAAGTTGCATAAATTAAACTTAGTGGTTTTTTTTCCCCTGTTATATGTTCTGAAAATCACATCTCTGAAGCACTAAAAAAACGGAGGGAGTTTAAACTATTATGATTTTCCATGAGACTAGGAGGTTTAATGAAGAAGTTAGCCATATACGAGTATAACAGTCACCTAATGATTTTCCTTTAGATGTTGAGCACTGTTTGCAAAGTGGCTTATTGCAAAATTCTTAAGAACAGTTTGCATTCTGCAGTCTGATGTGAAGGGACACACCTTTGAAGTATCTCAAAAAACTTAATAGTGGCGGAAGAAACTCTTTACAAATTAGCAAACCAATTACTATTTATTATGATCACTAGTCACTACACAACTGCTGCATAAGCTGCTATAAGCACCTTCCGCGACTTAGTACTTCTGCTCACTCACATACTACTCTGGAAATGATTATAAATATTTCTTTGGTCTGATCTGTAGTCTATCCGTTGTAGAAAGTTATAGGATGAAACTGCTTTTCAGAACAGAAAATCTATCTTTACCCCCTTACACCAAAGGTTGGTACTGTATAGTTTAGGCAAGTCACATCTTGGATGGAGTAACTCTTTGATTGCCAATTATAAATTTGAAAACGCTGCTGCTACTAAATTTTCAATTGGTATTGCTCTTAGTTTTGAAAATGAGTCAGTGCTTTGACGTTTTCAGGGGAGATCATACAGCAGAATCGTTAACAGCTTGATGGAGATAACAAATGTTTCTGAATATAATAAGCTGGCAAAAGAGAGACTGCCGAAGATGATATATGATTATTATGCATCAGGTGCTGAAGATGAATGGACTCTAGAAGAGAACATAAATGCATTTTCGAGGATTTTGTATGTGTTCTCTTTCATGTAGTGTCATAACCTTTATGGTCACTTGAATGTTTCCGTATCCTTTGTCATTTGACTAGTGTCAATTTTCAAGTATGATTTTTGTGCCTTTTGCCACAGCAACTTGCAGCTTTCATGTGCCAGGATATTTTAGAAACATTAGCAAATCATTATTATAAAACAACCGTATAGAAGATAAAAGTGATATCAGAAATATATTTTCTCATTCATCTTATAGTTTTATATCTATTTCTATATCTATGGCTGACTATTGCAATTTAATTATTGATTACTCCCAATTAAATTCAGGTTCCGACCTCGCATCCTCATTGATGTAAGTCATATAGACATTACAACAACTGTCTTGGGTTTCTAGATTCCCATGCCAATCATGATAGCTTCTTCAGCTATGCAAAAAATGGCTCACCCTGAAGGTAAAAATTCAAGTCCTTGATGTTATTTCTATTCTTGTTTTCAGGATAGCTGGTCGAAATTAACGCAAGGCCGGCAGACACCTGTAGCCATGTAGTCTGTAGGTTTTGGTGACTTATGGATTTATGATTAGAATTTAGAAAAGCTTAATCAGCCTGATATTTCATTTTACTTTATAAGCAGTACTGGATCAATGCTTTGAATCAAATGATGTAACTTGATGCTCTATCATATATAAATATGGTTCCGAAGATGATACAGTAATTAATGGTATTCTGACTGTGTTTGGACCTAGGAGTTAATTCTTGAGCTAATGATCATGAATACTCTAGTCTCATGCGCATATATATGATATATGAGTTAATTCTTGAGCTAATGATCATGAATGTTCTAGTCTCATGAGTCATTTATGATATATGAGTTAATTCTTGAGCTAATGATCATGAATAGACACTTTGTATTCTAATTCAAGAAACTGGTTTGGAAAATCCTCCTTTTTTTGAAGTGATCATTTTCTTGCAGGAGAATTGGCAACAGCAAGGGCAGCATCCGCTGCTGGCACAATTATGGTTTGGACTCACATTTCTTTCCCTTAATATTTTTCCTCTTTTTCTGACTGTCAAACTCATTCTTTGATTTGCATGTGTGATTATTTGGTCCAGGCATTGTCAACATTAGCCACATCTAGCATTGAAGAAGTTGCCTCAACTGGACCAGGAATTCGATTTTTCCAGCTTTATGTGAGTATAAGTGCAAAACAAATAGTAAATTAATAACTCCAGCATTTTTTCCTTCCATCTTAAATTAATCTGGCCTGGCAGATAATTTTCCTTAATAATGTGTATTCTCCAAATCATATATGCGTATTCAGTATCAAAGAACATGTTTTCTGAATTTCTGGGTTTTAAGTCCTCTTAAATTGTATGATTATGCCAAAGATTCATAATCTTAATCTTCATTTTCTCATGTACATTGTGACAATCTGGACGAATGTCAGTATGTCATCAAAATTCTACTTTCTTTTTCAACTGCTAGCCCTGATGTAATGTCTTGTTTTTTGTTTTGTACAATTTGCAGCATAACATAGATACAAACTTGTATCTCCAATTTTTGGTTCATTGCGAAGAATATATTTAGTGCAAAAATGCAAATGGTTTAAAGTTCTAATTTTTTTAGTCTGTATGTAAAATTTGTCTTCTTTAAGCTTCTGCTAAACTGCAGTCAGGCTGATGATGATTGTATGTATCCATATAATCAAGGTAATGAAAGACAGAAGTATCGTCACACAGCTTGTTGAACGAGCTGAGAAGGCTGGTTTTAAAGCTATTGTTCTCACAGTTGATACACCCAGGGTAGGTAGAAGGGAGGCAGATATTAAGAACAGGTAATTATATAATTTCTACTGTCTTTTTGCTTTACTTCTTCGGTGAAAGGAGAAAGTTGTTAATGTTATATTGTGTTTAAGTTCATTTCTATAAGAAGTACGAATAAACATGTGAGTATGATCTTACAGTTTAACATAACATCCCTTGCAGATTTATTCTCCCACAGCACTTGACATTAGAGAACTTTGAGGGGCTGGATCTTGGTATGCTTAATCGGGTGAGTGAAAGTAAGACATCAAACAAGACTACTGGTACCCTTTCAAGAGGTTGAAAATAACAGTCCCATTCTTTTTCTGGAATGAACTTGCAGACAGACAGTCCCATTCTAGTTGATCGGTCATTGAATTGGAAGGTAAATAACAGAATAATTTACCCTTTTGTTTGGCACTTTGCAGTGCAGATTGTTTTATGTGTTATCTTTCCCTGTTAACACCTTTTGCAGGATGTAAAGTGGCTTCAGACCATCACCAAGTTGCCAATTTTGTTGAAAGGGGTGCTAACTGCTGAGGATGGTAAGTAGTGTATTTGTAAAAAGTGTAGTTCGTAAAGGATATTGTGTTTGTATGACCTTTATGTCAGAAAATTATCTTATCTGCAGCGAGAGAATAATGGCATTGGAAGAGGTATTCAAACTTAACCTCCATGCACTTATAAACCTGCATATCTGTAGATCTGGATTATTTTAACTTTGCATCTGATTTGGAAAAGCTCCTTTCGAGTTATGTAATAAGTTCTTGATATTCGGTATTCTGGGTGTTGGATAAGAACCTCTATCAATAACCTACACTAATCGACAAACAGTTAATGGTGGGTGGGAAAGGGATTTCTAACTTGACAAAGATCTTTTGTTGCAAGGACGCACATTTTTCTCTGCATCCCTCTTATCTCTGTATTTGTGGAGAGTATCTGCACGGAAGAATTTCTAAAATCAAGTACAGGCATGTATTTCCACTTCAAAGATCTTCAGCTAAATTAATTGACTCCCAAAAATCTGCCACTTTTCATTAGTGCTATGACTGCTATCTCTCATCATTCCTACAATCATAGAGTTGAATCAATAAGCTGGTTGTGCTTAACTATCTAATATTAATAAAGTTGGAAAAAGGAATGTTTTAAGTATATTGGGTGTGAAGAAACTTTAGCCAAATGACAATTGTATCTTTAAGCTATTATAACTTACATCCCTACCAACCCAAATTGTTACCCTATTATTGTATATATTTGTCATTTCATATGTTCATATAACATCAGAACTACAGGTTATCAGTAATTTTACCGAACACTGTTGTATAAATACTAACCAGCCAAAGCAATCAATGATTTCTAGCACAAAACGTCTAATGCAAGTATCTAACCAGCCAATGTAACCATCTACTTGCTAATTACTAAACAAGGCCATCAGTACGGTCTGACCATCATGTCTATTAATGTAGCAGAAAATCATTGAAGCTCTGAATAAGGAAACAAAAACAATTTTATTTGTTATAAATATACTTAGGGGGTGTATGGTATAAACATCGTAAATGAAACGGAAAGGATTGAAATAAGTAGGGGAAAGGGTAATGATAACCGTTACCTTTACTATATGTTTGGTATCCTAGTGGAATGGAAACACTTGTGATTGAGTAAGGAAACGTATTTTGTTTCCACTACTTTGTCAAGGGTAACAAATTGGGGGATTTTGTTACCCTCCGGAAATGGTATTTGCTACTTGTAACCCATACCAAACAACTAGAAATGGATACAATTCATTGAATCCGTTTCCTACATCTAAAATTACTATACCAAACGCCCCCTTAGAGTACTTGATATTGTGGTTGTGGCATTCTTACATATGTTCCCCATTGTTGCATATGGCAGATTGTGAAAGATGTGGAGCGTCGAATTCCTGTTTTCTTGGATGGTGGTGTTCGTCGAGGCACAGATGTTTTCAAAGCATTAGCACTTGGAGCTTCTGGAGTATTTGTAAGTGACTCTTTGTTATATTTTTAGTAATCAAGTTTCCAGTAACTTGGATCTATAATGTGCTGTAGACATTATTAATTTTCAAATATATCAGTTGATTGAAAATGCTGTGCATGAAACTGGCTTGTAAAACTGGTATCTGCTCTTGTATTATAACTACATAAAAGCCTACTAATAGTTATTATCCACTCTTTGTTTCCAGATTGGAAGGCCGGTAGTTTTTTCATTAGCAGTTCATGGAGAAGCTGGTGTGCGAAAAGTGCTTCAAATGCTTCGTGATGAGTTTGAGCTTACCATGGCGTTAAGTGGATGTCGTACAGTCGAGGAAATTACTCGTAACCATGTCATGCTAGACACCAAAACTCCACGAATTTCCCCCAACCTATAAGTCGTTTGAAGTACAGTCTGCGTGTTTCATAAGATAGGAGTTCAGGATCAAGAATTCCATTCAGGTGTATAAGGATTTCTAGACCTTCTAGTTGTTTAATTTTAAGCTAAAGGTTAGACTTAATAATTTAGAAATTGAGGTTGCACCTCAAAATAATGTAAGGAATATATTTATATTATCTATAATCTAATCTAATCTAATATTATCCTATCATATCATATCACTAATAAATAAAGTTGGTCTCGCAGTCAGGCCACGAGGCAGCGACACTTGACATTTCAGTTTTTCGCCAAGTGTCGCGCCACATAGGAGAAAATAGGTATTATTGTGACACATATAGTGCTAAGTAACCGATTTTTGGATAGATTTTTTAAGATAAAAATGTTGTATAGAGTTTTATTATTGATAGAATTCTAATGTTTCATATATGCAAAATTAATCATAACTTTTAATAAATATTTTGTAACTCAATTCTATTTCCATATCATATTCGTTTTAAAAAGTTCTATAAAATAGAATCCATTTATAATATATTTAAACAAAAACTTTTATACGTAGCTTGCCTAACTGTGTCACCAACGATTACAAAAGTTATTTCGTTAATGCTATAGGGTTTACTTAGTCAATGTTATAGTGGTTACTCAATCAGTGTTATAGATAGGGGTTACTTAATCAGTGTTTGAGGTTAATCATTAGTATTACAGGGGTTACTCGGTTAGTTATATAGAGGTTACTTTGTCCGGCTAGATGGTGTGGCTAGCCGTATACAAAATACATTGTTACTTAATTTATTTTAAAAAATAATATAGAATTAGTTAAAATAAGTTTTAATCAGTAAAATTAATTTTAGTTTGGTAAAAGTACTTTCAGTTCAGTAAAAATAATTTAGGTTCAATAAAAATAATTTCAAGTCAATAGTAACTTTATAAACAAAACTACAAAAAAAATATTACTCCTCCGTTTCGTAATGTTAGTCTCATATACTATTTTGGGCGTTTCAAAAAGATCTACCCATATTGTATATGTTCCATTTTTAACTTAATTTTTTTGGAGTTAATTGGTTGTGGATTGATGACATGACTCTAAGTAAGGAAATCTCTACCTTGAATTATGCAATTATAACTTATGCTTTCCCAAAAAAAAATCAAAAAACTTAAATAAGGTAAACTAATTATGAATATTTTATACTTTAATGTTAGATTCCAAATATTCTTGTTTTCTTATTTTATGTGATTGATTCCATATGTGACTAACATTATGAAACGGAGGGAGTATTATATAAATATAAGCCATATGACATCGTATGTCTAAATATCCTACATTATCAGAACGAATTATTTGACTGTATTTAACACTCAAGTAAATTTTATTTTAAAATTTTATCAACTATTTGGCCCGGGCACAAAACTAGTCACTAATATATATAGCCGGTCTCGTAGCCAAGCCACGAGACAGTAACACTTGAAATTCCAGTTTTTCACCAAGTGTCACGCCACGTAGGAGAAAAATGGGTATTGTTGTAACACATCTGATGCTAATTAAGTAAGCGAATTTTGGATAGATTTTTTAAGATAAAATTTTTATATAGAGTTTTATTATCGATATAATTCTAATATTTCATATATACAAAATCAATCATAACTTTTAATAAATATCCTATAACTCAATTCTATTTTTATCATTAAATTCGTTTTAAAAAGTTCTTTAAAATAAGATTCATTTGTAATATATTTAATCACAAACTTTTATACGTAGCTGGTCAAACCGTGTCACCAACTATTACAAGAGTTACTTCGTTAGTGCTATAGGGGTTACTTGTGTCAATGTTATAGTGGTTACTCAATCAGTGTTATAGATAGGGGTTACTTAGTCTGTGTTAGAGGTTACTCAATTAGTATTACAGGGGTTACTCGGTCAGTTTTATAAGGGTTACTTTGTCCGGCTAGATGGTGTGGATATCTAGTCGTATAAAAAATGCATTGTTATTTAATTTATTTTTAATAAAAATATTAGAGAATTAGTAAAATTAATTTTAGTTTGGTAAAAATACTTTTAGTTAAGTAAAAATAATTAAGTTCATTAAAGATAATTTTAGGTCAATAATAACATAGATATCTTTATATTTTACAAACAAAACTACAAAAAGTATTATTCTATAGATATAAGCCATTTGATATCATACGTCTAAATATTCTACATTATCAGAACGAATTATTTGACCCTATTTAACATTAAAGTAAAAATGTTATCTAAAAATTGTATCAACCATTTGGGCATCGCTTGGGCACAAAACTAGTATATAAATAAAGTAGGCATTTTTGGAGAGCATTCGGAGCACCACGTAAGAAATATAATTATTTCGACCAATAAGAAAAAAGATTTGTATTTTATTTTTGAATTAAAAAACTATATCGCCACCTAGATGAAAGTAACGAATTAGATTTGATATATCTAAAATTTTAATGCCACGTAGATTATAATCCACGAATAAAATTATTTTAATGGAAAAAATTATAGGAAAAGATAAATTTATTAAATCAATACTACGAGTTTAAGAAATCCAAAAAAATATAGAAAAAGATAAATCTCCAAAAAGATATTTAATTGGGTTCAAATTATGAAAATATCCTACTTGGTGGTTTAATATGGTGGATTCAAATATTAATTTTGTTAATTTATGATATGGTGAAAATTATCGCCACGTAACTATACTTGGTGGAGAAATATGGTGGGTTCAAATATTAATTATTATTAATTTATGATATGGTGGATTCAAATAGAAAAATACATAACTATAATATGATAATTTATGAGTACATGTAGATATACATGGAATGAGAATATGACTTCATGATAACCCAATAAAGTAAATAAAAATATTCAAATGATAAACGATTGTAATAAAGTTTGATACCTACCATTATAAGATAAATTTTGATAGTATTTATAATAAGAAATAAAAATTGTTCATTAATTTAATTAAATTAAAATTTGTGATACCTACAATTATAAATTGACACATCGTACGACACAAACAAAATTTCGTATCAATACAAAACCCAATCAAGCGAATTTTGTATTAGTAATTTTGTGTTAATTTTTTGTCATCAATGGCCGGGTAATTTTTTCCTTAATTTTTATATGTTTATGTTTTATATACTAAAGTTTGTTTTTACATGCAGATCTAACATATCATACGACACTAACAAAATTTCGTATTTAATACAAAACCCCATCAATCGAATTTTGTGTTAGTAATTTTTCGTTAGTTTTAGGTCATCAATATCCAAGAAAATTTTAAAATCCTATGTTTAAATTTATATTTGTAATTATTACTGACATTGTATTTATTTGGGATACTTAACGATTATCTTTTATGTTTTGTTTACTGAATTTAGGTTTTACATGCAAATCTAATTTAATTAGAGAATTAAATTCGAGCAAAAATGATTGGAAAATCAATGTACAAGTTTCTCGCCTATTTGACGTACTAAATTTTCGTAAACAAGATAGCTTAAAAGTTTGGATATGGTCTTATTGGACGAGGAGCTAGTTTTTTTTTGTAAATTGTTTAATTTACATATATTATATTTTTTTATAAACCTCTTTAGTTTTTTATTAATTAATTTTATTAAAAAATAAATAAAATTTGTAATTTAGGCTTAATCAAGTTATTGAATTAACTTAATTTCTTATTTTTAATTACATAGTGATTACGTTCATACCCCAATTAACACCAACTTTGTTCAACACTTTCGTCCAAAATTAATTAAAGAAAAAGTTTACTTCTTTAGATCTTTTTCAGTCGATCCAATCCAATGCCTTGATTTTTGTCATTATATTGATTCAATCAAAGTTCCATGCATGAATAAGTATAGGGATGGACCGCATTTTAATTGCAATTAGTGGGTCTTTTGATGCTAAGTAAGCGAATTTATCATTTATCATTCATAATATTACAAAATTTATCATATTTATTGATAAAAATTTATCACCACTTTAAATTCAGAATTTTGATTCAAATTAAATGTATAAGAAAAGGTTTATTTTAACTTGAAAGAGATTTGTATTTTATTTTAAAATTTTAATGCCACGTAGATTAAAAACCACAGATTAAATTATATTATAAATTAATGGTAAAAAAAAAGAAAAAAATGTAGGAAAATATCGAAATCTAATATATATAAATAAAGTAGGCATTTTTCAAGAACATTTGGAGCGCCATGTAAGCAATCTAATTATTTCGACCAATGATAAAAGAGATTTATATTTTATTTTTGAATTAAAAAATTATATCGCCTCCTAGGAAAAATTAACGAATTAGGTTTGATATATGTAAAATTTTAATGCTACGTAGATTAAAAACCACGAGTAAAATTATTTTATAATATAATGATAAAAAAATAAAGGAAAAACATAGGAAAGAGAAATTTATTAAATCATTACTACGAGCATAACTAATGTCCTTAAAAAAAAAGTTAAAAAAAAAGTAAAACTAATCCAAAAAAATGTATAAAAAGATATATTTCAAAAAAGATATTTAATATTTAATTAAAATCATATCAGAAATAAATATTAGATTTAAATGATAAACGACTACCATAAAGTTTGATATCTACCATTATAAAATAGATTTTGATAGCGTTTATGATAAGAATTAAAAATCATTCCTTATTTATAATTAAATTAAAATATGTGATACCTACCATTATAAATTGACGCATCATATGACACCGACAAAATTCTGTATCAATACAAAACCAAATCAAGCGAATTTTGTGTTAGTAATTTTGTGCAGTTTTAGGTCATCAATGACTGGGTAATTCCTAGCAATTTTTAAAATTTATGTTTAAATCAAATTAGAAAAAATAAGTTTAGATCAGATCATTGTTATATGTGCGGGTTTTAATTGCTAAATATCTTTAATTATGTAATGAAAAAATTATAAAAAATACATATTAATAATATACTCCCTCCGTTTTTAAATACTTGTTCCACTTTCTTTTTCGGCCGTTTTTAAATACTTGCTTCATTTCCTTATGTAGAAAGCTTTTACAATATTTAATTCATATCTCTCACCTAGTGAACCTAACATAAATAATACTTTATTAATTTCATATTCCATCTCCTCCAATTCTCTCAACTAATTTTGCTTTTTATAAATTTTTATTTTTCCCCCTACCCCACTACCTTCATATTTTATTATAATCTCCAATTTCTCTTAAAACTCTCCGCATGGAGAAATGGAGCAAGTATTTAAAAACGGAGGGAGTACACATTAATACGAATTTAACAAGTCCCCACTTGATATATTTTTTCTTTGTAGATTATCGTACAAATAAGGTCAAAGTTTGGTCAAAACAAACAATCAGATTAGATTAGATAAAAAACAAACAATAAGGTCAAAGATAAATATGTGACAAGAGTATCTTCTACTGACTACTGTTACAAACTCCTCTAAGCAACACTAATAGTAAATCAGTAACTACATTTGTGGTGGAAAAATATGTATAAGTCTTGTGTACAAAAAGTGTACATTAATTTTATTGTAAAACGGTTAGTTTGAGCGTAACTTTAACTATTTTTATGGTAACTTTAACCATTTAAAGGGTAACTTTTAATTTGTCGTTGGTTAGAATTTTATTTTAATGTGTAATTTCTTATAGATACGTGATTACATATTATAAAGACTAATATGATTAATCTAATACATTATAAGTTTTTTGTAAGATAAAATTTATCAATAGAAAAATAATAACTTTTGCATAATAAAGGGTAACTTTTATAGCTTAGAGTTATAGAAAAATATCAACTACAACCGATTTGATGTAAAAAAAAAAAAAAAATACAAATTTTTATAGCTTACAATTGATAAATGAAACATGTGGTTACACACTGTCACACCATACGAACCAAATTACCCAATTGAAGATATGATCTTAAGCATGATTGCTAAATCATTTGGCCTAAAAACAAAACACAAAAGCAATTATTAATTTCTCCCATATAAGCTCAACACACCCCTCAAAGAATAATATGGAAGTACATTTTTAGTAAACACAAAAAAAAATTATTAAGTAGTGAGTTAAGCATTATTTAATTCAACTTATTTTTACTTATTTCAGAAAAAATAAGTTCAAATCAGATCAGAAAAAATAAATTCAGATCATATCATCGTTATATGTGTAGTTTTTTTTATTGTTAAATATCTTTAATTACGTAATGAAATATTAATAAAAAGGATTTTTTGTCCAAAACTGCCTTTAATTGACTACTTTTTGTCCATAATTGTCTCATAAATTTTTTCGTCCACAACTACCTTCAAAAGGAGTTCTCTTTGTTGACCACTACCTAAATTTTTTTTTCAGACGTTGACCTTAATTTTTAAGTCACTTAAAGTCATGTGCAGGGCACATGTTATATTTTTTTTATGATTTTGTTAAATTTTTCCCATTTCTCTCTCTTCTTATTTTACCCATATCATCTCATTCACTTTCTTCTCTGTATTATCATACCCTAAAATTTTAGAGTGTAGCAAGCACCATGAAATGACACTAGTGAGCAATTGACATGATGATGGGTTCGAAATTTATAGTAGTGTAAAAAACAATTTCACATATCTTCCGATTTGTCCCCGTCAAACCCACGTTATAATTTTGTCTCCTCCACTGTGGTTGTGGTACGTTGTGAGCGCCTCCACCACACTCGAACACTCGTCCGTCGTCTTTACAAAATTCAGGTTACAATTCGAACCTAATTTTGTGAATTTTGTCAATTTTCGAAATTTTGGTGGGTAGTCAAAAGAACCCTAATTTTGCCCCTTTTTTACAAAAATAAGTTTGAGGTAATTAAATCTACAAAGTGAGATGTTTGCTCACGTAATTCAAACCAATTAACGTTTTTTGGTTTGAAATTGAACGTTTAAGTAAGAAATTCTACTTTTTATTTTTTTTTATTTTTGTATGTTTAATTGTTTGAATTGTGGCTATGGGTTTGAGTTGTATTGTTTCGATTTATTATTGCATGTTGTTTGGTTGATGATTGAATTATTACTTTATTTTCAACTTTATGGACTAATTAATGTTAGGCTGTATCATGGGGGTCACTTCCAAACTAAGAGATGGAAGACCACTTATCAAGGAAGGGGGTTAAGTTTGCATTTGAATCAAGATGAAGTATGTTACTTTAAGATTGTTGGATGGGTTAAAGAATTGGGGTATATTGAACCTGGTAGAATTTGGTACAGGAAGCGTGGTTATACTTTGTATGTGTAGGAAAGAAATGAGGGATGATAAAGACTTAGCTGATTTTCTAGGTTCCCCGGAGGATGATAGGTTTTTCAATATTTATGTGGTCCATGAAAATAGTCTTTTTCATAGAATGGAGAGTGGAACAAGAGTGTTAGGTTCTTCCACATCTAATATGCATGGTGACTCAGGAAACAAAAATGTGGGCCCACTACTTCACCCTCATCCAACTTTAGGGTTAAGTGCTGAAGATGCTCAATTTCAGTCACCACAACCTCCCAAAAAAATCAATTCTATTCATAAAACATCCTCCTTCCAGAAAAGTAGATTTGAATCTAAAACACCTTCAGCTACTAAACCTTCCCCTAAAAAGTCAACTGTAAACTTGTGTGAACCTATGTGAATGACATTGGTTCATCTAAAGACAGTGATAGCACTGATAGTGATGTAGAGCTCAGTGGTGAGGACTACGAGGATAAGAGTGATGATGACCTTTTCTCTGAAAATGTTGACTTATTCATCAATGAGAGAGTGACTAGGAGCTTGGGTGGCATTGGATCTGATACTTTGGACAGAGCTTTGGTGCTTTTACGGGAGAATAGTGATGTCGATGGGGGTAGTGGAACTGATAATGACATCATTGTAGATAGTGATGAGGTGTTAGATGAGTGAGAAGAAGAACTTCACAGTCCAAACAACTCTGACAATGAAGATAATGGCTACAGAGTGTTTAATCCCTTAGTTGATTTCAAAGGTAAGATCCAACTCTCCCTTGGCATGAAATTTCCTTCAGCTAAGATTTTTAGGAAAGCATTACAATATCATGTTATTTAAGAGGGTTATGACTTTTATCTTCTTCATAATGGAGTTAAGAGGTTAAGTGCATATTACAAAAAAAGGTGTGAATGTGACTAGAAGAAAGGAAGATTTGTTTTGTGCACTTGTAATTCAAAGAGAAAATGTAGGTTTAGAGTTGATTGTAAGCAACTAAGTGGTAAAAAAGAGGTTCAAATTAAAACCATGAACCTTAATCATGTTTGTGGATTTCAAAGTTACAATAGTAAGGTGACATCTGAGTATCTAGCTGAGAAGTATTTGGATGATTGGAGGGACAATCCAACCTAGAAGTTATCTGCTTTCATGCTGAAGTGTAGAAGGGACCTTGGAGTTGAGGTTAAGTATTACAAGGCCTACAATGCTAGACAGAGAGCTTTGTACATGATCTATGGGGATGTAGCCGAGTAATACAAGAAGGTGTGGGACTATGTAGCAACGGTGAGGAAGTACAACCAAGGTAGTAGTGCTTTTGTGAAGGTTGATTCCATTGACAGACCACCTCCATTGTTCCAAAGAATGTATATTTGCTTACAACCTTGCAAAGAAGGTTTTATGGCAGGTTGTAGGCCAATTTTAGGTGTTGATGGATGTCATTTAAAGGGTGCATACCCGGGCAAATTGTTGACTGCAGTTGGCAAAGATGGCAACAACAATATATTTCCTGTTTCTTGGGCCATTGGAAAGCTAGAGAATTCAGAGACATGGACATGGTTCTTAGACTAGTTGGTCACAGATCTTGGATCTGTTGCTAATGCAGTGACTTTCATGCATGAAAGAGATGAAGTTGTCACATACATGAGTGATAGGAAAAAGGTAAATATATGTCAATTTATTTCATTCATTTAGTGATGTGAATGAACAAAGTGATCTGAGTTTTTTTACTTTGTTGTACAATGCAGGGTTTGTTAGATGCTTTTAAATCTGTTGTCCCAAATGCAGAAACTAGGTTCTGCTGTAGGCACATTTGGGATAATTTCAGGAAGCAATTTCCTGGTGAGGCTCACAGACAAGAGTTCTGGAAGGCGGCGAAGGCTTCAACAAAGGTATAACAACCTCTTTTTTTTATAAAGGAAAAAAGGTATAACACTTTAATATCATTAAATATGTGCATATTTCTACAACTTTTGTACAAGTTGCTGAAAGTTTTTTTTATTACTAGTGCAAGTTCAATCAGGCTATGGAATGCATCAAGATGTTAAGTGCAGATGCATTCAAGTACTTGAGTTCAATTCCTGCTTCCAGTTGGTCTAAACATGCTTTTTCAAGCAAAAGCAAATCCGGTTACGCTCCTTAACAACTGTTGTGAAAGTTTCAACGGTGTTAATAGGGAAGCTAGAGCCAAACCTATTTTGACAATGATGGAATGGATAAGAAGATGGGTCCATGAAGAGATGTTGTCAGAAGAGGGAGGGTTTAAAAAACTTTGAGGGACACATAATGCCTTTCGTAGTAAAGATGGTAGAAAAAAAAGGGAATATGTTAGGAATTGCATTGTTACTCAAGTTGATTTGTGGGAGTTTGAAGTGGACTGTGATAGGGACCCATATGTGGCCGACTTGGTGAGTAGGAAATGTGGTTGTTATAGGTGGGAGTTGATGGGAATTCCATGTACACATGCTTTGGCTTACCTAGACAAAAAAAGGTTGCACTATGAAGATTATATCCATGAGGCAGATCATGTGGAGGCATATAAGGCTACATATGCTCCTGTTTTCCACCCAATGCTAGGTCAAAGTAATGGGAGAAAGCTGGACAAGAGGAGCCCCTTCCTCTTGCTATAAATATAATGCCAGAGAGGCCTAGTCAGAAAAAAAGAAAAAAATCAACCAGGGGAAGGGCAAGTGGCAAGAGAAAAGAAGAAGAACAAATGCTCAAATTATGGTGGTGTTGGCCACAACATCAAGAAATGCAAGAATCCTACCAAGGTAAATCCTCCTATACCCAAAGGAGGGAGACCTAAATCAGCTGATCCAGTAATTGTGAATCAAGAGAAGAGGAAGAACAAAAGGAGAAAGAGGAACAACAATGGAGAAACCGGTGAACAAAGCAGCCAGTAACACAATCATTCGAGTCAAGCATCCCAAGCAAGCTGCATATCAATACCATGATGTCCATAATTGCTGTTTTTTTTTTTTTTTTTTTTTTTTTTTTTTTTTTTTTGCAAGTGTCTTGATGATGTAATTGAAATTCTGTTAAGTGGTTCATGTATTTTATTATATTCCTTTCAAACTATATTGGTATGCTCTTTTGTAATTGCCTTTAAAACTTTAATTCAGGTTTGGTTTGTTTAAAATCTTTTGTTAAAACAAATCAAAAAATCAGAAATGTTCAATGATATGCAGGTTTGCAGGTTCATGATAATTGTTTTGTAAAGTAAGTTATTTCAAAAAAAAAAAAAATATCGTAAGTACCAAGTTCCATATATTAGCACAACTTACAACCAAAAGAGCACATTATTTACTGCTCAAAAGATCTAATACATTTGTTCATAATTTTTTCAAATTTCCACCATCATTAACCAAATAAAAATATACAAAATGATGATGCCACAGTAGCAGAACTCGTTCAAGGTTCGTCAACCGTCCTCCAACATGTCACTTCCTATTGACATTTACGTTCTACAAAAGAAAAAAAATTATTAAACATAAAACCCACCAAATTGAAGGAAGAGAAAATCAAGGAAACCCACCAAATTGAAGAGAGAGAAAGATCATTTTCGTTAAAAATGAGTTACAACAATTGGGAGAGGTCATTAATGTTTTCATGTGATTGACTAAAAAATAATTCAAACAAAATTAATTAAGGTAGTGTGGGTTTTTAGGGGGGATTCAATTATATTCATGAGTTGAGATTTGAGAGGGATGGAGTATCAAATTTGTGGAAGAGAGAGAAAAGGGGGAAAAAATTAACAAAAAAATAAAAATATAAAACATGTGCCCTGCACATGACTTTAAATGACCTGAAAGTTAGGGTCAACGTCTGAAAAAAAAATTTAGGTAGTGATCAACAAAGAGAACTCCTTTTGAAGGTAGTTGTGGACAAAAAAAAAATTTATGAGGCAGTTATAGACAAAAAGTTGTCAACTAAAGGCAGTTTTGGACAAAATATCCTTAATAAAATACATATTATTATGAATTTAACAGACCCTATTTGATATATTTTTTCTTTATAGATTATATTACAAATAAGGTTAAAGTCTGGTCCAAACAAGAATCAGACCAGATCAGATAAAAAACAAACAATAAGGTCAAAGATAAATATGTGGCAAGAGTATAAATTATTGTTACAATCTCTTCTAAGAAACCCTAATAGTAAGTTAGTAACAACATTTGTGGTGGAAAATTATTTCTGTACAAAAGAATGAGTCTTGATTAGGAGCCAAGAGTAAACTCATTCTCTTCTACAAACCCTAAGTAGATACATGAGGCCAAGATATTCCAGAAATGCAGCAATGGCTAATGACACACATAGGAAATCAAGAATGCTATTCGGCGTCACATAAGCAAAGGTATTATTTCGACCAATTAAAAATTAGATTCATATTTTATTTTAGAATTAAAAAATTCACACGCCACCTAAAAAAAAGTAATGAATGATAAAAAATTATGTCGCCACCAGGTTAAAGTAACGAATTATATTTGTCATCTAAAATTTTAATGCCACGTAGATTTAAAACTACAAATAAAATTATCTTATAATTTTTTTGGAAAGGAATTTATTTTATAAACTAATGGTAAAAAAATAAAGATATATGCACAAACTTATAAGATAAAATTTGATAGCGTTTATGATAAAAAAAAAAGGTTCCTTATCATGATTAAATAAAAATTAAAATTTAACTAAATTAAAAAAATGATAAAATTAAAATTTGTTATACCTACCATTATAAATTGACGAATCATACAATACCAACAAAATTTCTTATCAATACAAATCCACATCAAGTGAATTTTGTATTAGTAAATTTGTTTCAGTTTTAGGTCATCAATGGTTGGGTAATTCTTAGCTTAATTTTTAAATTCCATGTTTAAATTTACATTTGTATTTGTTACTTAGACTGTGTTTATTTGGGGTACTTAACGGTGGTATGTTTATGTTTTGTTTACTGATTTTGTTTTCACTTGCAAATCTAAATATCTAATTTAATTAGAGAATTAAATTCGAGCAAGAATGATTGGAAATCAACATACGAGTTTCTAGCCTGTTTGACGTACTAAACTTCCGCAAACAAGATAACTCAATAAGTTTGGATATATTTTTATAAATTGTTTACTTTAATTGATTTTTCCATAAACCTCTTTAGTTTTTATTTTTTTTATTTTTTTTTTATTTTTATTTTAATTTCATATATGAAAAAAACAAAATTTGTGATTTAGGTGGCTTAATTAAGTTATTAAATTAACTTAATTTCTTATTTTAATTTACAAGGTGATTACTTTCATGCCTTTATTAAAGCCAACTTTGTTCATCACTTTCGTCCAAAATTGATTGAAAGAAAATTTTACTCCGTTAGATACTTTTCAGTCTTCCAAATATAAAGCAATATTGCGTTATCAATGACAACAAAATAGATTCAATTTTTCCATAATACTGTTGTGGGACAATGAAAAAAATTCCAATGCATATATTTGATTTTATACAAATACAATTTTTAGATCATTTTTGCAACAAATTTTCACTTCCTGGTAAATATATTGATTTATTTTATATAAATGTAAAGATTTATTTTATATCAATTTTATTTTTTCTCACATTTTAGTGTCGTGGAAGATTTTGCCGTGTCGTGGCAGATTTCTCCGTGTCACGATATTTTTGTTTTCTAGAATTCCGTCCAGATTCATTTTTATATTTTTACTTAAGCATTAAGCACGTAATAATTAGGCACCGTTTCAGCTGCTCCAGACTTATATCGGGTTTAGGGTTTTATTATTTATCAATCGGGCTTAATTAATAAATAACACAAAATGAATTAAAAAGGGTTTGGGCTAAAATGATGGTTGGACTATGCTTTGACTAAACATTAGGACTGCTCTGTTGTCTAATTTGTAAGCTGTGTTTGACTGAATGTGGGTTTTAATTACTCCCGAGATTAAATACCCGACTCGACCAATAATGGCAGTGAAAGGTTGTTCATCATCGGGTTTGGTTTTGGGGAGACATTTTTAGATGTCTACATATAACCTCCTTAATTAATTATTTTCTTAACTCCTTAGTAATTGTACAATAATAATAAAATCTAATTAGCAAGTAATTAACCGCACTAATGGTGATTCATTGGATACTTATAATCTAGATTCAATAAGCAACAAGATATTTTACAGAGTAACATTTCATCATTTATTATTTGATTTTGTAATGTAAAATGAATACAATTTACATGGTATTGATCTTGTTCTTTTGTTTCGCTAACTCATACGTCCATCCATTAAAAGAAATTGTAGGTCAAAAGTTTTTATTTTGGTACTTTTTTCCTCGATCTTTTGTATTGGCTTGGCTTTTTAGTATGTGCCTATAATTTATAATTCTCATTCATAAATATATTTAAGTAATACAATTTCAATTACGCTTATGAGTAAGTGTTTATAATTTACGTTTCTCATTTATACTATGAAGGTAGTAAGTTTCAATTATTTTCATCTCTTACATTAAAGGTAATATTTTTTAGGTGACACATTGCACATTCAATTAATGCGGGGCATCGCCTAGGCCAATAATTAGTTTATATATTAAAAGGCGTTCCAAACAAAGTATATGTGCCACATGACACTCGATCTCCAATAAGTGTTTTCCATTGCATGTCAAATATCACCAATTTATAATAAACAACGTTACCCACAAGATTAAAAAATGCAACCACTAATTGCAAAATTAAGTGGCTTACCATCAAACTATGTCATACATTATGATTTTTTTAATGCAAAATCTTAATATAATGTAGTGAGTAACAATATGAATAACAAATTTAATTACCAAAAATTGAGTCATAAATTAAAACGTGATATTTTAATGTCAACCCCGTGTGATGACCCGGGGCAGTGCCCGGGTCTAAATACTATCTATATCTATACTAATATATTAAAAGGCATCCTTTTAAATTGCGCCAAGTCACTTCACAAATACTTCATGACGCCATATCACCTTCCCAACATCTCTTTATGCCACATCATCACTGAATTAACCTTAATCGTTACGCCACGTCACCCATATAAAAATATAAGGTTAAGGGGATTCAAACACCCAACCACTTATAACAAAGTTGGGTATTTAACCATTTTAGCCCATTATCAGTCCATGTTATAAATATGAAAAAGAAATGTACATAAGTGTAAACAGCATTATTTAATTATTAAAAAAAACACACATTCAAAAATATCGATTTCAGATTTCAAAATCTTTTTAAAAAAAAAAATACCCCAATTGCATGATTACAAAAGTAGCAACCCTGGTCCTACATTTATAGTACTATGTGAGTCAAATTACATATAAGGGTCCTACATTTATATTGTTATCATAAAGTAAGAAGTACATCATACAATAATCCCTTTTTTTAAAACGTATTGTGTGAATCAGACTCATCGTGAGTCCAACCACACAAATTGAAAAAAAAAAGAATAATTATTTTAAACCCCTTTAACCACATCTCTTCTTCACCATTTGCAAAAACAATGTAGTCCGCCTTTTTACTCTCCAAACCCCTTCTTACCACCGTCAAACCCACCCCTCTCTCCCCTAACTAGCCCTTCTTCTCCTTACAACCTCACCACCCACAACCACTGCACCATTAAAGTTGCAATCAGTTGCATAAAGAAGGAAGAAACAGTGCAAAAGTCTAATATGAAAAAAGTGATTTTAGTCTTAAGGGCCAAGAACTTGAACAAAGTGCTTTCACCAAGTAACGTCGAAATTAGCGAGCAAAGGGAACTTATATTAATCATGTTAGTATCATGCCCAATGTTGTATAATAATTGTTTAGTATCATGTTTGGATGCGTTAATTTGTTCTTCAAATTATTATCGAGTTGCTTCCAATATTTTAAGCATGCTTATTTGACTTATTCTATTTGTTGTTATCACAATATTACATATATACGTTACTCAAAACTTGTAATTGCGTAAAATTCAACCACATAGATTAATTAGTTTGGAACGAATTGGATTTTTTGTACATGTCTTTTGGGTTGCCATTATTACATGTCGTTATAAGAACCGAGTAGAGGTCAATACAAGCAAAATTGACTTACTAATTCAATTTCATACCATCATCCCCCGAATATCCAGTTATGTTTCAGGACCACTATTGAGTTAGTAATCTCATATAATATAAATGGGGTGTAACCTTAGCTTCATAGATTAATATTCGTGGTTGTCTTTATTCCTTTCTAGAATCCTTGAACAATTTACAAGTTGCTTAAAATTTGTTGGCGGTTCCTTACTTTTACGTCCTTAATCTATATATCATTAAATTCAACTTCCTACGATTGTCAATTCAAGCATACTCACGCATGCGAAGATACATCAATCAACACCTAAAGTAATACTTTTAAAAAAAAAAGCCACAAAGAGAAAGTGTAACACTTACAAAAACGAAGGGAGTGCTTTACCTCCCCCAAGTCTTCTTTGTCATACCCATTGTCAAATGGCTTACTCATAACCTTGAATGTACTTGGTTGCAACAGAACTATTGATATCATTTATTGGAAAATATGGCTAAAAGGAAACAATTAGCTTTTCAATAAAATTTCTATGTCCACTGAATCTTGTTAGAATGCAATCAAATGGCTATCCTCACAACAACTTCTTGGCTCCTTTTCCCACCCTCCAACTCAAATCCTAATTAGGTCCAGCCAATCTATCGATGATGTTGCTTACCTGTTGAACCTTAAGAGGTTTTGATGATGATGGCAAACTTCAACTAATGCGATTTCTCCAAGTGTTAAATTAGAACATGTGAAGTTGACTTTGGAAGTGGAAGAGTAATCTATCTATGAAGATCCAAAGAGAATTAAAGGAAAGATAAAGAGAATAGAAGAAGAGTTCCTCATTAGAACTAGAAGTGAAGCAAGTGATCCCTAACAGGAACACAACGAGAAGTTCCCTAACGGGAGCTAGACAGCAAGCTAAGAAGACTAGCTTTGACTACGTTGAAGACAGCAAGATCCACAAGAACTTGGTCTTCGAGTTCCAGCAAGGTATTGGAGAATTGAAGACAACATAAACTTAGACCTGGTTTGCGTAGAGCCCAAGTATTCATACAATGCGATGCTTGAGGAGGAAATTCAGCAATAGACTTAAAGTCTTTTTAATAAGGATATGTTAAGTTATTTTTGTTAAGATTATGTTGTACATATGAGTTGGTTAATGAAGCATGAAATCTATTAGAAGCGTTACAAAGCTTGGCAAGCTTGATAATATGGAAAGTTTTAAAAAGATAAGTTTTAATTTATGGAAAATATCTTAGAGAGATTTTATCTTATAAAATCTTGTTTACAAAATAATAAATCTTTTTCTAATTTATATCTTTGTTAAGTTTTCCAAAAAAATTTCTTCAAAAGATTTAGTTCACGTTGGGTTTTATAAAACAGCAGTTTTCATTATTCTATCTTTTAGAAAACCCAACTTTACATACAAGTGTTTCTTGTATATAAAGGAGTGATCATAATTGACACAATTTGTGAGCTTATGCGTGAAAATCTGATGAAGAGTGCTTAAGAGTAAGTTTTCCAATTTTAAAGCTTTGTCATATTAATTTCGGGTTTCATGTGTAGCTTTCCAATCTTATATTAGAGTCAAACATTTGTATTGTTTTGGGATTTGGGTGAGTGTTTGATTCTTTGCATATAGTTTGTAGGCTTCTAGCGTGAAGCTGAGGTGTGAGTACTCTGGGAGTGCCGAGTGAACTTAGGTCTGTGACTTAAGTTGGGTAGAATAGGGTTCTATTGTGTAGCAAGTTCAGTGTAGAACTTGTGAGTAAAGGTATGTGAGTTATAGATTGTAACTAGGTGTGTTGCCCTATTATAGTGGATTAATTTGGTTTGAAATCCCTTAGAGGGTCGAGGTTTTACTTCCAATTGGGCCCGTGAAGGTTTCCTTGTAAAATCCTGTGTGCATTGCAAGTTTCTACTTTATTCTGTTTTATTATTTCGCGAAAAGTAGTCACTAGGAACTTACTACAATTCACCCCCCTCTTATAGTAGTTCGTCTCAACTAACATTACCCCTACATTCTTGTAGATGCTTCTTTCTCTGAAAGACCTTTATCTGCAGGCATTGCTTGCATTATTCACCTAGACTAGGAGGGAAACTGGAATTGGGGCTTGGCTAAGCTACCCATATCCAAGCAAATGACTCCTTAGTGGTAGAATGTATCGCAATCCTTCTTGATCTACAATGGATCGACCAACAGCAATATATCAATACCCACATCATCACTAAGTTATACATCTTTATCTAATGTGCAGGCAACTAAGCTTATAAAGGGATAGTATGTTGCATCACTATCCAAGAAAGAGCAACATTCCAAGAGGAAGATTTTCAGGCCAGGAAATTAAGACAAGATATTACATTCTAATATGCATACTGATAAACTAGGGTTGTATATCTAATGTCACCCGCTATTTTGATTAAACTATGTAGTTACTCTAATCAAGTGCGTCACCACTTTTGACCCCTACTAATTAAGTGGGGCAATGTAGTACTTTATTGTACGGTACTTTTAATCTAGTATTCTAACTTCAGTTTCTACCAAAAAAAACGAGAACTTTTTAAGCCACGCTTCACATTCTAAACTTTTAGAAATAATCTTATTAAGATTTTTAGATGTTTTTTTTACATTAATTTTTTAATTTTCTCTCATAACTCCTATTTAATTTGCTTTTCCTATTGCTCTATAAATGATCAAAACAATATCATTTCTTGAATCTTTTTGGTGTACAAATTTATGAAGAAGGTGTCCTTGTAATGTTTGCATTTTAGAAAAATTTCAAAAAAAGTTTTGAATGTTCGTATGTATAATAACAATAATTAACCTAAGCATTGTTCAGGCTATAAATTAAACTACTAATGAATATAGATAATTGTGGTATGTATCGGGATGTGCCTTCTTATGCTTGTATGTCTTGAGCATAGTTAGACTTGGCATACATACGGTCGTGCCCATTCACTATGTGTGAAGTCTTAAAGGCGACGTAATTAAGCACGACCAATGTGCTCATATGCTTAAATTTAATATAAAAACCAAATTTAACTGTGCTCATGTGCTTAAATCAAATTTAACTTATTTAGTGTATATAGTGCTTATTTAGAAAAAGAACATGGCATAAGCCCAGTGTAACACCCTCAAATCTCTCTCTATGGAAATACTAGTATAATACATATAATTATACCGTAGAGATATACTTAGGCGTATAATCGCCGCGTAATTACGCAAGACTACTCAAAACTACTAACCAAAACCAAAACTTTGCAGCGGAAACTCAAACTCTTCCTTTATTAATACTTAACATAAATAGTAACAATTGTTATGAGTACTCAAACATAGAAACAGACCAACATTCCTAAACTAGGTGAAGAATATCCCGAGACTCCCAAATGCTCATTTATTGATAAGTAAATAGTTAACACTGCTTACCATTAAGGTAAACAGGGCGAACCAAAACAAATAGGAAATACAGATTAGCAAATTATGCTAAATACGATAAGTGCAAGATAAGTAAACTCAATTTATTAGCAAACATGGTTTTAAAACCAATTCCAATAATTAATTAAATAATTCCAAACTCATAATTCAAAACCAATTCTCAAGAATCTCAAAACAGTTCCAATAACTCAATAATTCAACAATAGTGATTATTAAAATCAATTCCTCCTTTCAAAAACTCAATTCTTCTCCTAAGTGTGCACACCCCCCAAACTAGTATCTTTATATAAAAAGGTTATTCTTGAGGAAAGACTAGGTCATACAAAGCCCATAGTCTTATCAACTAAATCCGCATAGTGAGATTACTATAATCATGCTTGTAAAGCTTTAATAATTCAATAAATCAATAATTCCACTTTAAATCAATAATTCCAAACTTTATAATAAATCAACTCAAACTCCTTTTTATTTAATTCAACATGCTTTAAAAATCAAATTTTTTACACATAAAAAATAATTCCATTACTCATAACATGATATTAAAATCAATCCTTTAATTTATGTCAAAACCAATTTCTTTAAACATTCTTTATTTCATAAATCATAATTCAATTCAATTTAATTCAATCATCAATAAAATCATATAAAACATGCTTTTTCAATCCAATTAATTTCAAAGATATCTAGCCACCTAAACGTACCTTCATCCTTGCTTAGCAAACACACAAAAGGGAACCTCAAGAACTCTTGTAAAAAAAACCCTACTATTATATATAACCTTAATCAATATAAGGTCAACAAATAATCACAACAATTAAAGTAAAACCCCCAATTATATGTACATGAACCTTATAAAATTCCTTTTTATAAACTTGAATAATAAACTGATTTTATTTAATTAAAAAACTCATAATAATTTTTATAAAATCCCATAATAATAATAATAGAATTAATTAGGAGAAGAGAAGAAGAAGTAGAAAACCGAGAAGAGGAGGAAGAAGAGGCACGGCCAACGGCGGCAGCACCACGACACGTGGCTGCTGGTGGCCGGAAGTGGTGGCTTGCGTCGGTGGCTGGCCGAAGGAAGTGGCAGCCGGCAGTGGAGGTGGTGATTTATGGTGGTGGTCGTGCAAGAACCGAGAGAAAGAGAGAGGAAAAATTAGAGAGAAATTAGAAAGAAGAAGAGAACTTTTGGTGTGAGTTTTTAGCAATGATTCAAGAGGTTTTTATAGGCTAGCTCATGCAAGAATTATGGTAGAAAAATGTAGGAAGAATTATGGTAATTTTGGTTTAAGGAATTACTTGGAGAAGAGAATTAAAGAATTAAGGAAAGTTTAGTTTTATGGTGATTAAGCAATTAGGAATTATGGTAAGTATTGAAGGAATTATGTCTTCGTCAAGTCCAATTACTAAATATATCAAGGATCGCTGTTGTGGAGATAATTAGTTCATTCTTTTGGGTCGTCATTGTCTGTTGCTAGATATGATAAATGATCTTTGGGCTAGTCAAATATTCCAAAGCTTAAAATAATGGATCATATGAGGCCACACACAAGAGTTTTGGATTAACAAGTATGAGGCTCATAATAGGCCTCATGAGGCTATGACAAACCATGTAAGGGTTTGGGCTAAAGTTAGGAATTGGGCTTGACATGAACTCTTATTTCTAGATATGATCTATAAATAAAGTCCATGCCTAGGGTTGACATAAGTAACAATTAACAAGTCAGTGAATTGTGAAACAAGGCAACTAATTCCCAAAACTCTAATCTCTCTCTCTCCTCCTCACACACGCCCTCCCCCCTTCACCAAACCGTATGGCCGGCCGACCCCCTTGGTGATTTGTGGTGCTCGTCGTGGTGGATCGTGGTTAGTTCGTTCCTCTCTTCTCTGTAGAAGGTTGATTGAAGGGTTCAATCACAACTAACTAGCATTAATGGAGGTTCAATCCGTACTTGTGGACTAAGTAGAGGAATCACACTTTGGGTTCTTGTTCTCTTATTGTTCTTGCTCGATCACATGTGGAATCACGCTTCAAAGGTATATTTATGTTCTTTATGTGTTATGCATTGATCTTGGTTGTTAGATGCTTATGAATATGATTAATGCAATTCCACTTAGTGCATCTATAGTCCTACAGTGGTATCAGTTAGCCTTTGCATGTACACATATTGAATTTAATTCTTTGTTGTCTACAAATTTTAATTCAATTAAGAGGGAGAAATCTAATTATGGTTCAATCTTTATTTTAAATGGAGATTTAAAGGTTTTGAATTTGTTTAAATGTGATTTAAATTGCTTAATTATTCATAGCAAGATCCGAATTAAACCCTAAGCCCTAATTATTTTCGAAAATTTTGATGCATTATGAATGCGAATAATTTTCGAATTTTAAGTATTTAATTAATATAATTTGATCTAACTTAATTATTCATGCATGAAATGTTGTGTGTGATTAATTAATTCATGTAAAAGGGTTTTATGTGAATTATTGATTAAATTT
Source organism: Chenopodium quinoa (assembly GCF_001683475.1). NCBI lineage: Eukaryota > Viridiplantae > Streptophyta > Magnoliopsida > Caryophyllales > Amaranthaceae > Chenopodium > Chenopodium quinoa. Next base: position 4,467,779 of record NW_018742951.1, read on the forward strand.
TAGGAAAAGACCCAAATTAATTGAAATAGAGATTTTGGATTAATTTTTAAATTAGGCATAAAAATGTTTATGTTTAATTAATTAGATCACCAAATTAATTTTGCAAAAGTTGTGAAATATATTTAACTCAAAAATAAAAAAATAAAAAAATAAAAAACATCAAACAATTGAGTGGGAGCAGCCACGGCTGGGTGGCAGAGCCACCTGTTGGTGGGCCACAGTGGCTGCTCCGGTGGTCAGGTGGGGTAGAGGGCAGCAAGGAAGGCGACATTAGGGAGGGCAGTGGCTGAAATGTGAAACAGTTGCACGGTTTGGCTGCTGCTCTCCAAGCTAGTTGGCGTGGCTGAGCATTCTGCCTGATTGCGTGGCTGGCCGCGAGTACGGCTGGGCTTCGGCCTGGCTGCGGCAGGAGCTGTGTGTGGCTGGGCGGAGTGCTCAGTCACGGAAGAGCAGCTCAGGAGTTTTGTCGAGGGTGGTGGCTGGACGGTGCAATCGTTGAACGTCTAGTTGTTGTCCTACTGGCTGCATAGCTGGGGTTGAGGCCTGGCTGCGGTGGCTGGGCTGAGCCCTGGCTGCTGCAGTAGGTTGTTGTGGTGGTCGGGCTTCGGCCTAGTTGCTACGGTGGTTGGAAGTGACTAACAGTGAGCTAAGTCGCGGCATTCCCAAATTTCCCAAAAAAAAAAATGTTTTATTAAAATTATTTGTTTTATTTTAATGTTAGATAAAATCTGATTTTACCTAAGATAATTTCAATTTAAAATTTTTTTTTAATCTTTGAAATATTTAAGGATAATTGAGCAAGATTCCAAAAGATAAAGATTGACTTGGTAATGTGATTATCTATAATTAGTTAGGTAATTAATTTAAAATTTTGTGATAGGCTAGTAATTAGGATAGAATCTCCTAATTCTTTAGGATAATCTTTGAGGATAAATATGATTTATCTTTTAAGATTAAAATAAGATTTGATTCTATCTCATGCCTAATTTAAAATATATAATATTCTAAAGATGGTCATGAATAATATATGATATTATCTAATTACAAATTAAAATATGAGATATTTAGGTGTCATGTTTCCTTAATTATGAACATTCGATGTTGTATTTTAGGAAAGCATGATGAGCGATTTATTATATGGCAATTTTATAATATATGATATTATGTTTCTATATAATGATTAGTATGGCTTAATAGATTACTAAATACGATCTACGCATCGTGATGTATTTTTGTAATCTAAGTACGATCTACATATCGATAAAGTATTTTATTTTATTTAAGTAGTAAATAGAATAGGGTAGAATTAAGGTTGCAGTTAATCCAAGAAGCCCATGAAGTGAAGGCCCAAAGGAGCGAGGTGGATGAGATCCATGAAAGTTCAAGTGGGAGCATTTACTTTATTAGTTTTTCTTAGGATTAGGGGCCATGCTATGTCTTGTTTATGCATTCAGTATATTATGCATGCTAGTTTTATTGATGTTAATGATGATGTGCTAGAGTTCACTAAATTAATCATAACATAATATATCTAGGTCCCAGTAATATTGAGTTTGCTTTTCCAATTAGATACCCAACAACCCTTTGATTGTGAGTGATGGGTCTGCCTCCGCAGGGTGTCACTTGTTATCTTAGGTAATTTGGGGTGTATCACGTTCTACATATTTAGTTGGTTACGCTCAACAAGGTTTCCTAAAGCGTTTAGAACCTTGAAGCAAAGGGTAATAATTAAACATGTGATGGTTAATTATTCAACCAAGAGTTGCAGGAGTCACAATCAATAAAGAGTTTAATTACCTTGAAAATGTAATGCTTGATGGTAGGGCCTCAATCCGGTCAACTATTACACGGATAAAGGATCTTGGAATCACTTATTTCAATTGGAACAAATAAATATTGAATAAAGTGTTTTAAAGTAACCTATTTAATTCGCTTATGGTACTTTAAATTTTATTAAACATAGTTGAATTTTGCATTTAATAAATAAGTGATATTTCGTTCTAATTCATTTATTATATATATAATCTCCTCGATTGAAAATAAAGTTGAGAAACGTTCTCAAAAGGTTAAAAAATAATCCATAAACCTATATTCCAATTTTGCTAAGATGGTTCTAAAATATAAGCTTTAGAAACCCATGTCAAATGTCTAAGGTTGGATTCCTTCAACTCAAAATATTTGAGTAAATCGCCAACATCATCTTCATTTTGAAAATGTTTCAAGGGTTATAATGAGATGGGAGGTACGAACCCTCTAAAAGACAAGTATGGAAGTCCAATAAAATATCTTATCTTCAATATGATTGAATGTAAGAAAATGATTAGAAGTCTCTATGATCAAAAGTTGATAAAATGACATTATTCTTCATCCATTTTATATGGAGTTAAATAGCTTATTAAACTCTAATTTGAATAATGATTGAATAGACTTAGCAAAATCATGAAAAGTGCTTAAAGAAGTTAAGAAAAGTATCATTTTGAACCTTAGAGAAATGTTCTAAGTGGTTCAAAGGGAAAGGTTTAAGAATACATAAGGATTGCATTAAGAAGTTATAGGCCAAGAAATGCAAGCAAGTTGCTACTTCTCAAACCTAAAACTACTTATATGTTAAAAGATGTTATGAACAACAAATGTTTCCGATTAAATGGACCAATTCCAATTGATTAGAAACTACCTCATACAGTTGGAAAGTAAAAGAATGGAAATGTTCCAATTTAAGAAGTATATTATAGAAATTGATTTAGCATATTACTACTTCTTGGACATATGATGTCATGTTTAGTTCTCTCTCATTGAGAATGTGATTCAACTAAATGAAGAAGTATGGCTAAGGGAGAAATAAATCTACAAGTTTAGAAGCAAATGTTGCTACTTCACAAGCAGATTCTACAAGTTTAGAAGCAAAAGTTGCAACTTTACAAGTAGAAGCTTACATTTTCACCTTACCTAGTAATTGGCTGGAATTCAATAAATGTTATTTATTCTTGCCATTATCAAAACACCAATCAATGTTAGTAATAACTAAGCATTGAAGATTTAAAAACATGGAGTAAATGTTAATCTATGCTTATTTGAATCAAAGTGTGTTTTGAATAGCTAAATAGGTTAAAAATTCTATATGTTAGATGTAGATAACCATTTCTATATATATATATATATATATATATATACAAATTGTCTCTAAAATTTCAAATGATTCAAATAAAAATGAACATTGCATACGAAAGATCCAAAGGGATGGACTTTCAATATCTATTGATATATGTAAATGTCATTCTAATTTGACAATTGACAAAGTCATCCTTTAGAGAAATGATGACATGAACTCGAGGACAAATACATATTGATGTAAGAAAATCTAAGGTTCAAAGGCTAGATATGGACAATGAAATTTCATTTGTGATATGATCACTTGTGCTTAATTGAAGCATAAGAGTGAAAGTTTTGAAAAGTTCAAAAGTCCAGTATGAAGTTTAGAATCAACTTGACAAAATAATAAATACATTACAATATGATTGTAGTGGGGAAAATTTGAGTCAAGACATTTACCTGGCAATATATTCAAAGTATTGCAATATGATCGTAATAATAAGAAATTAAGCCAAGACCTTGATAAACATCCAAGAGTTGTGAAATCGTTCTATAACAAACTCCGAAAGAAACCCTTGTAAAGTGTTTATGAAAGGAGCTATCAATTTATATGAGATATATTTGAAAATGGATGAAAATACCCTATCTTCCAACCATTATTCAAGGGATATACTTGTAAGATGAGCTACAAAACTAAACAAAACTACATACTAAGAAAAGTTCTTATAAAGTCTTACTACAAAGCAAGGAATGAAAGATGTATTAAATTGTTTAATGCACGTTCAATTCCTATACAGAGCACGGGGTACTACCACACAAGTCATACTTAGTACAAAAATGTTTGTTGCTTAAATAGGTGCCCTTATGGAAAACATGTCATTTCCAAAAGGTCAAGTGGGAGTAGTATAAATCTCGAAAGAGTTCAAGAAAAGCAATAAACAAATATGGTTCAAACCATGGTTGGTTCACCCAACGCTAAATGTGCATCTTAAAAAGGCAAGTGGGAGTATAAGCATCTCAAAAGAGTTCGAGAGCCTTGAAAGAGTTCAAGAAAAGTTAATTCGAAAATCTTGAAGAAATTCGAGAAATAATCGAATAAAAGCAACAATATGAGCATGATTCACATAATGTTATAAATGACAACGCGTGGTCTCATTAAGTGTAATGGGTTTAATAACCATGTGTCGAAGGTAGTACATTCCAAGTGCACATCCTCTATTGTCGTTTCTCAATGAAAACTAAACAAAGTTGTTGTATAAGTTTGAATTGTTACATAAAGACCCACAATGATGACTAGCATATGTAAAACTTAGCCAAAGAAATATGATTTCATATTAACTAAGAGGTCTAAAATATTGATTTTGGAACATTATGATTATGCAAGTAATAAAGATGATTTGACAAGTTACAACTCCAAATGGTTTAAAAACTATGGAAATCTGAAATAGATTCTAAGTCTGTAAGCAAGTGTATGACACTTGATTAATTTGCCCAATTGGATAAGACTCATTATAAGCAAAACGAACAAGAAAGAAAAATGTTTTCTAGCCAAAACAAAGACTTGTTAAAGGATTCAACAAATTCATAGTATGACTATGATTACGATGAGACCTTTACATTAGCTATGTTGCAAAGATATATTAAAGATATTTTAGTGATTTCTACCTTATAAGATTTGGTAGATGGATTTCAAAACACTTTATTGAAATTGTTCGTGAACGAAGATTTGTATATGATACAATCATAATAGTTTTGAAAACCCAATAATCATAGGGATGCATAAAAGATCCTTTAATGGATTGAAGTTAGCATCATGGAGTTAATATCCTTATTTTGTGAGTTAATCAAATCGTTTGATGTTCTCATAAAATGAAGGAAAGTTCTTGTGTATACAAGATGTTTAGTGGGAGCTATACAGTTTTCTTGGTCTAATACAAAGAACAATTGTTCATTACTTGAAGGGTCAAGTGATGCCTAATGCGTTTTGTATGAAAAACCTTGAAGAGGAAGATGAGTATAGTTGGTATTCAAGATCTATAGAGATAGGTTTTGAAGGATGTTTGAGCTTAGTTAAGAAGCTTATATTGATAAGATTCTTATGAGATTCCACATTATATTGAAAAGAAATTCAATCCCATATAACATGGCACATTGCTTAAAGATTCAATGCTTTGAGAAAGGTTGATGAAACTAAGAGTTTGTGTGATGCTCCTTGTATTTTGCAAAGGATACATCATGCGTGCCATGGACTATACTCGTCTATTTGATTCACATATTTTAAGAACAAGTGATGATAGATTTCAATTGAAAACCAATATAACATTGGAGTACAATTTAGAAATTCCTAAATTCCTTGCGGAAGGATGAAGGAAAATTCTTAGTGTATGGAGATGAATATTATTATAAAAAATTTAGAAGTTGCAAAATTCATGAGAATGTCTCATGAATTCTACTTACTAAACCCCTTCCATAAACCAAAGTATGAGATTTGTACTGAGGTTCTTGGATTGAAGCAAGTTATGTAATTTAAGTTTTGTATGTTTTGAGAAAATGTATCACATAAGTAATAAATCAAGTTGCAGAATTATGTTTAATCAAGAATTATTATTTCTCTTATTTAATTATGGGTTTGATATTAAATAAAATGTCCAAAATAATTATGAATTGATGGGCTCATCAATTTGATGACTTGGTGAATGAAACCCCACAGGTGAACTAAATTCATAAATTATTTAAGTTCCTAGTTCGAAATCATTAAATTGGACATAAATGATTTCAATAAATGGACTAGCATGTAAGATTGATTGGATAGCGTAGTTTCATGGGCTATAGGGGCATAGAGATGCTCGGTCAATCACTTGGATATGCATGAATGATGCATGATCGAACTATAGACGTACTTTGAATTTCAAGTATAGAGCTTCCGGATATAATAGTGGATTCTTTTGACATGAGTGGAACATTGATTTCATTCAATGATTGATTTAACTATGGTACATTCAAATGTCGTGCGGTAAAAGGAGGCTATAAAGAGTGTTTCTCGGTTACTTCAAGAATTGAGTAGGAGCTTTGGTTGCCACAAGATTGGATTGAGTCTGCCTATTTAATTAGGAATGTGTCATGGCCCCTTGAAGAGGGAGAATTCAGAAAATGCTCAAATGGATTATATAGTAATCATTTATTTAGTAATTCTAAGTCAGTTTTCAAGAAAAGATTTGTAGATTAATAAGATCACGACATGAGATGCAATCATATTATCAAATCGACACACATTGACTTAAGGAATTTGAATTTTGCGCACTTGTCTGAGACAAGTGGGAGATTGAAAGAATTATGTCTTCGTCAGGTGCAATTACTAGATATATCAAGGATCGTTGTTATGGAGATAATTAGTTCATTCTTTTAGGTCGTCATTGTTTGTTACTAGATATGATAAATGATCTTTGGGCTAGTCAAATATTCCAAAGCCTAATAGAATGGATCCTATGAGGTCACACACAAGAGTATTGGATTGAACAAGTGTGAGGCCCATTAATGGGTCTCATGAGGCTATGACAAACCATGTAAGGGTTTGGGCTAGAGTAGTTAGAATAGAGTTAGGAATTGGGCTTGACATGGACTCTTATTTCTAGATATGATCTATAAATAAAGTCCATGCCTAGGGTTGACATAAGTCACAATTAACAAGTCAGTGAATTGTGAAACAAGGCAACCAATTCCCAAAACCCTAATCTCTCTCTCTCCTCCTCACGCACGCCCACCCCCCTTCACCAAACCGTACGGCCGGCCGCCCCCCGTGGTGGTTCGTGGTGCTCGTCGTGGTGGATCGTGGTTAGTTCGTTCCTCTCTTCTCTGTAGAAGGTTGATTGAAAGGTTCAATCACAACTAACCGGCATTAGTGGAGGTTCAATCCGTGCTCGTGGACTAAGTAGAGGAATCACACTTGGGGCTCTTGTTCTCCTATTGTTCTTGCTCGATCACACGTGGAATCACGCTTCAAAGGTATAATTTTATGTTCTTTATGTGTTATGCATTGATCTTGGTTGTTAGATGTTTATGAATATGATTCATGCAATTCCGCTTAGTGCATCTATAGTCATACAAGTATGTTGTCATGAAAAATAATATGGTAAATGGCTTTCCTCGGGGAATAATCAAGAATAGTTTTAACGTAAATAAATAGGATGATCAAATCTTTATGAGATGGGAAATAAGAATTAGGGAAATGTTAAGAATTAAGGAAGATAATTAATACAAAATCTACCAAAATAAATTGCTCAAAATCACCCAAGATGGCCGAAATTTTTGAGCATTCCTAAGCTCAAATTTTCGGCCCTCTTGATTAGATTTTAGGAATTATTTTGTTAGATTTTAAGGATTAAAAATGATTGTGTAAATAATATATTTGTATAAAATAATTAATTAGGAAAATACCAATTTTTCACGAATTAAATTAACAAAGAAAATCAGATTTTCTTCACTAAGAAAATCCGAAAATTCCTAGCTAATTAATTAGGAAATTTGGCCCTATTTAATTAAATACGGAAATATAATTTTGCTTAATTAAAATATCCGAATTACATATATATAATCCGGTTACTAAAATAAAATAAATGGATAATAAATCCTATCCAGAATCCAAAAATAATAATTAAGTTTTAAAATACTTTTGGCGCCAAAATTCAAATATCATTTTAGCTCCCAAAATTCAAATAGTAAAATAAATTACTAAAACACCCTTTTGTGAAAATATTAATTAATTAATTATAAAATACATCTCAAAAATATGGGGTATTACACCCAGCCACAACGGTCATCTAAAAAATGACTACCATACATTAAACTAAGTGACGCAATGTGACTTGCTGATATTTTACACGTGCATCATCATTATTTTTGATTTAATTTTTAATGCCAAAATTAGTAAAATTTTTTTTTTTTTTAAATTTCTAATATTCTACTTTTAATTTCAAAAAACTAAATAATGTAAGTTTTAGAAAACATTATTTTCATAATTAATTTCCAAAAATCATAATTTAATATTAAACGGCTTTTTCACCAACTGCCATCGAGCTTTTTGAAAATTCATCAAATGCCATCTAGTTTTTCAAAATTCACCAAATGCCATCGAATTTTTCCAAAATTCACCAAATGTCATTAATGACTAACGGCCGTCAGCTACATTAGTCATTATGGTTAATCATGACACGTGTCGTGATATCATTGGTTCCTTTTAATCATTTATTTTGATTAATAAAAATAACTTTTTTCTCGATTTGCGAGCTGAAAAATATTGCGTTATGGTTTTGGGGATCATTTTGGTTCTTTTATGGGTCCAAATTAAGCTTATAATTAGAAAAAAAAAATAACATACATGCCCTGTTTTGCGTGTCAAAAAAAAATTCGATTTGTGTGTCGTTATTTTTTAACCATGAAAATTATTCGGGTAAGAGTTTGGGGGTCATTTGGGTCCTTTTTTGATCCAAATTAAGCTCGAAATTGGAAAAAAAAATGACGTAAATGCCTCGTTTTGTGTGTTAAGATCGTTAATTTTTTTTTATCGTGAAAATTGCAAAACGGGGCATTTACGTTACTTTTTTGCCAATTCCAAGCTTAATTTAATTTGTATTCATAACGGATCAAAATGACCCCTAAAACCTTACCCGAGCAATTTTCGTCACAAAAATCGAGAAAAAAATGTTATTTTTATTAATTAAAATAAATGATTATAAGGAACCAATCATAACATGACACATGTCATGATTAATCCTAATGACTAATGGAATTAACGACCGTTAGCCATTAAGCGCGTTTGGTGAATTTTTGAAAAGCTCAATGGCATATGTTGAATTTGTGAAAACTTGATGGCATTTGGTGAATTTTCAAAGAACTTAGTGGCATTTGATGAAATCGCCGTAAATTAAAAATTATAATTAAAAATATGTTCTTCATTGTTTTTTATTGATTTTCATATTCTTCATCTTAAATCAAAGTGATTTATGAAATTTAATCAATTTTGTTCATTAATTCGTCCATGATTCCATATTTTATTTCGATTGACCCATTTCGTTCATCAATTCATTCAAAGCGTTTCATTTTTTCAATTTTCAATATATATTTAAGAATTTTCTCTTCAAAATTTCAAGAACATACAATAAATGAATAATCCTTAGCTAACAAAGAATAAGCCGTATAGATATTTTAGTGTTTCATGGTGGTCGGTGTTATAGAGATTTTGTGTCAAATAGTGGTTGGGCAATTGGAGAAGACAACCGACCACTAGTTTTGATCCGTAAATTTCTATTTAATTTTCTCGAACCTATAATGAATTTAACGATTTACTATAAGTTTTAAATATGACATTCTCATATTTTGGACTTGACCAACTATTATAAGAACTCGATATATATGTTGTTGGAAAATAAATAATGGAAGCGCATGGCCAAACCTCAATGCATGTTCTCTAGGTTTGATATCATTGATCACATATATGTCTATTACTAGTTAGAATCTCGTGCGATGCACGAATTTTATAAAATTATATAATGAACTATAACATTAATTTAACAATTATATATTAACAAAGAATTACCTACATTTATAAAATTTAAAAAAATATTAATTTTTGTTTTATCTATATAGACATCAATTTTTTTTATTATTTTTTTTTACAATGATGCAGGTAAAGACTATTGATGTGTTAGACTTAATAAATATAAAGAAAAAAAATTAGGAGTTATAAATTATTTAGAACCCATGCTATATACCCTATCCCGTCTCTATTTTGTTAACATAGTTTGACATACACATTAGTTTATGCAAGTTTAATTAACTTATTAAACTTTATTTTTCTATATAAAAAAAATCAAATTTTTAATTGTGGATGCAATATGGCTTTTTATAAATAAATTGATTTGTTTCAAATATATATATATATATATATATATATATATATATATATATAATCAAATATTTAAAATAAGTGAATCGTAGGTTTTTGTTATAATATGTAAGTAAGGTGAGGAAAATAATGAAACATCAAATACTATTTTTTAAAAAAAATTTAGCATGAGATTATTATAAAAGTAAGACCTTTCCTAATAGCATGAGAATATTATAGAAATCTTGTAGAATATTACAAAAATTACTTAATATAAAATATATACATATAAAAATATTTCATTAGAATACTTTTCATAAAGAATTGACAAAATTAAAAAAAAATAAAAAAGGAAAGAAAAAATGGAGGGAAAATTTTTAACCAGTAAATGACATGTGTCATCACTGGTTTCGCTTTTAGTATTAAGTTATTGATTGTGGTTCACGTTAAATTAATTCTCTATTATTGAGAGTGAGGGATTGCTCAACTGGTTAGAGCTCCCCTCCCGATTCCAAAAGATCTTGGGATCGATTCTCATCACCTGTCCTTGTGGCTCTCTAAACACCAAAAAAAATAATTAATTCTCTATTAAATAAACAACATTATGAAGAATTATGTTTTCGTCAAGTGCAATTACTAGATATATATTGGATCGAATTATGGAGATAATTTAGTTTTTCTTTTGGGTTTTCTTATATTATAACTAGAGGTGTTAACAATGTTTAGGCTAGGTTAATATAGGCCAAAGTCCATAAGAATGGATCATGTAAGGTCATACTATGAGGTCTAGATTGAACATAAGAGGAAAAGCACATATATATTGGCCGATTATGCATGTTGTCGACCACAATACTTGTGATAATGGTGACTTCCTTGCTACTTCCATATGCTTGATAGAATTGAGGAAGGTAAATTTACTTGTGTGGTTCTCATAATTTCGGTGGAAGCTGACTATGTTTTTGCTAAAGGTTTACCTTTGTCTTTAGATGTAGGATATAGAATTTATCTTAGGGGTAACTTAAATACTTAAATTAATTTAAAATTTTTTGACCACATTACGGGATGAAAAGCATGCATAAGGGTAAAATTAGGGATGACAATACACTTAATGTTTTTAAATGTTGATTAAGTGGAACATTGGAACAATAGAATTTATTATGTTGATTAAACCAAAAGCATGCATAAGGGTAAAATTAGGGATGACAATGATTTTTTTTTTTTTTAAAAATCACTTATTGTTTTTAAATATTATTAAACTATCCTATTACTCGGAGGCCTGTATTTGACTTAGGGCAACCGGGGCGGCTGCCAGGGCCCACAGAAAATAAGAGCCCCAATTTTGTTAAATCTAAGTTATTAATAGAATATAGTTATAATGGATTGGGTTGCATATAGTATTATTGTTGTGAGCGTGGCTTGATGGTTGTTTTATTTTGTGAATTTCTCATTTTTCTCACCAGTCATGAGTTCGAGGATCCTTAGCTTCTTTTTTAGTATTCTTCTTATTCTCTCTTTTTTTTAAAGGGTGATTTCCTTTCTCTCGTTATTTTTTTTTTATTTTTTTTTGGGTGATTTCTTCCAACAGAAAAAGGTTTTTAATTCTTTCTTCTTGGACTTATTTATTATCTTAATCAAGAATATATTTTTTAATATATTTTTTCTATCCTTATTTCATACAAGTATTTCACTATGTATATACAATACGGAGTATTACGATATTACCTATCAAATTTCATTTAACTTAATTAAACAATTATTAATTAACTAGCGGAGAACATTTAATAAGTATATATATTCTATAACATTTTTTTTACTAAATATATGCTATAATATAACAAAATGTTATTTCGTATTTTTTGCTTATATATATAGTTCGTTTTTTTTTTTTTTTTATGATTTGTTATTATATTACGACTAGATATAATTAGATTATTTGTTCCAAGTAATAAAAAGAAATTTCCTCCTACGTAGAAAAAAAATACATACTATTAAATTTATAAGGCTCTAATATTTGCCCAAAAAAAATACATAAATAATTTATATAGGGCCTCAATATATTAGTTCACCCTAGGCCTCTGAAATCTCAGAAACGGCCCTGATTACTTGTGTGACTATACATGTAGATACTTAAACAATCTTGCTACACATTGCATATCAAAATAAACATCATATAAAAAATGATACATTAAAAAAACATACTAATAAACACACGACAATTGACTTGATGAGAGTAGGAGCTAGGAGTTGTTTGACTTGGAGCCTTTGGAGGTGTGGCGGCTGTAGTTTATCTGGAGTTAGGTTCTTTAGGTTTTTTTTTCATCTGATTCTTTAGATTAGATGACTTATGACTTATGTAATTATTTTAAAAAAATATCTACGGGTCTATGGGTTGGATCTGGGTCGGGTTTAGACCCAAACCCATTGCACTTAGACCCAAATATGACCCAGACACATTTAGGACCCATCCTAAAATATAGGTCGTGTTTAACTGGGTCTAGGTCGAGTCCTAGACCAATTGTCATCTCTAGGTAATATACGAGATATATGGATGGGCATGACTCGCATGAGTCATTCTTGATTAGGGGATTTTTCCCCACCAATCACCATCTGACAAGTGGACCAATCAGGTTCCGCCATGTGTCCGTCACATGGGCCAATAGGAGCCTGCCACGTGTCAAGCAATGATCCGTCCACTATGGACCAATTACGACACGACACGTGTCCTTCCCATGACACCTGGGATAATCGGTCACCAAGGCCCAACTTCCGAGGGAAGCCCAATCAGCCCAAGGTTAACCTAAACCTAGATTGGCACGTTTCCCGAGATAATAAATACCTCCCTTAATCCTCATTAAGAGAGGGAATGCAGATTACACACATTAAACTCTCTCACCTAGAGAGACCCAATCACTTTAATTTCCGCATTAATTACTCCTTAATCAAGTACTAACTTGACCGTCGGAGGCGGATCTCCAATCATCCGGAGCATCCGTTTGTTTTGCAGGTACAGGCGTCCGGTTCCAGTCTCGTAATTGTAATTCTCCCGCAGGACATCAGAAAACCCCGAAACATTTTGGCGCCGTCTGTGGGGAGAGTACTTCTGAGATGGCATCCACGTTTGTACTGACTCCTGAAGAGAGACGTCCCCTGGACGACCCTCTAGTTCAGTCGGACCACGATACTGAGAATGAATTTGAAGTTGAAGCTCACACAGCTTCAGACGGGACCCTAAGGGCCCGACGTACCCGTCATACCAAAAGGAGGGAACGGGAACATCTTCATACAGGAAGCGAGCCAGCAGGCGCACCGCCTGTTCGGCAACAGCCGACTGATGGGTCTGCTCCCATCACAAGGAACGAACTCATGACCTTCATGAGGGACTTCAAGGGAGAAATTCAAGAGTTGATCAACAAGAAGCCGCCTGCTCTGGACAAGGAGCAGTCGGCTAAGAAACCCTCCACTTCACAGAAGAGGAAGCCAGTTCAAGGGCGAGAGGCGACCCCTCATCCTAAATCTAGGAAGCGGGAGCCACCTGCCCTTGATTTCACAAAATACCGTTTTCCTACTCCAGGAAATAGGAAACTTGTTCGTCATATTGAGGCGGACGGGTCGAGGAAAACATACACAGACGCTCGGCTACTGCTAGAGCAGAAGAAGAGTGACCGATTGTCAGAGTCGGCCTCTACTTCAAACTTCCAAGACAGTCTGCGAAATACCTCGATGAGGCGTACTCAGTCGTATCATGAGAGTCAGTCAGGCGGCACCTCCCGTCAGTCCGGCTATCATAGCGACCAGGCGGTACCAAACTTACCGTTTGTACCGCAACAACAATATTTTTTACAGCCACCTCCGTTTGGTGGACATGCAGCAAAAAACGTCCAACCTATGGACTGGCAGCTACGGTTGCTTAGACTTGGCGAACAGCCGTCGGCCTTCTCCAAGGAAATTAATGAAGCCGCTCAGCCGGCCAAAGTGAAAAATGTATTAGTAGGCGCCTATGACGGCACTACTAACCTAGAAGACCATCTGATGGCATTCACCAACCTGATGTACCTTCAAGGGTTGGATGATCCCACTTGGTGCAAGTGTTTCCCAGCGACTCTCAAAGGAATCGCACAACAATGGTTCGGCAACCTGCCGACTGGTTGTGTAAATAGCTTCAAGACGCTTGCTTACTTATTCACCTCCAACTTCGCCATGAACATCCCTGCGAAGAAGACGACCCTTGATTTAGGAACAATTCAGCAGGGCGAGAAGGAGGGGCTTCGTTCTTACATCAGGCGGTTTAACCTGATGAAAATACAGATTCAAGGGTTACCGGATGAAGTAGCCTATACTGACTTTTTCAGAGGTCTCAAAGACGGGTCGACCTTCAAATTTGATTTGGTCCGAAAGAGGGTGGCGACTCTTCAAGAGGCCTTGATTGAAGCGGAAGCTTATATACAGGCGACTGATCTTTGTAGTACGGTAAAACAGTCAGACGGAAGAAGGTCCGACAAAAGAGAAGGACGACAGAAACAGTCGTCAAACAAAGACAAGAAGAGAAAAGAGGTCTGGGCGGCTGATTCCTCTAAACAGCCGGCCCAGAAAAAGAAAAAAGAATTCAAACCATACTCCCCAAAGTATGCGTTTAACAAGGATAGCCAATTTATCCTAAAGGAAATCAAGGGACGGATCTCAATTGAGAAGCCGGTCCCCATGAAGGGTTCTGCAAACAACCGGAACCAAGAAAAATTTTGTGATTATCATGAAGATGTTGGTCATCACACCAATGAATGCATCAGTCTCATGCGGTATCTGGACCGCCTGGCTGAGCAAGGTGATCTTGACACTTATGTCAAGAAATCTACGGGGAACACTTCCTCGAAAAAGCAGTCGGCCAAAAAGAATCAACAAGCCGACAGTTCCGATACAGATGATGCAGTCGTCTACACCATTGCAGGCGGCTTCTCAGGAGGCGGCCCCACTATTAAGGGCAACAAAGGCAATATCAGACGGTTAGATGTAAATTCCGTTCACCAAGAACGGCCCTCCAAATATTCATTTCCTGAGATTGTCATCACTAAAGAAGATCTAGGAGGGGTAAGAGGGCCGCATGACGACCCTATCGTTATTGAATGTAAAGTGGCCAACCAGAGAGTAGGTCGAATCCTCATAGATACCGGAAGCTCCTCAAATCTCATCAGTAGCAAATGTCTGTCGAAACTAAAATATCAGACTGATTGCATACATCCGGCATCCCACCCTTTAGTAGGGTTTGGAGGAGGAGTCGTCCACCCAGTGGGACGAGTGGATTTACCCATCCGCCTGGGCGAAAAAGGGGAAGGACGACACATGGTAGTCCGGTTCCTGGTAGTAGAAGAACTCTCGGCCTACAACATGATTCTGGGACGACCAACCCTGAATAATTCCAAGGCTGTTATAATCCCATCTCTTATGTTGCTCAAGTTTGAGAGGGATAATGGAACAGTCGGGTCCCTAAGGGGAGATCAGAGGATGGCCCGAGAGTGCTATCTCTCGGATGTCAAGCCCACTGTTATGGCCACTATGTCGAGCGGTGGAAAAATAGACCTTGACAATGTCAAGGGAAGTGCGCCTGTTCAAGAAGCAGGCGGCAAGAAGAGAAAGGCATCCCAGACAGGGGCCGCAAGAAAAGACAGAAAATAGCAATCATTGGCAGAGGAGCGGTCGGATGAATTCCGCCCTCAGCCAGCTGGTGAGCATACGGACCTGATGTTAGATGACTCGCGTCCTGACAGAACAATCAAGGTTGGGACGACTGCTCTAAGGGACCTAGGTGACGACTTTCACAAACTATTGAAAGAATACAAGGACATCTTTGCATTCGAAGTCCATGAAATGCCAGACATTAGTCCTGATCTGGCGGTACATAAACTGGCCGTGGATCCGAAAAAGAAGTCGGTACGGCAGAAAAAGCGGAACCATGGCGAAGAAAGAAGTCAGGCGGCAGCCGCCGAAGTTAAAAAATTACTTGATGCAGGGTTCATTCGGCAATGTTACTTCCCAGACTGGGTTGCAAATGTGGTGCTTGTTAAAAAGCCGAATGGCACCTGGAAAATGTGTGTAGACTACACAGACTTAAACAAGGCGTGCCCCAAAGACAGTTACCCTCTGCCTAAAATTGATAACCTGGTCGACTCAACAGCCGGCCATGCTTTGATGAGCTTTATGGACGCCTACTCTAGTTTCCATCAAATTCCTTTATGGGAGAAAGATCAGGGGAAGACGGCCTTCGTCACTGATCAGGGGTTATACTGTTACACGGTCATGCCGTTTGGTCTTAAGAATGCCCCGGCCACTTTCCAGCGAATGATAAACACTGTGTTCTTTGATCAGATTGGGAGAAATGTCGAGGCATATATTGATGATATGATTGTCAAGTCTAAACTTCAGAAAGATCATCTGTCGGACCTCCGAGAAACTTTCGCCACACTCAGGTGGCACCATGTCATGCTCAATCCCAAGAAATGTGTCTTTGGAGTTGAGTCTGGGAAATTTCTCGGATTCCTTATCAATCAGAGAGGAATAGAGGCGAACCCTGAGAAGGTGCAGGCGGTCATCGACATGCAGTCGCCTCGTACCATCCGAGAGGTTCAAAAGTTAACAGGTTGTCTGGCGGCCTTGGGAAGATTTCTAAGCCGATCAGGCGACAAATGCCTATACTTTTTCCAGGAAATTAAGAAAAAGGCAAGGTTTGAATGGGGGCCGGATGCTGAGGCGGCCTTCCAGAAATTGAAAGTTCACTTGCATTCCTTGCCGAGGCTGGTCAGCCCTTTACCCAAAGAAGTACTCTACATGTACTTGGCCGTCTCTGATCATGCGTTAAGCGCTGTTCTCCTTGCTGAAAGAGACGGCTGTCAGCTCCCGGTCTACTTTGTCAGTCACGTACTGAAAAATGCCGAGTTGAGGTATCCCTTAGTGGAGAAATTTGGTCTTGCACTCTTCATGGCTGTTAAAAAGTTGAAGCCCTACTTTTTGGCACATGCAGTCGTCGTGTATACAGACCAACCTATCAAGCGGCCACTGACCATCATGGAGTCGTCAGGCCGAATGATCAAATGGGCCACAGAAATACAGAGCCTCGAAGTCACTTTCGAGCCTAGAAAAGCAGTGAAGGGGCAAGCCTTTGTTGACTTTATTGTTGAGATGACTCGTCCTCTTGACTCTCAAGTTACAGACCAAGTCTGGAAGGTATATGTGGACGGAAGCTCTACTTCAAATGGTTGTGGAGCAGGCGTCATATGTCAGTCGCCAGAAGGCGACAGGTACGAGTATGCTCTACGCTTCAGTTTTCAGGCCTCAAACAATGAGGCAGAATATGAAGCTTTACTAGCCGAAATCCGCATGTGCAAGGCGGCAGGGGTAAGAAAGATAGACGCCTGTTCCGATTCACAATTGATAGTGAGTCAGTACAATGGAGAATACGAAGCAACCCATCCGGCCATGATCAAGTATTTACAGGCGGTCCGACAAGCAGTCAGCTCCCTTGAGGATTTCCATCTGACCCAAGTGCCGAGATCAGAAAACAACCAGGCGGATGCACTGTCAAAATTAGCATCATCCGCCTCCTGTGATACCCCTCGAACTGTTTTTTGGGAAGTAATGGAGAAGAGAAGCATCGAGGAAGACCCTATTGGAATCCTAGACAGAAGCTCAACCTGGATGGATCCAATCAGGGCATATCTGACAAACGGTACCTTGCCGGATGATCATCAACAGGCGGCAGCACTGAAAAAACGAGCAACCAGTTTTGAAATAATAAAGGGAGAACTTCACAAAAGGGGGTACCTTCAACCCTTCTTAAAGTGTGTTACTCCAGAAAAGGGACGAGAGATACTAGATGATCTTCACTCTAGTTACTGTGCTTCCCATATAGGCGGTAGGACGCTTGCTCAACGGGCAAGGCGGCAGGGCTACTTTTGGCCTACTTTAGAAGCAGATGCAATGGAGGTGGTGAAAAAATGTGACAAGTGCCAAAGGTTTGGCAAGCTAATTTACCGTCCGGCTACTGACCTCACTACCATTCATAGCCCACTACCGTTTGCTAAGTGGGGCATGGATATTCTGGGTCCATATACGTCTGCTACAGGCGGAAGGAGGTACATACTTGTTGCCGTCGACTACTTCACTAAATGGGTAGAGGCGGAGGCTGTAAAGGGAATCAAGACGAAGGATGTAATTTCATTCATTTGGAAAAATGTCATCACTCGGTTCGGGGTTCCCATGTCTATGGTTTTTGATAATGGTCCCCAATTTGAGACGCCTGTTCTCAAAAGCTGGTTGGGTGACCAAGGAATTACACACTACTTTGCATCTGTCGGCCGTCCACAAGCAAACGGCCAGGTAGAAGCCTTTAATAAAATCATCTCAGACGGTCTCAAGAAAAAGATTGAACGAGCAGGCGGCCTATGGGCGGATGAATTACCACATGTTCTCTGGGCCATTAGGAAGACTGAAAAAGGGGCGACTGGAGAAACTCCATTCCTCCTAACTTATGGTGCGGAAGCTGTTCTTCCAATAGAACACTACGAGCCGACTCTTCGAGTAATGTTATATGACGAAGAGGCAAACTGGGAAGCCATGCGCCTGGCATTAGACTCACTTCCTGAAAGAAAGGGCAATGCTGTCTTGCGCCATGAAATTTACCGCCTGAGAATGACTAGATCATACAACAAAAAAGTACACAGGCGTCCACTCAAAGTAGGGGACTTTGTACTTAGAAAAATGGAAGCAGTTGGAAGGGCTAATGAGTCTGGCAAACTAACTCCCAACTGGGAAGGACCCTACCGAATCTGTGAAGAGGTCAGGGACGGTACCTACCGTCTGGGAACACCAGACGGACAACCGTTGCCTCGAACTTGGAATGTAGATAATCTTAAGAAATATTTCTTTTGAATGATGTAAATAGTCAAGGGCTACTTAATAAAAGTTTGCATACTTAATATTCAATTTTGTACTAAGAGGGGCACGCCTACTAACAAACAGTCGGCTACTCTCCATACTCAGTTTTTATTCTTACTTAAGAGGGGCAGGCCGCCTATACATTTACAGTCGCCTACTCTCCATTGAGTATTTCACTTTATCATCGGAGGGGCATGCCGTCTGTACCTTTATAGTCGGCTACTCTCCATTAAGTATTTTACTCTATCTTCAGAGGGGCATGCCTCCTGTACCTTTACAGTCGGCTACTCTCCATTGAATATTTTACTCTATCACCATAAGGGCATGCCGTCTGGACTTATAGTCGGCTACTCTCCATAGAAGAGGGCCGACTGGTTCCAAAGCACACAGCCACCCTCCTCTTACTTAGCACCTACGTTCACCAAGAACTAACCAAGGCCACAAGCCGAATGATTAGTCCAGGCGCCAAGCCAACTGATCCAATCTTCAAAACTAATACGACTTGTCCCAACATCATAGCAGGCGTCCGGCGGCATCCCTCCGGATGAAATTCGTCGCAGAGAGCAGCTCCCTTTTGGGTGGAACATTGCTCTATAAACTAATTACACGACACCTATACGACTGTCCCCAAGGGAAAACACGTAGCCGTTTTTGAGACAAGGATAACTCTATCACTAACCAAACCAGTGAAGCAGTTGGCATCTGAGTCAGATGACCGCCTGTATTACTTGGGATAAATGCAGGGGGTACCTCTTGAGTTAATAGCCAACAAACATTGGCGAATCAAAAGGTTCAGCCGGCCTCCGCCGCCTGGTACCTTTACTACTCAAGCAGGAGTGACGGCAACTAAGTAACACCAAAGTTAACTCATAGTCACTCTCTCAAAATTAGAATGGAGCCTAAAAGGTATGAGTCGTCCGCCTGTTTTTAGCAAACAGGGGCTCTCAACCACTACTCCTGCTAAGTTAACAACCTATGAGTTAAAAGCCAAAAAACATTGGCGAATAAAGGGGAACAACCGGTACCCACCGCTTGATACCTCTACTACTCAGTTACTTGGCGATTAGGTAACAATCATG
Source organism: Chenopodium quinoa (assembly GCF_001683475.1). NCBI lineage: Eukaryota > Viridiplantae > Streptophyta > Magnoliopsida > Caryophyllales > Amaranthaceae > Chenopodium > Chenopodium quinoa. Next base: position 4,487,750 of record NW_018742951.1, read on the forward strand.
TTTACTTGGTCACTCCCTATAAATTTTAGTTTGAAACTAAAAAGGTGTAATACAGTCGGCCCAGACGGCCTAAAGTCTCTAGCCTAAAAACATGACAAGTAGGAAACCACTTTCCTACTTGGTTAATTTTACAAAGGACAGAACCGCCTGCTTAAAGGGGATCCAGTCTTTAAGATGGTTCGAATACCGATTGGATAAATGGCCGACTGATCGTCTAGCCTGGAAACAGACAACCAGTCGTCCAGGGGCATAGGCGGCGTGACTAACTATCCGTACCTGTCTGCAACTATCGGCCATGTAAAACAGTCGGTATAGTGTACAATTGGATATCAGAATATTCAATACTTAAACAAATTTGAAGAAAAATTCATTAAAGAAGCCGGTCATTAAAGACCGGCAAAATATTCAGAGCCCCGGCCCCCTGGCCGGGTAAATACAAACAAACGGCACGCAGGTCGTGGAAAGAAGACATAAAGCTTAAGAAGGGGGCAGATCTTCAATATTAGCAGTTGCCGCCTGGTCAGCACTCTTCTTGCTGGACTCGGCTTCAGCTGCATCCTTCTTTGATGCATTACCCCCAAGCGGCACAAGCGCCACTACCGGCTGCTCCTCCTCCTCCAACGCCTCTTCCTCAGCAGCCGCCAGGATCTCTTGATTATATCTATCAGAACACTGGCGGTACGTTTTTTCCCATGAGGCAAAGTCGGCATTGGGGAAGAGGCGGCCCCAAGTCATCCGCTGGATTTTAGCAGAGTCTTCCATCATCTCCCGGACCAGCTCTTTCTTTTCTTGCTCGGCCTTTTCCGAGAGCTCCTGAGTAAGACTCTTCTCCTGGTTCACCAGGCGTACCTTTACGCTCGCCAAGGATTTCTCCAAGGTTTCGTATGAGGACATCTTTTGGCGAAGAGGTCTCAGCTCGGCTTTGAGGTTGTTGATGGTCGCCTCCAGCTCGCTATTCCTCTTCTGGGCCGCCTCTAACTGAGCCCGGATAGCGGCGGTAGCCTGCGCCTGATAATAAAGAATATCAATGGTCAGAACTTCATTTTGGGCAATTTGAAACATTGCCTTATCACAGTCAGAGGCGGCCATAGCTTTTGCAGCCTTTACCTCTTTGTTCTTCCGGTCAAGCGGCTTGCGAAGGCCGTTCACTCGGAGCAGGGCCTAAGTAAAAAGGGGAACAGGCGTCAGTTTCCAAACAAAAAAGAAAACAGGCGTCTTGGAATTCAAATACTCAAAAATATGCTAAGTATACCTCAGCAAGGACCCCTGCGATCCCGTCTAGGTCAAGGGTGCCGACACCCCTGACCGCCTCCCTTTCAGCTGGAGGAACGGCCTTGATCATAGACTTGGCCACCTCGACCAAGTCAGGCTCCTGAGTGCCGGCTGCATCAAGCATAAACAAACGGATTAGACCTAGTAAAGAAGGGAGCAAGTCTAAAATTTACAAGGATAATTTCATACTTCTAGGTGGCCTAGCTGGAGTTTTAGAAGAAGTGGTCGGCTGCTTCTCAGCCGCCACATGTTTCCTGGCAGAACCAGGAGAGCTCGCAACAGTCGTCCTCCGGGCCTTGGGGTCCGGCTGTTGGGAAGAAGAAGCTCTTGGAGCGCCCGTCTAAAAAAGAAGAAAAGAGTCAGTATATGCATAAACACAACTCCAAAAAAAGGGTGAAAGGTTCGAAGCCCACCAGGGGTGCCCCCTTGTTGGGGGAGTCGGTTGAAGACTGTTGCATGATGGAGGCCCGCAACATGGCCGCCGCAGTCTTGGAGGCGGTAATTTTGCTCATGGCGTCCGCTGCAAAAACAAATAGCAAAGTTAATAAAAGTCATAACACGAAATGCATGGAACAACAGAGTATTCGACAGGCCGGCTACCTCTTGAGCACCGACTGCTGAGGCCACAGGCGGCCAAAAAGTACTCGTCGTAGAGCCATTTGAAGCTCGGGACGCAGTGCAGGGGTACTTGCTCTCGTACCCCTGAAGTAGAGTTTACCTTTGACTCTACTTTGAAGAGTCCTTTATCTAGGATCTCTTTTTTAGCCTTGGGGGGAACAGGCGGCATGCTGTGGCCGCCTGCAAGAAGGGGCGGATTCCTGTTCCACCTGTTGAAGCGCTTGTTCAGCTCTGTGTCTGAACTCTCAATAATAAGGAAGGTGCTCCGCCAGTCCTTCCATTTGTTTGCTTTACCTCTCGTCATGAGGTAGCCCTTGTGGCTCGTCAATTGATACCAGCCGGTACCGCCTGCCTTAGGGGTCCGGCTGAGGTAGTTCATGTGGGCGAAAGCCTCGAAGTTCGGCTCCACCCCGTGCAGTTCGCACCCGGCCACATAGCCGAGTACGTTGACCCAGGAGTTCGGGGCTAACTGCCATAACCCCAACTCATACCCATCCAAGATCCGCTGAACAGCCGGATGTAGTGGGAAGCGCAGCCCAGCCTTGATGGCCGCCTCGTAGCAGCCAAAGCAGGCGCCATCATAACTGGTACCAGCCGGCCAGACGACTGTATCTTCTGGATCCGGCACGAACACTAAAAAGTCGGGGCCCATTGTGTGGTTTGCGATAAAGCTCTCCACTTTCTCTTGCATGGCTGTGATCCGGCCCCGAGGTACCGTGCAGTAGTAGGGGGTATTTTGCTCTCGGTGAGAGGCGGATGGCTCCGCCCAATCGTCCCCCTTCTCAACTGCGTGAGAAAGCCTCGCCTCTTGTAGGCGACTGTTTTTCTCTTCTGTGTCCAGAGAAGCATGGCCAGAAGAGCTAGACTCGGAATCGTCCTCTGACGAGTCCGAAGAGGACGACTCCTCCCCTCTCCCGGAGGGGCCCGCCTCCTCTCCTTTAAAAGGAGCAGGAGAGAATGTAGAATTGTCAACTGTAAAATGGGAAGGGGTCACTTTGACTCCTCCCTCAGAACTGCCGGCTTTCAAGCCGCTTTGTTTCACTTCCACATCTAGCGCCTGGTCAGATGTTTCACTAATCGGCACCCTGTGGGAGGAGCCGTCTGAGTTTGAGATCCTGGCAGTATTTTTTGTTCTAGCCATCATGCTCTGCATAGACACAGATACAGTCGAACTTTGTAGAAAGGGAAAAGATGGGTCCAGAAAAGGGCAGGCGGCACTCCTAGTCCTAGATTCAGCCGTCCCCGGTGACCGGTTGATCACTAACCTAGGTCGTGTCGTGTGCTTCCGTGGTTCCATTTAAAAAAAAAAAGAATAAAGTAAAGAGAAAATTAAGAGTAAGAGAACCGACGGTTACCTGAACGAGTGACGATTGATGAAGTTCTGAAAATCCTTTGCAGTCGGCTTGTCAGAGCAGGCGGTAGGCAGAAAGGGTCCAAAATGTCAGAGCAAGTTCAGGGGTCCGAATGTTCTCTCACAAAGTTTTCAAGTGTGAAAATGACCGAAGTCAACACTCCTTTATATAAGCGAAGTGAGAAGGCGAAGGGTCATTTCCAGAATTTAAAATTTTGGCGGGAGAATCTCTCGGCCTCTCGCCGAGTGACACCTGTAGCAGGCCGTCGCCTGTTACAGGGTGATACCTGTCACAGGTAACACGCGACCAGTCACGTGCCACCTGTGAGGGGCAAATGATTAGGGGATTTTTCCCCACCAATCACCATCTGACAAGTGGACCAATCAGGTTCCGCCATGTGTCCGTCACATGGGCCAATAGGAGCCTGCCACGTGTCAAGCAATGATCCGTCCACTATGGACCAATTACGACACGACACGTGTCCTTCCCATGACACCTGGGATAACCGGTCACCAAGGCCCAACTTCCGAGGGAAGCCCAATCAGCCCAAGGTTAACCTAAACCTAGATTGGCACGTTTCCCGAGGTTATAAATACCTCCCTTAATCCTCATTAAGAGAGGGAACGCAGATTACACACATTAAACTCTCTCACCTAGAGAGACCCAATCACTTTAATTTCCGCATTAATTACTCCTTAATCAAGTACTAACTTGACCGTCGGAGGCGGATCTCCAATCATCCGGAGCATCCGTTTGTTTTGCAGGTACAGGCGTCCGGTTCCAGTCTCGGAATTGTAACTCTCCCGCAGGACATCAGAAAACCCCGAAACAATTCTAATTTAAAAGGTAAAATATGTAAAGGACATAAACCCTTTTATATCTTTAAATTAAATTTTTTTTTATTCAACATTGAATTAAAATTGTGATACGCAATACCATGATACACATTATTGTGAATGAATAATCAAATAATCTTTTAAAAAGATCATTATTATGCATTAAGCTAACTTTGATTTCAATTTTGTGATATTTAATATTTGAACTATCAAAACCGTGCCATTGTACAGGCACTATACTAGTTCTATATATACTAGTTTTTATGCAAGCAATGAGTGGGTGACTTTTAGCATGCATCTAAGTAAGCTAGCTTTTTTTTTAAAAAAAAAAAAAAAAATCAAAATTGTAAAAATGTCTGCTTGATCAATCTTTTTTTTTTTCAATAACTAATAGATATATGCACCTTTGTGGCTTTCATCATAAATGACTAATTTTTAAGAGAAAAAACAAATAAATGATTTAAAAGTTACAAATTAATATAAAGATCTTATAGCAATTTAATTGTATGATTTAAATTTTTTAATAATTCTTTTAAGTTTAATGGTATCAAATTACCATGAATAAGGGTTAAAGATAAATAAATAAATAAAGAATTGAAGAAAAACCTAATTTATTTGGTTGTATACTTTGTATTACTCCGTATTTAATAGATGCTAGATTTTCCATAGTTCAAATGACAGTTTCACATTATGAATTGCTACTATATAATTTCAATATGAATTTTGTATAATTTTATGCATTGTTATATACAGATGGAAATGATTAGATTATGTTGTATCATTGGTAGTTAACAGTAATAATATAAGATAAAAAAAAAACAAAATTTGTAGCAAAAAGTGGTGATTATAGATGCCATATAGATTAAAGTACCAAAGAAAAGATGAACATCAGCAAAAAGTGGTGATTATAGATGCTATATATAGATTGAAGTACCAAAGAAAAGATGAACATCATATTTGTTGATCTCTTTGGTTGCTACCGTTTTGAAATGTAACCGACCTGATTTGACCCGAGAAATTCAGGACCCAAACCTAATCTATAACCAACTTGAACTCAACTCAAATCGGAATTTAGCCGATTTTGACTTAATCCAACATCGAGTTGACCAAACTAAACTTACCCTCGAGTTGAACTCATATAGATACTAATTTGACCAAAGTTGAACTCAACCCAAATCGAAATTGACTCGACAAATGCTCGATTCAATTTGATATATTTTGACTTGACTTGATATTAACCCAACCTGATTTTAACCCGGCCTGATTTGATCCTACATGATAGTAAACTAAACTTAAATTTAAACACAACATATTACTAACCTTCCTTTAAATTTACTAAAACATAATTACTCCGATTCATGTCATTGTTTGTTTCATAATTTTTTTTAAGTTAAATATAATCCGTCAATTTGTTATTAGTTCATTACTTATCGTCTAACTTCTATAGCTATGATAAGTAATTGATAATTTGAGTTTAATTTGGCTTTGAGTTAAAGCCAATACAAGAACTGACCTATAATAAAACTAATAAGTATTAATGACGTGATTGATATGAAAAATGACACATGTATGACCTGATAGTGACCCAATTATAATAATGTACTACCTCCTTTTTTCTTTTTAAGTGTTTCATTAGGGTGTGTGCGGGTTTTAGGCAAAATGGTAAGATAATACGAAGTATATAAGTGGGTATGGTAAGGAATAAAAAATTTGGAAAATAATAAGAGAGGAATATAAATGGGGACTACTAGGTATAATGTGAGAGGGAGAAATATTATAAAATAATGGTGAGGTCAAAAGAAAGAGAGAGAAATAATATATAATGTGAGTGAGGTTTCTAAATTTAATAATGAGGCACTTAAGTAAACGGAGGGAGTAATAACTTAATAATTATACAGTTACATTGTTAAAAATAGAATTGAAGATTGAATTTGGATAATAACATGAGCCAAATTCAGCCAAACCCTAAAATGATCTAAATTGGAATTGACCCAATACGGAGTACTACCCTAAATCAACCTTATTCAGATCATATTGAATCGAATTGAAATTAACTAAACCTAAATCACCCCGACCCAAAGTCATTCAACCCGAAATTAACCAAGTCAAACTTGTTATGAACCCGATGCAATTCTATTTAATTCGTCGTACCACTGTAATGGCGCCTCTATTACTAAAATAATGAGGATACCCCGACTCATTTTTCTGCAGTTTTGGTTCAAACATTCTCATTTTCACTTGGACACTACTTCAGGTTAGTCACACCAACTCTCTAATAATGTTTCTTTCTTTCAACTATTTTGTTTTTGATTGTTTGTTGATTTTTTCTTTATGATTCACAACTTTGTTTTTCATTTTAACTTTCATTGCTTTATTTTCTCTATAATGGGTAGCAGATTTATTGCCCGTCTTTGATTCTTCAATCTTCATTACTAATTTCGATCTTTTGTAGATTAAATTGAAAGAAAAAGAAAATTATACGTAGTGGTATGATTCAAGTTCGTTGATGATTTTTTTAAAGGTTGTATGGTATATAATTACAAATTAATTAAAGAATAATAATTAGCTGAGTAAAAATTTCATTATTAGATCAAGTTGATTTTTGCTTCATGATCAATCAAACTTTATATATGATACAAAATTTGGGATAAGAGATTAATTTACATAAATAAAACTTATTGAAAAAAAAAACGGGGTGTATATACTAATTATCATATCATGAACCAATAAAACAAGCAGTATTGTTGAGCACTGTTGGAAATATTGTTGTTTATGGCAATCGTGAGTGATCTCTTTGTGACTCTGTGTGTATTGATGAACATTTCATCGTGTAAAGTAAGCAAAGTAATTCTTAAGAAAAGTTTACATTCTGATGTGAAGGGACACACCTTTAAAGTATCCCCAAAAAACTTAATTGTGGCGGAAGAAAGTCTTTACAAACTAGCAAACCAATTACAAATTACACTCTACACAACTGCTGCATAAGCTGCTATAAGCACCTTCCGCTTCTTAGTACTAAACTATTTCAAGTATTTAGAGCTAAGAATTGAAAAATAGATATTGGTGGCTTTTTGGTTCACTGACACACACAATAAGCAGAGATCAATAGCACTTACAATAGATATTTCTTTGGTCTGATCTGTAGTCTATCCGTCGTAGAAAGTCATAGGATCAATCTGCTTTTCGGAACAGAAATTCTATCTAGACCTCTTACACCAAAGGTTGGTACTTTATATTTAGGCGAGTCATTTCTTGGATGGAGTAACTCTTTGATCGTCAATTATAAACTTGAAAACACTGCTGCTAATACATTTTTGATTTGTATTGCCAATTATAAACTTGAAAAAACTGCTGCTAATTTTATGCTTTAGTGCTTTGATGTTTACAGTGGAAATCATACAACTGAATCTATTGCTGGCCTGTCGTTAACAGCATGATGGAGATAACAAATGTTTCTGAATATGATAAGCTGGCAAAAGAGAGACTGCCGAAGATGATATATGATTATTATGCATCAGGTGCTGAAGATGAATGGACTCTAGAAGAGAACAGAAATGCATTTTCGAGGATTTTGTATGTGTTTCTCTTTCATGTGGTGTTGTAACCTTTAAGGTCACTTGAATGTTTCCGTATCCTTTGTCATTTGACCAGTTTCAATTTTCAAGTATACTTTTTATGCCATTTGCAACTATAACTTGCAGCTTTCATGTGCAAGGATATATTAGAATCATTAGCAAATCATTATTGTTAAACAGCCGTATAGGATATATCTTTGGCTGACTATTGCAATTTACTTATCGATTACTCCCAATGAAATTCAGGTTCCGGCCCCGCATCCTCATTGATGTAAGTCATATAGACATTACGACAACTGTCTTGGGTTTCAAGATTCCCATGCCAATCATGATTGCTCCTTCAGCTATGCAAAAAATGGCTCACCCCGAAGGTAAAAATTCAAGTCCTTGATGTTCATCTGAACGTTCAAGTATTCTACTTTGATATGTCATATGTCAATCTGTGTTTTGGTTTATTGATGCTCATATACAAAAAACTAATGCAAGTCATTCTAAAAGTATCCTCAATATGCAATTTGGTATAGTTACTGCTACTCTTGTTTTCAGGATAGCTGGTCAAAATTAACACAAGGCCAGCAGACACCTACTGTCCTGTAACTTGATATTTTATTTTAATTTAAAAGCAGTATTGGATCAATGCTTTGAATCAAATGCTCTAAACTAGATGCTCTATCATATATGAATATGATTTTGAAGATGATACTTTAATTAATAGTATTCACAGTCTGACACTCTTCAATACTCTAGTCTCACAGTCTCATGAGCCACATTTTATATTAGTTCCTGCTTTTAAAGTATATAATGTGGCATGTACATGCATAAGGTGCATATATCTGACACTCCCCAGGGCATCCTCACCATGCTATTATTGTTTCTACTATGACATTCATTTTCTCATTTCCTCCTGAATAGTGGAGTGTTTAATTTCTTTGTCTAAGCTTGCTGTATAGATACTATATGCTGAATTGAGAAACTGGAAAAACCTCCTTTTTTGAAGTGATCATTTTCCTGTAGGAGAGTTTGCAACAGCGAGGGCAGCATCTGCTGCTGGCACAATTATGGTTTTGACTCACATTTCTTTCCCTTCCTATTTTTCCTCTTTTTCTAACCTTAAGTATCGAATTTTTCATTCTTTGATTTGCATGTGTGATTATTTGATCCAGGCATTGTCTACACTGGCCACATCTAGTGTTGAAGAAGTTGCCTCAACTGGACCTGGAATTCGATTTTTCCAGCTTTATGTGAGTATAAGTACAAAAGAAATTGTAATTTAGTAACTCCAGCATTTTTTTCCTCAATCTTACATTAATCTCCTGTCAAATAATTTTCCTTAATAATGTGTATTCTCCAAATCATATATGCTTATTAAGTATCAAAAACCTGTTTTCTGAATTTCCGGATTTTAAGTCCTCTTAAGTTGTAAGTTTTTGCCAAGGATTCATAATCTTAATATTCTTTTCATCATGTACATTGTGACAATCTGGACGTATATCAGTATGTTATCAAAATCCTTCTCTTTTTCAGCTGCTAGCCCTGATGTAATATGACTAATATCTTGTATTATTTTGTATAAATCGCAACATAACATTGATACAAACTTGTATCTCCAACTTTGGGTTCATGGTGATGAATATTATTAGTGCAAAAATGCAAATAGCTTAAAATCTTAATTTCTGAGTCTGTATGTAAAATTTGTCGTCTTTAAGATTTTTCCAAAACAGTGGTCAGGCTCATGATGATTGTGTGTATCCAATTAATCAAGGTAATGAAAGACAGGAGTGTTGTCGCACAGCTGGTTATACGAGCTGAGAAGGCTGGTTTTAATGCTATTGTTCTCACAGTTGATACACCTAGGATAGGTAGAAGGGAAGCAGATATCAAGAACAGGTAATTACATAATTTCTACTGTCTTTTTGCTTTATTTTCTTCAGTGAAAGGAGAAATTGTTAATGCTATATTAAGTTCACTTCTATGAATAGTAAGAGTAAACATGTGAGTATGATCTTACAGTTAACATCCCTTGCAGATTTATTCTCCCACAACACTTGACATTAAAGAACTTTGAGGGGCTGGATCTTGGTAAGATTGATCGGGTGAGTGAAAGTAAGACATCAAAGCAGACTACTGGTAACCTTTCAAGTGATTCAAAATAACAGTCCCATTCTTTTTTTGGAATGAGCTTGCAGACAGATAACTCTGGATTAGCCTCATATTTTTCTTATCAAGTTGATCGGTCATTGAATTGGAAGGTAAATAACAAAATAGTTTACCCTTTTGTTTTGCTCTTTGCAGTGCAGATTGTTTTATGTGTTATCTTTCCCTGTGAACACCTTTTGCAGGATGTAAAGTGGCTTCAGACCATCACCAAGTTGCCAATCTTGCTGAAAGGAGTGCTAACTGCTGAGGATGGTAAGTAAAGTGTAATTGTAAATAATTCGTACGGGAGACATGATTTCTATAATATCGTGTTTGTAAGACCTTTATGTCAGTAAATTATCTTGTCTGCAGCGAGACTGGCAGTGCAAGCAGGTGCAGCAGGAATCATCGTCTCCAACCATGGAGCTCGACAACTTGATTTTGTGCCTGCAACCATCATGGCTTTGGAAGAGGTATTCAAACTTAACCTCCATGCACTTGATAAATCTGGATATCGTTAGATCTGGATTTTTTTCACTTTGCTTCTGATTTGGAAAAGCTCCTTTTGGGTTATGTAATAAGTTCTTGATAACCTACACTAACCAATAAACACCTAGGGGCAAAAACCGATAAGCAGTTAATGGTGGGAAAGGGATTTCTAACTTGACTAAGATCTTTTGTTGCACGGACGCACATTTTTCTCTGCATCCCTCTTATTTCTTTATTTGTGGGGAGGATTTGCACGGAAGATTTTCTAAAATCAAGTGCAGGCATGTTTTTCCACTTCAAAGCTCTCCAACTAAATTAATTAACTCCCAAAAATCTGCCACTTTTCACTAGTGCTATCTATCATCGTTCCTACAAGCATTGATTGGAATCAATAAGCTGGTTGTGCTTAACTCTCTAATATTAATAAAGTTGTAAAAATGAATGTTAAGTATATTTGTCGTTTCACATGTTCAAATGACATCAGAACTACAGGTTATCAGGTAATTATACCGAACACTTTTGTATACATAACTGATACAAATAACCAGCCAATGCAATCAATGATTTCTAGAACAAAACGTCAAATGCAGCTATCTAACCAGCCAATGCAACCATCTACTCGCTAATTACAAAATAAGGCCATTAGTACGGTCTGACCATCATGTCTATCAATGTATCAGAAAATCAGTGAAGTTCTGAATAAGGAAAGAATCATATTTGTATTATAAATATACTTAAGAGTACTTTATATTGTGGTTGTGGCATACCTACATATGTTCCCCATTGTTGCATATGGCAGATTGTGAAAGCTGTGGAGCGTCGAATTCCTGTTTTCTTGGATGGTGGTGTTCGTCGTGGCACAGATGTTTTCAAAGCATTAGCACTTGGAGCTTCTGGAGTATTTGTAAGTGACTGTTTGTTATATTCTTAGTAATCAAGTTTCCAATAACTTGGATCTATAGTTTTCATTGAAAATGCTGTCAATGAAATAGGCTTGTGAAACTAGTATCTGCACTTTAAGTATTATAACTCAGAAAGCCTACTAGTAGTTATCATCATATTCAGAAGTTCATAAACTCACTTTGTTTCCAGATTGGAAGGCCGGTAGTTTTTTCATTAGCAGTTCATGGAGAAGCTGGTGTGCGAAAAGTGCTCCAAATGCTTCGTGATGAGTTTGAGCTCACCATGGCGTTAAGTGGCTGTGGAACAGTCGAGGAAATTACTCGTAACCATGTCATGATGGACACCGAAACTCCACGAATCTCTCCCAAGCTATAAGTCGCTTTAAGTATAATCAGCGACTTTTGTAAGATAGGAGTTCAGGATCAAGACTCCCATTCAGAATTTCAGATGTACAAGGATTCTAGACTTAATTTATAAATAAAGGTTGCACAGCAAAATAATGTAACGATTACAAGAATTAATTGGTGACCATGTTCAATCTTTTTACTACTGTGCAATTTTGTAAGTTGATAAGTTTGAATTTTCATGGGTATGCAATTTTGAATCGACAAAGTATCTTCTCTATATGCAAGTAACGCAACACCTTTACCAAAAAGTTGGGGGAATTATAAAAAGTTTGTAGTAGAAACTAACAACACAAGTTTGTAGACTTTGTACAAGTGAATATGTTTGGTTTTTTTTTTTTATTTTTTTTTTTATTTTTTTTTTTTTTTGGGAAAGAATAAAAGAATGGAACATTAGGAGATCCTCCTTATGAGAGGAACACCTTATATTTCCGAACACAAATTCTTAATTAAGTCGGACTTTCATTAAGTTAGTGTAAAAACAGGTTAAATTATTCTACAAGTATTCAAAGTTACTCATATATTCAACAAAGATTGCTATTTTCCTAACATAAACTTTATGCTTAAAAAATACTTATAATGTATTAGAATAATCATATTATCCTTAACAGCATGTATACATTAGAAATTACACATTAAGTACAATTAAACTCATTACAATTAAAATTACCCTTAAAGAGATTTAAGTTACCATAATAAATTATTCAAATTACCATTAATTAAATTGACCGTCTTACCTTTTTAAAAAAAAAAAAAACAAAAAACAAAAAAATGATAGCCTTACTATCAAAATGACGTAAGCACACCTTGATACAAATGAAAAACAAATATCTATTTTTCAAGGATTTTTGTGTGTATTTGAGGCAACGAGGAATACAGGTATGATCTTCGATCAAGATATAAGGTAAACGCTAAAATCATCGAACACAAAGTAATGATTATTTAGAAAAAAATAACTTGATTCACTGATGATAACTCTTATATTTTTCAATAATCAACAAATTTAAGTTTTACATCATAAAATAACTCCTTTTATAAGGAGGCACTAAAAACCCTATTACTCATTAAATCTAAACCATACAAAATAAAAGGATAGGATTAATTACAAGATAATAACTAAAAATAAATACAACCTAAGTTGCATCCTACATACAAGAAAAATCATCCAAATAATTCAAATCCAGTCCAAATATTTTCTTGTCTTGATCATATCAACATTAGTTGAATAAGGCCCAAAAGTAGTGTCGATGCTCTCGCATCACGCCTTATACAAGACATGTTGATTTTCGAAACAATAACATGAAATAAACTAGAGTCAGTTGAACAGTATTAGATAATTTGAACCTAAATGACCAATGTAAGCTATCCAATTTGATGCCTTATTTGCTTCTCTGCATATGTGACGAGTATTCTAATTAGAGGTGGCAATGGATGTAATACCTCGTATTTTTGAGACCTATTTTATAATTAATTAATTAATAATTATTTTTTAAATAGATTATTATAGTAAATTATTTTACTATTTAATTTCAGAGCCAAAATTATATATGAATTTTGGCGCCAAAAACACTTTCAAAACTCAATTATTATTTTGGATTTTGAATAATATTTATTATCCATTTATTATTTTAATAAAAATTAAATTATATATATATATTTCAAATATTTTAATTAAAAAAAATTATATTGTCTAATTCTATCCAAGGGGGCCAAAAATCCCCATTAATTAGCTAGGGAAATTCGGATTTTCTAAGTGTAGAAAATTTGATTTTCTTAGTTAATTATATTGGTTTTAAGTTAATGTTTTCCTAATTAATTATTTTCTACAAAATATATGATTTATATAATCATTTTTAATCCTTAAAACCTAGCAAGGAGGTCCAAAAATATGAGCATGGATAGGATCAATATTTTTGGCCACCTTATACTAATTTTGGTAGTTTTGTATTTTGATTATTTACCTTAAATTCCATTATTTCCTTAATTCCTTTTTCCCATCTCACAAAAATTTGATCATGGAAATTATTTGCCATAAACATTTCTTGATTATTCTCCAAGCAAGCTTAATTGACATCTTCTATTTCATGATCAAGCTACTTACCTTAATTCTTTATTTCTTATTCACCATAAACTAAACTTTTCTAAATTCTTAAACTCTCTTTTCCAAGTAATTCCTTAAACCAAATTTACCATAATTCTTCCTACAAAATCTTACCTTAATTCTTGCATGCTCAAGCCTATAAATACCCCCTTGCATCAAAGCCAAAACTCACACCAAAACTCTCTTTTTTCTTCTTTATTTCTCACGGTTTTCTCCTCTCTTCCTCTTGGTTTTCTTGCGCCACCACCACCACAAACCACCACTTGCACCATCAGCCGCCACCACCTCATCGGCGACCACCGTGACCAGCTGGCAACAGCCACCCCGATGCTAGCTACTGCCACTCCCGAGCCTCTTCCTCCTCCTTCGGTTATCACTCTCTTCTTCTCTTTGCTTAATTAATTTTATTATTATTATGGTTTTACAAAAATTAATATTAATGAATGTTTTAAATTAAATAACATCAGAAATTTATTCCAGTTTATGAAAATAATTTTTATAGGGTTCATGTACATAGAATTGGGAGTTTTACTTTAATTGTTGCGATTATTAGATGACCTTATATTGATAAGGTTACATTTAATTGTAGGGTATTTTTGACAAGAGTGCTTGAGGTTCTTTGTGTGTTGCTAAGCAAGAATTCAAGGTACATTTAGGTGGCTAGATACCTTTGAAAGTAATTGCTTTGAATAGCATGTTTCATTTGATTATATTGGTGATTGAATTAAATTGATTTGAATTATGATTTATGAAATAAGTTTGAGAAATCCTGTTTTAACATAAATATGTTTAAGGATGGATTTTTGGAAAAATTGCCAAAAATAATACAACCTTTGGCTAATTTTTTTTAAATAATACAACCTTTAGATTATACCTAAATATTACAACCTTTGGAGGGTCTCAACTTTAAATAAGATAAAAAACTTGTAACGTACTAAACCGTTTACCCATGACACATGTTGAGGTGTAATTGGTCTAAATGTAAAATTTTGATTTTTTTAAATAAACAATTTATTTAAAACAAAAAAAATCCCTCCCAACTCCCTCCCCCTGCCAGCCATGGTGGTAAGCCCATATCCCCCCACCCCCAAGCCTACCTTCACGCACGTCACCGACGGGCCCGACCACCCCAATCCCCACCTAATCGGCCGACTATTGAATTTACCTTGCCACCGAACTTCTTCTCAAGCTCTCTCACCAACTGAAGGTTCGATAATGGACGAAGGGGGTGAAATCGGTGGTCGAGAAGGGAGGAATCAGGGTTGTTGTGGTCGGGAAGGGGAGGAATCCGGGCTGTTTTGGTCAGGCGGGGAAGAATCGAGGCTACTTTGTTTGGGAAGGGGAGAAATTGGGGAGTGTGCGTGGGAGTTTTTTTGGCGGTGGTAGTTGGCAGCGGTGGTCGAGAAAGGGTGGAATCGGGCTTGCTATGGTGGGGTGGGGAGTTTCGAACTGGTGGTGGGGGACTGGGGGTTGACAACGGTGGTCGGGAAGGGGAAGGTTTTGGTGGTGGGGAGTTTTGAACTGGTGTTTGGGGAAAGGAGAGAGAAGAAAAAATAAAAAAAAAAAAAATTATTTAAGCCAATCATATAGCGACACGTGGCATTGTTAACTTGTTTATCAGGTTGCATCCAGTTTTGTCTTGTTTAAAGTTAAGACCCCCAAAAGGTTGTAATATTCAGGTATAATTCAAAGGTTGTATTATTAAAAAAAAAAGAGCTAAAGGTTGTATTATTAATGGCATTTTTTCTTTTTTAATATCGTGTTTTGAATGGTTTGAATTATTTATCATGATTGAAAATGGTTGAATTCGAAAGCATGTTGAATTAAATAAAAAGGAGTTTTGAGCTAACCTACCTATTATAAAGGTTGATTTATTGATTTAATTAAAAGAGGAATTTTATGAGAATTATTGAATTATTAGTAAATCTTTTAAAGTGTGATTATATTAATCCAATTATGCGGATTTGGTTGATAAGACTTTATACACTAGTAGAAAAAATGAAATACGCACCGCACAATCCGCACCGGTTTTCAAAAAAATAGGCGGGATTGGAAAATAGAGTTTTCGCACCGGTTCTAACTAAACCGGTGCGAAAAGTTTGTTTTTTGCACCGGTTCTAACCAAACCGTGCGAAAAAGTATGTTTTTCGCACCGGTGCGAAAAAGTATGTTTTTCGCACCGGTGCGAAAGCTATTGCTAAATAAAAAAAAAAACCCGACCTGTATATATACTCTTTCTTTCTCTTTCATTTCCTCATTTGCCTCTCTCTCCTCATTGACCAAACTAAACCCAGACCGACACCCTCAAAAACCCACCATCACCGGAAACTAAACCATCGCTGAAACCCACCAGTCCACCACCATCGCTGAAACCCACCAGTCCACCACCATCGCCGAAACCTACCAGTCCACCACCAACGCCGAAACCCAAACCATCGCTGAAACCCACCATCGCCAAAACCCAAACCACCCACGAAACCCCCACCCCCACGAAACCCAACCCAATATCAGCTACGAAACCCAAACCCACCCACAAAACCCAACCCAGAACCACCCGAACCAAACCACCTGCCCCTTAAACCATCAGATCTAAATTTTAATTTTTCTTCAAGAGAGAAAGGGAGACCGAGAGTTAAAGAGCGAGAGAAAGAGGAAAACCGCAGCAAGAGGATGCAGCAACGGCTTGCTGCGGTGACGTTAGAGGCGGCGACGATGAAGGTGGTGATTAGAGACTGCAGCGCCGTCGATATTGAAGGTGGTGTTTCAGATGATTTCTTGGAAGATGAATGGATAATGAATGATTGGTTGAATTAAGTTTATTTTTTGATTGGATTAGTGTTGGAGATCGAAGTTGCTGGAGGAAATTGATGGGGAGAACAGTAAACAATAGAGAATGTTGAAGTATGTATATTTTAATCAAGTTATTTCTTGTAATTTAATTTATATGTATTGTTGAATTTTAAGGTGATTTGGATGATTTTGTTAAATGAGTTTGTTTTTGTTAGGATTTTTGGTGATGGGTTTGTGAATTTTTATCAAGATTTGAGTGTTATTGAAATATTTGGTGTGATTGTTTTAGATTTTTATTTGATTACAAGTGTATGATAAAGCTGTAAATGATAAAATAACTTAATTTGTTTGAAAATGGTGGTGTATGAATGTTAATTTTATAATTTTTTTTTTATTTTTTTGGGGCATTAACCGGTGCCAAAACTTTTTTATTTTTTATTTTTGGGAACTTTTTCGCATCGGTTTTGAACCAAATTGGTGCGAAAAGTTTTTCTTTTTAGCATTCCTCAAATCTACACCGGTTCAAAACCGGTGCGAAAGGGGGGGTTTTGAACCGGTGCGAATTTATATTTTTCGCCTAGTGATACTTTGTATAACCGAGTCTTTTCTCAAGGATGGCCATTCTATATAAAGATACTAAATTGGGGGGTGTGAACACTTAGGAAAGGAATTGGGTTTTAAAAAGAGGAATTGATTTTATAAATCATTATCATTAAATTATTGAGTTATTGGAATTATTTTGAGAATCTTGAGAATTGGTTTGAATCCTAAGGCTTAAGTTATTGAAATAAATATTGGAATTTCCTTGATTGATTTTAAAAACATGTTTGCTAATAAATTGAGTTTACTTATCTTACACTTGAATGTACTTGGCATATTTTGCTAATTTGTATTTCCAATTTGTTTTGGTTCGCCCTATTTACCTTAATGGTAAGCAGTGTTGATTACTTTAGATTGAGTCATGATTATGAAAATGGGAGTCTCGGGATTTAATTCACCTAGTTTAGGGATGTGGGTTGCTTTGCTGTATTTTTTAGTACTCATAACAATGATTCCTGTTTATAGTATTAATAAAATAAGAATTTGAGTTTCCGCTGCTAGTTTTGGTATTAAGTTAAGTAGTGTGACTAGCCTTGCGTAATCACGCGGCGATATTACGCCTAAGTCTATCTCTATGATATAATTATACGTAATATACTAGTATTTCCATATAGGGAGATTTGGGGTATTACAATGGATCTTTGATCCGGTCTGAATCCAATGGATATAGGTCCATTTTACGGAATCTAAATCTAGAATTTTTGGACCCTAATTTTGAGATCCGGAACAGGTTCAGATCCGACCCGTTTGTTGTAAATTAAGCAATTTTACTCAAGTGAATTTGCAGAGAAAGTATCCTGCTTTTCTTCATAATTTTCAATTAAAACAACTTGCCATTAAATAGACTTACAATAACAAACCTTAACTACAAAATAGGAAAAGATAATGCTTAGTGGGTAATCATGGCCCACGTTTTACTCCACTAAACATAGACTAAATACTACTGCTTTTAAATGATTTGACTATCTAATATAATATAATTATATTCACAAGTACTTCTATCTAGTATTACATACTTTGTTTCTTTTTTTAGTGATTTTAAAACTTTACTCGTAGTTATTTGTTATTTTTGAAAAATAATGGGTTAAGCATGTAGATATTGGGTTACGCGTGTAGAAATAAATAAGTTTTAACTTGTTAGTTTCAAAAACAAAAATTTTAAAATAATAAAGATTGATTTTATTTGTATACTCCATTGATCAAATTTCTTCCTCTTAAATCTACGTACCTAATTAACTTGGGGATTGAAAATGTTTGTGTTTGAGTTTGGAGAAGGTGAGACCATTTGTATTTTAGGTGGAGTTAGTGTCAATATGAAATTTGGAAGATGGGTGAAAAATTAGAGGCTTTGGATTATATTGGCTCTGATACCAAATGTTGGAATTTGATGAGTGAAAGTAGTAGCGGGTTGGTAATGTAATATGTTTATTGCATGGATTGATGATGATACAAATGCATGTAAATTTCTAATATTTATAGTAGTATGTGTTAGTTTTATTTATATTACTTACACCGACATACTATACCAACTTTCTAGCTAGCTCTAAATTATTCTTTGATTTTCTTAATTATCAATACATAGACTAGACTTTTCTAAACATTCAAGACACTAGACTATTCTTCATCTATAGTTTTCTAGCTAATTTTATATTGTAGATATCTCCTAGATTTTTCTAGATTACACTTTTTAACACTTACTAATAAGATCATATAGGACGATGTATATCTAATCCAGCCCCCCATTTTGTATAAACCATGTAGTTTCTCTAATCAAGCCAAGTATGAAAACTGCTGAAACAATCTAGGTGTTGTGTCACCACTTTTGAACCAGACTAAGCTAGGGGATGTTGTACTTTATTATGTGTTGCTTTTAATCTAGTACTAAATTAGGTCCCATGCTATGCACGGTCATTTTCACTATTTATTATTAGTTTAACTCTATATTTAGTTATTTATTTTTTTATTTGAAAAAACCAACAACAGGGATATTATTAGATAAGGTCAAGCTACACCAGAACGATTGAACTTTGAGGGAACGAATCCAGACATACAAATTCATCACAACCCCTAGCATCCCACCTTGCCACTAAGTGAGCCAAGGTATTACCTGCCTGCTTTACTTGAGAAATAAAAAACAAAATAAAATTCTTAGAGAGAGCATCAATATCATACTAAAGAATTATCTCATTGCAAAATAAAATAAAAAATTCATAAATACAAAAATAAAAATAAAATTATACCATACTAAAGAATTTAGTGGGAGTATTACATGCTTGACTAATAAAATAATTATGGATTACGCAAATAGTACGTCACAAAGTTATATGTAGGAAAATATTATTACATAGTATTAAATAAACGAATAATATACTTGTTGAATGTGTACAAATAGAATGTAATTACCAGGTAATAAGGGAAACATTATTGAATAGTACTCCGTATTAAGTATTCTCCAAGAAGCTTTATTTTGGCGCGAATTTTTTTTTTTAAAAAGATGACATATGTCATTACTAGTTTCACCTTTACTATAATTTATAAAATATAATAATATATAGTTACAGACTTATAGTTATAGATTTATGTCTTAAAGTCAATTTGATGCAATATAACGTTAATTTATTTATTTATTTATTTATTTATTTTTATTTCGTACTGTAACTTCAATTCATGTGATTGTAATATATTAGAAAACAAAAATAATTCTAAGCAAATAATAATAATTTTAGTAATAAGAATCTTTAATTTCTATTATAATATATAAATTAAATGTATACGTAAAATTTTATTGTCTTAAATAAGCTGCCAATCAAAAAGATATGATAAGAAAAATAAAATTATAATATATTTATTTTTGAAAAATAGTTTTTTGGAAGGAAAAAACGACACCAAGAAGTGATATGTGTCATTTTTCAGGTGTCTGTTTTAATAATATGTTATTGATTCTAATTTTAGTTTCTACCAAGAAAATGAAAACAGAAATTCCAAAGCCATTATTAATCACATTCTAATTTTATAAATAATGATATGAATTGAAACCAAGGATCGATTTTTATGGAATTATTTATGGAATTTGGTATGTTAGTGTTTTCAGCCATGACCGTGTAAGGTCCTTGCATGATAGAAGTTATTACTACCCCCTCCTTTGTTCTAGCGCCAATTGTTCCAAATATATATGTGCCGATATAACTCGCGTCTAGGATTGGTAAAGACCTATCGTGCAGTTAAGCACCTACAAAGTCAAGATGGGTCAGCTAACCCCGAGGTTTGATCGGGGATAATCGCTCCAATTATAAAGTCAGTTTCAAGTTTATAAGAGCGAGTAAGAAAAATGATAAGAGAGAGAAAGAGAGAGAGATTTGTGTTAGAGATTCTACCTTGTAACTAAGCAAATCATAAGTATTTATAGAAAGATGATCAAGCCATGTGGCTTGCATGTCAAGCAAGTGGCAAATGTCCACGTGATGGAGATTAATTGACCACGTGGCTATTGGCTAATTAACCATGCATGAGAAATGTTATATGTCGATATGACCTTAGCTCCGGTGGCTATTGGCTAATTAACCATGCATAAGAAATGTTATATGTCGCCGATATGACCTTAGTTCTGGTATAGAAAGCAAGCATTCATTGGGGTGTGACCCGACCTAGATCCGTCGTTACCAGGCCATAGCAGCACCGATAACATCCTATACACAAGCCCATGTGCCACCGTGTCTTATTGTGCTCATATGTTTAAACCATGTTTAACTGTGCTTAAATTAACTATGTTTAAATAGTCGTGCATAGAAAAAGAACATGCATGGCCTAAGCTCAGCCTAGGGGTGCTAATTGAGTTGAGCAGCTCGCGAGCAACTAGAACTTGACTCGGTCAACGCTCGGTCAAAACTCAACTCAAGTTAGCTCAACTCGAATTCGACTCGAGATGTTAACGAGCACGAGTTGAGCAAGGTCTAACTCGGTTCGATAAGCTCGTGAGCAACTCGATAATATATTTATTAATATAGAATTTACAAACAAAGTTACCAAATTTAAACAAATTACACTTAATAAGTGTTAATTCATAAAAAAGAAAGAGTAAATCTTTAATAATAAATATATATATATATATATATATATATATATATATATGAAAAAAAAAACAATATAAAGTGAAAAAAAAAGAAGGGTCAAAACTTTAACGAGCACATCGTAAGCTACTCAACTCAACTCGAAACTTTAACGAGCAAGTTTTATTAGCTCGAAACTTTAGCAAGCATGAGTTGAGCACATGTAAAAACTTTTCGAGTCGAGTCGAACACCCCTCAACTCGTGATCGACTCGCTCGATAAGCACCCCTAGCCCAGCCATTGCATTGCTCACACACTTCATGGCGTGACGACCAAGTTCTTTCTTTAATTCTATCAAACCCAAGTATTTAAAGGCTTGAAGCAAATTATATGATCTATAGCATTATAGACAAAACTTAATTACAAATTAAATTAATACGTAATATTTGGTCAGTAGATCGAGACATAATATTTTTGAACACTAGAAATTAAAGAACTAACCCATATTATGAAACAAATATGGTCCATATCACATCAAATAATTGTCCACTACATCATCACACATTCACACCAACATACTCCATCAGTCGATCAAGAAAGGTAATTCGGTAATCTTACCAACGAACCAAAGAATTACTAGAGCATACGAAGCCTCTTATAGCTAAAAACCAACAAGTCAATCTATTTTGTCAATTACTAACTAGTATCTGATTTGCTGGGACTAAACAAGTTCTTAAGTTCAAATTAAAGATGGTAAGGAGATGTAGCTTGGATCCGATGCTTTCGCTTTTCGAGAAATTGTCGCAATGATCTAGAAAGGCTGGTTTGTGGTAATCTTTGAGATTGTTGCGATGAGAATGTAATGTTGAGATCTGCTCTTCCTGTTGTGGCCGGAGATTTACACATTCCTTCTGTTGTTTTTCCGCTTGCTAGATTTATTACACATTTTGCCTGTATAATAGACACAAATCTAGTTAGATCATTTTAAAGATAAATTTACGTGGAAACACACGTTAAAGACTTATTGTTCATATTGATGGGTTTTCTAGATCACTTCATAGTCACCTTATTATATTTTACAAAAAATTGAAAGAATTTTCAAAAGATTTTGACACACCAATTATTGATATTAGTATAGTACATCTCTATGTGAGAGGATAGAAAAGTGTGCTCTCACGATGAGCGTGTCTAAATCACTTTTTGGTGTAACAAAATCATTTTCAGACTTTCTTTCTACCTCCATTGTCAAGATCATAGCCCCACTTAATTAATGATATGTTACTCCCTCTTTGTTCCATTATTAATTACTTCTTCAGTTCTTTGTTGATTGCACTGTTTGGACTTTAATTTCACTCTATTCACATATTCTCTTTGGACCATCTATGTACTTCATCAATAAGGGAATTTATAGTGAGAGAGAGCTAGTCAGATTTATTCAGATGTATACTTTTACAACAAAATACAATATCAACGTTTTATAAATGTGTTTATAAAATAATTAAAGAAATTAAATGATGACATGCAATATGTTGTTAATATTTTTTTTATTAAATAACTAGTGTGTGCCCCGGGCGATGTTCCGGATTGCTAGTTTGTATACTTCTTTGATTTGATAATTATGTTCAACTGTGTGAATAGTTGGTGTGTGGTTTGGACGTTGCCTCGGGTTTCATTTTTTTTTTTTTTACCTCATATATATTTATATTCATCTTGTGAAATATAAATGAATTATATTACCTCTAATTTACTTAATAAATGAAAGGAATATATAATTTTATTATGTGAAATTTGAAACATTAATAAAAGTTGGTTGAGATGGTAAATGCATTACCTTTATGTATCAGAGGTTAGGAGTTCCTTTGAAAGGAACGCCTTTTAATATATAGTATAGATGTATGTATGTGATCAAAAGATAATGAAAAATTAAGTCTGAGATCTTGTCTGATTTGTTTAAATAAATAATTTCAAAATACTAAAGTTAATATAAAAATAATAATAAAGTGTTATATATACTCCTTAGTTCTTTACAAATATTATCAATGCTTGTTATAATATAATTACATTGACAGGCGGAAAAGTTTGGGAAAAATGAAGGAATTATAAAGTAGTCTCTCTTTCACGAGGTCTTCTTTATTGCATATAGACCCTGTTCACTTTTTTTTTTTTTTTTTTTTAAAAAAGAACCTGCCACACTTATTTTGGCTAAATTGAAATTATTTATACATAACTGAATTAAGTATTTATAATAAATTGAAATTATTTGTACTATTTCTCTAGTCATATTTCTTTTTTAAAGATTATTAATTTTTACTGAAATAAAATTATTTTCACATAACTGAACTTATTTATACTAAATATCATTTTTACATAAGTTGAAGTAAACAAGGACATACATAATTGACCATGCATATTTCGAACCTATATTTAAAGGTGTCAATTCGAGTACCTAGGTCGAGTTAAGAGAGGTCGGGTCTATTTTAAAGTTAAATCATGCTAAATTATTTTAGAGTAATGATATATGTAGTCTTTAGGGCTTTATATAAGCATTAAATAAACTTCCTAAAATGGAATTAACTTGAAAATTCATGACTAAATCACTCGCAAATCGGTGTAATTAATGTTAATATATCCTCATTATTTCCGTTTTTAAGCTTCTTATACATAGCCCTTTTCCATTATTTTTATCCATACTAATTGAAATAATCTAAATTGAGTTTTTCGGGTTGGATCGGATCGGTTAGGTCATTTTTACACCAATACCTATAGCTATAAGTATAAATTTTTTTTTTTAAGAAAAATCACATTAAAAAGAATATAACAAAGTTGAGTGATAATGTTTTTCATTATACAAGTACATAAATTACTAACAGAGGTTAAATTTTTATAACTTTTGCCACATGAAGAATCGGATATTTTATGTAACAGAAGGACAACAATTTTATACACGATCTCACATGATTAAAAATTTCATTACTTGTTGCATGTAATATCTAATTAAATTCCTGAAATTAAAATACTCTTTTATCATATACAAATACTGATATTGCATCACAATAAGCAAGCCGATCCACCCCATAAAATGTGTACACTGAGAATTTACACCAATGCAATAATCTAAAATATTCCAATTAGAATATTCAAACAAGACTCAAACTTCATTTAATTAATAAAACCCCATTCTTTCAAAAAAAAAAAAAAGAATAAAAAAACCCATTAATTTTTTTTTTTATATATATAAAATATGAAAAAATAGATGAAAAGAATGGTAACATAAAATAAAAATAAAGAAAATAAAATACCTGAGCTTCAGTAACATCACAAACACATATCTTTCCATTATAAAAAATGGTCATCTGTCCTTCCTTCAAATTATCTCCAATAGAACCCCTGTTAATAAGAAAATTAATTAAGGTAATCAATCACATAATTAATCAATAATCACATTTTTCCTCTAGAGAGAGAAAGTGCATACGTGGAGATCGTAGAAGCGGTAGAAGAGATAGACGTGGAAGAAGGTGATAGGCCAAGCTCAAGATTACAATCCATTTTAATTTAATTTTATAAATTAATATTTTGATTAAATTTTGTTTGGGGTATAATTTTAGAGAGAGAAAGAAGGAAAATGAGGAGTGAATATAAATGGGAAAGAGGGTTGAAAGTTAGGCAGAGTTGTAAGTTTATAACTAAAAAAAACATGTGGGAGAATGGAAGGTTAAGAGAAAGGAGCACGTGAAAAATGAAGGCAAGTCTGGCTACAAAACACAACACTTGTTTGCTTTGTTGCATGTTTATTCACACACGTGCCATCACTTGTCGACATGCAGTGCCCTCGTATGCATCATTTTTTGACACGCACTCAACGTTTATGGGTTTCATACTTTCATAAATTAGAAAATTTACTATCTCCGTTTCTGAAAGTTCGACTCACTTTATATTTGCACGGTCTCCAATGAATATCTTTGACCATGAATATTTTCGGTTATATATAACTAAAAATTATAAAAGTTGATATTTGAAAATTTTATGATAAGTGAAATCTAATAAAATCTCATATGTTAATTTATTTATA
Organism: Chenopodium quinoa; assembly: GCF_001683475.1. Classification (NCBI taxonomy): domain Eukaryota; kingdom Viridiplantae; phylum Streptophyta; class Magnoliopsida; order Caryophyllales; family Amaranthaceae; genus Chenopodium; species Chenopodium quinoa. The sequence goes on from NW_018742951.1 coordinate 4,512,941, forward strand.
TTGTATAAGTCATAAACAATGGTCAACGTTTATTTATTTTATCCTCATAAATAGTAAGTGAGTCGAAATTTCAGAAACAAAGGAAATATATATTTTTTTTTCCAGGAAATTAGAAAATTTACTTTAAAAGGCATGCCAATTAGAAGTGTCCGTTCGGGTAACCAGATGGAGTAGTTTTGGTTGATTTACGGTTGGTCGGATATGTTCCGGTCAAGGCTACTCTTTTAACCTGTCTTAGTAAGGATCGGGTCACTTTCAAGTCCGGTTAATTTCAAGTCATGGTCTGTCGAGTTAGGTTCGGGTCAACTTTAAATCGGTCTATATTAGGTTCGGGTAAATACGGAACAAGTCCAAAACGAGTTTGACCAAGATGATTTTGGGTCTGATGACCTTGAGTTAGGTTGATTGATTTCGATTCGGTTAAGTATTGTTTGATTAAGATAAGTTTGATGTATTGATTCAATTTTATTTCAAATATAGAATAAGGTCATTTTTAAAATAGAGTATTTATTGAGTTATTGTCTTATCATTGAGTCATTTTTCATATCGGAGTATTAGTTTTCTCATTCGATCAGTTATTGTGTCTTTTTTACCTTTAAAACAAATCGAAGAAATCAAATTACTGATTATTTATCATACCTACATAAGTGACATGATAAGTAAAAAACTAATGATAGATAGATAAATGATAGTCACATCTTGTGATATAGACGCATAGGAATGTTATCTTTTAAGGTTATCATTAATCTTCAATCGTACGATCTTACGAGGCTGCTACAGACAAATTCTTATTTTTATTTAAATAAAAAATGAGAGGAAAACAATAGTTTTCACTTTTCTACTGTCATTTTTCTAGCTTAATAATCATGATTGTAATAAGTTAAGCTTGTTGTTTCGGGGTTTTTTGGATGTCCTACGGGAGAGTTACAATACTAAGACTGGCCTCTGAAAGCCTGTACCTGCAAAACAACGGAGACTCCTGTGGGTGGGAATTCCGCCTCTAACGATCAAATTAGAACGTGTTCGGATGTAAAAAGAGCGGAAAGTAAAGGGGATCAGACTCCTTTTAGGAGAGAAGTGATCATCCGGTTATCTGAGATAACCTCGAAATCCAAGCCTTAGCTCTCAAGTAGTCCAATTAAAGCTGGAGTTAATGCTCAGCAATTAATGTACATGTGTATTTAATAATTTCTGAATGATGTTCCTCAGGGGGAACATCTCCCTTTTATAGGGTCTCGTAATGCGTGCCCAGTACTATGTTTTAGAAACTTAGGACTGACTGGGCTTGCCTAGGTATTTGGGCCGTATCATGCCACTTTCCTAGTTGGCAATTTGTCTGCCACTGCACGTGTCGTGGCCTGATTGGTCCACTTTGGACCTCTCACGAGGTGACACGTGGCTGACTTTGGTCGGTCCACGTGGATGACACGTGGCAGGATTTCATTGGACCACGTGGCGGGGTTAAATCCCTTAATCATTTGCCCCTCACAGGGGTGATGTGGCGTGCCACGTGGCGCCTGTGATAAGTGTCACACTCTGATTGGCCAACGGTTTTTACGGTTTTTTTTTTTTTTTTTTTTTTACTGCCCCTTAAAATTCACCTCCCTATAAATAGGGGATGTCCAAATCATATGTTTGGACATTTCCAAAAAATTTCAGACAAAACTTTCTTGACTTTGAGAACTTTGTCCTTTTCTGAGAAAGAATGATTGCCGCCTGCTACTAGACCGCCTGCTCTTACAGTCGCTGCAGATTTTTCAAGCACCTTCATCTTAACAGACTAAAGGTAACTGCCTGTTTTTCTTTCGTACTTTCCCTTTGTTTCTTTTTCTTTTTTGAAAATGGTATCCCAAAAGCACACGGCACGACCTAGGTTAGTGATCAGCCGGTCACCGGGGACGGTTGAATCTAGAACTAGGAGTGCCAACTTCCCCTTGCTGGATCACCCTTTGCGAACTGCCCCAAGTCCGACTGTCTATGTGTCTGTGCAGGACACCATGGCCAGAACTAAGAGAACTGCAAGGGTGACAAATTCAGACGACTCTTCCTTCTATGCGCCTGTTAGTGAATTATCTGACATGCCACCTGGTGCCCCAAGCACTCCTAGTGATTCCATTTTAGAAGAATCAGACTCCTTTTAGGAGAGAAGTGATCATCCGGTTATCTGAGATAACCTCGAAATCCAAGCCTTAGCTCTCAAGTAGTCCAATTAAAGCTGGAGTTAATGCTCAGCAATTAATGTACATGTGTATTTAATAATTTCTGAATGATGTTCCTCAGGGGGAACATCTCCCTTTTATAGGGTCTCGTAATGCGTGCCCAGTACTATGTTTTAGAAACTTAGGACTGACTGGGCTTGCCTAGGTATTTGGGCCGTATCATGCCACTTTCCTAGTTGGCAATTTGTCTGCCACTGCACGTGTCGTGGCCTGATTGGTCCACTTTGGACCTCTCACGAGGTGACACGTGGCTGACTTTGGTCGGTCCACGTGGATGACACGTGGCAGGATTTCATTGGACCACGTGGCGGGGTTAAATCCCTTAATCATTTGCCCCTCACAGGGGTGATGTGGCGTGCCACGTGGCGCCTGTGATAAGTGTCACACTCTGATTGGCCAACGGTTTTTACGGTTTTTTTTTTTTTTTTTTTTACTGCCCCTTAAAATTCACCTCCCTATAAATAGGGGATGTCCAAATCATATGTTTGGACATTTCCAAAAAATTTCAGACAAAACTTTCTTGACTTTGAGAACTTTGTCCTTTTCTGAGAAAGAATGATTGCCGCCTGCTACTAGACCGCCTGCTCTTACAGTCGCTGCAGATTTTTCAAGCACCTTCATCTTAACAGACTAAAGGTAACTGCCTGTTTTTCTTTCGTACTTTCCCTTTGTTTCTTTTTCTTTTTTGAAAATGGTATCCCAAAAGCACACGGCACGACCTAGGTTAGTGATCAGCCGGTCACCGGGGACGGTTGAATCTAGAACTAGGAGTGCCAACTTCCCCTTGCTGGATCACCCTTTGCGAACTGCCCCAAGTCCGACTGTCTATGTGTCTGTGCAGGACACCATGGCCAGAACTAAGAGAACTGCAAGGGTGACAAATTCAGACGACTCTTCCTTCTATGCGCCTGTTAGTGAATTATCTGACATGCCACCTGGTGCCCCAAGCACTCCTAGTGATTCCATTTTAGAAGAATCAGACTCCTTTTAGGAGAGAAGTGATCATCCGGTTATCTGAGATAACCTCGAAATCCAAGCCTTAGCTCTCAAGTAGTCCAATTAAAGCTGGAGTTAATGCTCAGCAATTAATGTACATGTGTATTTAATAATTTCTGAATGATGTTCCTCAGGGGGAACATCTCCCTTTTATAGGGTCTCGTAATGCGTGCCCAGTACTATGTTTTAGAAACTTAGGACTGACTGGGCTTGCCTAGGTATTTGGGCCGTATCATGCCACTTTCCTAGTTGGCAATTTGTCTGCCACTGCACGTGTCGTGGCCTGATTGGTCCACTTTGGACCTCTCACGAGGTGACACGTGGCTGACTTTGGTCGGTCCACGTGGATGACACGTGGCAGGATTTCATTGGACCACGTGGCGGGGTTAAATCCCTTAATCATTTGCCCCTCACAGGGGTGATGTGGCGTGCCACGTGGCGCCTGTGATAAGTGTCACACTCTGATTGGCCAACGGTTTTTACGGTTTTTTTTTTTTTTTTTTTTACTGCCCCTTAAAATTCACCTCCCTATAAATAGGGGATGTCCAAATCATATGTTTGGACATTTCCAAAAAATTTCAGACAAAACTTTCTTGACTTTGAGAACTTTGTCCTTTTCTGAGAAAGAATGATTGCCGCCTGCTACTAGACCGCCTGCTCTTACAGTCGCTGCAGATTTTTCAAGCACCTTCATCTTAACAGACTAAAGGTAACTGCCTGTTTTTCTTTCGTACTTTCCCTTTGTTTCTTTTTCTTTTTTGAAAATGGTATCCCAAAAGCACACGGCACGACCTAGGTTAGTGATCAGCCGGTCACCGGGGACGGTTGAATCTAGAACTAGGAGTGCCAACTTCCCCTTGCTGGATCACCCTTTGCGAACTGCCCCAAGTCCGACTGTCTATGTGTCTGTGCAGGACACCATGGCCAGAACTAAGAGAACTGCAAGGGTGACAAATTCAGACGACTCTTCCTTCTATGCGCCTGTTAGTGAATTATCTGACATGCCACCTGGTGCCCCAAGCACTCCTAGTGATTCCATTTTAGAAGAATCAGACTCCTTTTAGGAGAGAAGTGATCATCCGGTTATCTGAGATAACCTCGAAATCCAAGCCTTAGCTCTCAAGTAGTCCAATTAAAGCTGGAGTTAATGCTCAGCAATTAATGTACATGTGTATTTAATAATTTCTGAATGATGTTCCTCAGGGGGAACATCTCCCTTTTATAGGGTCTCGTAATGCGTGCCCAGTACTATGTTTTAGAAACTTAGGACTGACTGGGCTTGCCTAGGTATTTGGGCCGTATCATGCCACTTTCCTAGTTGGCAATTTGTCTGCCACTGCACGTGTCGTGGCCTGATTGGTCCACTTTGGACCTCTCACGAGGTGACACGTGGCTGACTTTGGTCGGTCCACGTGGATGACACGTGGCAGGATTTCATTGGACCACGTGGCGGGGTTAAATCCCTTAATCATTTGCCCCTCACAGGGGTGATGTGGCGTGCCACGTGGCGCCTGTGATAAGTGTCACACTCTGATTGGCCAACGGTTTTTACGGTTTTTTTTTTTTTTTTTTTTACTGCCCCTTAAAATTCACCTCCCTATAAATAGGGGATGTCCAAATCATATGTTTGGACATTTCCAAAAAATTTCAGACAAAACTTTCTTGACTTTGAGAACTTTGTCCTTTTCTGAGAAAGAATGATTGCCGCCTGCTACTAGACCGCCTGCTCTTACAGTCGCTGCAGATTTTTCAAGCACCTTCATCTTAACAGACTAAAGGTAACTGCCTGTTTTTCTTTCGTACTTTCCCTTTGTTTCTTTTTCTTTTTTGAAAATGGTATCCCAAAAGCACACGGCACGACCTAGGTTAGTGATCAGCCGGTCACCGGGGACGGTTGAATCTAGAACTAGGAGTGCCAACTTCCCCTTGCTGGATCACCCTTTGCGAACTGCCCCAAGTCCGACTGTCTATGTGTCTGTGCAGGACACCATGGCCAGAACTAAGAGAACTGCAAGGGTGACAAATTCAGACGACTCTTCCTTCTATGCGCCTGTTAGTGAATTATCTGACATGCCACCTGGTGCCCCAAGCACTCCTAGTGATTCCATATTAGAAGAATCAGGGGAGGAGGTTCAAAATGACATGTCGGGCTTTGTTGATGTAGCCCATCAGGCGGACACCAAGTCCAAGAGCTCAGACCTCAACTCTGAGCCAAGTACTTCTAGCAAATTCTCAGATGAATCTGAAGAGAGGCACTCTCTGCTAGAGACCGCGAGAGAGTCCCTCTCAATAGAATTAGGAGCAGATTGGGTGGAGTTGTCTGCTACCCGCCGAGAGCAATTTGCCGCCTACTACCATCACGTTCCCGCAGGCAGGCGGAAAATGATGGCTAATAAAATTGGGAGCTTCAGAGAGGACCATGTCATGGGACATGATTACATCCTATGCACGCCGGATGCTGAAGACAGCGTAGTCTGGCCAGAGGGGTACATCTATGGGGACGAGTGTTTTTTCTGCTATAAGGCGGCTATTAAAGCTGGCCTAAGATTTCCTTTACATCCGGCTGTAGAGCGGATCCTGGACGGATACCAGCTGGGTATCTGGCAACTGGCCCCAAGTTCTTGGTTCAACATCTTGGGCTATGTTGCTGGATGCTAAATGCACAAGTAGACCCCAGCTTTGAAGCATTCGTCCACTTGCATTACCTCAGTCGGACCCCAAAAACAAGCGGGACCGGCTGGTTTCAATTGTCTAGCCACAAGGGCTATATGATGACTTTGGGAAAAGAGAGCAAGTGGAAATATTGGAGAAACACTTTCTACATCATCTCTTGCCAAAGTTCAACAGGTGGAACAGGAACCCACCTTTCCTAACAGGCAGTTCTGAACTGCCGCCTGTTCCTCGTAAAGCAAAAGAAAATATCCTTGACATAGGGCTCTTCAAAGTAGATATCCAGGCGAACCCCGAGATTGGGGCGAGGGAGTTCATTCCTCAAAATTATATTCCCAAGTATAACTGGCTATACGATGGGACATATCTGGTCGCTTGTGGCCTTAGTGAAGAGATGCCGAGAGGTAGCTGACCGCCTGTTCAAGTGTCTTTGTAAAACTTGATTAATTTTGTGTTAAACTAACTCCTTGATTCATCTTTTGCAAACAAAGCTATGGAAAAGCTCTCGGCCTCGAAGAAAGCTGCTACCCAGTACCGCTCGGCCATCTTAGGCAAACGATCAACTGAAGAGTTGCTTGCTTAGCAGGCGCCCAAGGTGAACTTCTTTCAACTTTGTACAAGTCTCATTTAACTTTTTTTTTGCCTGCTTCTTACTTATTGTGGTTATTGTTGCAGGGCAACTTAGCGAAGCCTTCCTCCTCCTCTTAGTCGGATCCTAAAATTAGGAAACAGACGGCTGGTGACATAACGACCCCTGGAAGAGCCAGGAAACATGCGGCCTCAAGGCCAAGGAACAACCCACCTCCAAAATCTCAAGCCGTCCCTGTTGGCAGTCGGCCTGAGAAAGAGAAGGAGAAGCAGGCGGCTTCTGAAGGTATCAAAGACTTGTTTCCTTTTCCTTACCCTTTGAGGGTCAAATTCAATCAGCAATCGTCTAGCACCTCTGAAAGCAGTCGGTCTATTGGCCGAATTTACACCAAGTACTTACAAGGTATTGATTGTGCAGATGTCTCTCAAAGGCCGGATCTTGTCCACCTGGCCAAGGCTATGCTGAAAGCCGTCTCCCTTGAGGACAGGGAGGCGGTCAAAGGAGTCGGCACCCTCAACCTGGATGCCATCCTCGCTCTTCTTTCTGACACATCTATGTTCCATATTGCTTAAAATGAACTTCTAACTACTGACATACTATATTATTAGGCGGCTGCCAACTTGTAGGTCAAAATGGATTTAGAGGCGGCCAAGAAGAGGATCTCGGAGCTGGAGTCATCCGTTAAAGACCTCAAGGCTGAGCTGGAGCCTCTTAAGGAGGCGGACAAAGAAGCAGCCGGGCTCCGCACTAGGGTGGACAAGCTCAAACTCCGCCTGCAGAACCAGGAGACCCAATTTGCCAAGAAATACCTCTCAAGGGTTGATGAAGAAAAGGAGGCCCTAGTCAAGGACATGATGGACGACTGCAGCGCCATCATGAAGATGACATGGGGGGCTTTCTTCCCAGAGACTAGCTATGAGAACTAGGAGAATCAATTTTCCGCCTCCTCCAAGGAATGCAATGAACGAATCTTGAACCAAGCCCAAGAGGGCGAGGAAGAGGAGGATGAGGAATCGTCTGATTCTACTTCAGGGGTGTCGGACCAGGAAGAGGAGAAGGAGGGGGAGGATAATGAAAAAGAACAACGGCCGACTAGGGACCAAAAGGATGCGGCTGCTGATGCTGATCAACCCCCTCCTGCTGCTTAAGCTTTCCCTTTATATCAACTTCTCTTCGGCCTGCGTGCCGCTTGTTATGTATCTTTACCCGACCAAGGGGTCGGGGTTTATTGACAATTTCAACTCTTTTTGTCGGTCTTCTGGCCGACTATTTGTATGAATCATTCGGTAGTTTTGTCGGATTTTCCAATTTGCACTTTGCTTTGAATTTTTGCATTTTCATAAATTTTGCTAAGTATGGCTTTACTTTTTATATGAATGCTTTGAATTTTTGCATTTTCATAAATTTTTCTAAGTATGGCTTGACTTTTTACATGAATGCTTTGAATACTTTCCATATGCCGACTGTTTTGGTGTACCGACTGTTTTTGGCCTTGGGCGACCGTGCGCCTGGTTTTCAAAGGCTGATGGATTGACATGGAAATCTTTGATACTTTAAAGAGTATGGCTGATTTCTAAGTTAATCAATCACTATGGTGATTGCCCCAAACCAGGCGGATAGACGACCATCAGACGGTCATACACTCAGCATGATTTGGCTCTCGGCCTCAATATAGTTCTTTTAGACGAGCCATGCCTAGCTACTAAGTTTTGTACTTAGTTTATTTTATTGATTGTAAATTGTCCGTTTGTATGATACCTGTACAGAAACAGGCGCCAAACGGGATGTTTAACCAAATTAGCGACCGCCTGTTGGGTTACAGGCGGTAGCTTTAATTGTTTTGCCAGCCTAAATGAGAATAGTGGCCGAATGCCGTCTGTTTATCAAAAGGACAGGCGACTTCATTTGTACCGTTTAGGTTCCATTTTAAGTTAGCCAGGTCGAGCGACTATTTAGTTAACCTTTGGGATTAATCAATCTTTTTCACCTTAGTTTGAGTAAGTAGAAGAAGCAGACGGCTGTTAGCCGCATGTTGTTTCCTCACAAGTGCTGAGCTTTAGACGTAGCTTTTTACTCAATGAGATGCTAAGTGTGGAACTTAGCTTATATCCTCAAATTTTTCCGACTGTGTTGCCCTTGAGCAACAATAGTCGGCATCCGACTTAGATATTGTAGATTACCGCATGTTTAAAAGCAGTCGGTATTCTTTGTTATCTTTGTCTCATTTGATCAGTTCTCAGAGCAATGTTCCACCTAAATGGGAGATGCTCTCTGCAACGAATTCACCCAAACGGATGTCGCCGGACGTAGATCATCCGGCCATAGGCCTCATTTGTTCTGAGTGGAACAACACATAGCTGCTAAGTTTGCTAGACTTAGCTTATTTTCTACTCATGTTGGAGTAGTAGGAAAATAATAAGAAGGCCGTCTGTTTATTAGGCAAGCGTCCCTCGCTTGGGGAAATGCGTACAAATACAAATTATTGAAACAGATAGCAAATTTTTATTAATGTGCTTTTATTTACAAAAAATTTACAAGTCTCAGAAGTAGTACTTTTTCAAGTTGTCTACGTTCCAAGTTCTGGCTAGCTGCCTACCGTCTGGTGTTTCCAGGCAGTAGGTGCCGCCTATTACTTCTTCATAGATCCGGTAGGGGCCTTCCCAATTGGGAGTCAGCTTTCCCTACTCATTGGCCCTACTGGTTGCCTCCATTTTTCGCAACACAATGTCCCCCACTTTCAGGGGCCGCTTGTGCATGCACTCTTTTATTATAGGCTCTCGTCATTCTCAGACGGTAGATCTCATGGCGCAGGGCAGCATTGCCCCCGTGTTCTGTAAGGGTGTCCAGTGCTAGCCGCATGGCCTTCCAAGTAGCCTCCTCATCATATAACATAACTCGAAGAGTCGGCTCATAGTGTTCAATAGGCAAAACAGCTTCTACCCCATAAACCATGAGAAATGGAGTTTCACTTGTCGCCTCTTTTTAGTCGTCCTGATGGCCCACAGAACATGCGATAGCTTGTCAGCCCATAGGCCGCCAGCTCTTTCAATTTACTTTTTGATGCCATCAGAGATTAACTTGTTGAAGGCTTCAACCTGGCCATTTGCTTGGGGACGGCCGACTGATGCAAAACAGTGAGAGATCCCTTGGTCTCCCAACCAGTTCTTAAGAGCAGGCATCTCAAATTAAAGACCATTGTCAAAGACCATAGGCATGGGTACCCCATACCGAGTGATGACATTTCTCCAGATGAAGGCGATAACATCTTTTGTTTTAATGCCTTTGACTGCCTCCGCCTCTACCCATTTGGTGTAGTAGTCGACAGCAACCAAAATATACCTCTGTGCGCTTGTAGCAGGCGTATACGGACCCAGAATGTCCATGCCCCATTTGGCGAATGGTATTGGGCCATGAATGGCTGTCAGATCAGTGGCCGGACGGTGTATGAGCTTGCCAGACCTTTGACACTTTTCACATTTTTTCACCATCTCCATGGCGTTTGCTTCCAGGGTAGGCAAGAAGTAACCATGTCGTCTGGCTCTCTTTGCTAGGGTCCTGCCGCCTATGTGGGAGGCGCAGAAGCCCAAATGCAAGTCTTCTAAGACCTCTCGTCTCCTCTCTGGGTAACACATTTCAAAAAAGGTTGGAGATAGCCTTTCTTGAAATGCTCTCCGTTGTGGATTTCAAAATTTGCCGCACGCTTTTTCATTACGACCATCTCTGGGTAGGTATCCGACAAGGTGTCGTCTATTAAGCAAGCTCGGATTCCGTCCATCCAAGTTGAGCCTCGGTCTAGTATTCCAATGGGATCTTCTTCAATACTTCTTTTTTCCATAACTTCCCAAAAGACAGACCTAGCTGTATCACAAGAGGCGGATGATGCAAGTTTGGAGAGAGCATCCGCCTAATTGTTCTCGGACCTGGGCACCTGACTTAGATGAAATTCATCAAGGGTCCCACCCTCTTCTTTGACCGCCTGTAAGTACTTGATAATAGCTGGATGTGTGGCTTCATAGTCACCATGGTATTGGCTAACAATCAATTGTTAATCGGAACAGGCGTCCACTTTCCTTGCCCCAACCGCCTTACACATGCGGATGCCGACTAGTAGGGCTTCATATTCTGCCTCATTATTTGAGGCTTGGAACTTAAAACGTAGTGCATACTCATACTTATCTCCTTCAGGAGACTGACATATGACGCCTGCACCACAACCGTTCAAGGTGGAGCTCGCGTCCACATATACCTTCCAAACCTGGTCAAGGTTATCAGGATCAACCGGCCTGGTCATTTCGACAATGAAGTCGGCAAATGCCTGTCCCTTCACTGCCTTTCTTGGTTCAAAAGAAATTTCAAGGCTTTGAATTTCAATTGCCCATTTGATCATTCGGCCTGATGATTCCATGGTTGTCATTGGCCGCTTGATTGGTTGGTCTATGTAAACAACCACCGGGTGCGCCAGGAAGTAAGGTTTTAACTTCTTGACTACCATAAAGAGGGAAAGTCCAAAATTTTCAACCATGGGGTACCTCAGCTCTGCATTCCGTGGAACATGACTGATGAAGTAGACCGGGAGCTGGGTGCCGCCTCTTTTAGCAAGGAGAACAACACTGAGCGCATGGTCAGAGACGGCTAGGTACATGTACATCACTTCTTTTGGCAAAGGACTGACCAGCCTTGGCAAAGAGTGCAAGTGTTCCTTCAACTTTTGGAAGGTTGCTTGGAAGAAGTAGAGGCACTTGTCAAACATAATCTTCTTCTTGATTGCTTGGAAGAAGTAGAGGCACTTGTCGCCTGGCCGACTGAGGAATCTCCCCAATGCCACCAGACAACCTGTTAATTTTTGAACTTCTTTTACGGTGCGGGGCGACTGCATGTCTATGACCGCCTGTATTTTTTCCGGGTTGGCCTCTATTCCCCTTTGATCTATCAGAATTCCGAGGAACTTCCCAGACTCAACACCAAAAACACACTTCTTGGGATTGAGCAAGACCTGGTGTTTCCTGAGTGTGGCGAAGGTTTCTCGGAGGTCTATAACATGATCTGCCTGTAGTTTGGATTTGACTATCATATCATCAATATATGCCTCTACATTCCTTCCAATTTGATTAATGAAGACTGTATTAATCATTCTTTGAAGGTAGCAGGCGTATTCTTCAAACCAAACGACATCAAATTATAGCAAAATAACTCCTGATCAGTGACGAATGCCGTCTTCTCATGATCTTTCTTCCACAAGGGTATCTGGTAGAAGCCTAAATAGGCGTCTATAAAGCTCATCAAGGCATGGACGGCTGTAGAATTGACCAGACTGTCGATCTTTGGAAGGGGATAGTTACCCTTTGGACATGCCTTATTCAAGTCTGTGTAATCTACACACATGCGCCAGGTACCATTCTGCTTCTTTACGAGCATAACATTGGCAACCTAATCAGAGAAGTAGCATTGCTGAATGAACCCAGCATCCAACAATTTCCTCACCTCAGCGGCTGCCGCCTGGCTTCTTTCTTCATCATGGTTTCTCTTCTTTTGCCTTATCGACTTTTTTTTGGGATCCACAGCAAGTTTGTGGACGGCTAGATCCGGGCTGATGCCTGGCATCTCGTCCACTTCAAAGGCAAAGATGTCTTTGAACTCTTTCAAAATATTGTGTAGATCTGCACCCAATTTAGCAAAAGCAGCCGTCCCCACCTTAACTGTACGTTCTGGACGAGTGTCATCCAAGACAATATCAATTTGCTCACCAGCAGGCTGGGGACGGAGTTCATCCGGCCGTTCTCCGGTCAGTGATTGCTACTGCTTCTCTTTTTTCATGGTCACCAACTGGTCGGCCTTTCTCTTTTTACCGCCTGCTATGGGAGTAGGCCCAGCTTCCTTGACTTGGTCAAGGTCAACAATATCTCCATTGGGTCCGGATGCGACCACAGTGGGTTTGACATCAGAGAGATAGCACTCCCTAGCTGTCCATTTGTCTCCTCGTAGGGAACTAACTGTTCCATCATCCCTTTCAAACTTGAGAAGCATAAGGGAAGGAATGATGGCAGCTTTGGACTCATTTAGGGTGGGACGTCCAAAAATCATGTTATAGGCGGTCAGATCCTCAACAACTAAGAATCGGACCACCAAGCGACGTCCCTCTCCTTTTTCTCCCAGCCGAATTGGTAAGTCTATTCGACCTACCGGATGCACAACTCCGCCCCCAAATCCTACCAAGGGATGAGAGACCTTGTGCATGCTCTCAGGCTTGTACTTGAGCTTGGTCAAGCACTTGTGGCTGATGAGATCAGAGGAACTGCCAGTGTCTATGAGGATTCGGCCAACCTTTTGGTTGGCCACTTTGCATTCAATGATAATGAGGTCATCATGCGGCCTCCTGACATTGCCCCTGTCTTCCTTAGAGATGAATACTTCAGGGAAATTGTCCTTAGACGCCTGCCCCTCATCAACTGAGCTAACATCTAGCCGCCTGATGTAATCTTTGGTTCCCTGAATGGTAGGACCCCCTCCAGCATAGCCACCTGCTATTGTATAGATCTGTTCTTCGTCAGTATTAGAACTATTAACAGGTTGAGACTTTTTCTTAGACGACTGCCTAGGGTTGGTTTGCAGGGTAACCTTGGACCTCAAAATGTAGGACTTGAGCACCCCTTTGTCAGCCAGACGGTCCAACAATCGCCTGAGACTATAGCAATCGTTGGTGTCATGGCCAACATCCTTGTGAAAATGACAATACTTATTTTTGTTCCGATTTTTGGCGGAACCTTTCATAGCAGCCGGCTTCTCAACGGTCACCCGGTCTTTGATCTCCATGAGGATGGAATGACAATCCTTATTGAACTCATACTTGGAGGTGTACGGTTCAGATTCTTTCTTTTTCTTTTTGGACGCCTGTTCCGAGGTATCAGCCACCCAAACTTCTTTTCTTTTCTTTTCTTTTTTCTTAGCCGACTGTGATGACCGACTCTCTCTTTTGTCGGACTTCTTTGAGTCCGTCTGTTTACTGATGTGGCAGAGCTCGGTCGCCTATATATAGGCGTCCGCCTCCATCAGTGCTTCTTGGAGGGTAGCAACCCTCTTTCTGACAAGGTCGAACTTAAAGGTCGACCCGTCCTTGAGACCTTTGAAAACGTCTGTATAGGCCATCTCAACAGACAATCCTTGAATCTAAATTCTCATCAAATTGAACTGCCTGACATATGACCGTAACCCTTCTTTCTCTCCCTACTGTATAGCTCCTAAGTCAAGACTTGTTTTCTTCGCAAGGATGTTCATTGAGAAGTTGGACGCAAACAAGTATGCAAGCATCTTAAAGTTATTTATGCAATCCGGCTGGCAAGTTGCCGAACCATTGTTGGGCGACACCCTTCAATGTGGTCGGGAAGCATCTACACCATGCGGCATCATCCAACCCTTGAAGATACATAAGGTTGGTGTATGCCATAAGGTGATCTTCTAGATTGGTGGTACCGTCATAGGTACCTACCAACACATTTTTCACCTTGGCCGGCTAGGCAGCCTCAGTTATTTCCTTGGAAAACGCAGAGGGTTGTTCCCCCAGTCTTAGCAGTGGAGCTGCCAGTCCAAGGGTTCGACATTATGTGTCGCTTGCCCCCCAAAGAGGGTCGGCTTCATGTAATGTTGTCCATACAGCATGTATGGCTGTTGAGGCGCATGCGGGGCCGCATGGAGCATCTGAGGACTAGAGTGAGCGGACATGCCGCCTGTATGGTTTTCTCGGTTTGATTGTGAATACCTCATTGAGGTATTCTGAAAGTTGTCTTGCAAGTTCGACGTCGAAGCCGACTCTGACAGTTTCATGTTCTTCTTCTGCTGGATTAACATCCGGGCATCAGAATAAGTTTTCTTTGACCGGCTTATTCCTCCCACAATGAGAGGGCTTCTTGGCCGACTGGTCCCTGGTGGAAACAACCGTCTGTTTGTCAATCAGGTCCTTAATCTCCCCTTTGAAACTTGTCATGAGAGTCATGAGCTCGTTTATGGTGATAGGGATGGAACCTTCGGCTACCTAGGGTTGACCAGCCGATTGGCCGACTAGTTCACTAGGGCTCGCTTGTTTGTCATTCCGTTCCCTCCTTTCGATGGGACAGATGCGCCTACTCCTTAGGGACCCGTCAGGGGCCGTGTGTGTGTCGACCTCATAGTCATCATCTGTATCCTGGTTTGTATAGACCTGGACGTCGGCCATAGGTCGTTTCTCATTAAGAGCCGGTACAGGATCTTGTGAAGCCATCTTAGAAGTACTCTCCCCACAGACTGTGCCAAATGTTTCAGGGTTTTTTGGATGTCCTACGGGAGAGTTACAACACCAAGACTGGCCTCTAGACGCCTGTACCTGCAAAACAACGTAGACTCCTGTGGGTGGGAGTTCCGCCTCCGACAATCAAGTTAGAACGTGTTCGGATGTAAAAAGAGCGGAAAGTAAAGGGGATCAGGCTCCTCTTAGGAGAGAAGTGATCATCCGGTTATTTGAGATAACCACGAAATCCGAGCCTTATCTCCCAAGTAGTGCAATTAAAGCTGGAGTTAATGCTCAGCAATTAATGTACACGTGTGTTTAATAATTTCTGAATGATGTTCCTCAAGGGGAAAATCTCCCTTTTATAGGGTCTCGTAATGCGTGCCCAGTACTAGGTTTCAGAAACCTCGGACTGACTGGGCTTGCCTAGGTATTTGGGTCGTATCAGGCCACTTTCCTAGTTGGTAATCTGTCTACCACGTGTCGTGGCCTGATTGGTCCACTTTGGACCTCTCACGAGGTGACACGTGGTTGACTCTGGTTGGTCCACGTGGATGACACGTGGCAGGATTTCATTGAACCACGTGGCGGGGTGAAATCCCCTAATCACTTGTCATTTTGGATTAGATAATAAAATGGCCACATGCTTTGTTCCTAGCCATCAGTAATGATGGATTGGAGTTATGATGACCTTCCAAAGTGAAGTTGTTTTTTTTTCCAGTAAAGCGGCACATTTGTGCCAAAATTGGCACGTTTATTGATCATAAAAAATAAAGCACAATCTTGCGTTGGTATAAGCTACTAGTTAGGTGTAGCATGTTTGCACTGGTTAGTATAGATTTTTTAGAGAAAGTGAGAAACTTATTGTACTAAGCTTAAATTTTTGAAAAATTGAAAGAAGGAAGATTGAATCTTTTTTTTTTCTTTTTGAAAAATAAAGATTTTATTACCAAAAACGGAGATTACAACTTACAAGAGTAGCTAAGTTGAAACCAACTAAAAAGCAAAGAAATAAAGCGACAAAAACCCAAAACACCACAAGACTCCAAAGAGCCAGACAACCCCAAACTAGGGAGAGATCCCCTAGGCCACCTTCTAGGAAGGGTTCCAAGGAAGCCCCCCCCCCAAACCAGACTTGGAAAACCCAGCCTAGTGCCACCTTCTAGGAAGGGTTTACAAGGAGGGTAAACCAGACAGAGACAACAAGCCTAAACAACAAAGACAACACCTATTCAATCAACATAATTACAAAATTAGCAACTGTTTATCACTGATAGAGCATCTACAAGTAACTGAGAATATGATATCCCTAAACACAGCATCAGCAGGCTTCAAGGTTCCTGTAAAAATTACAGCATTTCTCTGTAGCCAAATGTGGTAAACTGATTCAGCAAAGCACATAGCCATCAACCGGTTTTTTAGCTCTAGCCTTCTTACATTTTTTCAAGATCCACTCCATTTCAATATCAAAACAGCCAGTAGCTCTCTGATCTCCAAACAGCCTCAAGACTTGAGACCAAACATTTCTACTGTAAGCACAATAAAAAAAAAATAGATGTTAAAAAGTTTCTAAGCTTTGATTGCACAAAAAACAGACAGGATCACACTGTACATTCCATTTTTGAAGCCTGTCTTTAGTCATTAGCCTGTTTCTGACAGCAAGCCAAGTAATAAACAGGTTTTTAGGAGAAGCCTTATTGTTACAAATGATTCTTCTCCAAGGAGCCTTAGGAGTTTGAGTCATAATGAGCTTATATACTTTCTTTATCTTGAGCTTACTCCCTTGAACTACTCTACCCCAATTACCAATATTATCAATTACACTCCTGCATTTCAAGATCTTTTTAAGCACCCAGGAGCATCTCTGAGGAACAGGCATATCCCACTAAGGTTTGTCTTTGAAATAATATGTATGCACCCATTTAACCCACAAGCTGTCAGCCTTATGAGCCAAGTCCCACAGAAGCTTAGTAATGGCTGCAATATTCCACTCTGGGAGGGAGATCAGATCCCAGCCACCACTCACTTTAGGAAGACAAACATGAGCCCAAGAAACCAGAGATTTTTTTGAAGGGTTAACCTTCCCAGTCCACAAAAATACCCTGAATCTGGACTCAGTTTCTTTCAGAATCTTCTTGGGAAGCACAAAGATTTTAGCCCAATAGGTTTGAATACCAAAAAGGACACTCTTGATAAGCTGGAGCCTTCCAGCATAAGACAGGTTTCTAGCAGTCCATCCATTGATCCTTGCAGTGACCTTATCAATCAAGGGTTTGCATTGAGCAATGGTTAACTTTTTGGAAAAAAGGGGAACTCCAAGGTACTTGAAGGGTATTGAACCAGGAGAAATACCTATCAAAGATCTAAGAGTGGCTTTATCAGCATCACAAATACCCCCAAAATAAGCCTCACTCTTTTCTAAATTGGCTGCAAGCCCTGAAGCTTCAGAAAACTTAGTGAAAGCTTGGAAAAGAAGAGAGACAAAGTCAATATCAGCCCTGGAAAACATCAATAAATCATCTGCAAACATAAGATGAGTGAGTTTCAACTTCTCACA
Organism: Chenopodium quinoa; assembly: GCF_001683475.1. NCBI lineage: Eukaryota > Viridiplantae > Streptophyta > Magnoliopsida > Caryophyllales > Amaranthaceae > Chenopodium > Chenopodium quinoa. The sequence goes on from NW_018742951.1 coordinate 4,530,229, forward strand.
TCTAGGGTGATAATTGAAATCTGGATTCAACTGAAGTTCAGACAGGCATCTAGACAAGTATTCCATCCCAATTGCAAACAGAAAGGGAGACATAGGGTCTCCTTGCCTGAGCCCCTTCTTAGCTGGGAAAGGAACAGCAGGAGTTCCATTAACCATAATGGAAAAAGAAATAGTAGAGACACATTCCATAGTCTAGGCAATAAACTGACCAGGGAAATTAAGCTCAGCCAAGACAGATTCCAGAAAGCCCCATTCAATTGAGTCATTAGCCTTTTTTAGGTCAATCTTTAACATACACCTAGGAGTGACATGCTTATGACTGTAACCCTTGATAAGCTCTGTAGCAAGAAGAATATTGTCACCAATATGCTTACCAGGGATAAAACCAGCTTGAGAAGCATCAATAACCTCACTGAGAACCAGTGCCAGTCTTGCTGTTAGAATTTTAGAGATCAACTTATAGAGGACAGTACAGCAAGCAATAGGTCTAAATTCCTTAGCATAAAAGGGATTTTGCACTTTAGGAACTAAGGTAATTGTAGTACAATTCCACTGTTTCATCAGTTTACCAGTAGCAAAGAACTCCATCACAGCTTCATAAACATCATGCTTTATAACACTCCAGGTTTTCTTAAAGAAAAGAGAGTTAAAGCCATCAATACATGGGGCCTTTGCAATATCAATTCCTGCCAAAGCCTTGTCAATTTCTTCAAACCTAACAAGAGCAATAAGAGCATTCTGAGATTCTCTAGACAGCTGTCTCCCTTTCCTCATTGTACTAAGGTCAATACAAGGAAGCTTGAATCTTTGAAGAATTGAAAGAAAAAATTAAGCTTGAAGATTTGACTACTTGTTGCAATTCAAATAAGAATTTAATACTCTCTCTCTCTCTCTCTCTCTCTCTCTCACACACACACACACACACACACACATGATGTTAAAAGAGCCACAAGGACAGGTGATGAGAATCGATCCCAAGATCCCGTGTAACTAGGAGGAAAGCTCTAATCACCTAGGTTACCCCTCACACACACACACACACACACACACTCCTTCTCTCGATCTTTAGATTTCTCTCTCTCTCTCTCTCTCTCTCTCTCTCTCTCTCTCTCTCACGTACACTTACACAAACACACAAATACTCTCTTTCTCCCCCCCCCAACACACACACGCACACACACACGCATTTTTGTTGCTTTTTAGTGAAGGACCAAAACATTTTTGTTGCTTTTAAGTGGACCAAAAGGTAGATGAAGTTAAGGGGTTGCCTCAAATTGATTACTAGGCTTGAAGTTAAGGTTGGTTTTTAGTGAAGAGCCAAAATATAAATGAAGTTAAGGGGTTGTCTCAAATTGATTTTTAGGGTTGAAGGACCAAATGATGAAGTTAAGGGTATTTACTATGAATGTTTGTGTGATTGGCCATCATGAATCATTATTTAGGTACCCTTAGTGAAGGACCAAAAGATGAATTTGAGGGGTTGCCTCAAATTGATTATTAGGCTTGAAGAACTACATTAAAAATGGGGACTATCTAGCCAAGGGAAATTTCTTTGCTTGCTTTTGTTGATTGTTTATATTGGATATGCTTGGTTGATTGGCTTAGCCATGAAAGTAAGTTTCTGGTAGGAGATTAGGCCAATCTAGCAAGCTTGAAAGAGTAATTATAGTGCCAATGAATGAATCACGTACCACTCAATTGGTCCCCAATGTTATTATCTTATTTAGATGATTTGGTTTGTGATTGACTTGATTGATACTTTCACAAGGTCATTATTATTATTATTGTTTAGGGTAAAATTACCCTGTCCACATGGACCAATCGTGTGCTGACACGTGTCAGCATCAGAGGGGTTCTGAGAGAACCAATCCTCTGGTGACACGTGGCACTCCAACCCATGAAAGGGGAACTGATCCCCTTACACTATAAATAGTGAAAAATCCTCATTTATTGGACATTCATAAATATACACACTAAACCCGAGCAATATTAATTACAGCATTCTCTCGGAATCAGAGAGAAAGACCTTTACATTCCGCACTTTAATACATCCGGATACGTTTTAACTTGATCGTCGGAGGTGGAACTCCACCCAACCGGAGTTTTCTGTGGTTTTGCAGGTACAGACGGTCGACACACATTCTTGGAATCGTAACTCTTTCAAGGGACTCCAAAAACCCCGAAATGCATGACATAAAAAATTTCTTTGAAATAAATATATTTTATAAATGTATCTCATATGAGAAAAATTATAGAAACATAACTATTAATTGCAATGCTATTTATAATTTGAAAAAAGAGTAAATATTTAACCAAATCATACAATACGGAGTACTCTTTAATTAATTGAGAGTAATTATATTTGGAAGCCAAATAGTCACTCATAAATCCATAATACTATATAAAATATGGAGTATAATATAGTATAATAATTATCATAAAAAAAATTAGAATATAATAATTTAAGGTAAAAATAAGGATCTTTCAAAAAACAAAAGGTAAAAATAAATATTCGAATATATGTCAGCAATTGATTTAAGCGGAAAAATTTTCTATCACAACTTGACATGTGTACAATTTGAAAAGCAGATGATGTCAGCGGTTGTTATTTTAGTAATATTTATATATTTTCTTTTTACAGTTTTTCCACCGTAACTCATTACCCATACAAGAATCAGACTTTATCTAGCTTATCATAAATTATGAGTCTATGATCCTCTTAACCCTAATGGGATCATCCCTTGCTTGCTTGCCCTTTCTACCATTTAGAGAGACCAAGTTATGTTTTTATTTTTTATTTGACAATTTTACTCTTATTTTTAATTTCTTTATTATCTTTCAATTAGTAGATATTAATAGCATTATGAAACATAAATAGTATGTAAAAGTTTTTTTATTTTTATTTTTAAGAGTTTGAAGACAATGAATAGAATGAAATTTAAATATGATTGGAGAAAATTAGAGAGACAAATGGACAAGATTTTGGAGAGATAAATAATTTAGAGATGAGAGATTGTGTTTTGAATATTTCAAGTTCTAAACACATATAAACTGTGTTCAGGATGCGGTTAATAATCTTGACCATTAAAAATCTCCTAATATATTGGCCTAGATATATTCCCAATAACAAAAGTGCACTCCATTGTCAATAATTTTGCAACTACTTGAATTGTTATTAGTGATCGATCATTTGGGTCTTGGATCTTGCTCCTCTTTTCTTGCAAAAATTATTGCCCTTTAAAGCAACCTTGTTTAGCCATTCAACATTTTTATTGTCAAAAACATATTTTTATTGAACATCATGATGATTTTATTAGTAATATCAAACATAGTTCGTGGGGTACTTTCAATTGTCCATTTAAATTTCATTTACTCTCTTATCAAAAAAAAAATCATTTACTTATGGACTACATCCATCCTTCGATTCCATACATTCTTGACTTCCTTATCGAGAATTATATAGAAGATAGAATAATTGTATATTGTATTTGCTTGATAATTACAGAAGAGTATACAGCAATATAAATAGAATTACAAGAGTATTAAGATAATTAGGAATAATAATCCCTATGATTAAGGAACTAAGCTAAACCAATATTGACCAAGGTAATCACCGAAGATAAGGAAGCTTTTGAAGTTGTTGAGTAATTTTAGCTTCAATAATTATCATTCTCTAACACGCCCCCTCAAAACGGGTTGTGGTTATGACAGACCGATTTTGCTGATCAATGTAGTGAAAGTAAGCTTGGGCAGAGGCTTTGTAAGAGCATCTGCTAGCTGATCATTCGTAGATATGTAAGCCACACGTAGTTTACCAGCTTGAACATATTCACGCACAAAATGATAATCCAAAGCAAGATGTTTCATGCGAGAATGAAATACGGGATTTGCACTGACATAAGTTGCCCCGGCATTATCACAGTATATAACCGGAGGGGAGGACAGAGGGTGACGAAGTTCATGTAAGAGATTTTGAACCTAAAGAAGTTCAGCAGAGGCAGCAGCAACCGCTCTGTATTCGGCTTCCGTGGAGGATCGCGCTCTCGTTTCCTGTTTCTTTGAGGACCATGATATAGCATTCTTACCAATGTACACGATATATGCAGTTGTTGAGATGAAATCATCCATATCCCTGGCCCAATCAGCATCGGAATATGCATGAAGGGTCATAAGAGTGGATTTATGAATGATAAGACCCATATTAAAAGTGCCGTTAAGATACCTTAGTAGTCTATGAAGCGACCGCATATGAAAGTCAGTAAGGTGCTACATATATTGCGCCAATTTATTGACAGCAAAGGAGACATCTGGGCGAGTCAGGCTCAGGTAGCTGCCAATGAGAGCTCGGCATTGGGCGGGGTCAGGGAAGGGTTGTCATGTGTTGGTTAGTGGAGGATGAACAACAAGAGGAGTAGATGTGGGTTTTGCATTTTCCATATTAGCTCTACATAGTATGTCATTTATGTAGCGATTTTGGCTCAAGAATAGACCATGTTGGTGAGGGATGACTTTAACTCCTAAAAAATAAGAAAGGGTTCTAGGTCTTTAAGAGAGAACCAGTTTGAAAGTTGGGTGATGAATGAGTCTAGGAATTCGGGCATGTTTGAAGTGATGATTATATCATCAACCTAAACGAGGAGGTATACGGTGATATTGTTTGCAAATAGAGTAAATAGAGAAGGGTCAGAGATAGTGTTGCGGAAACTAAGTTGAAGAAGGTGATGACGAAGTTCGGTGTACCAAGCTCGAGGAGCTTGTTTTAAATCATATAGATCTTTATTCAATTTGCAAACATGTGTAGGATATTGAGGGTTAACAGAGCTAGGGGGTTGAACAGTGAAGACATCATCAGTGAGTGTGCCTTGAAGAAAGGAATTGTTAATGTCTAATTGACGCAGGGGCCAGCCATTGGTAACCGCAAGAGATAGGACTAATCAGACTGTGGTAGGCTTGATCACGGGACTAAAAGTTTCCCCATAGTCAATGCCAACTCGTTGTGTGAAACCACGAGCCACAAGACGTGCTTTGTACTGTGTAATTGCACCGTCTTTATTGCGTTTTATGCGGAATACCCATTTGCAGCCCACTACGTTTTGGGAAGGAGAAGAAGGGACAAGAGACCATGTGTTATTGTTTTGGAGAGCATGGATTTCGGTTTCCATAGCTTTCCACCACACCGGACTTTTTAAAGCTTGAGTGATGTTTTTAGGAAGGGAGGTTTCATGAGCTTCGACATTGAGATTGAGTTTATTTATAGGCTTACGAATGCCATGTTGAAGGCGAGTAACAATTTGAGAGGAGCTTGGTGGAGGGTGCGAAATAGAGGATAAAGAGAGTGATGTAGATGATGAGGGAGATGGTGAACATGCCGAAGGGTCAGGAGACATAAGAGAAGAAGAAAATGAAGATGGTTCGGTGGGATTGCGTGTAGATGGTGGGGAGGCAATGGACGAAAGATGTGTAGCAGTAGAGGGTGATGATGACTTTTGTAGTGATAGAATCAATAAGGGAGCCCGCTGATCAATAAGATCATTTGTGGTGGTGCATGGGGATTTAGTTAAGGAGGTGTAAGGAAAGGTAGACTCATTAAATTGAACATGACGTGAAGTGTAAATGCGCATGGTTGAGGGATCAAGGCAATAATATGCGCTTTGAGAGGGAGAGTATCCAATGAATACACATGGTTTAGATTTTGGGTCAAGTTTGTGGTTTGTATAAGGTTTAAGCCAGGGGTAGCATAAGCACCCAAAACTGCGAAGTTTAGTATAATTAGGTTTGCAACCAAAAAGTTTGAAATATAGAGAAACATTATTTAAAGTGGGAATAGGAAGCCGGTTTATTAGATAGGCTGCTGTAGAGGCAACATGAGACCAAAACTCAAGTGGCATGTTTGCATGGGAGAGAAGAGAGAGAAAAGTTTCAACTATATGCCTGTGCCGGCGTTTAGAGAAACCATTATGATCGGGGGTATGAGGAGGAGTAGTGAGATGGGAAACTCCATCAATGGTGAGATAATGTCAAAGAGTAAGATATTCTCCTCCATTATCCGAATAGAGTGTTTTGAGAAGGAGTTGAAAATATTTCTCTACAAGTGTTTTGTATCGGATGAAAATAGACTTTGTATCCAATTTTTGTTTTATGTTGTATAGCCAAATGTATTTAGAATAATGATCAACAAAAATTAAATAATATTTGTAGTTGTCATGGGAATAAACAGGGGAAGTCCACAAATCAGTGTAGACATATTCAAGGGGAGCAGAAGATTTGATAGAGGAATTAGAGAAATGGAGTTTGTGACTTTTACTGCAATCACATGAATTATAATCTGAAATGGAAATACTAGGCAGTACTTTTAATTTATTTTCTGAAATAATATGCTAAAAAACATTCTTAGATGGATGACCTATACGATGGTGCCAATCAATGGAAGATGATGTGCTTGCGTAGACCAATGGAGAAGAGGAGGCTCATAGATGTCGCGACTAGTTGTCCCTTGAAACAACACTTTCGCAGTTGAAAGTTCCTTCAAGAAAAAAGAGTTAGATTGAAAAGAGACAGAGACATTATTATCAAGACAAAGCTGAGAAATAGAGATTATATTTTTGGTCATAGATGGAACAACTAAGACATTTTTAAGCACTAGAGAAGAAATATCACAAGGGCCAATATGAGAAATGTGAAGGCCCTTACCATCACCAACTATTAACTCTTCGGTACCATCATAAGGTGCATGGAGGGATAGGTTGTTGAGGTCGTTGGTCACATGGTGAGATGCCCCACCATCTAGCAGCCAAGGAGTGGAGGAAGGGGAGGGTGATGAGAGGTGAGAGTGATTGGCTTGCGGCTTTGGGGAGGAGCGAGCAGGCTGTGTGGAGGTGGAGCGTGGGGGCGGTGGGGAGGCAGATAGGAATTGTTGTGCAAAGAGAGGACAATGAGCGACAACCTGACTTGTTCACGACACCATTGGCATTTGCCAAGGAAAGGACGAGGGGTTTTAGAGGGGTTTGAAGAGGGAGTGGGAAGGAGGCCTTGGGACGGTTTAGTTGAGTGACAGTTTTGTGGCTTGGTGAAGACAGCAAAAGCGGTTGCGGGAAGAGAACAGGTCGTGGTAGATTGTGTTTGAAGGATTGAAAGCTCCTTATTTATGAGCTTCTCGTGAAGCTCCTCAAAAGAAATGGGTGTGTCTCGGCCATTTACAGAGTCGACAACGGACTTGTAAGAGTCATCGAGACCAGCGAGGACCCGGTCTATGAAGTCCTCGTGATCAATGGGCTTTCCGAGAGCAGTAAGATGGTCAGCACACTCTTTAAGGGAGCGCATATAATCGGAGATGGAGGATGGGCCTTTAACAATGTGGTGAAACTTGTCACGTAGTTGTTTGATATGGCCACGGGAAGGAAGAGCATATGTTTGATGAAGTTTCTCCCAAAGTTGTGCAGAGGTCTTAGCTTGGGAGATGAGAGGCACGAGATTGGGTGTGATAGTGCCGATTAGGGAGCCAAAGAGAAGATGATCTTGGCGAGTCCAGTAGGTATAGTCAAGATTTGGGGTGTCAATACCATCGGTAGTGAATGTAGGAGAAGGACACGGTGTACTTCCATCAAAGAAATGACAGACATCACGGCCAACGAGCAAGGCCTCTACTTGGAGTTTCCACGAGAGGTAGTTGGTTGGGGTGAGCTTAATAACATTGTGCATGTTAACAACAATGAAGGGTTTCGTGGGGTTGGAGGGGTTGGACAGTTGATAGGAGGGTTCGGGAGAGGAGGCCATGATGAAGCAGCGGAGGAGGAGATAACGGTTTCGGGTGGTCTACAGATCAAGAATCTGATACCATATAGAAGATAAAATAACTGTATATTGTATTTGCTTGATAATTACAGAAGAGTATACAACAATATAAATAGAATTACAAGAGTATTAAGATAGGAATAATAATCCCTATAATTAAGGAACTAAGCTAAACCAATATTGACCAAGGTAATCACTGAAGATAAGGAAGTTGTTGAAGTTGTTGAGCAATTTTAGCTTCAATAATTATCATTCTCTAACAAATTATTAAATAAATAAGCGGATTGTATACCTCAAAGGACCATTAACTCAAACCCAATAAGAAATAAAGTGTTTTAAGATAGTAAATTCTTGTTTTCTTCTTTTAGATAACCTTGGAAGATATGCTTAGCTTAGTATATCTTACTTTTTTTTCCAACAAAAAAAGATGTTAAAGTATTATAATTTTACTCTGATAACGTTTAACAACTAACAAATTGACCTTTCTTGATTTGTTTTATTATTTTTTAGTTTCTTTAGCATACTAACAAGTAACCTAAGCTACTCATCAAGATTTATTTAAGGGAAAAAAAAAAACTTTAGCTAAAGTAACATAATATATTTAAGCTTTACTTCCAAAATGACGGCACTAAGCAAATAAATATATATTTTATATATATTCAAGTACTACAACAAGAATATTATTAGCACATTATTTTAAATCTTCAAATTAGGACAAGACATATAAGTAATTAAGTGCAAACAACTTTGTCACAAAATTCTTTTTCACAGAGCAACGTCGGCAAATATAATATAAAAAAAAGAAAGAAGTTTATACTTTATTGCGTATGACAAAATATTATATATGTCTATTACTTCGTATCAAATTTGGTATGGTGTGATTCAATAATTTAGACAAATTGATCACTTTTGGAAAGTTATAACATAAATAATTGTCAAATTTCATACGCACTTTTTCATGAAATCCAAAGTGACTTGCTTTGTTCCCTACGTAAACTATGATTCATGTTCATATAATTGACATTTTTCATGTGTTTTGCTTCCAAATTGTGGGGTTTTCATTATTTGGCCTACCAAATGTTTGTTTATGAATATCGTTTTCCATTGAGCTTATAACTGACTGTCTTCTTTCTTAGCTGTCGACTTCCAAGCTACAACTGTTGAGTATAAGACTAAGAGACATGTGAAATTTAAAACATATACTCTATCATCTTACAATTATTGTTTGGACTTGAAGTGATGTTATTGTTACATTATTGGATGGCGAATTGCTACATTCGTTTTAAAACAATACTGTACTTTGAGTACTTTTTTTTTTTTTTAGTTTGTTTTGAAATTTCTTAATAGTTTAAATCTAATATCATATCACTAAGATATAAAGTCGGTCTCGCAGCCAGGTCACGAGACATCGACATTTGACATTTTAGTTTTTTGCCAAGTGTCGAGCCACATAGGCGACAAATAGGTATTATTGTGACACATAAGATGCTAAGTAAGCGAATTTTGGATAGATTTTTCTTAAGATAAAAATGTTATATAGTGTTTTATTATTGATATACTTCTAATATTTCATATATACAAAATTAATTATAACTTTTTATAAATATACTATTTTCATCATTAGATTCGTTGTAAAAAGTTCTTTAAAATGAGATCCATTAATAATATATTTTAATAAAAAATAGATAATACGTAAAAATAAGTTTTAATAAGAAAAAATAATTTTAGTTTGGTAAAAATACTTTCAATTCATTAGAAATAATTGAAGTGCGATAAAAAATATCAAGTTTATAATAACAAAGATATCTATTTACAAATAAAACTACAAAAAGTACAATATTATATATGTTTCAGGGTTTTTGGAGTCCCTCGGGAGAGTTACAACACCGAGAATGCGCGTCGATCGTCTGTACCTGCAAAACCACGGAAACTCCGGTTGGGTGGAGTTCCGCCTCCAACGATCAAGTTAAAACATTTCCGGATGTATAAATGTACGGAATGTAAAAGGTTTTTCTCTCTGATTCAGAGAGAATTCTACAATTAATATTGCTCGGTTTTTGTGTTTATATTTATGAATGTGTAATAAATGAGGATTTTCCTCTATTTATAGTGGAAGGGGATCAGTTCCCTTTTTAGGGTTAAGGTGTTACGTGTCCGCAGAGGATTGGATCCTGTTGGGCCTTTCTAAGGCTAACACGTGTCTGCATGCCATTGGGCCACGTGGCATAGGGTAATTTTACCCTAAACAATATAAATATAAGCAATATGATATCGTATGCCTTAATACTTTACATTATCAAAAGGAGTTATTAATCGTATTTAAGTTAAAAAGTTTAGGACAATCCGGGCATCGCCCGGACACAAAACTAGTATATATACAAAGAGGAGTTTTTTCCCAAGTTTTTAGAGAGCCACGTAGCATTTAATTTTCTTAGCACGCCATGTAGAATTATAAATTTTAGTTGTATCCAATCAAATAAGAGATTTGTAATTTCTTATAGAATTAAATAATTCAAATGCCACATAAGCAAAATTAGCGAATGGTATTTAAAAGTTTAAATTAATTAAATATGAAATATTATCTTTCGAGATTAGAATATGTAACAAATTTTATCACATAAATACAAAAAAATATTTATTTTAAAAAATACAAACAAACCGTGCATCGCAAGGGTTTCATCTAGTTTATTTTATACTAGAATTTCATAATTAATACATTTGAACACGAGTTTCAGGTTTTGGATTGAGTTTCAGGTTGTTGCCTCGGGTCCATAAAATATCTCAGGTTGGGTAACCGGTCTGGGTCATTTTTGCTTAATTTCCTTATTTTATGCCTGTATATATATATATAAATATATATATTCATTTTTTATTTTTTTTTACTGAATACTTGTATATATATATATATATATATATTTTTTTTTTTTTTACGGAATACTTATATATATCTTTTTCTTATACCTTCACACCATTTTATACTCACTGTTACTTTTTAAAATACTAAACTAGTGTGGTTTCAAAAGAAAAAGAAAATACTAAACTAGTGTGTGGTCCGAGCGATGCCCCGGGTTGTTACTTTGAACACTTGTAATTAAATAGATAGGTTCATTCTTTATTATTTATTTAATTATTCATTATTTGTTTACTTATAATAGTTTTTCATTAAACCTTTGAATAAATTATTTATGGAATAACTACGGACTAATTATATAAACATGTCCTTTGTATATAATTTATTATATAATGAAAATAAGGACATAATTAATATCAAAATAATTGAATAACTAAAATAATTTTATAACAATAGTTAATTTTCCTTGTATGCATTACCTCATCGATGAGCATTATTAGCAAATAATAGAATCGAAGTTTTTAAGAATTGCAGTTATTAAATGTTCAAATCTCCAATCCATATACATATTTATGAGTCGAGTATAAAAGCATGATTATATTAATCAATAGATGAGATGGTTAGACATCTAATGTATATTTTTGTGGTTGTGAGTTCAAATCTCATGATAGACATTTTTCATTAGAATAGGCTCATAGTTGAAAGACGACATGACGAGGCTGCCACGTGTCACATAAACGTATGTTTTTAGGAACGCTTTTTAATATATAATAATAAGTAGCCTTTTGGCCCGTTCGATGCACGGGTTATTACTTAGATTATTTTTATATATGTAGGTATGCTTTTCAATAGTTGGAATTGTTAATATAAAGTACAAAGTAATTGTTTCATGAACATTGATGTGAAACTTAAAAGAAATAAAAGTGAGGGTGGAACTGTAGAAGAAGATGAAGAAATTTAGTTAGGTATATATACATGAATATTGTGTGATATGAAATGACATATTAATTTAAGTATATTTTAAATTAAGAGATGAAAAGACTATTTTTATTATACTTTATATGTTTATGTAACGTGTACTAATTAATTGAACTTTATTTTATTTTGGTGAAAATGAAACACTTCATTTTCTTACTTAAATTTGCAAGTTACAGAATACATAAAGCTAGACTACTTTAACATTATATAATATATTTATTTTAATTTTTTTTTTATTAAAAAAGGAATACAAAAAAAGGAAAGATTAAGGGAGGTGACATGTGGCATATGAGTGATTTGTAATGACATGTGGGATATGAATGATTTGTGGTTTGTCTTTTTAAATAGTAAGTACAAATATAATAAAGTATAGATGTAAAGATAATAGTTGTTCTATTTTGTAAGTGTTATAGTTTGATAGAATACATATGTCAAGATGCGCCATTTGATGATTATACTCTAATAATAGATTAGTAAAAATTATACATACGAAAAATTAATTTTAGTAAAAATTAGAAAATAACACCACAAATTTCTCTAATTAAACTTGGATTATAACACCACAAATATTCAAACTTTTATTATACCACCACAAAAAAAAACCAAAAAATTGGATTTCATCCCATCTAACGGATTTTTGGATGAAATCCGTTAAAGGGACCCACGATGGACACGTGTCAATAAGACATTGGTTTAAAAAAAGAAAAATTAAAAAAAAAAACCCTAAACCCTAACCCAGCCACCAGCCCCACCAGCTACCCTGTCATTGCCGCCGACAACCCATCCCATCCCATCTCCACTGTCGGCACCCCCAACCACCGAAAAACCCACCTGAGCCGATCTGAAAACACCCCAGCCACCAAAAAACCCACCCAACTAAACCTTGAAACACCCAGCCACCGAAAACCCCAACAGACGGAATTCTAACGGCAAAAAACCACCTTTCCTTTACCCTTTCACCCTCAAAATGGCTGGAATCGATCATGTAAACCCAGAATGGGAAATTTCGGTGGTTGATTTGGCCGTTTCAAGGGTGGGGCAAAAGGGGGTGGTTTTTCGCGGTGGTTTTGCGCGGTGGTTGAAAAAGTTAGGCTGTTTTCTGAGAGGGGGGAAGGGGTGAACGGGTAGAACCACCAATGTAGGGGTGGTGGTCGCTCGATTTCGCCGGTCAAGGCGAGGGAAATGGTGGTTTTCGCCTAGAGTTGGGTTGCCGGCGGTGAGGTCGTGGTGGGGCTGGTGCTGGGTTAGGGTTTAGAATTTTTTGGTTTTTTTTTTAATTTTTCTTTTTTATAAAAAAACAATCAATGCGTGACACGTGTACTTGGTGGGTCCCACTAACGGATTCCATCAAAGTAACTGTTAGATGGTGGTAAAATCCAACTTTTGGGCTTTTTTGTGGTGTTATAATAAAAGTTTGAGAATTTGTGATGTTATAATCCAATTTTTCAGAATTTTGTAGTGTTATTTTCTATTTTTTCCTGAATTTTATACAGCAACTTTTTGGTGCAGCAAACCACACCATGCGGCAGGGGTTACCCGAGTTTTTCAGTTAGGGGTTACCCGAGTCTTTTTGTTAGGGGTTACCCGAGTTATTCAGTTAGGGGTTACTCGAGTTACTCGATCAGGGGTTACTTGGGGGGTTCGGACAGGGGTTACTTGAGGGGTTCACTCGGGCAAGGGTTACTCGCTCAGGGGTTACTCTAGTTACTTGGTCAAGGGTGACTAGAGCTACTCGGTTAGGGGTTACTCGGTCATGGGTTACTCGAGTTACTTGGTCAGGGGTTATTTAAGGAGTTTGGTCAAGGGTTACTCGAGTAATTCGGTTAGGGGTTACTTAAGGAGTTCGATCAGGGGTTACACTGAGGGTTTAGTCAAGGGTTACTTGAGGGGTTACTCGGTCAGGGGTTATTCGGTCATGGGTTACATGAGGGGTTACTCAGTCAGGATTAACTCAAGTAACCCCTGATCGAGTAACTTGAGTAACCCCGGCAACTCGAGTAACCCCTGACCGAGTAACCCATGGCCGAGAAACTCGAGTAACCCCAAAAGCTCGAGTAACCCATGACCGAGAAACTCGAGTAACCCCTGGCCGAGAAACTCCTAATTAAACATTCATTGTTTTAATTCATACGTCAAGGATCATTAGACATCCTACAAAAGGGGATTTAGTTGATTTTGGTTCACACAAACATCCACATTAGGCTTCCTCATGCCCTATTTGTTTGTGAAGCAAAATATTTCATCGCCATTCCTCATGGCCACACCCTGAACCTCCATAGCTGGCGTGACCTTTTTGTTCTCGTGAATCATAAGGATTTTGTTTGGAGACACAAGCACCTCCTCACTCCAAGCTCGAAACAGCCCGTCCAGATAATCATCCAGCTTGACTAATACCTTCTTCTTCACTGCACGTGTTCGCGGCTCTCGGAGATAGACTAGCTTCTTACGAACATCCATGTTGGCCTCAGGTTCCTACGTGTAAACAAAATTCACAAGCACAATTTAAGTCACTTTTAACTTAATTTCAACAATATTAAGTTTGGACGAGCTAATTTCAACACGAATGAAATAACACTAAAGTTTAATTTCTCAACTAAAATTTTTTTAATTAACGTGTAAAATTAGGCGTGTTAAACGGCATTAACAACTACAACTCAATCCAAATAGGTCACTATACCTACACCATTATACGAATTTATCTAACTAAAATACAACGAAATTAATTACTATAATTATACGAGGAGAATTGTTCAAGGTGGTACAAGAAATGGATGATAAAATTGTACCACTTTAGTCACGGTGGTACAAAAACCCCCTGTGACATTTTAACAACATTTTAGTCACATTTTAACAGATTATGTAAAAACAAAATTATCACATTTTAACAACATTTTAGTCAAATGACATTAAATCTAGACTTCGTTACACATAAGGTAACAAATAAAATCCGGAACTGCCCTCAACAACCTAATTTGACGTTATTTACCAATAATTTAAACGCAATTAACAACTACAAATCTACCAATCTATTAACTGAAATTAAACGTAATTAAGAACTACAATTAAACGTAATTAAAAACTATAGTTAGTCTAAATTAACAACTAAAATTTAACCAATTTACCAACTTCAATTTAACGAATTGGTATACCACCATTTAACGAATTGCCATTATACAGTGGCAATTTCGTAAATAAAATGTACCACTTTAGTCACGGTGGTACATTTTTTTTACGAAATGGATGATAAAATTGTACCACTTTAGTCACAGCGGTACATTTTATTTACGAAACTGCCACTGTGAGAAACAAAAACGTTTCTCACAGTGAGTAATAGAGATTTACTGCTTGAGTTTACGAAAGGAATAAAACCGAACCTGGATTCGAACCCACATGACAGCCCCATTCACAATCCCAGCCAACATTGGATTGTTATGCCAGAGAACGATGCCGAGGGCATTCATGATAGTAATATCATCCGGGTGACAGTCTACCCTCATAGCATAGTCATAGTAAATTTTCTGGAATGTTTCATTGATAGTAAGGTCATACTCGAGACCGGAATCGTCGTCATTTAGGCTCCAAACCATGAACGAGATCTTTGGAAAGAAGTCGCTGGGATTTGGACGAGCAACCCTTGCTTGCTTAGCTACAGCCCCTCGCTTGACAGCAGGTTGTACAGGCCCTGGCTTAGCAGTGGCAGGTGCCAGGACAACCACAGCATAAACCTCATCATTTTCTATCTGAAAGGGATCATAAGCAAGGCCCTTATTTTCCTCAACAGCAACGACGTCCTTGTGCTCCTCAGCAGCAACATCCTTGTACTGGTCAGCAGCATCATGCTTCTTCTCAGCATTCATTTTCTGGGTTTCCTCAAAAACAATATCTTTAGAAGTAACCTTGGGTAGTTTAGCAGCACGTCCTATTTGTGTCGTAAGGTCAAGTACCAGATCTTTGATGATCGAAGCAACATATCGGTGAGACTGCCACACTCCACAGCGGCCGTTTCGTCCGCCGACCCTCACGCCACACGCTAACTGTTCCAATAGGCTGCTGTGACGACTCTTCCTTTTCCTCAAGAGTGGACAAGAATTTGAAAGGATCGGATAACGGTGGAGGTTCAGGTTTGAAGGGGTATAGGAACTAATTTCAATTGAATATATGTGTGTGGGTGATACCGTTGAACAATTTGTTTGCCAATTCTGTTTTTCTGATAGGAATACAGTCCTTGTGGGTGTGATATTTATTTAATATGTTAATTTGACATATTAGACCTCTGCATTGGAATACGGTTCGATGCAAAGCAGTTGCGATTTGAAACGATTTCAGGTGAGAAATTGTGCGGTAATTTTATTTAACTTTCGGTTTCATTTCCTTACTGTATTCAGGTTTAGCGCAACGTTGTGTAATTTCTAGTACTATGTGATAATTAAGACTCGTTTATCATTATGTATTTACATTAACAACATTATTTGACTCGGTCAATAATTTGAGTTGTAGTCTTCAGATTAGCTAATTAAATATCATTGTTTGTTCAAAGTGTAATGGTCTACACCCGTCAAGACCTTCTATTTCAGTAGTCCATCTGTCTTGACTTGACTATAAATTGCCGATAATCTTTAATACATCATTTATTTATGATTTGCCTAACTAAATTTGTCTAATAACTATAATAAATTATGCTAAATTGACAACTGCTCATATTGTATATCCTAAGAAAGAGTTCTTTTTAACTTGTTCCAATGCTGGAATGCTAATATAGTCTACTACACTATTAATCTGTCTACTACACCATTAATCTGTCTACGGCACTATTAATCTGTTACGCAATTATGCTACAACTGTATACCCTATTATCATACTTCTTTATAATTAAAGCATTTTTTGCAAAACAAATTACAAAATAAAGGGAACCCGGTGGAAAAAAATATAAATAAAAATGATGACGACGTGTAAATTCACCAAACCTATTTAGCTCATCATTTTTAGCTGTTGGTGTTAGGTTGTTGGTGTTACATCAATCAACTAGCTATTACCCACAAGCTATTAACCATTGGACAAAAAGACCTTTTAAGCAATTCAGGAAAAAGGAAAACTGGATTCCTAAAAAATGGTACAACTGCAAACATTACGTAAATTAAAATAACGAAGGGGTAAAAGTGGGAGAATAAGTATTGGCGCATAGGCCCTATATATTTCACTTGTAAATAGGATGAAATTTTTGTAAATAATGGGAATCTGAGAAAAATCGGTGGTAGAAAATATGATGACAAAATGTACCACTAAATTCATAATAGTACATAATAGTACACAAAAATGTACCACTGTACCATTAAAAGAGAGAAAATGTACCACCGAATCCCCGATTACTCTCCTATATGCATGCAAAATACATAGGCCCTATGCGCCTATATGCACTCAAGTGGGACCAGCCAATACAGATTCAACCCCATCTTATTGAATAATGTGTTTAGTAATAAAAGAACAAATCGAAAGTCAAACCCTTCAAACCCTCCAAACCCTAAACCCTAAACCCTTCAAACCCTAGTGGGTAAACCCTTAAATATGATCAAACGCAATTGGATTAAATTATTATGCAAATCTAGTAATGTAACTACTTTTTGGAAAATGTTTCATCGGTCTACTATTCTTCTCGAGTTGATCGTATTGTTGTTGTTGTTGTTCCTCCTAGCGTTGTGAGATTTATGGTTCGTCTATATATTGATGTTCCATTCATTGCTCCTTTGGATGATTATATTGTGCAAGTAGATCGAAGTATCGATGCTCCATTCTTTGCTCTTGTAGTTGATTTTATTGCCCAGTATAAAAGAATGTAACGGTATTACACAATTGTTGATTCGCTCATAGTTGAACAAAGCAACGTTGTTAGTTACTTTCCCTCGTCGTCATCCTAGTAACGTGGTTAGACTTATCTAATCTAATAGATCGAAATATACTTTTCATTTTTTCACACAGTGCACTTTGATAGTACATTTTCTTTTATTAAAAGATCCATATTCCTAGAAAATTTGTTTGTTACAAATGATATTATTAAATCGTACTAAGGTTATGCAATGATTTAATAATTATTTGTTAATAAATATTTTCGTTAGTAGAATATTTTAAAATAGTAATTGTAAATTAAAAAGGCCACAACCTTAATACATACTATCTTCAGAAGCATTGTAATTTTGTACTATTCCATTGAATTGTTCCGACTCAAATTACCATCGTATTCTAGTGCCAATTATTTATAAACCTCATAAACGCAAATTTATAAACCCGAAGAGTATTGGTATCAACGAATTTATGGTTCGGGTCCCATTCAGATTTCAACATAAGGGTTCGGCCTATGGTCGAATAACAACCTTTACATATTATCTTGCATATTACCTTACATATTATCTTACATAAATAATAAATAACAACTTAAATTATACTTGTACATTGAATTGCTCCGACTCAAATTACCATCGTATTCTAGTGCCAGTTATTTATAAACCCGAAGATTATTGGTTTCAACGAATTTAATTACGGTTCGGGTCCCATTCCGATTTCAACATAAGGGTTCGGGCTATGGTCGAATAACAATATTTACATATTATCTTACATATTACCTTACATATTATCTTACATAAATAATAAATAACAACTTAAATTATACTTGTACATTTTATTATCCGACTCAAATTACCATCGTATTCTAGTGCCAGTTATTTATAAACCTCATAAACGCAAATTTATAAACCCGACTATATATACAATGTGCGTTGTTGAATTCTTCTAAGCTCCGTCTAAGAATTATTATTCCGTAACAATTGCATTACCAACACTGCAGATACGATTTACGAATGGGTGTATGAGATATTTGAAAGTATGAGTGTGGTAAAAGGACATGGATTCACCCTGGTAAATCACCTTAATTCACGTGATACTTTTGTTAACAATGACAATGCAATGGAAATGACCCACTTCCCTCATGATTCAAATATTGCTGACAATGACAACTCAATGCCCAAGTGTCGGAGATATTAAAAGCACGTCATTCAGACTGCTGTTGTACAACTTCCTATGAGAATGATAATAATGGCAGTATAGTGTATAGCCGAATAGTCAATCAGTAATTTGACAATGAGCAGTGAAACGTCATAAAATTGGCTTCGATTGTCGTGACTTGTTTGGCCCCTATGAACTTATGTGGCCCCTACAAAATATTTATATTTTACCGTACCCCTTTTCTCTTTTCTTCATTGCCACCATGGGACCTAACTAACAAAACAACTGTCTTATCCAACTGGGTTCTTCGCGGCTAGGGCAAATGATAACGCCAAACACTGTTTCAAGTACAACACGAACCCTTTACAAGAAATGAACTTCAACGACTATGTCTATTTTCACAGCCAAACAGGAAAATTGACCTGGCATGTCATTAAATACAATTTTCTGAGGAAAATTTTCGCCACCCTTAAAGAAGAACAACACCTCATGGACAGGTTGATGATGGTGAGATTTTTCCGGCTCACTTACCCAACATTGCTGATTTCGTTGGTAAACCGGAGGTGCAAGCTGCCAGCTGGAAAAGGAAAGGATGATAATGTCAATTTTACTTGATGTCAATTCTTGTTCGACCATCAAAGTAGACTGCTTTAGCCAATTGTAGTGGTTGCTTGATTAATTCTATTCTTGGTTCAGTAATTTTTCAATGCTAAGTTAAAGTTGTGTAATTTTTCAACGCTAAGTTAAGATATAAGTTAATCATGATAATTTTTAAGTTAATCATAATAATTTCTAGTGTTCAAATTGGTCTCAACGCTAAGTTGGAATAAGAATTCTCAAGGTCTTGAAATACGCTTCAAAGGCGGAATAAAATGATTCACTTATCGGAGTCAAGGCTTTGAGATGTACTTCAAGCCTCGATATCTTAAACAGAATATAATTTGCGAATTAAAACCGAAATTATAGGCAAATAAAGTAAAACATAAATAAAAGCAAGTAAAGTAAAGTCCACTTTGCATAGTCCATGCACAGCCTGTATTCGAGGCACCATGGTGTTCTGGAACCCTCATAGGGTGGATTCCAACCACGCTGATAGCAGCCGATGACTCGAATGATGACCGTATTATGGGCACCTCCTATAAAATGATCTCAAGACCTTGAAATTATGAAATTTCGTCCTAATCGAACCAAAAATAAAACTGAGACAAAACCATTAACAAACATCGCACGTGTAGTAGCAATTGTCCTTTTAACCAAATAAACTTTGTTTATAAATATGTAAAATTTGTTTTAAAATCAAAGAAACTCAAAGCATTTAAAGTCTTGTTTTTAAAAAAGTGAATCAATTTACTCCGCCTTGAAAATGATCTCAAAACCTTCAAATTATGTTAATTCTGTCCTTTTACAAACTATTGAAAAGAATATGCTCCCGTAATCTGTTTCTTCATATGCTCAAACAATAAATGGTTCTTCATATGCTCCCGTAACAATAAGCTACATTTTCTTCATATTTAATCATGATCAGAATCGAGTATATTAATTTAACGATGCAACTCAAATGGTCACGAAATGCTCATTAGTTCATCAAGACGTTTCTGCTTCACCTGTGACAGGTGCGATGTGTTAAATGTGATATAAATAATAACTGAGGTAGAATGACATAAATTTAGTATTGAAACTTACAGGTAGCTTCCGAGAAGACGTATTTGCCTTCCCTTTCCCCTTTGTTGTCTTCCCCTTTGACATACCGGGTTCTGTCATTCCAGCCTTTTCCTACATCCTCCTCCTAAACACCAAATCCTGCAACACCATTTCCTCCTCTTCAACACCTGCATCCTGCTCTCCATCCTGCTCAACACCATTTCCTGTTGCATCCTCCTCAACACCATTTCCTGCATCCTCCTCCTCAACACCATTTCCTGCAACCTCCTCAACACCATTTCCTGCATTTGTTGTCTTCCCCTTTGTCTTACCGGGTTTTGCCATTCCTGCCTTTTCCTGCATCCTCCTAAACACCAGATCCTGCAACACCATTTCCTCCTCCTCAACACCTGCATCCTGCCCAACACCATTTGCTGTTGCATCCTCCTCAACACCATTTCCTGCATCCTCCTCTTCTCCACCATTTCCTGCATCCTCCTCAACACCATTTCCTACATCCTCCTAAACACCATTTCCTGCATGCTCCTGTATGATATAGATATAGATATAACAGCAGTCAGAAAATAATAACAGGATAAGCAGTCAGACCCTTTAAATATTGAAGAAAGCATAAATCTTACCGGGCTAGGCTTCTTATTCTGGTTGGTTTTCTTGTAGCCAGTTTCAGCTAACGTTTTGTGCCTTGAACCCTTAGGTCTGCCCCTTTTCCTTTCCTTAATTATAGGGTCTTTGATAACAAGGTCCATGGCAGCTGGACAGGAGTCTATGGCATTAGCAATAGGAGCAGGATTCCTAACTGAGGAAAACGTTCTGCCTTCACTGGCTGATGACAATGTACTAACTACAGGAACAATTTCCTTACTCTTCTTGTCCCTACGCTCTTTAACAGCTAATTGAAGCTTCGATAGTGTTTCAATTACCATATGGACTGTTTGATCGTCCACCATGGCAGCGGTTTCACATTATGGCTCGAATATTCCCATCATTTTGTTGAATCTCTTCACATTGACCGTGTCCCCCGAATCATGGTAGGCCACCTTCACCCTAGTGTGCTTCCGGGGTATGTCCTTCCTCCAACGGTCTACAACGTACTTCTCTGGTAGATCTTCAACCAAGTTTTCATCCAAAATCCTAATACAGTGTTTGCAAAGTATGCCACTTGTCTCAAACTTCCTACAGTCACACTGCACCTCCTTTGTCATTGGACAAAAAGTAACATTGTAGGTTCTTCGCCTATTTGTAATGACATCCTCACTCGCACCGGGAGGTACTATCCATACACGATCGACCACCGAATACTGAATAAGGTTTTCAGACAAAACCTTCTCGTACACTCCTTTTGAACTTCTTAAAACTTGTTTTTGAAGTTCTTGAAACTTGTTGTCCGTGTATAACTTTTAGAATATTTTTTCGAATTTGAATCCACTAACCAACCTCCTAAGGTACTTCGAGCAACGCTCATCTGCACTCACTTCATATCGAACGCGTTGATCCAAGGCCATGCAATACTTTTGAGGAAACTCATGGAGTTTTGTTTTACGGTTCACATATCCGTCAAAAAACCGATTGATGCTCTCCACCCTTTGTGTGGTCTTCATACCAGCCTAAAAAAAATCCTTCATGTACGTAGGCACCCACATACGACTCTCTTTGTGTAGGCTCTGTAGCCATTCATTGTCCTCCAACTTATACTTAGCAATAAACTCTGCCCATCGGGTTTGGAACTCCTCGGGTCAAAGCTGTCAGACACCAGCTCTTTGAGGGGGTTGACAAACTCTGGGTAACTAGACAAAAATGATAACGGCAGAA
Source organism: Chenopodium quinoa (assembly GCF_001683475.1). NCBI lineage: Eukaryota > Viridiplantae > Streptophyta > Magnoliopsida > Caryophyllales > Amaranthaceae > Chenopodium > Chenopodium quinoa. The sequence continues at coordinate 4,552,313 of NW_018742951.1, forward strand.
CAGCAACAACAGGTTAGCTTATCTTTAATAAGGGAATCAGATTATTACGCCTTTGAAACTAATATCAAGACCTTGAAATTTGTAAAGTCGGGAGGAGGAATTTCACAACATACCGTGCACACTTGCCAAGTTTCCTAGGGATCTTGCTCATGATATGCCATATGCACCAACGATGCACTGTGTTTGGCATGACTTCAGCAAGGGGCCTCCGCATAGCTGCCACTTGGTCGGTCAATATGGCTTTAGGAGCTTGATTGTTCATGCAAGCTAGCCACTATCGAAATATCCACGCAAACGTATAGCAGTCTTCATGTGAAACAAGACCACATCCCAACAACAACGATTGCCCATGGTGGTTCACACCAAAAAAGTTCGCAAATGGGAGCTCGTACTCATTCGTTAGGTATGTTGCGTCGAAGCAAACCGCATCACCAAAGTCCTCATAAGCTACCCTACTTCTTGCATCCACCCACAACACATCCTTAAGCCTCCCTTCTTCATCCAAACGTTGAGCATGGAAAAAAAATTGGTTCCCGGTTTTCATTTTTTCAAAGTACTCCATCATTGCCACCAAGTCCCCCCCAACCATCTTCAACCGCCTAGCCTTGTACACCTCATGTTGTAAATCTTTTACTGTGAGAGCCATGTTACCTTTTCGTTCGGTCACCATGCAATCGCGTATTTGAGAAATTGGTACACCTACCTCATAGAAATCAATCAGCCTCTTCTTCACTGTGGAGGTCATTTTCTTCATGCGGTACTCCTTCACAAGCTTAGAATTCGCCGGATCAATCTCGTGATTATGCTTTAGTTGCACGGTCTTCAACTCCCGCTAGCCATCTTCGTTAACTTTAGCATAAACCCGGGCCTCACATTCGCACTTTTTCGAAGTCCTCTTCATACCACTTAATTCATCCTCACATACCACCCCATCAACTAAACCACCTGAACCTCCAAGACCTATTGCCTTTGCCCTCTTCTTCGCTTCCCTCCTAGCCCTCATGTCGGGTTTTCCCCAACACTCACACTTCCACGTGACTTTGATTTATTTTATTTTTTTGTCCGCCATCTTAGAATTTACACCTTGAGCATTTGAAACTCCAAACCCCATCTGCTCAGCATAGTCCTTATAGTAGGCTTCAACCTCTTGCCAAGACTGGAAAACCATCCCTTCCTTAGGCTCCTCAACAACTACAGCTATTTCGTTGCTACCAACCACAGTGTGAGTCGTATGAATTGTTTTCACGGGAAATAAATACCTAACATTCATGTCATCTGCACAACTATGTCTTCTATACCCTCCTCCATATGGACGTTACCCCGAGACTTAACTCCACTGCCACAATCACCAACACCAACCTCACTGCCCCTTATAACGCTTTCTGTTTCCATTTCCATAATATCCGTCATAATATCAATCTTCTCCATCAAAAACAATTCACCCTTCAAATACAGAACACCGACATAAATACGATACAAATTAATACAGAACACCAACATAATTATAATACAAAATTCAACACAAATCAACCAACACGTTTTCACAGCACAAATTCAACCCAACACAGATATACAACCATCCGAAACAAATCAACCAACCAATTGAACAACCAACACAACCAATTTTCAAATAACCTCACAAATCAACAGAGGGATTTTTTTCATAGCATACGAAGACAACACGTTTTCAAAAAGTAAAAATTGCATTTTAAACAAAATCCTCCGGCCATTTCCGGCAACCTTAAACCCATTTTAACAGATGCGGAAATCCTCATAATCCCATTACTTTCAAAATTATTCCTATTTCGGTCGCAAATTTGAATTCAATTTCATGAATTGTTGGCGCATCAAGACAACAACAGAATAAAACTAACAACTGGAAGAACATAAAACTACCTCGTAATTCGAAGATGTGCGTTTTTTTCAACTGGGTCTGTTTACTGGGTCTGGAAAGCTGTACAAGCCTCCAATGTGTGAAAAACTGAAAACTACCTGCTAATTGATGGAGGCTTGTTTTCCAACTGGAACCTGGGTATGGAAGCTGTGAATACTTTCCCTCCAAAACGTCCAGAAGGTAACGTCATCTCTGTTATGGATTGACAGAAGGATGTCCCCACTCAGCATTGCTCCAAGATACACTCGGCAACACTTGACACATAGGCGAATCCGAGTCAGCAAGTCAGGAAGTGAAAAACTTCGATTTAATTTCCGAAATTCCACTGTGAGAAACTCTTCTATTTCTCACAGTGAGTAACAGAGATTTTCCCGTTGTCCAATCTAAGAATTAGTCTGTACCATGGTGCTAGTAGTAGATGGAATGATGTGTTGCTTTTACTAAGATGTTGTCCCTCTTTGGAGGCACTCCAAGTATCATTGGCCTTCTTGTTGGACTCGGTTAAAGAGGATAGATATAAGATATCTTGGTGTGACTAATGCCGATTTTGAGATGATAAAGTACATTTTGAATTAAGGAATAGGGTTCGAATTTCTTTCGGTTAACCTTTTCATACAAGGTAAAAATGCAAATGTTCGAAGAGAAAAAAATGTGTTGTGTGAGAAAATTCTCCACCTTCATAAACCCTCAGTTAGTGAGATCAAATTATCTGGTCGATATGTATCCTCTTCAAGTAAGGACTTCATTCCTTTTTGTCGAAGTATTTGCTTAGCGCCTTGCATAAACAGAAAGTAGTTTATCATTTGACGATCTTGGTGATTAATGCCTAGGAAGATCATACTCACTTCGTACCTAATAGATTCATTGTTTATGTATAAATCTTTTGGTTCGGGACATTTTGTTCTTTTGGTTCATGTGTTACTTTAAGAATAAATATATATACAATATAGTGATGACATTCTTTATTTTGGCTATATTTAGCATTTTTGCTTTACCTTATTATCTTGGCTTGGTAAAATAATTTTTTTAATAAGTCTCCTCTGTTTCCTATAAAGTGAGGGATTTCTTGGTGCAGTATGATTATGCATACATCAATGTTCATCATAATCAATGATGCGACTTCTGAACTGATAACTCTATGTTGTAACAAATTCTTTGTTATTCCACAATAACTACAGTGGAGTAAGTTTAAACGATAGACTTTTGAAACCAGACGTATTTCATATTTGCGTCCTATTCAATTTTATCTTAGTTTAAAGGTAGTGATGCTCTATTCATGGGGTTCCATGAATTTTAACTGTTTTGAGAGTCTGCTAGAACTAAACAGCAGTGTTGTATGTTTGAAGTAAAAAACATGAAAGGATTAACCGAATGTGCTAGCTAGTTTGCGATTAACGACAATTAACAACAACGAAGACGGAAAAACAAGTAACAAACGAGACAGGGAGAATTTACCGTGGGAAACCCGAGAACTGGGAGAAAAACCCACCAATCCACTATGGAGTAACAATTTGATAAAGATTAATGTAGTTTACAAGCTTTCAATCACCATGAAAGCTCCACCCCAAACTCACCCTCTCAAACACTCAAACCCTAAGTGTTTGGGTTTACATTGAGGCTCTCTCTCTCTCTCTCTCTCTCCCTCTCTCTCTCTCTACATCTTTCCCTTCATCCTCTTTCTCTCTACAATGACAAAACAAGAGTATATATAGTGCAAGAAGATCAACGGCTAAGATTACATCCCAAGAGAAATAAAAGAAATCGCGTCGCTAAAACAGGGGCTGTCGATTCGACCGAACCTACCCAGGGTTCGGTCGAACATAAAGTGCTTCGGTCACACTTCTTTCTTGGTTCGACCGAACCTCCTCTAGAAATCAAAGAGCTGTAGAGTCTGCCTCAAAACTAGGTTCGACCAAACTTTTCAACAGTTCGGTCGAACTCCCGCACTACGCAAACAACTCTTCGTAAAACGGCCATAACTCCCTCGAATCTTGACCAAATTAAGCTTATGACCAGTCATTGGAAAGCTCTTAAGACGAGCTATCACCTGCAACTTGAATCGTCTTATTACCACTTCTAGATCTTGAGATATGGCCATTTGAAGTTAGCCCTTTGCCATTCACCATTGCTTAACACCAAGCAATAGCCCATAGCTTAAAATCCTAAACTATGCACCACCTTAGCCTTCTTGAACCGTTCTCCACACTTCTCAAACCCAACAATCTCCCACCTAGAGATCGGTTCAAGTGTGAGAACAAACACACTACACATATACTCTCATGGCTTCTCCATTGTACTCTAACATCTCTACATAAGCCTCACAATCTCCCAACCCGAAAATCGACTTATCATCACGAGATCACACCAACACAATGAGCCAACCATTGTCATTAACATCTTTACTAATCACCATAGCAAAGACTCGTTTTCTCTACACCAAGAAAGCAAACCCACTTCTTCTAAACCAAGGAAGTGACATCAAAACCTTGACAAACTCATCACACAACCGAGGGGCTTTGCCATGTTCTCCATGCACTTTTACCATGCTCTAACCAAACACATGCACCCTCCAAAACAAAACACAAGCCAAAGGAATTCATCTTTGCTCTTGGAACAACTCACCATGCTCCCACCCGAACAAAACATCCTTTGCTTTACTTGCTTTCCACACACAATGCCCTTGTGTATGTGCAACACGCGTCCTCTTCACCAAGGAACACCACCAAAGTCTACACCAACTTTAGACACAATCATTTCCTTTTCACCAAGGAGACACCATCTCCTCTACACCAAGGAGACCAAACATCAAGATTAACACCAATCTTGATAAAACACTTTCTCTCAACCGAGAAAGCACCACTTCCTCTACACCAAGGAAGCAAACCGGAGTCTACACCAACTCCAACACACCACCTTCTACACACCAAGAAGGCAATGCAAACATTGAGATTACAACCAACCTCAAGAACACACTCATTTCCTCTACTCCAAGGAAATGACACCTCCTGTCAACCGAGGAAGAAAACATCAAAGTTTACACCAACTTTGATAAACATCACGTTATCCAAGGGATTTTCTTAGTTCTCCAAGCACTCCAACCGCACTCCACACGAACTCACCCTCCGTGACAAACACAAGCCTTTTGGGCATTTTCCTTTTGTTGATGGAACACTCCTACCATGCTCCCACCTCAACAAGCACATATACTTGCCTTTCATACACACAAAACCATGTGTGAATTCACCACTCACAACCACCATGTGAATCCTCATGATACACCTTCACTTGGCACGTCTTTCCCGGTCTTCTTCTATCATTGAAACACCAAACACCACGGCTTCTCTCCAACGACAATCCAACCAACAATGCCTACCGCAAAGATTCACATCACCTCACAAAATCCATGTGAGACCCCTTCACTTGACATGCTTTTTCCGGCCATCTTCCACAATTGAAACACCAAAACCATGGCTCTTCCTCAATGGCAATCCGACCAAGCCATGCCTCCACAAAGAACACACCCCCATGACTACCCATGTGCTTTCCAAGGTTTCATGGCACCACTCAATTGTCCCATGAACTTCAAACCCGAGTTCCCTCAACAATTTCTCCATGGCCCTCCCTCACACACAACATGTAGCCATCAAGATGGGAAAATTCTTGATATCCTTCAACTCCAACATCAATACTCCATAGATTTCAACCTCCTACTCCATCTTCCATTGTTAATCAAACCCAAAATTCAAGACTTTTCAATTCCAATTACAACCAATTAAAATCCATAACAAAGACTCAAATTTTGAACACCCACAACACCAAAATTGAAAATTAACACCAAAAATTCAATCCCTAAGTGTTTAGGTTTACATTGAGACTCTCTCTCTCTACATCTTTCCCTTCATCATCTTTCTCTCTACAATAACAAAACAAGAGTATATATAGTGCAAGAAGATCAACAGCTAAGATTACATCCCGAGCGAAATAAAAGAAATCGTGTCGCTGAAACAGGGGTTGCTGGTTCGACCGAACCTACCCAGGGTTCGGTCACACTTCTTCCTTGATTCGACCGAACCTCCTCTAGAGATCAAAGAGCTGCAGAGTCTGCCTCAAAACTAGGTTCGACCAAACTTTTCAACAGTTCGGTCGAACTCCCGCACTGCGCGGACATCTAACTCCCTCGACTCTTGACCAAATCGAGCTTATGACCAGTCGTTGGAAAGCTCTTGAGACGAGCTATCACCTCAAACTTGAATCATCTCAATAAAACTTCTAGATCTTGATATATGGCCATTTGAAGTCAGCCCTTTGCCATTCACCATTGCTTAACACCAAGCAATAGCCCATAGCTTAAAATCCTAAGCTATGCACCCCCTTAGCCTTCTTGAACCGTTCTCCACACTTCTCAAACCCAACAAAACACACAAAAAGTTGGAATCGATGTATGTTTGAAGTAAAAACACACAAAAAGTTGGGATCGAATGCATGTCAAGCTTCTTTCTGTACAAATATTGCAGGAATCAGAAGTAAAAATTATTTGATGCGTCTATTCTACTTCCCTGCCTCATTTTAGGATGTATTTAAATGTAATTATATCATTTGAATACAGAAGGAAAGACTAGAGCCTCATGCTCCCTTTCTTTAAATTTATTGCATTGGTTTACCTTTTGAATATTTGCTGTTACAGAGTAATTATGATTTTTTTCTTTTTTTTTTTTTGTTTGATTCACTTCAGTTTTCTTCCAGCTGGTGCATTTAGGAAATTTTCCGAAGGCATCTTTATGTATTTTATCATAATTACTCCAAATATAAACCGTCAATTTCCAAGACCATTGAGCTCCCCAACAAGTAGACAATTGTTATATTAGTACAGAACAATCCTTCTATTATTCATAATTTGAGCAATGATATTGTCCATTTTTGGCTGCTGTGAGTCGTAGCCTTGCAGGATAATGACTTTAAACATGTAGTAGGATTAAGATAGAAATGAACTACTATCAACTGATAGTTAGCAAAAAGAATTGCTGAAAAAGTCGCACATCATCACATCTTCATACTCGATCAAGCGAGGAAAACTCTACATAAAATGAATTCCAAAACTTTACAAAGAATATAAATATCATCCTCTGAAAGAAAGTTAAATGAACAACAAAAAAATCAGCTAGCAGATACATTCTTCTCTAATCTTCTAAATCCTAATACTCTAATAGTATGCTTAATATGTCTGCTTTAGATAGTATGGAGATGTAGCTTTGATCCTATGCCTTCGCTTTTCAAGAAATTGTCGCAAAGATTTCTTCATAGAAAGACCATTTTGTGTTTGACTACATAATTGCTCATATTGTAACTTTGGTGAGATTTGGTCTGCTCCGCCTGTTGCCGGAGATATACACGTTCCTTCTCCCATTTTTCTACTTGCTCGATTTATTATACCTCTTGCCTGAACAATATATTAAACACAAATTTAGTTGCATCATTCTAAAAATAATTATAACTTTTAACTCATTCCTTCATCAGAGCATGCTCGTTTCTGGGTATATCAAAAATAGATAAATATATAAAAAAAAATACCTGAGCTTCAGTAACATCACAAACGCAGATTGTTCCATTATAGAATATTGTCAATTGTTCGCGCTTTGAATCATCTACATTAGATCCTCTGTTAAGATAAATCACAATTACAGTACATAAATTAAACACATCCATATATGTTAATAGAAATTAAAAAAAAAAAAAAAATTAAACAAGGATAAAGATAAGATACATACGTGGAGCATGTAGTAGAAGAAGATGAGAGACGAAGCTCCAATTTACAATCCATCTTTTAATTTGTTTCTAGTTTTTCAAACAATTCCAATCCAATTTATATGCAGAAAGAAAAAAGAGAAAGAAAAAGAGTTTGGAATTAAAATGAGAAGCTAAGAATGTTGAAAAATATGACCAATTTTAATGAGGACTGAAGAAAGAAAGGCGGTTGTAAATTGGATTTAACTTTATAAAAACATGCGAGAAAAGCAGGAGTTTGAGAGACTTAGAGTTGTTGAGTGGAGGTTTATAAATAAAAGGAGCCGCAGCTTAAGAAAGATGGAAAATTAAATGTAGAAAATAAACACGTGAAAAATGATGGATTTAGGATTATGCATGTTGTGCGGCACACCGATTTCACTCTGCATATACAACAATACAGATTTTGTTTTGTCGACTACTACTGCGGTACTACCCTTATTAGCTGTCGTTGTCTTGTTGACATGCGGTACTACTACAGCATTAAACTTTTTTTTTTTTAAAAAAAAAGAGTTTATATATATCATTAATATCGTTAAACATACTTTACTAAAAATTACATTATAAAATACAATTAATATTTTGAGCATGATGAATCTAATTAGACTACTACAACGATTAAAAGAATTTTTGTTAATTGTGTAGAATTTCAGACGTAATGATTTTAGAAGTGAAAGAAATATTCTTTCAAAAAAAAAAAAAATGAAAGAAATATTAAGTACGGAGTATATCTCTTTTATATAAGTCAAGGTCTGAGGTGCTACTTTTTGTTTTTTAACACTAACTTTTATATGTGGCTAGTCATATGGTGTGGCCAGTCAAGGAGCCACCATGAGATTAATTGGTTAGTATTATAAGGGTTACTCAGTTAGGATTATAAGGGTTATTCTGACAGTGTTGTAGGAGTTACTCTGTCTATGTTATAGGAGTTACTCTATTTATTTTACAGGCGATCTCGAGGTATGACCAACCGCACATAAAACACTTTTTTTTTTTTAAATTTAAAAAACATAACACCACCTTCGAGAGCAAAATTTTAATATTGGAGTTAATCAAAATTTATTCACGTAAAATTTATAAAATTATAGGGTAATAGCAACCATTGAAGACTCGAAGCTAAACCGACATTGAACATCTCATCTACTAGATGAAACTTAAACCAAATAACCAATCATTTGTAATATACTACCTCCGATTTTTTTTATGTGCAACTTTGGTAGGCTTTACGATTCACGAGGCAAAACTTAATAATGGTGATTAATGTATTATAGGGGTATGTAATTAAGGTGGAGAGAGAATGTTCTGAAAATTAATCAACCACCCACTGCCACCACCAAGATCAGCCAACACCACCGCCGCCTTCACCAACACCACCGTCTGCTTCACCACCACCACTACCACCCCCACGAAACCACCACCACAACCAACTCCACGAAACCAACCCCACCCTCACGAAAACCCACTGAAACCCACCGACGGAACCACCACCTCCACGAACACACACCAAAACCCAGAACAACGACCACCCACCAAAACCCACCGATGGAATCACCAAAACCCACCCACCAGAACCCAGATCCACGACCACTCACCAAAACCCACACACCAAAACCCAAATCCACAACCACCCACCACAACCACGACCCACACCGCCTTCACCGTACCAACACCACTGCCGCCTTCAACACGGGCCCTTCACCACTACCAGTACCACCACTACCAACCCCACGAAACCACCACCACCCTCATGAAAACCCACGAAATCGCCGGTTGAAGTTGAAGAGAGAGAAAGAAGATCAATGGGGGAAGATGAGGATGACAGAGGAGAGAGAAAATATGGGGGAAGATGAAGATGAAGATGAAGATGAATGAAGATGGTTTTGAAGAGGAGAGAGAAAATATGAGGGAAGATGAAGATGAATGAGGATGGTTTTGGGTTTCTTGAATTGAAGATGAAGAGTTGATGAATTAGATTGGGTTGGTTGGGGTGAATATTGGGTAAGAATTAGTGACTAATAAAATCCGATTATAGTTAATAAATTGTGTTTTAATTTTTTAAATGAGGGTAAAATTGACATTTGACTAGTTTTTTTACTAAAAATAGAAAGAAAAAAGTAAGTTGCACATAATAGTGAGCGGACTAAAATGACAAAAGTTGCACATAAAAAAAACCGGAGGTAGTATATATAATGATAAGAGATTCAAGTTGTCAATACAATGCATAGAGCGTCATTGGTGCAAGTCATTCACTGCATTTACAGAAGATTCAGAAAGGCAATTTATATTCAAGGCATGGTATGCATTATTTACCTTTAAAACTTGTATCCATCTCAAAGTTTAATAGCTCTAAGTTCAATTCATAGTTAAACCAAGCAAAAAACAGATATGACTAAAAAAAAGTGCTTTTAAGATGATCCTAAAGATTTCGACAGCATTCAGACCCCTGTAAATAAACAATGTTTGGAACTGCTATAGATGATAAATCCAATTAAAACTATTTTGCATAGCTGCCAATTCTAAGAAAAAACTCTGCATAATCATAATTATAGTACTCCCTCCGTCCCATAATATAGTTCATGTTTTCCTATTTTGGAGATCCAAAATATTGTTCCTGTTTCTATTTTAGTTAGTATGTAAAGACCATTATACCCTCACTTTTTTAACTTTATTCATTGTACTTTCTAATTTACCCTTGAATTTTGCACATGCCTTGTACTTTTTTCCACTTTCTCTCTCCAACTTTAGTCTATGATTGTACTTTTCACTTTGAGTATGTACTTCATCCACTTTCTCCGCCTATTTCTTAAATACCGTGAAAAAACACAAACAAAAACTATATTATGGGACAGCGGGAGTATATTACTTTGTAATTATCTATCTAGCATTTTGTTCCTAATAGAAGCCCCTAACCTGTATGCTTCTGCTGTAGATTTGTAAAGATATACGAAGTATATATTGAGCACAAACATTACATTGCTAGAAGCACACCTTTAGGTTTACAATTGCGGCTTAGAAATAGTTGTGCTACATATAAACTACTGAATTTGAGGCTTTTAAGACCAAAAGTTAGCACCTTTGAAGCTATGTGAAGTTCAGTTTATCGTTACATACTGTATCATTGATATTAACCCTTCCCCTGTCCTTCAAACCCACCCGGTAAAAGTCATCCTCCATTCTCCACACTGCCCTTCCAAATAACCCTGCACCCTACTTGCTTTGTTTTTGGAATAAAATCTGGATGGTCATAGGTTATCATGAGGCTTTGATGTATAATCGAAGAGCATACATGTGAATTATATAATAAACCTGACCAAAGAGTATGTTAAGAATTACAAGCAAAAGTTACCATGTACATGAAAACTTACAACTTTTGCTCACACCTCATTACATGCCATTTCATCAAGTTTCTTATGTTTGGTATGCTCACCAATAAGGTCCGAACAATGTCTTCAATGATCTAGGTTCATCCCCAATATCCTTTTCAACCGCAGCATAAATAAAGTTTCACACTTTCACTCTCCTCCAACTCAGCTAAACAGGGTTGAGTTTAGTTGCTTATCCTTCCCACCTACACATGATTGCAGCACAAGATTACAATAGAATAACTACAAACGCGAATTATTTTTAAAAATGGCATCTCCTATTTAGAGCTACTCAACTTCTAAGCTATGTAAATGATACAGTAAAGATAAAATGTGGTACCTTGTAGCAGTTATGACCAAGGCCATTTTGCATCAGTCCAACTAAATTGATGATCTATTACATTTCTGTCTTCTCTGGGGCACAAACTTGTTTCAAAGTCCCCTGCCTTGCAGCAATTTAACTTCTTGTCACGTGATACAGCTTCCTCTCTATAAGCTGGATTATTATACCTAGGATGTTGGACGAATGAAACACTTTTCCACCAAAGCTTAAGAGCCTAGCACATGAAGAGAGTAAAGGAAAAACATACACTTGTTAAGTTGTTAGATCATACACACTAGAGCAATTTGCTCCCGGTTAATGCTATTTTTATTTTACCTGAATGTTCGTTTAAGAGATTTTAAAGCAGATGGCCAATGTATGAGACTTAAAAACTTTAAAAATCAATAATATGATCATATTTCATCAAAAGAAGATTTAACAGATAATGTGTGAGCTGGGATGAGAATAGAACTAAAAAGTGCCAGATATGTGTAATTTGAATTTGCAAATCCATCTCAAAGTTTGTAGCACTACAGTTGATCCTGCCAGTAAATGAACAATCCTACATGGAATTCTGTTTATGTGGGTCCATTTGAATGTGACATAGATTACCACTTATACCACTAGCAGAATACTTCTGTAATCCATGGCATAAAAGACTTGGGCACATCTTGAAAGACACAATGCATAAACTGTAAAATATTAGAAAATATGACTAAGAATTCTAAGAAGGGTGCTTTGAGTTTTTAACATTTCAAATCAGTTGAAACACAAAAAGTTACTTGTAGTACATAACATAGGATATAGAGCTATACTGTCTCATCGAGTCCTTAGCTAATTTCTAGTCATCTCTAGTCTCTACAATATCATGGATTCGTGATCAATCTCTTATGCTTTCTGTAAGTCTTATAGTTTTAAAGCCATAATATATTGGGATTTTATAGTAAACAACTTTATTTATAAATTGAAGTTAAAAAATTATGGAAACTGGAAGGTCTAGAGGACAAGAAGAAACTATGAAGCCTTATAATAGGAAAGTTTTCACCTCACTCTGAAAGTAATAAAAAGCTTTGCTTCATTATGATTATCATCTGCATTCTATAGTGTTGACTGGCCAGGGGCTAGATAAATGATGTACCATAGATGCATGTATCCGTTGGGCAGGCCAGTGTTTGTATGCTAAGGTCATTCGAAGCAAGTTCTTTTTCTAGATATCGTATCTCAATGATATTGAGCTTGCTTCCTATAGAAAAGGGGCGACAGATAAGACTTAGGACTTCTCAGATCAATTATGAAGGAAATATTATTGGAGATGTAAGCTGTATTCTTGAAATCAAACTCATAAAAGACAAACACAGAAGTTATGATGGGGCACTCCTTTACAAAGATATACATATATTGATGAGGTCCTCAAAAGATTGATTATTCAAAGATGAAAGGGCATTGATGCTCTAATGGATAAAGAGGACAAGATACACAAAGTTTTAAAACCGAGCAGGAGAGAGGAATTGAGAATCACTCCATATGTTTCTGACAGCATGTTGTATGTATGTATGTATTGGTGCGTACACAACAAAATGTTTCCTACATCACAAGATTCATAGGCCGCTACCAGAATAACTTGAAATTAATCAATGGAAAAGCATAAAGAAAGTCCAGACATATATCAAAATGCCCATGATGAATTTGGAGTTTCTTGAATACTGGAGATGTGGATCATAGTTGATGATGATTTTCCGGATAAATATCTACCAGATTTTATTGTACACTCACTCTTGGAGGTTTAGTCTACTTGAATGGTGTAAAGAGGTTAAGAGGAGTCATTAATATGATGCAAAGTTTTTAGCTTCTCACGAAGCTACAAATTAGGTTTCATTATTAATAAAATTATACATTGATGTTCAATTCGGTGAGTTTGTAAGTAGGTCTCTCAAGATATGTATTCAGTATAATGATAACACGGTTTATAAACATTGAAAATAATAATTTGACTTCATCCACTAGAAGTCAATAGCTTAAGTCTATAGCAGAACCATTCATGGAACTCTGCTAATCGTAATCACGATCATACTGATTTTTGTTTCTGTACTATTAAGATTTTGATAAGCTTGTATCTATCTTTCTTGTGTCATACATGTTTGTAGTCTGTACAAGGAGGTTAAAACTCGCATGCAATGAGCCAATGATTGAACAAGGGTATAAGTAAACAGATTCAGGTGTTCTGCACACTTTAAAGTAAGCTTGTACTGCTCTTGCACCTTAACGGGAGCTACTCTGTTTCCAATGTTTAAAGCCTTAAAGAATTTAAAAAAAGTTTTTCATCTATACAAAAGTTTACAAAAGATTTTGGTATTACTTCTCAGGGTCCTTTGTCCATACTCGGGATAATGTTAGAATGGACCATAATATGTTGACTGTAGGACAAACTCAGCCTCAATTTGGCATTTGCATTAAAAACAATAAACTTGGGATTCATTGTTTACAAGGTTTCAGTATGACTAAGGTATGGCCTAGGCTATCGTTCAAGCTTTAACATCCTAAAACATTTTGTAAGAACGAGTATACGCTGTTTCAATGTCAACCAGACTTAAATTTGTTACAAAATCAAGGATTACGATGTGTCAATGTCAACCAGACTGGCATTTAAATCAGAATCAAGGAATGCTTGATTCCTTCTGCAAATATTATGATCTCAACACCCAAATAGTTAACAATAATTTCCACAAGGGATCTATGTTATGTGAAAGGCCTAAAGTAAGATTAGAGCAATCACAATAAGTGGTAACAATGAGCTAAAGTAGAGCTCCAAGGACTATCCCTTTCATCAGGGAAGCTCATCCGCCAATGCTGGGTTCCATATAAACCTAGAAAGGCTAAAGCCCATTCTACAACTTGTTAATGGAAGATCCCAATTAACTACTAAGCCAAAGCTTCCGTCACTTTCAATCAAATGTGTCAGACTATTTCTATTTATATGATCTGAAAGCTATTCTTCCAAAGATGCTCTAAGAGACAAGGAAGGTTGAACTATCTAATTCTGAAAATGATTTAGTGCTTCCTCTGCCACAGACCCAGGTAAAACATGACTGGATTACTGTAATTCAAAGTGTATCTTGAAAAACATCATAGTAATGCAAAAAATATCCTTAAACAATTCAAGCAGTAGGATCAGGTTGAATAGGCTCAAATTCGAAAAAAAAAATGTTGCTTTCCTTGGAAAAGTATCACTTACATGCCAATATATCCAAACCGCAACTTTGTGGGGCATCAACCAGAAGAAGAATAATTGATCAACCTTCGAGGAACTCACTCTTTGCGCTCTTAATATAGCACAGAAATGTTCGCCAAGATCCGGGTGATGAACAGAGATAACAACTGACAAATCATTTCTAGGTGCTGTTGCCTTGATTTTCCAACTTCCTTGCATGTCCTGCATGATTTCTAATACGTCATTTATTATGCAATCAGTTCTTGTATGAGGAATCCGGCTAACACCAAATAGTTGAAGGTACATCTTTACAGAAGTTGAGTAGAATATCAAACTCATCTGCAATGCTGAGATACAACAGCTAATACTTATGCAATCCTAACATAACTCAGGCTAATACAGCTGCAACAGATTTGCCCTGATTTATAATTGATTTTATTCTTCAGACAAATACCACAGTGGCATTAAAATCACCTACTATATCATAAGAAAAGTGTACTACTGCATATGAATGAGACCCATCAAAGTAAAACAATTATCCAATCATAAATTTTAGTTTTTAAACATTCTAAATCAGAGATCCATTGAGTTTATTAAGTAAGTTCAGGAGAAATTAGTACTACGAGTCCAAGGATATAGCTCTGCCGATGCACATCATCAAGAACAAACCGTTGAGTAAAAGGTCTACTCATACAGCACATCATCGAGAAATTAACCTATCTCCCACCAAACTTTTTTCTCATTAATAGACACAAACTGATCCAAGGGTTAATTATACAAGATTAATAATCAAATTATACAGCATTTATTGATTTATAACAAGCACATTCCATATATATTGTACAGAACATATAGTATTATTTAAGAAATTCATATAAAACCCAATAGTCTTACCTATAACACAATAGTCCATTCAATTGTAAGAAATGAATAAATTAAGATGTCAGTAAGCAGTAACCTGCTCTGATATTTAATCCC
The DNA here is from genome assembly GCF_001683475.1 of Chenopodium quinoa. Lineage (NCBI taxonomy): Eukaryota > Viridiplantae > Streptophyta > Magnoliopsida > Caryophyllales > Amaranthaceae > Chenopodium > Chenopodium quinoa. Next base: position 4,567,858 of record NW_018742951.1, read on the forward strand.
ATGATTTATTTAGAAAAAGTGGTTCCAAGAAGGTGATTCACAATGAACAACAGAAATCTGAAAGAGGTTAGGAAGAAAATGTTTAGGCCACATGCATAGCCGATTCCTCCACCATGTATGCGCTATATTTTAGGCTATAGTTTTCTTAACACTTGGGGACCCAAACAGATGGTGCTTAAATCTATACTTTCAATAGTATAAGGAATTTCTCATGTTTGTGCGAAAGATTATTGTCCCACATTAAAAGAATGGTAGGAAGGTAGGCGGTAGCTAGCATATAACTTTGCAGCCTAATCATCCTATATCATGATTATGATTATAATAAATTATAATAGTTCTTGTCTAAATGCAAAGACCTCTATCTAAGTACAACAGAAACATGTGATATCTTTTGAGTCTTGGCAAATAAAATAAATAATGCTTTGCACACTTATGAATTGAAGGGTGGAAGAAAGGTGAGCCAATTAGTTTGCCAATGTCATACCATGAAAGGGCTAACATGTAATGCTTTTGCAACCACGTCTGAGCTTGGGTTAAAAACAAATGAAACTCTTTCTCCCCAAGGTGTATTAGTTACCTAGACGAAAACCAAATTTTGTCAATATCACAGTAAAAATGAAACCTGATAAACTGTAGTAAATTAAAATACAGTATGCTAAAGGAATCTATATTGACAGAATCAAAAGAGTAATGCATAAAGAATTTGAAAGGTGATTCAATCTCAGTATTACCTCTGCAATACACTTCTTCAAACTGGTAGAAGAGTTTTCTTGGTCATAGCAGTAGTATAAACTCAACGGATTCTGTTCATATCCCACACTAGGCGGTATTGTTAAGAGAAAACTGCAAAATAAAAGCACTGTTTTTCAGAAATGTACACTACGTACATAATTTAGGCCAAATATTCTTAAAAATTCCTAAATTGATATTTTGGAAGAAAATTGATGGCATATTGACAAGTTTATCATCCAAGACTCCAAACACAGCTGACTTTTTACAGAATGAATGTAGATTCAACTTATGAACAGCAAATGGACTCCAAAATATTCATTCGTTATTAATACTGCAACACATTATAATCGAAAAGTTTTTATATTGAAAGTTGTACTATTATACTCGAACAATCTCTCAACCCCATTTTATCAATCAATCAATCAATCCATCCATCAAAGTCTTCATTCCATAAGTAGGGCGGTTATATGAACCAGAAGTGATTATTCCATGAAAAAATGTCAAGTGCGAGTAGTTTCAACCCCATTTTAAGTATATTAAAATTATATGAGGCTTACTTTCTTAAATACCATGAAAAAGTCTGTTAGAGGCTAGAGCGAATAGTTTAAACTTACACGGGGCCAGTAGTCCCAGTAATGTTTCGAGCCTCGTCAGCCGATAGATGGTTAGAAGAAGGTGAAAGAGGCGAGACATCAAGATGAATGAGCGCATAACGAACATTGTATTTAAAAGAGTGGTGGACAGGACGGCGGCGTTCGTGCCAAACAACTCCTTCGTAAAGAATGATGCCGTCGTCATCGGAAGGGAATGCCCGACGGATGAGGAGTCGGAAGGGGAGGAGGAGAGAAAGAGCAAAGGAGATAATGGAATTCCAAATTATGGAGCCTAAGAGATAGAGTAACTCCATTTTTATGAAATTGTGGCGATTTTTTTTGGTTTTGGGTGGGGAGTTTGCTGGTTTTGATGGATTGGGTTGGTTTTGGGAACTAATGATTCTACCCAAGATGAGTGGTGGGTGACTGGTGAGTGGTGATAAGCAAGTCCACGTATGTTTATTATTACTCTCAACTAGTGTGTTACCCGCACTTTGTTTCAAGTGATACTTTAAATACACCTTTGTGTTTTTTTAAGTATTACATTAAGATGGGCATATAATTTTAGACAAATTAATTGACTTAAATAAAATAAGAGGTGAGTGGTACAGACATACAATTAGAAGGTTAAAAAAATGTAAGAGAAAATAGTGCGATTAATAGTTGAAAAGTAATCAATGGAAATAAAAAAATTATAGTGGGTTTTGATGGGACCATGAGAGGAGAGAAATATAATATTAAAATGTAACCTTTTTTCCAAAAACAATAAGTTTATCATTATTAAAATACGACCACATTTGGTAAGTGTACACTTATTAAAACACGGAGGGAGTAATTTCTTTTTTATATTAGACGCATTAAAGAATTTTTAATAGACGCTTTAAAAGACTTTTTAATTTATATTTTTTTTATTGTGAGTAAATTAGAATACAATGACAACAATAAATTATTGGATTAATACCGTTTTTTAATCCCAACTTTCACCAATTTATTTTCATTAATCCCAACTTTGGATTATTCCTCAATAATCCCAACTTTAAGGTATTCTTCATACCCAACCGGTAAGTAAACCTGTTATATCAGGTCACTTGACACGTATCAAGTCCTGATTGGTCTAAAAATTTAAAAACAAAATCAGAAAAACCCAGCTAACCTCCCCTCCCCCACTGTCCCACCCTAACCTCCATTACCACTGCCCAGTCCGCCGCCCCTCCCCTCGCCGGAACGCCGCGTCTCCCCCACTCCTTGCGTCGCCGTTTTCCCCCCTCCCTCGAAACCCCCTCCCATTCCCCCACGCAGCCATCAAAACCCCAAAATCGCAGCCACGAAACCCACAATCACAGCCACGAATCTCCAAAATTGCAGCCACCAGCCACGAAAACAGAGGTTTCAGCCAAAAATCCCAAATTGCTCCTCCCACCACCACGAAACCTTAGCGGCTAGGGTTTTCGATGGGGACTTGTTATTCATCGCCCGCAAATCTCTACATAAAGCCCACATTTTATAATTTTTTGACAAATTTGCCCTTTTTATAATTTTAACCGAAGATAAATTTTTCGCACTAAAAAAATGTGGAGCAGCACCGGATCGCCGAGGATCACCGGAGAATCGCCGTCGTCATCGGAAAACGAGGTTCGTAACGCATCGTAAGGACGAAATGGTGGCTGGCGCCTAGCCAAAAGGCCATGCCGTGGTTGTGGCGCCTAGCCAGGACGCCGCCACCGTGGTAACGGCGCCTGGTGGAGAAGCCTCGACCATGGTAGTGGCGCGTGGCCAGGACGCCGGAGCCACGGCCAGGACGCCGCCACCATGGCGGCGGCGTCCTGACCAGGCGCCCAGGCCGTGGCTCCGGCGTCCTGGCCAGGCGCCACTAGGGGAATATATATTTTTTTTTTTATTTTTTTTTTATTTTTTAATTTAATCCCCTTTTTTTTTTTTGTTTTTTTGTTTTGTTTTTGTTTTTTTTTTTATTTGTTTGTTTGTTTTTATTTTTGTTTGTTTTTCTTTTTTTTTTTTTTTTTAATTTAATCCCCTTTTTTTTTTTGGTTTTTTTGTTTTGTTTTTGTTTTTTTTTTATTTGTTTGTTTGTTTTTATTTTTGTTTGTTTGTTTTGTTTTTGTTTTTTTTTTATTTGTTTGTTTGTTTTTTTTTTGTTTGTTTGTTTTGTTTTTGTTTTTTTTTTTATTTGTTTGTTTGTTTTTTTTTTGTTTGGTTTTGTTTTGTTTTTGTTTTTTTTTTTATTTGTTTTGTTTTTTTTGTTTATTTGTTTTGATTTGTTTTTGATTTTTTTTTGCTTGTGGTGTTTTATTTTGTTTTGTTTTTTTTTTGGAATTTTTTTGTTTTTGTTTTTGTTTGCTTGTGTTGTTTTATTTCCTTTTAATTTTTTTTGGAGGGAATTAATTTTTTTTTTAATTAAGTTTTTTTAATGCATCTTTTATTTTGTGTTTGTTTTTGTTTTATTTTGTTTTATTTTGTTTTGTATTTGTTTATTTTTTTTTATTATGGTTTTTTTTGTTTGTTTATTTATGTTTGATAAATTTGAAATGAAATGTGTGTTATTATTTTTTTTTTTAAATGTATTATGCGTTAAATATAAAAATGATATTTAGAAATTTAAAATTTAGAAATTGCGTTTGTGATAATTTTGTGTTAAGTGTATTAATTTAATCTTAATGTAATTATATTTATACGTTATATGTTATTGTTACAGGATTATGGTGGAGACGGAAATGATTACAGTGGGATTTTTGTACATGATGGCCTGTTCGAAGATGCTCAACAAGCGATTGATTGGGCAAAACAGGTTGCAATTAGATCAGGCTTTTGTTTAGTAGTAGCAACTCATAAATCTCAACGGGATGGTAGAATGGATCGCATTTTGAGATGCGACCGTTATCGCAAAAGAGAAGAACGAGATTTCAGTAAAGCGATTCGGTTTGACTCAAAGCGGAAAGGTTGTGGGTGTCAGTTCCGAGTTAAGGTTCGACAACATCAAAGGCGTGACGGTTGGGAAGTGAAGGGTTACGGCAAATGGGGATATCACAACCATGAGCTGATAGCATACAAAGTGGGGCATCGGCAGTTAAGCGGCCTAAGTCCAGCTGCGAAACTAGTTGTAAAAGAAATGAGTGATGCTCAAGTGAAGCCCGCTAAAATATTAGCGTCTGTGTTAGAGAAATTCCCCGAAGACCAGCCAAACCGAAGACACATCTACAACGTCAGACAGAAATTGAGGTTTGAACGGTCAGAGGGAAGGAACCCTATACAGCAGCTTCTGCACCAGGCACAAGCACGTGGTTACCTTTACTGGTTTGAATCTGACGAAGACACATCGGAGGTAACTCATTTGTTCCTTGTCCATCCTGATTGTGCTGATATGATTTCGTCTTGGCCATCTGTGATTTTGATCGATTCAACGTACAAGACAAACAAGTACAAGTTCCCACTGGTTGAGATGGTTGGGATGGCTCCAACGAACCAGAACTTTCTGATTGGTTATGCAGTCATGAAGGATGAGACGGCTGCGAGTTACCGTTGGGTGTTGGAAAAGTTGAGAAACTACATCGGCCCAAATGTACAGCCATCGGCCATCGTAAGTGATTGTGAGGGAGGTCTTTTTGCCCCTATAGCGGAGCTGTTTCCGGAGTCGAGCCATTTACTGTGCACATGGCACATCAACAACTGCGTGAAAGTCAAAGCCTACAATATTTTCAACAAGAATTTAGTAACAGCAGAGACATTGGTAAATGGTAAGTGGCGGAAGATCATGCAAGCTACCACAGAGGCAGAGTACGATCGAGCCTTGGAAAACTTCAAGGATGCGTACAAGTGGTGCCCGCCAATCGTAGACTATGTGATGCACCAGTGGGTACCTCAGAGGGAAAAGTTTGTCAAATATTGGACGAACCAAGTTCTTCATTTTGGGAACACTACGACATGCAGAGTCGAGAGCGCTCATAGAGCTTTGAAGGACTGGATTGATTCTTCCACGGCTGCTCTGGATACACTGTTCGAGAGAATAAACAAGGCTATTGATACTCAGAGGAACGGCATCAAGAACTATCTCGAGGACTCCAGACGACGACATGGCATGTTGTATGGCCATTTCATATTTAAGATTCTCCACGGTCGTGTGTCACACCACTGTTTGGGGTTGATTCTGAGCGAGTATACCAGGATGAGGGAGTTGGGCGATGAAGTGGCTATTCGGTGCGGATGTGCTATATCAGTGACTCATGGATTACCTTGTGCATGCACCATTCACCGCGTAATTACGCAAGACAGGGCGTCGTTACATGTCGATCAGGTTCATCCATTCTGGCGGACGCTCGTTATCGGAGAGCATGCTGTTCCGCATACGGTTCACCGTGAACAGGAGGAGTTGGAGCAGTTTCAGTTGATGTTTGACCAAGTGTCCTCCAGTCACCCTTCGATCATTCGTAGTGCTACACACATACTTCATGACATGTTCAATACATCGTGTTTGGATACCGAGGAACCGGAAGGGGTCGAGCGACCTAGGGGTCGACAACCACGGCGGAACAAGAGTGCGTTTGAGTACATTCGCGGTCGTGGCCGTGGCCGTGGCCGTGGTCGTACATCCTCATCAAGTGGCAGCCAATCATCGTCGTCGGTGAATATGCCCGGCACCGGTAAGACATTCGACTTCAATTTCTTTTGTTGACTGTTTGATTAGTTTACTGTTGACTTGTTTATTGTGTTTATTGATGTGTGTAACAGGGAGAATGGACATTGAACATTTTCCATATAAGGACAGGATCCCTAATATCATGATGCCATTCTTGGACGGGTGGAATGATGTCATTGCAGATGGTAACTGCGGATTTCGGGTTGTGGCGGATGTGTTTCAAATGGGTGAAGACAACTACGGTTTAGTGCGGCAGTTGATGTACAGTGAAATCGCATCAAACCGAGATGTGTATGGCCATGTGTACGGCGAGGACTTGGATAGGTCTCTGCAGCGTATCCGGTGGGGAGGGGGACCTTGCGATCAAAATCATTGGTTCGATGCGCCACTTGATCTCTTTGCCGTTGCAAACATCTACAAGTGTGCAGTCATGCATTTCGGCCTTGGTTTACATAGTCGAGCCTATTATCCATGTACAACGGTTCTGCCCTGGTGTTCGCGCGAGACCGTCACCAGACCGGTAAGGGACGTTGCTATTGGATTTCTTGGGCCGTCATACAGACATTTTATCCGATTAGACATGTCACCCGATTTTCCGGTCCCACATATCATACCGAAGTGGTATGAAATTCGTAGAGCAAGCGTGGAGGGTTGGGATGCTTTGTACCATGCTCGCGTGCAACAGTGGAACAATTTAATTGCCATGTAATTTTTGTTGATGTACACCTACCTTTTACTATGAGGCCTTGTATTGTCAATACTATGTCATTTCTATGTGTTCATTTTTAAAAGATAATGTTTCATTTTAAAAACTAACAACAATAATTTCACAATATTACAAACTAAAAAGATACTATTGAATTTTAAAAACTAAGAACAATAATTTCAAATATTACAAACTAAAAAGATAATGTCTAATTTCAAATATCAGTAATCCCTCTGTGACGCCCACTGCCACTGCTCAAGGGTCCGTTCCAGATCGTCAATAACAGCTCTGCCTGATGCACTCGTCATGCAGTCCCTTTCCTCAAAAAGTCGGTGTCCCAACTGCATAATCTTGCCCATCCACTACACAAAACAAAAAACATGAAACGACGTATTATACATATATATATTAAAATAAGAGAACAACAAATAAAAGATGAGACGTACCGCATAAGAGGCAGTGGCAGGTGGCACATCGTCATCATCTGCGTCGTCGATGTCTTTGATCAACCTCGGGTGCGAGTGCCGGATGTACCATTCCATGTAGTGCTGGTCACACATGGCAATCACCCCACTTGGCGGCCGCTGCAGCTCCGCCGTCCATAGGCGGGCAACCATCGGAAACTGCTCCCACATGGATATCATGTTTGCCGGCCATTGGACGACGTACTCCTTCGACGACGCAGATCGTACCGCCTTACTGGGCCATGCCGGTGGAGGTGGGACAACTTGGACAAATCCAAGCTGGCGAAGACAGCGCTGCGGCATGTACGCCTCTACGATCTCGCGATACTGAATCAGTCCGGTGTAGAGGGTCCTGGGTACCCTATTACTAGGGTTCTGGCCGAAAGGCATCCAGTTCACCTGCACATTATTTAAAATCAGTAACAGTCATAAAATAAAGCATCAGATTGTAAAAGTAGAAATAATTTAATCACTGTACCTCTAAGGGGGACATCCTGTCAAGCGATAACCGTATGGAGCGCAGGCGGTCAACGGACTTCTTCTCGACACGCGGACTCCACGCACAGGCACGTGGCTGGCCATCACCAATGGGAACCGGGTCGAGGTGTGGTCGAAACGCAGGAAAATACTCGTATATCCAGGTCTGTAACAACGTCAGACATCCAGTGATACCTGCTGCATCAGCCCGGCTCGAGAATCCTAACTGGCGATACAGATACGCCAGCGTAGCCGACCCCCAAGAAAACTGGCCTACTCTGTCGGGCTCACACGCTTCAACTATGTCGCGTGGCCTGAGCTTGTTCCCGCTCTTATCCGGAAACAAGGTACACCCGAGAAGAAGAAAAACATATGCAGCCAGCTGTGTGTCCTGCGTCCTACGTGCCGTAGGGTGCAAACATCGCTGCAAGACGGCTGCGATCTTAACGCCGCCGTGATCCCACACACCAAGTGCCGATGTGTACAGCGCAGCCCTATCCACCGCCAACAGCTCCGCTAGTAAATCTGCCTGATCCGCATCAGTGACGACAGATGCTCGGTTTCCCTCCACGGGAATCCCAAGGATGGCCTCGACGTCATGCAACATGATCGTCATCTCACCGAACGGAAGGTGGAACGAGTTCGTATCCGGCTGCCATCGCTCAACGAAAGCCGTGATCAGCGTCCAGTCAATCCTGTCGTGCATGGTGGCAGGAAGGTGACTCACTCTAGTGCCCCTCAATCGCCCGACCATCTCGCTCTCCTCCGGCCAAGCATCAGCCCAGCTACACAAAAACCTACAAGTCTTTTCCCGGGTTTGGCATTTCAAAATGCCTGTATCCAAAGCCCTCTCCTGGTCCTCCCAAATACGGGTAGCGATGTGTCCTAAAAAGCTAGGAATCACACTCCCGTCTATAGGTCCCCCGACCACCTCACCCCTCACCATCCAAGAATCATTAACGGCCCTCGACCGTTTTCTGCTACCCGCAGACACAGTGGACGCAGATGATGTGCCAGATCTACTAACAAACCTACCATCTCGACCCTTACGCACATCTACCCTATGCGTCTCATACGTATCATCAAGCCTCTGACTGAATGGACCGTAATCATCATATGGTCCACTCTGATCGTCGACATCCTCATCTGCATCATCCTCGTCCTCGACCTCCTCCTCCTCGACCTCCTCCTCCTCCTCATCATCATCATCATCATCATCATCTTGATCGTCCGCAGAACAGTGCACCCGTTCTCTGCGGGCCGAGGCCGAAATACCACGGGATCTAACGTGTCTGGGCCCCGAGCTCTCCATTGAGTAGATCGTACTCCTCACGACGTCAATACTCTTCCCCGCACCAGGTCCAAATTGCGATGCCTAACTCCAAGTAAATAATGAAACATAATAACGAAAACAAATTAAAAAAAGTCGAAAATAAACACAAAAGCAAATAAACAAGTCACGGAAATAAAATTATAAACATAAAAAATATAAATATATACAAGACAATATACATATAAACATAAGAAATATAAACATAAACATATACCAAAAACAAAAAATATAAACTACAAACAAAAAAAAAAAACAAACATAAACAAAAACAAAAACAAAAAATATTACCAAAAACAAAAAATATAAATACAAAAAAGGACGAAAATAAACACAAAAGCAAATAAACAAGTAACGGAAATAAAATTATAAACATAAAAAATAAAAATATAAACAACACAATATAAATAAAAACATAAAAAATATAAATATAAACATAAAAAAATATAAATATGAACAAAACAATATACCAAAAACAAAATATATAACCAAAAACAAAAAATATAAACAACAAACTAAAAAATGAAAAACATAAACAAAAAATCAAAAATGCAAAGAAAAAACCAAAAACAAAAAACTAACAAAACTTAAAAAATTTAAAATTGCAAAAACTTAAAAAAAGAAGAACATCAAAATTTTAAAGAAAATTTATAAAAAAAAAAGGAACTTATAATTTTTTAACATACAAAAATATAATTCAAAAAAAAAAAAAAGACATAGGAACATAAAATTAAAAATTAAAACCAGAAACAATTTTTTTTTTTTAAAAAAAATAGAACATAAAATTAAAACAAATAAAAAAACAAAATTTAAAAAAAAAAAAGATAAAAAAAAAAGGGAACATACAATTTAAAAAAAAGAAAAACAAATTTTTTTTAAAAAAAAAAAAAAAAAATTCGAAAATAAAATTTAAAATTAAAAAAAAACAAAAAAAAAAATTTAAAAAAAAAAAGAGAAGGAGGCGCCTAGGCAAGACGCCCGTACGGTGGTGGCGGCGCCTAGCCCAGACGCCAATACCACGGCCGTGGCGCCTAGCCTATGCGCCGCCGCCGTGGTAGTGGCGTCTGGGCTAGGCGCCGCCACCACCGTATGGGCGTCTTGCCTAGGCGCTTCCTCCGTGGTGGTGGCGTCTCGCCTTGGCGCCCCACCGTCGCCGGAGGTTTTTTTTTTTAAAAAAAAATTACAAAAATTTAAAAAATTACCTTCTGGCCGGCAAACCGCCTTCCGCCCACCGCCGGTGCCGCCACTTCCTTGCCGGGCCGCCTCGACATAGCTCTGGAAATAATTTAGAGAGAGAAAGTGGAAGTAGAGAGTAGAGAGAGAAATTGTGTTTTTTAGTTTGAGGGCAAAAGTGTCATTTCACTCTTATTTTGTGGGCTTTATGTAGGAATTTGCGGGCGATGTTTAACAGTTCACTTTCGATGGTGGGGAGGGATTTTTGGTGGTTTTCGAGAGTGAGGAGGTGGTCTTAAGGGGTTTTCGAGTGGAGGAAGAGGTTTTAAGGGAAGGAGTGGTCGCCGGAAAACTGGAAAGGAGATAAAGAGGGAGGTTGGGGAATTGCAGCAGGAAAACGGGAAAGGGAGATAAGGAGGGGGGGAATTAGCGGCGCAAGGAAACGGGGAATATCAGCAGCTGGTGCTGTGGTTTTTGGGGTTGGTTGGTGGCCGGAGTTAGAAGGGGTTTTATTGGTGGTCGGGGTTGGGGTTTCGGGGAGGGGGATGGTGGTTTAGAGAGTAGTGGCCGGAGCAGTGACTCCAGTGGTAAAGGAGGGCCGGAGGTCCGACGAGGGAGGTGGCTGGTTGCATAATTGGGCGGGTTGCCGGATTGGCTGGGTGGGTTTTTTTTTTGGTTTTATTTTGTTTTTTTTTTTTAATTTTTTAACCAATAAATTTGCGACACATGTCACTTTAACAAAAAAAAACAAAATTAACCCATTCAACCGGTAACCGGTTTTTGGGATTGAAGAAAGATAGGCCGCCTTAAAGTTGAGATTATTGAGGAATAATTCAAAGTTGAGATTAATGAAACTAAATTGGTAAAAGTTGGGATTAAAAAACGGTATTAATCCTAAATTATTTTGGATTTTTTTTGTTTTTTATTCTACATTTTAATATTTGTATGTATTTATATATAAATGTGAATTAGTAAAGCATGATTTATTTCTAACTAAGATGGTAATACATGTAGTTTTCATTCAATGAGGTTTTGTTGAATGATGACATGACGTGATATTGGTGTAAGCAGGGGTACACATGGTTGTTGAATGATGATGTGGTATGATATTGGTGTAAGAAGGGGTATACGTGGCACTAGAAAGTTTTAGAAATGTCTTTTTATTATATAGTACAAATACGGGTGTCTAATCGATGCTTGATTTGGCATTAGGTCAAATTCAATCCTACATCAAAAATTCCATTAGTTAAATAGTGAGGATTAATCCCCTTACATAGAATATTATTTTTCATATAACCCAATAAATATACTCCCTCCGTGTTTTAATAAGTGTTACACTTTGACCGCCACATAGTTTTAGGCAATTTAATTGACTTAAATAAAATAAGAGGTAAATGGGGTAGTTGGAGTATTATAAAATTGTAAAAGAAATATAGTGGGTTAATAGCTTATTGAAAAGTAATGAATGTGAGAGGAAAGAAATAATAAAAAAAGTAATAGTGGGTTTGGGTGGGGATCATGGGAGGAGAGAGATATTATATTTAAATGTAGTTTTTTACTAAAAAAGGAAGTGTAACACTTATTAAAACACGGAGGGAGTACTCATCGTTGGTGGCTTGATGTTGCAAACTCTAAACCCTTTCAGCAAATCTTCCAAGTTTCATTGATTAAGCTTGAAACCTTAAATTAGAAAGAGACAAAAAGAGGTGTCTTATTTCAATTTTGTGGTGTGAATTTCAGGGGAAAAAATACTCCTTCTGTTGAATAGGAAATAACCGTAAAATAAAAAAGGAAAGTAGGAGAAAAAAAGAGGTATAGATAAAGTAAATACTCCCTCTATTTCATAATATTAGTCTCATTTAGAATTTTTTTATGTAAATTAAGAAAAGGGAGATTCTTGGAATAAAGTACATTGATACCATTAAAATACATTAAGACCATCCTTTTTTGGAATAAAATACACTGATGCCATTAAAGTACATTAAGACCATTTTTGGGAGGATTAAAATTGAGGATAATATGTGAAAATAAAGAATATATGTGAGGGATGAAAATTAAAATAAAGTAGGATTATCTTTTTAAAAAGTCCAATATAAAAAGTGGGACTAACATCGTGAAGAAGAGAGGGGATTATAGAAGAGAATGGGGTTATAACTTATTGGAATGAGAGAGTGTGAAAGCCTGAAAGGCATGGGAGGCTACTTGATGCCAATGTTTTGAAAGGGGAAAATAAAAACTTACCCGCATTATCTTAGCAAAATATTAAAAAATAATAAATAAATTAAAAAAAAAAAAAAAAAACTAAGGTTAAGCTAGGGGTACTCATCTAACACAAGGGCAGCCCATGACCCGGCCCAACACCCTTCTTTTTTTTACCAGGTTGGGTATGACCCATTAATTTTGAAAAAATGGAAAAAAATAACATCCTTAAATTTAGCGGGTTAGCAAGTCAAAAAAACCGATTGCGGTACTTTGAAACACCCTCACTTACACCCAGACAAACCTTTAAGGCGCAATGCAAGAGTTACCGATTTGCATAGAATAGTGGACATCGAAAAGTGAAACTAATTGTAGATTGTGAAATAGTTGTTCGTTTGTTTGTGGAATTTACTCCTCCCAACTCTCCTTATATTCACATCATCCGAAAGTATAAATCCATGATATGATTGCTCATAAGAATGGGAATTCATAATCGAACATAAAGAGAAGTTAACTGTGCTGGTGTCTCTTTTAATCAGAAGTTATCATATTTGAAGTAGTCCCTAGATATTTTCATGTCATTTTATTGGAGGACTTTGGTGGAGTGGCTTGTCTTAAAATGGTCCCGAAAATTATCTTAGTTTAATTTTTTTATTTGCTTTCTTTGTTGTTTTTCCTTTGTTGTTTTTGTTTTGTTCGTTTCTTTAAGTCTAGCTTTCCTTTGTTTTGTGGCTTGCCCCTCAGCTTCACCAAAAATAAAACCTACTACTTTGCTTTGCTACAAAAAGGTTCGGGATTCCGATTAATAAAACAAATCTTATAGATAAAGTATGAGGAAGCCCAGGTTTATCATTTAGATAAACCTCAGCCGTTTATCAAATGGTATAGTAGTAATTAAGTCGCCTTGGTTTTCGCGCAATGGGTTTTTATATTTTTTCTTTTGTCATTGAATAGCTGGCACAAACGGTGCCTTGTTAACACTTGCGTTAACTTTTACCCAGCTTCTCCCTTCTACAACAATGGAGGAAGGTCGTTGCCCACAAAAATCAGTAAGAAACGAAGCCAATTGCTCGCAAAATCAATAAGAAACGAAATCAGTTGCCCACAAAAATCAGTAAGCCATTTTCATCACCATGTTTTCCTTCATATATCTATTTCCTCCATTACAATTACTTGACAGCCACCATTTCTACAACCACATTTCTGGCGGCTTCGGCGCGAATTAAAAGAAAACCCTAAGATAAAAGGGAGAAATAAAGGATAAGATTTTTCTCCCTCTTTCATCTTCCATTGAAGCTGCTCATGAGGGGTTTGAAGTTTTTATTTTTGGGGAAAGAGATGAAGAGGGAAGAAGATAAAGTATTGCTAACTTTGACTAACGGCAAGGCTAATAACTTTCCTTGACAAAAATATAAATTGACAAAATTGTCCCTACTATTCATGTTTAAATAGTCCGATATACCCTTTGATAAACAAATCAAGTTTATCATAATGATAAACTTGAATTTGCTCATAAAGTATTATGTTATGTTAGGCCCTCTTATATATTCTCCATTTTTTTTTCTAAATAAACTGAAATTATATTTACTAAACTAAAATTGTTTTTACTGAATTTAAATTATTTTTACTAAATTAAAATATATTTCAGCGCGTTTTATGTGGCTGGCCACACCGATTAAGTGACCCTTGATCGATTGAGTAAGCCCTAAATAAGTACCTCTGACCACACGTGTGGCCAGCCACATATGAAACTTTGAATTATTCTAAACTTAATACGAATTACTCCCTCCGTCCCATAATGTCGTGCTTATTTCTCAAATAACATTGTAATTAAGGAGAATGGTGGAAGTAGGGGAATATTCTAATGAAAAGATAAAAAGTAGAGAATATTATATAGGAATAAAAAGTAGAGAATATTGTATGAAAAGAGAAAAAGTAAGTAATGACTTTTTGGGTATATGTGTATTTTGTATGGAAAAGATAAAAAGTAAGTAATGATTATGTGCTATATTTAGAAATAGGCACAATATTTTGGGACATCCAAAAAGGAATACAGACACGAAATTATGAGACGGGTGTAATAATATTTAGTCTATTTTAAGTTATTTTTATAAGTTACTATATATCTATAAATATTACGAAAATAATAACCGCTAATGTCATCACCGTCTATGTATCACTCTCATATTAAATTTTTTCTCGCCTAAATGTAAGGATGATTTAAATTTGTTTTCTTCTTTTTTTTTAGTTACCCTATTTAACATTGCATTAAAAAAAATTATACAGCTTCTACCATACAAATACCACTTTATCATCTTATCTTAGGAAAGTGAAACAATTTTTAGTGTCACAATAATAAATGACCTCTTACGGTCCGACTACTGTCTTTCCCACTATCGTTTCATCATCCCTTGGGTAGCAAAGCTTTCCACTCTCTCATTTCCTTAAATTTTACTCAGTATTTCAATCTGCTCCATTTACTCAATTCTTAGCCTTTTTTATTTATTTATTTATTATTATTTACTTGTATTTTTTAGGAAATTTTGTCAAAAAAAAAAACCACTTATAACAACTTTTTTGTTAGAAAAAACCTTAAAAAAGTTTTTTGACAACTAGAAACCAGATTGTAAAATTTTTTTGGCAACTAATTTCCCATTAATTCTTCTAATTACTCATAATTATCACTTAACTATTTGATAATTAAGTTGATTTATAAATTAAAAAAAAAAAAAACAAAACAAAAGCCACCCTCACCACCACCACCCAGCCACCCTCTCCTTCTCCCTCTCCCGTGGCAGCAGCCCCCTCCCCCATCCCCAGCCGCCACCTAGAACCCCCCACCCCTGTCGACTAACCTCCACCGCCGAACCAACCCCCTCCCTTTCCCCTTTACCCTCGCGCGACCACCCTCCTAAACCCTAACCCAAAAATTCCACCCAATAGAGTGGCTGTGAGGCTGCGGCTGCGACCAAAGTTGGTGCGGTGAGACTTGGGCGGTGCCAGCGCTGATTGGTGAGCCGAATTGTTGACGGTTTGAAGAGGTTTTGTGATTTAATTGTGATTGCTGATATTTGGTGAAGGAAGTAGGTTGTGATGATGTGTAATGTGTTGTTGCGGAGGGCTGGTCGAAGCAGGGGAGCTCGTCAGGCAGCAGCCAAAGTCGCAAACGCGACGGTGGATTGGAGGTTGGTCGCCGAGAGTGGGGGTTATAGGCGGCGACTCAGATAGGGAGGGGGAAGGGGAAGGGGTGGCTAGCTGGTGGTGGGAGGTGGTGGTTTTTGTTTGCTTTTTTTTATTTTTAATTTTTTTTATTACATTTATATAATAATTTAATTATTAAATAGTTAAATGAGAGTTGAAAGTGTAATTAGAAGAAATAAGAGAAATTAGAGGTTAATTTTTTTTTTTTTTTTGAAAGGAAACGACACCACCATATATTAATTAGAAGAAAGGTCCAACATAGACAAGCTTACAATGCTCTCAGGAAAAGAGTCAGTACGGATGAGTTCCTGACACTCTCCTATGTCACCCCTAGCAACGAGGTGAGCGACGGTATTACTATTGCGTTTTACATGGGAAAAAATACAAACATTGAAAGCATTATAGAGAGCTCGGATCTCTTCCAGAATATGGAATATAGGTGCTGCTCCGTAATGTCTTTTGGTGATAGCTGAAACTATGTTGAGGGCATCTGACTCAATCCACGCACTGTTGTAGCCAAATCTCAGCAGGGTTGACATTGCATAGCTGATTGCCATGGCCTCGGCGATGTCAGGCCTTAGTTGAGTGATTTTCTTCGTTGCGGTCAACAGCATCGAGCCATTATTATCTCTAACAACTACTCCTAAGCCAGCTCTGCCTTCTTGGCCAATGTGTGCATCTACATTCACATTGATAATGCCATGAGGGGGGGGGGGGTGTTCCATCTCGTTGCAGACGTTCTATTTGCAGCCCTATTACAATGATACACCCTTTCAGCATAGTATTGGTAATCTTCCACCATTTTACAATAATTTGCAGCCATCATTACCGGGTTTGGAGTGCTATTCCCATATATACGCATGTTATGGCATCGCCATGCAGCCCATAGCATACCAGCCACTCGTAGCACATCATACTCCTTCAGTTTAGAGCTTAGCCAGTTCCATCTTTCACCAAATGAGCCTGTAGGGGCTTCTGACAGCAGGTATCTAAACTCACAATGGTTCCATATTGTCTTCGCAGCCTCACACTCAAAAAGAGCATGGTTTATTGTTTCTTCACTGTTACCACAGATGGAACATATATCATCTTGTAATATGTGACGTTGCATGAGTCTTGATTTCACTGCCATATTGCCAACGTGTTTCTAATCATTTCCACATTCCAAGCACTGCATCCCTCCATGAGAAGCTCTTTTACTCGCATGTCTTCATTTGCGTCACAGGGTATTTGCAAAGTGTTAGGACGACCTTCATACATTAGCCAAGGGTCCTTCCACAGTCTGATATTTTCCCCATTCCCCACCCTCCAAGCAATGCCGTCACGTAAAACACCCTTGCCCCCCCCATAGACTTCGCCATAGGTAGCTAGGGTCATATCCCCTATTCGCCTCAATGACTGATGACCTCTTGAAGTACCTGGCTTTTAATATTCTATGTGATAGTGAGTTTGGTGATTTTTGTAATCTCCAAACTTGCTTGGCTAGCAAAGCTTGGTTAAAAGCACCCAAATCCCGAAACCCCATACCACCCATATTTTTTGGCTTACATAAAGCCTTCCAATTTTGCCAATGAAGTTTCCTGCTTTCCTCGGTCGATCCCCACCAAAACCGGCATAACAAGTTGTGGATTTCATCAATGATTCCTTCCGGGATTTTGAAAATGCTCATCATATAGGTTGGGATCGCCTGGACCACTGCTTTAATCATGACTTAGGGGTTAATTAAGTGAATTAGGGGTTCTTGGTTGTCCTCAACAAAAAAAAATTTACAATCTGGTTTCTATTTGCCAAAAAAATTTTATAAGGTTTTTTTCAACAAAAAAACTGTTATAAATGGTTTTTCCTGACAAAATTTCCTATTTTTTATTATCATTTTTCCTTTAATGGATAATTCATTTTTAAGTTCAAACCGTATATCGTAGGCAACTAGCACACTCGTTAATTAGATCCTTTTAACTTAAAAAAAAAAAAAAAAATATCACAATCCTCCCTCAAATTCTATAATAGACATCAACCACCTGCGTGTTGGTTGGCAAACTAACTTTTAACAGCACAAGAGAAAAGTAGGCGATGCAATCGAAGTACACTAACAACAAAACCCAAAATCTTGTGGTCACAAAATAAATCCAAATAGCTTAACAAAAAAAAAAAAAAAAACATAAAAGAAGAATGTTATTTGTTGTTGCTGCTTCTAACTTTCTTAGAGTTCTAACCTGTAAACACTCCTACATTGCTTTCTTCCCTCAATTTCTCCGCCCAAATTTCTTCTTCCTATAAAAATTCATCAAACACCCAAATTTTCTCTCTCCTCCATCTTTCTACCAGTACCAATTTTCAATGGCTGCTAGCATTCAGTCTTTAGGTGCTCCATCGTCTTTCTCTGCTGTCAATTCAATCGATTCCAAAAAATTGAATGGTAAAATTTTAATTTCTGTGTTTCTGTTGCGTTTTAGTAATTTAGATTTGAATTGGGTTTTCTGGGATTCATTCAATATTGTTTGTGTTAGGATTTACATTGGTTTGATTCGTCTGATGCTAATAGATTCTAAGTTTGCAATAATACAACAGTCGAAATAATATATTATGTAATTTCTATGGGTTTTATCTTGAAGTTTAGTGGAATTTTGATTGATTTGTTGATCAGTTTTAAAAAACTTGTTATTGATTAATTTTATGTTTTTAATTTAGGAAGGAAAGTTGGGTTTGTGGTGGTAAGATCTGACCTCAATGCTAAACGTGGTTCGATGCCGGGCCGTTGCCGGACTGCGAAATTGGTTTCTCAGGCTGTTTCTGTGAGTAATTTCTATCCAATTATCTAATCATGTATTCTAAATCATTAGGAATTTTGCTTATATTATACTCGTATTAAGCTACTTTTATTTTAGGAAAAAAAAAAAAAAATCTAATCATGCATTGTGCATTTCTGAAATTAGGAACTTAAACTTGATTTTAATGTTGTTATATTTTTGCAGACACCAGCAGCTCCTACCGCGCCTTCAAAAACCGGGTATGCACTATGCTATATTGCCTATATGAAGGCCTTTTATGCCATTTTCCCATGTGACTATTTTGGACCTTGGATATTTTGGCTTGTTGCCTTGTTCTTTATACATCAAAAAATAGTACATAGATTTCTCTAATATGTTGGTATTATTGGTTGTTAGAGTTTTTGCATAATTTACAGTTTTTTTTTTTTTTTTTTTTTTTTTTAAAGATAATTTATAGGTGATTAGTGCATTTCATATCCAAACAAAGTACATATATTTCTCTGTCTCTGCTGTGGATGTGCTAGTAGCATATGAGCTTCGGTTACATTAGAATTCACTCAAGAATAGAAATCACTCTTAACTATGTAAGACAACTAACATAATGACTCGTTTGCATCCATTGGCAATTCTTTGAACCTCTCTGCCATAGTCACAATACTCACAAACCTATGATCTGGAATGATACTCTTCAAACTATGCTTTTGGTTGGAAAACTTACTTTAAGTAAATATTCTTTTTCAAAGTTCATGTGGTAAGGATATATTCTCAACCTGTTCATTGGTTTTAGTCTATGATAGAAGCCAACATTATTTAGATAGCATATAAGTGGTATAACCACTATTTTGGGTACTTAAGGGATTTCTATGTGTTAGTGTGTAACCCGTTCTTTCTTCTAGTTCATTTTCCTTGGCTAATTCTGAGTTCAAACATTTTGGATTACTAAATAATAAATGATGAGAGTTCTAGCTCTTTTTTCATTACATGATGGAGTCTTGGCAAACTATAATTTTTGGGATATTCTCATTAGTAGCCCTGCAATTTTGACTTTTTCCATTGGTAGCCACCTTTTTTTTTTTTTTAAAAAAAAAGTCAATGTTAAACCTAAACCTATAAAATTTCTCAAACGTGATCTTAATTATGATTTTCCGTTAACATTCTGTTAAAAATCTAACTATAGCTAACTATAGTTAACCTTTTGCTCACTCTTACCTTCTTCTTTGTTCACAAGGCTCAACTTTTCTATCATGAACATTCACTTTCTTTCTCCTCCATTGAAACACCTTATTCCTCCACCTTCCATCCATCTTTCCTGGCCACCACTGTCACCTCTCTTCTTCCCCCAACCCCTCCCCCACCACTCGTTTCCGGCCCCGCCATCGACTACCATTACTGCCGTCGATGACCGGATTGTGTTCTATGAAGTTTGAGTTGATTGACTTGATTTTATGCTTAGATATGCTTGGTCAAGAAGGGTGTTAGTTTTGTGGAAGGTCATTGTTGTATTACAAGTAATCTACAAACCAAGTGGAGCCTTTTTGATGTGATATGTGTTTTAGATTACTTAAAGGACTCAATTTCCTCTCTAACTTGTCATTCTTCACTGTATTACACCGTACTGTATTCTTCTTCTCGAACTTCGAGGCTTTTTTCCTTCAAATTCTCACATTACAACCTATAATCAACCAATTCTTGTTTAACTCTTGTCTTATACTCCCTTAAATCCCTAATTATATCATTCAAATCTTTCGTATTTACTACAAATAGTCTCTTATTCTCGCATTCGATATTTGACTCTGGGAGAAGGAGCTGAATATTGTTGGCGTAAGCGGAGCAGCCACTGGAACATCCACCATAGCAGTCAATTTCTACACCACTCTAAACAAAATCTACTATCTCATGAAGTACTTGAACTCTGTTTCTCATTGTAGTGCTGGAGGTGGTGTTGTGGTGGTGGCGGTTGAAATTTATAATATAAAGAGACGAGAAAGGAAACTTATATTCAACTAGATTAGTGCCCGTGCGATTCACGGTAGTAATAATTTTTTTTCCCATAATTAATTTGTGATATAATATAAAAATGAGACAACTCATCTGGAATAAATATATGCAATGTATATAAGAAAAATGAAATAGTAAGGCAAAAATTGTTTTTGATCAGTTGTGTTGTACATTATATTATATTAATGATGCATGTTATTCCCAATAAAACTATACAATGTAGATGTCGTATGTCTTTTTATAAATGAATTAATTTAGTAAAAAAAAAAAAATATTATACAATTAACTTCAAAAAATAAGCTAAGTAGAATAATTTTTTTTTTTTAAAAAAAAAAACTTAAAGCTGGCATCATATATTTTATTGGCGGGAATTTTTTTAATGATAGCTTAGATTGACATATGTCCAAAATGATTAATGTAAGCATGACCTGTTTTAGTAATAGTTAATAAATTTTTTGAAGGGGAAAAATGTTATAAGTTGGTAAAATTATTATATAAGTTGGTAAAATTATTATAGAAATATTTAACAAAAAACTCACTCAATTATTATTATTTCATAAGATTTTCAAATCATTGCCATGAAAAGAAATGTGTGTTTTTTTTTTTTTTTTTTTTTTTCATTGAACCCCACTATTGTACAACTATATAATGGTAATTTAAATGTTAATATTGTATTTTTAGCCCCGTTATATTATACTCTCCATCATATTTCAACCTTCCAAATTATAGCTTATTCTCTCTTAATTAAAAGGTCACAAAATCTTGTGTAACTATTTTAAGTAAATAGAATACGAAATAAAAAGGAATACGATTATTATAGGAATAATATATTATTATAGTTTTATTATCCAAATATTCCAAAAATAAAAGTTTTTTGGTAAAAAGGGAGAGGAGAGTTTTGGATGGAAAAAACAGCACCAGAAAGTGACACGTGTCATTCATGGTGTCTGTTTTAGTATTATGTTATTGATTTATTCCAAGAACAATTTACAAGGCTTTAAATAGGAAAGTGCTACTAATAAACTACATTATTTAATTAAAAATCCTAGGCTACCAACATTCCATTCTAACAATTTCGGATAAATTATTTAATTAAGAACAATTTACAAGTTACAAGTTGTGATCCAATGTATATGTTGATAAGTCCTTAGACTTTTAAATTACGGTAACAACATGTTTATAATCTTTCATTTTGTGAAGGCTTCTCAATACTTTACTAACAATAGTCTCATTAGTAATGGTGTCACCATAAATTCTCATTTTACTTGCAATTTCGGATACTCTAGACAAGAAACTTTGGATAGTTTCTCTATCTTGCATTGTCATGCTCTCAAAACTACTATGTAGAGTTTGCAATTTAACGGTAATCACCTTCTTATCACCGAAATATTCTTGCTTCAAAATTTACATAGCAAGAATATTTCAGTGATAAGAAGGTGATTACCGTTAAATTGCATACTCTACATAGTAGTTTTGAGAGCATGACAATGCAAGATACTATCCAAAGTTTTGTCTAGAGTATCCAGAATTGTAAGTCAAATGAGAATTTATGGTGATACTAATGAGATTAATGTTAGTAAGGTATCGAGAAGCCTTCATAAATGAAAGATTATAAACATGTTGTTACTGAAATTTTGGAGTCTAAAGACTTATCAACATATACATTTGATGAGGTCCTTGATGGCTCATGAAGAAAGGATGGATAAGTCTGCAGATGTAATTGTCGAGGTAAAAGACTTTCAAGTTAAAGTCGTGAGTTCATTATCGTGTTCGAGTTGTGATTGCGTGTTTGCGGTCGTGGTTGCTTGCATCTCCGCAATCCGTATCAAAGAGAATTATTAGAGTAGTTTTCGTTGTAGTGATGCATGCTATGCTCTTTGAAGCAAGGGTGTGTGTTTGTTGCAGTGCTTCAAAGTTGTGGGATGTGCATGAGCAATTAGCTATTATTTCTTGGTTCAATAGTTAACTATTCACGCACATCCCGCTACTTTGAAGCACTACAACCAGCACACCCCCTTGCTTCAAAGAGCATGCATCACTACAACGTAAACTACTTCAATAATTCTATGACAAACACTAATGAAACAAGACGATGTTCCTTGTTTCACTCACGACTTTTTTTTTTTTTAATAATGTGTTTTGGCTTAGGATCAAACCTAGATTTGCTCGGATACCATGTTGAAATTATAGTATAAAGAGATGAGAAAGGGGAAAGAACATTAAAACTTGTGTTCAATCCATTCCAAGAATAATTTACAAGGTTTTAAATAGGAAAGTGCTACTAATAAACTACATTATTTAAATAAGAATCCTAGGCTACCAACATTCCTAAATAATAGAAACTGATTTTGATCACGTTACTCAACATTTGCCTGGTGG
Organism: Chenopodium quinoa; assembly: GCF_001683475.1. Taxonomy (NCBI): domain Eukaryota; kingdom Viridiplantae; phylum Streptophyta; class Magnoliopsida; order Caryophyllales; family Amaranthaceae; genus Chenopodium; species Chenopodium quinoa. The sequence continues at coordinate 4,590,526 of NW_018742951.1, forward strand.
GAGTAAGGTGTGGATTTTGTTGGCTATTGTTGCAAAGTGCTGGGGGTGGCAGCAGTGGTGGTAGTAAGGTGGTTTGAATTTAGTTATAGTGAAGTTTGGGGACTGAATCTTTTATATAATGTAAGAGTTTTTTCTAACTTCTCACCAAATTCCTCCAAAACTCCAATCCTGCAATTTTGTGCACTCCCTTTTTTTTTCACTCTAGTTTAGGAGAAAAAGAGAGGAGAGAGGAGAAAAGCTTTATAACTTAACCATGGTTAAATAAAATAAGAATTAATATAATTTTAACTGAAAATCATCATTAAGGTCACATTTTAGAAATTTTATAAGTTCAAGGCTACCATTGATAGTTGAAAAAATTAATTGGCTACTAATGAAAAAATTCAAAACCACATTGCTACAATCGAGAATTTCCCTAATTTTTTCTTCATGTGGAGTGAGGGTTGGTGCCTTTAGGAAGAACTTTATCACCAACTTTTCAATATAGAAGCCTTGTAGCTATATTGCTATAAGCATGAAGGATTACACCTCCTATTCTAGTACTATGAACTGAGAAGTGATTATCACAAACCCAGAGCTATGGCATTTTTACCTACGTATCTATTAAGGGGAAGGAGTGGAGTTTTTTAATATAATATATCGTATTATAATGAGGAATGAAAGATAAAACAAGTATATCGTATTATTACTATTATATACTGCGTTTAGCTGTTTATATACTAGAATTAGTGGGTAGAAATTTGTGCATATGCTTTCATGTTAATTTTTTGCAAATATATTTCGCTGTTTTTGAAGTTGACTTGTTTGGTAATTCTTTTTGCTAAATGTGAACCATTTTGCAACATGTACCTTTCATTCATGACCGTTCATATTATGTATGTTATGGTTCAGCTGATTTCACATTGACAAATATTTTGCAACTGGTTTTTGCTATTTCAATTGTCTAAATTTTCTTGGATTGTCAGGCACGAGGTCTTGCTCTTTGAAGCACTTCGTGAAGGTCTTGATGAGGAAATGGAAAGGGATGCTCGCGTATGTGTCATGGGTGAAGATGTGGGTCACTATGGTGGATCTTACAAGGTTACTAAAGGACTGGCCCCAAAATATGGAGATCTTAGAGTTCTTGACACCCCAATCGCTGAAAATTCCTTCACGGGAATGGGCATTGGAGCTGCTATGACTGGCTTAAGGCCTGTTATTGAGGGAATGAATATGGGATTCCTTTTATTGGCATTCAACCAAATCTCGAACAACTGTGGCATGCTGCATTACACTTCTGGCGGCCAATTTACCATTCCTGTGGTCATTCGTGGCCCTGGTGGTGTTGGACGGCAGCTTGGGGCTGAGCATTCACAACGTCTTGAGTCTTACTTCCAGTCAATTCCTGGTATCCAAATGGTTGCATGCTCCACCCCTTACAATGCTAAAGGACTGATGAAAGCCGCGATTAGGAGTGAGAACCCTGTTATTCTTTTTGAGCATGTTCTGCTTTACAACCTTAAGGAGAGGATTCCTGATGAAGAATATGTTCTATCATTGGAAGAAGCGGAGATGGTAAGACCTGGGGAACATATAACAATCTTGACCTATTCCCGTATGAGGTACCATGTGATGCAGGCGGCGAAGACACTGGTCAACAAAGGGTATGACCCTGAGGTGATCGATATCCGCTCATTAAAGCCCTTTGATTTGCACACAATTGGAAACTCCATTAAGAAGACCCATAGAGTGCTGATTGTCGAAGAGTGCATGAGAACAGGTGGTATTGGTGCTAGTCTGACAGCTGCTATTAACGAAAACTTCAATGATTATTTGGATGCCCCGGTCGTATGTTTATCATCTCAAGATGTACCTACTCCCTATGCTGGGACTTTGGAAGAATGGACTGTGGTTCAACCTGCTCAAATTGTTACTGCAGTCGAGCAGCTGTGCAGGTAGGGAATGATTCAGTGGAGCTTTCTATTCTTTATTTACCCCCTCCCCTCCCCTCATATCTATTTTTATATTTTAAGCAATTGGATTCTTATGTATTTTAGTAGCTAGCAAATTCTTGTCTTGTATATTTCTGATATAAGTTAGTTGAGCCCTGTTGCTCCTAGATTTCCTTAGCAACTTTGTTGTTTGCCAGTGAAGAACTTCTTCTTACAGCGTTTGCTGTTGGAATTATTGGAGTTTCTATTATAGTTGAAATTGTTCTTGAAGATTAAATTTGTAGGAATTTATTGTCTACAAGGGGACAAAATTGGTTTGTTTTCATCATGTTTCAGATAATTCAGAGCTACTCCTTTCCAAAAGTATATTTCAAAATATTTCTTCATATTCACCTCATTGATGGATACAAGAGTTCTATCATCCAGAGACATCGTTACATCTCTCCGTTTGCTCTTTTGATGGCCAATTATCAATGGAGAAAGTTAACCACATTTTTTTGAACAAATTTAACCACATTTTAAATGTGATACATTGAGTGGATGCAGGTGCTTTGCCTCTTTTGTTCACCAAGGAGCCATGTCTACTTTGTATTAGAAAATAAGCATAAAACAATAAAATATTTGTCTCAATGTTTTTTTTTTTTTTTTTTTTTTTAATGAATGTTGCATAATTGTCGCGTCGTGGTGAGCCATTGTCCTAAAAGATAGTTGTTGAAGCGTAAGAGGTTTTGATGATGATGAGTATAGGCAAACTTCAACTAATGTGATTTCTAGGTGAAGTTGACTTTGGAAGTGGAAGAATAACCTATCTATGAAGATCTAAGGAGAAAGAAAGGAAAGATAAAGAGAAAAGAAGTAGAGTTCCTCATTGGAACTAGAAGTGATCCCTAACAGGAACACAAAGAGACGTTCCTAACAGGAAGAAGACTAGCTTGGACTGCGTCGAAGACATCAAGTTCCACAAGAACTTGGACTGCGAGTTCCAGCAAGGAGCTGGAGAGTTGAAGACAGCAGGAACTTGGTCTTGGTGTGTGTAGAGCCCAAGTATTCATACAATGCAAAGCTTGAGGAGGCAATTCAGCAATAAACTTAAAGTCTTTTTAATAAAGTTTTGTTTAGTTTATTTTTGTGAGGATTGTTGTACATATGTGTTGGTTAACAAAGCATGAAATCGAAAAGAAGCGTGTCAAAGCTTGGCAAGCTTTATAAATATGGAAAATGTTAAAAACGATAAGTTTTAAATCTAGAAAAAGATCTTAGAGAGATTTTATCTTATATAATCTGGTTTGCAAAATTATAATATTTTTCAAAATCATATCTTTTTTAAGTTTTCCAAAAGATTTCTTCAAAAGATTCATTTCATGTTGAAGTTTTATCAAACAACAGTTTTGCATATTCTATCTTTTGAAAACCCTGCTTTACATATAGTATAAAGGAGTGTCCGTATCTGATACAACTTGTGAGTTTATGCATGAAAAATCCAAGAGTGCTTAAGAGTAAGTTTGCCAAGTTAATAGCTCTGTCATATTAGTTTCAGATTTCATGTGTAGCTTTCTAATATCATATTTGAGTCAAGTGTTTGTATTGTTTTGGGTATTAGGTGTGTGATTTGTGTTTGCATACAGTGTGGTAGGCTTGAGAGGAAAGCCGAGTGAATAGTACTCTGGGAGTGCTAAGTGGAATCTAAGTTTGGGACTTAGGTTGGGTAGGATAGGGTCCTATCGAGTAGCAAGTTTAGTCAGGAACTTGTGAGAAAGGTCTGTGAATGTAATAGGTTGTAACTAGGTGTGTTGCCCTATTATAGTGAAGCGTTTGGTTTTAAAATCCCTTGGAGGGTCGAGGTAGTTTCAGATTTCATGTGTAGCTTTCTAATATCATATTTGAGTCAAGTGTTTGTATTGTTTTGGGTATTAGGTGTGTGATTTGTGTTTGCATACAGTGTGGTAGGCTTGAGAGGAAAGCCGAGTGAATAGTACTCTGGGAGTGCTAAGTGGAATCTAAGTTTGGGACTTAGGTTGGGTAGGATAGGGTCCTATCGAGTAGCAAGTTTAGTCAGGAACTTGTGAGAAAGGTCTGTGAATGTAATAGGTTGTAACTAGGTGTGTTGCCCTATTATAGTGAAGCGTTTGGTTTTAAAATCCCTTGGAGGGTCGAGGTTTTACTTCCAGTTTGGTCCCTAAAAGGTTTCCTCGTAAAATTCTGTGTGCATTGCAAGCTCCTTTAACATTATGTTTTATTATTCCGCAAAAGTAGTCATTATGAACTCACTACAGTTCACCACCCTCTTGTAGAAGTTCGTCTCAACTAACAACAGTTCTACACTGTCTAATGCCATAGACGTAAAGCGGTCGCCTTCTAGGATAAGAATTACACCGGAGTTTGGGTGCACTCACAAACCCGGCTACAACTCAGAATAATTGCCTAAAATCCAAAGGATTTTTTTATTTTTATTTTTATTTTTTTACGAGAAGAACATTTCTAATTTTATATGTATGTATTCATTGGCAGAGCCAGTTAAGGGGAATATAAGTTTTTAACAAAATGGTTCAATATAATCATACTAGAATTGTGATATACAGTTTTTTCGCCAAAATTTGCTCTTAATCTGTGAAATTTAACTTATTTTTATGATCAATGTTGTTGATTTTAACCAAGAAAATGAAGGAAAACTTGTTGAAAGTTCTTCGAATTGTAGCTCCTATGGCCTTTATTTTTTTGGAATTTGAGGAGAGAGAAACTCACAAATGTTTAGATTGAGGAGAGAGAAAGTGAAAGCTGTTTGAGTTTGAGGGTTTGTGATTTGTTTTAATCGTGATCGCTCGTCTCAATCTAATCCTACGATTGAGTTATTCTTATATAAGATTGGATTCTTATATAGAGGAGGGTTCTTCCCGGATCCCTCCCCTATATATATATATAAAGCCGGTCTCGCAGCCAAGCCACGAGACATCGACACTTGACATTCCAGTTTTTCGCCAAGTGTCGCGCCACGTTGGAGATAAATAGGTATTATTGTGACACATATGATGCTAAGTAAGCACTTTTTGGATAGATTTTTTAATATAAAATTGTTGCATAAAGTTTTAGTATCGATAAAATTCTAATATTTCATATATACAAAATTAATCATAACTTTTAATAAATATCCTATAACTCAATTCTATTTCCATCATCAAATCATATCATATCATATCACTAATAAATAAAACCGGTCTCGCAACCAGGCCATAAGACAGCGACACTTAGCATTCCAGTTTTTCGCCAAGTGTCGAGCCACATAGGCGACAAATAGGTTTTATTGTGACACATATAATGCTAAGTAAGCGAATTTTGGATAAATGTTTTAAGAAAGAATTTTTGTGTAGAGTTTTATTATTGATATACTTCTAATATTTCATATATACAAATTTAATCATAAATTTTAATAAATATCCTATAACTCAATTCTATTTCCATTATAAAATTCGTTTTAAAAAGTTCTTTAAATAATATCCATTTATAATACTTTCTCCGTTCTTTTAATATCGCATCACTTGCTTTTTAGGGAAGTTTCACAAATATTGCATCACTTCCATTTTAGGACAAAAAATATCTATGTTTACACTGCAAATACCCAACATACCCTTGCTTTTTCACACTTACTTTCTATTTTATCTTTACATTACATGGACAATTTAGTATTTTTACGTTTCTCTCTCTTACTTTTTCCCACTACCAAATTTTGCTTCCAAAACCCCTATGATGCAATAAAAAAAAGAACGGAGGAAGTATATTTATTTTATAAAATTAATAGAGAATTAGTAAAAATCAGTTTTAATCCGTAAAAATAATTTAGTTTTGTAAAAATACTTTTGGTTCAGTAAAATAATTTAAGTTCAATAAAAATAATTTCAATTCAATAATGACATAGATATCTTATTTTATACTATTTAAATAATCCTTTTTGATAAATATCATATAACTAATATATAAAGCTAAACTTTTAGCTAGGCCACGAGACAGCGACACTTGGCATTTTAACTTTTCGCCAAGTGTCATGCCACGTAGACAACAATTAATTATTAGTATGACACATAGGATGAAAATGTTGGATAGATTTAGCAACTAATGTTTCAAACGTGGATAGATTTAGACATTAGTAATAATGACTTTGAGATTATAATTATTCCTTATAATTATTTTATAAGTAGCCAATTAATGTAAAGATTTTTAAAATATAAGGATATATATTATGGAGGGAATTCGGGGCATCGCTCGGGGGGTACGTACTAATCACTATAAATAAAGCTGGTCTTGTAGCCAGGCCACGAGACAACAACATTTGGCATTCTAGTTTTTTGCCAAGTGTCGCGCCACGTAGGAGATAAATAGGTATTATTGTGACACATATGATGCTAAGTAAGCGCTTTTTGGATAGATTTTTTAAGATAAAATTCTTGCATAGAGTTTTAATATCGATAAAATTCTAATATTTCATATATACAAAATTAATCATAACTTTTAATAAATGTCCTATTACTCAATTCTATTTCCATCATCAAATTCGTTTTAAAAAGTTATTTAAAATAAGATCCATTTATAATATATTATTTAATCACAAACTTTTATATGTAGCTGGCCAAACCGTATCACCAACTGTATGTTACAAGATCAGAGTTACTTCGTTAATGCTATAGGGGTTACTTGGTCAGTGTTTTAGTGGTTACTCAATCAGTGTTATAGATAGGGGTTACTTAGTCAGTGTTATAGATAGGGGTTACTTAGTTAGTGTTACCAGGGTTATTCGATCAGTTTTATAGGGGTTACTTTGTCCGGCCAGATGGTGTGGTTAGCCGCATACAAAATGCATTGTTATTTAATTTATATTAAAAAAATATTAGAGAATCAGTAAAATAAGTTTTAATCAGTAAAAATAATTTTAGTTTGGTAAACATACTTTCAGTTCAGTGAAAATAATTGAAGTTCAATAAAATAATTTCAAGTCAATAATAACATAGATATCTATTTACAAAGAAAACTATAAAAATTACACTCCATATGATATCGTATGTCCAAATATCCTACATTATCAGAACGAATTATTTGACCGTATTTAACATTCAAGTAAAAATGTTATCTTAAAATTTTATCAACCATTTGGGCATCGCCCGGGCACAAAACTAGTATATAAATATGTGTGTGTGTGTGTGTGTATATATATACACACACACACCCGCAGTGACACTTTTTTTATACGTATTCCATATTAATGTAGTAATTATTATATCCTAAATAAAAAGATTTCACAAATCTTGCTAAAAAAAATTTGGGCAACTATAAACAAAAATTATATTCTTAAAATAATTTGTGACCTGTTTTACAATAAGAAAAAAGATTGCTCAAAGTTTTTTCCTACTTTTGTTTTAGTTGTATATTAGATGCTACAATTAAAAAATGCAAATACCAAATCAACCTATCACATAATTTATTATTCTTTGACTAATTTATTATTATACTTATCAATCAATAATCTATAAGTATATATATAACTATAGATCATCGCGCATGGCATGGGATCTAACCTAGTATATATATATAGGGGAGGGTGAGGACACCTCCCTTAAGTGAGAATCCCAACATATATGAAAACAAATCTAGACCTTTGAATTTTTTAAATCTAAGGCTGCGATTTTTCCCAAAAAAATCAAAACCAAGAGTATTTTAAACCAGTCCCCTTATTTCTCTCTTTCACCTCCACATTTCTTTCTTTCTCTCTCCTCACCTACTCTTTCTCTCCCCTCTCACCTAAACCTTTTTCAGTATATATCATCAACTTTTTCACGCCATTAATTTCAAAGAAATTAAGCTCAAATTCTAATCAACCATGGTGTCTTTGAACTCATATAACCATCGACTTCACGCCATTAAAAACAAGGAAATTAAGGTCCATAATTGCGTCTTCGAGCTCCAATTAGTGACGATTATGTTCGCCATCAACAACATCGCCATTAACATCATCGTTATCAACTTTGCAACATCAGTAACAAAGAAATTAAGCTCAAAATTTAAGACCAATTATGGCGTTTTCAAGCTCCAATCAACGACGAATTATGGCCGTTCCAGTAAAATTGAAATATTTCAACGATCGAAAATGAGTTTAATGAGTGTATTTTTTTTAGAATTTTTGACGGATTTATGATGATTTTGTTTGGTTTGATTATGTATTTTATCATTTGTATGATATTGTGTGAATTTGCAACCATTCAATTTTTGCCATTAGTATGTGAACAATTCATGTGTTATGCTCATTTATGCATTTTTACTATATGTGTTTTTGCTCATTTTATTTTAATTTGCTCATTTTATTTCAGTTTGCTCATTTGAGTTCAGTTTGCTCATTTTAATTTAGTTTGTTCATTTTAATTTCAGTTTAGTTTGCTCATTTGTGAAGGATATGAGCAGAACAACATGTATTAAATTAACCTTGTGAACTTTCTACTTCAAAATTAGGCAGAAAATGCAGTGTACAATATAAACTAACATGGTTAGTCTCTTATGGTCCAACAATTGTTTGTATTTTCTGATATAGTAAGTTCAAGGTTTTATATTAGTTTGAATGTTTTAGAATTGTTGCTCATTTGATAATTGAACAAGGAATTGTTGCTCATTTGATAAAAGTGCAAAAAAAAAAAAAAAAAAAAAAAAACGTAAAAAAAAAAAATTAATTTTTTTTTTGCTTATTTGATAAATGAGCAAAACAAAGAATGGTTGCTCATTTGATAAATGAGCAAATAATTGTTTGCTCATTTGATAAATGAACAAAGAATTGTTACTCATTTGATAAATGAGCAAAAAAAAAAAAAAAAAAAAAAAAAAAAACATGAAAAAAAAAATTAAAAATTTTATTTTTTTTGACAAATGAACAAAAAATTGTTGCTCGAAATGAGAAAAAAAAAACAAAAAGGTAAATTAGGGGGTATGTTTGATCGTAAAATTACATTTTTGCCATTACTATGTGAACAATGTCAACAGTTGGATCATGTGTTATCCAATGGTTGTGATTTGTTTTCATATATAATAGGGTTCTCATATAGAGACCTATTCTCACTATATATATATATATATATATATATATATATATATATATATATATATATATATATATATATATATATATATATATATATATATATATATATATATATATATACACACACACACACACACACACATATATATATATATATACATATATATATATATATATGGGATCATATGAGACCACATCCCTTATGTGAGAACCCTTTTATATGTGAGGACTCATTATAACCGTTGGATCAATTACATCCAACGACCACAATTAATCCCGGTCAAATACGTTTTTTTCTCCCTCCTCCTTCCTCTTTCACGCACAATTTTCTCTCTCCTCGAAAATCCCAACAAATTTGAAAGATTTAAGAGAGAGAAGCAATACTATGGCAGTAGAAGAGCTTGAGAAATCAATGGCGGTAACTGAGATTGAAGACCAGAGAAAAGACGATGATGATTTGGAGGAAGACGAGATTATCGACGACAACTCAAACGCCGAAAAACCCAGCAAATCAATCGCAACAACTCATCCTTTTGAGAATGCTTGGACTTTTTGGTTCGATAATCTTACTGCTAAATCGAAACAAGCTGCTTGGGGTAGCTCTATTCGACCCATTTATACTTTCTCTACTGTTGAAGAATTCCGGAGGTTTCTCTTTTTATCTTTGTTTTTCAGTTTTATTAATTTGATTGTGAATTTATTGAATTTGGTTGTTTGAATCTTTTTGTGTTGTGGGTGATTGATTGATTATATTCTTGATGTTGTACGCAAAGAAGTTGTGAATTGTGACTGCTTACAAGGTATTCGACGAAATGCCTCACTGATTTTTTTTTTTCAGTTTTCTTTCATTTTTGTTTTTTGTGTTTTTGTTTTCTGGTGTTGGATCCGAATGTGAATATTTCAGAGCTCTAAATCTGAGTATAATTGCAAGAAATTGATTGAGGCTATAATTTTGTTGCTTAAGCTTGCTGTGTAGATGATCTGAACTTCTGAAGTGTGTATATAGTTCAAATTGGGGGTTGTTGAGGATAGTTGTATTCTTTTGTGATTTGAAAACAACTAAGATCTTGGATTTTGTTTAATTGCAAGATAGTTTATCAATTTTTCTGGCAGTTATAATTTGAGTAAAGAAAATAATTGATCTGGGATTTGAAAATAATTGATTAGAATCATTAGCAAATCATTATTGTTAAACAGCCGTATAGGATATATCTTTGGCTGACTATTGCAATTTACTTATCGATTACTCCCAATGAAATTCAGGTTCTGGCCCCGCATCCTCATTGATGTAAGTCATATAGACATTACGACAACTGTCTTGGGTTTCAAGATTCCCATGCCAATCATGATTGCTCCTTCAGCTACGCAAAAAAATGGCTCACCCCGAAGGTAAAAAATTCAAGTCCTTGATGTTCATCTGAACGCTCAAGTGTTCTACTTTGATATGTCATATGTCAATTTGTGTTTTGGTTTATTGATGCTCATATGCAAAAAACTAATGCAAGTCATTCTAAAAGTATCCTCAATATGCAATTTGGTATTGTAACTGCTACTCTTGTTTTCAGGATAGCTGGTCAAAATTAACACAAGGCCAGCAGACACCTGCTATCCTGTAGCCTGTAGGCTTTAGTAATACATTCATTTATGATCTGAATATTAAAAAGCTCAATCAACTTGATATTTTATTTTAATTTAAAAGCAGTATTGGATCAGTGCTTTGAATCAAATTATCTAAACTAGATGCTCTATTATATATGAATATGATTTTGAAGATGATACTTTAATTAATAGTATTCACAGTCTGACACTCTTCAATACTCTAGTCTCACGGTCTCATGAGCCACATTTTATATATTCCTGCTTTTAAAGTATATAATGTGGCATGTACCTGCATAAGGTGCATATATCTGACACTCCCCAGGGCATCCTCACCATGCTATTATTGTTTCTACTATGACATTCATTTTTCTCAGTTTCCTCCTGAATAGAGGAGTGTTTAATTTATTTGTCTAAGCTTGCTATATAGATACTCTATGCTGAATTGAGAAACTGGAAAACCTCCTTTTTTGAAGTGATCATTTTCTTGCAGGAGAATTTGCAACAGTGAGGGCAGCATCTGCTGGCACAATTATGGTTTTGACTCACATTTCTTTCCCTTCCTATTTTTCCTCTCTTTCTGACCTTAAGTATCAAATTCATTCTTTGATTTGCATGTGTGATTATTTGATCTAGGCATTGTCTATAATGGCCACATCTAGCATTGAAGAAGTTGCCTCAACTGGACCTGGAATTCGATTTTTCCAGCTTTATGTGAGTATTAAGTACAAAAGAAATTGTAATGTAGTAACTCCAGCATTTTTCCAGCTTGCTGATTTAATGAATAATTAAACAAATGTTTCCTCATTTGCTGATTTATTCTTTACTAATTTGTCAAAAATGAGCAAATAATTTGTCAAAATGAGTAATTAATTTTTTGCTCATTTGTCAAATGAGCAATTATTTTTTGTTCATTTGTCAAATGAGTAAACTATTTAATGCTCATTTGTCAAATGAGCAAATGATTCTTGCTTATTTTGTCAAATTAATGCTCACTTTTGAGTGTGTTTAAATGTTTCAAATACGTTAGCCTACTAGCTCAAGGGTAGAGCATTGTACAAATGTACAAAAGATGTGGGTTCGAATCCCACGTAGGTTCATTTATGTAAAGTGGAGACACAAGTTTGTTTGAGAGTTTAATTGTAACAAAGTTTATATAGTTATAAATCATTTCAAACCAGTTTTTTGCTCATATAATTTAGTACGAATTTGATTTTTTTTCTTTTTTTTAATTAATTTTGTTTATAGAGATAACCTATGTAGGAATTGAACCTACATCCCCTATGCATTTGCATAGTGCTCTACCAATTGAGCTAATAGGTTTTATCATATGTTTTAAATCATTTTCTATGTTATAAATTTTTAATCAGTTCATTTGATAAATCGACAAAGAATTGTTTGCTCATTTGATAAAATGAACAAAGAATTGTTGCTCATTTGATGAATGAGAAAAGATTTGTATGCTCATCTGATAAATGAGCAAAGAATTATGTGCTCATTTGACAAATGAGCAAGATTTATTTGCTCATTTGACAAATGAGCAAGAATTATTTGCTCATTTGACAGAATGAGCAAAGAATAATTTGCTCATTTGACAGAATGAGCAAAGAATAATTTGCTCATTGGAAAAATGAGCAAATAATTGCTTGCTCATTTGACATCATACACAAGCCAAATAAGACAAATATTATCCATCATTTCTTATAAGAAAATCTTGTAATACTTGAGGGCTTAATAATAAGACAAATATTATGCACCAATTTATTCCTTACTTTTTCTTATTTGTACGACAACCAAGAATTAGTTTGATCATTTGACCAAAGCTCTTATCTTACACCACAACTCCACCCTCACCTTACCCAATCATGCACAACTCCACCAAAGCTCTTATCTTACACCACAACTCCATCCTCACCTTACCCAATCACATGCACAACAACAACATTAACACCACAGCAGACCACACATCCTAATATCTGCACCACCAACCATGCCCTGCTATCAGCAAATTTGCAGCCATTGTTCCTAGCTAACACTAAGCTGCTGCTACAGTCCTCACAACCACGCCACACATTGCAGCACACCAACAACACCCTGTAACAAATTACCACCAATAACGATCCCATAATAGCAACCCAAACCACCCAATTTCCTCCATTCAACCCTTAAAACAAAAGTGACATGCTATCAGGTGAGAGGTAAAATAAAACTAATTACAAATGAGTAACTAATTATTTTGGCATATTTGCAAGAGGGAGAATTTGCTATGGCAAAGTTATCTGTTATTTTCTGTCACATGGCATATATGATCTGTTTATGGTTAATAAACACATGCATATTTTTCAGGCTGCTTGTTTGAGAAAACAGGGACTGCTATCATGTCCTAGAATCTTGTGATATACAGAGCATGCTGAGGGATTGCAGATTCTTCACTATGAAGAAGGTCAGAAGTACGAACCGAACCATGATTACTTCCTTGATGAATTCAACAAGAAAAATGGTGGCCAAAGGATTATTGCTACTGTTCTAATGTACTTGTAAGATCTCTAAACCAACACATTGGGACCATAGCTCACTAAAATTGAACTCATGCTTCACCCATTGAGTGTGTTCTCTTTTCCACTTCTAACTTTTGCTGGTATTCTCAATGCAGATCAGATGTTGAAGAGGGTGGTGAGACTGTTTTTCCAGCTTCTCATGGGAATTTTAGTTCCCTGCCTGGGTGGAATGAGCGGTCTGAATGTGCTAAAAGGGGCTTATCTGTAAAACCAAAGATGGGTGATGCCTTACTTTTTTGGAGCATGAGGCCTAACGCGACATTAAATGTATGTTTAGTTTGGAGTTGCAGTCATTTGTTAAATTAGCACTAAGTATTTGCTCATTTGACAAATGAGCAACTAAAAGTGATTGCTCATTTCCCAAATGATCAAAGAAATGTTTGCTTATTTTCCAAATGAGTAACAAATTATTTGCTCATTTGACAAATGAGCAAAGAATCGTTTGCTTGTTTGATAAATGAACAAAGAATTTTTTGCTCATTTTAACAAAATGAACAAAGAATTGTTTCTCATTTGATAAATGAACAAAGAATTGTTTGCTCATTTGATAAATGAGAAAAAAATTATTTGCTTATTTGATAGATGAGCAAAGAATTGTTTGCTCATATGATAAATACCAAGATCGTCATCTGTTCGAATACCACCAACTAAGACATTAACCTAACTACCCCCGTCTGCCACACCAATCTGACTACCCCTAATTACAAAGGGCAGTTCATTTTCCCCATCAAAAGTATCTGAAGTATTACCTACGAACTCATTCAAAACAAACTCAGCTCATTGATAATAGAGTACCAAGTCACAAGATTTCTAACAAGCATTTTATCAAACACCTTGTATGCACTATCAGGATATTCATAAGTATCATAAAAATGCACCAATGACCCATTTTAAACCAAGTTTTAATTGCAACACAATTACAGAATTCATAACCAAAAGTAATCAACTAAGTAAAAGGATTCTGTCAACACAAACAAGATAACGATAAACAACAACACAACGTAAATTCGAAAATACTGACAAAAATTAAGAAAATTATATTCGAAAAAAACTAACATAACTTTTGTTGATTATTTACCTGTATAATATATGAAGCTTGTTGATTCTTGTTGCTGCTGAAATCTGACAAAAATCATACAGAATTGTGTTCGAAATCCTTGAATCTCATTGAAATTGAAGTTCGTAGTTTCTTCACTTTATTTTTCTGAGTAGCAGCAAGTGTATGGATGAAAAGTTTGGATTTATTAGAGCCGCTGATATCGTTTGATCCTAAGGCTTAGATTTGTTCTCATATATTAGGAGTGTTCTCACATAAAGATATATAAAAAGTGCATATGATATCCTAGATTTCTTGTAGCCTACTAGCCTAGTGGTTAGAATATTAATTTTTCCATTAAGGGTCACGAATTTAATTCTCTTGCCCAACATTCAATTTTCATCTTTCTAGTTTGATTTGTAATATTTTTTTTTTAATATTTCTTTAGCATTTTATTTCTTGCTAAAACCTTGCTCTCTTCACCTTAATATAATACAGAGTAATGTTTGGTAAATAAAATTTCAGTTTATTATAAATAATTTAATTTCAATAAAAATAAGTTCAATCTATTAAAAAATAATTCCGTTGCAGTAAAAATAATTTGTAATCAGTAAAAATTAGTAAACTTAAGGAAAAAAAAAAATAGAGATTCAGTAAAAAATAATAGTTTCAATGAGTAAAATAATTTCAGTTCAATAAACTTAATTTAATTTCATCAAAAATTATTTCAGATCAGTAAAAATAATTTCATTTCAACAAAAATAATGTGAAGAATAGAGCCTAAAGGGCTTGTTTAGTTCACCTTATTTTCCTTTATTTCAGGTCTAATAAGTTCAATTAAGTTCAGATAAGTTTAATTTAGGAAAAATAAGTATTTATGAGGGTTACCCAAGTTCAAATTAAACCTAAATTAAGTTTTAATAAGTTCTGATAAGCTCAAATAAGTTTAGGTAAATTTAGATAAGTGAAAATCAAGCGAATAAAACACACCAAAAGATTAGAGTTAAAGTTAATTTGTTTACTTCTTGTTGTCACAAATCTTCCAATATGCATTAAGCACCCATAATGGGTGAATGAGTGACTCAAAACCCTCCCCACAACACTCTCTCTCCTGTTATGAGGCTGCTCACCATTGTGAATGGTGACTTGTGACGTGATGCTGCTCCCTCTTTCAAGTCATTGACCGCCTTGGCACACGAGCCTAGTGACAAAGAAGAAGATGACAAGTGGCAAAAAGTTTGCCATTTTTAATTAATTTTCTACCCTTAGCATAAAATATTTTTTTAATTGTAATGAGCTAGCTCACCATTGTGAAAAAAATAATAGGGTGACCCATAATAGTGACTCAAATTAGTAGAATATGATGTGAAAGAATTAAAAGTGGAGAGAGAAATTATGAGCTACTCCACCAATGTGGATGCTCAACCCTAACTCTTACTTTTATCTTACTTATCTTGCATTAGCTTTGGGTAAAGTAACATTCTTGGCTTTACTTGTGTAATTACAGAATCATAGTACTCCCTATTTATGAATACATATAGGTGTCGTTTGGTTCGCATGAGAATTAGAACTTCCTATGAGTTGCAAATTTATGGGAATTAAATTCCTATAATTAAATTCATGGGAATTTCTATAAATTATTTGGTTAACAATGGGGGAAGTAACTTCCTATGGGAATTTCTACACCTAGGCGGATTAGGTA
Organism: Chenopodium quinoa; assembly: GCF_001683475.1. Classification (NCBI taxonomy): domain Eukaryota; kingdom Viridiplantae; phylum Streptophyta; class Magnoliopsida; order Caryophyllales; family Amaranthaceae; genus Chenopodium; species Chenopodium quinoa. The sequence continues at coordinate 4,606,418 of NW_018742951.1, forward strand.
AGTAAATTCCTACATTTTGTGGGAACTCAAAATTTTTTGAAAGTTGTGATAGCTTGCTATTTGGTATGATTGTAGAGTGGTTTTTAGCCTTGAATTTGTGAGAAATCAATGTATTAGTTTGCTAATCACTCTATTTTTATGCATTTTTGTGTATTACGTGCTTCACGGGTTTGTTATTGTTTTTTATGACATTTTAGGTCCCAAGAATGGATTATGAAGCATCCCAGGAAGTAAGCAAGGAATTTAGAGCAATGAGGAAAAGAAGTGAAGCTAAAATGAAGAAGGAAAAAGCAAGATCGAAGAAAGAAAGAAGAAAGAGGCCAAGAAGACCCTGCATGGCCGTGCCAAGCCTTGCACGATCGTGCAGGGGAAGTTAGAATGTGATGTAGCCACAACCAAGTCTGCACGATCGTGCGAAATCCAGCACGTTTGTGCAGGACCTGGCACGCCCATGTCGGAATTCTGCACGTCTGTGCAGGGTGTCTGGTCCCAAAACAATAACTACTACCTCGACTTTATAGGCTTTGCACGGCCGTGCACGATCTGGCACGTCCGTGCAAGAGGCTGCACGTCCGTGCCATACCTTGGCACGCCCGTGCAGACCTACTGTCGAACCCGATTCTTGTTTTCTCCGTCCTTTTTATCTAGGGGTCATATAAATACCTCCCCTGAGCTTCTTTGTACGGATCTTCTTTTCTCCTAACTCCCTTAGGCTTGTTCTCATAGTTAGTGCATAGTTTTTCTCCCCTTTAACTTAGATTTCCAAAAACTCAATCATTGTACAAGAATTAATGGAAGTTTGTTCTACCAATTTCAACAATTGTTCTCTCTTGAAGCATCAATTTTAGTAATTTCTTTCCTCTCTCTTGTCATTTAATTTTCTAATTTTCATCCTTGATTAATTCTAGTTCTTGTTTAATCTTTGTCAATTGTTCTTACATGTTTAATCCATCCTTATTCTATCCCTCTCCTAGTTTAAGTGAATTCATGATAGCCTTAGATTTAATTGTTGGAATGTTTTCCACCATGTGTAGTGAGTAGTTCCTTATTTAGGGGTTGGGTGGAAACCCAACCAAGCCATGGTTGATTGATTTAGATTTCTTCACAATCTACTTTGGGTTGATGTCTCTTTATGCTTGATTTGATTATTGAATGTGTATTTTGGTGGCCACTTCATGCTCATGTATTCATTCCCTTACTCACATTGAAAGATGTGGTTTGGTAGTGAGTCCTTTCTTGTGCAATTGGATTATGCTATTTTCATGACTATGGATGTTTGGTTTCAATGAATAGGATGCTTTAATATGGTAATTTAGGTGAGAAATTCCAATTATTTGTGCTTCATGCTAATTCAGAACGATCGAAAGACAAACTCGAGCTAGAAATCCACTCCCTACCATTGAGACTTACTCCTTATCATGTTAGTGTTTGATCTAGGGAATACTTATGTTGTGACTTTGAAATAAGGCAATGTTAAGTTCTCATTCTATCGCCCATGTATGTTCATGATTTATCCTTGTTATCGATTATTTGGTTTGGTTAATGTTGAATCCCGTTTCCCCTAACGTCTATCACTATAGAAGTTAATTAACCAAAACCCCAATTTGTGACCGGCCTAGCTTACAACCGTTCCATACTCTTGGTATTCTTTACTCATTCCCAGTGGATACGACCCTTTGCTTACCCTAGACTTGTCTTAGGTTAATTTAGGTAGAATTAGTGTTTGGTTTAGGGTGAATGTCCAACGACCGATTTATCCCTCACTAAGTTCCACTTCTCCCATATTACCAAACTTTTGCCAACCAAACAACACACAAAACTTGCTATTCATAGGAAGTCTCAATTTCTATGCTATTTTATGTCAACCAAACAAGCCCATACTTGTACATTGTAGGATTTAGGCACAAAACTACCTAAGAGTGTCAGAAAATTAAAATTCGTTGGTAATAAATATCTTAATTGGTTAAAGTTTTGGGATATTATAAAAACCTAAGATTGAATTTCATTTACGGACTACATCAATAATTATTGAATATATCCCCTAGTTTAAGTACTTGATAGAATTGCATAGTTTTTGAATATTAATAATTTATAATTATTGATTATATAAGATTTCATTGGTCAAAATTTCATTTTTTGAGGTTAACATGGATTAAATCCTTAAATGTGTCAATTAAACTAGCACTTAAAAAAAAAAAAAAAATACACTTCGCTTCGATTCTTCACTTTTTAAATTACAATATCCTCTCAAGCTAGTACAAAGAAGCACTTTACAAGTCTACACTCAAGTTCAGATTTCTGAATGATAGAATATAATCTAATTGGTTAAATAGAATAGGAGAAAATAATCAGAATTTAAAAAAAAAAAATGGTGTTATGGGTTTTTGGATACGGATCATTGATATGGAAAGCAGGGTTCAATTACGATGAACGCCTTTCTGGGTTTATTAAGGGCTATCGCCGTGTTTTCTACCAAGGCATCTTTCATTTTTATTTTTTTCTTTTGGAAATTATTTCACATTTTTCTGGCTTTTTTTTTGAATAAAATCTGATATTTTTTTTGATATAATTTCTAATATTTTTTTTGATGAATTAATTAATATAGGAAGTACTGATCACAGAGGAACACCTGATTACCCAGGAAGAACTGTCACATTAGAGCCTGCTCCTGAAGAAATTTGTGTAAGTTATTAAAAATAACAATTTTAATTTCCCCTTTATTTTATTTTTTTTAAATTAGTATGCTTAGATGAATTAATTAGACTTTGATTATTGTATTAAATGTGCAATTAGTATTTGATGATTCTTGCTATATAGAATGAGAAATCATATTCTTGATTTTAGATTGAAGTTTGTTGTTAATCACTGATTAAAGTAAGTAATTTACTTACTAATTGTTGACTTTAGTTTTTATGGTTGTGGAAAAGAATATTGAAAATAGTACCACCTATACTTACTTGGATTTGTGATTTTTACTGTACTTGAAAATTTTGTACTGAACTGCTTTGTATTATTATTAATCTGGGATAGAAATAAACGAACATTGAATTCGATTTAAGCTTAGAATTTTGTGAATGTTGGCTAGATTAATAGTGTCACTCTACCTTGTATTTCTGAGTTGCTTTTAGTTTTGGCTAGATTTAGCAGATATTATTCTTGGTATGCATATCGTGGGCTGATTTCCTTCACAACAATCTCTTCATATTTTTGACTTGTTTAAGTCTAGATTCACGAATGGTATCTTCTATCTTTGTAACGTATTTTCCCATGACTTGTGTTGCTATATATAATTGACTCACTTTGCTCGGTTAGCTGTACATTACATAATTAGTGCCTTACCCTTGTATATATATTTTGTAATACTCCGTAGTATTCTATGAATATACTACATAATTTATTCTCACATTATTAATTTGTACACCATATAGTATGTTCATAATCTAATCAATTAAAAGTTTAAGGTTCTGCTGTACATTATGTACGATTTCCCACTTGTCCATCTGGTTATAACATACCAAATTGAGGACACATAATTCAACAGTTATGAAATCTTCTTGTTGATTGCAATTCTATAGCCACCAACGAAACTAAGGGTAAACTTTATACAGAGTACCAATTCAGTTTTAGAAAACCTTTGAGGGTTAATCTAATATGGAGTAGCAATTCAGTTTTAGAAAACATTTAAAACCGCAAGAGCCCAGCCCAGGAGGAATCCATGGTTCCCAGCACTGAGAAGATGTTCTAGTCTGAAACACTAAATCGATTATTGATGTGGATCATGAGAGACATTGATCTTGTTTAGTGCCAGGTTAGGTCGTTCTTGTTCACAAGGACCTTAACTTTTGACTTGGAGGATTTCTTGAGCTAGAAGTGTATTTTTAACAATTTATAACAGTCGACATTCTGACTCTTGGCTCTTTGCTTGTGATCTTTGTATAAAGTGCTATCTCTCATATCTTATGTATTGATGATTTGGAATTTTTGCTGTTTTAATGCAATGTACAAATGTTATTACTTGGTAATTTATTCAATTCTCTCTTTGTTCATGTTAGTATGGAGTTGCTTACAAGGTTTCCCAAAAGGAGGATATTGAAACTGCAATCTCGGTAAGCTTTTACAAGCTAATGCAACTACCTTATTTCCTCTTTCCCTAGAGTTCATGATTGATGCCACCATTTTAACAGAATCCCTTCTTTGGTGTAATGGCATGCAGTATTTGGAGGTGAGAGAGAAACAATATGACCAAAAAGTTTACTTGGATTTTTATACGGTTAGTAGTGAAAGACTGAATGCTAAATTTATTTCTCTTAATTCATCTTGATCTCTACAAGTCTAATATTCTGCATCTCATGCACCATTGGTTGATGTACTGTTTTGAAACCACATATTTGGAATTTAGGAATCAACCAGTTCAACACCAGCTGTGAGCAATGTGTTGGTGTAAGTGGCCAAACCGACATGCTTCTTGATCACATTGAGTGTTTGTTATTATGTGTGGCAATTGGAACTCTGTTTAAATTAGACTGACTTAGTGATATTTTAAAAAATTTCAGATATGTGGCATCTTCAGATAAAAAGCTCAATCAGAACTACTTGGGTCCTGCATCATTAGAGGAGTTAGCCAAGTATGTTTATATCTTACTATGTTTTTTTGTCTGTTACACTTGCAAATGTCGCAGTTTTTTTTTTTTTTTTTCTTTTTTTTTTTCTGGCAATTGTGGCAACTTGTATTGAGGATGGCAATCAATGTTTAGAAAATGGGGTGGAAAAAGAACGCTAAAAACTTTTAATGTTCATTTCTTCGTACAAACACTGAATTTACCTAACATCTTCCAAGAAGGCTTCCATAGTTGTTTTTCTCCCCTATGCAATGATGACATGTTTGTAGCCTTTATGTATCATACTTGCACTTGATTTTTCATAAGGTCCAAAAAGTAACTTTGTACAATCTTTCTTGCCCCTCTCAAAGTTCTGTGTAGTTTAGAAAATCTGATGTTTCTCCCATTGTATCCACTCTCTAACCTGAACAAAACATGGATATTAGGCTGTAGTTGACTCACTTTACAGTGATTGCTTGCTTATTTCAATTCCCTGAAATACAGGCAAATTGTGCGCGCAGAAGGCCCCTCGGGTCCAAACAGAGACTATCTGTTTCAGCTTGAGAAAGCACTAATTGAACTTGGTATGCTTCCTCTGGACTTTTGTATTTGACATTTACTATGCTGATGTTCTATCTTGTTTGTGCCTGTAAAATAACTTTAAATATATTTCCTCTCTCTTTTTGTTGCCAATCCGCCAGGATGCAAGGATGCACATGTAATGGATCTTGCTAGGGAAGTGAGATGCATTCTCTCAAAGGAGGTGAAAAGCTTAGAGGATGGCGATCTCTGTGAATTAGAATGAAAACATTGCTGCCTTGATTGCGGCAAGCCCCTCAAAACGAAGTATTATTGCTTCAAATATTTCAAACATTTTTCTCCCGAGGCATTCGCCTAGGAAGCCCTTTAGACACAATATTTGTTAGAAACACCTATTCGTGCCAATCATTTACAGTTCATGTTGGAGGTTGGAGCTTTCTTTCGGTTTATTTTTTTTTATTATTTTTTTATTTTTTATTTTATTTTTTAAAGTCAGCAATAGCATGGACTTAAGTATAAAACACTAGACTTTCTCTAAGATGGGTAACATTTAGACTATTTGTACCTATAAACTACACGGATAATGTGTTGCTTGACATCATAATGTCGAAAGTCAGAAACTGTAGTTTGCTATTGCATCTGCGGAATAAACTAGCATCAAGGCGACAAGGCATCCATACCAGCCTGTGCGACCAATAAATTTGATATAGAAATCTCATACCTTGAGCATATCTTAACTTGCCCTTTGCAGTTTTTATCCTCTAATTTTGCATAGTTAACCATTGTGTTCCAAATCCTAAATGTAAAAGACAAAATCTTCAATAAATATATAGAACAATTATAACCAAATGCAAAACGATAAAACCATCTTTTGAAAAGCATAATACAAAGCTCTTTCTAGTCATCTTTTGTTAACAAGGTTCCTATATTTCAACTTCTAGAATCAGATTTGTGAACTTTTGTAGACTCCTGATTGTGTCTCCTCAAAAACCAAACCCAGTGATAAGTACCTTTCACATCTTTGATTATCGAGTTAGGTGAAGAGTTGAGGAGTCTCGTGAATTTCCTAAGCCTTGACCATATTTCTAACCTTTCTTTAAATGTTTTAATCCAAAATCATTTATTTCGTGTCCTTAAACCCAAAATCATTCATTTCGTGTATTTGAAAATTGTTTATTTCGTGTCCTCTTTATAAAATCGTCCAAACCAGTTTATTTTGGTCCATAACATGAGTCAATAATTGTGTAGTTGGATGGGGCTTGTGAAGAGCTTTCCAGCGATATATTATAAGTTCAAATCCGAGTTATAACGAAAAAGTTATGGCCAAAATACTAAACCTAGCCCAAACCGAGCCTTACCTACGACCCAATGACCATGTGGAGGGTCCATTAACCTTAAACATCATTCCTAAATCCCTTAAGATTATTATTAGCTTGTAGAATCCTCTAGAAGGTTCTAGTTTATCCTGTTTTTGAAAAGATAAAGACTAAAGAACTTTAAATCGGGTAAAACACTTGTTTTTCAATGATTTTAATTCTAATTAAATTAGAATACGTACGGATATTCGATTAACCCAATTTGATTGGAAATCAGATTCCGTACGGATTCTATCTTCTAGAAGTATCGCGTCGCGTTAGAAATATTGCGTCGCGATAGAACCTGTTTTACTCCGAGTCGGATTCTGACTCTTTTTTGATCTTTCGACCCTCTTTTTTCCCTATAAATAGAGGTCGTTTTACCCCGTTTTCAATCATCAACAAGCTTGATCACCAACAATCATCATCTAATCCCCTCGCTAAGCTAAAAGTTTTTCTCTCTCTTCTTTCATATTTTCTAGCCTAGCCTTAGCCTAAACACATCCCAACACACATTATTTGATCTTTTCCTAAACAAACATCATACTTCCTTCACGAGCCTTGAATACTCCTAGCCAAGCTCGAAGTTGCCTTCAACCTCAAAGTGAAAGGCTGATAGTTCTGAGGGTTTGGTCCCAAATCTATATTTCAATTATTATTTGATTTATTTAGTTTGTTTGATTTAATCTTTCTTGAAGTTTACTAACGTGTTTATTGTTTTGATAGAAAGAGATACAAGGCATCAAAATGAGTAATTCGATTACTTAATTATTCTTTTGGTATAGAAATCATGCTTAGGATGTTATTTTGATTTCTAGTATCATGTTAGGATGCTTTTGTAATTCTTAGTATCATGTTTAGGGTGTTAATTAATATTCCTAATATCATGCTTTCTAGTATCATGTTTAGGATAAAACTTTGATCTTTATTATTTAGTGACATGCTAGGGTTTGTTATTAATCCATTTAGTATCATGCCTAGGATCTTGCTATTAATCATGTTTTGATGAGATTATGATTATATTGATGACGATGATTGTTGTGTCAATTATACATTGCTTTATTATTTATTAGTTATTCTTATTGCTTGATCACGCCCTTTCTGCATGTTTAAAGGGAATTTGTACTTGAAATCACGCCTAATAAGATAATTAATAATTTGATTTAGGCTTAATATGATTTTAATTCAAGTGATCACCAATAATAGATTTATTTGTGCATTAATAATCAACCAATATAGATTAAACATGTTTAGGGCTAACTTGTTGTGTGTATGTTGATCGGAAAGCGCACATGAATATCATAAGAATTAAGTAGAGGATGATTTAGGGTGGGTTCAATCTCTTTTAGGTTGGATTCGTATCATCATCCCCGAATATCTAGTCATGGTTTCGGACCACTATGGAGTTAGCGATTTCCGTGATCGTGAATGGGGTGTAACCTTCACACCCGTGAATGGTTTACAATTTCCTAAAACTTGTTGGCGACTTCTTTATCTCTAGCTTCCTTCCCTTTGGACGCCATCATGCTTAAATGCATGATCACAGTGGGGCTCAAAGTTGGTGTTTGAAATATTCCCTACAACTTTACTCATGCCCTGGTTCCACCCCTAAATACAAGCTCTTCCTAATTTGTAGAAAACTAAAAGCATTAAAAACACAAAAAAAGATGCATAAATACACATCAAGTTCCTTGTCGTTGGCCATTCAAGTGAATCGTCTAGAATTATAAATTTCGATTCTGGGCGACCTAACATCAAGTTTTTCTTGAAACATGATTGTCCCGTATATAATAAAGATTAGGAAAATTTATCAAAAAAATCCTTTTAACAACAATATTCTGAGAAAAAAAAAACCCTTCTAAAAGCTTTATCGTAAAAGAAAACCTAATGGTAAATTTTTTTGTTGAAGACAACCTAATGCCTCTAATTCACTTAATTAACCTCTAATTTCTTCAAATTACCCTTTAAATTTCACTAAACCATTTAATAATAAATTAATTTATATTTAAAAAAAACCCACCACCAGCCAACCACTCAGTTTGGGGAGGGGGCTGCTGCCACGGAGAAGGGAAAGAGAAGAGGTGGGGGTGGTGGTTTATGTTTATGTTTTTTTTTAATTAAAAAAAAATTTAAAAATTAATTTTATTATTAAATAGGTAAGTGAGAGTTAGAGGGTAATTAGAAGTCAATTAAATGAATTAGAGGTACTAGGTTTCAACAAAAATTTTTACAATAAGATTTTCTTTTACCATAGCTTTTAAAAGGTTTGTTTTCGCAAAATGGTGCTTTTAAAAGGTTTTTTTTTGACAAGTTTTCCTAAAGATTATTAAAGACTTTCTTCTATTCATCTCAAAAGATTTTATCAAACATTTATGTTATTCGAACTTATTATACTTTTTTCCTTCAAAAAAAAAATTATTATTACTTTTTTGAACTAAATTTTGTTGAAAATTAAACATGATTAATAAAACTTAATACCTCCATAGACCCTAATAGTTTTAAGGTTAATTGAAGAACATAACTCGTTTTACTCCCTTTGTCCACCCAAATAAACGTCTCATTTCACCAAAAACATGCCGTAAAATATTATTCTTTTTTTTAACCTTTATTATTTCTTAATTTACTTTTAATTAACCAAAATCTTCTCTTATTTTTTAAGAGAAAATACAAGTTTATAAGCATTTGGTTAACTGTTGTTTTCTCTCTCCTCCTTCAACCTTTTGTTGTTTTCTCTCTCCTCCTTCAACCTTCAATTTCAATGGTGGAGTACATCTTTTCACTATATGACGTCGAACAAGTGGAAATCAATGGAGGGAGAAAAGCTTATCTACCCTTTAGGGTTAACCATGCCTGTTATTTTTCACTTTATTATTTGGGTTTTCGTTTAATTCTGGCGGCGAAGCCGCCGGAAATGGCGGTGCGAAGTCGAATTTAATGGAGGAAGGAAAGCTCAGCTACCCTTTAGGGTTAACCATGCCATTAATTTCTCCTTTTGTTATTAAGGTTTTTGTTTAATTTCATCGGCGAAAATGGAGTTGAACGGACTTGAAAGAGAAGGTGAAATTGGGCAGAGATTGGAAGGAGAAGATTAAGGTGGGTGGGAAGAAAAAATATCAACAAGAGGAAGAAGATGAACATGAAGAAGAAGAAGAAGAAGAAGAAGAAGGTGGGAGGAAGAAGATGATGAATAGTAGCAAAAGGAGAGTTAACGGTGTTAACTTTGAAAATCTATCCAACTTGTCATAGTGGCCTACAAACAGTAAAAAATAATATTTTTTTAATCAAAAAACACAATTTGCAATGCAACTTATTTACGAAAATGCCATTTGATAAACATAACTTGTTTATCTAGGTTATAAAGTGAGCGTTGCTGATTTTTAATTACTTCAAACAATTAAATCCTTTTTTTTTTAATTCCTTTCACTGGATTAGTCTCATGCGATGCACGATTTTGACAACTAAATTTGTTATATTGTCACATTTACAAAGTGATTAGACTAATTAATACACTAAATTTTCAAATTAAAAAAAAATGAATAATGAAATAGATGACCAAAAATTTTAACTAAAAAATATATAAAATAAAGTAATGACATATGTACAGTTAAGAGAAGAGATGATGTTATCGATTGTTATTTTAGTAATAATTATAGAAGTGACCAATCCAATAAACATTTAATATCGAGTTAGGCCCTGTTCACTTCACCTTATTTTTACCGAACTGAAATTATTTTTACTGAATTGAAATTATTTTTGCTGAAATGAAATTAATTATACTGAATTGAAATTATTTTTACTAAACAAAAATTATTTTTGCTGAACTAAAATTATTTAGAAAATTGGCATAAAATAATACCATTAATGGTGTTTCGAGGTTTTTTTGGAATCCCTCGGGATACAGGTCTTGAACTCAGCCGAATGGACGCGGACACCTGTAAAACAACGAATATTCCGGTTGACGGAATATGCGCCTTCGATGATCAAGTTAGTCACCGGAAAACGAAATAATTGTAGAGATAGAAAGTAGAGAGAAGTTGGAGCTATTCAATGCTCTTTTTATGATGTGTCTTAATCCACCCCTCCCTTCATAAATGATTAGGGTATTTATAGGGGTGGCAAAATGTGCCCCTTTAGAGTTAGTGCCTTAAAAAGCAAGGCTCTAATGGCGGCGCAATCAGGTTAGAACATGTGTCCTATAGTGGCGCCGTTTTGCGTTTTCTAGGGATTTAGGCCCCTTGATGTAAGAAGGCCTTTTCTTTCTTTAGGGTTCTCTTATGTTTGACACGTGTCATCTTCCTATAGGGACACATGTTGCCCTTTTATTGGGCCACGTATCGCTATGGGATTGGACCACGTGTTGGGGTATTTTTACCCTAAACATTTAACGCTCAAAGGGGGTGACTCGTACTATACGGGCCACCTCCTTTGATCCTTATCCGTCCATTATTGGCCGAATGTTTGAGCTGATGGAGCATCATCATTAATAGGAGACGGACATTACCGTCTACCTGCCCATGGGGTTTCTCCCTTGGGCTAGCTGCCTTGATTGGTTCGCCTGATTTTATTAGTGGACCTGAGTCTTAAAATAAGGCGGACGGGTTGTGCCAACTGGCTTTGAGTAGGACACCTGTCTTCCGTAATTTCCGGAATGACCGTTCGGATTCTGCTTACCTGGCCGTCTATTTTGCCGCGTCGTTAGGGTGGCTGTACATCTTCCCGTCTTTAATGACGGAGCAGTTTTTTTAACCGTTGAAGCCTCTAGGTTAAACTTTTCAAAAGTTACCGTTTTAGCTTCTTGGCGGGAAAGGTTATTTTACCATTCTACCCTCATAAATTTTGCCTATAAATAAGGCTGGTTTGACTTCATTTTGTCACTTTGGAACTTTACATTTTCTAGAGAGAAGTTAGAGCCTTTAGAGAGAGAAAGTGGAATTTCTTCCCTAATCTTCGTGAGCTCCGCCGTGTCCCTTGAGTTTCCCGGTCAGGTTTTTGAGTTTTCTGGTCAACCCTCAAGACTTTCAAAGACTTCTCAAAGTTTTCTACACGTACAGAGGTAACCGCCTGCTCTTCTTTACTTTTTCCTTTTTTTTTGTACCTGTTTTATTTTATAAACACAAACTGGCTCAACACTCAGCTTCGTCCGTTTCTCCTCATGAGGCTGGTTGTTCCCCTGGGACTGATGAGTCTAGAGTGGATGGGAACAAGTCCTCCTCTCTTAGGAGTGGGTCCATTTCTAGTGCGTACTAACTCACCCCCTCCTATTCTTCTCTATCCCTGCAGTCGAACATGACACGTACGAGACAAACGTACGAGCATAATGCCCCCCGAAACCCTTATGGGAGTATGGTGGACCCCCTAGTCTCTTATGATCTGAGCAACACGGACGGGGAGGACACAAACATAACCACTGCTAGTGGTACTTCATGCACTGTGATAGAGGTGACGGCCTCCTTTGAAGAACGCCAAAATCAGCCAGGCACTTCTTCTTTAAGGGAGGCGTCCAGGCAAAATTCGAAACCACACCTCTCACAATTTACCAGCTCGGTCTTGATGCCGTCCGAGTTTCCATCTTCTGGAAGGCATCCTTCTTCTTTTTAGGAGGATGCTGGGGCGTCCGTCCAAAATTTGCAACAACCCTCAATCCAAACTACCCGGTCGGCCAGGCCTAGAACTGACATTCATATTGCTGAGCTAGCCGACCTGCCCCCTCTAGACGGACGCTAGAGGAAGGAAAGATAAGGGCAAGGCACCATTGTTAATGAAGGCGGCCAAGGCACCAAGGGAGGGAGCTCGGCCGAAGCTGCTAAAATGGACACAGTGTTGTCCTACGAATTTGGGGCCGCTCCCCAAGCTGACGAGGCTGAGGCTGAGAATCCGAACGCCGATCAGGCGGCCGAGGAGCCCTATGCTGACAATTTTAAGGACCATTACGCCTGTACAGTAGGCGACGTTCCTTTGGCTTTCCTACACTTGAAGTTTGAGGAATTTAAAAGTTCCTCCACCCGGGAGAAGGCTACGAAATCGTAGCACCCACTCGCTCTTAAGTGGCCGCCTGGGAGAACAAGATGCAGCGGAAGAAGTGCTTCAGTGTCTACCGCCCTGCCTTGGAGGTGGGCCTTTGGTTTCCCTTGTATCCGTTCGTCTAGGAGCTCCTGGACGAGTACAGTATTGCAATCTTCCAGTTGGTGCCAAACAGCTGGGTGAACATTTTTGGCTATCTAGTGATGTGCCATTGGCAAGGCTTCAAGCTGGACGTCCCAGGTTTTTGTGAGATGCATTCCATGGTTCGCCTAGATGCTGAGACGGACGACTGGTTTATTCTGAGCACCCAGAAAGATAATTTGGTGGTGATGGATAGGCCGTCTATGTGGCGAGACTGGAACCACCGTTTCTATCGCATCAAGACAAGTGACGGAGAGTTTAACTTGCGGATGAATCAGTTTAATGCGTATCCGATTCAACTCGGTAGTGGGCAACACTGACCCTTAAAGCCACCCGTCCACCCTGACAACTACTTTCAACTAAACTACTTCAGGGTCAAAAAGGTTGTCAGGGATGGAAATACGATGACTATGATATTTAGTTGGATACCTCTGGCCGCGTGGCTTAGGAACCTGGTATTCATGTCGGCCTATGGCTTGTAGTAGAACTACCCTCAAGGTGGAACCTTGTGACTTAGCCGTTCGAGTATTATTTGTAACATGAAAATATTCTAACACTCTCTTTTCCTTTTCTTTCCTCAGAAGTAGCTCTTGGAATGCTAGATCCTAAGTAGAAAGGGGAGGTTGATATGTCCGAGTTGGATATAATGCGGTATAAATTCCGCCAATAGCAGTACGACCAGACTAAGGAGGTACCGACAATCTGCTCTTTTTTTTTTGTTTTTTTTTTTGTGTCGAGCTGGTGTGTAGGAGGGAGAATTCTTCCCCACTTCACTCGGACGCAATTCGACTTGCTTTCATGCCGAGTTGATATGTTAGGAAGAATATCCTATCCGATTTCACTCGGACGCCATCTTTTACCTATGTTTGCCGAGTTGGTTGGTTGGGAAGGAGTTCCTTCTCAACTTTGTCCGGACACTTGTTTCAATTCATCTGACTATCTCGTTTCTTTCAGGCGCCACTCCTACTCCTCGGTCGAAGAGAAAGCAGCCGGCTTCTGCTTCTAAGGATGGCCAATTGTCCAAAGCCAGGAAGACAACATCCACAAAGGCTAAGTCTTCCACCAAGGCGGCCAAGGTCACCCCGCAGACTGCTACGAAGCAGTATAAAGGAGAGCCACCTCAGCTGTCACCAAGTGGGGTCTCTAACCCCGTGGATACGCAAATTGAGGCGATCCACGATGAGTCCGTCCATGCAGACGATGGGGGTAAGTCGTCCCCGGTAAAAACGACCTGTAACTTGGCCTCGACTCCGCATGTCGAGGTAATAGAAAAATCTGAGCGGCAGAAAGCTGCTTCTCAGTCGGCCAAAGATCAACACGGCCGCACTCAAGAGGAAGGGGATGAGCTAATGCCCCTTCCTTTATTCAACCTTCCATCTCCTCCATCTTTCTTGGAAGGTATATTGAACATTCGTACGCCTTTTACTTGGGCTTTTATGAACTTGTTTGATCACTCTAACAACCTTCCTTACCTGCGCAGACATTGTCGAGGAGATGCACATGAAACTGCCTGGCCAGTCGCTCACAAGCGCTGACCGGAAAGCTATTAGGGAGGCCATGCAGCGGGCCGTCCTTAAGGAGCAGCAGGATAAATTTTGCGGCATTAATGAGGGCTTCCTTGGCCCAATAATTAACTGCAGTGCTGAGGTAGCGTCTCTTAATAGCAAATGGGTTATTTTTGCTTTCATACTTAGATTATTTTCTTAGTTTGCTTTTGTTGACTTGTTTCTGTCTAAATGCAGATCTTACTCAGGCTCAATGCCTTCCTGGATTGGAAGGATAAGGAGAACGAGAAGATTAAGGCGGCTTGGCCCACCATCAACCGGATACAAGACAAGAACACCAACACCCTGGCCTTGTAGAATATCCATTACGAAATGTCCTTTAAGGCTCTCTCTTAGAAGTTAGCTCGGCAAAATGAGGACATCGTCAAGATTGGCGTTGCACTCCAACGAGAGTAGGTGGCCAGGCAGGCGCTTCAGCTGGAGCGGGACGAGGTGGTTGCAAACGCCTCTCAATGGAAGGAGGGATTTGAAGCCTCCGAGAAACTGAAGAATGAGTTGACCTCGTCCTAGGAAGCTCTTCAGACGACCCTGGATTAAGTAGACTCCCTCAAACTTGAGGTTGAGCGTTTGAACAAGTTCATTGCGGACTTGTCCACGTAGTTGAAGGCTACTCGGCCGATTAATCCTGCAAGGGCCATCCGTATAGAGTACAAGGCCGAGGAAAAGCTGAAAGTCGCTTCTACGAAGCCTTCTCCATGATGGTCGAGGAGGGCGAGGCAACCTACTACCGGGAGCAATTTTCCAGGCGCCTCGACTACGTCTGCTTCAAGGATGAGGTCGAGGCGGTCGGCAAGCCCCTCCCGAGTTTGTTGAGACTTCCTTTGACTCTAAAGTCGAGGAAGATGATGATGGAGAGGAACAGAGGCCGATCGGCGAGGAGAATCCGGCCGAGAAAGTGCCTGCCGAAGCTACGTCCGGCGAGGAGAAGCCGGACGAGGAGGAGCCTGCCAAATATGGTGAGAAGCCGGTTGAATGAAGAGCTTAGGTCCTCCAGCTGCTGTTTTAAAGCTTTTTGTACTTTAATTTTATATCCTTGTTTTTGAACAATCTCATCTCTGACCGCCTGTTTTAAGCGGTCTTGTAATATACTATCTTTTTATTTTTGCCGTTTGTTTTGGACGGCTCTAATTTAAGAAGCTTTCTTCTTTCATACATGCTTAGTATTTTTGAGCAATTTTTCATGCCTTATTTTTCTACTTTTGCATACGAATGCTTTTGCCTAGTCCATACTCAAGAAGGTTTGATTAACTTAGTAGATTTTATACCTTAAAGGGTATGACGACTAGTAAGTTAATCAAATCATAATAATGATTTCCCTTGGACTAGGTGAATGCCGAATCAATTTCAGTTAGACGACCGCTTTATTGGCTTGGCTTGTGCAGAGCTGTTGTAATACACCGTATTTTTCAAAGGTATTTTCTAATTTAAAGAGTATTTTAGTATTGTATTTTGACGTATTTTTCTAAATTAATTATTTTTCTAAAGAGTATTTTAGTTTTGGAGCCAAAACGATATTAAATTTTGGCGCCTAAATCATTTGTCTTATTATTTTACAAAACTAATTAAAATGGATAATCCAATAAATGAAACTATTTTATACCTATGTTATAAATAGTATTTTTGATTTCTCAAAAATTAAATAGATAAACCGAAATTATATTAATTCGGTTAAAATAAATTAATTAAATTAATTTCCTTAAACTAATTAAATTGTATTTTTGGATTTCATATAATAAAAATCTTAATTGTTTTAATACCTTTCCAAATTAATTATTTTATGAAATATATACCTATAAATTAATTAATAAAATTAATTTCCTAAACTAATGATATTTTCGGATTTTTCATAATGAAAATCTAATTTTATTTATTTTCATAAAATACACTAAATAAATGATATTTTCGGATCTTTTACAAAATAAAAATCTGATTTTATTTAATATCCTTCTAAGTAAACTATTTTCATGAAATAAATTAATTTTCTAAACTAATTAAATGTTATTTTCGGATTTTTCATAATAAAAATCTGATTTTTATTTAATATCTTGCTAAACTAATTATTTTTATGAAATAAAATAATTTCCTAAACTAATCAAATGGTATTTTGATTTATGTAATAAAAATCTGATTTAATTAATTATTATAGGCCATATTTTCGGCCACCCCAATAATTTAGTAAGAAAATTGATTTTTATTCTTCCAAATATTATAAACTTTATTGAATTATTAATATTAGACAAATAAATTATTTTACAAAATCCCTAAACTAACATAAGAGGACCGAAAATATTGAACAATATTTAGCTCAATATTTTCGGCCACTCATGAATTTTCAAAAGGATTTTTAATTTATTTTATTAAAAATAAAACCCTTTAAATTTCCTTATTTCTATTCTTAAATCTAAAAATTATTTGATCCTATTCTATACTTGCACTCCAAGCTCAAAACCTACCAAATAAAATTTCATGATCAAATAAAATAAATATCCTTCCAACATTTAAAACCCTAGTTTCTATTCTTCAAAACTTCCATAAATCATAAACCCTAAATTGTCATAAACCCATCACCTAAACACCTATAAATACCCCTTTCAAACACTCCAAGAATCACACCAAAAACCTCAAGAAATTCTCTTCTTCTTCCTCTCTTTCTCCCTCGGTTTCTCTCCTCTCCTCCTCCCTCAAATTTCCGGCCACCACCACCAGCGACCACCATCACCGGCAGCCGCCAGCCAACCCCACCGCCGCCAGCCACCACCTCCCTTTGCCGCCCACTTGCTCATCCTTTGCCTTGGTTTCTATCTTCCTCCTTCAATTTCTCCTTCTCCTAAACTTGTTTTACAATTTATAATTGAATTTCGTAAATATTATTTCTTGAATAAATTATTTTATGAAAACATAAAATTATTTTATAAAAACAGAAAAATTTATTTTATCAAAGTATAATAATAAATCATAATTCATGCACATATAGGGTAGTTTGATTAAGTTGTTGTGTTTATTTGATAGCCTTATATTAATTAAGGTTATAATAATGTGTAGGGTGTTCGTGATTAAGTAAAGTGAAGTGAAGTTTTGTGTGAATCGCTCGTGTTACGATCAAGGTACGTTATGTGGTTTGATACCTTCGAAAGTTGACTATGAAATTCTATTTTATGTTCCGTATGAAATTATAATATGTTCCGTATGAAATTATAAGTTATTATGTTCCGTATGAAATTATATTTGTTTGTATTCTGTATGAAACTATATTTTATGTCCTGTAAGAAAACTATGATTTATTATGAAATTATAATTTATTATGTTTCGTATTAAATCATATTTCATTACGTTCTGTATGAAATTATACTTTATGTTCCGTATGAAATTATGATATTACGTTCCGTATGAAATTATGAAATTATGTTGGATTGAAATTAATAATTTTAATTTAAAATAAAGGAGCCTTTGAATCATGATTGAAATTATTAAAAAGGATTGGAAATGATTTACAATTTTGTTGTTATTCAAGTGTAACGGATTTTTAAAAGGTGCTTTTAAGCAAATCAATCGATATGTTATAAATCCCACTTAGGGAACGGATTAGAGAAGGCTATGGACTTTGCATAACCTAGTCTTTCCTCAAGTTTGGCCTTTGTTTATAAAGTGAACCACTTGGGGAGTGTGCACACTTAGTGAGGAATTGGTTTTGAAATGTAATTGATTGAATTTTTAAATTTGTCTTGAAAGGATTGAATTGGAAAAGCTCTTACTTGAGTATGGTATTGGAATTCTTATGAATTAAATCTAAACGATTTAAATTATGTTTTATTTATCTTACACATAATCTACTTAGCATAATTTGCTAATACGTGCTTTTGTTTTGGCTTTGCCCTGTTTATCATTTATGGTAAGCAGGTGAATGTTTCAGGTGGAAGTTGATTGATGCATACAGGAGTCCACGGGAATTTCACCTAGCTTAGGAAAAGTTGGAGTCGTTTTTGTGTCACAGATTATGAACAAGTTTTATTTAAAGTTTTATTAATAAGAATAAAGAATTTCCGCTGCATAAGTATTTTTAAAGTATGAGCCTTGGGTTATCACGCGGCGGTAATATGCCCAAGTCTATCTCTACGGTATTTATACGTATTTTCTACATATTCCGTAGAGGGAGATTTGGGGGTGTTACAGCTGTCCTTTAATGCTCTCTCTCGGATGCACTCATGAAATTTCAAGTATTATTTCAACTTGATTATTTCTAAGTGTTTATTAAGTTTGGACGCCTAGGTATGCCCTTTCCCTTTGGGTAGAAATATCTTAGGCAATTTTCGGGTTACCTTATGTTTCATCCGTCCGACCATTCTAGGGCCGGATGGAGTGTTTAACATCCTGACCTATATGGCCGAGTTGCCTGGCTGGGGGATGCCCTTGCTAGGGATTTTACTCGGCCACTTGATCATGCCCCTTTTAGAGGACGGGTTGCTATTTGGCAAGCAACTTTGTTTCTCTTTTTAGGCGGCATTGCTTTTTCATCTCTGCCCTTGTCAGGGGTCGAGCTGCTATGCTGCAAGCCACCCTTGTTTCTGATTTTAAGCAGCATTTCTTCTCATCAATAAGTAAACGTACAAAGTAAATGGCAAAAATAACAATGTTTGACTTTTTCATTAATATCGTCAAAATTACATGGTTTTCGGCCGTACGACTTTAATTACATTTCTCGGCCGTTTAGACCTAGTTGTATATACAACTTTTGGCTAAGTACAAAAAATTTATACATAGTATTTTTTTAGATTGTCCTTATTCCACGTACAGGGAATAAAATGGCCATCTAAGGCTTCAAGATGGTAGGTACCATCTCGGACTTCTTCTTTAATTCGATAAGGCCCTTCCCAATTTGGGGTTAGTTTTCCATCCCCTTTAGCTCGGCCTACCACCTCCATTTTCCTTAAGACCAAGTCTCCAATCTTAAGCGGCCATTTGGACACTTTGCGATTATATGCCATTGTCATCTTTAGACGATAAATTTCGTGTCTAAGCGTCGCATTGCCCCTAGCCTCTGGAAGGAAGTCAAGGGCGGTCTTCATGGCCTCCCAATTGGCCGATTCATCATATAGCATCACTCATAGAGTGGGCTCATACATTTCAATTGGGAGCACGGCCTCAGCGCCGTAGACCAGAAAGAATGGGGTCTCCCCTGTTGAACTCTTTGTTGTTGTTCGGATGGACCATAACACATTGACCAACTCATCAGCCCATAGACCGCCTGCTTTCTCAAGCTTTCGCTTGATGCCATTGGAGATGAACTTGTTGTATGCTTTAACTTGGCCATTAGCCTTTGGTCGTCCGATTGAGGCAAAGCAGAGTGCTATGCCCTAGTCACTCAGCAAATCCCTGAGATGGTCGGTCTCAAATTGTGGTCCATTGTCGAGCACCATCGATTGCGGCACACCAAAGCGTGTGATTATGTTTTTTCAGATGAAGGCGGACGACCTCGGCCTCTACCCACTTCTTGAAGTAGTCAACTGCTACTAACACGTACCGCCTCTATCGGATGCTGGTGTATACGACCCCAAGATGTCCATACCCCATTTTGCAAAGGGAATTGGACTACTTATGGCCGACAAGCTATTTGTCGGGTGGTGAATAAAGATTACAAATCTCTGGCACTTGTCACATTTTTTCACCATTTCCATGGCGTCCGAATTCATGTCGGCCAGTAGCACCCCAGATGGGTAACTGTAGGGAATATTTCAAACATCAACTTTGAGCCCCACTGTGATCATGCATTTAAGCATGGTGGCGTCCAAAGGCAAAGAATCTAGAGATAAAAGATTCGCCAACAAGTTTTAGGAATTTGTAAACCGTTCACGGGTGTGAAGGTTACACCCCATACACGATCATGGAGATCGCTAACTCCATAGTGGTCCGGAACCATGACTGGATATTCGAGGATGATGGTACGAATCCAACCTAAAAAAGATTGAACCCTCCCTAAATCGGCCTCTACTTAATTCTTATGATATTCATGTGCGCTTTTCGATCAACATACACACAACAAGTTAACCCTAAACCCCGTTTAATCTACGTTGGTTGATTATTAATGTACAAATAAATCTACTATTAGTGGTCACTTGAATTAAAATCATATTAAACCTAAATCAAATTATTAATTATCTTATTAGGCGTGATTTCAAGTATAAATTCCCTTTAAACCTACAAAAAGGGGCGTGATCAAGCAATAACAATGAATAATAAATAATCAAGTAATGTAATTATAATTGACACAACAATTTTCATAATAATCATAATCTCATCAATGGTATAATTAGCAAGATCCTAGGCATGATACTAAACGGATTAATAACAAATCCTAGCATTGCACTAATAAAAAATACAATCAAAGCATTAACCTAAACATGATACTAGAAAGCAACACGATATTAGAAATATTAAAATAACACCCTAACATGATACTAGAAATCATAAAAGCATCCTAGCATGATAATAGAAATTATAAAAGCATCCTAACATGATACTAGAAACCATAAAAGCATCCCAACATGATACTAGGAATCAAAATAATATTCTAAGCATGATTTCTATATCAAAAGAATAGCTAAGGATGGTAGATCTACTCACTTTGATGCTTCGTACCTCTTTCTATTAAAACAATACACGAGTTAGTAACTTCAAGAAAGAAATAAATAAAACAAATCAAATAAGAATAATAAATATAGATTAGGGACCAAACCCTCAGAACTATCAACCTTTCACGTCGAGGTCGAAGGCAACTACGAGAAGGGCTTGGAGTATTCAAGTCTTGCAAAGGACGTATGGTGTTGGGATGTGTTTAGGCTAAGGCTAAGAAAGAGAGAGAGAGAGAAGCTTATAGCTTAGAGAAGGATTAAAATGATGATTGTTAGTGAATGAAAATGGAGGAAAACGACCTCTATTTATAGAGAAAAACGAGGGAAAAGATCAGAAAAGGAGTCAGAATTCGATTCGGAGTAAAACTGATCGTATCGCGAAACGACAACTATATCGCTGCACGATATTAGTATCGCAGCGCGATATTAGCATCCTTCAGCGATACTTTTGGAAGATAGAATCCGTACGGAATCTGACTTCCAATCAAATTGGGTTAATCATATTTCCGTACGTATTTTAATTTTATCAAAATTAAATCTATTGATAAACAAGTGTTTAATCCGAAGTAAAATTCTTAAATTTTTATCTTTTCAAAAAACAAGACAAATTAGAACCTTCTAGAGAAATCTTTAAGCTAATAACAAATTCTAAGGGATTAAGGAATGGTGTTAAGGTTAATGGACCCTCCACATGGTCATTGGGTCGTAAGTAAGGCTCGGTTAGGGCTCAGTTTAGTATGTTTGCCATAACTTATTCGTTATAAGTCGGATTTGGGCTTATAATATATTGCTGGAAAGATATTTTCAAACCTCTTCCAACTAAGCAATAATTGGACCAGGATTATGGACCAAAATAAACTTGTTTGGATGTTTTTAAGGTTTGGAGACGAAGAAAACGATTTTCAAAGACACGAAATGAATGATTTTGGGTTTAAAGGCACGAAATAAATGATTTTTGATTAAAACTCTTTAGAAAAGGTTAGAAATGGTTAAGGCTAAAGGGAAATTCACAAGATTCTTCAACTCTTCACCTAACTCGATAATCAAAGACGTGAAAGGTACTCATCACTAGGTTTGGTTTTTGGGGAGACACAATCAGATGTCTACAGAAGCCCCCACTTTAACTGAGTTTGGTGAAACGTAAGTTTCGAAAACAAAAGTCAAAGTAGATTGGTAGGGACGGAGAATGATTCAAAACGTTTTGCGATCCTAAATCATCCTTCTTAACGCTGGTACCTGTAGAAAACATTAGTTGTACAAATAAAGGAGTTTAAGGAAGAAAAAATGCATATCTGACACCAACGTATCAGTAGCAACACTTTTGGAAGCTTTCCAGGCCTTGAGAAATCTATTGGATGATAATTTTCCGTGCCTTGAGAATTCTACCCTGAACCACTACGCCTCGAGTGAATCCTTGGATGATAATCTTCCACACCTTGAAAAGACTGATATGAGATAAATTTCACACCTCGGGAACCCCATCGGGAATCACTACGCTTTGAGTAACTTACAAGAGAGAGGAAACAAGTTTCTGCGCCTTGGACAACATGTCGTAGATTCCTACGCCTCGATCAACCTATTGAATGATGATTTTCCACGCCTCGGGAAGTCTAATCTGGGATAGTCTCCACACCTTGGGAGCCCTATCATGAACTCCTACGCCTCGAGCAATTCACAAGTGAAATTCTATACTCCGGGAATAACACTAAACATCCACGCCTTGGGATACATCTGCCGTCTTCTGTGCCTTGAGAAGTGCGTTATGATCTACAATTTTCTACGCGTTGGGAGACTTTGTCTTGTTATTACGTCTCTACGCCTTGAGAAACTTACGACGCGAATTGCCAACACCGTGGGACACAGTTAATTTTGTTGAATCAAGTTGTTTTGTTTTAACAACCTCCACATTCTCAGGGAGCGCCAACATCCACGCCTGGGGATACATCTGCCGTCTTCTGTGCCTTGAGAAGTGCGCAATGATCTACAATTTTCTATGCGTTGGGAGACTTTGTCTTGTAATTACGTCTCTACGCCTTGAGAAACTTGCGACGCGAATCGCCCACACCGTGGGACACAGTTAATTTTGTTGAATCAAGTTGTTTTGTTTTAACAACCTCCACATTCTCAGGGAGTGCCATCGAAGACCACTACGCCTCGAGCCGTCTTCTCTAATCAAGGTGACAACTTCCACATTTTAGGGAACGTTGTTGAAGACCACTACGCCTCGAGCCGTATCCTCAAATCCTCTCGTCTTCACATCCGGGAAGTGATAGCTTCTCACGCCTTGGAAAACCTACCGTAAGACCTTAATCCTCAGATTTTACCTAGCTCAAATCAATTTCCGTAGAAATATTCCATCTTAGGAAATTCTTGATTATGATCAATCACTATTCAAATGATGTGCCTAATCAATACTCAAATGTGCTCAATCAATCAATATGATCGTCATCAGGCCGATCATCAATCAAATCGTAATCGGGCCAAATATCAATCAAATCAATTGCTTAGAGGCTAAATGGCGTGCCATAGAGCTCAAACGGATAAATGGGGTCCACAAAGCCACCCTATGAGACCCACAAAGTCCAATGCAGCCAGCAGCAAACGTATCGCGCAACGCCAGGTCGTATCGCGCCGCGATAAATTCATTACGTTGCGATAAATTAGCATTTTTCGGATTTAAACCTTTTCTTCTTCCTTTTTTCCGCTGCTGCTTCCATTTTGTTCGTTCGCTCGCGGAACTTCAAGTTACACGTTCTTACTCGTTTGTTAACCAAATTCACCCAAATCTTTTGCAAATCTTCGCATTTTCACTCTAGTTTATTGATCTATGTAAGTTTTGCTCAAACTCCTTTTAATTTCTGTAAATTCCGAGCATTTTATTTGCGGTTTTTCGGGAAACTCGAACATGTTTATGTTAATTTCTTCAAGTTCTGTCGAATCTCTTGTTACGAAATTGCTTGTACATGCTTGTATATGGCTTTGTGAGTAATTTGAGGCTAGAATTGCTTGACTTGGTGAATAAACGAGCATTTTTCCATTGTTGAACATTCTAGGTCGTGAGTACAATGTAGCTTGTTCTTCATGATTTTGCTTGCACTTTGTACTTAATTTGTTGCAATATTTGCCATAAACTTGCAAGAAGTTGCTTTGGAGCTCAAAATTCTTGTTGTCGTGCGAATCAAAATCATGCTATGTTTTTTGCATTTTGTGCTCTTTTTGACGAATATAGTATCATGTTTCTAGGCAAACTTAGATACCATAAAACCTTTAATTTACTATTTTTTATGTCAACAACAAATAGTATGGCTCGACGTCGAGGTTGCGGCTCACGTTCCTGTTTGTCTCACCGAGAGGACGAGGTCGTAGGCGACGACGATAGTGCTTCTACCAGCCGGGGGTGGTCATTCCCTGAGTGGGACGAGCACACCCAGGCTTTTCAGCCAGTCTATCACATTTCCCAGCGCGTCCGGCTGGGTATCACTGATGAGCACGTTCGTTGTCACAGTTCAGGCAACGATAGCATTTCGTACATCTATCGTCATTACATTGAGAGGAATGAGGCGATGAGGGCTCTCTGGGAGTCTTGCGGGTTGACCCCTCTTTTCAGGGTCGCTACGGCGTTCATCCTTGGTGAGATAGTCGTCGCATTGTTCGGGATGTCGTGGAGTTTTCCTGGGATACTACGAACACTTTTCATTTCCCATGGGGTGAGATAACTATCACTCCCCTCGACTTCACTGTTATCACTGGCCTAGAGTTTCGGCTTACTCCGCTTCATGCAGACCGAATGCACACTCTAGTTTCTCCCAAGACTGCGGAACTACTAGGCCCTATTGTCCACCGACCGTTGCTGAGGCTCAAAATTTAAACACTAGCATGAGATCAGCCCGCAGGACGCTACTTGCATAGGCTTTTGATGATGACACGACCACCCAGGAGCAGCGGGTGCGCATCTTTGTTCTCATATTCCTGTCGGGGACTATCTCTCCTGGCAGGGGAAGTCGTGTCTTGTTACACTATCTCTCCTCCGTGCGCGATCTTCAGTTGATCGGCACGTACGACTGGGCCAGCCTTAGCTATGCCAATTTGCTTTTGGGATTGCGGTTGGCATGTGGTCAGCGACAGTGTAGTTCAGAGATTACCCTCTCTAGTTTTTAGAAGATCATAGAGGTATATGTCCTTCTATTTTGGTGAGTTTAGTTTTCTTCTCGATATTTATCGAGTCTTAGGTTTTCTATCTCCTCGCTGGTCTGGCTCTAAGAGTACTTCCCTTCTTTGGCGCTGGCGAGGCCTCGAGCTAGAGGGCTCCCGATCATAGCCAGTTGGCAGGAACGCCGTGCTGGTTTAGTTACTACTGCTTATGTTAGGGCTACGATTCTTGAGGTAAAGATCTTGTGCTTTATCTGCTTGCCTTTTTCTAGATTCCATAAAGAATCCTTGACTCATTCTTTTTTGTTATAGTGCCCTGCGGTCCAGTATCGTCCATGGGCTGATTTGGGCAATTTCAGGATGGCTTCTCAATATACTGCTGAGAGGTGTTTCTTCTGGGGTACCTATGATGTAGTATGGTACCTGGGCAAGATGGTAGCCATTCAACACTCCTCAACTGTTCATGTAGTTCCTGCTGACCCTCCTGCTCAGATGATGAGTCAAGAGCGGCTCCGGATTCATGCTGCTATCGGAGCGATTGTTGAGGACTGGCGGATATATAATTACCCCGATCATCCTTACGCGGAGTTACTTCCTCGGCTAGCTCCGCCACCCTACCACGAGGAGGAGGTTTGTCATTCTTGACTATCCATTTCGTCTTTTCTGTAGCCCCCAACGGTGTATTGCCGTTGGCTTTACTTTTTGCAGGAGTCGGAGGAGCTTGCAAAGTTCTTGCCTCTGCGCATGTTCATCACTTATTAGGGGACCTATGAACCCGTCGAGGAGATGATTCCTCCAGCCTCGGAGGAGTGGCGATTAGTGTCCTAGTCTATTCCTCGTCACCAGACCTGGGTGAGCTCCCACTCTTTTGCTTATTCGGTGTACATGTATATATTTTGTGTTTCCCTAACTTTTTATGTGTGCAGTTCTCTCGCAAGGTGGTGATGCGGATGGCAGCAACCATGGACGCCTTCCGGGACCAGCTGGTGAGATGGAGTCACCGAGCGTCGTGTCGACGTACGGATGGCGTTGTGCCAGTATGCCTTTGTACATTTGCTTTAATTTGTTTGTTTTTGCCTTTTTACGCCTGACTCGTTTTGTTGTTTTTATTTCAGCCTGCTCCTTAGCCACGCACTCGTTCGAGGCCAGAGAGCTTGAGGGAGCGAGGCATCGGCGCACCTTTTTGGAGATCCCAGGTAGGGAGGAGGCGCAGTCAGGTTGCGGTTGAGGATGATATCAGCTCATCGTCAGGGGATGTGAGGCCACCTGGTTATGGTACTCTGGTGCTCTGTCCTCACGAGTCCCCGAGTGCTTTCATGGTCGGTCCGTCCTCTCGAGCTGGTGGTGGGATGTACGAGGTTGGCTCGTCATCGCAGCACCTAGAGTCTACACCTTTTGCTGGCGGGAGTTTACAGCAGTACAGGCCACACGGAGGTACTCAGTGGACTGGTCCTACGATCACGATCCCAACAACTGGTGGTGCTGATACTGGTCAGGCGTGGACTTCACGTGGTGCGCAGTTCTATGATGTGATGGGCATTCCTCGGGATTAGCGTTCTCCAGCGCCATAGTTGCTTCTGCATGTATTTTTTTGGACTTTCTAGGACTTTGCTCATATTTTGTATATTCTATTAACTCTTTATTAGACTTATGTACATATATTCACTAGAATTTTATGTACATTCTTTAGTCTTTTTATTTCCTTGCATTTGTTTATGTGCATGTGTGTGAATTTTTGCGCAAAAATTTCGTCATTTTTATTATCATTGGAGGGTATCCGACTTTCTCCCCCCAAAAGAAAAATTAAAAAGGGAAAAAAAGAGGGAAAATAAGGTAATTAATTTTGAAATTCCTTACAAAAGAAATTCCCCAAATCAATTAGGATTTAGCTAAAAAGGTTGAATGTTTGAAGGAAAGGGTGAAATAATAAAAGTGAAAAGGGTTAAGTTTAAGCGAAATATGAAAAAAAAAAACAAAGTACGAATCCGAGTCAAAATCAAATCAATGTGTAAAATAAGACGCGCTTTTGTATCGCCAGTGTTGGAAACTGTAACGGCGCGATACACATAATGCGGCGCAATAAAACTTATCGCGGCGCGATAGATCCGGGAAAACTGAGTCCGAATGGGACTCGATTTCTACTTCAATTTTGCTTATAAAAAGCCCCCAAATACGCCATATTCAGCATAATTCGAGTCATTAGCTTCTAAATCTTGCACTCCCATCAAATTAGTAATCATGTCTAGGAATTTTTGTGACACAATCCGTGAGTGGTGTCGGTCTTTCACCGCTAAGGAGAGAAAAAAGCTTGACTTTCTTCATATGGGGGGTTTATTTGGCATTAAAGGGGTAGATTTTGATAGTGACTTCATTCATACCGCCATAGAATATTGGGACCCCAACACCCATTGCTTTAGGCTAGGTAATGATGAAATTAGCCCCCTGCCGGAAGAATTTGGTGCTATCTTTGGTTTTCCTTCTATTGCATGTTTAGTCAATTTCTGCTTGCTAGTGGTAGTATGCATATGGGGCAAGCTATTTTAGCATCTATCATGGAACAAATTGATGCTGGGAGAAACCCAATGCCATTAATTTTTGAAGAAAAAATGCTACATTTAGATGAACTAAAGAAGAATCCCAAAGCACCAATTCAAGGATCTCCAATATTATTACAGGTAGAAAATTAATACTCTTAATTACAGAAATAAAAAATATTTAATTTTGTAATGTAATAACAATTTGTTTCTCTTCTTGCAGATTTGGCTAATGGAAAGACTTGAATTAATTAGTCCTCCTGACAATATTGAGAAGTATACTCCAAATTGCCTTGTGAGAAGGAAGAAGCACTTTTCCTTGAAGATGGAACGCCGGGAGTGGTGTAGAATTTTTGAAACTTGCTACTTTTCCATCAAGTGGGTCATTCCTTGGTGGAAAATTGAGAAGATGGTTGGAGTCAATACTCAACCTTCCTACCGTATTCCAAGCTTGACCAAGTTAACTTTTTACTACCCTTCTAGGGTGATGAGACAATATGGCGTTGCTCAAACCATTCCTTCTGGAGATCGTCGTCGACCATATGAGTACCCTATATCGAAGAATGTTGAACAATTTGATGATTATTGGTGTGCTAGACCCTTATGGAATGTCGTCTTTATTAGGGTTCCTCTTCCATTGTCTAGGGAATTTAAACAATGGTTACTTGGGCGAAACCAAAAGGATAAGAACAAGGCTCGAAACACAAGCTCTAAGGGTGCAGAGAAGACTAACATAAAAGACCACTTAGGTGACAAGAAGGTTCCTCCTAAAGACCGTCTGGGTTTAAGAGTTGAATTCAAGGCCCTTATCATTATTAAGAAGAAAAGTGGTGTGGAGGGTAAAGGGAAAAGGAAGGTTGACCCTAAGGAAAAGAAGGCTTGGGTTGAAAAGAAAGTTGGTGTTTTTGCTAAAGGGGAAACTGTTTCTTCTAAGGTTTCGATTAGATCATCTAAAGGTTCCCTATTGGTAAAGGATATAGAAGATGAAGAAGATACAAACAAGAACTGGAAGAGAGCTAGGAAGGAGAAGACAGATTAGAGCATTGCTTTGCTTTCAATTTATTAGACAATTTTTAATTTCAAGTTAACTTTATTTTTAAGCTTTTATTTCATCAATAATGTAATTTTTCTTTATTCCAGTTATTAATGTAATTTTAGCTTTTGATTAAATTAACTTTTTGTCTTCAATATTCCTTTATTATTGGAAATAATTTTAAGCAATGAAAACAACATGAGTAATTTCGAAAAAAATCGGAAAATCTTCAAAGTAATATGAAACAGTTGTGATTAATCGCAGCTTTGAAACGACAAAAACTCGGCTTCCATCACGACGTGATATATCCATCGCGACACGATAGTGTTATCGCGGCGCGTTGGTTTCTGATTTGCTGCAATACTTCACTTTTGCGATGCTGAGTTGAAGTGTTATCTTAAAAAGGCGGGATTTTGAAAAATTAAAGTGGTCGCACCGTTTAAAAGGGTTGCCTACGTATCCTTGTTAAGGAATCAGGCCAGACGTAGATCTCTTAAGTATAGAACTCAATTAAATCATGGGTAGAACTTCTTGAGTTGGTCATGGTTTGACATATTCGAAAATTCATTACCATCCATATCTGCGAGTTTAGCTGCGCCTCCAGATAGGATAGTTTTTACAATGTATGGTCTAGACCAATTAGGCCTAAACTTGCCTCTTGGGTCTAGAATATTCTTTCTGAGTGCTTTTAACACCAAGTCTCCTTCGTTGATGTTTCTTGTCTTGACCTTTTTGTTGAAATGTCTAGCCATGCGGGTTTGGTAGCATTGAGTATGATGTAAGGCTTCTAGTCGTTTTTCATTGAGTAGAATTAGCTCTTCATATCGTTCCCTTGTCCATTCGACCTCGTCAAGCTTACTTTCTAGTGCTATGCACAAAGAGGGTATTTCCAGCTCTACAAGTTGTACGACGTCCATTCCATAAACTAGGGAGAACGGCGTAGTTCCTGTGGATGATCGGATTGACGTGTGATAACCCCAAAGAGCAAAGTAGAGTTTGTCAGGTCAATCCTTGTAGTTTTTTGTCATCTTTTCGATGATTATTTTTAAATTCTTATTGGCTGCTTCAACTACACCATTTGCTTGAGGCCAATCTGGAGAGGAGTGGTGATGTTGAATTCCATACTTTTTAAGCAGGTCTTCACACTTCGCTTGAAAGTGAGTTCCATTGTCACTTATCATTTCATGTGGGACTCTGTATTTACATATGATGTTCCTTTCAATAAAGAGTGCCACATGTTTTGCGGTGAGTTTTGCGTAGGACACTGCTTCAACCCATTTGGTGAAATAATCAATAGCAACGAGAATGTATTCATGACCTCCCGTTGCAGGGGGGTGATTTTTTCGATGATATGTATTCCCCAAGTTGAGAATGGCCATGGAGAGGTGTAAGTGTAGAGGAGTGATGGTGGAACATGTTGTAAATTGGCATATATCTGACATTTTGCACATCTTTTCTCATATTGATGGCAATCTTTTTGCATGGTAGTCCAGTAATACCCTTGACGCATGATTTTTTGAACTAGCATTTTACCATTCATGTGTGTCCCACATGCTCCTTCGTGGATGATTCTCATCACTCTTTGAGCTTCCTTTTTGCCTACACATAGGAGAGCTCTGCCTTTAGGTACTCTTTTATGGAGTTCATCGTTTATGTGCGCATAATGTGAGGCTAAGAGTCTTAAAGCACGCTTTGCTCTTTTGTCAGCATTAGGTGGATATTCACCTTTGGTGACATAATTGAGGATGTCTGTATACCAAGGTTCTTCTTCTTCTTGGGTTACTTCTTCATCCTCAATAGCCTGGACATAACCAGGCTTATGCCTTTTTTCTATAGTTAAAGGCATTTGCTCATTTTCCTTAGGAATTCAAACCATTGAGGGTAGTCTTGCCAAAGCATCAACAAACTGGTTTTCTTCTCTTGGTAGATATGTGTATTCTACCTTTTCGAGTTGATTAGTAAGTGTTTCCAAATAGGTTTGATAGGGAGCTAGACTTTCACTCCTCACTTTCCATCTTTTGGAAATCTGGTTGATAATAAGGGATGAATCCCTAAATATTCGGAGTTTCTTCACTCCCAATGCCAAGGCTGTTTCAAGGCCTACCACACATGCTTCATATTCTGCAGCATTGTTGGTAACGTCGAAATCAAGCTTGATTGAGATTGGGACATGCTCTTCTTATGTGATACTAATAAGACTCCTATGCCACACCCTTTCTGGTTCGATGCGCCGTCAAAGTATAATGTCCAAGTATCATCCTCAGTGACCATCAACTCTTCATCTGGGAAATCGTTTTCTTATTCTTGTGTTAAATCCTCAATTAGAAAGTCTGCTAGGAAATTAGAGACCGCAGATCCTTTGATAACCTTTTGAGGCATGAATCTTAGGTCGAATTAAGCTAAGTTTACTATCCATCTGGATATTCTTCCATTGAGTGTGGATTTCTCAAAGAGATACTTAAAGGGATCCATTCGAGATACCACATAGACTGTATGGACGAGCATGTAATGTCTTAACTTGGTTGTGGCTCATACAAGTGCGAGGCACAACTTTTCAAGGGGTGTGTAGCATACTTCATATTCGAGCATCTTCTCACTTAGATAGTAGATAGCATTTTCCTTCCCTTCTACTTCTCGTGCGAGTATAGCCCCCCTTGTTTCCTTGGTGACTGTCAAGTATAGGGGAACAGGAATTCCTGGTAGTGTTGGTGCTAATATAGGAGGATTCGCAAGGTAGGCTTTGATCTTGACAAAGGCTTCTTGACATTCATCGTCCCATATTACTAGTACATTTTCTTGAGTTTCTTGAAAATTGGTACACATATCGTGGTGAGCTTTCATATAAACCTACTAATATACTGCAACTGACCAATAAATCCTCGAATTTTCTTCTCAGTTTTGGGCGGTGGCATGGACATGATAGCCTTAATTTTAGTGGGATCTATCTCTATTCCTCTAGAGCTAATGACATATCCTAAGAGCTTTCCTAAGGTAACCCTAAATGCACACTTGGCAGGATTTAGCCTCATGTTGTATTTTTGAAGCCTTTCGAAGAATTTTCTTAAGGCTACTTGGTGTCCAGGGCGATCCTTTGATTTTACAATCATGTCGTCTACATAGATTTCGACCTCTTTGTGCATCATGTCATGAAGTAAGGCAGTTGCTGCTCTTTGGTATGTGGTACCTGCGTTTTTCAACCCGAATGGCGTTACCGTGTAGCAGTAAGGGCCCCATGGTGTTATGAAGGTTGTTTTCTCCATGTCTTCTTCACCATGAGAATCTGGTTCTAACCTGCATACCCATCCATAAACGAGAGAAGTGCATGATTGGCTGTATTATCTACTAAGATGTCGATGTGTGGTAAAGGGAAGTCGTCCTTTGGACTTGCCTTGTTAAGATCTCTGTAGTAGACACTTTCTTACTCTACCATCCTTCTTGGGAACTGGTACCACATTGGCAACCCATTCTGGGTATTTGGATACCTTGATGAAACCTGTAGTTATTTGTTTTTGAACTTCTTCTTTTATTTTAAGAGCTACGTCGGGTTTCATTCGACGCAACTTTTGTTTTACAGGTTTCATTCCCGGAATTAGTGTTATAGTGTGTTGACCAATTTCTCTGTTTATTCCTGGCATATCTTCATATGACCAAGAAAAAACATCGATGAATTCGTTAAGTAGATTTATTAATTGAGTTCTTTCTTCTTGATTAGAGTTAAGCCAATTTTAACTTCTCTTTTAAGGGTAGGATCCTTTGAGATGTTAACTATTTCAGTTTCTTCAATTATTGCCGTTTTATTCTCCAGTGTTTCCATTGCTTTAATTATTTCTTTGTCATTTTCATTATAAGCAAAGCAATGCTCGTCATCTTGAGTAAGGGAATAGCACGAGGAGTAAGAGGAAGAAGACATATTATTGAATTCTTGAACCATTACATCAAAAAGATACAGGTCTGACGGGACCTGACTACTAACTATTCTAGGGGTAGGTGCTAAACTAGGTGGGATAGAAGAAGGTGCAACTGCTAAGGACTTAGGAGACTTATCAACGGAAGACTCGGACTCAGATTCTGACTTGGATGATTCAGACTCATCAAACATGGGTCCTTCTCCTGTGGTTATGGATATCTTCATTCCACTTGGTGTAGTCACCTTCACGGTCTTGCGTCATCCATTGAGTAGTCCTTCCGCTGGGGTGATGAGTTTGGAGGGGTTAAAATTTTTGCTTTGTAGCACTGTTTGGATAAGCACGGAGTTGTCGTCAACACGCTTAGGCTCCTTCTTCTCATACCCAAGGAGGAGACCCATGACATTAAAGTCAAATCATGGAGGTGCTCGTTCCTTGTAAACAAGATCTGGGATCTCGTCTAGAAAATTGCAATCCAGGAACATTTCGAAACCAAGCTGGCGTATCCCATTTTTTACAAGTGGCTCTGGGAATTCGTAGCATGGATAATCTTCTTCCCCTTATTTTATGAATTGTCCATTTAAGTTGAGAGGGTATGATTCCATTGACATTGCATTTTTCTGAGCTTTCCTTTGTGTATTAGACTCTTCCTGAGCTCGCTTAAGGCCCCTTTAGGGTTGGTTCGAAACCAAGTCAAAAGTATCCATCTTAGGGAGGCCAGGTAGTCCCATTTCCTTAGCTATTCCTTTCTTCTTTCCTAAGGTCATTCCAAGAAAGTGCCCTTGTTTCTTAAGGATAGCGTTGACCACAAGATTTGAGTGGGGATTATAGTCAAGAGGGGTCTTTTCATCTTTCTTGATAAAAGAGACCTCTTCAGCGATAAAGCCCCATAAATCTTCATCGTTTTCATCATGCTGCACATTAATGATGGGTTATCAACCGCTTTGATCCTCATAGGGGAAGCATCGATTGTGACAGGGATTCCTCCAGCTATTGCCTTTACTTGTTGGTGGAGGGATGAAGGAACGACCTTAAGGTCATGAAGCCAAGGGCGTCCCAACAATAAGTTGAATGAAGCCTTGATGTCTACTACTTGAAAATTAGTGCTATGTTCAATGACTCCTGCAGTGACATTCATGGTGATGGTTCCAAGAGCTTGGCGATGAGTATTGTTGTAAGCCCTTATGCCTTGTGTAGATGGAGACAAGTCTTCATCCTTTATTCCCGAAATTCTTGTAGTACGAAGTGGGCATACATTAATTGCTAAACCATTATCTACAAGGGTCATGGGCATATTCATTCTTTTGCAAACTACTGTGAGATTCAAGGCTTTATTGTGTTTATCACCTTTCGGGGGTAAATCCTTATCAGAAAAGGTGATCAAGTTAATGGGACTAGGGAGATCACTTGTAAGGAAATTGGCTAACCCTTCTGGAGTAGTTTTATAATCTATCCCTACTTTTGCTAGAGCATCCATTACTACGACTCGTTGTTCACGAGACGAGGCTAGGAGTTTCCAAACATTCATCTCAACCTTAGTCTTTTTTAATTGTTTGACAATGTCATTGTCATATATAAGAGGTGTTAGGATTGGTTGAGCTGTAGGGATAGGCACATTTGTGACTGGTGGTTGCAACCTTCCGGACCTTGTAAGCACAGTGATTGGGGATTCTTCCTCCTCATCCCAAATGTCGTCAACTGGGTAAAGTGCAGCAAGTGGTGGCTCTTCCATGTCTTTGAGGTATACATCCTCATCATCACTATCCCAAATCCCATTGATGTTGGTGTCATTGTCCCAAATTTTGCTAGTATCCACTTTTGGAAGGTTGATGAAAAGTTTTCCATCATCTAAAAGTCCTTGGATATAGTCTTTGAATTTGAAACATCCTTCGATTGTGTGACCTCCAGATTGGTGGTATTTACAGTAGAGATTT
Organism: Chenopodium quinoa; assembly: GCF_001683475.1. Lineage (NCBI taxonomy): Eukaryota > Viridiplantae > Streptophyta > Magnoliopsida > Caryophyllales > Amaranthaceae > Chenopodium > Chenopodium quinoa. The sequence continues at coordinate 4,640,819 of NW_018742951.1, forward strand.
TCCATTCTTTTAAGGGACTCGAATGGTTTTGGTTCGCGAGGCTTGACAATGCCTCTTTCAAAGAGCATGTCAATGAGTAGTGCATATGGGTGTGTAAGCTTTGTTACTCCTTTTCGTGGGTGGTTTGACCACGTTGAAAGTGAACGGTTTCCTTCCAACGGTATTTGGAGGATTGAAGTTTCTTTCCTTCTCAAGGATAGGCTTATTTTATATTTTATGTACTCTTCTATAAAGAACTTGAAGTTCAAGACTCATTTCTTGTAGAGAATTGAGAAGGACATAAACTTCCGCCCTAGTAGGACCTTGACTACCAACGTTCTTATTAGTAGCCTCTTCTTAGAAATCACTTAAGGCATCGAAGAAAATCTCCTCTTCTTCTTCAATGGCATGGACTTTCTCCATGGGAGGATCTTTGACTGGTTTAATGAGGAGTGATGGATCTATTGGATCTTATTCATCAGAAATTGCCAAAGAGTCTGAAAGTGGAGAAGTATTGATGCTTGGTTTCTTGCAAGCAGGAGGCACTGGGAGTTTGTTGTTATCAATTAAGTGTTGGATAGCTTCCTTCAATTTCCAACAACTTTCAGTAGAGTGGCCCCTGGCTTAACGATACTTACAGTGTGCATTCGGATTCCAATTAGGTGACCTATTTTCAGGTGCGGGATCTTGAATGAGTCCAATAAGAGTAATAAGTCCCTTTGCATGAAGACAATCAAAGGCGGTGTAGTAGCTCATCCCAATGGAAGTGAACTCTCTTCTAAATTGCTCCTTTTCTCCTTGATTATTCACGGCTAGGACATGGTTTAGATCAAAGGTACTAACATTGTTACTAGAGTGGGTGTTTTTGGAAGAAGAAGGATTGTCGTTCTTCTTTCCTTTCCAGCCACTGTTGTTACTGCTGTTAGCAGTTTTTTCTTTTTCAAGATCATCTTCAATTTCAATGCCTATATTGTAGACGGCCTTGAAAGTATTTAAATTGTATTGATATTTCAAATGCTTTTGATATTTTTCTTGGAGGTTCTTAATGAACATCCTTACAAATTCTTTCTCATTAGGAACTTCAATCATTCTAGCAGAAGTTTCCTTCCACTTATTATAGAAAGTGGTAAAACCTTTATTTCTTTTTAGCATTTCAAGTTCCCTATGATCAGTTTATACTTGAATATTACATTTATATCTATCAATGAAAGCATGCGTGATAGATTCCTAAGTAGCGGCCTTCTCGTTGTCCATGGAGAAGAACCATTGTTGGCACACTAGTTCAAGAGAAAGTGAGAATAGTGAAGGGAAAACCTTCTTGTCGATCCCCTTGATCTCCATGATTGTTTCGAAAGCCCTCAAATGAAAGTAAGGATTGTCGATGGGTTTGAACTTAGGGATGTCATTGGTAGAGAACTACCGCAGAAGAAGATCCTTGTCTACTGAGATCCCTTTGGAACTAATTCCAAGGTACTTATAGTCATTAGAGATTTGACTCAAGCTGTCCTCCATACGCTTGATGGTTTCGACTGCCACTTGCTTATTAGGGTCGTTGACTTGAGTGGTAAGCCCTTTAAGCATCTCGGCGAGTCTATTGACGGTTTGTTTAAGTTGGTCGACTTCTTCTTGACTGACCATTATTACGAACTTTTTCCTGCGTCAAATCGGTCTATCGAAGAGTAGTACTTGAACAAAGGTGTTGTCCTTGATTAAACGCCCTTCTCTCCTTGACTAAGTGTTGTAAAATTAAACCATTGGCTCTTTTCATGACTTGACTCGATTTGACTTTTATTTTTAACTGGGTTGAAAAAGCAAAATATGGGTGCATATTTTGGGAATCAAGTATGGGGATTTTATCAAATTTTAAGCAACACGACTTATGTTGGGAGGATAATATCCGACTTTACCCCTAAAAAAATGACGAAAAAGCGCACACAAGACTCTACGCATGGTCATGGTAAAAGACATGTACAAAATGTGTGTATTGACTAGTGAGTGAAAGTGACATGCTCAAGACTCGTGTAATGACCATGGGACTATGTGATTAGACTCAATCAAGAACCGAAATAAGACTTTGGTTATTAAACTAATTAATAATAAAAAAAAGTTTAGACTCGACGCGAAGACTCGGAAAGGTAAACCGAACCATCGTAAAACGATGGAACTATCGCGTCGTGTTATATCGCGCTGCGATGGAACTAACGTTGTGCGCTACAAGCCAAACTTTCGCGCCAGAAGTGGAACGCCTGTTTAACTTGTTTTCGGTAATTCTTTCAAAAGAAAGCCTATAGTCTTAGTAGGTCAAGTATGTTTAGACTTTATTAATCCAATTTAATTAATTAATTAAGCAAAGTCGTCTTTTGTCATTAATTAGTTTATTAAGACTTTATAAACACAAGTCAACACAAAAGGTTAGTTTAATCACAAGCAAGATATGCACAAGTAAGGAATGCACAACTAGTCAAATAATCACAATATGATGCAATGAGTTTGCAACCTAACCATGGCTCTAGTTCTCTAAAGTTCAAGAATTATGGTAGTCAAAGAGGGTCCATTGTTATGAGTCCGGATGCATTGCGCGGAAGCCTTACCTTTGGAAGGGTTGGCGCGTATGGATGGGACCCCGCAAGTTAGACTTGCTTCCATGGTTTGGTAAATTCACAAATTCGGATGTACCCGTCGTTGCATGGAGCGTTCGATTGGGTAGATGGAGCGTGAGTTCCTAAGGGCTAAAACCATATGTAGAACACATATGGGTTCAAAAAAGCAGGAAAAACTCAATCAGGAAGTAGAATCGGCAAAACAATACTAGAATCGGTCAAAACAAGAAGGAAGACTCCTGGCGCGATTTCAGAAGAACTCGGCGTGAGAAAACAGGAGCCATTGCACAGCGATAGAAATATCGTGTCGCAATATGGTTGTCGCATGGCGATGGGTCCTATCGCCTCGCGACGGTTCCTACGCTTCGAGGCAGTTTTCTGTGTTCTTCGAATTTTCTGATTTTTGTAGTATTTTTTCGATTCTAGTTGTGAAAGATATTTCCGACTTTTCCTACGTGTAAAAATCCTATGTTTTTGACGCATTACGGATGGTCTTTCCAATGCGGACCTTTGTAAGCTTATGCCACAATGTTCATCAAAATTACACATAATGAATATCTAGAATTTTCAAGTCTCATCCACTCATTCTAAAGTCAATTGCCAAAATAAATTTTAGGAATCAAAATTAAAAATCATCCCCAGTGGAGTCGCCAATAAACTGTAAGGAATATTAATGCACTAATAAATCGACCTCTACTTAATTCTTATGATATTCATGTGCGCTTTCCAATCAACATACATACAAAAAGTTAACCCTAAACCTGTTTAATCTAGGTTGGTTGATTATTAATGCACAAATAAACCTACTATTGGTAATCACTTGAATTAAAATCATATTAAACATAAGTTAAATTATTAATTATCTTATAAGGCGTGATTTCAAGTATAAATTCCCTTTAAACCTGCAAAAAGGGGCATGATTAAGCAATAACCACGAATAATAAATAATCAAGCAATGTAATTATAATTGACACAACAATCATCATAATAATCATAATCTCATCAATGGTATAATTAGCAAGATCCTAGGCATGATACTAAATGGATTAATAACAAATCCTAGCATGTCACTAACAAAAATTACAATCAAAGCATTAACTTCAACATGATACTAGAAAGCAACATGATATTAGAAATATTAAAATAACACCCTAACATGATACTAGAAATCATAAAAGCATCCTAACATGATACTAGAAATCAGAAAAGCATCCTAACATGATACTAGAAATCATAAAAGCATCCTAACATGATACTTGAAATCATAAAAGAATCCCAACATGATACTAGGAATCAAAATAATATTCTAAGCATGATTTCTATGTCAAAAGAATAGCTAAGGATGGTAAATCTACTCACTTTGATGCCTCGTACCTCTTTCTATCAAAACAACACACGAGTTAGTAACTTCAAGAAATAAATAAATAAAACAAATCAAATAAGAATAAAAAATATAGATTAGGGACCAAACCCTCAAAACTATCAACCTTTTACGTCGAGGTTGAAGGCAACTACGAGAAGGGCTTGGAGTATTCAAGTCTCTTAAAGGACTTATGGTTTTGGGATATGTTAAGGCTAAGGCTAAAAAAGAGAGAGAGAGAAGCTTATAGCTTAGAAAGGGTTTAAGATGATGATTGTTGGTGAATGAAAACAACGACCTCTATCTATAGAGAAAAACGAGGAAAAAGATCAGAAAAGGAGTAAAAATTCGACTCGGAGTAAAACTGATCGTATCGCAAAACGACAGCTATGTCGTGGCGCGATACTTATATCGCTGCGCGATATTAGTATCGCAACGCGATATTAGAATCGTTCAACGATAATTTTGGAAGATAGAATCCGTACGGAATCCAACTTCCAATCAAATTGGGTTAATCGTATTGATGTATGCATTTTATACCATGTTTTATCCCGGTTTTACAGCGTAATTTGCATGGTTTTGAGGTCTACGGAGCTATTTCTTGCTAACACTCTCTTCTCTAGTGTGTTCGGTTTATTTGATTGAATTTTAAAGAAATACGGAGGTTTTGGGATGAATCAGACTCGTTTTGGATGGTCGAATAAGAGGTTGTTGAGTGATAGAGGAAGATTTCCCTAATGCCCTATCGGGCACCCCATGCCCTGACTGCTAGGGCGAAGGAAGAGCAAGCTAAATACGAAGAATCATCACAAGTGCCACATGCCCGACCGGGCATGCTAAGCCCGGGCAGACCGGGCTGTGAGGAGTGCGTTGCAGAAAGAGTTTCATCTTAAGTTGTGTTGCGCGCCCGACCGGGCACTCAAAGCCTTGGCTGACCAGGCAGAAGAAGAACACAAAGAAGAAGGAGTTTTACCTCGGTCGCCCGATCAGGCAGGCTTCGCCCGGGCAGACCGGGCATTGTTGCGCGAAGACCGTCTTTAATTAATTTCAGATTTCTATCTTTTTAAGGGGTATAAATACCCATTGTAATCACATTTAGAAGATAGCTTTTATTTTCCTAATTTGAGAATTTCCTTAAAACCCTAGTTTTTTCTCCTTACGTAGTTTAATTTCTACTCCTTAGTGAGGATTATTGTTCATCAACAGTTCAAGTTCTTTCAATTGAAGAAATTGGTATTTATCTATTCTCTTTACTTTTACTTTTCATTGCTCAATAATTATGTTTACTTCATTGAATCTTGTCTTGTTTCCGTTACTATGTGTGAGTAGATCCGTAATCTGGGATCTTGCAAAGCCCGAATATGATTGATATATGAATTGAATATTTAATTACTCCAATAATAATCCCAATTGACATGCTTAATTGATTGTGTTTATGCCAATGCTAGATTAGGAATAATTAGTATTGTTATCATCCCTTTGTTCTTATCGCAACGGAAGTTGGGTATTAACGGGATTTGGGAATTTCAATTAAGGGTTTGAAGTTCATCACGGAAGTAGAAGATTGGATGATTAGGAAGTTAAGTATTGTGGTTAATGTCCCTCATTTGCTTGATTCCATGAAAATAGGCTTGATAGTTGATTTGGGAAGCCATTGATAACTCGGAAGAGACCTTTGGTATTGTTTAGGGAATGCTTTTCCTCTTGTCAATTGATTTGTTGTTGGGGGTAGATTTATTAGTGCATCGATTATATTTGTGGTAATGTTTGATCTTGGATGCTTTAGTTCATTGATTCATCATTTTATTTAGATTATTTATGCTATTTAGCATTCTAGTTATTAATTTTCTTCACTATTGATTTGTTACTTGCTTGGTGATTACTTGAGTCTACTTAATTAGTTGAACCTTAATCTCTTGGGATCCAACCCTTACTTGCCCAACTACATAGTTAGGAGGAATAGTTAGGTTTATTTTTGTTAGGTACGCGACACGCCTATCAAATTTTGGTGCCGTTGCCGGGGACTAACGGTTTCTTTCTAATTTTTTGTGATTCGTTTTTACTAAGCCTTTTTCGTTGCTTCGGCTATTGTCTCTTGTGTTTTTGATACTCTGCTTTTAGTTCCTTGTTGCATGCAAACACGACGTTCAAGATCTGATGATTGATTACCTTTTGATTCTGAAATCAAAGCAACTGTAAGGAGACGAAGAGGTAGAAGAAGAAGGAGGAATCAAAACAATAGAAACATGGATGAAGGCACGAAATCTCTTTTGGAGTACGGTATTCCTGATACAACAATCGGACTCCTCTCAAGCATTGTCAGACCACCCATCACTGCTCAGAACTTCGAATTGAAACCACAATTCATTTAGTCATGTCTAATGATTCGTTTGCAAGCACACCTCATGATTGCCCAGTAAGTCACATTGATAGTTTCTTGGAGAAATGCGATACTATGAAGTTAAATGGTGTTACAGATGATGCTCTTAGACTTCGCCTTTTTCCTTTCTCATTACGGGATAGGGTGAAGGAATGGTTGAGAGATGAAGGTTTTGGCTCATTTGACACATAAACTGGTGAAGGCTTTTCTAGTCAAGTTCTTGGGACAGGAAAAGATTGTAAGGTTGAGAAACGAGTTATATACTTTTAGGAAGTCAGATGATGAGTCCCTATATGAAGCATGGAGGAGATTCAAGCGATTGCAGAGACAATGCCCTCACCATGGTATTCCTGAATGGATGTTGAATCAAACCTTCTATAATGGTTTAACTCATGAGTTCCGAATCTATATTGATGTTGCATCTGGGGGTTCTCTCTTGACTAAGAACCCAACTAAGGCGAAGGAGCTAATTGAGAAGATGGCGGCTAATGACAACTATCATCCAGGAGGCCGAAATAGTGTGAAGAAGGGAGGAAAGTTAGATGTTGATGCTCTAATTCTTCTGACTAGCTCTGTGCAGGCATTGACAAGCAAGTTCGACAGACTACAAGCTGGATCATCTTCTAGCTCACCTGAGACTTGTCAAATGTGTAATGTACAAGGTCACATTGCACCTGATTGTCCACAAAATTCGAATGAGATGTCGATCGAGGAAGCCAATGCATTCTACACTTCAAATCCCAAAAGGCCATATGACCCTCATTCAAACACATATAATGAAGGTTAGAAACATCATCCAAATTTCTCCTACAAGATAACCCAAGCCCAACAAAATCCGCCTCCACCACCACCTCGAACCAACAATTATAATGCACCACCTGGTTTTCAGGCAAGGCCACCTCCAGTACAACAACCTCTGAAACCACCTCCAGTCCAATAACCTATGCAACCACCTCCTCAAAAATCTAACCTTGAGCTAATGATGGAAAACTTCATAACCACAGCAAACAATTCCATCCAACAGTTACAAGCTCAGAACAAGCTCATGGGAAATCAAATAAGTCAACTTGCTCATCAAGTTGGCCAATCTTCAAGGACTCAAGGTACTTTTCCGGGTCAAACAGAGCAACCACAAAAGGGGCATATGAATGCCGTGACTTTGAGGTGTGGAAAGTAGTTGGAGGTTCCTCCCGTAAGGGAGCCATTAAAGGAGGTTGTTGAGGGAGTAGTCACAATTGAGAAGGCGGTTGATGGTAGTGATTAGGGGATTTTTCCCTACCAATCATCATCTAACAAGTGGACCATTCAGGCTCTGCCAAGTGTTCGCCACATGGGCCAATAGAAGCCTGCCACGTGTCAAGCGTTGATCTGTCCACCATGGACCAGTTGTGTCATGCTACGTGACCTCCATATGTCAAACAGGCCAAACGGCCACCTAGGCCCAATTTCCAAGGGAAGCCTAGTCAGCCCTAGGTTAACTTAAACCTAGTATTTGGCACGCATCCCAAGGCATATAAATACCTTCATTAATCCTCATTAAGGGGGATTCAGCAATTAATTACTCTCACCTAGAGAACCTAAACACGTTGATCTCTCCTCCCCTAGAAGAACCAGATCTCCCAACCTTTACTTTTCCTACTATTCACTCCTCATTCACGTTCTAACTTGATCGTCGGAGGCGGAGCTCCCACCACAAGGAGTCTTCGTTGTTTTGCAGGTACAGGCACAAGGATACCAGTCTCGGAATTGTAACTCTCTCGCAGGACATCAAAAAACCCCAAAACAGGTAGTGTGATTGAGGAAAAGCCAAAGGCATCGACTCCACCACCTGTTCCATATGTGCCACAGGTTCCTTTTCCACAAAGGTTGGCTCAAGCTAAGTTGGAGAAAAAGTATGGGAAATTTCTTGATATTCTGAAAAAGCTCCACATCAACATTCCATTCTTAGATGCAATATCCGAGATGTCATCTTATGCAAAATTTTTAAAGGATATGCTCTCTAACAAGAAGAAGCTAGAGGAGAATGCTACGGTTGCATTGACTGCAGAGTGTAGTGCAATTTTGCAAAATACACTTCCTAAGAATTAGGCGATCCGGGTAGCTACTCAATTCCGGTGAAACTTGGAGACATAGAGATCAACAGAGCATTATGTGATCTTGGTGCAAGTGTGAGTCTTATGCCGCTCTCTATCTGCAAGAAACTTCAAATGGGTGAACTAAAGCCTACACTTATATCTCTACAACTTGCGGATCGGTCAGTCAAGTTTCCTATGGGTGTACTTGAAGATGTTCCTCTATGCGTGGGAAAATTCTTTATTCCATGTGATTTTGTTGTGATGGAGATGGAGGAGGATGCACATGTTCCTATCATTCTTCGTAGACCATTCTTAGCTACTGCAGGAGCAATCATTGATATGAACAACGGTAAAATCACTTTTGAAGTAGGAGATGAAAATATGGAGTATTCACTCTTGAATGCTATGGGAATTCCTTCCATGGGAGAGAATATTTGTCAAGTGGACGTCCTTGATGATTTACAACGTGAGCAACTTCCTACATTAAAACGGATGATGCACTTGAAACGGTGTTAATAGGGAGTGCCAATGATGTAGATTGGGAAACAAGGGAGTACACAAGGCTACTAGAGGAGGCAAAAGCCAATCCAATCACCGCTTCAGTCAAGGAAGTCCTTAGTGCATCGAGTGTTGGGGAGAGTACTACGCCTCCCGAGGTAGAGTTGAAACCCCTTCCCTCTACTCTTAAATATGTATACCTTGGTCCTAATAATACATATCCTGTTATTGTTAATGTTGAGCTTAATGACACAAAATTAGAGCAATTGCTCACTGTTTTGAGAAAATTTAAAAGTGTTTTTGGGTATACCATTGATGATATTAAGGGTATTAATCCCTCTTTTTGTATGCATAAAATCATTCTTGAGGACGATCATGCCTCCTCTATAGAACTTCAAAGAAGGCTTAATCCAAATATGATGGAGGTAGTTAAAAAAGTGGTTCTTAAATGCTTACTGCAGGAATAATTTACCCCATCTTCGATAGTAAGTGGGTTAGCCCTGTACAAGTAGTACCTAAAAAAGGAGGTATGACCGTTGTAAAGAATGACAAGGGTGAGCCAGTCGCCACTAGAACTGTTACAGGGTGACGAATGTGTATTGATTATAGAAGGTTGAATAAAGCCACCTGGAAGGACCATTTCCCCCTTCCCTTTATTGATCAGATGCTTGAACGTTTGGCTAAGCATTCCTTTTTCTGTTATTTGGATGGATATTCTGGTTTCTTTCAAATTCCTATTCTTCCTTGTGATCAGGAAAAGACCACATTCACATGTCCCTAAAGCACTTTCGCCTATCGAAGAATGCCATTTGGATTATGTAATGCTCCAGCCACGTTCTAGCGTTGCATGATGGCAATTTTCTCAAGTCTCATTGAAAATTCAATGGAAGTTTTTATGGATGACTTCTCTGTCTATGGAACATCTTTTGATGTATGCCTTGAAACTTTGAAAAAGGCGCTCCATAGAAGTCAAGAAGTCAATTTAATTTTGAACTGGGAAAAATGCCATTTTATGGTACAACAGGGAGTTGTTCTAGGCCATGGGGTATCACATAAGGGTATTGAGGTTGATAAAGCAAAGATAGAGGTCATTGAGCGACTACCCCCACCTAACGCTGTAAAAGGAGTTCGGAGCTTTCTTGGTCATGCAGGATTTTATAGACGATTCATTAATGAATTTTCAAAAATTGCTCGACCTCTAACTGAGATTTTGGCTAAAGATGCCCCATTTGTATTTACTGATGCTTGTCTTGAGGCTTTTAACAGGTTGAAGGAAGCTTTGATCTCAGCTCCTGTTATGCAACCCCTAGATTGGACCCTACCATTTGAAATTATGTGTGATGCTAGTGACTATGCGGTAGGAGTCATTTTGGGGCAACGAAAGGACAGAAAACTTCATGCTATTTATTACTCTAATAAAACTCTTAGCCCTGCTCAAATGAATTATGCCACAACTGAAAAAGAGATGCTAGCTGTAGTTTATGCAATAGACAAGTTTCATTCTTACCTAGTTGGTTCGAAAGTAATAATTCATACAGATCATGCGGCATTGAGATATTTAATAAGCAAAAGTCACGCCAAGCTGCGGTTGATTCGTTGGATCCTTCAGTTGCAGGGTTATGACATCGAAATAAAGGACACGAAGGGGACTGAAAAATGTTGTTGCAGACCATCTCTCTCGCCTCCTCCTTGATAATGGGGACGGAGACGACCTCCCTTTTGATGATTATTTCCCTGATGAACATTTATTAGCTCTTTCGAAAATTGTGTCACCTTCGTATGCTGATTTAGCTAATTTTCTGTCCATAGGTACAATGCCTCACGACTACTCGTCTCAACAAAAGAAGAAATTCCTTTATGAGGCAAGGAGACATTTTTGTGAGGATCCTTTCTTGTATAAGCTATGTGCGGATGCAGTGATCAGACGATGCATCCCGGAGAATGAGGTACAAAATGTCATTTCCCATTGCCATGACTTACCGTGTGGTGGACATGCAGGTCCTTTGAAGACAACTGCGAAGATTTTGCAGTGCGGTTTTTATTAGCCAACCTTGTTCAAAGATGTCTACTCCTATGTCAAGGCCTGTGATCGTTGTCAACGGACAGGTAATATTTCGAGGAAGCATGAGATGCCACTAAACAACATACTCAAGGTCGAGTTGTTTGACGTGTGGGGGATTTGACTTCATGGGTCCCCCCTCTTCCCATGGATACCGATATATTTTAGTAGCCTTTGACTATTTTTCAAAGTGGGTTGAAGCTATCCCTACTCCAACCAATGATGCTCTTGTGGTAAGTAAATTTTTCAAGAAAATTATTTTTCCCTGATTTGGTATCCCAAGTGTATTGATTATTAACAGGGGAACACACTTCTTGGAGCATCGATTCGAAGTAATGTTAAAGAAATATGGAGTGCAACATAGGCTTGGCATTGGCTATCATCCACAAACTAGTGGTCAAGTGGAAGTCTCTAACCATGAAATAAAGTATATTCTTGAGAAAACGGTTGCAAGGACAAGGAAGGATTGGTCCATGAAAATCGATGATGCACTATGGGCATACTGAACGGCATTCAAAACTCCAATAGGTACAACCCCATACAGACTTGTCTATGGGAAGGCATGCCACCTACCCGTTGAACTAGAACACCGAGCATTTTGGGCTATTAAGAGCTTAAATTTTGATGCTAAAGCAACGGGAGAAAAGAGGTTGTTACAATTGAATGAACTAGATGAGCTCCGTCTTGAAGCTTATGAGAGCTCAAAATTATACAAAGAAAGAACCAAACGGTGGCATGACAAGGGCCTTGTGAGAATAGAATTCAAGGAAGGAGATCATGTTCTTCTATTCAACTCACGCTTGAAATTGTTTCCCGAAAAGCTTCAGTCTAGGTGGTCAGGTCCTTTCATTGTTTTTAAGGTCTACCCCTACGACACTATTAAACTATGGAATAAGATCGGGGCCACTTTCAAGGTTAATGGCCAAAGGGTGAAGCATTACCACGTCCGGGATCCTATTGAGGAGAAGGTGGACATCACACTCTCTTCCCCATCGCTAACCCAATGAACATCATTACGCTCGAGCTAGCGACCTTATAAACAAGCGCTTACGGGAGGCAACCCGTCTTCTTAGTTTTCCCTATTTTTAATTTTCTTTTCAGTCTTGTGTTGTTTTTTTTTAGGGAACACCGAGCTATACAAAAGTGCAATGTCAAGAAAATTGCCAAAGGTTGAGAAACGAGTGTATCACTCGTCGCCCTAACAGACCGGGCATGGAGTGCCCGACCAGGCACGAGAAGTAGAATCACAAGAGGAAGAAAAAGGGAGAAAAGAAGTGAAAATTTTCTAACCCCCACTGCCCGGTCAGACTGGGCAATGTAAGCCCGATCGGACGTGAGTTCATGCTCCGTCTAAAAAAAAAAAATCTTAACCTCCAGCGCCCGGTCAGACCGGGCGACGATGCCCTATCGGGCGCGAAAGCAAGCATCAAAAGAAAAAGAAAAAATTTTGAGGAAAATTTTTGTAACCACCACTGCCTGGTCAGACCGCTTAGTGGAGGTTCAAGCGGATTGGTATGTTTGGAATGACAAACCGCTTTGGAATTTCCACTAGTTCAATGGATTCGACAAAAGGTGAATCGGCATAACTATCGTCAGCTTCTTCCTTGATTGGCCGAGGAACACCGGGGTTCTTGTTGATCTTTTCCTCTACTCGTTTGACATGAAAATCTACTATCTTTTTCAAAACTGACTCCTTACCACTTAGAACGGACTGTGATTCCTCAATTTTTTGATGAAACAAAGTGCGAGGCAGGGTACGATCTCGAGATCTGAAAATTTCTTTGTTTTCACGTCTTGAATTAACATTTGTAGATGGCATTGAGTGAAACACTTGGACCAAGTAGAGGAGAAACACTTGGGGCTTTTATTCTCCTAATCGTTCGTGGTTAGGTGCTTATGAATATGATTCTTGCAATTCTGCTTAGAGTACCTTTTTCCCTACACATGAGGCATTACCAAAACTGACATGGTAAGCAAACCGAGGCTATTGTAGACTATTGGAATCCTAAATTTACAAGCATTACCTGTTTTTCATGTGATATTTATCTATTATCTTCTCATTATTTGTTATATTTAATAAATTTCAATTATATAAATATTTACATGTCATGTGCCTTTTTGAGTTCCAATACGTTTAACAGGTTTCAAACAGCAAAACAGAGTGCGAACATCTCAACATTTTTGACCGGTCAGTATCCAAAGATACAACTGAAATGCATATAATAATACAACTAAAGTACATACTGTAATACAACTGAAATACATACATATGAGATACATACAATGACACAATACATATACGGAATACAAGGGATACACATATGTATACACATATATTATTTACAAATGATACATTCGTAAAATCTCTACCCAATATAGTTTACATCAACAAAACTAAGAACAACATAGCGTGAGACACGATATTACCAAAAGCGGCATTGGGAGCTATAAAATTTTACAAGTTACAATACAAGTTCTAGAAGGTTCATCTATATACTTGCCACTATCGTCAATTTTACAAGAAACATGTTGAGTATGGCAACGATCTACAATCGACAATAAACAATTTTCCTCTCTACATAGATCCTTAGAGAGAAAAACAGGGGGCATGGTCAAAGATTAATTATAGAATAAAATATTTGAAAAAAGATCAATTATAGAATATTTGACTTCACTTATGCATAATAAGGAAACAAGCTAAAAAAGGAAAATATGCATGGTCAAAGATATCAATAAAATCATAGCCCATTGTAGGGAATTTTTCAAACATCAACTTTGAGCCCCATTGTGATCATGCTTTTAGGCATGGTGGCGTCTAAAGGGAAGGAAGCTAGAGATAAAAGAGTCGCCAACAAATTTTAGGAACATTTAAACCGTTCACGGGTGTGAAAGTTACACCCCATTCACAATCACGGAGATCACTAACTCCATAGTGGTCCGGAACCATGACTGGATATTCGGGGATGATGGTACGAATCCAATCTAAAAGAGATTAAACCCGCCCTAAATCGGCTTGTACTTAATTCTTATGATATTCATGTGCTCTTTCCGATCAACATACATCCATCAAATTAATCCTAAACCTGTTTAATCTACGTTGGTTGATTATTAATGCACAAATAAATCTATTATTGGCGATCACTTGAGTAAAATCATATTAAGCCTAAATCAAATTATTAATTATCTTATTAGGCGTGATTTCAAGTACAAATAAAATTTCCTTTAAACTTGCAAGAAAGGGCGTGATCAAGCAATAACAATAAATTATGAATAATCAAGCAATGTGTAATTATTGACACAACAATCATCATCATCATAATATCATAATCATAATAGTCATAATCTCATCAAAACATGATTAGTAAGATCGTAGGCATGATACTAAACGAATTAATAACAAACCCTATCATGTCGCTAAACTATCAAGATCAAAGCTTTCACCTAAACATGATACTAGAAACCAACATGATATTAGAAATACTAGGTAACACCCTATACATGATACTATGAATCAAAAAAGCATCCTAACATGATACTAGAAATCACAAAAGCATCCTAACATGATACTAGGAATCAAAATAATATTCTAAGCATGATTTCTATATCAAAGGATTAAATATTAGGGAGATCAAATTACTCACTTTGATGCCTCGCATTTCTTTATATTAAAACAATACACGCGTTGGTAAATTCAATAATGATTAAATCAAATAAACCAAATAAATCAAATAAGAATTGAAATATAGAGTTGGGACCAAATCCTGAGAACTATCAACCTTTCACGTCAAGGTCGAAGACAACTTCAAGATTGGCTAGGAGTATTTAAAGCTCGTGAAGGAGGTATGGTGATTGATTAGGGAAAAGGCATCAAAAGATGTGTGTTTGGACGTTTTTAGGCTAAGGCTAAGAAAAGCATCAAGAAATAAGAGAGAAAGAAAGTATTAGACAGAGGATTAGATGATGATTGTTGGTGATCAAGCTTGTTTATGATTAAAAACGGGGTGAAACGACCTCTATTATAAGAAAAACGAGGGTCAAAGGATCAGAAAAAGAGTTATAAATCGAATCGGAATAAAACAGCTTCCATCGCGGCGCGACAGCCTTGTCGCGGCACGATGATCAGCAGTTTTTGCGGCTTTTGTTTTTATCATAACTTTTGATCCAGAAATCGGAATAAGATAAATAATATATCGTTGGAAAGCTCTTGAAGTCTAATTTCCAAAAAAATCAGAATCCTATTAATATCTTTTGTAGAATAATAGATATTGCCGAAATAGTGGAAGGGTGTCAGTTTTGGGTAGAGTTTGGTATTTTAATCATATCTTTTTCTAATCGGAATTCGGATTATAATATATCATTGGAAATATAATTTCAAGGTTTATCCAACGATCTAAGATTTGGATAAAAATTATGAGGCAAGAAATACATATCTGAATGTCTTTGAATTCGAATAGAACAAAAATTATCAAAAAGAGGAGTTTTATTCAATTTCAAACTCTTGATCTTTATCTTTTCAATAAGGATAGATTAGAACCTTCTAGAGACTTCTCGAAGTTCCTAATGAATCCTTATTGGTTTAGGGTTGGGATTAAGGTATTTGGACCCTCACATGATCATTGGGTCGTAGGTAAGGTAGACCTAGGTCCGGTTTGGGCTAGGTTTAGTATCTTGGCCATAACTTCTTCGTTATAAGTCAGATTTGGGCATATAATATATCGTTGGAAAGCTATTTTCAAATCCCATCCAACTAAAAAATAAGTGGACCAGTATTAATAAATAAAATAATCAGGTTTGGATGTTTAAAAAAGAGGACACTAAATGAATGATTTTGGGTTTAAAGGCACGAAATAAATGGTTTTGGTTTAAAACATTTAAGGAAAGGCTAGAAATGGTTAAGGCTAAAGGGAAATTCACAAGACTCTTCAACTCTTCACCTATCTCGGTAATCAAAGTCGTGAAAGATACTCATCACTGGGTTTGGTTTTTGGGGAGACACAATCAGGTGTCTACAGAAGCCCCCACTTTGACTGTGTTTGGAGAAACATAAGTTTCGAAAACAAAACTCAAAGTAAGTTGATAGGGACAAAGAATGATTTAAAACATTCTGCGATCCTAGATCATCCTTTTTAACGTCGATACCTGCAGAAAGCGTCAATTCTACAAATAAAGGAGTAGAGAAATGCGTATCTGGGGGTAATGACAATCCACTTTAGGAATAGTTGCCAACACAACTCTTGAATAGTGAGCGACAATCCAGTTTTGGGAAATTTGTTGATGCCACGTATCAATCCCTCATAGGAAATGTTTCCACGATGAAACGACAATCCGCATCTCGAAAAATTTGCCAAAATCCAATTTGGGAAAAGTTGCCAATGTTGCGTAACAATCCGCCATAAGAATTTTGTTATGATTGACAATCCACGCCTTAGAACATAACTCTTGCAAGCAACCCACCTTGGAAATTTTCCAATGCTACGCGACAATCGTTTTAGGAGAATATTGTCACAACCGACAATCCGCGTCTTGGAACATTTGCAAAAAAGAGTCGATCGACAATCCATCTTGGGAAAATTTGCTACTACTAAAATGAATGACAATCCCCGTCTTAGAACATTTGCCGAAATGTTGAATAACGACCCATGACAATCCTTTGGGAAATTTTGCCATAGGGAACTGGGTGAATGACAATCCAATTTTTGGAAAAATTTCCAAGAGAACCGGCAATACAATCTTGGAAAATTTCCAAGGACTTAATAAACGTATGACAATCCAAACTTGGAACAAATTGCCAAAGGAGGTGACAATCCTTTTTTGGAAAAATAGCCAAGTGGAGAAGGAGCGTGACAATCCACTCTTGGAAACATTGCCAAAGGAGATGACAATCCAATTTTGAAAAAGTTGCCAGTTGAAGAAGATGCGCGACAGTCCACTCTTGGAAACATTGCCAATTGAGATGACAATCCAATTGTGGAAAAATTGTTGTATAAGTGATGTGCCTAAGCCCTGCAAAAAAAAAAAAAATTTTGCCAAAGGACCTTGACAGTTGGTTGGCCTGAGGTTAACTCAATGCTTGGTGTTACTCGACTCATTGTGGGACTCAATGTACTCAACTCGATATGACTCGATATACTAAACTCGAATCGATGTGTTTGACACGTCTGTGAAGACTCAACTCGATGTGGTGACACGACATGACTCAATGTGCATGACTCGTGTGTATAGAGTGTGGACTCATGTGATTGTGCTCGTGTAACTCGAAACTTCAAAAAAGCAAAACAATTCGGTCATTTTTGTGGAGGGTACCGACTTTCTCATGAAAAGAAAGACGTGATAATGAAAAGACGTAAAGTATTGGTGAAAAATGAAGTTTTTTAAACTTCCTCAAAAGGAAAAGAACGAATCAAGCGATGGTGCATGTTAGGCTGCAAAGGCTAAAGTTGTGGAAAAAATATTTTGAGAAGAGCCAAATGATGGTGATGAGTGGCATTTATGGCACTATTTCACCCTCTTTAACTAATGAATTTCCCTCGTTTGTCACTCGTTTGCGCCTTCTATAGCCGTTTTTACCTTTGTTTTAGTTACTTTCGTTCTTTCTCGTGTTTTACCTTTTCATTTATCTTTTCTTACGCTTTTTTTTATAGCTCTTGGCACTCGTAGGTGGAATTAAAGATGCTAAATGGAATTAAAGTTGCTAATGTGGCTAGGTCCAAGAGGAGGAGATGCCTAAGGGTGAGGGCGCGGGTTAGTTTTTGAGCTGAACATCTCAACTTTTGGAGATGGCTAGGAGAAGGCTCGGAGAGGCCTCTCCCAGGTGGCCCTGGGCGCAGCTAAGAACGGAGAGGGCGTGGCGAGCTGGTTTGGGACTCAACAAGCACTCTGGAGATGGCTAGGAGAAGGCTCGAAGAGGCCTCTCCCAGGTGGCCGCGGGGGCGGCAATTAATGGAGAGGGCGCGGCGAGCTGGGTCTTCCCAAGTTCGTACCCACGGCGGAGAGGGCGCGACAGCTCCCGTAGAGGCCTCTCCCCCACTTGCTGCTCTTGTTTTATCAAGACACTATAAATAGTCCTTGGATTGAATTTCATGACAGACCTCAATTCCAATATCATCTAGAACATTTTTAGTGAGAGAAACATCAACATTTTAGAGAGAGAAAGTAGCTTAATCTTCAAGTTTTCATTATTGTAATCAATATCTCTTCAAGTTTTCTTCAAGTTTTCCTCTTTTCAATGCAACTACTTCATGTTTGCTTAATCCATCAAGCTTCATAATAGTAATCTCTTTACTCTTTATCTTTTGTTTGGTTTTATTGCCCTTGATAGTGTTTATTCCATCTATTTCTTTGCTTTTATTTGTTTCATTGCTTTTTCTTTGGTTTTGAATCATGTTTAGTTTTGTTAAGATTGAATCCATGCATAGTGTAGTTGTTATGGCTATCTTCTCTTCTCTAGCTTAGATTTCCAGCTAGGGAAGGGGGTGAAGATCATGATTTGTTGAGTTTATATTGATGATTGATTGGGTTTTGCCTTGCGTTCATGATTTTGTGCTTAAAATGCTTGGAGTTATTGATGTGCCCCTTTAGTTCCAATATTTGAGTTCTAGATTAGATGCATGAGAATGATCTAGTTTAGGTTTGATCTATTTCATCAACTTGCTTGAGTGATTGCATGAGAATGAATTATTTGAGTAGAGTTTGTACTCCTTGGTATGAATCCATGATGATTATCATTGTTGTCTTAGTTGATCATAATTGGAACCCCCTCTCCCTAGTGTTTTTTATCATATTTTCCTTAAAATCTTGTTTTCCATCTTTATTTTAGTGCTTCTAGTTTGAACTTCTTTATTTTGCCTGTTTTAATCTTTTTGGTAGATAGTTTAATCTTAGAAATTCACAAAAACATACCAAGATACCCTTTATTACTTGCAATAGATTCTTAATTCCACTTTGATTGTGCAATACCCCGTTTCCTTGTGGTTTGACCCTAGCTTGCCGCTATCTAGTGTAAACTTGATAGAGTTAGGTTAGGAATATAAATTGTTGATTTGATTTAGGATAGTAGACAGAACCTATTGTCCGCCGATCAGATGGTGACTCTTAGGCTGGGTAGGCTAATGAAGTAGGGATCAAGCCCCCAAGTCTAGCTCTAAATGGATAGGGATGAGCATTGGAGATCCCTGATATGATCATGATGTGAATGTGAATGAATGAATAAATGCATTTTTATTACGGCCACACCTCAATGTGAGATTGCCTACGTATCCTTTAGGAATCAGGCCGAATGTAGCTCTAGCCAAACCTCGCACAAGTGTGTGTATACCTCAAAAAGGTCTTTCAAGGGTTGTAACGGGGTTAGGCTAAAGGTTTGAAGAAGAAAGGATAAAGGCTCAAGACCTAAAATAAGCCCCAAGGTGTGCAACCTTGCATTTGAATCTTTATATTTGTATGCTTGAGATTTTCTCACTTTTGAACTTACTTTTTGTTTTTGGATTTGAAATTTTTTTTTTTTTTATAAGTGTGGGCAATCTCGATCATGCAGTCTATCACTCACTTGACATTCATGTTTCTCAGGCACGGTACCGAGCACTCGATAAAAGACGCAATTTAAGACGTGTTCATATCAAAGACATATTCATATAAAAGACATTAAAACACTTGCGCTTTTGTACGCTTTTATTCTTTTTTGAACATTTGAAATTTTGAGACTAATCACTCAAGCTTTTGGCTTTGGAAATTGCATTTTTTGATAAGTGTGGGCAATCCCGATCATGCAGTCTATCACTCACTTGACATTCATGTTTCTCAGGCACGGTACCGAGCACTCGATAAGAGACGCAATTTAAGACGTGTTCATATCAAAGACATATTCATATAAAAGACATTGAAACACTTGCGCTTTTGTACGCTTTTACTTTTTTTGAACATTTGAAATTTTGAGACTAATCACTCAAGCTTTTGGCTTTGGAAATTGCATTTTTTGATAAGTGTGGGCAATCCCGATCATGCAGTCTATCACTCACTTGACATTCATGTTTCTTAGGCACGGTACCGAGCACATGATAAGAGACGCAATTTAAGACGTGTTCATATCAAAGACATATTCATATAAAAGACATTGAAACACTTGCGCTTTTGTATGCTTTTATTGTTTTTTTGAACATTTGAAATTTTGAGACTAATCACTCAAGCTTTTGGCTTTGGAAATTGCATTTTTTGATAAGTGTGGGCAATCCCGATCATGCAGTCTATCACTCACTTGACATTCATGTTTCTTAGGCACGGTACCGAGCACATGATAAGAGACGCAATTTAAGACGTGTTCATATCAAAGACATATTCATATAAAAGACATTGAAACACTTGCGCTTTTGTATGCTTTTATTGTTTTTTGAACATTTGAAATTTTGAGACTAATCACTCAAGCTTTTGGCTTTGGAAATTGCATAAGTTGCACACCATCCCCATCCCAAGGTTAGGTAGATGTGGGTTAAAAAATGAAGGTCTATCGTTAGGCGAGGCTCAAAGTGGTTAATTTAAGAAAGGATTGTGTAATGAATGAAAAGGGTAAAGGTGATATGATGTGGCTACAAGGGGTGCCTCAAATCATTGGTATACCTTATGCTTAGTTCGGCGATGATTTTTTATTTTTTATTTTAAGTAAAATGTAATGCAATGATCATATTCAAAGATAATAAATACTCATTATATTGAAAGTGGAAAAGGATAAAAATCAATTCATAAATTATGTCTAAGAAAAATGATAGAGGGTGCCTATGCTAGACTTATTGAGGAAGGGAAATCAAAAAGGAGAAGAAAAAAATCATGGAAATCCTAAAAATTGAGGTTCCTTATGCCTTGTCTTGTCATCACTCGGTCTTCTTGCCTGCTAGAGGGAATGGAATCTTTATTGCATCAATGAGATCTTGAATGAGGTTTTGAAACATGTAACATCATCTGTGGTATGACCGTTGCCTCGATGGTACTTGCAATACGAATCGGGATTCCATCTTAAAGATCGCCATTTTGGCGTTGGGTCTTCTATGGGGCTAATAGGCTTGATTAAGCCCCGATCGTGGAGACGATCGAAAGAGGCATCATAATATATTCCAATAGGTGTTAAATCTCTTTTTAGTTCCCTGGTCTTTAAAGCATCTTTGTCAAGAGCCCAAATTT
Organism: Chenopodium quinoa; assembly: GCF_001683475.1. Classification (NCBI taxonomy): domain Eukaryota; kingdom Viridiplantae; phylum Streptophyta; class Magnoliopsida; order Caryophyllales; family Amaranthaceae; genus Chenopodium; species Chenopodium quinoa. The sequence continues at coordinate 4,661,937 of NW_018742951.1, forward strand.
CATCGTCGTTGATGTAGTTGCTATTTTGATGGGAAAAAGAGAAAAAAGGATTGTCATGCTTCCTGCTCTTGCCATTAACGCTATTGTTATTAGTCTTAGTCTTCTTGTTGCTTGGAGAAATATGAAGGCAATTTGAATCAATGAGGTCTTGAATGCGGTCTTTAAGGGTGAAGCACTTTTCGATGGTGGGACCATGGCCTCTATGATATTTGCAATAGGATTTTGGATCCCAATTGGGAGACCGTTTCTCAGGTATTGGATCTTGGATTGGACCAATGGGATGAATGAGACCTTGGCCATGCAGATAGTTGAAAGCTTTATTATAAGTCATTCCTATTGGTGTGTATTTGTCAATGGTCCGTTTTACTCGTGGTGTAGGAGCATTGAGTTTTTCCTTAAGTCCTTGATGGGAAGAAAAAGGAGGACGCTCGTTCTTTTCATTCTTTCGAACTTGACGATGAGAGTTTTTTTTGATGACTGATATCCGATTCGCTAGGCCTTCCAACATACTCATAAGCATGGAAACGACATCTCAAAGTATATGAACGTCTTCTTTTAGACTTGATGAGTTTTCCTTTGTAATATCTAAGAAAACTTCTTCATCTTCCTCAATCATGGCCACTTCGTTAATGGTTGTTATATAGACTTCTTCGATCATGGGCTCACCAACAGGTGTAATGAGGAGAGAAGGATCAAAGAATTTGATCTTCTGCGATGGCTAGAACCTCGGAAGTTTTGTTATCATCGATCAAATCTTGGATAGCTTCTTTGAGTTTCCAACATTCCTCAGTATCGTAACCCCTTCCTTGGTGGTACTTGTAGTGTTTATTAGGATCCCACTTAGGTGGTCTGGCCTCCGAAACTGGGTCTTTGATAGGTCCTATGGGCATGACCAGTCCTTTATGGTGTATCAAAAGTTGTCTCGTAGCTCATACCGAGTGGAGTAAACACTCTTTTTGACCTTTGGATTCGTTGCTTAGAAGTGTTCGTAGCGTGTACTTCATTAATGGGAGAGGAAGAAGAAGGATAGTCATTCTTCTTTACGTTCGCATTATTATTATTAGCAGCTTTCAAAAGGTCATCTTCAATTTCGATACCTATATTGTAGACAGTTTTGAAAGTGCTTAGAGGTTTATATTTTAGGTGCTTTTGGTATTCATCTTGAAGATTTTTTATGAACATCCTCACGGATTCCTTTTCATTTGGGACAACGATCGTCTTGGAAAAAACTTCCTTCCACCTAGTATAAAATTCGGTGAAACCTTCATTGTCCCTTTGCCTTAAGATTTCGAGCTCTCTATTGTCAGTTTCAACTTGAATGTTACACTTGTATCTATCATTGAAGGCATGTGTAATACTATCTAAGTAGCCATTTTCTCAGAGTCCATGGAAAAGAACCATTGTTGACATACTGGTTCCAAGGAAAGAGAGAAAAGTCTGGGGAAAACCTTCTTGTCAATTCCCTTAATCTCCATAATCGTCTCAAAGGCCCTCAAGTAGAAGTAAGAGTTGTCAGTAGCTTTGAATTTAGGGATGTCATTGGCAGAGAAATTCTGCGGAAGAAGATCCTTATCCACTGAGACCCCTTTGGAGCTTATTCCAAAATAATTGTAGTCATTGGAGATTTGTCTCAAGCTATCCTCCATGCGCTTGATGGTTTCAATGTGTACTTCCTTGTTAGGGTCTTCGACTCGAGTAGTGAGTCCCTTGAGCATTTCGGAAAGTCCATTCATAGTTTCTTTAAGCTTCTCGAATTCTTCTTGATTGACCATTATTCCGAACTTTTTCCTGTGTTGAATCGGTTTATCAAAGAGTAATACTTGAACAAAAGTGTTGTCCTTGATTAAATGTTCTTCTCTCCTTAACTAAGCGCTGTAAAATTAAACCATTGACTCTTTTAATGACTTGACTCAAACTCGATTTAACATGCATAGATGGGAAAGATCATAGTGTATGAGGGGAATGATATGTATGGGGGAAGCATGTAAGAGGAAAGTATGTGAATGTGGAAAGTGTTTAAGAGAGAAAGTGTAATGTACGAAAAGTATGTGGGAAGGTATATGTGAATGTGGAAGGATATGGAATTTTTTGGGAATAAGATGAACCCTCAACTCAAATGACGGAAAGAATATTCATGCATGGACCTAAGACATGGTCATGGTGAAAAGACATGTACAAAGTGTGTGTCATGACTCGTGAGTGAAAGTGACATGCTCAAGACTCGTGTAATAACCCTTGACTAATTATGTGATCGGACTCAAACAAAGACTAAGTTATGACCTTGGTTATACATTAAATTAGCTGATTATGATGTTTAAACTCGACACGCAGGCTCGGAAAAAAAAAACCGAACCATCGCATGGCGATGGAACTGTCATGGCGCGCTAGTTCCATCGCGGCGCGACAAGACTGTTGCGTCGCGATGAAACTGGCGTTTCGCAGCACAAATTAAATTTTAGTACCGAATAATGTAGCGTTAATTTAATTTGTTTTTGGTAATTCTCTCGAAGGTATAAGCCTATAGTCTTGCTAAGTCAAGTATGTTTAAATTTTATAAATTCGAATTAATTAACCAATTGATTGAGCAAAGTCCATTTTAGTCATTGATTAGTTTGTTAAGACTTTATTTACAAAAACAAGTCAACACAAGAGGTTAGTTTAATCACAAATAAGATATGCACAAGTAAGGAATGCACAAGTAGTCAAGTAGTCAGAACATGATGCAATGAGTTTGCAACTTAACCATGGCTCTAGTTCTCTAAGGTCAAGGATTATGGTAGTCAAAGAGGGTCCATGGTTATGAGTCCGAATGCATCGCGCGGAAGCCTTACCTTTGGAAGGGTTGGCACGGATGGATGGGACCCCGCAAGTTAAATTTGCTTCCATGATTTGGTGAATTCATAATTCTCGGATGCACCCATCGTTGCACGGAGTGTTCGTTAGGGTGGATGGAGCGTGAATTCCCAGGGGCTAAAGCCATATGTAGAACACATATGGGTTCAAAAAAGAAGGAAAAACTCAATCAGGAAGTAGAATCATCGAGACAGTGCTAGAATCAGTCAAAACAAGAAGGCAGACACCTGGCTCGATGTCGCGAGAACTCGGCGCGAGAAGACAGGGTTTGTCGCGCAGTGACAACTCTATCACGCCACGATAAATCTGTCGCATGGCGATGGACCCTGCCGTCTCGCAACAGTTCCAACGCGTCGCGGCAGTTTTCTGTGTTCAAAGATTTTTTCCGATTTTTCATAGTATCTTTTCGATTCTAGTTGTGAAAGATAATTCTAGCTTTTCGTACGTGTAAAAATCCTATGTTTTTGACGCATTTCGGATGGTCTTTCCAATGCGGACCCTTTTATGCTTATGCCACAATGTTAATCAAAATTACGCACATGAATATCTAGAATCTTTCAAGTCTCATCCACTCATTCTAAATCAATTGCCAAAATAAATTTGTGGAATCAAAATTAGAAATCCTCCATAGTGGAGTCGGAAAAAAACTATAGGGAATATTTCAAACATCAACTTTGAGTACCACTATGATCATGCTTTTAGGCATGGTGGCGTTGAAAGGGAAGGAAGCTAGAGATAAAAGAATCGTCAACAAGTTTTAGGAACTTGTAAACCGTTCACAGGTGTGAAGGTTACAACCCATTCACAATCACGGAGATCGCTAACTCCATAGTGGTCCGGAACCATGACTTGATATTCGGGGATAATGGTAGGAATCTAACCTAAAAGAGATTGAAACCGCCCTAAATCGGCCTCTACTTAATTCTTATGATATTCATGTGCGCTTTCCGATCAACATACATCCATCAAATTAATCCTTATCCTGTTTAATCTACGTTGGTTGATTATTAATGCACAAATAAATCTATTATCGGCGATCACTTGAGTTAAAACCATATTAAGCCTAAATCAAATTATTAGTTATCTTATTAGGCGTGATTTCAAGTACAAATTAAATTTCCTTTTAACCTGCTAGAAAGGGCGTGATCAAGCAATAACAATAAATTATGAATAATCAAGAAATGTGTAATTATTGACACAACAATCATCATCATCATAATATCATAATCATAATAATCATAATCTCATCAAAACATGATTAGTAAGATCCAAGGCATGATACTAAACGGATTAATAACAAACCCTAGCATGTCACTAAAAAATCAAGATCAAAGCTTTCACCAAAACATGATATTAGAAATACTAGTTAACACACTAAACATGATTCTATGAATAAAAAAAGCATCCTAACATGATACTAGAAATCACAAAAGAATCCTAACATGCACTAGACGAAAAAGATAAAAAGGCACCGGTTCAAACCCCCCCTTTGGCACCGGTTTTGAACCGCTGGGTATTTGAGGGATGCCAAATCCAAGAAAATTTGGCACCGGTTCAAAACCGGTGCCAACTAAAGCATTTGGCACCGGTTAATCGGTGCCAACTACATGCTTTGACACCGGTTAACCGGTGCCAACTACTATGACGCGTTTTTTTTATTTTTTATTTTCAATACTATTGGAACCGGTTCAAAGCAAGAACCGGTGCCTAAAGTGGGGTTTTTTGCACCGGTTCTTGCTTTGAACCGGTGCCAAAAGTGTCAAAAAAAAATTTTAAAATTATTTTTTTGTTTTTGCATTTTTTTTCACTTAAATTGATATAGAAACATTAACTTATATATAAAGTTATATATTTTCATTTTTTCAGTTAACTTTCATACACAAACAGCAAGACCAACTCAACTAAAACAATATAGGTAAATAGCAAGACCAACTCAACTAAAACACAACAACCTCTTAAAAAAAACAGCCTGTAAACAAACACCCAACGAAACACAGCAAATAAAAACCAGCACGCAGCAAAACATGATAAAAAACAGCAGCAGCCAGTTGAGCAGGACCATGCACAACCAGCTAATCAAAAGCATCAGCAAACAAAGTCAGCACAGGACCAGGAACACAGCCTGCACCAGCACCCTAGTAAACCAGCATCACAAGAACTCAGCTACACAGGAACACAGCACCCTAGTAAACCTTGTAGTGTCTGAATTTGACTGTCAGTGCAAGTTGTTAAATTGTTCTTGCAAGAATTCCATACTCCTCCCGGATCAGCCGAAGATGGTACCAAGATGTTATAAAACTGCCAAAGTATATAATCAAAACCTTGAAAAATTAAGAAAATTCTTATACAGCAGATAAGTTCAATAGATTTAAGAAGCACATAGAAACTAAGAGATGTAGCAGTACCTGCCATGTATCATATGCAGTGTTTAAGATGAACATAGGAGTCTTGATGTAACTCAGGAAATATTGTGGAAATAAGCACTGATAAAAATCAGATCAGAACCTTATTATAATGTGATCAAAAGCAAGCAAATTATTATGTGAATATTTCAAGCAATATGCGTAATCATACTTACTTAGGATCGATTTGAGAACTGGTGCAGTTTTGGTTGAGATTTTGTTCAACGCCTTGAAGAGAAACGACATCATGGTATAAGGTTCTAATTGTGTCAGTGTTGGCTACATCTTTTCTGCAAGCATGACAAAGGTCTGAAATTAGAAAACATAGGGTAGGGTAACAGAAGGCGAAAATTTGTAGGACATAGAGTAAATAAGATGACTCACACGTCTAAGAAAAAATCAGCATCACTGATACATTTGACAGAAGCATTTCCAGGTAGAGACCTGGAGAAGTTGTCACAGTGCAGAAACACTGCTAAACCCCCTGCCGAGCAGCCAGAAAGCAAAGCCTGCAGAGTGCATCAGAGTACGCGTAAATGTCTTATGCCTATGCTTTTCGCAAGGTTAACATTTTAGAGGCTTTATTACAGTTAATCTTAGAAATTTATCTCAGTAATCTACCTTCTTTGCATGTGCCAACCCTGGTGGAAGAAGATCAGAAATAATTGCCTGCCAAATTTTTTGCCCTCTAAAGTAAAGCGATGAGGTCTGTCCAATGTTAACATATGCAAAAATTAGAAAGAAAGAACAGAAATCATTTTCTGTAATTGTACAAAAAACTGATCTGAAAAAAGTTCAGGCTGAAATATATTTACCCCATTTTCGTACAAGGAATTGCCAGCAAAGGAAGCTCCATCACAGTATCATAGCATAACGCGGTTCCAATTGTAGAAGTCTATTATCGACATAATATGAAGCATATTTTGAATTAATATTGTGAAAAGAAAAATAACATGTCTATGATTATACTTGGTATAATTCAAGGTTATATTTCACATTGGACATGTCATTTTTGTTACTAAGCTTAAAAAACAACTTCCAGCAAGAACCTGGCCTATAAACATTATTATGGATAGAATTGGAGTATGATCATAGTGCACGTAGTCGAATTGAAGCACTTACTAGGATGAGCGTATATAGCAACTTGACTTTAACAATGAGTACATAATGATAGACTTATAGTATAAAGTCCCGTAAATTCATAACAAATGAAGCAAGCAATAACTCAAAGAAATAAGTACCTGGGTTGAGGGATTCATTGTTGCTTAGGATCCCAGTAAAGTTATTCTCAGTCATGTAGTTTGAGGAACCAATTTCAGTAGTAGCCCTCTCCAAGCATGAATTTACATCATGGCACCATCCACCACCCTAACAAAACGAACATCATTATTTACGTACATCATCATATGTAACGAGTGATCCATCTCCGATCCATTGTCAAAGCTAGCTATCCTAATCAAATTAACTCATACTAATCCCAATCTTACCAGACAGCTTCATAGACCATTTAAACACAAACAAAAACAGGACCAGAATTCCAGCAACAACCAGAACATCAAACATCAGAACGCTATATGCTACTTGAGAACTGCTAGTTTGCTAAATGCTACGAAGTATAACAGAAATTATTGTTTACTGAAATATAAGTTTTCAACTATTCTATGTTTATAGCTCATTTAAAATATATTGAGGGTAATTAAAGAAAAAGAAAACAAACAATGGCAAAATGAATTGAATAAAAAAGCAAATGGATACAGAAATTTGTCTTAAAAACCTTCACTAAACAAAGCTAACAATGGAATTAGAAAGACTCATGCTCATCCAATTAGATATGAGATACTGTTAAAATCAACACCAAAAGTCAAGAAAAATATCACAATTTCTCATAGTCAGCCTGTGCGTTCCCTCCCAAATTTGTTTTCATGATAAAAACTCTATAAACCAATGACATAAAAGTGGCAAAACATCCGGATTATACTTACAAGGCATCAACAGCAAGCATTCTACTAATCTGGTGTCTTGAGTTGCCAGGAATTGAAAGTTGAACATGAGTCACTGGAAAGAACCTAATCAGTCAGCGGAAGCACAAATACAAATCACCAACTAAACCATAATTAGTTCACACAACGAGAAACTATAAATACATCCAATTTTTCTATTAAACGAGGAAGGCTCTAGATGAGAGTAGAACCTGTGCATTTCATTACAAAATGTTAGAAAAGAGAGCTTTCTAGAATCGGAAATGATAACCAACATGCCTTTCCCCATAACCTGCAGAAGGAATAAAATATGCATTCAATTACAATGCTAGAAAAGAGATGTAGCCATTATGAGCATTAACATGAGGGTTCCTTACATGACGTTACTTCGCACATACATGTCAGCCCAAAAATTTTCAAATTCGCAACAAAAAATCAAAACACTTCTCGCAGTTCATAAATTTATTACAACTGGATACCTAGGTTACTCGGATTCAGGTAAGTTTCCAAGTTTCCAAAAATTTCCAATGTCGAGGATCCGACAAGAGAACTCGAGGTGAAATGAAGAGTCCAAGTTACATAAATAACCTTAACTATGATCAAAATCAAAACAAAGCGCACAAAATCAACCTAAAATATAAAATTTCCCGTCCTTATTTTTCAACGATGCTAAACAATTAACCTAAAATGTAAGTCAACAAATTCATCACAATTAAGATAATTTCAACCTGACCAAAATTCCAGAATAAAATGTTCAGAAATGCTAAAGTGAAATGTAAACAAGGAATTAGAGAATGAAAAGGAGGTAATACAGTTGAAGCATGAGTAAATTACGAAATTAAACGGAGGGTGGCCGGCGAAGGGTGAGTGGCGGCGGGTCCCTACATCAGAACAGTGTTGTTGACGTTTTTCCTTGTCAATCACCCTCAGGACTGCAAGACCACCTGCAGAGCACACCGGGTTTCCTCCGTAAGTATTAAATTGAATTTTCTGAGCCAATACGCTAGCAATCTCAGGTGTGGTCACCACTGCTCCAAGGGGTAGGCCATTGCCGATTCCCTGCAGCATTATGTTAAGTTCTGGTCAGATAAAAGACATTATGTTAAATCAAAATAAGTACTACAGCTAGAGTATACTAAAAGACCTTTGCCATTGTCACTATATCAGGAATAACGCCTTGTGTTTCAAAGCCCCAATACTTGCTCCCTGTTCTACCAAATCCAGTTTGAACTTCATCAGCAATGTAGACTCCTCCAGCCTTACGTACCATATCATACACCAGTTTCAAATATCCAGGAGCTAATTCAACTGCTCCTCCAACACCCTAAACATAAATAACAAGTACCATTGAGTTACAGTAACTAAAAGCAAGTAAATTTTGAAGCACGAAACAAAGAGACAAGTAAACCTGAATTGTTTCAGCAATGAAGCCTGCTATTTTACCAGATGTGCCATAATCAATGTAATCTGAACTGTCAAAATCGACCACCGCAGCCACCCTGACCACCCAAGAAACCCCTAAACCCCCCATGAAACTGCCTCCCCATTGACTACCTAAAAGAAAGTCAAATCCAGAAAAACCCCAAAGTGAAACCCAAACCCAGAGAACCCAAATCGAAATTAAGAGGGTTGCAGTAGTAAACTAACCCTAATTTACAAGAACTAACCCTAAATTCGAAAATCAAATAAACGACAAACCCTAGATTGCGAAAACAAAAGGACAAAAATAAATTTTTACCTCGAAGCTGCTTCAATGAAGGTGAGAAAGCTCGAATCCGCTTCAATGGAGAATTAACAGTACGCGTAGTGGAGGAGTGATATGGACAAAGCTCAGAATGCGCTTCAATGGAGAACTACGAGCACGCGTAATGGAGGAGAAATATGGAGAAAGGTGGTCGAAGCTAAGAGAAGGGCGAAAACGAGAGTTAGGGATAACGAAAATGAAATGCAGGGGGGAAAGAAAGAAAGAAGAAGAAGCAGAGAAATGAATACCCCAATTATTTTTTTTATTTCGCCCGGTTTTTTTTTTCAAAAATGGCACCGGTTTAAACCGGTGCTAAATACCATAGTTGGCACCGGTTTAAGGAGAACCGGTGCCAACTCCTTACCATACTTTTTTTTTTCCATAAGTTGGCACCGGTTTGAACTGGTGCTAATTAAATGCTTGGCACTGGTTTTGGTTAGAACCGGTGCTAACTCTGAATTTTTAAGTCCCGCCCATTTATTTTGGCACCGGTTTTCAAGAACCGGTGCTAAGGGGGGGTGCCTATTTAGTTTTTTCTACTAGTGATGATATTAGGAATCCAAATAATATTCTAAGAATGGTTTCTATATCAAAGGAATAAATATTTGGGAGATCAAATTACTCACTTTGATGCCTCGTATTTCTTTTTATTAAAACAATACACGCATTAGTAACTTCAAGAATGATTAAATCAAATAAACCAAGTAAATCAAATAAGAATTGAAATATAGATTTTGGACCAAACCCTCAGAACTATCAACCTTTCACGTCAAGGTCGAAGACAACTTCGAGATTGGCTAGGAGTACTCAAATCTCGTGAAGGAGGTATGGTGTTTGATTAGGGAAAATGCATCAAAAGATGTGTGTTTGGACGTGTTTAGGCTAAGGCTAAGAAAATAATCAAGAAAGAAGAGAGAGAGAAAGTATTAGAGAGAGGATTAGATGATGATTGTTGGTGATCAAACTTGTTGATGATTGAAAATGGGGTGAAAAGAACTCTATTAATAAGAAAAAAGAGGGTCGAAGGATGAGAAAAAGAGTTAGAATTCGAATCGGAACAAAACAGATTCCATTGCGGCGCGACAGCCTTGTCGCGGCACGATAATCAACAGTTTTTGCGATTTTTGTTTTTATCATAATTTTTGATCCAGAAATCGGAATAAGATAAATAATATATCGTTGGAAAGATCTTGAAGTCTAATTTCCAACTCTATTAGAATCATATTTATATCTTTTGTAGAATAATAGATATTGCCAAAATAATGGAAGGGTGTCAGTTTTGGATAGAGTTTGGTATTTTAATCATATCTTTTTCGTTTCTAATCGGAATTGGGATTATAAAATATCATTGGAAAGATAATTTCAAGGGATATCCAACCATTTAAGATTTAAATCATATCTGAATGTCTTTGAATTCTAATAGAACAAAAATTATCAAAAAGAAGAGTTTTATTCAATATCAAACTCTTGATCTTTATCTTTCAAAAAGAATAGATTAGAACCATCTAGAGACTTCTAGAAGTTCCTGATGAATCCTAATTGGTTTAGGATTGGGATTAAGGTATTTGGACCCTCAAATGATCATTGGGTCGTAGGTAAGGTGGACCTAGGTCCGGGTTGGGCTTGGTTTAGTATTTTGGCCATAACTTCTTCGTCATAAGTCGGATTTGGGCTTATCATATATTATTGGAAATCTCTTGTCAAACCCCATTAAACTAAAAAATAATTGGACCATGATTAAGGCCCAAAATAATCAGGTTTGGACGTTTTATAAAGAGGACACGAAATGAATGATTTTAATGACACGAAATGAATGATTTTAATGACACGAAATGAATGATTTTGGGTTTAAAGGCACGAAATAAATGATTTTGGTTTAAAACATTCAAGGAAAGGCTAGAAATGTTTAAGTCTAAAGGTAAATTCACGAGTCTCTTCAACTCTTCACCTATCTCGATAATCACAGACGTGAAAGATACTCATCGCTAGGCTTGGTTTTTGGGGATACACAATCAGGTGTCTACACTCATCAATCATGGTTTTCATTTATCCAATCAAGAAGTCAACAAACAATTAAGGATCTTATGAAATAAATCAAGACTATAGAATCAATCAAATAAAGCTAAATCAGGAAATGAATCACTTGATTGACATAATATTAGTCGCGTATTGGTCCCAACTGAGTACGGACAGTATAGACTTAACTACACCTTTATGAGTAACTCGAATTCCTTTCTGAGCCTTTCAGAGAAAGACAACTTCCCTCTAGAGCTCGGACCATTTGATGACGCGTAATGAATGCTTGGGCAACAAGCACAATTATGTCCCATGATTGAAGGAGCGAATAAAGGAAATATCAATAAACTAAGTCAACATTTCCAAAAAGATGAAGATGCCAATCAATATTGTCAAATTTACCAAAATATTGAGGACTCTTCAATAATTACCTTTATTAGATTTACAAGTCATTATAAATTGCGATACTCTTTGTAATAGAATTTATTCGTACATTATCTAATACAATTTACTACACTTTATACTAAAATCTCTGATATTATGTCGTCCTTGCTGATATAATTTCGTCCTTACTCAAAAATATCTTTCTTACTTTGATCTTTGTTCTTTGATTTATTATTATTATTATTATTATTATTATTATTATTATTATTAGTATTATTATTATTATTATTATGATTACTATTATTATTATTATTATTATTATTATTATTATTATTATTATTATTATATCTAAAAAAACAGACAAAGTCATACAACCTACAATAAATTAGTGGGAAGCCGAGATACAAGCTGGGCCCCCACTCCTCTAATTATAGAAAAGCCTACCCTAGTGAAGATATGAGCTGCCACACGAGCCCCAATGTCTTGCGTCGTTGAGAACCTCTGAACTCGCTATAGCAACGCAATAGCCTCCTTCTCTAATTCCCCAAGAGAAGAAAAGGAGAAGGGAATGAAAGCAGGCCATATCCAATCAGCCGACAACTAGCTTCATACTTCACCCGTTTCCGATGAGCCGCATCAGCCACAACCCGTCCAGGAACAAAGTCAGATAGCCCCGTCTGTGTCAAAGGAGAAGACCCTGTTAAGTCCAAACAAACATCGCGACCACGATCCCAAGAATAAAGTAACACATCAGCATGTCTGAGGGTTCCGTCATTCCCTCCAGACAACCCTATGTCAACCTCCTTTCTTGCTAAAACCCCAGATCTGTAGCAGATATCAATAAGGGTATCCCGGACAACATTGTGCCGATGATTAATACCCAAATACTAGCACACGACACCGCGTTATTATTATTATTATTATTATTATTATTATTATTATTATTATATTATTATTATTATTATTATTACAGTTTTATTATCTCATTGCTCTTGAATCACTCATTTGGAGATTGTGTTTATTTTCTTTTAGCAAATTTGATTATTAATACCCCTTAAAACCTTTAACAAATTCCTAGAAATACCCTTTCTAAGATTTGTCCAAAACACTACACAAACTACGTTTCAACATTCTTGAACATTTGCAACTTTTTACTGTTGATTGGATCATCCATTGACAATTTGACACTAGCATGATGACGGCGCTAGCTAATCTATACTACGTTTTAAAAAACCGAAGATTTAAAGGACACTTGTCCTCAGGCTATTCTAATTTTTTTTTTTGAACTAAAGTGTAGATACTAATCCTTCAAAAAAAAGTGTAAATATTAAAAATTAAAAAAAAAAAAATAATCTGTACTTTATCCCAAATGTTTCCAATCACTTCAAAAATACAAGGGAAATTCTCTCTGGTATCATCGTATTTTCAATTTTTCTCTTTGGTTATGAGTGAAATAAGATTTTATCTATGGTAATCAATAATTTATTAAGCTAAGCTAATAGTGACATTAATGATAATATAATACAATTAAAAGACTAACTACAGTTAATCTTGGTTAATTAATTATGTTTTTACATTTATACCCTTAAAAAAGGATTCTTCTTTAATTTCCCTTCCAGATTTTCCTGCTTTGATATCCCCCTTTTTAAAACCCTAAATTACCTTAATTCATCTTCAATTCCTACAATTTGCACCTTCCTCTCAATTCATGGCTAAATCTGGTTTTTTCGTCTGTATCAATGAGAGCTATCACTATAGACGACAAGATTTCTTGGGTGAAGCACGTTTCCTGAAAATGTGTCCCTCCTAAAGTGGCTACTGTGAAGGTTTCTGAAACCACCCAAAATCCACAAAGGATGTTCTTCAAATGCAGGGCTTGCGATTATTTTGCTTGTTTAAAGGAAGAAGATATTATCATGGTTAGGGAGGAATTGGAAGTTGAACAAGGTCCAAATGCTACTATGAAGGATAAATTAGATGAATTGGCTAATTTTATGAAAGTTGTTGCAAAAATGGCACTCATTCTGTATTTTGTGTTGTTGTTTGTTGTTTCTAAGTGATGTATGCTTTATTGTGTTCTTGGCTTTATGCCTTATGAATGTAAACAATGAACCTTTATTATGAATAAAAAAGTGGAAGGATTTTCTGAAATTTTTTGTATTGAATTGCTGCTATATTGCAATACATTACTCAAGCTTATTCAAAAGATAACATCAAGACTTAAAATTTTTCTTAGCAATTGCACATCATTGCTTTAAAAAAACATAAGTCAATGTTTAACAACCCAGAAATGAAATACTAATAACAACAAATAAGTTCAAAATACTTGTCCAAATTTAACTACTGTCATGATCTAATGACATATAAACTTCTAAACAGGCTAGGAGGCAGAAACACCCACTACTAGAATACGCGCCTTTACTGATGGGAAATACTGATGACCATTAAAATCCATCGGTAAAAATATAATTTACCGATGGTTTAATCAAGCCATCGGTATTTTGAGAAATACCTATGGCTTAATCATCAGTATATTTTTTCCGATGCTTTCCATCCATCGGTAAATTTTTTTGTTTAATAGAAAATTAAATTTTTTATCGATGGTTAAAAGCCATCAGTAAAATGTAAATACCAATGACTTTAGACTATCGATATTTTAAGCCATTGGTAAATATTTATAAAAACTTAAAATAAAACACCAAAAAGGGTCAAATAAACCCTAAGGGGTGCCCAAATCCCTTATTCTCTTTCTTCTTTCCTTCTCTCTCTTCCTCTCAGTCGTTTCTTCACTCATTCTCTTTCCTCCTCTCTCATTTGTTCGTCTGTCTCTCCTTCTTTTCTCTCACCTCTCTTTCTAATCTGTTCTTCTCTTTCTCTCTCTTTTTTTTCTCATTAGTTTCTCCTCCGTTCGTGGTTTGATTCGTGGGTTTTTCCATAAGTATTCCGCTGTTGTTTTGGTCTTTTTGGTCAAATTCGACCATGAAACTCCAGATTTGGAGTTTTCATGGTCAAATTTGACCATTTAAACCTTAAGTAGATGAAATTCTACCATAATAATCAAAGGTATGCTTGTTTTTGGTTGATTTCGTGTGTATTTTTGTTGATTTTGTATTTTTAGTTGATTTCGTTCTTGGTATGTGGTTGATTTCGGGTTTGGTAAGTGTTTGATTTTGTGGGTTGTTTTTAGTTGAGTTTTATTTTTTGGTTGATTTCTTTTTTTTAGTTGATTTCGTTTTTTTCATGGTTGTTTTGTGTTTTGGGGCGGCGATGGATGGTGGTTGGCTAGTGTTTGTGGTGGCGCTGGGTGGTGGTGGTAATCGGGTGTTCGGTGGGGGAAGGGGATTATTTGGGGGTGAAATGGGTGGTGTTTTGGGCGGCAGTGGGTGGTGGTGGCAGGTGGTTTCGGGTATGGGGGTATGGGTATAGGGGGTGTGCAAGGGGCAGTGGGTGGGGGTGGGTATTATTTTTTTTTAATTTTTAATTTGAATTTACCAATGGCTTTTGCCATCGGTAAATCGAAAATACCGATGGAAAACGACATTTAAAAAAAATACGATGTTGTTTTGCCATCGGTATCACTTTTACCGATGGCTTTTCCATTTGTATTTTTTGTTTTTCCGACAAATGGTTCTCCGTTGGCCAAATGCCGATGGCAGCCATCAGTAAACGTAATACCGATGGTTTTTGGTATGTTTACCGATGGTTTTTGACCATCGATATTCGGCTCATTTCTTGTAGTGACCCTTCCTAGTTCTCTTTGAATCTCTTGGTGGCTCTGATGTAGAAGCAACCGTAGTAAGGTCAAGTTGGGACAAAGAAACACCTTTATTTGGCTTAGGAGCTTGCTTAGTCTTTTGCTGCCCTGCAGCCATTGCAGCTTTCTGTTTCCTAGTTAATCCACCTTAACATGTCTACATATGATGGCCAAAGTTGCCACACTTGCTGCATCAAACACTCTTAGATCTCTTCCCTTTTGCTTGCTCGCCTTCCTTACTCCTTCTATTTCTTGCTGGACTACCAATTCCTCTTTTCATGATTGGTGGGTTAATTTCTGGATAGGTGTTATCTGCTCACTGCTCTACATCAGGACTAGACTTAATATTGTTCATGTAAGTTAGCTTGTACCTCCTAACTCAGTACCGTTCACTTACATTGTAACACCCCCAGATCTCCCTCTACATAAATACTAGTGTAATACGTATAATTATACCATAGAGATAAACTTAGACGTATTACCACCGCATGATTACGCAAGGCTACTCAAAATACTTAACTCAATACCAAAACTTGTAGCGGAAACTCAACTTTCTTTTATTAATACTTAACAAAATAATAACCATTGTTATGAGTACTCAAAATAAAACAAAACAACCAACATTCCTAAACTAGGTGAAGTGAATCCCGGAACTCCCATATGCTCAATCATGACTCCACCTAAAAATAGTAAACATTGCTTACCAATAAGATAAACAGGGCGAAGCAAAACAAACAAGAAAGTACAGATTAGCAAAATATGCTAAGTGGGTGCAAGATAAGTAAAATTCGTTTTATTCATAAACAAGCTTTCGAAGACTCAAGTCATGAAATTCATGACAACATTAATTCTTAAAAGTAACCTTTTCAAATAACTCTTTTCTAACTCAATAATTCCAATAAATCCAATCCTCAAAATTCAATAAATATCAATATAGTTTTCAAAGCATTGAAAATCCATTCCTTTATTCCAATTTCCTCTCCTAAGTGTGCGGCACCCCCCCCCCCCCTAAGTTAGTATCTTTATATTGAAAGGTTATCCTTGAGAAAAGACTAGGTCATACAAAGTCCATAGTCGTTTTATCAACCAAATCCGCATAGTGGGATTACATAAACATTCTAGTAAAGCTTTAGTGGATATTTTAATTAAAATTCTCATAAAATTCCTCTTTTGAATAAAATCAACCTTTATAATAAAATAACTCAAACTCTTTTTTATTTAATCAAAGCGAGTGTATTTTAAAATCAAACCTTTTAATAATTCCAATCGTTCAAAACATGATATTATAACCAATTTTCAAACATCTTTATTTTAAAACATGAATTCTCAAACTTATTTCATAAATCATAATACAAATCAATTAATTCAATCATCAATAAAATCAAATGAAAATAAACATGCTATTAAAACCAATCACTTTCAAAGGTATCTAGCACCTAAATGTACCTTGATTCCGAATCTAAAATCAACACTTCGCACTTTCAAAATTCAATCACGAATACACCTTGTAATTCATGTAACCATAGGATTAAGACATATCTTTAGACATAAACTCAAACCTATATGTGCATGGACTACAAACTCCTTAAAAATAATATTTTAATATCAAATTATAACTTTGAAATAGATATTGTATTTTAGAAAAATAACCATGAAAAAAAATAAAGAATAGGATTAGAGAGAATTAAATTCACGTTGGAAAGAACAGACAGAACTTGCAGAGGGGATAATTCCTTCAATATAACTCCGAATTGGTTGATTCAGGAGCCTAACCTCAAGGATTTTTTGAGAGAAACAATTTTTTGTGAAATATCAAACCCCAAAAAGTGAATAAGAGTGCCCGAATATTGGCTGCAAATGTATACGGGACAATATTTGTATGAAAAGAGGAGAGGAGAATTGAGATTTTTTTTTTTTTTTTTTGACAATGGTTATAGGTCAATAGGTCAATTAAGGTTTTAACTTAGAATTGAGTTTTGGTGCGAAGAATATGAGAGGTATGAATGAAGTATTTATAGTTGTAGGATTACAAGAATTAGGGTAAGCTCATGAAAGAAGAAATATGAAAAGTGTAGATTTAAGGTAATTAAATGGATGGAAAATAAAATTAAGGCAAGTCCTTTCTTAGCTTGAAGAATAAGTATAAAATAAATTATGGAAAGTGTTAAATAGTAAGATGATCATGAAAATAGTTTAAGGAAATAAAATCTTGCTTGGAAAACAAGTATATGAGATTTAGTATCAAAATATATGACCAAATATATGGAAGATATTATTTTACGAAAATAAGAAAATATAGGATTTTAACTAATATAAGGTAAGATAACTATTTTATTTAAATAATATAAAATCATACTTTTTATGGTCATAAAATCCGAAATTACAAGTTTCCAAAGTACTTAATTTATTTCCTAAAATTCGGACAAACTAAAATTAGTTTTATATTTTAAAAATCCAAAAATAGCTTACTAATATTTTTTTAATTGAAATTAATTAAATTAGGAAATTTAATAAAATTCAGACCAATATATATTAAATAAAAATCAGATTTCTATTTTCTTGAAAATCCGAAAATTATTTACTAATGTTCGGTTTAATAAAATAAATAATTAAGGAAATTATTTTAATAAATAGGACCAATTAATATATATATATATAATATATATTTTTAAAATCAGATATTTATATTCTTTAAAACATCTAAAAATATATACCTTAAATACATAATTTCGGTTTTTCTAAATTAATTAATTGGATAATTGTTTTTAACCAAAATCAAAAATAATAAATAAGATTTAAAATCTATTTGGCGCCCAAATTCAAATAATATTTTGGCTCCAAATATTCAAATAAAGAATTAAATTACCACAATATCCTTTTCAGAAAATAAGTAATAATTAATTAATTAGAAAGTAAATTTTAAAAAATACGGGGTATTACACACATACTTGTGAGGATCATCATTTGAGTGATGAATGGCTCTTATTACATGTTTACATGGCAAATCAGTTAGTTGTCGTGCATTAAAAGCACAAGTTTTCTCTCTTAGGTTGACTAGCAGAACAGATTTGCCATCTAAGACCTCAAACTCTCCATCTTTAGAGAGCAAGCATTTGTAAGTTCTTGACTCATGGATAATAACCTAGAGTCACTTCATGATATTTAGGCAGAGATCATCCCTCCAGTTCTCACATTATTCCCTTCTAGTTGCCATTCTCAGCATTGTAAGTGTTATAATATCTGCACCATAAGTGAAGCAAATATATTATGGTTGTACTTATGTGTTAACATAATATAAGATCCATCTAAGTTTATGACGGTACCTTCAAGCAAAGTAAGCATATGTCTGCATCTATCGATGCCCAAAGTTAGTTGCATTGAAGCTTTCTACAAAATTTGACTTGTGCACATCATACTTGGTAAGTGGGTTGAATGCATGCTTAGACTAGGTTGAATGTGGTCCTACATTTTCCAGCCAAACCAATGCTGTAGGATTAGCTTTCTATAGAGCTTCCATTACCTTCCTGAAAGTGAAAGGGTTATAAGCTCCATAAGCCTTCTATGATAATTGGAACATAAACAAGCTTGGAAATTGTCCTTTGAAATTCTTCACAAGATGTTGGCAGCAATATCTTCTCCCCACTTTTGGCCACAAGTTATTAATTGCCACATAAATACCCTTAAAATGCATTTAAGAAACATTTTAATTTAAATAGTGATTTTAATGAGAAAATGCAAAAAAAAAAAAAAAAAAAAGAACCTTGATGTAAAGTGTTACCTCTTGCTTGAGATTATACACCATTCATCACCCTTGCCATTATCCTTTAATGCATTCTTGAGGTGCCATATGAAGAATTTCAAGCTTTCAGTGTCTTCCCCTGATACAATAGTCTATGCCATCGGAAAGATTTCATTATTGGCATCTAATGCCACAGCTGACAATAGGCATCCCCCATAGTTTCCTTTTAGGTGAGCTTCATCAACACCTATAAGGTTTCTACAACTACTAATTAACCCATCTAGTGCATCTTTGAAGGATATTAAGATGTTACTAAATGCTAAAGGGCTCTCTAAGTGATTTTCAGGATTCCAGTCACAAAAAGCTAATGAGTTAGGGTTCAAGCCTCTGACTACATCACAATACCTAAGTAGGAGGTTGTATGACACATCATGGCCCCCATGAATTTCATTCAAAGCTTTAGTTCTTACCATACATAAGGTAGATTATGCCATTTCCACCCCATACCTTTGCCATAAAAGTTGATTCAATGCCTTAGTAGGAATGTCATTGTTTGCCCTAATATCATCCATCAGAACTTTTTTTGCCCACTTCACATTAACCATGTTGTTCCTGGTCCCTAATCCTTGACATGTGTGCTTAGAATTCTGAATTAATTTGATTGCCCAAGTAGTACCATCTGGCAAAACAAAACCATGTAATCTCCATTCACAATGAGAATCTGAGCAACTAACAGAATACCTAGCATAGTCTTCAATCACTGCAAATCCACATTGAATGCAGTAGTCTCTGACAACATCCCTGATGTTGTTTGTCAGTGAAGAGTTGCCACTCTTTCAGAACAATTCTCCCAAAACACTCATCATAAAAGAGTTCTCCATTATTGTAAAGCTTTGATGTGTAATTATCCTCATCCTTCTCACACTCAAACCCATGTTCCTCAAAAGGATCAAATGAATCTTCAATCATTGGTCCATATTCATCTTTAGATTTTTCATCTTCTCTGTCTACACCCTCATCTGTATCCCTATCATCACTGTCATATGGCTCATAACCCCAATCATCTTCCTCATCATATTCATCATCAACTTGCTCATCATGTATAGATAAGCTCTCACTCTCATTATTTCCCACTGACAGACTTAGTGCTTTACTACCAACACCAGATTCAATGTTTTGATCAATGTCACCTCCACTTGCACTCAAACTAACTACAATGCATTTCCTTGTTGCTATAGTCCTAGGCACTCTTATCCTAAACAAGACCGAACCCTTAGAAGATTTTGAGGAATTAGAATTCTGCCCAACTCCATGCTCTCCAAGATTTATCATAGGTGGTACAATGGATTGGGTTAATGGTAGGTTGAGGTTCAGTTTGTTGGTTGCTAATTTGAGTAGGCATTTGAGGTTAGGGTTCAGATTCAAAGTGAGGGATAGGCATTTCAACAAAAATAGGTTGTTCAGGCTGCCATGGGGTTGGAGAAATGTTGAACCAATTCTCTAAGGCACTCCCTCTCCCTCTACCATTTCCCCTTCCTCTCCCTCTCCCATTCCCCCTCCCTCTACCATTTCCCCTCCCCCTCCCGCTTCCCCTACCTCTTCCTCTTACACCTCCCTCAGCCTGAATATCTGCCCATGTTGCTTCCATATCAATGTTTTGGGGTACATGAAACTCTATTTCAGGACCATTTACCGGGGTTTCATTTCAACTAATGGTCTGAATATGTCTTTCATAATCTTCCTTGTTAACAGCCTCAGCTTCAACTATTGGAGTTTGCTTCTTTCTAGGTGTGAGTTTAGGTCTCCTACTAGTCTCACCTGCATCAACAATTGGTTCTTTACCTAACATCAATGACCTAGTAGTTGCCACCACCCCAATGTCCTTCAATCCATCCCCAACCCATATATATATCTCCTTCTTCTAAGGTAAATTAGCAAACATTTTCATTAAATCAGCATCACTCTTTAGGTTAAGATGCTGCATTTTATATTATGAACATACTTAAAAGTGGGATTTTGGGGTGTTTCTGTGTTCAATTCCTTTTCTTTTTCCTAATATTCTAATATTAGATCTATCATATTAGCCTTATCAATATCATCAACTGTAATGGTAGCATCTTTACCCCTATACTGTAAATGTAACACAATTTTATCATCCATTCTGCACCAATGACACAAACAAACCAACAAGCATAGCACATTTAAGAATTATACCCTAGAATGCAAAAAAAAAAAAAAAAAAAAACAAAGCATAACAATGTAAAATGCAAAAGAGAAGACATACCTTTCTCGATTTGAACTTAATATTGCCGATTTCTCCAAAAGTTGATGAAAAAATCGATCTTTGATGCCCAATGTAAGATTTTATGAGCAAAATCAACACAAAACCCAAAAAATTCTTCACAAAATAATCCCCTAAAATTCACCTAAAAAATCCTATAAAATTACCCAAATTGTTGAGTAATACCCTCTAGTACTCACTCTTTACTAAGAATAATCAAAGTTTGCGATTGAAAATTGATGATGTTCTTCGCAATTTTGCTCTTATCAAATGAGTTCGTCAATATAATGATGGAAGTTTAAACATCAAACCCTTATATCCTGATTAGACAAAGTTGGTTGGGAGGGAAATAAATAGGGGTATTTATGTCTTTTCGTGGCCATTTTGATTAAAAGAGCTAAACCATGATTAACACATTAATCTATTACTTATCTCATGTCACCATTAGATTAGTTTAATAAATTTTTGATTACCATGAATAAAATCTTATTTCATTCTTTACCAAAGAGAAAAATTGAGAATACGATGTTACTAGAGAGAATATCCAAAAATAACAATAATCAATTTTTATTTGTTTCTCTTGGTTCTTCTAAATTTTATTGTACTTTGTATTAATCTTCAATTACACAAAAATTTAATAGTTTATCTTCCCTCTTTGTTAAGCCCACATTATCCTAGAAGTCCAAGGGCCACAGTTACTAAGCACTTTAAGACCTAAAGGTAAGCAAGTAAGGAAATATAAGGAAATGGCTTGATTTGTGCAAATATAGCAAGAACATCAATCAAGGTGTCAATAAGGAAGCAATGCCAAAAATACAAATATCGAATCAATTAAGATATTCAATCATGATTCTTCTCTCCCCACTCAATTATGGAAAACGTATATGCAACCCTAGAGGTCCCTATGTATAAATAGCTAAAGAAACTGTGTAAACTCATATGTACAGGAATACTCGAATATTACTCTAATAAAATTAGTATGAAGCCTGGTTATTCTGATCATTGTAACTGTCCTCACTCAGTATTGTCATCTATTTTCTTTGCTTATTTCTTTACGTTTTATTTATCTTTTATGCTATTGTTCTCTGTTAGTTTGATTATCTTTGGCAGGAGAGTTTATTAATACCCCTAAACCTTGAACAAATTCCTAGGACAACCCTTCCTAGATTTGTCCTAAAAATTTTGGCGCCCATCGTGGGGGTAATAATCAGTTAACATGTGAAAAACTCTCTAAAAACCTATAAAGAACCTCTACAAATCATGTTTGGAAACCTAGTACCCTTCACAATAGTTGAGATCAATAAGGGAATGAAAGCATTCTACCAGACCTTAGACCAACAAAAATCCAGATCGAAACCCTACTGGCCCAAAAGGTCCACACCGAGGCTAGAATCACCACCCTAACTATACAAAATGAAGCCCTTCAAAGTTAGATGTATTCTGTTGCTTCCAAAACAACCAACTCCAAAAAAAAAAAAAAACGAAGGCCTAGCTATGCAACTTGACCTATCAAGAGCGCTCCACACCCCAAATGGTGGTGGAAAAGGTTTTAACAATAGGGATGCGTCCCAGGATGAGGATTTCTTTGATGCGGGTACCCCACGGGGAAAGATTGAGAAGGTTGTCAAGCAATACCTCAAGGTCTTTGAAGCAAAGATCGCAAAGATCCCTGGAGTATGGTAGGCGGTCGCACACCTAGCAAAAATAACCTAACTATGATAAATCAAGGTCGATCCCACAGAGACTATGGTTCACCCAATTTATCTAGACTAAAGTAATTACCAAGCAAGAATCAATCAATGGTAGAATAACTAAGAGCTAAAGTATGGAAAACTAGAATAAATCAAACGAATATAATGAATCAATAAGCTAAAACATCCAAGATCAAGTATCACCACAATTACGATCGATGCAATTATATATCTACCCCTAACATACAATTCCAATTAACACAGGGAAAAGCAAACCCTAACAAATAACAAGGACCTCTCTCGAGTATCAATGGCTTCCCTAACCTATAATCAAGCCTATTCTCATGGTATCATGAAAATTAGAGACATTAAACACTTTACTTCAATTCCCAATTATCCGTTCAACTATTCTCATGTTGAATTTCAAATCCTAAATCAATTTACTCAATTCCGTTAAAATCCAACTCTCGTTGTGATAGAAACAATGGAATAATAACAATACTAATTATCTCTAATATAGCATTGGCATAATCACAATCAATTTAGCATAGACAATTACAATGGTTATTAGAGAATTTATTGAATTAATTCATGCATCAATCATAATTGGGCTACCCTAGATCTTGGAATAAGAAATCTACTCACACATATTGAAAGAAGCAATAACAATAATAATCAAGGAAAACATAATTGAAAACAAAAATAATTGAAAGAGAAAGGAATAGAGATGAATACCAATGATGCTTCAATTGAAATTACTCAAATTGTTAATCAACAATACCCAAATCTAACCTAGGAATTAAATTGCTAAAAAGTATGAAACTAGGGTTATAGAGTGAGAAATAAAACTTAAGGAGATAATAACCTCTCAACTAATGATAATTACAATGGGTATTTATACCCTTAATGAAATAAAAACTCAAAAATAATAAAAACCGGAATCACAATGCACTGTCCGGTCAGACCGGGCAATAACACCCTGATCGGGCAGGTGGGATTAAATAAGTAGTTGTTTCTTCCTTGAATTCTTCCTCAGCGCCCGATCCAACCGGGCATATGGCGCCTGATCGGGCGCGAGGCACAACCTTTGCTTGCTTGCAATCCTGATCTTCGTAATACAACCAACCCCCACGCGCCCGGTCTAACCGGGCGAGGCCTGCCCGATCGGGCGCGTGGCATAATACCATAAAGTCGCTTCTTTACTTCTTGAATAACTTCAACCAGGAATTCCTACTGTGCCTGGTCTGACCGGGCATGCTTATCCCGATCGGGCACAGTACAAAGTATGCTCATTGCTTGCAAATTCTTTTAAGACTGGTTCTTGTTTAGCTCGTTTTTACATCCTTGTCCACCAACATCTCCAAAATGCTCAAAACATGTCCGAATCATCCGAGAAACTTCAAGTTCCTGTAAACTTATAAAAATACACCGAACACACTAGAGAAGAGAATGTTAGCGGAAAATGGGTCTAAAGAGCCTAAAACCATACAAGAATGTATTGAAAATTCGGGATAAATCTATGTATAAAACGTGTATATCAAATTCCCCCAAGCTAAACTCTTGCTTGTCCTCAAGCAAGACAATAAAAAATAATCAACAACCAAACAACATACTTCACCCCACAATGCAAATTCAAAACACGGATTCAAAATCGAAATCAAACAAGCATGCATCCTAGCCAACCAATCTAATTACTCAAACCGTCGATCCACCTAATCAATCGTCAAAAGAGACCAACCATGTATATTTCAAGAATCGATGACTAGAGTATCTCACATCGGTGGTCACTCAACACACTTTTTATGTGGCGAGCTAAGAATGAGCTCGATCTCTCACCATCCCCACCAACAATGCAATCCCCCCATCTCACAACACTCGCGTGTTTAGAGGGTTATAATATCGCTCAACCTAGTCAATGTGTCGACTCGAAATGCAACATATACTCCAGAATTTTTACAAAAGACTCTTTTCACATGAACATAATGCTATGCACGAAGATCGGAAGGACTTTTTCAAGCTTGTAACGTAGGCCGGGAATAAGAATGGGTAAGAAATAATTTGAAAAATGTGGGCTATAGTAGTCTAACCGGGGAGCTATCAAATGCAATGAGTCACACCTCGATTCACCATTTTCAATTAACAAAACACAAACCCAACTACATTGAAAAACACCCATTACTTCTTCACATTCCTCTCCAACTTCAAGCTTCTTTTCATTTTTTTTTTCATCAACATTTTTTTCTCTTTTTTTTTTCTTTATTATTTTTTTTCTTTTCTCGAGAACAAAGACACTTTCTTTCATTTGAAGTACAAGATTTTCCTTCTTTGTTTCTTCAATTTAATCTCTTTTTTTTTTCTTAAATTTCAACAAACCTCCATGCTAGTTTTCCTTCTTTTCTCTCTTTTTTTCATATATTTCTCATCAATTGCAACTTGAAATAAAATCACACAAAATACCGCATAATATAGCTCCCCCAAGCTAGACATGGGAAAAGTAACCAAATTGGGGCTAAGGGGTAATTTTTGTGAAGTTCACGAAAAATATAGTCAAGCTACAACATGGGTGAGCAAGGAGGGAACTGATGTTCTAAATTCGTCTGGAGGTCACCTAATGAACATGGCCTTCTTCATTTTCAACGTGCACGTGCAATGCATCACGACACACTACTAAGAGTCTAGAATCAAAACTAAGATCAATGCTACACCAGGAACTAAACACACACATGAATGAATATATAAGGCTCAAGCCTCACGATTAACACAGTCATGCTCCTAAATCATACATGGTTAAATAGCTTTGACTCCTACTAGGGATCAACAAATTCAAGGTCAAATCATGATCTTGTAATCCACAATGCAAGTTTTTCAATCGAAATTAAATCAAAACCTTTTGGCATAAAGGATACGGGCACATGGAAGTAGTTTAATGGCCGTTCATTATCATGATTCTCGTATTTTTTCAATTTTTCAATTTTTCAGATGAAAGCATTAAAATCTTACTACTATTCTAAACACACACAAAAAAAAAATAAAAAATAAAAACGAGAGAGTGAAAGGTATACCTTCTGTACACAAGAACTTCCCCCCAAGCTAAATCAGACAATGTCCTCATTGTCTTAAAAGGAAGCTAGTAGTCAAGGTGACAGCTCCTCATCATCATCACCCAAAATAATGTCACCAAAGTCTCGAGGATTGCAATGCATCTCTTTGGAACAAATTTGAGCAAGAATGAAACAAAGTGTTAGTGGCAAAAAAATAAAAATTGAGTCATGTGCACTATTCTGATCATAACTTTTTATGTATAAAAGATAATTCAGTGATTCAAATTTCATTGGAAATTAGACTTGAAGAGCTTTCCGACGATAGGTCACACGAAAAAATCCGTTAAGTAACGCAAAAGTTATGGCGTTTCGAAGTTGAGCAGTTTTGCTGGTTCTAGCTGCTGTTGTCGCGCCCGATCGGGCAGGGATTGCCCGATCTGACCGGGCGGAGAAGGTTAGATTGATCTTCAATTTTTCGATATTCTTTTCCCAAGACCGACTCTCGCGCCCATCGGGCACCTCTTGCCCAGTTTGACCGGGCAGGTGTGGTCAGGAAATGCTCTCCGTATCCCTTCTCTCTGCTCTTCTCCTATTAAATCAGCCTTCTGAGATCAAAACCTACACAAATAGAAACTCCCACTAGCATAAGATGTACTCTCCTTACCTCTCTAAAAACCAAAGAAAAATGAAAACACACAAAAATTAGAAAAGACTAAAATAAAAACAATAAAATACGGGTTGCCTCCCGCAAAGCGCTAGTTTATCAAGGTCTTAAGCTTGACCATTCTTTTTCCATCGGAAGAATTTAATGCCTTGAGTAACTTATCAAACGCTCCTGCAAACATTTCATTAAACACTATATAGGGCTTAATTGCAAGTACATTAATCCTTACATAGAAAAGATTAGGAGCACACAAAGATAACTCAAGGTAAAAAGAGAAATTTAAATAAAGAGATGAAAATATACCACTACCTCCTACTTCATCCGCTAAACATTTAGAATTAACAGAATTAATATGTAGGTAGTCTTGTTCTTTATCATCACCAAATAACGACTCTATTATTTTACGCTGACGAATAAGTTCATTAACAAAAGAAAAAGAATTTTCGACCATTGGTTCTACAACCAATGACTTTTCAACCAAAGGTTCTACAACTAATGATTCTTCTTCTATTGAAACCAATGATACCTCAACCACTGATTCTATTACCAATGACTCTTTAACCATTGGTTTTTCAACCAATGATTCTTCCTCCAACGTATTATACAAATTATGATAATATTCATCATGAATCCTCCAATAAATTTCATTTGTAACAAACTGTTTTTCAGAATAATCATATATGAATGGAAAGATTCTAAAATCATCTGGAGCTCGAACAAAATACTCACTATAAGGGCAATCAGGATTTTCATGATAAAGATAATAACAAGAACAATGGCCAGATGCAAGACAATAAATCATCCATCTCTAAGGCATGTGTATCTTCATCTCATAAGCAACAAGTTAAAAGCTTAGTAAAAAACGAATCACAAATAACTAAATGAAACCGTTAGTCCCCGGCAACGGCGCCAAAATTTGGTAGGCGGTCGCACACCTAGCAAAATTAACCTAACTATTCCTCCTAATTATGTAGCAGGGTAAGTTAGGGTCGATCCCACAGAGACTATGGTTCACCCAATTTATCTAGACTCAAGTAATTACCAAGCAAGAATCAATCAATGGTAGAATAACTAAGAGCTAAAGTATGGAAAACTAGAATAAATCAAACGAATATAATGAATTAATAAGCTAAAACATCCAAGATCAAGTATCACCAAAATTACGATCGATGCAATTATATATCTACCCCTAACATACAATTCCAATTAACACGGGGAAAAGCAAACCCTAACGTATACCAATGACCTCTCTCGAGTATCAATGGCTTCCCTAACCCACAATCAAGCCTATTCTCATGGTATCATGCAAATTAGAGACATTAAACACTTTACTTCCATTCCCAATTATCCGTTCAACTATTCTCATGTTGAATTTCAAATCCTAAATCAATTTACTCAATTCCGTTAAAATCCAACTCTCGTTATGATAGAAACAATGGAATAATAACAATACTAACTATCTCTAATATAGCATTGGCATAATCACAATCAATTTAGCATAGACAATTACAATGGTTATTAGAGAATTTAAAGAATTAATTCATGCATCAATCATAATTGGGCTACCCTAGATCTTGGAATAAGAAATCTACTCACACATATTGAAAGAAGCAATAACAATAATAATCAAGGAAAACATAATTGAAAACAAAAATAATTGAAAGAGAAAGGAATAGAGATGAATACCAATGATGCTTCAATTGAAATTACTCAAATTGTTAATCAACAATACCCAAATCTAACCTAGGAATTAAATTGCTAAAAAGTATGAAACTAGGGTTATAGAGAGAAAAATAAAACTTAAGGAGATAATAACCTCTCAACTAATGATAATTACAATTGGTATTTATACCCTTAATGAAATAAAAACTCGAAAATAATAAAAACCGGAATCACAATACACTGCCCGGTCAGACCGGGCAATAACACCCTGATCGGGCAGGTGGGATTAAATAAGTAGTTGTTTCTTCCTTGCATTCTTCCTCAGCGCCCAATCCAACCGGGCATATGGCGCCTGATCGGGCGCGAGGCACAACCTTTGATGGCTTGCAATCCTGATCTTCGTAGTACAACCAACCCCCACGCGCCCGGTCCAACC
This sequence comes from Chenopodium quinoa, assembly GCF_001683475.1. Taxonomy (NCBI): domain Eukaryota; kingdom Viridiplantae; phylum Streptophyta; class Magnoliopsida; order Caryophyllales; family Amaranthaceae; genus Chenopodium; species Chenopodium quinoa. The sequence continues at coordinate 4,690,583 of NW_018742951.1, forward strand.
GGGCGAGGCCTGCCTGATCGGGCGAGTGGCATGATACCATAAAATCGCTTCTTTACTTCCTGAATAACTTTAACCAGGAATTTCTACTGTGCCCGGTTTGACCAGGCATGCTTATCCCGATCGGGCACAGTACAAAGTATGCTCATTGCTTGCAAATTCTTTTAAGACTGGTTCTTGTTTAGCTCGGTTTTACATCCTTGTCCACCAAAATCTCCAAAATGCTCAAAACATGTCCGAATCATCCGAGAAACTTCAAGTTCCTTCAAAACTTATAAAAATACACCGAACACACTAGAGAAGAGAATGTTAGCGGAAAATGGCTCTAAAGAGCCTAAAACCATACAAGAATGTAATGAAAAGTCGGGATAAATCTATGTATAAAACGTGTATATCAGAGTACCAAAGCCAATGGAGGAAGAAGCTGCTGATAGCTATATAGAGTCACCTTTCTCAGAAGAGATCGCTATGAAGGTTCACCACCCCAAATATAGCCATGTACGACGGCACTACAGATACTAATGAGCACGTGTCCCTCTATAAGCAAAAAAAGTTGACCAGAAATGTCAAGAAGGATGGAAAAATGGATGGTCCACCTAAGTAAGTACGAAATCAGGTTTGACATCAGAATAGCAGTCAAGTCTCAAGCCTTAGCAGACTTTATAGCGGACTTCAGCCCTACCCTAGTGTAAGATCGAGGCACAAAAAGAAGTGATATCTCTACAAGAACCAAAAGCCATGCAAAAGTGAAAACTCCAACATATGGTGCAGCAAATATACGAGGACAAGGCTGGGGAATAGTGCTGACATCCCCTCAAGGAGATAAGATTCCTCAAGTAGTAAGATGCAACTTCAAAGCGACCAACAACGAGGTAGAGTACGAAGCACAAGTTACTAGACTGACTATCGCCAGAGACATAAAAATAAAATACTAAGAGGTAATCTTTGATTCCATTCTCATTGTCAATTTAATGGCGAATATGAAGCAAAAGACACCAAGATGGTAGCAAATCTAGATTTGGCAAAGGAAGTCATAAAGGAGTTTGAAGAGTTCAAAATTGCACAAGTCTCCAGGAGTCTTAACACCGAAGTAGACTATCTTGCCAATCTCGGATCCAACATCAACGCAGATGAATTCAGAGCAATACCACTAGTACACATCATGTCTCCAGCAATTGAGAAAGAGTCTACAATGAATATTTACGAGATACAAACAAATCTAACTAAAGAAGAAGACAACTGGACCAAACCATTCAAAGAGTTCTTCGCAGACAACATAACACCAAAAGGGAAAGTGGCTACACACGCATTTGCCATGAAGGCATCTAAGTATTGCCTCATCAGCAACTTACTATTCAAGGAGTCAACAGCAGGCCCATACTTAAGATGTCTAGAGAAAAATGAAGTACAACAGGTGCTACAGTCCCTACACAATGAGGAATGCGGAAATCACTCAAGAGAAAGAAACCTAGCCAACTTAGCATTTAGGATGGGATACTTCTAGCCCAGTATGAGGAAAGACGCAGCTGAGTTCATAAAGAAATGCTTAGCATGTTAAAAGCATGCACCCCTAACCCATTAAGCATTAGAAGAGCTACACCTGACGTTAACCCCATAGCCATTCATGAAGTAGGGAGTGGATATAGTCAAGCTACCATCCTTATCAGGATGCAACGAAAAAATATTCCTTTAAATGGACCGAAGCCAAAGCGTACAAGGACATCGCGGATAAGCATGTCATATCATTCATTAAGAGGAACATCTTATGTAGATTTGGAGTACCTTCAGAAGTCATTTTTGATAATGGATCCCAATTCATCAGCAAGAAAACAACAAAGTTCTACAAGGAATGGAACATATCATTCATTACATCCATACCAAGGTATCCCCAAGCAAAGAGACTAGTAGTGTCAAGAAACAAGGTGATCATCAATAACATGAAGAAAAGATTTGAAGGTGCCAAAGGGAAATAAGCTGACGAATTTCCATCAATAATGTGAGCAGACAAGACAACACCAAAAAATGCAACAAGACAAACACCATCTTCGTTAGTATATAGCTGCGAGGCAGTGATCCCTACTGAAGTTGAAGTCGCAACTGCGAGATATGGGCTAATGACTAAAGAAAGAAATCACTCGGAATTGGCATACAATTTAGACACCGTCGAAGAAATCAGAGATAATGCTAAACTCGAAATGGCAACCTACCAACAATACGTCGCGAGGAGTTTTAACAAAAATGTGAAAGCAAAAGCTTTTAAAATAGGAGACTAGGTTCTCAGAAAGGTGTACAAGAACACTAGGGAAGTAAATGCGGGAAAATCGGCTCCCAACTAGGAAGGATCATATCAAATAATAAAGGTAGTGGGCAATGGGGCCTCCAGACTAAGCAACATGGAAGGAAAAGAAGTTCAACAAAGTTGGTACGCAACACACCTAAAGCTATACCACTTCTAAGGTATGTAAAAATTTAGTAGAGCCCCTTCAGTAAAGATCTCCAAAAAGGTACAACTTCTTTCCTACACTTAGTCTTTGATTTTTCTTATTGAACTACGAGTACTCACTTAAGCATCGGAAGATTGTAGGGAAAACCCACGCCACCCCAGAACATAACCTGTTTTGCAAGGATACACAAGAAACGCAGAAAGGCAACAAAACAATCAAGCAGTCTGATGAGTCTATTTTTGTGCTTATTTGACCTCTGCAGAGCTATTTTTATTACTAATATACGTTTTCTAGTGTTTTTGTAGAGTTGGTACTATTTTGTAGAAATTTACAGAATTTGATAATTCTCGAGCTTATTAAGCCTCTACAAAGACATTGGAGTTTGACCATATTTTATTACCAAATATTTGAAGCACAAGGTCGAGCTAATTAAATTTGGTTCGGTGATTCGGTGTTCGATTCGTTTGGAATACTAATTTTATTACAAGTCTAAGATATATTAAGAAGAAGGAAAATACAGACCAAGTAAAAAGGCCAAATACCATATCTGCTAGGCGTGGAATCAACAGGCCCGATCGGGCGGCCTAATTCCCGATCGATGACCATGCGTGATATTGCTGCCTCATTTTTTGGAGTTTTTATTATTATTGGACTTTGTTATAAAACTATAAAAGCCCACTAGTGTGGACGTAGTACGCGGCTTTAGGTAGGGGTTAGAAGTTGATTGGGAGTAAAAAAGTGTAAAACTTCATTTTCCATTTTTGTTTAAGGAGGTAGCTTTTTACGTAGTAGTATTAGCTTAGTTTTAGTTTAGTTTTAGTTTTGTTCTTTTTATTAGTTTTGTTTTACTTTAGTTTTTATATATTGTTTTTACAGAAGTTTTATTATTGCTTTTTATTTTAGTATTTGCTTTAATATTAGCTTTTTATATTGATTTAATCATGCTTTCTTTAATTTCTTTGATTTTTTAGATTTAATTATGTGTCAGTAGTGTTATTCTAGGGTTGTGGGGATTCATGAATAATATGAAGGGATGATTTATTATTGTTGATTGTTAATGTTGTGGGTTAATTTCCTATTGATTGTTATAATGCTATGCAATTAGATTAGCGCAGGTTTAACTGTACGAGTTACGCAATATTGATTCGAGATTCGATAGATGAGAGTTGATATTATGGCTTAGTTTCAATAGGCTGATTAATTTATAAATGGTTAAGTCAAGATTCGAGAGATGCAATTTAATATCGCTAGGTTAATTGTGTGATTATAACGTAGCGAAAACCCTTTATAATCTAGTTAATTTAAGCATTGATAATTGATTGTTGTCTTTCATCCCGAAATATTATTTATTGGTGAAGCTATGCCCTAGGATTTATTTTATTAATATTCTCTTCATTTTATTTTTTTAGTTTAATTGGATTCCTTAGATTAATTCACTAAAAATCATACTTGTTACTTGATAATTAAGATAATAATAATTTATTAAAAATAAAAGAACATTGTTTCCATGTGGATTCGACCCTACTTCCCTATCTATTTTAGTTAGTGATTTTAGGAATTACTTTGATTAGGTGATACAACTAGATCCTGTCAAAATTTGGCGTCGTTGTTTGGGAAACGGTTTTATTTTTATTTCTAGTTGTTATTAGTGTCTAGATTATAATTATTTTTTTCCCCTTCTTTTTCTTATGAGTTGAAAATATACATGCCTTCGAGATGGATGATTTTTTTTTTCACATCTTGCAGCACCTGAAATTTGTTCCTGTCGTAGTAAACTTTATCATGAAAATCATAATTGCCCTTATAGTGTTTCTTTTGTGCGTGCTCCGGATGATTTTAGAATCTTTCCGTTTATATATGATGATTTTCATAGACAGTGGGTTTTAAATTATATATATTGGAAGATTCATGATGAATATTATCATTATTTGCATCATACGCTGGAGGAAGATTCATTGGTTGAAGAACCGATGGTTGAAGAATCATCACTTACGGAATTGGTTGTTGAAAAATCATCCGTTATAGAATCTGTAGAGGAAGGGTCATTAGTTGTAGAACCTATAATTGAAAAGTCATTGGTTGTATAACCGGTGGTTCAAACTTCTTTTTCATTTGACGATATGCTTATTCGTGAGCGTAAAATAATAGAGTCATTATTGGGTGATTATAAAGGAAAAGACTACTTCCATGTTCATTCTATTAATTCTAAATTTTTAGCAGAGGAAGTAGAAGGTTGTGAAATATTTTCTTCTCTTTCTTTTGATTTTTCCTTTTACCTTGAGTTTTTTTTATATGCTCCTAATCTTTTCTTTGTAGGGATTAATGTGCATGTATTTAAGCCCTATCTAGTGCTTAATGAAATGTTTGAAGGAGCGTTTGATAAGTTAATCAAGGCGTTAAATTCTTCCGATTGAGGAGGGATGGTGTACAGTCGTCCGGGACCTTGATAAACCTGCGTTTTGCGAGACGCAACCTGTATCTTATTTATTTTATTACCTTTTTTTTTTTAGTGTTACTAAAAGAGGTGATGAGAGTTTATCTTATGTTTGTGGGAGTTTGTTTTTTGTAGGTTTTGATCAAGATGGCTAAAAAGAAGAAGAAGAACGAGTACAAAAGATATTTGGGGCAGAGAGTAGCAGTAGTCAGCCTGGTCGAATTAGGAGCACGGGCCCGATCGGGCTGAGCTCGCCCGGTCGGGCGCGGGTACGCGTCAGCTAAATTCGTCAACTTCGATAGGCCATAACTTTTGCGTTGCTTATCTGATTTTTGCGTGTAACCTATCGTTGAAATGCTATTCAAGTCTACTTTCTAACCCAATTTGAATCACTACATTATCATTTATATATTAAAATTTACAATCAAAAGAGTGCACTTGACTCAATTTTGATCTTTTTCCCACTAACACTTGGTTTCATTCTTGCCCAATTTTATTCCAAAGAGATGCATTGCAATCCTCGAGGCTTTAGTGACCAAAATGTGGTGATGATGTGGAGTAGTCACTTTGATTACTAGCTTCTCTTTAAGACAATGAGGACATTGTCTGATTTAGCTTGGGGGGAGGTTCTTGTGTATGCATGGTATATCTTTCACCCTCTCTCTTTTTATTTTTTTTTTTCTTTTGGTGTGTTTAGACTAGGTTTTTTTTTATTGCTTTCTAGGTTAGTTTTTTATTGCCTTAAAAAAATAAAAAAAAATCCAAAAATACGTTCCAATGAATTATGAATCATACTTCCCTGTGCCCCTCGATGATCTTTTTTTCGAAATTGTTTTGATTCTTGGTTATTGATGATAAATATTGTGGATTAGTTGATCATGATTTGATGTTTTATTGCCTTGAAACCTTAACATGCGTCAATTTTTCCCAACTACTTGTGAATATCGTGCTTGACTAGTTAATTTAGTGAGGAATGTGCGTTAGTTCCTGGTATGTCATTAAAGTTGAGTATTGGTTTTTAACTTTGAGTAATGTTTGTATGACTCATTATTATGCACATTGAGGAGGACGAAGGCATTTGTTCTTTTAGGTGGCCTTCAGATGATATTAGATACATTTGTTCCCTTGCTACCCATGTTGTTGCTTGTGTCCTTTTATTGTTTATTTAGCCACATTACAAGCCTAATTTTATCCCATTGGTTACTAGTCTCAAGCTTGGCTTGGGGGAGCTAATATTGAGTGAGGTGAGGGAGTTGTAGTGTGCACATAATTTGCACAATTTGGGTGGATTTGAGAAGTTAATTGTTTTTCTTATTTTATGGATTGGAAAGAATTGAAAAAGGTGTTCAAAAGTTGAAATTTTTCCAATGTGAGTTAAAAATAAAAAGAAAAAAAAAAGCAAAAGAAAAATAAATTGTCAATGTGCAAGTATATTAAATGAAGGTTGCTCAAAAGAAAAGAAAAAAAAAATGAAAAGAAAAAAAAGAGAAGAAAAAAAATCAAGTTTAAAAGAAAAAAATTCAAAGTTTGTTTGGTTCACTTTAATTCTACATTGTTATATCTATATGAGTGAAGCTGTAAGTGTGGAAAATTTGTGAATTATTGGATTGGTTGTTTGGTGAATTTTTGTAAAGTTGAGTTGAGTTCAGTTGGAGATGATTGTTCATTATTTATTTTTGACCTTGTTTTTATTAGGATTTGGCTCCCTTAAGCATGGCTTTATTCTCACATTTTTCCAAATAATTCCTACCCTTTACCTAAGCCTTACATTACAAGCTTTAAAGACCTTCCGACCTTTGTGCATAGAGTTGTATAAATGTGAAATTAGTTGTTTATTAATGCAAAGAATGATTTGACATATTCCGAGTCGACTACTAGTTTGAGTGTATGTCTTTTAAACACACGATCGAGTGCGTGAGTTGGGAGGACATTTTTCACATATAAAGGGTTGGTTGGAGAGTGATCGAGTACATCTTGTACTCGCCACATTAATGAGAGTTGAGTGTGTGAGCACTAGTCTTGAATTCTATATTCTCTTATGGTTTGCTTTATTTGACAATTGTTAGGGAAGATTGGTAATCGGATAGATTTGATTGGTTGATTTTGATAAATGCTTGTCGGATTTACCTTGGAATCGTATTTATTGATTTAAATTATTTTTGAGGTGAAGTATTGATTTATTTATTCATTACTTTTCTTTGGTACAAGCAAAGGTTTAGTTTGGGGGAGTTTGATGAGTCTATTTTATATATATTTTTATTCCCCGTCTCTTGGTCATTTTTGTGCTTATTTGAGCTATGCGGAACTATTTTTATTACTAATATACGTTTTCTAGTGTTTTTGTAGAGTTGGTATTATTTTGTAGGAATTTACAGAATTTGATAATTCCCCACCTTATTGAGCCACTACAAAGATATTGGAGTTTGACCATATTTTATGACCAAATATTTGAAGAACAAGGTCGAGCTAATTAAATTTGGTTTGGTGATTAAGGGTTTGATTCGTGTAGAGTACTAATTTTATTACAAGTTCAAGATATATTAAGAAGAAGAAAATTACAGACCAAGTAAAAAGGCTAAATATCATATCTGCTGGGTGTGGAATTAACGGGCGCGATCGGGTGGCCCAATTCCCGATCGGTTACCATGAATGCGTGATATTGCTGCCTCGTTTGTTGGAATTTTTATTATTATTGGAATTTGTTTTTTTTTTTTATTTTTTTATTTTTTTTTGACAAAAGCATTATTGGAATTTGTTATAAAACTATAAAAGCCCACTAGTGTGGTCGTAGTACACAGCTTTGGGTAGGGGTTAGAAGTTGCTTTGGAGTAAAAAAGTGTAAAACTTCTTTTTCCTTTCTTATTAAAGGAGGTAGCTTTTAACGTAGTAGTATTAGCTTAGTTTTAGTTTAGTTTTTTTTTTGTTCTTTTTATTAGTTTTGTTTTACTTTAGTTTTAATATATTGTTTTTACAGTAGTTTTATTATTGCTTTTATTTTAGTATTTGCTTTTATATTAGCTTTTTATTATTGATTTAATCATGCTTTCTTTAATTGCTTTGATTATTTTAGATTTAATTATGTGTGATTAGTTTTATTCTAGGGTTGTGGAGATCCATGAATAATATGAAGGGATGGTTTATTATTGTTGCTTGTTAATGTTGTGGGTTAATTTCCTATTGATTGTCAAAATGCTATGCAATTAGATTAGCGCTAGTTTAATTGTATGAGTTATGCAATATTAAATCGAGATCCGACTGATGAGAGTTGATATTAAGGCTTAGTTTCAATAGGAAGATTAATTTTTAAATCGTTAAGTCAAGATTCAAGAGATGCGATTTAATACCGCTAGGTTAATTATGTGATTATAATACGTAGCGAAAGACCTTTATAATCTGGTTAATTTATGCATTGATAATTGATTGTTGTCTTTCATCCCAAAATATTATTTATTGGTGAACCTATGCCCTAGGCTTTATTTTATTGATATTCTCTTAGTTTGATTAGATTCCTTAGATTAATTCACTAAAAATCATACTTGTTACTTGATAATTTAGGTAATAATAATTTATTAGAAATAAAAGAACATTGTTTCTCCGTGGACTCGACCCTAGTTCCCTGTCTATTTTAGTTAGTGGTTTTAGGAATTACATTTTATTAGGTGATACGACTAGATCATGTCACAACCACAACATGCAAGCACAACTGCATCACACTTGCAATACAACTGTAAATACAACTGTGATACACCGCGCACAACAAGGATAATAGCATGACGATTCGCAACATAAAATGAAACAAAGAAAAAAATAAATTTATCTAGTTGCACAGAAGGCAACAAAAACACAAACATCCAGTTGCACATAGGCAACAATAACATTAGTGCTTACTTAACAAAAACATAAAAACATTGTTCAAAAACATTGAAAAGTGAATCATCATAAACTAATTCTCCCCTGTATTGCCATAAGGTAATTTAGGATTAATCACTCCAGCTGCAGCAACATTGGCGTTGACCTCTTCAGCAATTATCCCAAGAGTAGGGTGCTAGGAACAGGGGCTTCTTAAAGGAACATCTTCTCAAAGTCTTCCTTCTCTTGGCTATAATCCCAAGCCTCATGCTTACCCTGGCCTGATGATATTCCTCCATGATTTCTAGACGAGCCTTGCTATGATAGTAACCAGCCATGTCAAGAAATTCGTTTACAACAGCCTTCAAGGTGGATTGCAGTATCTCCAACTCAGAACGACACTCTTTATGCTTGCATCAGAAGCGGCCTTGAGCTTGTCAGACAAGGAATCACGCTCCCTCTTCATGGCCTCAAAGGCCTTACTGAACTCTTACACCTTGCCCAGCACTCCTAGACAAGACTGGAAGCACTACAAACATAACGAAGACAAATTAGTCAACTCGTTCATGAATCCATTCTGAAAGAAAAATTTGATGAATAAACTATACCTGAAAAGTAGTAGCAACCTCTTAAGAAAGGTTAGTGAAAGTCTTAGAGGATTGGCGCTCCTTGAACAAAGAAAACAACAACTTGTCCACGTGAGGAGCAAGAGTATAATAAGAGAAACTCTTAGCATCAAGATCAGCAGGGACATCTAGTTTTTTTTACTCCTAACACACGAGGAGGAAATGGAGAAACCACTCTCACTTCAAGATTACCCTTCTCAAAAACGACAAACACATCCCCCCTAGCCTTTAGAGCTTTCTGTTTGGTATGCTCTAGAAGACGAGATGAACGAGGGATAACAGAGTGCAACATTAGTGACCTAGTAGTATTTACAGCAGCGTACAGTAACACACTCACCAAACAAGGACACATAGGAAAAACAAAACAAGCAACACAAATATAGGCATACTAAAATCTTCCCATACATGTCTAATACAAAACCAAGTACGAATAAACATCAAGGCTGCAGCGACAGAAAAAAAAAAAAAAGAAATAAACAAAACATACCAGCAGACATGACTAGGGCAGCTTCACTTTCATAATTTCCTTCCTCCAAATCCTCAATAAGGATAGCCGCTTAAGGCTAGGTCAACTTGGTGAAAGATCTCTCCTCAACAGGTAGCTCGTATAAATGATCAATCAATTTCGAAGACTTAGCACGTTGCTTCAATTTACTCACTGCAAATACAACAAAAATAAGGCCAATCAACAAAAATAAACCTAACACAAAATTAAAAAAAAAAAAAAAACCAAAATACCTTAATCTTCAACAGTATCAAACAAAAAGGAAGTATCCTTGCCTAAAGAATCGATCCTCATAAAGGAATACTTTTCATACCACTTTTTGTCAAAAGCCTTCTCCAAATCATTCACCAAAGGATCAACCCCATCCTTCAATCAAAAAGTAACCTGACCCTTACCCCTAGTCCTAATTGTGAAAGGGTAACAAAGGTCCATCACACAAAGAAATACCCAATTTCTTACCCAACAAATCCAGAATTCACAAAATTCTCCATGTCTTGGGAAGCAATTGACAGGGAGAAACCCTAACCTCAGAAAGAAATTGGCAATGAAAGGAGAAAAAGGAAAAACATAGCTAATTACGAAGGGATACTCAAAGAAACATACCCTACCAAGGGCAGTCCAATCCACCCTCTCCCTAGAAGTAGGAATCAAGACCACAACTCTATTTGGAAAGCGCGCCAAATGCACTACCCTCTAAACATCCTCCTTCGTTATTGACGAAGCCCTGACATCCTTGACATTAAACATGTTCTGAGCAGTGACATCGTCTTCTTAACACCGTGTTCAGCACCAGCAAACAATGCTTTCACCAAGTCACCCATCGTAAAACAAAAGAAATTAAAATAAGGAAAAACAGAGGAAGAGATAGAATTGCTTGTACTTGCAATTCGAACTTTGAAGAAAAAAGTAAAGTGATTTGACAAGAGCATGCAAGGCAATAAATATCCCAAGCAAAGCAAACCGCCAGTGAGAATATCAAGACACTTGCATTAAAATTGTTCCCCACGTTCTATTTTTGCAAACTGTTGTAGAATTTCCAAAATGAAGTCCAACGACTTTAGGTAATTATCACCTTCAAAACTTGAACATAAAAATTAGGGGCAATTGTTGGGCTCACATTCTCCTAGAAGCCCAAAGGTCACAACTAGGAAGCACTTTAAGACCTAGAAGCAAGTAGGTAAGGAAAATACAAGGAAACGACTTGATTTGTGCAAATATAGCAAGAAGATCAATCAAGGTGTTAATAAGGAAGCAATGCCAAAAATACAAATATCGAATCAATCATGATTCTTCTCTCCCCACTCAATTATGGAAAACGTATATGCAACCCTATAGGTCCCTATGTATAAATAGTTAAAGAAACCATGTAAACTCATATATAATGGAATACTCGAATATTACTCTAATGAAATTATTACGAAGCCTGGTTATTCTTGTCATCGCAACTGTCCTCACTCAGTATAGTCATCTATTTTCTTTGCTTATTTCTTTAGGTTTTACTCATCTTTTACCCTATTGTTCTTTGTTAGTTTGATTATCTTTAACAGGATCGATTATCAATACCCCTAAAACCTTAAACAAATTCCTAGAACAACCCTTCTATGATTTGTCCTAAACATACTCTCTCATGTTTTACTCTTTCTTTATCTTCCTTCTTTCTACTATTCTTCTCTTTCACCTAAATATATTATATCACATGTAACTCATATATATCAAACATTTAAACTCATCCCATGAGCCCTTCCACCTCCGGGGTTTTTTAGGCTTAATTTTAATGGGTCTGCTTCTTCAAATTTATCTATTGTTGGTGTGGTTCTTTGTGATCTCTTAGGGAACCATATAGCTAGCCGCACTTATAATTTGGGTTCTTGCCCTGCCTTTTTGATCGAAGCTATTGCTCTTTGTAATGGTCTTCTTTTAGCCGGAGATCATAATATCTCTCATATTTGAATTAAAGGTGATAATCTAACTGTTATTAATATATTGTAGGGTAAGTTTAATTGCTCCTGGAAATTGCAGCTGCTCCTAGATGACATCAAAAACCTTCTGGAGTCTTTCGTGGCATTTGACTTTCAGCACATCTACCATGAAGGGAATCGAGCAGCAGATTATGTTGCTTCTGTGGGATATTCTATTCCAACGCATCAAGATATTGACCCTTTTATACACAACACGTTTTCTTCTTTTTTTTTTTTTTTTTTTTAATTTTTGATAAATTAGGTTACGGTCTTGCGAGAAGATGTTCCTAATTTCCCCCTGTATTTTACTTCATTAAAAAAAAAAAAAACTCATCCTATCAAAAAAATAAGATTTAAAAACTTACGTTAAGTAAACTTAGGTTGCGTTTAACACCTGGCCTACCTAAGCTATTTCTATGATTTGATCTTAAATCTTTGTGTATCACCCCTTTATTTAACTATTTAATATAATTTCTTTCTTCTAATAAATAACAAAATAAAATTCAAACAAATTAAGATGGTTCATAAATTGTATTTTATTATTTTAATACTAATATTTAATCCAAAAAATCCATGATTATGGCACTTTCTAGTACTACTAAACTTAAAATTTTAATGAACTGAACCAAAATAGCCTACAATTTAATGAACTAAAATTATCAAAATTGAACTAAATTAGTTTTATTAATTACTTTATTATTCATATTATTAAAAAAAGTATTAATTTTTCTATTAATATTAATTAAAAATAACACTAATAACTAATGTAATATTAATTACTAATATTATAATTATTATAATATTACAAAAAATTATAATTGATTTTTAGTATTAATTAGTAATAATATAATAATTAATTTAATAGTAAAATTATAATTGTAATAGTAATAATAATAGTAATAGTAATAATAATAGTAATAGTAATAATAATAATAATAATAATAATAATTAATATTTAATAACAAAAAATAATAATAATAATAATAATAATATATTATTATTATTATTATTATTACTATTATTATTATTATTATTATTATTATTATTATTATTATTATTATTATTATTATTATTATTATTATTATTATTATTATTATTATTATTATTATTATTGAACTTAACTAAAATTACCTGAACTATTTAAAAGACCTAAACTTAATGTAAACAACCTAAATTGAACTGAACTAAAATTAGCTGAACCTAGATGACAGAAATTAAATGCAAAGAAGTCCAAAAAAACAGAGCCAAAATCATTTTACTCTTAGCTACATCGTATTTGATTATTGAGAAAAGCTAAATGAAATTGATACCGTGCATGCATGTATCAATGTATGCAAGCGAAATAATAAAAAATTAATAATCAGTTTTAACTATGTATAGTGTATGTTTCTACGTAATAACATGACCTTATTTTCAAAAGTATTATACATGTATAAAATTACATTTGAATTCTTACTATATCAAACGAACAAATGTGTTCATCACAAAGTAGACTCAATTCAACGTAGTTAAGAGTATAGCATATGAGGGCAAGCCTCAAGCCAGCATGTAGCTTGATGGTTCTACGAAAAAGAAAATACTCAAATTTCAAATCCCAAAAATTCTCTTAAAATGTACCCAAAAATCCTCTTAAAATGTATGTGGATAAATCTCGAGAATAATCCTCCAAATGCCATGGAGTTGTAGAAAAAATTATATAATTAAATGTGATTTATTCTAAGCTATCTTCCATTTTTATGTCTTTCCCTATGAAAATATAATAAAACAACTTGAATAGGTAATGTGAATTAGTAGTACTTTAATGTTTTTTTTTTTAAAAAAAGTTGCTTGACTCTTTTATTGCTTCAAAAGGTCGAGACTGTTTAGATATATGTTGGAATTGGATTGGATTAGAATATTCGTGACATACTAAGGTTGTAATGTCATCCTTATTATGAGAAAATCTTAAATCAAGGAACATGATTTCATTTGATCCTTATTATGCAACGTCCAAAGAATTTTATTTGGACACCACAAAATTTATTCATGTATTTCAATCCGATTCAGATGTTTAATGTTCCTTTATTTCATGGTTTACATGTGATTGTAAATCCAGGTCGGCTTATAGCTGGTGTGATAGCAATTCAAAGTGTAAAATGTTGTCACATTATAAAACCAACTTCGGTTAACAATTAGTAATTTATTCTGTTAATTAACTAATTCAAGTTGTACTTAATAGATCAGTCTTAAACCTAAAATTTCGATTTTTTGCCCTCATTTTGGATTAAAACTTTCCGAGTTACAAATTTGATACAGTTTTTTGATTTTTGCATAATCTTATCCCTATTTAACTTTCATGAAATTTTTATCCATTCCTTTGAGAATTTTCCTTTGACTTCTTGCATCTTTTGTTTTATTCCTTTATTAAAAACGAAATCTTGCCACAATACCTTCACATGTCCTTATTATATACACTCCCCTAACATAGCTTTATTTTGTCACAGTTGATGACATACATAAGGAGCCCTCTCTCCATTTGATCGATGTGGCCGTTACTCGTGTCCAATGTGAATGACTCACTCTTCCCCTTTATGTTGGTTTGTATAGAAATGGAGACCTGAGGGCCGAAATTCTCCTATAATATGTTTTACTTATTTTATACATACATATCTCTCTCTCTCACACACAAAAACTTCTCCATATCAATTACGTACGTATATTATCATTGTAGGATATATATAAGATGAAGCCAACTTAGTTTTATTTTCTTGGCTCTTTTGTTACTCCAAAAGGTCAAGAGTGTTGTCACCACTCTTTGGATAGAATCATCTCGTAATATATTATGACGTACTAGGTTTAAATATTGCCTTGTCAAAAAATCTTGGATCAAAAGGAACATGATTTTTTCCCTTCTAAAATATTTATTTGGACATGGATTTTATTCATAGTTTTCAACATAGATGTTTATATTATCCCTTCAAATGGTGGTCATCATGAGTCAAATTTTTTTTTTATTTGGGTCTAATACTCTAACCTTTTCAAATATAGTAAATGTTATCTATTTCATATTGGTCTACTACTCTACTCCATCCATTTTTATATACGGAGTATTAGTCACGTTTAACATCCGTTGCATATTTTCAAAGCTGACATTTACCTAAATCTATCCTTAAATGAATTGTATATCTTAAAAGATTATAAATAGATGATATTGTGAAATTACATAAGAATCAAACAATATTTTGCATGAGCATATTATACATACCTATTATATTTATTGAAAGTGTATTAGATTTATTTTCTTAAAAAGCCCCCTTACAAAAAGCCCCCATTAAAAATATGTACAATATTTAAAAAAATTACTCGCATCGTAGTTAACACACATCCACTTGATAAATGTGAGTTTAAACATAGGTAATTAATATAAGGAAAATGTTATATGTAGCCCTAAGCCTTATAGTGGTGCATTTAAAATAACTAAACATTAATAACCCAATTTTTTCATATTTTTTAATTTGTCATAAATTTAATAATCTATCTTTACTTTTATATATTATTAATAAACGTGCCTAAAAATGTTTATGTGCCATGTAGATCTGCACTAGCATTGTGGTACACTGCTACATCATCATTTAACCAGCATTGCGCCATGTCACTACTACCACTGCAACAATTTTTCCATGTCATTATAGATGAGAAAAAGCACATTCTACAAGATTTAAACACTGAACCTTATGGATATAAGATCATATTACCATCTTAGCCAATAGTAATTATCTTTAAGTAAGCATAACAAAAGGATGAAAGAATAATTATGTAGCCTGGACAAAATGAATAAAGAGAATAACTTCAACAATTCAGGACAATGGAGAATTGTTCTCTCAAAATCTTTTTTTTTTTTTTTTACTAACATTTGTTTCAAAGTAGCAACCCGGTGCAACGCCTAGGCTACAGTGGCATGTAGCAGGTTCTAATTAATGTTGAACTAGCTTAGAGCCCGTGCAATGCACGGTTATACCAAACTTATTAAAGAAGTAAAATTGTAAAAAGATTTTGTATTTCAACCACTCTTATTAAAGTAATTTTGTAATTTGAAATCAAATACCTTAATCTAATTGGCATAATCTGTAAGGGATTTAGCTCATGATTGACTTTATATAATTACAAATTGGCACAATCTATAACAATGACATATAGAAAAGTTATTAAATAAATAGACATTGACAAAAATATAAAAGAAATCAATTAAAGAGCTGTAAAAAATTCTATAAATTAATGGAAAAATGGATACTAATAATCCCACCTTTAGTGTGTCTTCCAAAAACAATCCCACCTTTTGAAATTCCAGAAACAATCTCACCTTTAATATGGATCTTCCATTAACAATCTCTGACCGGTTGAATTGTTTTGATAATTGGTTTTCTTAGGTTTTATGACACGTGTCGACGTTTGATAGGTTTGTTCTATTTTTTTTAATTTAAAAAAAAACCAAAACCACCAGCCTCGCCACTCTTAACGCCTTGCCCCCCCCACCCCCTCCCCATCCCTGCCCCTCTACATTACTATCGCAGCCGCCACCCTTCCCTGGCAGCCCAACTCTAGCGTCCTTACGAACAAAAATCGGCGAGTGATTGATTCAATCATCACAATGCATCATCATCACCACACGTCTTTGTTCTTGGTTGCTGCACTTCATCATCACCACACATCATCATCAACGATCCTCATCATCTTTCATCAATGGTTTAAGCTCAATCATGGTCGTTTCATTGATTCAATCAATCAAAATTGTCCAATTTCATACATACCGTACAATTTCACACGCGAAATATGGTTTTGGGTGATGCTGTTCAGTTTAGGTGGGGGTTAGGGTTTTCAGCTGAGGCAAAAGAATTCATGGTTGGTGGTGGGGGTTTCAGGCTTGTGGAAGGGTGGGTGCGGAGTTTTTGGCCTTTAGGTGCTGCTAAAGGGTGCGTGGGTGTTAGGGGGTTGCTGGTGGAGGAGTGGAAAGGTGTTTTTGGCTGGTGGAGTTGTGTGAGGATTGCGGTTGGTGGTGGCTAGGCGAGTGGTGGCCCGTGACGAGTGAGGAGTTGAGGAGGTGGTGGTGGTTTGGGTGGCAGTTCAAGTGGTAACCATATAAGGGAGGTGGGAGGAGATAAATTTAAAAAAAAAAAAAGTTTGACCGGTTTAACCAGTTATAGATCAAAGGGATCGTTAATGGAAGATACATGTTAAAGGTGGGATTGTTCCTGGAATTTCAAAAGGTGGGATTGGTTATGGAAGACACACTAAAGGTGGGATTAATAGTTTCTATTTTTCCATTTTTTAGTCTATATAAATATCTAAAATATTTATTTTATTTATAATAAGATGAATGTATGTCCATTAGAGGTGAACGTAAATAGCCTGTCTCACTAGCATGATCCAATCCATGTAAAAAAAATGCAAGTCCGAATAAGCTCAAATCATCGCCAATATAAATTCCAACTCAACCCGAAAAGCTAACTATGGACGAAAAAGCACAGTCAATTTTTGTTGGTTTGTGCATGAATTTATATTTTAAAGAAGATAAAAGATTATAATATTGGCATATTTATTTTGATATATGTTTAAGAAATGTCGTAGTTGTTTTTTTTTTCTTTTGATTATTGAAAGGATATATATTTTAGATAAGATTATACAAAAGGACTGCAAATAAGATTTATTAAAAATGATTACAATTGCATTGATCATTACCTAGGATAAAAAAACGGTTGGGATTAGCTCCTTGTGTGCAACCAAAAAAAAAAGTTATCTAGGAAAACGACCGGAATAAAATTACCAATTTACTATTGACCAAATTTATTGAAATTTGGAAAAAAAAAAGTCAATAAAATTCAAATCTTGAATCATTGGTAACAATCTATGAATACTACTAAAATAACAACCGCTGACATCATTCTTTTTATCAAATTGTACATGTGTCAGCTTCTCCTTCATTTTTTTTCCCGCCTAAACCTTTTTTTCTCTTTCATATTTTTACAAAAAAAAAATCTATATACTGATTGCAAAGTAGTTTAATACATTACATTAAACATTTTAGTTTTCATTACTTTTTCTTTAAAAACCTTTTTAAAATCTTGAGGAAAACAAATATCAACTTTTTATATATGTGATTACTCCATCTAATTACAAAGTTCGCTAAATTTTATTGTTGACATGAATTTTCTTTTGTTTATATTATTTTAATTTATGTAGTTTAGTTTACGTTAATAATATCGTATGTAATACAAAGATTTAACATATTTTTACTAATATGTCTTTGAAATTTACATAATTATACACTCTTTTAATTATAATTGTGCAACGCACAGTAGCTAATCGAGTAGAAAGTAATAAGATTCTAACCAAACATAATAAAACTTTTCAAGAAAATAGCTTAAATAATAAAGAAAAACGAAGAATAAAAAAGGAAAAAAAGGCTTTGGAGGGAAAGTTTTGCACCAGGGATTGACACGTGTTATTCCCGGTGTCTGTTTTAGTATTATTTTATTTTATTGATTGATTAATGTTTATTTCCTAGCTATTTTTATTTTATTTTAAAATGCTAAATGTTTGTTTTTTCAAATGTGTACAACGTCTATTATATAAGTGAATAGGAAGGTGGTGGTATCCCCTAAAAATATTTAATTACCTCATGACTTGATACTAAGATTGTTAAAAAAAATCTATTAATAAGAAGCAAATAATATTTAAAAATTTACATTATTTAATGAAAATATAACTTTATAATAATTATCAATTAAGGTAATTTGATGTTTTAAAGCTGGATTTGATGATAGAAATGGATGTCAAACTTATTGTTTAAACTTGGAAAAAGAATAACGTTAACATTAACCTTTTCAATTACAAATATAGTAGTCACGTGAAGGGGAGGAGGTAATTTACCAGGAAAAAAAAGAGATAAAAAAGAAGCCGATATTCGATGAAATCTCCGGCATTGGAAAACGACATTAACGCCATTTACTACACAGAACCCCCAATGTTCGTGTTGTTCATTGATATATACGCATAATATATAAATTCATGTTGTTGAGCGCACCCAAATAGCAATAGTTTGTGCTATTTTAGCCAATTTTGCCTAAAATGAGAAAACGATAATGTCGTATGATTACATATTATACCTTCTTACAATATTTACTACTCCGTAATTAATTATGCCTCCACCACATATATATATGGTAATATATAAAGAAAAATAGTCTTTTGGGTGATAAATTTCACTATCCCCAAATTACCCTTCTTCATTTTCAAAATTACCTCTACTATTCACAATTAAAAATTAAAAATTAAAAATTATTTTTGTAAAAAAAGAAATAAAAATAACTGCCCTATCATAACTGCTCCCTTTCTTTCACTTTAATTTATATCTTTAACAGCTCCCACCCCCTATAAAAAATAAAACTATGCTTGATTTTATTTTTTTTATTTTTTTGGTGAAAACTAGTCATGATGATTTATTTATTTTTATACAAAAGAATTGGCTTCAAACTTAAGCTAAACTGATAGAAACTAGTAAAGGCTTTAATTTTATTTTTTTTGAAGAAGGAAACGATTTTTTTTATTACAGTTTAAATTCCTTCCACATTAACCTTTCCCTTCAACTCTATTTAATAAATAGAAATAACTCCTAATTTTTATATATTTATTCATTGAAAAAATTGCTCCTATCATCTTTCTTTGTTATTTTTATTTATTTCTCTTCCCATAAATATCATCTTTCTTTGTAATTTTTATTTATTTCTCTTCCCGTAACTATATATTTTCAGATTTTAGAATGTAGATCATTTCTTCTTAATTTCCACTTCTCTTCTCTTTGAAATTCTTCTAGGAATCGGTGTTCTCAATTTTCGACCTATAGTAAATTAAATTTTCTGAAGTAATTTGTTCATCATGTCTTGTATTATTGTTGGTTGCAATTCTCCTTTATGCTCCTCTTTTCATCTTTTACAATGGTTTTTACCATCTTTCCTTTTATAAAGATGCAATTAATTGAGAACTTAGTATTTCTTATGTGTTGTTCTATATGTAAACTAGCTAATTCTTATATGTAGTTTGTGATTTTTATTCTCTGTGATAGAAATTAAATATGCGATACGGTTTTTTCACCATATACCCCTGAGTAATTTGTTTATTCACCATATACCCATGAAAATTTTCAAATTCACCGTATACACTTGAATTTAGCAAAAATGTCACCAAATGCCCAAATGACTAATGAACGTTAACTTTGTTAGTCATCAAAGGGTTAACTGTGCCACATGGTAACCTCTAATTGGTTCCTTTTTTAATTATTTAATTAATTATTAAAAAATTTAAAAAAACTAATAAAACTAATAAATAAAAAAACACCAACCCCAACCAACCACCGTCCCCACCCCCCAGTCTCGATCAGGCGGCCTAGACCCTTGTCCCCCCATCACCCCCGGTCAACTAGCCTCCACCCAGCCGACGCCGACCCTCTCTCACTCCCGCCAGACCTCCTCCTTTCTTTCCTCCCACCTTGACGCCCCACCGCGTCCCATTTCTTCCACATCATCCACGACCCCAAAAACCACCCAAACAACGGCCCCCTACCCCGAATTGGCACCCCCTCCCCAATTTTTGGCCCCACAAACCCTAAGCCTCACCCAAACCACCTAGAAATACAACCACTTAGAAAACGGGTCCACACTTAGGGTTTTTGGGTCATGGATTGAACAAAGCATGAAGCCCATTCATGGGCCTCATAAGGTAATGACAAGCCACATAAAAAGTAAGGTTAGAGTAGTTTGGGTTGGATTAGGCGTTTGGGCTTCACATGGACTCTAATTATATATGAGATATATAAATAGAGACCTTGATTAGGTTAAGAAGACAAGTCATAATTAACCTAAGCAGAAAAGTGTGAAGCAAGCAACCAAACTGTCTCCTCCCCTCACTTACACGCCTCTCTCTCTCCCCTAGTCTGTACAGTATGGACCACCGTGCAAGGTGGTGGTGGTGGTTCGTGGCTTGTTCATTTCCTCTCCTCTTCGTAGAAGGTAGATCGAAGCGTTTGTTCTCGATTAACTAGTATTAGTGGAGGTTCAATCCTAGCCCGTGGACTAAGTAGAGGGGAAACACTTGGGGTTCTTATTCTCCTAATCGTTCTTGGTCGATCGCTTGTGGAATCACACTTCAAAGGTATAATTATGTGTTTCTTTATGTAATGTGCCTAGATCCTGTGTAGGTGCTTATGAATATGATTCATGCATTTCCGCTTAGAGTACCTATTTCCCTACAGTTGTATCAGTTAAGCCTCTTGCATTTACGCATATTGATCATAATTCTTTGATGTTCATAAATTTTAATTCAATTAAGAGGGAGAATAATTTAATTATGGGTCAATTATTATTTTAAATGATGATTTAATATATGGAATCATTAAATGTGATTTAATTGCTCAAATTTTCCCTAAAATTTGGATCGAATTTTCCCTATTATGTTCGAAAAATTTGAAACCCTAAACCCTAAATTTTGATTTTGTGTTTTGAATAATTTCGATTGTTTATAGTTTCATGAATTGAATTTAATTGATTTCATGTATAAATTATGTATTTTGCATGATCAATGATTTAATTTAAGTGTTAAATTTAATTGGGAATTATTTTGATGAAGAACCCTAATTTTAAGATTGAATGTGATTTAATTTTAATAACTTGGACCAATTTAATTTATTTTAGTAAGATTTGTTTTAATTAAATTAAAACTTACAAAAAAAATTATTTTGGTAGCTGATTTTAGGCAGCAGCCGCGGCTTTTGGGTAGTGCAGCCACTGTGGCTACCGCCGGTGGTGGTCCAAGAGGGAGTGGAGGGGAGAGGTAGCAGGTCCGAGAAAAGGAAGGAGCAGCAGCACCGTGTAGTGATTGCACGGCACTGCTGTTGCAGTCGCGCGTCGCTGTTGTGCAGCTTACTCCAGACGGTGTACGACCACCGTGGCTAGCTTTGGCTGGCCATACCACGGTGGCTGGTGCGGTTTTCGAAAAAAAAAAATTATTTTATTTTAAATTCAAAATCAGATTTTATTTTGAAAATGATAAGTTTTCAAAATTAAAGTTGTTAATTTTGATAAGTTTGTTAGGAACTTTTGGGCAAAAGATTCTATGTGGATAATAATTGATTTAATAATGTGATTATCCCATAATTATTTTAGCAGATAATTGATTTAAAATTATGTGATTGGCTTGTAATTAGAATAGAATCTCCTAAGTTTGTTTGGATAATCTCTAAAGATAAATATGATTTATCTTTCCAGATTAATATAAGATTTGATTCTATCTCATGCCTAAATTAAAATATATAATATTTTTAAATGGTCATGAATAATATATGATATTATCTAATTACAGATTAAAATATGAGATATTTTGGTACCATGTTTCCTTAATTATGAACATTCGATGTTGTACTTTAGGCAAGCATGTTTACGTAATACTTATTATGTGGCAATTTTTATAAATATTATGTTGCTATATAATGACTAGTATGGCCCTGTAGATTACTAAATACGATCTGCGCATCGTGATATATTTTTGTAATCTAAGTACAGTCTGCGTACCGATTAAGTATTTTTGTAATTTTATCTATTTTATTTAAGTAGTAATAGATTAGAGTAGAATAGCAAGTTGCAGTTAATCCAAAAAGTTTATGAAGTGAAGGCCCAAGGTGAATCAAGGATGGTGATCCATGAAGGTTCAAGTGTGAGCATTTGCTTTATTAGATTTCTTAGAATTATGGGCCATACTATGTCTTGTTTATGCATTCAGTAGATTATGCATGCTACCTTTTATTAATGTTGATGATGATGCGCTGGAGTTCACTAAATTAATCACAACATAATAAATCTATGTCTTGTAAATATTGAGATTGCTATTCCAATTAGATACCCAACAACCCTACGATCGTGAGTGATGGGTCTGCCTCTGCAGGGTGTCACTTGTTATCTTAGGTAATTGGGATAGATTACATTATACACATTTAATTGGTTGTGCTCAACAAGGTTACCTAATAAAGCATTTAGAACCTTGAAGCAAAGGTTAATAATTAAACATGAGATGGTTAATTATTCAACCAATAGTTGCAAGAGTTTCAATTAGTAAAGAGTTTGCTTACCTTTAAATGTAATGCTTGATGGTAGGGCCTCAGTCCCATCAACTATTACACAAGTAAAGGATCTTGGAATCACTTAATTCAATTGGGATCATTTAATATTGAATAAAGTGTTAAAGTTACCTATAGCTTTAATTTAGGTGATTTAAAGATAAATATATTTGAATTTTGCGTTTTTTAAGTAAGTAATATATATATTCTAGTTTTACGATTATATAATCTCCTCGATTGAAAATAAAGTTGAGGAACGTTCTCAAAAGTGTAAAAGATAATCTTTAAACCTATATTCCAATATTGCTAAGATGGTTGTAAAAGGCAAGTTTTAGAAAGCCATGTCACATATCCAAGTTAGTATTATGCTAACACCATCTTCATTTTGAAAAGCGTTTGAAGGGATATAATGAGATGGGAGGTACGAACCCTCTAAAAGACAAATATGGAATTCCAATAAAATATCTTATCTTCAATATGATTGAATATAAGAAAGTGATTGGAAGTCTCTATAATCAAAAGTTGATCAAATGACATTATTCTTCATCTATTTTGTATGGAGTTAAATAGTTGATTAAACTCTAAATATGAATAATGAATGAATAGACTTAGAAAAATTATGAGAAGTGCTTAAAGAAGTTAAGCAAAGTATTATATTGAACCTAAGAGAAATGTTCTAAGTGGTTCAAAGGAAAAAGTTTAAGAATATATGGGGATAGCATTAAGGAGTTATAGGCTAAGAAATGCAAGTAAGTTGCTACTTTTAAAACCTAAAAGTACTTATATGCTAAAAGTTGTTATGAACAACAAAAGTTTCCAATTAAATGGACCAATTCCCCTTGATTAAAGATGACCTCATACAGTTGGAAGGTAAAAGAATGGAAATGTTCCAATTTAAGAAGTATATTATAGAAATTAATTTAGCATATTACTACTTCTTGGACATAACATACAATGTCATGTTTAGTTCACTCATTGAAGAATGTTGTTGAATTAAAAGAAGAAGTTTGGCTAAGGGAGAACTAAACCTACAAGTTTAGAAGCAAATTAAATGTTCTAATTCACAAGTAGATTCTACAAGTTTAGAAGCAAAAAGTTGTAACTTTACAAGTAGAACTTACATTTAACCTTACCTAGTAATTGGCTAGAATTAAATAAATGTTATTTATTCTTGCCATTATCAAAACACCAATCAATGTTAGTAATGACTAAGGATTGAAGATTCACCTCATGGAATAAATGTTATTCTATGCTTATTTGAATCAAAGGGTGTTTCGAATAGCTAAATACATTAAAACTTCTATATGGTAGATATAGATAAACCATTTCTATATATTTAAATTGTCTCTAAAATTTCAAAAGATTCAAATGAAAATGAACATTGCATTATGAAGATCCAAAGGGATGGACTTTCAATATCATTAGATTATGAATCGATTGATACATGTAAATATCATTCTAATTTCGAAAATTGAAAAAGTCATCCTTTAGAGAAATGATGATGTGAACTCAAGGTCGGATACATATTGATGTAAGAAAACCTAAGGTTCAAAGGCTAGAGGCGGACAATGAAACTTAATTTGTGATACGATCACTTGTACTTAGTTGAAGCATAATAGTGAAAGTTTTTTTTGAAAAGTTCAAAAGGTCTAGTATGAAGTTCAGAATCAACTTGACAAGATAATAAATACATTACAATATGATTGTAATGGTCAAAGTTTGATTCAAGACATTTACTTGGAAAGATATTCAAAGTATTGCGATATGATAGTAATAATGAGATTTAAAGCCAAGACATTGATAAACATCCAAGAGTTGTGAAATCGTTTTACAACAAACTCCGAAAGAAAACCTTGTGAAGTGTTTATGAAAGGAGCTATCAATCTATATGAGATATATTTTGATAATGGATGAAAATTACCTATGTTACAACCATTATTCAAGGGATATACTTTTAAGATGAGCTACAATACTAAACAAAACTACATCCGTCAAATCAAAATGTAGCAAAGGCTTCATATGTGATATGGATAAGAAAAGTTCTTATAAAGTCTTTCTAGAAAGCAAGAAATATAAGATCACGGGGTACTACTACACAAGTCATACTTAGCACAAAATGTTTTTTTCTCAAGTAGATGCCCTTCTGGAAAAGATGTCAGTTTCAAAAGGTCAAGTGGGAGTAGTATAAATCTCGAAAAAGTTCGAGAAAAGCAAAAAACAAACATGGTTCAAAGCATGATTGGTTCACCCTATGCTAATGTGCCTTTTCAA
Source organism: Chenopodium quinoa (assembly GCF_001683475.1). NCBI lineage: Eukaryota > Viridiplantae > Streptophyta > Magnoliopsida > Caryophyllales > Amaranthaceae > Chenopodium > Chenopodium quinoa. Next base: position 4,715,807 of record NW_018742951.1, read on the forward strand.
AAGGAAAGTGGGAGTATATGAATCTCAAAAGACTTGAAGAATTTAGTTCGGGAATCTTGAAGAAATTCGAGAAATAATCGAATAAAAGCAACAATATGAGCATGATTCACCTCATGTTTATAAATGACAATGCGTGGTCTCATTAAGTATAATGGGAATAATAACCATGTGTCGAAGGTACTACATTCCAAGTGCACTCCCTCTATTGTCGTTTCTCATTGAAAATTAAACCAAGTTGTTGTATAAGTTTCAATTGTTGCATAAAGACCCACAATGATGACTAGCATATCTAAAAGTTAGCCAAAGAAATATGATTTCATATTGACTAAGAGTTCAAAATATTGATTTTGAAACATAATGATTATGCAAGTAATAATAAAGATGATTTGACAAGTTATAACTCCAAGTGGTTTAAAAACCATGGAAAACTGAAATAGATTCTAAGTCTGTAATCAAGTGTATGACACTTGATTAATTTGCCTAATTGGGTAAGACCCATTATAAGCAAAGCAGACAAGAAAGAAAATGTTTTCTAACCATTGCAAAGACTTATCAAAGGATTCAACGAATTCATAGTATGACTATGATGAAACCTTTACATTAGTCACGTTGCCAAGACCTACTAAAGATATTTGAGTGATTTTTACCTTATGAGATTTGGTATATGGATTTCAAAAATACTTTCTTGAAATGGTTCATGAAAGATGATTTGTATATGATACAGTCATAATGGTTTTTTAAAATCCAATAATCCTAGGGATACATAAAAGATCCTTTAATGGATTGAAGTTAGCATCATGGAGTTAATGTTCTTAATTTTTATGAGTTAATCAAATTGCTTGATACACTCATAAAATAAAGAAAAGGTCTTGTGTATAAAATATGTTTGGTGGGAGCTATACAACATTCTTGGTCTAGTACAGAGAGCGATTATTCCATGCTTGAAGGGTCAAGCGTTGGATAATGCATTTTGTATGAAAAACATTGAAGAGGATGATGAGTACATTTGGGAATCAAGATCTACGAAGATAAGTCTCAAAGGATGTTTGAGCTTGGTTAAGAAACATATATTGATGAGATTATTATGAGGTTCAACATTATATTGAAAGGAGTTTCAATCGCATGTAACATGACACATTTCTTAAACAAGATTCAATGCTTTGAGAAAGGTTGATGAAATTAAGGGTTTGAGTGATGCTACTTGTGCATTTTGCAAAGGATGCATCGTGCATGTCATGGACTATACTCATCTATTTGATTCACATATTTTAAGAACAAATGATGATAGATTTCAATCGAAAAACCAATGTACCGTTGGAATACAAATTAGAAATGCCTAAACTCCTTGCGGAAGGATGAAGGAAGATTCTTAGCGTATGGAGATGAATATTATTATACATTCAAAAGTTGCAAAATTCATGTTTATGAGAATGTCTCATGAATTGTATCAACTAAACTATTTCAATAACCTAAAGACACAAAGGGCTCATTTGAAATTAACATGATGGTGGATGGTTTTGATTGTGTGCTAGGGAGTCACAATTGCAAAATCATGTGTCATGTTTCCCTATGTTTATCAATTGAAACAAAGTTTCATTCTTATTTAATCATTGTTTAGTATTAAATAAAGTGTCCAAATAATTATGAATTGTTGGGATCATCAAATACGTGATTTGGTGAATGAAGCCCTACAGGTGAACTGAATTCATAAATTATTTTAAGTTCCTAGTTCAAAATCATTAAATTGGACATAAATGATTTCAATAAATGGACTGGCATGTAAGATTGATTGGATAGCGTAGTTTCATGGGCTATAGGGGTATAGAGAGCTAGGGCAATCACATGGGTATGCATGAATGATGCATGATCGAACTATTGACCTACTTTGAAATTCAAGTATAGAGCTTTCGGATATATTAGTAGAGTCCTCTGACATGAGTGGAACACTGATTTCATTCAATGATTGATTTAACTGTGGTACATCCAAACGTCATTCCGTAAAAGGGGACTATAAAAGGTGTTTCCTGGTTACTTCAAAAGTTGAGTAGCAGCTTTGGTTGCCACAAGATTGGATTGAGTTTACCTATTAGGAATGTGTCATGGCCTCTTGAAGAGGAAGGATTGAGAAAATTCATGGTCGTGCTCAAATGAATTACTTAGTAATCATTTGATTTTGCAACTCTAACTCGGTTTTTCAAGAAATGATTTGTAGATTAATATGATCTCGACATGAGATGCAATAATATTATCAAAACAACACATGTTGACTTAAGGAATTTGAATATTGCACACTTGTCTCAGACAAGTGGGAGATTGAAGGATTTATGTCTTCGTCAAGTGGAATTACTAGATATATCATGGATCATTATTATGGAGATAATTAGTTCATTCTTTTAGGTCGTCATTATCTGTTCCTAGATATGATAAATAATCTTTGGGATAGTCAAATAGTCCAAAGCCCAATAGAATGGATCTTATAAGGTCACACATAAGGGTCATGGATTAAACAAAGCATGAAGCCCATTCATGGGTCTCATGAGGTAATGACAAGCCACATAAGAAGTAAGGCTAGAGTATTTTGGGTTAGATTAGGAGTTTGGGCTTCACATGAACTCTAATTATATATGAGATATATAAATAGAAGCCTCGCCTAGATTAAGAAGACAAGTCATAATTAACCTAAGAATAAAAGTGTGAAGCATGCAACCAAACTGTCTCCTCCCCTCTCTCACACGCCTCTCTCTCTCCTCTAGTCCGTACAGTACGGACCACCGTCCAAGGTGGTTGCATGGTGGTGGTGGTGGTTCGTGACTTGTTCATTTCCTCTCCTCTCCGTAGAAGCTGGATCAAAGCGTTCGTTCTCGACTAACTAGCATTAGTGGAGGTTCAATCCTAGACCGTGGACCAAGTAGAGGAGCAACACTTGGGGCTCTTATTCTACTAATTGTTCGTGGTCGATTGCTTGTGGAATCACGCTTTAAAGGTATAATTATGTGATTCTTTATGTGTTGTGCATAGATCCTATTTACGTGCTTATGAATATGATTCATGCAATTCCGCTAAGAGTACCTATTTCCCTACACATGAGGCATTAGCAAAACTGACATGGTAAGGCCAACCAAGGCTATTGAGGACCACTGGAATCCTAAATTTACAAGCATTACCTTTTTTTTCAAGTGATATTTATCTATTGTCTTCTCATTATTTGTTATATTCAATAAATTTCAATTATATGAATATTTACATGTCATATGCCTTTTTGAGTTCCAATACGTCAAGCAGGTTTCAAATAGCAAAACTGAGTGCGAACATCTCAACATTTTTGACTGGTCAATATCCAAAGATACAACTGAAATACAACTGAAATACATACATATGAGATACATACAATGACACAATACATATACGTAATACAAGGGATACACATATGTATACACACACATTATTTACAAATGATACATTCGCAAAATCTCTACACAATATAGTTTACATCAACTAAACTGAGAACAATATAGCCTGAGACATGATGTTACCAAAAGCATTGGGGGCTATAAAAGTTTACAAGTTACAATACAAGTTCTAGAAGGTTCATCTATATACTTGCGACTATCGTCAATTTTACAAGCAACATGTTGAGTATGGCAACGATCTACAATCGACAATTTTACAATTTTCCTCTCTACATAGATCTCTAGAGAGAAAAACTGGGGGCTATTGTTGGGAGCAGATTCTATTAGCCTACAAATTAGGAAAAGATCAATCAAAGGATCAATTATAGAATACAAAATTTGACTTCACTTATGCATAATAAGGAAACAAGCTAAAAAAGAAAATATGCATGGTCAAAGATATCAATAAAATCATAGCTCATTGTAGGAATTTTTCAAACATCAACTTCGAGCCCCTCTGTGATCATGCTTTTAGGCATGGTGGCATCCAAAGGGAAGGAAGCTAGAGATAAAGAGTCGCCAACAAGTTTTAGGAACTTGTAATAAACCGTTCACGGGTGTGAAGGTTACACCCAATTCACAATCACGGAGATTGCTAACTCCATAGTGGTCCGGAACCATGACTGGATATTCGGGGATGATGGTACGAATCCAACCTAAAAGAGATTGGACCTGCCCTAAATCGGCCTCTACTTAATTCTTGTGATATTCATGTGCGCTTTCCAATCAACGTACATCCATCAAATTAATCCTAAACTTGTTTAATCTATGTTGGTTGATTATTAAAGAACAAATAAATATATTATTGGCAATCACTTGAGATAAAATTATATTAAGCCTAAATCAAATTATTAATTATCTTATTAGACGTGATTGCAAGTACAAATTAAATTTCCTTTAAACCTGCAAGAAAGGGCGTGATAAAGCAATAACAATAAATAATGAATAATCAAGCAATGTGTAATTATTGACACAACAATCATCATCATCATAATATCATAATCATAATAATCATAATCTTATCAAAACATGATTAGTAAGATGCTAGGGATGATACTAAGCGAATTAATAACAAACCCTAGCATGTCACTAAATAATCAAGATCAAAGCTTTCACCTAAACATGATACTAGAAACCAACATGATATTAGAGATACTAGTTAACACCCTAAACATAATACTATGAATAAAAAAAGCATCCTAACATGATACTAGAAATCACAAAAACATCCTAACATGATACTAGGAATCAAAATAATATTCTAAGCATGATTTCTATATTAAAGGAATAAATATTAGGGAGATCAAATTACTCACTTTGATGCCTCGTATTTCTTTCTATTAAAACAATACACGTGTTAGTAACTTCATGAAAGATTAAATCAAATAAACCAAATAAATTAAATAAGAATTGAAATATAGATTTGGGACCAAACCCTCAGAACTATCAACCTTTCACGTCGAGGTCGAATGCAACTTCGAGATTGGCTAGGAGTATTCAAAGCTCGTGAAGGAGGTATGGTGTTTGATTAGGGAAAAGGCATTAAAAGATGTGTTTTTGGACGTGTTTAGGCTAAGGCTAAGAAAAGTATCAAGAAAGAAGAGAGATAGAAAGTATTAGAGAGAGGATTATTAGATAATGATTGTTGGTGATCAAGCTTGTTGATGATTGGAAACAGGGTGAAACGACCTCTATTTATAAGAAAAAAGAGGGTCAAATGATCAGAAAAAGAATTAGAATTCGAATCGGGATAAAACAGATTCCATCGCGGCGGGACAGCCTTATCGCGGTGCGATAAACAACAATTTTTGTTTTTATCATAACTTTTGATCCAGAAATCGTAATAAGATAAATAATATATTGCTGGAAATCTATTAAAATCTAATTTCCAACCCAATTAGAATAAGATTGATTTATTTTGTAGAATAAACGATATTGCCGAAATAGTGGAAGGGTGTCAATTTTTGGATAGAGTTTGGTATTTTAATCATATTTTTTTCGTTTCTGATCGGAATTGGGATTATAATATATCATTGGAAATATAATTTCAAATATCCAACTATCTAAGATTTAAATAAAAATTATGAGGCATGAAAATCATATCTGAATATCTTTGAATTCCAATAGAACAAAAGTTATCAAAAAGAGGAGTTTTATTCAATTTCAAACTCTTGATCTTTATCTTTTCAAAAAGGATAGATTAGAAACTTCTAGAGAATTCTAGAAGTTCTAATGAATCCTAATTAGTTTAGGATTGGGATTAAGATATTTGGACCCTCTCATGATCATTGGGTCGTAGGTAAGGTGGACCTAGGTCCGGTTTGGGCTTGGTTTAGTATTTTGGTTATAACTTCTTCGGTTATAAGTCAGATTTGGGCTTATAATATATCGTTGGAAAGCTCTTTTCAAACCCCATCCAACTAAGAAATAATTGGACCAGAATTAAGGACCAAAAGAATCAGGTTTGGACGTTTATAAAGAGCACACAATATGAATAATTTTAAGGACACGAAATGAATGATTTTGGTTTAAAACATTTTAGGAATGGCTAGAAATGGTTAAGGCTAAAGGGAAATTCACGAGACTCTTCAAATCTTCACCTATCTTGATAATCAAAGACGTGAAAGATACTCATTATGGGGTTTGGTTTTTGGGGAGACACAATTTGGTGGTAATAAAAGCCCCCACTTTGACTGAGTTTGGAGAAATGTTTGTTTCGAAAACAAAAGTCAAATTAAGTTGATAGGGACGGAGAATAATTCAGAACGTTCTTCGATCCTAAATCATCCTTTTTAACGCCAATACCTGCAGAAAGCGTCAATTTTACAAATAAAGGAGTTGAGAAATGCGTATCTGGGGGTAATGACAATCCACTTTAGGAATAGTTGCCAACACAACTCTTGAATGATGAGCGACAATTCGGTTTTAGGGAAATTTGTCAATGCCACGTAACAATCCATCATAGGAAATGTTGCCACGATGAAATGGCAATCCGCATCTCGAAAAATTTGCCAAAATCCAATTTGGGAAAAGTTGCCAATGCTGCGTAACAATCCGCCATAAGAATTTTGTACGATTTACAATCCACGCCTTGGAACATAACTCTTGAAAGCAACCCACCTTGGAAATTTTCCAATGCTACGCGACAATCGTTTTAGGAGAATATTGCCACGACCGACAATCCGCGTCTTGGAACATTTGCAAAAAAGAGTCGATCGATAATCCATCTCGGGAAATTTTGCTACTACTAAAATGAATGACAATCCACGTCTTGGAACATTTTCCGAAATGTTGAATAATGACCCATGACAACCCTTTGGGAAATTTTTCCATAGGCAACTAGGTGAATGACAATCCAATTCTTGGAAAAATTGCCAAGGGAATCGGCAATCCAATCTTGGAAAATTTTCCAAGGACTTAATAAACGTATGACAATCCAAACTTGGAACAAATTGCCAAAGGAGGTGACAATCCACTTTTGGAAAAATTGCCAAATGGAGAAGGAGAGTGACAATCCACTCTCAGAAACATTGCCAAAGGAGATGACAATCCAATTTTGGAAAAATTGCCAGTTGAAGAAGATGCGCGACAATCCACTCTTGGAAACATTGACAATTAAGATGACAATCCAATTTTGGAAAAAATTGTCGTATAGGTGATGTGCCTAAGCCTTGCAAAAAAAATAAAATTTTATTAAAGGACCTTGACAGTTGGTTGGTTTGAGGTTAACTCAAAGCTTGGCGTTACTCGACTCATTGTGGGACTCAATGTACTCAACTCGATTTGACTCGATGTACTCAACTAGCTAGAATCGATGTGTTTTGACACGTGTGTGCAGACTCAACTCGATGTGGTGACACGACATGACTCAATGTGCATGACTTATGTGTATAGAGTGTGGACTCATGTGATTGTGCTCATGCAACTCGAATCTGCAAGAAAGCAAAAAATTTCAGTCATTTTTGTGGAGGGTACTTACTTTCTCCAGAAAAGAAAGACGTGAAAATGAAAAGACGTAAAGTATTGGTGTAAAATGAAGTTTTTTAAACTTCCTCAAACGGAAAAGAATGAATCAAGCGATGGTGCATGTTGAGTGTGCTTAATCAAGCGTATGTGTTAATCATTGTATCTCATGATGTAAGGATTGTAACATCCTAGACTATCTCAATTGATGATTCGATAATGAAAGTAGTTGGTTAATTTAGGCGCGGAGACTAAGTACTTTATACTTTGTGATTCGGTGATGATTATGATAATGAGTGATAAAAAATGACAAGGTGTGCTTCAAAGTCGTATCAAGATTTCATGACAAAGGGTTCCTAAGGGAAGGATTATTTGGCTATGTATTTGTGATGCGTGTGAAAGCGACACTAAGGTTAGGCTGCAAAGGCTAAAGGTGTGGAAAAATATTTTGAGAAGAGCCAAATGATGGTGACTCTTAGGCTGGGTAGGCCAATGAAGTAGGGATCAAGCCCCCAAGTCTAGCTCTAAATGGATAGGGATGAGCATTGGAGATCCCTGATATGATCATGATGTGAATGTGAATGAATGAATAAATGCATTTTTATTACGACCGCACCTCAATGTGAGATTGCCTACGTATCCTTTAGGAATCAGGGCAAACATAGCTCTAGCCAAACCTCGCACAAGTGTGTGTATACCTCAAAAAGATCTTTCAAGGGTTGTAACGGGTTAGGCTAAAGGTTTGAAGAAGAAAGGATAAAGGCTCAAGACCCAAAATAAGCCCCCAAGTTGTGCAACCTTGCATTTGAATCTTTGTATTTGTATCCTTGAGATTTTCTCACTTTTGAACTTACTTTTTGTTTTTGGATTTGAAATTTGTTTCTTTTTTTTTTTTTTTTTTTTTTTTGATAAGTGTGGGCAATCCTAATCATGCGGTCTATCACTCACTTGGCATTCATGTTTCTCAGGCACGGTATCAAGCACTCGATAAATGACGAAATTTGAGACGTGTTCATATCAAAGACATATTCATATCAAAGACATTGGAACACTTTCCCTTATGTACACTTTTATTGTTTTTTGAACATTTGAAATTTTGAGACTAATCACTCAAGCTTTTAGCTTTGGAAATTGCATAAGTTGCACACCATCCCATCACAAGGTTAGGTAGATGTGGGTTGAAAAAATGAAGGTCTATCGTCAGGCGTGGCTCAAAGTGGTTTATTAAGAAAGGATTGTGTAATGAATGAAAAGGGTAAAGGTGATATGATGTGGCTACAAGGGGTGCCTCAAATCATTGGTATACCTTATACTTAGTTCGGCGATGAATTTTTTTTTTTAAGTAAAATGTAATGCAATCATCATATTCAAAGAAACTAAATACTCATTATATTGAAAGTGGAAAAGGATAAAAATCAATTCATAAAGTATGTCTAAGAAAGATGATAGAGGGTGCCTATGATAGACTTATTGGCGAAGGGAAATCAAAAAAGAGAAGAAAAAAATCATGGAAATCCTAAAAATCGAGGTGCCTTGTGCCTTGTCTTGTCATCACTCGATCTTCGTGCCTGCTAAAAGGAATGGAATCTTGTTTGCATCAATCAGATCTTGAATGAGGTTTTGAAAACTGTAACATCCATCTATGGTATGGCCGTTGCCTTGATGTTACTTGCAATACGAGTCGGGATTCCATCTTAAAGATCGCCATTCTGGCGTTGGGTAGTCTATGGGGCTAATAGGCTTGATTAAGCCCCGATCGTGAAGACGATCGAAAGCGGCATCATAAGATATTCCAATAGGTGTGAAATCTCTTTTTGGTTCCCTGGTCTTTAAAGCATCTTTGTCAAGAGCCCAGATTTCATCGTTGTTGATTTAGTTGCTATTTTGATGGGAAGAAGAGAAAAAAGGATTGTCGTTCTTCCTGCTCTTTCCATTAACGCTATTGTTATTAGCCTTAGTCTTCTTGTTGCTTGGAGAAATATGAAGGCAATTTGAATCAATGAGGTCTTGAATGCGGTCTTTAAGGGTGAAGCACTTTTCGATGGTGGGACCATGGCCTCTATGATATTTGCAATAGGATTCTGGATCCCAATTGGGAGACCGTTTCTCAGGTATTGGATCTTGGATTGACCAATGGGATGAATGAGACCTTGGCCATGGAGATAGTCGAAAGCTTTATTATAAGTCATTCCTATTGGTGTGTATTCGTCAATGGTCTGTTTTACCCGTGACTTAGGAGCATTGAGTTTTTCCTTAAGTCCTTGATTGGAAGAAGAAGAAGGAGGATGCTCGTTCTTTTCATTCTTCCGAACTTGATGATGAGAGTTTTTTTTCGATGATTGATATCCGATTCGCTAGTCCTTTCGCCATACTCATAAGCATGGTAACGACATCTCGAAGTTTATGAACGTCTTCGTTTAGACTTGATGAGTTTTCCTTTGTAATATCTAAGAAAACTTATTCATCTTCCTCAATCATGGCCACTTCTTTAATGACAGCTATATAGACTTTTTCGATCAAGGGCTCACCAACAGGTGTAATGAGTAGACAAGGATCAAAGAATATTTTATCTTCTGCGATGGCTAGAACCTCGGAAGTATTGTTATCATCGATCAAATCATGGATAGCTTCTTTGTGTTTCCAACATCCTCAGTATTGTGACCCATTCCTTGGTGGTACTTGTAGTGTTTATTAGGATCCCACTTAGGTGGTCTGGCCTCCGAAACTGGGTCTTTGATAGGTCCTATGGGCATGACCAGTCCTTTATGGTGTAGTTTATCGAAAGTTGTCTCGTAGCTCATACCGAGTGGAGTAAACACTCTTTTCGATCTTTGGATACGTTTCTTAGAAGTGTTCGTAGCGTGTACTTCATTAATGGGAGAGGAAGAAGAAGGATAGTCGTTCTTCGTTACTTTCGTATTATTATTGTTAGCAGCTTTTAAAAGGTCATCTTCAATTTCGATACCTATATTGTAGACAGCTTTGAAAGTGCTTAGAGGTTGATATTTCAGGTGCTTTTGGTATTTTTCTTGAAGAATTTTGATGAACATCCTCACGGATTCCTTTTCATTTGGGACAATGATCATCTTGGCAAAAACTTCCTTCCACCTAGGATAAAATTCGGTGAAACCTTCATTGTCCCTTTGCCTCAAGATTTCAAGCTCTCTATAGTCAGTTTCAACTTGAATGTTACACTTGTATATATCAATGAAGGCATGCGTAATATTACCCAAGTAGTCATTTTCTCAGAGTCCATGAAAAGAACCATTGTTGACATACTGGTTCCAAGGAAAGAGAGAAAAGTCAAGGGAAAACCTTCTTGTCAATTCCCTTAATCTCCATAATCATCTCAAAGGTCCTCAAGTGGAAGTAAGGGTTGTCGGTAGCTTTGAATTTAGGGATGTCATTGGCAGAGAACTTCTTCGGAAGAAGATCCTTATCCACTAAGACCCCGTTGAAGCTTATTCCAAAATACTTGTAGCCATTGGAGATTTGACTCAAGCAATCCTCCATGAGCTTGATGGTTTCAATGGGTACTTGCTTGTTAGAGTCTTCGACTCGAGTAGTGAGTCCGTTGAGCATTTTGGCAAGTCCATTCACAGTTTCTTGAAGCTTCTCGAATTCTTCTTGACTGTCCATTATTACGAACTTTTTCCTATGTCGAATCGGTTTATCAAAGAGTAATACTTGAACAAAAGTGTTGTCCTTGATTAAACGCTCTTCTCTCCTTGATCAAGCACTGTAAAATTAAACCATTGACTCTTTTAATCACTTGACTCAAATTCGATTCAACATCCATAGATGGGAAAGATCATAGTGTATGAGGGAAATGATATGTATGGGGGAAGCATGTAAGAGGAAAGTATGTGAATGTGGAAAGTGTTTAAGAGAGAAAGTGCAATGTACAGAAAGTATGTGGGAAGGTATATGTGAATGTGGAAGGATATGGAATTTTTTGGGATTAAGATGAACCCTTAACTCAAATGAGGGAAAGAAGACTCATGCATGGACCTAAGACGTGGTCATGGTGAAAAGACATGTACAAAGTGTGTGCTATGACTCGTGAGTGAAAGTGACATGCTCAAGACTCGTGTAATGACCCTGGACTAATTATGTGATCGGACTCAAACAAATACTAAGTTAAGACCTTGGTTATACATTAAATTGGCCGATTATGAAGTTTAGACTTGACACGCAGACTCGGAAAGAAAAAAAAAACGAACCATTGCATGGCGATGGAACTGTCGCGGCGCGCTGGTTCCATCGTGTCGCGATGAAACTGACGTTTCGCAGCACAAATTAAATTTTTGTACCGAATAACGTAGCGTTAAATTAATTTTTTTCGGTAATTTTCTCGAAGGTATAAGCCTATAGTCTTGCTAAGTCAAGTATGTTTAGATTTTATAAATTCGAATTAATTAAGCAAAGTCCATTTTAGTCATTGATTAGTTTGTTAAAACTTTATTTACAAAAACAAGTCAACACAAGAGGTTAATTTAATCACAAATAAGATATGCACAAGTAAGGAATGCACAAGTAGTCAAGGAGTCACAACATGATGCAATGAGTTTGCAACCTAACCATGGCTCTAGTTCTCTAAGGTCAAGGATTATGGTAGTCAAAGAGGGTCTATGGTTATGAGTTTGAATGCATCGCGTGGAAGCCTTACCTTTGGAAGGGTTGGCACAGATGGATGGGACCTTGCAAGTTAAACTTGCTTCCATGGTTTGGTGAATTCACAATCTCGGATGCACCCATTGTTGCACGGAGCATTCATTAGGGTGGATGGAGCGTAAATTCCCTGGGGCTAAGGCCATATGTAGAACACTTATGGGTTCAAAAAATAAGGAAAAACTCAATTAGGAAGTAGAATCGTCGAGACAGTACTAGAATCGGTCAAAACAAGAAGGCAGACTCCTGGCTCGAAGTCGCGAGAACTCAGCGCGACAACACAAGGTCTGTCGAGCAGCGACAACTCTATCGCGCCACGATAAAGCTATCGCATGGTGATGGACCCTGCCGTCTCGCGACAGTTTTTTGTGCTCTACGATTTTTTCCGATTTTCGTAGTATCTTTTCGATTCTAGTTGTGAAAGATATTTCCAGCTTTTCCTACGTGTAATAATTCTATGTTTTTTATGCATTTCGGATGGTCTTTCCAATGTGCACCTTTTTATGCTTATGCCACAATGTTAATAAAAATTACGCACATGAATATTAAGAATCTTTCAAGTCTCATCCACTCATTCTAAATCAATTGCCAAAATAAATTATAGGAATCAAAATTAGAAATCCTCCCTAGTGGAGTCGCTAAAAACCTGTAGGGAATTTTTCAAACATAAACTTTGAGCCCCACTGTGATCATGCTTTTAGGCATGGTGGTGTCCATAGGGAAGGAAACTATAGATAAAAGAATCGCCAACAAGTTTTAGGAACTTGTAAATCATTCACGAGTGTGAAGGTTACACCCCATTCACAATCACGAAGATCGCTAACTCCATAGTGGTCTTGAACCATGACTGGATATTCGGGGATGATGGTACAAATCCAACCTAAAAGAGAGTGAACCTGCCCTAATTCGGCCTCTACTTAATTCTTATGATATTCATGTGCGCTTTCCGATCAACATACATCCATCAAATTAATCCTAAACTTGTTTAATCTATGTTTGTTGATTATTAATGCACAAATAAATCTATTATTGGCGGTCACTTGAGTTAAAATCATATTAAGTCTAAATCAAATTATTAATTATCTTATTAGGCGTGATTTCAAGTACAAATTAAATTTTCATTAAACCTGCAAGAAAGGGCATGATCAAGCAATAACTATAAATTATGAATAATCAAGAAATGTGTAATTATTGACACAACAGTCGTCATCATCATCATAATATCATAATCATAATAATCATAATCTCATCAAAACATGATTAGTAAGATGCTAGGCATGATACTAAATGGATTAATAACAAACCCTAGCATGTCATTAAATAATCAAGATCAAATCTTTTACCTAAACATGATACTAGAAATCAACATGATATTAGAAATACTAGTTAACACCCTAAACATGATACTATGAATCAAAAAAGCATCCTAACATGATACTAGAAATCACAAAAGCATCCTAACATGATACTAGGAATCAAAATAATATTCTAAGCATGATTTCTATATCAAAGGAATAAATATTAGGGAGATCAAATTACTCACTTTGATAACTTGTATTTCATTCTATTAAAACAATACACGCGTTATTAACTTCAAGAAAGATTAAATCAAATAAACCAAATAAATCAAATAGGAATTGAATATAGATTTGGGACCAAACCCTCAGAACTATCAACCTTTCACGTCGAGGTCGAAGGCTACTTCGAGGTTGGCTAGGAGTATTTAAAGCTCGTGAAGGAGGTATGGTGTTTTATTAGGTAAAAGGCATCAAAAGATGTGTGTTTTGACGTGTTTAGGCTAAGTCTAAAAAAAGAATCAAGAAAGAAGAGAGTGAGAAAGTATTAGAGAGAGGATTAAATGATGATTGTTGGTGATCAAGCTTGTTGATGATTGAAAATGGGGTGAAACAACCTCTATTTATAAGAAAAAGAGGGTCAAAGGATCAGAAAAAGAGTTAGAATTCGAATCGGAATAAAACAGATTACATCGCGGCGTGACAGCTTTGTCGCGGCGCGATAAACAACAGTTTTTGCGGTTTTTGTTTTTATCATAACTTTTTATATAAAAATAAGAATAAGATAAATAATATATCAATGAAAAGCTCTTGAAATATAATTTCCACCCCAATTAGAATCAGATTGATATATTATATATAATAAAAGATATTTCCGAAATAGTGGAAGGGTGTCAGTTTTAGATAGAGTTTGGTATTTTAATCATATCTTTTTTGTTTCTAATCGAAATTGGGATTATAATATATCATTGGAAATATAATTTCAAGGGTTATCCAACCATATAAGATTTGGATAAAAATCATATCTGAATGTCTTTGAATTTGTATAGAACAAATTATCAAAAAGACGAGTTTTATTCAATTTCAAACTTGATCTTTATCTTTTCAAAAAGGATAGATTAGAACCTTCTAGAGACTTCTAGAAATTTCTAATGTATCCTAATTGGTTAAGGATTGGGATTAAGGTATTAGGACCCTCATATGATCATTGGGTCGTAGGTAAGGTGGACCTAGGTCTTAATTGGGCTTGGTTTAGTATTTTTGCCATAAATTCTTCGTTATAAGTCGAATTTGGGCTTATAATATATCGTTGGAAAGATCTTTTAAAACCCTATACAAATAAGAAATAATTGGACCAAGATTAATAACATAAATAATCAGGTTTGGACGTTTTATTAAGAGGATACGAAATGAATGATTTTAAGGACACGAAATGAATGATTTTAAGGACACGAAATGAATGATTTTGGGTTTCGAAATGAATGATTTTTGGGTTTAAAGGCAGGAAATTAATGATTTCGGTTTAAATCATTTAAGGAAAGGCTAGAAATGGTTTAGGCTAAAGGTAAATTCACGAGACTCTTCAACTCTTCACCTATCTCGATAATCAAAGACGTGAAAGATACTCATCACAGGGCTTGGTTTTTGGAGAGACACAATCAGGTGTCTACACTCATCAATCATGGTTTTGATTGATCCAATCAAGAAGTCAACAAAAAATTAAAGATCTTATGAAATCCATCAAGACTATAGAATCAATCAAATAAAGCTAAATCAGGAAATGAATCACTTGATTAACGAAATATTGTTCGCATAGTGGTCCCAACAGATTATGGAAAGTACAGACTTAACTACACCTTTATGAGTAAGTTGAATGCCTTTCTGAGCCTTTCTGAGAAAGACAACTTTCCTCTAGAGCTCGGACCATTTGATGACGCATAATGAATGCTTGACAACAAGCACAATTATGTCCCATGATTGAAGAAGCGAATAAAGGAAATATCGATTAACTAAGTCAACATTTCCTAAAAGATGAAGATGCCAATCAATATTGTCAACATTACCAAAATAATGAGGACTCTTCAATAATTACCTTTATTAGATTTATAATTCATTATAAATAGCGATACTCTTTGTAAAAGAATTTATTCGTACATTGTCTAATACAATTTACTACACTTTATACTAAAATCTCTGATATTATGTTGTCCTTACTGATATTATTTCTTCCTTACTCAGAAGAGATGCCTCTCTTACTTTAATATTATTACTAGTATTATTATTATTACTAGCATTATTATTACTATTATTATTATTACTATTATTATTATTATTACTAATATTATTATTATTATTATTATTATTATTATTATTATTATTATTATTATTATTATTATTATTATTATTATTATTATTGCTCTTGAATCACTCATTTGGAGATTGTGTTTATTTTCTTTTAGCAAATTTGATTATTAATACCCTCTTAAAATCTTTAACAAAATCCTAGAAATACCCTTTTCTAAGATTTGTCCAAAACACTACACAATCTACGTTTCAACATTCTTGAACATTTGCAACTTTGTACTGTTGATTGGATCATCCATTAGCAATTTGACACTAGCATGATGACGGTGCTAGCTAATCTATACTACATTTTAAAAACCGAAAATTTAAAGGACACTTGTCCTCTAGCTATTCTAAATATTTTTTTAACTAATGTGTAGATATTAATCCTTCAAAAAAAGTGTAAATATTAAAAATTAAAAAATAATAATAAATCTGTACTTTATCCCAAATGCTTCCAATCACTTCAAAAATACAAGGGAAATTCTCTCTGGTAACATCGTATTTTCAATTTTTTCTCTTTGGTTAAGAGTGAAATAAGATTTTATCCATGGTAATCAACAATTTATTAAGCTAAGCTAATGGTGAAATTAATGATAATATAATACAATTAAAAGACTAACTACTGTTAATCTTGGTTAACTGATTATGTTTTTACATTTATACCCTTAAAAAAGGATTCTTCTTTAATTTTCCTGCTTCGATATCCCCCTTTTTAAAACCCTAAATCACCTTAATTCATCTTCAATTCCTACAATTCACACCTTTCTCTTAATTCATGGCTAAATCTGGTTTTTCGTCTATATCAATGAGGGCTATCACTATGGACGACAAGATTGCTTGGGTGAAGCACGTGTCCTGCAACTGTGTCCCTCATAAAGTGGCTACTGTGAAGGTTTCTGAAACCACCAAAAATCCACAAAGCAAGGATGTTCTTCAAATGCAGGGCTAGCGATTATTTTGCTTGGTTAAAGGAAGAAGATATTATCAGGGTTGGGGAGGAATTGGAAGTTGAACAAGGTCCAAATGCTGTTGTGAAGGATAAATTAGATGAATTGGCAAATTTTATGAAAGTTGTTGCAAAAATGGCACTCATTCTATATTTTGTGTTGTTGTTTGTTGTTTCTAAGTGATGTATGCATTATTGTGTACTTGGCTTTATGTCTTATGAATGTAAACAATGAACCTCAATTATGAATAAAAAAAGTGGAAGGATTTTCTGAAATTTTTTGTATTAAATTGTTGCTATATTGCAATAAATTACTCGAACTTATTCAAAAGATAACATCAGGACTTAAAACTTGTCTTAGCAATTACACATCATTGCTTTAAAAAAACAAAAGTCAATGTTTAACAACCCAAAAATTAAATACTAATAACAACAAATAAGTTCCAAAAACTTGTCCAAATTTAACTATTGTCATGATCTAATGACATATAAACTTCTAAACAGGCTAGGAGGTAGAAACACCCACTACTAGAATACACGCCTTTACCGATGGGAAATAACGATGACCATTAAAATCCATCGGTAAATTATATTTTTACCGATGGTTTTATCAAGCCATCGGTATTTTGAGAAATACCTATGGCTTAATCATCAGTATATTTTTTCCGATACTTTCAATCCATCGGTAAATATTTTGTTTAAAAGAAAATTAAATTTTTTTACCGATGATTAAAAGCCATGGATAAAATATAAATACCGATGGCTTTAGTCTATTGGTATTTTAAGCCATCGGTAAATATTTATAAAAAATAAAAAAAAAAACCGAAAAGGGTCAATAAACCCTAAGGGGCGCCCAAATCCTTTATTCTCTTTCTTCTTTCCTTCTCTCTCTTCCTCTCAGTCATTTCTTCTTTATTTCACTCTCTCCTCTCTTCTCTTTCCTCCTTTCTCCTTTGTTCGTCTCTCTCTCCTTATTTTCTCTCACCTCTTTCTCTAATCTGTTCTTCTCTTTCTCTCTCCTCTTTTTCTCATCAGTTTCTCCTCTGTTTGTGGTTTGATTCGTGGGTTTTTTCGTAAGTATTCTGCTGTTGTTTTGGTCTTTTTGGTCAAATTCGAACATGAAAACTCTAGATCTGGAGTTTTCATGGTCGAATTTGACCATTTAAACCTTAAGTAGATGAAATTCTACCATAATAATCAAAGGTATGCTCGTTTTTGGTTGATTTTGTGTGTATTTTCATTTTTTTTTTCGTGGGGTTTTTTTTTTTTTTGTTGATTTTGTATTTTTAGTTGGTTTTGTTCTTGGTATGTGGTTGATTTTGGGTTTGGTAAGTGTTTGATTTTGTGGGTTGTTTTTAGTTGAATTTTATTTTTTGGTTGATCTCAATTTTTAGTTGATATTCGTTTTTTCATGGTTGTTTTGTGTTTTGGGGCGGCGATGGATGGTGGTAGGCTGGTGTTTGTGGTGGCGCTGGGTGGTGGTGGTAATCGGGTGTTCGGTAGCGGAAGGGGGTTATTTGGGGGTGGAATGGGTGGTGTTTTGGGGGGCAGTGGATGGTGGTGGTAGGTGGTTTCGGGTATGGGGTAGGGGTATAGGGGGCGGGTAGGGGCAGGGGGGGTGGGTATTATTTTTTTTTAATTTTTAATTTGAATTTACCAATGGCTTTTGCCATCGGTAAATCGAAAATATCGATGGGTTTTTTCCATCGGTACTTAAAAAAAGATGTTGTTTTGCCATCAATAAAGCCATCGGTATCACTTTTACCGATGGCTTTTCCATCAGTATTTCTTGTTTTTTCGACGAATGGTTCTCCATTGGCCAAATACCAATGGCATCTATCAAAGAACATAATACCGATGGTTTTTGGTACGTTTACCGATGGTAAAATACCATCGGTATTCGGCTCATTTCTTGTAGTGACCTTTCCTAATTCTCTTTGATTCTCTTAGTGGATCTGATGTAGAAGCAACTATAGTAGGGTCAAGTTGGGAAAAAGAAACACCTTTCTTTGGCTTAGGAGGTTGCTTAATCTTTTGCTGCCCTGCAACCATTGCAACTTTCTGTTTCCTAGTTCCACCTTGACATGTTTGCATATGGTGGCCAAAGTTGCCACACTTGCTGCATCAAACACTCTTAGATCTCTTCCCTTTTGCTTGCTCGCCTTCCTTACTCCTTTTATTTCTTGTTGGCCTACCAATTCCTCTTTTCATGATTGGTAGGTTAATTTGTAGATAGGTGTTATCTGGTCATTACTCTACATCAAGACTGGACTTAATATTGTTCATGTTAGCTTGTACCTCCTAACTCAATACCACTCACTCACATTATAACACCCCCAGATCTCCCTCTACAGAAATACTAGTATAATACGTATAATTATACCATAGAGATAGACTTAGACGTATTACCACTGCGTGATTACGCAAGGCTACTCAAATTATTTAACTCAATACCAAAACTTATAGCGGAAAACTCAAATTTCTTTTATTAATACTTATAAAAATAATAACCATTGTGATGATTACTCAAAATAAAACAAAACAACCAACATTCCTAAACTAGGTGAAGTGAATCCCGGAACTCCCATGTGCTCAATCATGATTCCACCTGAAAATAGTCAACATTTCTTACCAATAAGGTAAACAGGGCGAACCAAAACAAACAAGAAAGTACGGATTAGCAAAATATGCTAAGTGCAAGATAAGTAAAATTCATTTTATTCATAAACATGCTTTCGAAGACTCAAGTCATGAAATTCATGAAAACATAATTCTTAAAAATAACCTTTTCAAATAACTCTTTTCCAACTCAATAATTCCAATAAATCCAATCCTCAAAATTCAATAAATATCAATATAGTTTTCAAAGGATTGAAAATCCATTCCTTTATTCCAATTTCCTTTCCTAAGTGTGCACACACCCCCCCCCCCCAAGTTAGTATCTTTATATTGAAAGGTTATCCTTGAGAAAAAACTAGGTCATACAAAGTCCATAGTCGTCTTATTAACCAAATCCGCATAGTGGGATTACATAAACATTCTTGTAAAGCTTTAGTGGATAATTCAATTAAAATTCTCATAAAATTTCTCTTTTGAATAAAATCAACCTTTTTAATAAAATAACTCAAACTCTTTTTTATTTAATTAAAGTGAGCATACTTTAAAATCAAACCTTTTAATAATTCCAACCTTTCAAAACATGATATTATAACCAATTTTCAAACATCTTTATTTTATAACATGAATTCTCAAACTTATTTCATAAATAATAATACAAATCAATTTAATTCAATCATCATAAAAATCAAATGAAAATAAACATGTTATTCAAACCAATCACTTTCAAAGGTATCTAGCCACCTAAACGTACCTTGATTCCGAATCTAATCAACACTTCGCACTTTCAAAGTTCAATCACGAATACACCTTGCAATTCATATAACCCTAGGGTTATCACATATCTTTAGACATAAACTCAAACCTATATGTGCATAGACTACAAAACTCTTTCAAATAATACTTTAATATAAAATTATTACTTTGAAATAGGTTTTTATATTTTAGAAAAATAACCATGAAAAAAAAATAAAGAATAGGATTAGAGAGAATTGAATTCACGTTGGAAAGAACAGGCAGAAATTGCAGAGGGGATAATTCCTTCAATATAACTCCGAATTGGGTGATTTTGGAGCTTAACCTCAAGGATTTTTTGAGAGGAACAACATTTTGTGAAATACCAAAACCCCAAAAAGTGAACAGAAGTTCCCGGAAATTTGTTGCAAATGTATACGGGATAATATTTGTATGAAAAGAGGATAAGAGAATTGAGTTGTGTTTCTTCTTTTTTTTTTTTTTTTTTACAATGGTTATAGGTCAATTAGGGTTTAACTTAGAATTAAGTTTTGGTGCGAAGAATATGAGAGGTATGAATGAAGTATTTATAGTTGTAGGATTACAAGAATTATGGTAAGCTCATGGAAGAAGAAATATGAAAAGTGTAGATTTTAGGTAATAAAATGGATGGAAAATAAAATTAAGGCAAGTCCTTTCTTAGCTCGAAGAATAAGTAGAAAATAAATTATGAAAAGTGTTAAATAGTAAGATGATCATGAAAATAGTTTAAGGAAATAAAATCTTGCTTGGAAAACAAGTGTATGAGATTTAGTATCAAAATATATGATCAAATATATGGAAGATATTATTTTATGAAAATAGGAAAATATAGGATTTTAATAATGTAAGGTAAGATAATTATTTTATTTAAATAAAATAAATCATATTTTATATGCTCATAAAATCCGAAATTACAAGTTTCCAAGGTACTTTATTTATTTTCTAAAATTCGGACAAAATAAAATTAGTTTTATATTTTAAAAATCCAAAAATAGCTTACTAATATTTTGTTTATTGAAATTAATTAAATTAGGAAATTTAATAAAAGTTAGACCAATATATGTTAAATAAAAATCAGATTTTTATTTTCTTGAAAACCCGAAAATTATTTACTAATTTTCGGTTTAATAAAATAAATAATTAAGGAAATTCTTTTATTAAAATTGGATAAAGTAATATATATAATATATTTATAAAATCAGATATTTATATTCTTAAACACATCTGAAAATATATACCTTAAATACATAATTTCAATTTTTCTAAATTAATTAATTGGATAATTTTTTTTAACCAAAATCAAAGATAATAAATAAGATTTAAAATCTATTTGGTGCCCAAATTCAAATAATATTTTGGCTCCAAAAATTCAAATAAAGAATTAAATTACCATAATACCCTTTTTAGAAATAAAGTAATAATTAATTAATTAGAAAATAAATTTTAAAAATACGGGGTATTACACACATACTTGTGAGGATCATCATTTGAGTGATGAATGGCTCTTATTAAATGTTCACATGGCAAATCAGTTAGTTGTCGTGCATTACAAGCACAAGTCTTCTCCCTTAGGTTGACTGGCAGAACAGATTTGCCATCTAAGACCTCAAACTCTCCATCTTCAGAGAGCAAGCATTTTTAAGTTCTTGACTCATGGCTAATAACCTAGAGTCTCTTCATGATATTTGGGCAGAGATCATCCTTCCAATTCTCACATTGTTCCCTTCTAGTTGTCATTCTCAGCATTGTAAGCGTTCTAATACCTGCACCATAAGTGAAGCAAATATATTAAGGTTGTTCTTATGTGTTAACATAATAGAAGATCCATCTAAGTTTATGACAGTACCTTCAAGAAAACTAAGCACATGTCTGCATCTATCAATGCCCAATGTTAGTTGCATTGAAGCTTTCTACAAAATTTGACTTGTTCATATCATACTTGATAACTAGATTGAATGCATGCTTGGACTAGGTTGAATGTGGTCCTACATTTTCCAGCCAAACCAATGCTGTAAGATTATTAGCTTTCTATAGAGCTTCCATTGCCTTCCTGAAAGTGAAAGGGTTGTAAGCTCCATAAGCCTTTTAGAACAATTGGAACATAAGCAAGCCTAGAAATTGTCCTTTGAAATTCTTCACAAGATGTTGGCAGCAATATCTTCTCCCCACTTTTGGCCACAAGTTAGTAAGTGCCACATCAATACCCTTAAAATGCATTTAAGAAACATTTTAGTTTAAATAGTGATTTAATAATGAGAAAATGTAAAAAAAAAAAAAAAAAAAAAAGAACCTTGATGTAAAGTATTACCTCTTGTTTGAGATTATACACCATTCATCACTCTTGCCATTATCCTTTAATGCATTCTTGAGGTGCCATATGAAGAATTTCCAGCTTTCAGTGTCTTCCCCTGATACAATAGTCTATGCCATCGGAAAGATTTCATTATTGGCATCTAATGCCACAGCTGACAGTAGGCATCCCCCATAGTTTCCTTTTAGGTGAGCTTCATCAACACCTATAAGGCTTCTACAACTACTAATTAACCCATCTAGTGCAGCTTTGAAGGATATGAAGATGCTACTAAATGTTAAAGGGCTCTCTGGGTGATTTTCAGGATTCTTGGCGAAAAAAGCTAACGAGTTAGGGTTCAAGCCTCTGACTACATCACAATACCTAGGTAGGAGATTGTATGACACATCATGGACCCCATGAATTTCATTCAAAGCTTTAGTTCTTACCATACATAAGGTAGACTGTGCCATTTTCACCCTATATCTTTGCCATAAAAGTTGATTCAATGCCTTAGCAAGAATGTCATTGTTTGCCCTAATATCATCCATCAGAACTCTTTTTGCCCACTTCACATTAACCATGTTGTTCCTGGTCCCTAATCCTTGACATGTGTGCTCAGATTCTGAATTAATTTGATTGCCCAAGTAGTACCATCTGGCATAATAGAACCATGTAATCTCCACTCACAATGAGCATTTGAGTAACTAATAGAGTACCTAGTACAGTCTACAATCACTACAAATCCACATTGAATGCAGTAGTCTCTAACAACATCCCTGAGATGCTGTTTGTCAGTGAAGAGTTGCCCTTCTTTCAGAACAATTCTCCCAAAACCCTCATCATAAAAGAGTTCTCCATTATTGTAAAGCTTTGCTAGGTAATTATCCTCATCCTTCTCACACTCAAACCCATGTTCCTCAAAAGGATCAATGAATCTTCAATCATTGGTCCATATTCATCTTCAGATTTTTCATCTTCTGTGTCTACACTCTCATCTGTATCCCTATCATCACTTTCATATGGCTCATAACCCCCATCATCTTCCTCATCATATTCATCATCAACTTGCTCATCATGTATAGACAAGCTCTCACTCTCATTATTTCCCACTGACAGACTTAGTGCTCTACTACCAACACCAGATTCAATGTTTTGATCACTGTCACCTCCACTTGCACTCAAACTAACTACAATGCATTTCCTTGTTGTTTTAGTCCTAGACACTCTTCTCCTAAACAAGACTGAACCCTTGGAAGATTTTGAGGAATTAGAATTCTGCCCAACTCCATGCTCTCCAAGATTTATCATAGGTGGTACAATAGATTGGGTTAATGGTAGGTTGAGGTTCAGTATGTTGGTTGCTAATTTGAGTAGGCATTTGAGGTTGGGGTTCAAATTCAAAGTGAGGGATAGGCATTTCAACAAAAATAGGTTGTTCAGGCTGCCATGGGGTTGGAGAAATGTTGAACAAATTCTTTAAGGCACTCCCTCTCCCTCTCCCACTTCCCCTCCCCCTCCTGCTTCCCCTACCTCTTCCTCCACCCCCCTCAGCCTGAATATTTGCCCATGTTGCTTCCATATCAGTGTTTTGGGGTACATGAAACTCCATTTCAGGACTATTAGCTGGGGTTCATTTCAACATATGGTCTGAATATGTCTTTCATAATCTTCCTGGCTAACAACCTCAGCTTCAACGATTAGAATTTGCTTCTTTCTAGGTTTAAGTATAGGTCTCCTACTAGTCTCACCTGCATTGACAATTGGTTCTTACCTAACATCAATGACCTAACAATTGCCACCACCCAATGTCCTTCAATCCATCCCCAACCCATATATATATCTCCTTCTTCTCAGGTAAATTAGCAAACATTTTCATTAAATCAGCATCACTCTTTAGGTTAAGATGCTGCATTTTTTTTATATTATAAACATACTTAAAAGTGGGATTTTAGGGTGTTTCTATGTTCAATTTCATTGCTTTTTCCCAATATTCTACTATTAGATCTATCATATTAGCCTTATCAATATCATCAACTGTAATGGTAGCATCTTTACCCCTATACTGTAAATGTAACACAATTTTATCATCCATTCTGCACCAATGACACAAAAAAACCAACAAGCATAGCACATTTAAGAATTATACCCTAGAACGTAAAAAAACAAAGCATAACAATGTAGAATGCAAAAGAGAAGACATACCTTGCTCGATTTAAACTCAATATTGTCGATTTATCCAAAAGTTGATGAAAAATTTTATGAGCAAAATTAACACAAAACCCCAACAATTCTTCACGAAATAATCCCCAAAAATTCACCTAAAAATCTTGTAAAATTACCCAAATTGTTAAGTATGGTAATACCCTCCAGTACTCACTCTTTACTAAGAATAATCAAAGCTTGCAAATGAAAATTTATGATGTTCTTCGCAATTTTGCTCTTAGTTTATCAAATGAGTTCGTCAATATGATGATGGAAGTTTAAACATCAAACCCTTAAATCCTGATTAGACACAGTAGGTTGGGAGGAAATAAATAGGGGTATTTATGTCTTTTCGTGGCCATTTTGATTATAAAGAGCTAAACCATGATTAACACATTAATCTATTACTTATCTCATGTCACCATTAGATTACTTTAATAAATTTTTGATTACCATGGATAAAATCCTATTTTATTCTTTACCAAAGAGAAAAATTGAGAATACGATGTTATCGGAGAGAATATCCCAAAATAACAATAATCAATTATTATTTGTTTCTCTTGGTTCCTCTAAATTTTATTGTACTTTGTATTATTCTTTAATTACACAAAAATTTATTAGTTTATCTTCCCTCTTTGTTGAGCCCATATTATCCTAGAAGTCTAAGGGCCACAGTTACTAAGCACTTTAAGACCTAAAGGTAAGCAAGTAAGGCAAACATAAAGGAAACTGCTTGATTTGTGCAAATATAGCAAGAAGATTAATCAAGGTGTCAAATAGGAAGCAATGCTAAAAATAAAAATATCGAATCAATTAAGAGAATCAATCATGATTCTTCTCTCCCCACTTAAATATGGAAAACGTATATGCAACCCTAGAGGTCCCTATGTATAAATAGCTAAAGAAACCGTGTAAACTCATATGTACAAGAATACTCGAATATTACTCTAATAAAATTAGTACGAAGCCTGGTTATTCTGATCATTGTAACTGTCCTCACTCAGTATTGTCATCTATTTTCTTTGCTTATTTCTTTACATTTTATTTATCTTTTATGCTGTTGTTCTTTGTTAGTTTGATTGTCTTTGGCAGGAGAGTTTATTAATACCCCTAAAACCTTAAAAAGTTTCCTAGGACAACTCTTCCAAGATTTGTCCTAAAAAATTTGGTGCCCATCGTGGGGGTAATAATTAGTTAACATATGAAAAACTCTCCAAAAACCTATAAAGAACCTATACAAATCATATTTGGAAACCTAGTACCCTTCACAATAATTGAGATCAATGAGGGAATGAATGCATTCTGCCAAACCTTAGACAAAAAAAAAAAAGCCAGATCGAAACCCTACTGGACCAAAAGATCCACACTGAGGCCAGAATCACAACCCTAACTATACAAAACGAAGCCCTTCCAAGTTAGATGCATTATGTTGCTTCCAAAACAACCAACTCCAAAAAAAAAAAAAAAACGAAGGCCTAGCTATGCAACTTGACCTATCAAGAGCGTTCAACACCCTAAATGGTGGTGGAAAAGGTTCTAAAAATAGGGATGCGTCCCAGGATGAGGATTTCTTTGATGCGGGTACCCCACAGAGAAATATTGAGAAAGTTGTCAAGGAATACCTCAAGGCCTTTGAAGCAAAGATCGCAAAGATCCCTGGAGTACCAAAGCCAATGGAGGAAGAAGCTGTTGATGGCTATACAGAGTCACCTTTCTCACAAGAGATCGCCATGAAGGTTCACCACCCCAAATATAGCCATGTATGACGGCACTACAGATACTAATGAGCACGTGTCCCTCCACAAGCAAAAAAAGTTGACCTGGAATGTCAGGAAGGATGGAAAAATGGATAATCCACCTCAGTAAGTACGAAATCAGGTATGACTTCAGAATAGCAGTCAAGTCTCAAGCCTTAGAAGACTTTGTAGCGGACTTTAGCCTTACCCTAGAGCAAGATCGAGACACTACAATAAGTGATATCTCTACAAGAACCAAAAGCCATGCAAAAGTGGAAACTCCACACATATGGTGCAGTAAATAAACGCGGACTAGGCTGGGGAATAGTGTTGACATCCCCTCAAGGAGATAAGATTCCTCAAGTAGTAAGGTGCAACTTCAAAGCCACCAACAACGAGGTAGAGTACAAAGCACTAATTACTGGACTGACTATCACCAGAGACATAAAAATAAAAGACTTAGAGGTAATCTCAGATTCCCTTCTCATTGTCAATTTAATGGCGAATATGCAGCAAAAGACACTAAGATGGTAGCATATCTAGATTTGGCAAAGGAACTCATAGATGAGTTTTTGAAGAGTTCAAAATTGCACAAGTCCCTAGGAGTCTTAACATCGAAGCAGATTCACTAGCCAATCTTGGATCCAACATCAACGCAGATGAATTCAGAGCAATACCACTAGTACACATCATGTCTCCAGCAATAGAGAAAGACTATACAATGAACATTTACGAGATACAAAAAAATCCAACTAAAGAGGAAGACAGCTAGACCAAACCATTCAAAGAGTTCTTCGTAGACAACATAACACCAAAAGGGAAAGTGGATACATACGCATTTTCCATGAAGGCATCTAAGTATTGCCTCATCGACAACGTACTATTCAAGAAGTCAGCAGCAGGTCCATACTTAAGATGTCTAGAGAAAAATGAAATACAACAGGTGCTACAGTCCCTACACAATGAGGAATGCGGAAATCTCTCAGGAGAAAAGAACCTAGCCAACTTAGCATTTAGGATGGGATACTTCTTGCCCAATATGAGGAAAGACATAGTTGAGTTCACAAAGAAATTCTTAGCATGTTAAAAGCATGCACCCCTAACCCATTAAGCATCAGAAGAGCTACACCTGACGTTAACCCCATAGCCATTCATGAAGAAGGGAGTGAATATAGTCAAGCTACCATCCTTATCAGGACAAAGAATGTACTTTCTGGCAACGACAGAATATTTCTTTAAATGGACCGAAGTAGAAGCGTACAAGGACATCACGGATAATCATGTCATATCATTCATCAAGAGGAACATCTTATGTAGATTTGGAGTACCTTCAGAAGTCATTTTATGGATCCCAATTCATCAGCAAGAAAACAACAAAGTTCTGCAAGGAATGAAACATATCACTCATTACATCCATACCAAGGTATCCCCTAGCAAACAGACAAGTAGAGTTAAGAAACAAGGTAATCATCAATAACATGAAGAAAAGATTTGAAGGTGCCAAAGGAAAATGAGCTGAAGAATTTCCATCAATACTGCGAGTAGACAAGACAACACCAAAAAATGCAACAAGACAAACACCATCTTCCTTAGTATATAACTACGAGGTGTGATCCCTACTGAAGTTGAAGTCCCAACTGTGACATATGGGTTAATGACTGAAGAAAGAAATCACTCGAAATTGGCATACAATTTAGACACCGTCGAAGCAATTAGAGATGATGCCAAACTCAAAATGGCAACCTACCAACAATAGGTCGCGAGGAGTTTTAACAAAAATTTGAAAGCAAAAGGTTATAAAATAGGAGACTGGGTACTCAAAGGTGTACGAGAACACTAGGGAAGTAAATGCGGGAAAATTGGCTCCCAACTGGGAAGAACCGTATCAAATAATAAAGGTAGTGGGCAACGGGGCCTTTAAACTAAGCAACATGGAAGGAAAAGAAGTTCAACAAAGTTGGAACGCAACACACCTTAAGCTATACCACTTCTAAGGTATGCAAAAATTTAATAGAGCCCCTTCAATAAGGATCTCCAGAAAGGTACAACTTCTTCTCTACACTTAGTCTTTTATTTTTCTTATTGAACTACGAAAACTGACTTAAACATCGAAAGGTTGTGGGGGAAACCCACAACCACCCCTGACCATAACCTGCTTTGCATTGATACACAAGAAACGCAGATCAAGCGTGGAATTAACGGGCCCGTTCGGGCAGCCCAATTCCCGATCGATTACCATGCGTGATATTGCTGCCTCAGTTGCTGGAGTTTTTATTATTATTGGACATTGTTATAAAATTATAAAAGCCCACTACTGTGGATGTAGTACGCGGCTTTGGGTAGGGGTTAGAAGTTGATTGGGAGTAAAAAAAGTGTAAAACTTCTTTTTCCTTTCTTATTAAAGGAGGTAGCTTTTTACGTAGTAGTATTAGCTTAGTTTTAGTTTAGTTTTTGTTTTGTTCTTTTTATTAGTTTTGTTTTACTTTAGTTTTAATATATTGTTTTTACAATAGTTTTATAATTGCTTTTATTTTAGTATTTGCTTTTATCGATATAACCATGCTTTCTTAAATTGCTTTGATTAGTTTAGATTTAATTATGTGTGAGTAGTTTTATTTTAGGGTTGTGGGGATCCATGAATAATATGAAGCGATGATTTATTATTGTTGGTTGTTAATGTTGTGGGTTAATTTCCTATTGATTGTTATAATGCTATGCAATTAGATTACCGCTAGTTTAATTGTATGAGTTACGCAATATTAATTCGAGATTCGACAGATTAGAGTTGATATTAAGGCTTAATTTCAATAGACAGATTAATTTATAAATGGTTAAGTCAAGATTCGAGAGATACGATTTAATATGGCGAGGTTAATTCTGTGATTATAATACGTAGCGAAAGACCTTTATAATTTGGTTAATTTATGCATTGATAATTGATTGTTGTCTTTCATCCCAGAATATTATTTATTGGTGAACCTATGCTCTAGGCTTTGTTATATTGATATTCCCTTAGTTTTATTTGCTTAGTTTGATTAGATTCCTTAGATTAATTCACTAAAAATCACACTTGTTACTTGATAATTTAGATAATAATAATTTATTAGAAATAAAAGAACATTGTTTCCCTGTGGACTCGACCCTACTTCCCTATCTATTTTAGTTAGTGATTTTAGGAATTACTTTTGATTATGTGATACGACTAGATCCTGTCACAACCACAACATGTAAGCACAACTGCATCACACTTGCAGTACAACTGTAAATACAACTGTGATACACCGTGCACAACAAGCATAATAGCATGATAACTTGCAATATAAAATGAAACAAAGAAAAACATAAATTTATCTAGTTGCACAGAAGGCAACAAACACACAAACATCCAGTTGTACATAGGCAACAATAACATAAGTACTTAACAAAAACATAAAAGCATTGTTCAAAAACAATGTTTCCCTGGCCTGATGATATTCCTCCATGATTTCTAGACGAGCCTTGCTAAAATAGTAACCAGCCATGTCAAGAAATTCATTTACAGTAGCCTTTAAGATAGATTGCAATATCTCCAGCTCAGAACGGCACTCTTTATGCTTGAATCAGAAGCGGCCTTGAGCTTGTCAGACAAGGAATCACGCTCCCTCTTCATGGCCTCGAAGGCCTTACTGAACTCTGACACCTTGCCCAACGCTCCTAGACAAGACTAGAAGCACTACAAACATAACGAAGACAAATCAGTCAACTCGTTCTTGAATCCATTCTGAAAAAAAAAATTGATGAATAAACTATACCTGAAAAAGAGTTAGTAGCAGCCTCTTAAGAAAGGTTAGTGAAAGTCTTAGAGGATTAGCAGTCCTTGAAGAAAGAAAACAACAACTTGTCCACGTGAGGAGCAAGATTATCATAAGAGAAACTTTTAGCATCAAGATCAGTAGGGACATCTAGCTTATTTTTTACTCCTAACACACGAGGAGGAAACGGAGAAACCACTCTCACTTCAAGATTACCCTTCTCAAAAACAACAAACACATCCTCCCTAGACTTTAGAGCTTTCTATTTGATTCGCTCTAGAAGACGAGATGAACGAGGGGTAACAGAGTGCAACTTTAGTGACCTAGTAGTATTTACAGCAGCATATAGTAACACACTCACCAAACAAGGACACACAGGGAAAAACAAAACAAGCAACACAAAGCCACAAATACAGGCATACTAAAATCTTCCCAGACATGTCTAATACAAAACCAAGTACGAATAAACATCAAGGTAGCAGCGACAAAAAAAAAAAGAAATAAACAAAACATACCAGCAGACATGACTAGGGCAGCTTCACTTTCATAATTTCCTTCCTCCTTCGTCAGTGACGAACCCCTGACATCCTTGACATGAAACATGTTCTGAGCAGTGACATCGTCTTTTTAACACCGTGTTCAGCACCAGCAAACAATGCTTTCACCAAGTCACCCATCGTAAAACAAAAGAAATTAAAATAAGGAAAAATAGAGGAAGAGATAGAATTGCTTGTACTTGCAATCCGAATTTTGAAGAAGAAAGTAAAGTGATTTTACAAGAGCATGCAAGGCAATAAATATCCCAAGCAAAGCAAACCGCCAATGAGATATCAAGACACTTATCTTAAAATTGTTCCCCACTTTCTATTTTTGCAAACCGTTGTAGAATTTCCAAACTGAAGTCCAACGGCTTTAGGTAATTATCACCTTCAAAACTTGAACATAAAAATTAGGGGCAATTGTTGGGCTTACATTCTCCTAAAAGCCCAAAGGCCGTAGCTAGTAAGCACTTTAAGACCTAGAAGCAAGTAAGTAAGGAAAATACAAGGAAACGGCTTGATTTGTGCAAATATAGCAAGAAGATCAATCAAGGTGTCAATAAGGAAGCAATGCCAATAATACAAATATCGAATCAATCATGATTCTTCTCTCCCCACTCAATTATGGAAAACGTATATGCAACCCTAGAGGTACCTATGTATAAATAGTAAGGGAAACCATGTAAACTCATATATACTGGAATATTCGAATATTACTCTAATGAAATTAGTATAAAGCCTTGTTATTCTTATCATCGCAACTGTCCTCACTCAGTATTGTCATCTATGTTCTTTGCTTATTTCTTTACGTTTTACTCATCTTTTACGCTATTGTTCTTTGTTAGTTTGATTATCTTTAACAGGATTGATTATCAATACCCCTAAAACCTTAAACAAATACCTATAACAACCCTTCTAAGATTTGTCCTAAACATACTATCTCATGTTTTACTCTTTCTTTATCTTCCTTTTTTCTACTATTCCTCTCTTTCACCTAAATTTATAATTTATCACAAGTAATTTTATAAAAAAAAATGGTGGTATTGAATATAAGGGAGTAGTCAAATGTAAATTTTCTCAACTTTATTTAAAGTTGATTTTTTAATTAAAAAAAAAATTATTTTCAAAATTCATTTTTGACTTTTTCGTTGTTGTTTTAAAAGAAAGTATTTCATTACATTTACGTAGTATTTTATTATACTAATAAAATGCAATTTTTATTTAAAATGTTTTGATTTACAAAAAATAAAATCTAAGAACAATTCAAATACATAATAATACAATTCCTTAATTAAAAAACATATATTAGCAAAAAATTAACCTGTGCATCACACGAGCTAAATACTAGCATTGATATATGGGAGGAGTAGGAAATCTTCTTTCATCTCAATCTGTTTTATATTTATTTTGAGATAAAATTAATTAGATGCAAAACAAATTGGATGAAATAATATATAACCAACACATATATAAAGTAGTGTTCAAAAGAATTTATACATCCAAGTGGATGATTCGATCTTGAGGGCCCTTTACATCTTCAGCAATTATCGACGACCACCACATTGTATACAGTGGCAACAATTAAACTCATATCTATCAAACATTCAAACTCATCTCATGAGCCCTTCCCCCTCCGGGATTTTTTAAGCTTAATTTTGATGGGTCTACTTCTTCAAATTTAGCTATTGCTGATGTGGTTCTTTGTGATCTCTTAGGGAACCATATAGCTAGCCGCACTTATAATTTGGGTTCTTGCCCTGCCTTTTTGGCCGAAGCTATTGCTCTTTGTAATGGTCTTCCTTTTGTTGGGTTTCGTAGTGTCCGACACTACGTGGAAAAGAAACCCGCCCAAGACCTGCTCACTAATTAAAGCAACTAAACATGCAATCACATAATTAAACAACAAAAGAGAGAGAGTGATAAGACGATCTTACCCTCGAAGCGTGCTTCGGTCGATTACAAGCTCTTACATGAAAGCTTAACCTCGCACCCTCGACCCGAACCGAGCGGTCTTTATCCCGAAGGTTAGTTGGGACTTGACCAAATATAAACAAGATTATTACGAACTTAAAGGTTTTCTCACTTTCAAGGAGATGCCTTATAGAGTTCAACTCAAGTGATTTTTCCCAAACCCAAAACTTAGGTATTTATAGGGAAAGGAACCTTGATCTCCATTCTTCCATCAATGTGGGAGAATTGCATTTTCCCTCAATTAATTTTAATCAAAAACAAATTAAAATGCAAAGCAATCAACAAGCTCCAAGTGGCACATAGTGAGCAAGGGTTGGTGAGGACCACAAAAGGGTGGGGGGGGGGGACCAAAATCCCCTTGCTCCCCAAGCAAACCACCAAGCAAATGGTCCCCACCTAGACCGGGCTAACCAACGCACACTTGGTTGGCTGGCAGCCTGCCTTGGCTGCCAAGGCTGCCAGCTGGCGCCTAACACCAATGCTGGGTTGCCCAACCAGCTCGCACACGCATGCGTGCAGCAAGCAGGCCACGCATACGTTGCGGGCTGCTCCTGAGATGCGTTGCGCGTGTGCGAGAGTGCTGCGATGCGAGGCCCAGCCCCTTGTGGCTGATGCTGCTATGCTAGCACGTATCGCCACAGCACAGCACGCATAGCAGGCTGCTATGATGCTCGTGCTAGCGATGATGCGGCTGGTGCTGCTATGCTAGCAAGCACGCACAACCATGCCAACATAGTCACAACACACACATGCATGGCACGCAACTTGCGATGCTCGTGCAGTGCGATGTGCGTGTGCTGAGCAATGCTAGGCACGCTAGCACGCATGCGGTTGGTGACCTCGCCTAGCTTAACACTCGCATGGCTAGGCTAATGCGAGGCTACGGCTTGGCTGGAACTTGTCGCTTGCTTCATTCTACTTCTCGTCGAATTCTAAATTTGACTCGACTTACGATGCTCAATTTCGACGCTCTAAGCTTGATATCCGACGTCTTTGTTCGTTATACTATAATGACTCATCTAATCCTTCGGATTGATTTGTCGTCTCGGATCGGTTATTCGATTGGGGTGCGACCCGAAGGGTTCAGTCAAGATTAAGCCGTAACATTATTTATACATTAATATTACTGATCGGAAGCAGCCTCCACCTAGGCATTTCGATCACTTGATCTCACTGAAGAATTAGCTTTCTAATAATTTCGAACCCTCTATCGAAATAATATACTTGTTGGAAGGAAACCATTCCTTTCACTTTTAACTAGAGATCATAATATCTCTCATATTTTAATTGAAGGTGATAATCAAACTGTTATAAATATTTTATAGGGTAAGTTTAATTGCCCTTGGAAATTGGAGCTGCTCCTAGACGACATCAAAAACCTTCTAAAGTCTTTCGTGGTGTTTTACTTTCAGCACATCTACTATGAAGGAAATCGAGCAGCAGATTATGTTGCTTCTGTGGGATATTCTATTCCAACACAACTAGATATCGACCCTTTTATAGACAACACATTTTTTATTTTTTAATGTTTGATAAATTAGGTTACTATCTTGCGATCTTGTGAGAAGATGTTCCTGATTTCCCACAGTATTTTACTTCATTAAAAAAAAAAAAAAAAAAAAAAAAAAAAAAAAACATCATCCCATAAAAAAAATAAGATTAAAGAAGTTACATTAAGTAAACTTAGGTTGCGTTTAGCACCCGGCCTACCTAAGCTATTTCTATGTTTGATCTTAAATCTTTGTGTATCACCCCTTTATTTAACCATTTAATCTTTCTTCTAATAAATAACAACTTAAAATTCAAACAAATTAGGATGGTTCATAAATTGTATTTTATTATTTTAATACTAATGTTTAATTCAAAAAATCCATGATTATGGCGCTTTCTACTAGTACTAAACTTAAATGATCAAAATTGAAATGAATTAGTTTTATTAATTACTTTATTATTCATATTATTAAAAAAAAGTATTAATTTACCTATTAATATTAATTAAAATAACACTAATCATTAATGTAATATTAATTACTAATATTATAATAATTATAATATTAAAAATAATTATAATTTTTTTAGTATTAATTAGTAATAATAATAATAATTAATATAATAGTAAAAATATAATTATAATAGTAATAATAATAGTAAAATTAATAATAATAGTAATAGTAATAATAATAGTAATAGTAATAATAATAGTAGTAATAATAATAATAATAATAATAATAATAATAACAATAATAATAATTGTAATAATAATAATAATAATAATAATAATAATAATAATAATTTATTATTATTATTATTATTATTACTATTATTATTATTATTATTATTATTATTATTATTATTATTATTATTATTATTATTATTATTATTATTATTATTATTATTATTATTATTATTATTATTATTATTATTATTATTATTATTATTATTGAACTGAACTAAAATTACCTGAACTATTTAAAACACCTAAACTTAATGTAAAAAACCTAAATTGAACTTAACTAAAATTACCTGAACATAGATGACTTAAATTAAATGTAAAGAAGTCCAAAAAAACAGAGCCAAAATCACTTTACTCTTAGCTACGTCGTATTTGATTATTGAGAAAAGTGAAAGGAATAGTGTCCTTGTAACAAGTGTATTGTTCCAATTGAGGGTTCGAAATTATTAGAAAGCTAATTCTTCAGTGAGGTCAAGTGATCGAAATGCCTAGGTGGAGGCCGCTTCCAATCTGTAATATTTATGCATAATTAATATTACGGCTTAATCTTGACTGAAACCTTCGAGTCGCACCTCAATTGAATAATCGATCCGAATCGACGAATCAATCCGAAGGATTAGATGAGTCATTAGAGTATTACGAACAAAGACGTCGGATATCGAGTTTAGAGCGTCGAGACCGAGCGTCGCAAGTCGAGTCGAATTTAGAATTCGACGAGACGTGAAATCAAGCAAGCGACAAGTTTGAGCCTAGTCGTAGCATCGCATTGGCCTAGCCATGCAAGTGCTAGTCTAGGCGGAGGTCACCAACCCATGCGCATCATGGGTGCCTAGCATCCCCTAGCACACGCACATCGCATGGCACAAGCATCGCAAGATGCGTGCATGCGTGTGTGTGGTGTAGCTGTGCATGCATGGCTAGGCGTGCTAACATAGCAGCGCTAGCCATCGCATCATGTTGAGCATGGCCATGCACAGTCCGCAAGCATTGCAATTATGGTGCGTTGCGTGCTTGCTAGCTTGCTAGGCCAAGCACCCAGCCCATCGCTAGCACGAAGCATCGCACATGCTAGCAGCGTGCTGCACATGCAAGTGCTAGGCTGTGCGTGCTTGCTAGCCAAGCTGGGCCAGGCATTGCTGCATGATGTGCTTGCGTGTCAACGTAGGGGCACCAAGCAGCAGCACGCTATGCGTGCTAGGCATCGCATAGCAGCAGCCCAGCACCTCGCATAGCAGCGCATAGGCATCAACCCAGCATGCGTGGCTTGCTAGCAGCACGCATGCATAGGGGTGCTGGCTGGAAAGCCCAGCCTTGGTGCTAGGCACCAACTGGCAGCCTTGGCAGCCAAGGCAAGCTGCCAGCCAGCCATGTGGCATGGACAGCCGGTCAAGGAGGGGACCAAATGGGTGGTGCTTGGCTTGGGGAGCAAGCTGATGAGTTGGTCCCCCCTTGGTGGTCCTCACCTACTCTCTCTCCGTCCTTGTGCCACTTGTAGCATGTTGATTGAATTGCATTTCATTTTGTTTTTGATTAAAATAAAATAGAGGAAAATGCAAATCTCCCACATTGATGGGAGAATGGAGATCAAGTCTCCATTCCTTATAAATACCCACGTTTTGGGTTTTGGGAAGAACACTTGAGTGGAACTAAAACGACATCTCCTTAGAAAAGTGAGAAATCCTTAAGTTTGTAGTACTCTAGTTTTTATTGGTCAAGTCCCGACTAACCTTCGAGACTAACACCGTTCGGGTCGGGTCGAGGGTGCGAGTCGTAGGAGGCCGTCACACTTACGAGGCTCGGGCTTTAAAGTAAGAGCTCGTGAATCGAGCGAAGCACGCGTCAAGGGTAAGAATGTCTTTTCTCTTTCTCTCTTTTATGTTGTTAATTATGTGATTTAATATTTAATTGCTTTAATTAGTGAGCGGGTCTTGGGCGGATTTCTCTTCCGCGCAGCGTTGGACGCTACAAAACCCAACAGCGGTATCAGAGTCACGCTCACTTTAATTATTGTAACTAATAATTTATTGAGGTGATTTAAAATGGATTTAAATTCTTGTTTTGCTTTCTAATTTGATTAGAAGCTCGTTTTAATTAGTTTTAATCTCGTATTTTACTAATTTTGGCTTACGAACCCAGATTTTGACTCAAAAATAGTGATTTTTGGGTGGAATCGATGTTGTAAATCATTTTTTACCCTTTCTCTTGGGCTGTCCAAAAGCCAAAATCCACCCAGAAACATGTTTTCCGAGGGGTTTTTCGTTTTTGACGGAAAATTTTAAATCTTTAAACCTTGATTAATTATGGTTTGTTAAAGGTAGATTAAATGTATGGTTGCATCACTAATCTACTGCAATTATAAACCTTATTAAGCATGTTTATGAAGTCATAATTAGTGCTTAATTTTGTGAGTTCATTTTTCACATAAATTTGAAATTTTCACATTTTTGCAAATAAATTGCTTCAAGTGTGAATGTTTATGGTGAACTTGTAATTTTGAGGTCCCTAATTTTTTAAAAGATCCAATCATTAATTGTTTATTTGGTTGGAACTTTGATTGCTAAATTTCATGTTGAACTAATTTTTGGATTTAATCATTTTGAGTTGATTAAAGTCCTAAAAGTTCAAAACTTGTTGTTGAAATTTGATTAATCTTCATATTGGAAGATGTATTTTTTCAATTATACACAAGTTATTGTTGGAAATTTTTCATTGGATGAAGGGTTTTTTTTTCCAACCCCTTAATTTTGTCAAATCTCATTATTAATTTATATTTGATTAAATTAATTAAGAGTGTAGCCCTAAAATTTTGTAGCATCAAGATAGACCTAAATTGATTTAAAGAATGGTTCTTGAACAATTTAGGCTTGTGCACTATTAAAATTGAATTTAATTAAGTTGAACTTATTTAATCTTTCATTTTGCTCTAAATTGATTCTAAAATAAATTTAGAATTAATTTTATGTCACACATATATCGGGATTAAAATCCCGAGATAAAAGCACGCAAATCGAGGTAAAATCACCAAAGCGCCACCAAGGCTAGCCGGGCTGCTCACGCACCCCACATGTGGCTGCCTAGGTGCACATGGTGGTGCTCCTACCTCAACATGGTGCTGTTGTGTGGCGGGCTGGGAGGGTACACTGAGTGCGTGCTGCTGCGTGGTGCGTGGCTGCTGGACGTTGCTCGCAAGAGTTGCTGGCCAGCAAGGCAGCGAGCCCCAGCAGGCCCAGCCACACACTGCCAGTGCCAGCACGCACGCTGCAATGCTGCTGGTGCCAGCAGGAGAAGCGTGCCTTGCTAGGCAAGCATGTCTGCGCCCAAGCACGCACAAGTCGGAGCCTTGATGCCTAGCAAGCCTAGCCCCATGGCTAGGATGCTAGGCACTCGGTTTTAGTGGGCTGATTTTATGCTACGTGGGCTATGTATTTTGCGAATTTTGTCGTTTTAATTATTTTAACGAGGTTAGGCCTCGATTCTTCCGGCTCTTGCAAAAATAATTTTGACAAAATTTGGGTTAACCGGCTTAATTATTTGGATTAATTAAGTTGGATACGGAATTTAGTGGGAGCTTCGTTAATTGCATGAACTAATTGCGTCTTAATCACATAAAATATTTAACAACTTTAATTAGTAAATAGGCACGTTAATTGGATTAACCACCTAAGTTAGTTACTAGTTTGCGCGTGTTATGCATTGTTACTTGTTTATCATTGTAAAATGCATGGGTCATTCACATATAGTGAATGGATGAATGGAATGTATATTGTTTCACAAGTTTTGTGAAAATGGCAACTAGTGGGGCCCGACTAGGATAGCAAATACGGACTGCGATCCGTTATGTATTATTTTTGTAAATCTAAATACGGTCTGCGTACCGTTGCGTATTTTTGTACCTTAATATTTAGATTATTCCTAGTCGAAGTAGCTAGTAGATGCATAGTTGGCGGAGATGTCTCGAAGACGGCGTTTCTAAGAAGACAAGCCAAAGATGTTGCATCGGAGACCCTTGAAGATTTGAAGATTTCAAGGGGTCATGCTAGTTGTCAAATGCATCTTATACTTATAACTTATATATATATTGTGTTTATATATGATTGAATTGTATGATAGATGCATGTTTAGGATTTCAAATGTTGCGATGATTAATTAAGTTCACTTAAATCAACCAACATAGAAACCCTAGGTCCCTATAATATTGAGCCAAATTTGTCATTCCATGAAAGACACTTACCGAACTAATGCGCGTGGTGATGGGCTACGCCAAAGCGAGGCATCACCGCTTCCTTAAGAACGTAAGGTATACTAGGTATACAAGTCGTCTTGGTTAAGCTCAACGATATCAGTAAGGAGTCCTTAGATGTCGTGGCAATAGAGATAAAATGTCAAGGACGCATTAGATGCAACGTTTTATCGAACCAAGAGTAGCTTAGAGCTATTAGCAATTGGATTGCTTACCCTAAAATATTAAGTGTTAAAACAAGCCAAAGCATGCTTAATCACTTTTTGATTTTTGGGATCTTGGAATCATTTTATTCTCATCTAAAAGGGACTAATTTTAATGCGTGGATAAAATGCTCAATAAGATTGAAAATTTGCATGAACGCTTTAAATTTCAAACTTATTGGTTTATTTTCATTTCAAATTCTTTGAATTGTAGAAACATGTCTGCATGTAACTCAAAAAACAACTCTATGTGCCCGGAACTCCCCGAAAAGTTGTCTTTTAGCCTTAACTTGGTCAACTTCAAGTGATGGGAGGAGGAACTAAGAAAAACTCTTCGGAATTGTTCCTTGGAGTACACTCTTGATACTCCCATTCCAAGATTCTTCTCTAAGGGAATCATGAGCGATGAGGCTCATGATAAATGGTCTTCCGATTGCAAGAAAGTCACACATCTAATGGCTAATTCTATCCCGGAAGATTGGAAGGAAAAGCTCTCCTTCTATTTTCTGGACATATTTTGTTAAAACACTTGAGGATGTTGTCAATGTAAGATTCACCAAGAGTGACAATGGCAACTATGATGGACTCGTGTTTGATTTGACTAGGTCACTCTCAAACATGAAGATAAAGCCACCGGATGTCGGTTGTCTTGCTAAGGAAAGGCGTCGGCTTTGGTCAAGGGTCTACAATACTAAATTGAGACCCAGTATGCCCCTCCGACCTCATGTGCTTGGAATGACTAGGCTCTTCAAGCACATGCAGCTTCTCGGAATATCATTGGAGGATGAGATAGCGGGACATATCTTGCTTGCTTCACTCCACTCGGGCTATAATGCACTTAGAGTGAATATAGCTACGGGAAAGGAGACACGCTCTTTAAGAGAGGTGGTTCAATTTCTTAGCCGAGCCACCTCATATGGAGCGACCGAAAGGCCCTTGAGAGCAAGGAAGAGGGAGTTCAAGAACAAGGCGAAGATGCGATGCTTCTATTGTGGTGGGCAAGGCCACTACAAGAGGGATGTGGCATCTGCCTCAGGTATCTTCATTAACACTTGTGTATAAAGCTATTCATAGGTATTGGATACCATGTGTAACTCACTTTATGTTTCCTTTTCAGGAACCATGTGAGAGGGCTTCACAAGTGGATGTACAACGACAAGCTGACGACAAAGATGGTCTTTCGATCGTGCTTGTAGGCACATTTATTTTGTCTATGGCTTGTAATTAAACAATGGTTGTTTCTCATGCTTTTGAACATACTTTTAATCTATAATGTTGGACACCAAGTTACTTTGATCACAAGACTTAATCAATGGTTGGTTTTTTGAAATGTCTTGGTTATATGCTCTATAAAATTGCATGTTTTACATATGTTTAGACAAACTAGTGATACCGCTAAAAGAACTAAGACTATTGAGTCGAATCAAACCTACTTGTGCCATTGTCGTCTTGGC
Source organism: Chenopodium quinoa (assembly GCF_001683475.1). Classification (NCBI taxonomy): domain Eukaryota; kingdom Viridiplantae; phylum Streptophyta; class Magnoliopsida; order Caryophyllales; family Amaranthaceae; genus Chenopodium; species Chenopodium quinoa. The sequence goes on from NW_018742951.1 coordinate 4,756,532, forward strand.
CACATAAACATCAAACACATCAAGAAACTTATTCAAGAAGGTGTTCTTGACTTATTCGACTTAGAGTTGTTTGAGAATTGCGAAGGATGTCTATTAGCACTAGGCGAAAAACCCCAATCCCCACCGGTTCAAACCATACATTCCCCACCGGTTTTGAACCGGTTTTGATTTGGGGGGTGCGAAATCCCAAAAGATTTCCCACCGGTTCAAAACCGGTGGCAAAAACAATTTTTCCCACCGGTTTTGGAGTGAACCGGTGGCAAAAGCTTCTGAATTATGTTATAGTTGAGCACTTTTCCCACCGGTTTTGGGGTGAACCGGTGGCAAAACCTTGACTTTTCGCAGCAGTTTACACATTGAACCGGTGGGAAAAGTTAGCCCGCCAGTTTTGAAAATTGTTTTGGCCACCGCTTCAATGTGTAAACCGGTGGGAAAACCTGTTTTTTTTTTATTTTAAATTTTTTTAATAATTAAAAATAATTAAATACCTGCACATCCTGTATTAATTCTGCCATTAATATATATTATAATAACAGTAATAATAATAATAATTATTATTATTACCCGTATTATTATTATTATTATATTATTATTAAAAATACTAATAATATAATAATTTTACATTAAATTGGAATAATAACAACAATACATAAATATTAATTAATAACCGTAAATGCGATACAATGAAATGTCATATAGCTTTTACAACTCATTCATTAAAAGGTGTTATATTTACAAACTATACTAATAATTAATGTATAAGTTAACAAGTTCAAATTAAATTATATGTGATGAAAGACGCTAACATGTCTCGAACTTCATTCAGCTCTTTGCTTGTCAATGGACCTCCTTTCTGTACCTTGCAAAACTTGGATAAACAAAAATGATGTTAGCTAGAATTAATTACTTAAGTTATGTACGTAAAAATACATTTACAATTTAAGTTAGGCAAAAATTTAATACATAGTACTATATGATCACTACTTGTATGCCTATTTTCTATATTTTTAATCAAATTAGCTCATTCTTCCTCTTAACATGTCATTCTTTCCTAGTTAGAGGCAGCTAAGGCTTGAAATCACATTAAAAGAGCATTTGAATGGTTTTTGGACGCAATTTCATTTAAAATGGCCGAAATAAGGCCTATATCACTACTTGTATGCCTATTTTCTATATTTTTAATCAAATTACCTCATTCTTCCTATTTACATGTCATTATTACCTAGTTAGAGGCAGCTAAGGCTTGAAATCACATTAAAAGAGCATTTGAATGGTTTTTGGACGTAATTTCATTCAAAATGGCCCGAATAAGGCCTATATCACTACTTGTATGCCTATTTTCTATATTTTCAATCAAATTACCTCATTCTTCCTCTTAACATGTCATTATTACCTAGTTAGAGGCATCTAAGGCTTGAAATCACATTAAAAGAGCATCTGAATGGTTTTTGGACGCAATTTCATTTAAAATGGCCCGAATAAGGCCTATATCACTACTTGTATGCCTATTTTCTATATTTTTAATCAAATTACCTCATTCTTCCTCTTAACATGTCATTCTTACCTAGTTAAAGGCAGCTAAGGCTTGAAATCACATTAAAAGAGCATTTGAGTGGTTTTTGGACGCAATTTCATTCAAAATGGATCGAATAAGGCCTATATCACTCCTTGTATGCCTATTTTCTATATTTTGAATCAAATTACCTCATTCTTCCTCTTAAAATGTCATTATTACCTAGTTAGAGGCAGCTAAGGCTTGAAATCACATTAAAAGAGCATCTGAATGGTTTTTGGACGCAATTTCATTCAAAATGGCCCGAATAAGGCCTATATCACTACTTGTATGCCTATTTTCTATATTTTTAATCAAATTACCTCATTCTTCCTCTTAACATGTCATTCTTACCTAGTTAGAGGCAGCTAAGGCTTGAAATCACATTAAAAGAGCATTTGAATGGTTTTTGGACGCAATTTCATTCAAAATGGCCCGAATAAGGCCTATATCACTACTTGTATGCCTATTTTCTATATTTTTAATCAAATTACCTCATTCGTTCCTTTTAACATGTCATTCTTACCTAGTTAAAGGCAGCTAAGGCTTGAAATCACATTAAAAGAGCATTTAAGTGGTTTCTGGACGCAATTTCATTCAGAATGGATCGAATAAGGCCTATATCACTCCTTGTATGCCTATTTTCTATATTTTTAATCAAACATTAATGTAAAAGGTGTTATGACTATTAATTGCATGTTTGACTTAGGTGTAGAGTCTTATATTGTTAACTGATGAGTTATTGTATATAAATTCAACATTATTGTGACTGGTTTTTTCTGTGTTAATTAATTTCACAAGGATGTTGAATACAGGTAGTAATTATAGTAAAAGGCGTGGGCGTGAGCCTTTGATACAAGGATCTTCATTGATGATGATTGAGGCAAATGCTTGGGCGAATACTATGTCAGCTAGCTTTGAAGGGGCATATTTTCATTTTGTATTTTCTAAATCCTATCATTCACAGGGAATTATTGTATGTCTTGTTTGTACACCTTTTCACAAATCTTTTTTTAAAACCCAAACCCAGGATTAAAGAAATAAACAAATAATTATCCAAACTGAGCAAAGCCAAAATCAGCAAAGAGCTCAAAACCAATACAGAAACAAAAAAGTATCACACCACACAAAAAGCAAGAATATGTACCTCTAGCAGCCTGGGGAAGACACCAACAAAAAAATAAAGGCCGAAAACTACAGCAAAGTGACCTGAACAAAGTCCAAACACAACATGAGTACACCAACCAAAATACTACTCACAAAACCACAGAACCTTGCAACTCAATAAAAAGAAAACAATAACAGCTCCATTGGAAATACTACATTGGCCTCTTCTATTCCCCAACAGCATGCAAAAACATACATCATGAACACCAACATTCAAACCTTCTTTTTTTCAAACACACAACATCAACAATTCAAGATACTAAGTTCAAAAATCCAACATCAAACAACCAACTACTTTCAACCAACTCCCTTATTAACACACAACATAACATTGATTCATTTATTCAACATAACACACCCTCTACACCCCTGCTTCAATTCAATCCCTACCACCATCAACAACCACCTCAACAGCCACCAACAGCAGCCACCATCAACAACCACCATCACATATAATAATAATAATAATAATAATAATAATAATAATAATAATAATAATAATAATAATAATAATAATAATAATAATAATAATAATAATAATAATAATAATAATAATAATAATAATAAAATAATAAAAATAAAAAAAAAACCGAAAATCAAACGTCAATTGAATAAACGAAGAATTCAAATATGAAATTGAAAATAAATCAACGAATAACCCTAGAATGCGAAGGATTAAGATGGATTAAGAGCAAACATTACCTCGACGCTGCTTCAATGGAGGTGAGAAAACTCAAATTCGGCTTCAATGGAGGCGAGGAAGCTCAGATTCGGCTTCAATGGAGGCGGAGATGTTGCTTCAATGGAGTGCGAAGGCGAAGGTGTTGCATGCTTCAATGGAGTGAGAAGGCAAAGGTGCTGCTTCAATGGAGTGAGAAAGCTAGGGCAAAGACGAAAGAAAGAAAGAATAGAACAGGGAAAAGGAGAGGGAAAATTAGAATAGAATGGAACAGGGAAAACACAAAAGAAAGAAAGAAGAAGGAAAATACCAGGTTTTTTTTTTAAAATTTGCCACCGGTTTGAACCGGTTCGAAAAAAGCATTCCCCACCAGTTTGGTCTGAAACCGGTGCGAAATCCCTACCACCGCTTTTTTGAAATATATGATTTGGCAACGGTTCAACAGGATTCGGTGGGAAAAGTATTATCCCCCATCCCACCCATATCTTTTCCCACCAGTTTTCAAGAACCGGTGGGAAAAGTGCGCTGCGGAATTCATTTTTTCTACTAGTGTAGACAAGATGATAAAGCAGCCATTCTCCAAGTTGGGAGAAAGGGCTAGTGACTTATTAGGTCTAATACATACGGATGTATGTGGACCAATGAGTTCACCTACAAGGAATGGTGGTTGATGTTTCATTACCTTCACGGACAACTATAGTAGATATGGCTATGTCTACCTTATGTCAAACAAATCTGAATTTTTTGAGAAATTCAAAGAGTTTCAGAGTGAGGTTGAAAATCAGCTTGGCAAGAAAATCAAAGCACTTTGATCTGATCGAGGTGGCGAGTATTTGAGACATGAATTCGACGATCACTTGAAAGAAAATGGTATTCTTTCGTAATTGACACCTCGCGGAACTCCACAATGGAACGGAGTGTCCGGACGGAGGAATCAAACCTTGTTAGACATGGTTCGATCAATGATGGGTCTTAGTGAACTTCCTATCTCTTTCTGGGGACCCGCACTTCTAACCGTAGCACTAACACTGAACCGTGCTCCGTCAAAAGCTGTCGAAAAGACTTCATATGAATTATGGACAAAGAAACCTCCACGGTTGTCTTTTCTTAAGATTTGGGGTTGCGAAGCATATGTCGAGAGATTAATTTCTGACAAACTTCACCCAAAATCTGATAAGTGTTTCTTTGTGGGCTAACCAAAAGAAACCAAGGGGTATTACTTCTACAACAAATCCAAGAACATATTGTTTATTGCTCGTGATGGTGTCTTTTTGGAGAAGGAACACCTTTCCAAAATGACAAGTGGGAGAAAAATCGAACTCGACGAAGTTCGGAGGTCGAGCAACAAAGTCAACCTGACAAAACTGACAATTAAAGTGCTTTAGAAGCAGCTAATCACATTGGTCAGAGTCAAACGACAATGCAGATGCTCAACCTATTACCTTGCCTAGGTTGCAACGGCCAAGATCTCAACTAGACAAATACCTTGGTATTGTCTTAACCGAAGATCAAGACATCCTAGTTATGGAAGGAGATGAGCCAGTGACATACAAACAAGCTATGATGAGCCCAAACTCTGCAAAATGGCAAGATGCCATGAAATCCGAGATGGACTCGGTATTTGAAAATCAAGTCTGGGACTTGGTTAATTTGCCCGAAGGTTACAAACCTGTCGGTTGCAAATGGATTTTCAAGTTGAAAACTGACAAAGATGGAAATGTATCTGTATACAAAGCTAGACTGGTGGCAAAAGGTTACAAGCAAATTCACGAAGTTGATTGTGATGAAACCTTTTCGCCAGTTGCAATGCTTAAGTCCGTCCGGATTATCCTAGCGATTGCTGCGTATTACGATTATGAAATATGGCAAATGGATGTCAAAACCGCCTTCCTTAATGGGATTTTGGAAGAAACTGTGTATATGACACAGCCGGAAGGTTTTGTTGATCCAAGCAATGCTGGAAAGGTATGCAAGCTTAAGAAGTCCATTTATGGACAAAAGTAGGCAAGCAGAAGTTGGAATTTGCGATTCGATGAAGCCATTAGTAAGTTTGGTTTTATCAAGAATCCAGATGAGTCTTGTGTTTACAAGAAGGTTAGTAGGAGTGACATCGCATTCCTAGTCTTATATGTCGATGACATATTACTCATTGGAAACAACACTAAACTGTTAGAGTCCGTAAATGGCTGGCTTGGTAAGTGCTTTTCAATGAAGGACTTGGGAGAGGCACGGTACATATTGGGCATCAAGATCTAAGAGGATGATTGGATTGAGCCAAAGTACTTATATTGATAAGGTACTGGCACGATACAACATGGAAGGGGCCAAGAGAGGGCACCTACCCATGTCCCATGGCATAACTCTCAGCAAGAAGCAGTGTCCACAGACACCTGATGAGCGAGAGAGGATGAGTCAGATTCCATATGCTTCGCTTATTGGATCGATCATGTATGCCATGATATGTACTAGGCCGGATGTATCGTATGCCTTGAGTGTTACGAGCCGATACCAATCAGACCTAGGAGAGGCACATTGGACTACGGCCAAGAATATCCTAAAGTACCTAAAAAGGAACAAGGATAAGTTTCTGGTCTATGGTGGCTGTAATGATTTGGTTGTTGAAGGTTATACTAACGCGAGCTTCCAGACTAACAGAGACGACTCCAAGTCGCAGTCAGGGTACATATTCTGCCTAAATGGAGAAGCGTTTAGTTGGAAGAGTGCTAAGCAAAGCACCACTTCAAATTCTACAACTGAAGCCGAATACTTGGCAGCTTTGGAAGCAGCTAAGGAGGCAGTTTGGATTCGTAATTTCATTAGTGAACTTGGTGTTGTACCCTCCATCAAGGGTTCGACAGACCTCTATTGTGATAACAATGGAGCTATTGCTCAGGCTAGGGAGCCAAGGGAACAACAAAAGGTCAAACATGTCAAGCGGCGATTTCACATGATAAGGGAATGGAAGTCCGAGGGTGAAATCAGAATTTGTAAGATCGGAACGGACAACAATGTAGCCGATCCATTAACTAAACCTTTGCCTCAAGTGAAGCACAACAAGCATGTTGAGGCAATGGGGATCAAGCATGTTGGAGATTGGCTTTGAATTCCCTGTATATGTTTTTTAATTAAACTTGATGTTTTAATGTAAAACACTTTGTTGAACCATTCAATTTTGGAGCAATTAGATTTTCAGCAAATTTATTATTACTCCATTTCTATTTAATTGTGGTTTAAAATTAAATAATAAGTCCATTCGATTAATGAGAATATTCAAAATAGGGTATCAAGACCATGTCTTTGATAAAGAAACACCTGTTAAGTGAACATTGAATATTTTAATCGAAAATCATCCCTAATCAAGGTCATTTAAACGATGGACGATTAATGACCACTTGAGATTAGTGTGTAGTATGATTTATAGCACCGTTTCTTGTGCTACGAGGACATGATTGTCATAATTCATTTGCACGGGTACTAGTTTGGAACTGTATCGGATCGACCTATGAGAATACTTTCGGAGATATAAAATCATCATAAGTATATTTCTCATTATATCCATCGGAGCCTTTTTCCTCGACCATGAGTATTGCAAGTTCTCTTGTTTGAGTACTAGTCATTTTGATGTTGTCAAACGTCTTCCGTAAATGGGGATTATAACGGCAACACTCAGGCGACTAGGTCCTCTTAGTAAGGGAAGCTTACAGTACAAGACTGGGAATGTCCCCCTATTAACAATAGGGAATATGTCTTTATTGTTTACAAGGCCTCTCAAAGAGCGAGACTGTGAAAATGCATGGCAGTGCTCAAATGGATTTTAGAAATCATCTGTTTATTGATAGTCAAACTCGAGAATCGAGAAACACTTCTAGACATAATAAGGATGACGAAAAATATTACCTTATAGTTCATGAAGAGACATTAAGCGACATAGGAAAAGGGCTTTACACTAGTTGCACACTTGTCCGGAAGGACAAGAAGGAGATTGAATGGAATGGTGTCCTTCCAACAAGTGTATATTTCTGATAGAGGGTTAATCTTGATTGAACCCTTCGGGTCGCACCCCAATCGATTAACCGATCCGAATCGAAGAATCAATCCGAAGGATTAGATGAGTCATTAGAGTATTATGAACAAAGACGTCGGATATCGAGCTTAGAGCGTCGAGACCGAGCGTCGCAAGTCGAGTCGAATTTAGAATTCGACAAGACGTGAAATTAAGCAAGCGACAAGTTTGAGCCTAGCCGGCGCCGTAGCCTCGCATTGGCCTAGCCATGCAAGTGCTAGTCTAGGCGGAGTTCACCAACCCATAAGCATCATGGGTTCCTAGCATCCCCTAGCACACGCACATCGCATGGCACAAGCATCGCAAGATGCGTGCATGCATGTGTGTGGTGTGGCTGTGCATGCATGGCTAGGCGTGCTGATACAGCAGCGCTAACCATCGCATCATGCTGGGCATGGCCATGCACAGCCCGCAAGCATCGCAAGCATGGTGTGTTGCGTGCTTGCTAGCTTGCTAGGCCAAGCACCCAGGCCATCGCTAGCCCGCAGCATCGCAAGGCTGGGCCTTGCTAGCACGAAGCATCGGACATGCTAGCAGCGTGCTGCGCATGCAAGTGCTAGGTTGTGCGTGCTTGCTAGCCAAGCTGGCCAGGCATCGCTGCATGCTGTGCTTGCATGCCAGCGTAGGGGCACCAAGCAGCAACACGCTATACGTGCTAGGCATCGTATAGCAGTAGCCCGACACCTCGCACAGCAGCGCATAGGCATCAGCCCAGCATGCGTGGCTTGCTAGCAGCATGCATGCATAGGCGTGCTAGCTGGATAGCCAAGCCTTGGTGCTAGGCGCCAGCTGGCAGCCTTGGCAGCCAAGGCAAGCTGCCAGCCAGCCATGTGGCATGGACAGCCGGTCAAGGAAGGGACCAAATGGGATGGTGCTTGGCTTGGGGAGCAAGGTGAGTTGGTCCCCCCCTTGGTGGTCCTCACCTACTCTCTCTACCTCCTTGTGCCACTTGTAGCTTGTTGATTGAATTGCATTTTATTTTGTTTTTGATTAAAATAAAATAGAGGAAAATGCAAATCTCCCACATTGATGGGAGAATGGAGATCAAGTCTCCATTCCCTATAAATACCCAAGTTTTGGGTTTTGGGAAGAACACTTGAGTGGAACTAGAACGGCATCTCCTTAGAAAAGTGAGAAAACCTCAAGTTCATAATACTCTAGTTTTTATTGGTCAAGTCCTGGCTAACCTTCGGGACTAACACCGTTCGGGTCGGGTCGAGGGTGCGAGGCTCGGGCTTTGAAGTAAGAGCTCGTGAATCGAGCGAAGCACGCGTCAAGGGTAAGAATGTCTTTTCTCTTTCCATCTTTTATGTGATTAAATATTTAGTTGCTTCAATTAGTGAGCGGGTCTTGGGCGGGTTTCTCTTCCGCGTAGCGTTGGACGCTACGAAACCCAACAAAAAGCTAAATAAAATTGATACCATGCATGCATGTATCAATGTATTCAAGCGAAATAATAAAAAATAATAATCAGTTTTAACTATGTACAGTGTATATTTCTACGTAATGACATGACCTTATTTTCAAAAGTATTATACATGTATAAAATTACATTTGAATCCTTACTATATCAAACCAATAAATGTGCTCATCACAAAGTAGACTCAATTCGACGTAATTAAGAGTATAGCATATGAGGGCAAGCCTCAAGCCAGCATGCAGCTTGTTGGTTCTACCAAAGGGAAAATACTCGAATTTCAAATCCCAAAAATCCTCTTAAAATGTGCGTGGATAAATCTCGAGAATAATCCTCCAAATGCCTTGGAATTGTAAAAATTATATAATTAAATGTGATTTATTCTAAGCTATCTTCCATTTTTATGTCTTTCCCCATGAAAATATAATAAAACAACTTGAATAGGTAATGTAAATTAGTAGTACTTTATTTATAAAAAAATAAAAAAAAATAAAAAAGTTGATTGACTCTTTTGTTGCTTCAAAAGGTCGAGACCGTTTAGATATATGTTGGAATTAGGTTGGATTAGAATATTCATGACATACTAAGGTTGTAATGTTATCCTTATTATGAGAAAATCTTAAATCAAGGAACATGATTTCTTTTGATCCTTATTAAACCACGTCCAAAGATTTTATTTGGACACTACAAAATTTATTCATGTTTTTCAATCCGATCCAGATGTTTAATGTTCCTTTATTTCATGGTTTACATGTGATTGGAAATCCAGGTCGGCTTATAGCTGGTGTGATAGCATTTCACAGTGTAAAATGTTGTCACATTATAAAACCAACTTCGGTTAACAGTTAGTAATTTATTTTATTAATTAACCAATTCAAGTTGTACTTAATTAGATCCGTCTTAAACCTAAAATTTCGATTTTTTGCCCTCATTTTGGATTAAAATTATTCGGGTTACAAATCTGATATAGTTTTCTGATTTTTGTATAATCTTATCCATATTTAACTTTCAGGAAATTTTTATCCGTTCCTTTGAGAATTTTTTTTTGACTTCTTGCATCTTTTGTTTTATTCCTTTATTTAAAACGAAATCTTGCCACAATACCTTCACATGTCCTTATGATATACACTCCCCTAACATAGCTTTGTTTTGTCACAGTTGATGACATACATAAGGAGCCCTCTCCCCATTTGATCAATGTGGTCGTGAACTCGTGTCCAATGTAAATGACTCACTCTTCCCCTTTATGTTGGTTTGTATAGAAATGGAGACCAGAGGGCCGAAATTCTCCTATAATAGGTTTTCCTTATTTTATACATACATATCTCTCTCTCTCTCACACAAAAACTTCTCCATATCAATTACGTACGTATATTATCATTGTAGGATATATATAAGATGAAGCCAATTTAGTTTTATTTGCTTGGCTCTTTTGTTACTCCAAAAGATCGAGAGTGTTGTCACCACTCTTTGGCTAGAATCCTCTCGTAATATATTTTGACGTACTAGGTTTTAATATTGCCTTGTCAGAAAATCTTGGAACAAAAGGAACGTGATTTTTTTCCCTTATAAAATATTTATTTGGACATGGATATTATTCTTAGTTTTGAACATAGATGTTTATATTATCCCTTCAAATGGTGGTCGTCATGAGTCAAAATTATTGTTTTTTATTTGGGTCTAATGCTCTAAACTTTTCAAATATAGTAAATGTTATTTATTTCATATTGGTCTACTACTCTACTCCATCCATTTCTATATACGGAGTATTAGTCACGTTTAACATGCATTGTATATTTTCAAAGCTGACATTTAGGTAAATCTATCTTCAAATAAATTGTGTTTCTTAAAAGATTATAAATAGATGATATTGTGAAATTACACAAGAATCAAACAATATTTTGCATGAGCATATTATACATACCTATTATATTTATTGAAAGAGTATTAGATTTCTTTTCTTAAAAAGCCCCCTTACAAAAAGCCCCCATTAAAAATATGTACAATATTTAAAAAAATTACTCGCGTCGTAGTTAACACACATCCACTTGATAAATGTGAGTTTAAACATAGGTAATTAATATAAGGAAAATGCTATATGTAGCCCTAAGCCTTATAGTGGTGCATTTAAATAACTAAACATTAATAACCCAATTTTTTCATATTTTTTAATTTGTCATAAATTTAATAATCTATCTTTACTTTTATATATTATTAATAAACGTGCCTAAAAATGTTTATGTGCCATGTAGATCTGCACTAGCATTGTGGTACACTGCTACATCATCATTTAACCAGCATTGCACCATGTCACTACTACCACTGCAACAGTTTTTCCATGTCATTATAGATGAGAAAAAACATATTCTACAAGATTTAAACACTGAACCTTATGGATATAAGATCATATTACCATCTTAGCCAATAGTAATTTATGTTCTTTACATAAATAAATATATCTTTAAGTAAGCATAACAAAAGGATGAAAGAATAATTATGTAGCCTAGACAAAATGAATAAAGAGAATAACTTCAACAATTCAGGACAATGGAGAATTGTTCTCTCAAAATCTTTTTGTTTTTTTTTTACTAACATTATGTTTCAAAGTAGCAACCCGGTGTAACGCCTAGGCTGGAGTTGCATGTAGCAGGTTCTAATTAATGTTGAACTAGCTTAGAACCCGTGCAATGCACGATTATACTAAACTTATTAAAGAAGTAAAGTTGTAAAAAGATTTTGTTTTTCAACCATTGTTAATAAAGTAATTTTGTAATTCGAAATCAAATACCTTAATCAAATTGGCACAATCTATAAGGAATATAGCTCATGATTGACTTTATATAATCACAAATTGGCACAATCTATAACAATGACATATAGAAAGGTTATTAAATAAATAGACATTGACAAAAATATAAAAGAAATTAATTAAAGGGCTGTAAAAAATTCTATAAATTAATGGAAAAAAGGAAACTAATAATCCCCCCTTTAGTGTGTCTTCCAAAAACAATCCCACCTTTTGAAATTTCAGAAATAATCCCACCTTTAACATGGATCTTCCATTAACAATCTCTGACCGGTTGAATTGTTTTGATGATCGGTTTTCTTAGGTTTTATGACACGTGTCGACGTTTAATAGGTTTATTCTATTTTTTTCAATTTAAAAAAAAAAAAAAAAAAAAACCACCAGCCCTGCCGCTCTTAACGCCTTGCCCCCACCCCCCACCCCATCCCCATCCCTGCCCCTCCACATTACTGTCGCAGCCGCCACCCTTCCCTGGAAACCCAACTCTAGCGTCCTTACGAACAGAAATCAGCGAGTGATTGATTCAATCATCACCACACGTCTTTCTTCTTGGTTGCTGCACTTCACCATCACCACTCATCATCATCAACGATCCTCATTATCTTTTATCAATGGATTAAGCTCAATCATGACCGTTTGATTGATTCAATCAATCAAAATTGTCCCATTTCATTCATACCGTACAATTTCACACGCGAAATATGGTTTTGGGTGATGGTGTTCCGTTTAGGTGGGGGTTAGGGTTTTCGGCCGCGGCGAAAGAAGTCATGGTTGGTGGTGGGGGTTTCAGGCTCGTAGAAGGGTGGGAGTGGGGTTTTTGGCCTTTAGGTGCTGCTAAAGGGTGCGTGGGTGTTAGGGGTTGTTGGTGGAGGAGTGGAAAGGTGTTTCTGGCTGGTGGAATTGTGTGAGGGTTGCGGTTGGTGGTGGCCAGTGACGAATGAGGAGTTGAGGAGGTGGTGGTGGTTTGGGTGGTAGTTCAGGTGGTAACCATGGAAGGGAAGTGAGAAGATTTAAAAAAAAAAACAAAAAACAAAAAAAGTTTGACCGGTTTAACCAGTTATAGATCAAAGGGATCGTTAATGGAAGATACATGTTAAAGGTGGGATTGTTCCTAGAATTTCAAAAGGTGGGATTGGTTATGGAAGACACACTAAAGATGGGATTAATAGTTTCTATTTTTACATTTTTTAGTCTATATAAATATCTAAAATATTTATTTTATTTGTAATAAGATGTATGTATGTCCATTAGAGGTGAACGTAAATAGCCTGTCTCACTACCATGATCCAACCCATGTAAAAATATGCAAGTCCGAATAACCTTAAATCATCGCCAATATATATTCCAACTTGACCCGAAAAGCTAGCTATGGACCAAAAAGCACGGTCAATTATTGTTGGTTTGTGCATCAGTTTATATTTTATGGTAGATAAAATATATTTTAGTTAGCATATTTATTTTGATATATGTTTAAGAAATGTCGTAGTTGTTGTTTTTCTTTTGATTATTGAAAGGACATATATTTTAGTTAAGATTATGCAAAAGGAATGCAAATAAGATTTATTAAAAATGATTACAATTGCATTGATCGTTAGCTAGGATCAAAAACGGTGGGGATTAGTTCCTTGTGTGCAACAAACAAAAAAAAAAAAAAAAAAAAAAAAAAGTAATCTAGGAAAACGACTGAAAAAAATTACCAATATACTATTGACCAAATTTATTGAAACTTGGAAAAAAAAAGTCAATAAATTCAAATCTTGAATCTTTGGTAACAATCTACAAATACTACTAAAATAACAACCGCTGACATCATTCTTTTTTTTTCAGATTGTACACGTGTCAGGTTCTCCTTCATTTTTTTCTCGCCAAAACATTTTTTTTCTCTTTCATATTTAAAAAAAAAAATCTATATACAGATTGCAAAGTAGTTTAATACATTACATTAAACTTTTTAGTTTTCATTACTTTTTCTTTTAAAAACCTTTTAAAAATCTTGAGCAAAACAAATATCAACCTTTTATATATGTGATTACTCTAACTAATTACAAGGTTCGCTAAATTTTATTGTTGACATGAATTTTATTTTGTTTGTATTATTTTAATTTTTGTAGTTTAGTTTATGTTAATAATATCGTATGTAATACAAAGATTTAACATATTTTTACTGATATGTCTTTGAAATTTACATAATTATACACTCTTTTTATTATAACTGTGCATCGCACGTAGCGAATCTAGTAGAAAGTAATAAGATTCTAACCAAACATAATAAAACTTTCCAAGAAAATAGCTAAAATAAAGAAAAACGAAGAATACAAAAGGAAAAAAAGGCTTTAGAGGGAAAGTTTTGCACCAGGGATAGACACGTGTCATTTTCAGTGTCTGTTTTAGTATTATTTTATTTTATTGATTGATTAATGTTTATTGCCTAGCTATTTTTATCTTATTTTAAAATGCTAAATGTTTGTTTTCTGATCAAATGTGTACAACGTCTATTATATAAGTGCATGGAAAGTGGTGTTATCCCCCTAAAAATATTTAATTACCTCATGACTTGATACTAAGATTGTTCAAAAAAATCTATTAATAAGAAGCAAATAATATTGAAAAATTTAATTTTATAGTAATTATCAATTAAGGTAATTTGATGTTTTGAAGCTTGATTTGATGATAGATATGGATGTCAAACTTATTGTTTAAACTTGGAAAAAGAATAACCTTAACGTTAACCTTTTCAATTACAAATATAGTAGTCACGTGAAGGGGAGGAGGTAATTTACCAGAAAAAAAAGAGAGAGAGAGATAAAAGAAGCCGATATCCGATGAAATCTCCGGCATTAGAAAATGACATTAACGTCATTTACTACACAGAACCCCCAATATTTGTGTTGTTCATTGATATAAATTCATGCTGTTGAGCGCACCCAAATAGCAATAGTTTGTGCTATTTTAGCCAATTTTGCCTAAAATAAAAAAACAATAATGTCGTATGATGATATATTATACCTTCAATATTTACTACTCCATAATTAATTATGTCTCCACCACATCTATCTATAGTAATATATAAAGAAAAATAGTCTTTTGGGTGATAAATTTTACTATCCCCAAATTACCCTCAAAATTACCTCTCCTATTCACAATTAAAAATTAAAAATTATTTTTCTTAAAAAAGAATAAAAATAACTGCCCTATCATAACTGCTACCTTTCTTTCACTTTAATTTATATCTTTAACTGCTCTCACCCCCTATAAAAAATAAAACTACTCTTGATTTTATTTTATTTGTTTTGGTGGAAAACTACTCATGATGATTTATTTATTTTTATACACAAGAATTGGCTTCAAACTTAAGCCAAACTGATAGAAACTAATAAAGGCTTTAATTTTTTTTTTTTAAAGAAGGAAACGATTTTTAATTATAGTTTAAATTCCTTCCACATTAACCTTTCCCTTCAACTATATCTAATAAATAGAAACAACTCCTAATTTTTATATTTTTTTCATTGAAAAAATCGCTCCTATCATCTTTCTTTGTTATTTTTATTTATTTCTCTTCCCATGACTATCATCTTTCTTTGTTTTTTTTAATTATTACTCTTTCAATAACTATATATTTTCAGATTTTAGAATGTAGATCATTTCTTCTTAATTTCCACTTCTCTTCTCTTTGAAATTCTTCTAGGAATTGGTGTTATCAATTTTCGACCTATAGTAAATTAAATTTTCTGAAATAATTTGTTCATCATGTCCTGTATTATTGTTGGTTGCAATTCTCCTGTATACTCTTCTTTTCATCTTTTACAATGATTTTATCAATCTTTCCTTTTATAAAGATGCAATCAATTGACAACTTACTATTTCTTATGTGTTGTTCTATGTAAACTAGCTAACTCTTACATGTAGTTTGTGATTTTTATTCTCTGTGATAGCAATTAAATATGCGATACGGTTTTTTCACTATATACCCCTAAGTAATTTGTTTATTCACCATATACCCATGAAAATTTTCAAGTTCACCATATACACTGGAGTTTAGCAAAAATGTCACCAAATGCCCAAATGACTAACGAATGTTAATTTTGTTAGTCATCAAGGGTTAACTGTGCCACATGGTAACCTCTAATTGGTTCCTTTTTTAATTATTTAATTAATTATTAAAAAATTAAAAAAAAAAACTAAAAAAAAAGAAACACCAACCCCAACCAACCACCGTCCCCACCCCCTAGTCTCGGTCAGGCGGCCTAGACCCCTGTCCCCCCATCACCGCCGATCAACTATCCTCCGCCCAGCCGACGCCGACCCTCTCCTACTCTCGCCGGACCTCCTCCTTTCTTTCCTCCTACCTTGATGCCCCACTGCGTCCCATTTCCCCCACCTCAACGCCCAACCCACACCCCCTCTCATTTGCCCCACCGCGACCCCAAACACCACCTCACACCACCCTAAAAACGGCCCCCACCCCGAATCAGCACCCCTCCCCTATTTCTGGCCCCACAAACCCTAAGCCTCACCCAAACCACCTAGAAATCCAACCACTTAGAAAATGGGTCCAAACTTAGGGTTTTTGGGTGGTTAGATTTCTAGGTTGTTTCGGATGGGCCTTAGGGTTTGGGGAGGACCGACTGAGGGTTTTGAGCACCGGCGAGGGTGACCTGGAGTCTGGGTCGCCGACGATGAGGGTGGGGGCAAGGGATCTGAGCAGCTTTTGGGGTGGAGGTGAGGAGGGTGAGCTAGACCTAGCAACCCGGCACAACCCGAGATTGACCCGAAAACGTCAACCCGAAATTGATGCGAACACGTAATTTACCCGACCCGACGCATACCCGACCCGAAGTGGAGTTGACCCGATACCCGAAATTGACTCGATACCCGAATTGACCCGACCAGAAGTTGACCCGATACCCGAAATGACTCAACCCGATCTTAACCCGAACTGATTTACCCGAACAGACCCAAAACCCGAAGCAACCCGAGCTATACCCGAAATGACCCAACCCAAAATTAACTAATACTCAAAATAACCTTACTTATTTAAGGCTTAATTACGTTACCTAGATAAACACTTATCGAAAATAACCTAACGGATATACTCTTGTGTGTATGGTACTTTTAGAATGTGCGTGTAATTTAGTATTCATAATTCATAGAGAGTTCCACTTGATTGGGAACACTTGTTATTGTTATTATTACTATTACTCTTCTTTTTTTTAATTGTTACATTGAAATTTTTTCCACTATTCACTTAAACTAAATTGAATTTTTAACCAATTAATCAATCATAGATTGATAGTGATTATACATATGAAATAACATAGTCTTGTTTGTATAGTACTATTAGAATTGTCTAATGAATATTTTATTAATATTCAATTGTTATACTTTATACTTATCGATAATTGTAATATATTATTGGTCAAATTTCTACATCGACATAGACAAAGATTGACCCGACCCGAACTAGATTCGACAATTGGACCCGAAGACTGGCCCGACCCGAACCCGACCTGAAGTATTGACTCGATACCCGACCCAACCCGAATAACCATTGACCCAAAACCCGAATTAACCTGACCCGAATATTGGTTGACCAGAAATTGACCCAACCCGAACGACCCGTTTGCCAAGTCTAGGTGGGCTGGCTGGGGTGGTGGTTTTTTTTTTTATTTTTTTTTTAGTTTTTTAAATAATTTAATTATTCATTAGTTATATAATTTAAAAGGGAACCAAATAGAGGTTGCCACGTGGAATAATTAGGCTTAATGACTAATGGAGTTATCCGTCGTTAGTCATTTGGGCATTTGGTGACATTTTTGTGAAACTCAAGGGTATATGGTGAATTTAAAAACTTTCATGGGTATATGGTGAATAAAAGAATTACTCAGGGGTATATGGTGAACAAAACCATAAATATGAAAGAGAAACACTAATTTCAAAGTTTTCTAGTGCATTTTACTACTCAATAGGTAAATACAAGTAATAGTTTTCTTGCTTAATCTTTCTTAATTATATTCACATTGAAAAACTCAAATGAATTAATAATCAGGGGTATATGGTAAAAAAAACCTTAAATATGAAAGAGAAGCACTGACTCAAAGTTTTCTGGTGCATTCTACTACTCACTAGGTAAATACAAGTAATAGATTTCTTGCTTAATCTTTCTTAATTATTTTCACATTGAAAATCTCCAAAAAAAAAAAAAAAAAAAAAATAGATTTGGAGTACTATTGAAGATCATGAATATATAATAGAGGATATAGTTGCTATTATCTTTTATAAAATTGGTAACTTTCAAAAGTTCTTTTTTTTTTTTTTTTTTTTTTTTTTTGGTTGGAGGATTTTTTTTTTATTTTTAATTTCCTATCATTTTACTAAGACAAATTAAAAAAAAAAATGTATGTATATCGCCACATGTATTAGATGTATATCCCCATTAAAAAAAACTATCTTCATGTTGTTTAAAAGGAAAATTTGCCAATTACTACCGCGTATTAATGTATATTTGGCAATTCAAACCACGAATTAAAAAACTTTTATATTAATACCGCAAAAAAATTGAAGAAATTGCTTTTACTATCAAACTCCACTTTAGGCCAATTATGATGTCACCTTTCCCCCTTAATCCACGTTTAACCCTTAGTTAAGCAACTAAATGACAAAAAAAAAACCTCCTAACCCAAGGTTTCCCAATTTACCCAACCCACGTATCTCTCTCATAGCTTCGATCACTTTGACCCTCGGACCTTCAACCTCCATTAAAGAACACTCTGCACTTTGACCCTCCTATTTCTGAATTCTTTTTGGTCCAAGACTTCATAATTGAAGCCTTCAACCCACACTTTCATATCCAACCTATCAAACTTGTCCCCCTAAATAGAGGCATCTTCTGGTAAGATTTAAAAAAAAAAAAAAAATAAAAAAAAAATACAAAAGCCTATGATAATCAACCAAAATCATAATAATCCATAAACCCTATATTGCAAAAAACCTAAAATTTGAAAACCTTATAAATCGAAAACACTAAAAAAACAAATTTATTATTATAGGCGAATTACACATTTACCTAGAGCAATTGGAGGATAGATGAGAGGTATTATTGTGAATTTTAGAGCAGGAAGCTTGGAGGGATTTTAGCAATGGTGAAGGAGGAAGATCGATGAGAGGGAAAGAAAAGAAAGGGGGGTTTTAGTTAAATTAGTTAGCTGGGGTAACCATGGATAAGGAGGGATTTTTTTTTTTTTGGGTCATTTAATTGCTTAGCTAAAGGTTAAACGTAGGTTAAGGGAAAAAAGTGACGTCATAATTGGTCTAAAGTGGAGTCCGGTAGTAATGACAAATTTTTAAAATTTTTGCGGTAGTAATTTGCAATTTTTTTAATTCGCGGTAGTAATTTTCTAAGAGGCATTAATACGCGGTAGTAATTGGCAAATTTTACTGTTTAAAATCATGTTGGGCTTCATTTAACTTATTGCTTTCAAGGTTTCAAAAACAAAAAAAAAAAATATTAATAGCTTTTTAAAGAGCATAAGGTGGTTCAGTAGTTTTACAAGTTTACAAGAAAAAAACTAAAAAGGAGTGGAGTAAATTTGTTATTGTCTAATTTTTCACAATCTCCGATTTAAACCTTCAATACTTTATTAAATTTTTTTTTGGGTAATTCAATGCTTTAAATTATGTGTCAGTAATTTAAAATTTTATGAAAGTGTTGATTTTTGAAAAAAATTTATAGTAGTAATGTTATGAGTAAAACAATAAATTTCTTAATTATATTGTACTCATATAGCGTGTGTCTCATAGCTTGTAATAATTAAAAGAAAGTATTTTATGTTTTTTTTTATCGTACTCCATATGATAATGATATTTTTACAAAGGTTTTTACATATCATGCAAATCACTTATGACATCATAACTTCAAAAATATCTCATTTACGAAGTACAAAAAATCGTTTTAAAAGGTTTCAGTCAATTAGTATATATTGAGATAGGAATGTATATATTGTGATATGATATTATGAGAATAAAATCATATGAGAGATTATTGTGAAAAGATATATGTGATATATTATATGAAGTTAAGATATTAAGGAATATTAGGGAACCTTAAACACGAGAGTTCGTGTGAGAGGAGAGAATGAAAAAGAGGAGAGGATGAAAAACATGAGAGTTCGTGTAAGGGATGAGAAAAACCTTATACATGAGAGATCGTGTGAGTGGAGAAAAGAAAATATGACGGGTTTGAAAAGAATAACGTTCTTGTTTGGTTGTTGATTGATGGGTTCGAAAAGAATAACGTTCTCATAAAGGTATGAAAAAAAAAATTAAACACGAGCGTAGGAGGAGGAGGATCAATTGCACGCATTATTCATTATTATTTGCATCCAATTCAATGAGATTGTAGTTCACAATTTTTTTTAATAAATAAGTGTTCTTATATACGTTATTGTGATATTGTGGGAGTGTCAGATTTCCGAGGAATTCCATTTGTGCATGTGATTGTGTTGCTGGGTTTGTAGGGATTTACAAACTTATGTTTATAATTAAACGTTATTTTTCATAATTAACGTATAATAGTGGGAGAATTATTGTGAGAGTTCACAAATTACATTTTTTTTCATGGTGAGATTTGATGATTTTGATGATGAGAAATACCCTAGCGTGATGAAGATCAAGAGGATTTGTTTTTGTGATTTTCGGCGGATCGTTTGATGATTACAAATTGCACCTTGAAGATGACATGATGCAGATTTTATTTTATTGTCCAAGTCGGACGTTTGAGATCTACACCTCCGACTTGAGGGAGGGTATTGATGAGATAGGAATGTATATTGTGATATGATATTATGATAATAATATCATATAAGATATTATTGTGAAAAGATATATGTGATATATTATAGGAACTTAAGATAATAAGGAATATTAGGGTTAGATATTCCTATTGTTTGTATATATTGTAATGTGGCGGGATATTATGAATGAGAAAATACAATGAGAAAATACAGCGAAATATTTTCCCCATAATTTAACATGGTATCAGAGTCAGGATGGGTTTGAGTTGTGATCTAGGCCAGTATTGTGGACAACTCACATGTGAGGGGGAGTGTTAAGCCCATGAGCAAACCCACATGTGAGTGAAAGTGTTGTCCCACATTAAAAGGGAGTAAAAGTGAAGATGAGTATTGGAATATGTACCCCACATTGAAGAAAAGAGAAAGTTCTGTCCACTTTATAATGCTAAGGGGTTACTCCCCTCATTGCCATATGATTTTGAGGTGGAATCTCCTTAGTCGTATAAATTGGGCAATCGTGACAGGTGTGGCTCAGGCCCGTTTAGCAGTATAAGATTGGAATTTTGCTTTGCTCTTAGATGACTTCTTGGTTGAGCTCCAATGTTGCCTTGACCCAAGTGCTTAGGTATAGAATTCTAGGTTGTTTAGTGAAAATATCATGAATTAATTATATATGCATGCTAATAATGTGTTAAAATTGAGAGATCATAACCTTAGAGGCAAACCTACGGTTGGCAATAATCAATTTAATTGAGTGCGAGAGCAAAATTGGATTTCTGTAAGCATTAGTACGTGTCCGAGTGAGATTAAGAAATTAAATAATTATTGATAGAAAATATGTTTTTAATGATGGTAACGTTGATGGTGGACCGTATCAACCCTAGATCTTTTAATTTTTGATAAAATTCTTCTTGTTAATTAAGTGATATAAAGGCATTCTTAATGGAATATGACTCATCTTACTTAAATCTAAGACTGCAAAGGCCCATCTTATCTAAGTACTTAGCTTGTATATGTTAATATTAGTCAAAAATATTATATCTGTTTTCCTAAGATGGTGGAGGCAATTGGAATGAAGATTCAAGGGGATTATCCTTAATCACAAATCGTTATATGTAGCTGGCATATCCTGTGGCCGGGGTTACTTGTTTGGTCAATGGTTACTTATAGGGGTTACTTATTTAATGGTTATTTGGTCGGTCAGGGGTTACTCTCACAGAGAAAACGCACTAACCGACTGAATAAATTTAGAAATAAATAACCCCTAACCAACTGAGTAACCCCTAAATAGGTAACCCCAAAATAAGTAACCTCAGCTAAAACGTGTTAACCGACTGAGTAACCCCAAAATAAGTAACCCTTTGACCAACTGAGTAACCCCTAAATAAGTAACCCTTTGACCAACTGAGTAACCCCTAAATAAGTAACCCCTGAATAAGTAACCCCGACCATACGGTGTGGCGAGCCACACAAAAAAAACACCAATCCTTAATGTATCAGGATCTTCCTCTTCATGATTTGGATTTATTTAATTCCTTGTAAGATTACCATTATAAGGCCAGCTACGAAGTTTTGTTAATTAATAAATGCTCTTAAAATTATACCCATTGCAATTACCCGAAATTTCTTGAGGTTAAAATAATAAACCACGAGAATGACACCCCCAACGATTTGGGTATATTGTGTTGCTGAAACACGCCCCTAGGGTTTGTTAGTCTTTTATTTTTTAATAACTTGCTCACTAATACTTTAATGATTTAATTGTCACAAGTTACTCCCACAAACAAAAATACAAGCGATGCCACTCATAAAAAAGAACAATAAGAGGGATTTCACATTCACATAAGATATTGAGATAATTAATTAGGATGAAAATTTACAAATGAAAAGATGAATGGATGATCATAACATGCATCATTAAGTTGTAATTGGAGGAAATTTTGTATTAAACAACTAAACGAGTAGATTCTAATGCATTATTGGGAACCAAGATTAGATACGACTTAACTACTCTTTGCTTTAGGAACTAAATTAATGCTAAGGCTAAAAGTATTGAAAGTCGAAGTTTGTATTTTCTTAAAAAAAATTATGTGTGTTTACATAGCTTATTTGTATTGATAACCACAACATTGATGCTTCAATTAATCAATTTCTTTAGGATAATATCTCAATAACAACTGCCCAATATGCTTGATTCATGCATTGTATTCCTTTTTTTTTTCTCAGTTTATGTTGGTTCCTTCAACTGCTTTTCATTTGAACCATCTTTGATTTGGTGTTGGAATGAAATCACTTCTGACTTGGATCATAAGTTGATCTTCTTGAGTCATTTTCTTTATGGATTAAGCCCTTTAGAAGTACCCTTAAAACCCAAATTTACATGTATTAAATAATATCATATTAGATCAGAAAATTTAAATTAAACTAAATTAGCTTACATATTACCACAAATATTATAATTAAACAACAAAACACGAGTCATCCGTGAATCAAAAGTATATATGCATTATATATGTTGATCATTCTATCGTCACTATGGTGACAACATTTAGGTTTAGACCGGCGCATATACAACATTGTTGACTAAATAAGCTTAACTAGATATAGATTTAGCTAAATTAAGTAGTGGAAGTTGGGTGCAAAGAGCAATACATTTCTTTAATTTTCTTTTTCTGGTACGAAGGAAAAGTCTAAAGTAAACAAATATAACCAAGATTTCCTAATACAAGACCAAAAATTGATAACGTGTCCAAATCTAGCTTAACGTATGAATAATGTTTTGACATTTCGTGCACAAAGAATAATTGTAATCGAAGCTCCTTCCAAAGAGTCGGTGCATGCAGGCCAGTGACATTATTTTGGTGCATGGAATATGGAAATAATACAAAAAGAGAATATACTTTTGTGAT
Source organism: Chenopodium quinoa (assembly GCF_001683475.1). Lineage (NCBI taxonomy): Eukaryota > Viridiplantae > Streptophyta > Magnoliopsida > Caryophyllales > Amaranthaceae > Chenopodium > Chenopodium quinoa. The sequence continues at coordinate 4,779,914 of NW_018742951.1, forward strand.
TTGTAATGGGAAAAGTTAAAATTGTATGATTTTTATTGGATTTTTTTCAAATTTATAACTTAAAAGTTGTTATTATATGCAATGGGACATGCTTGTCTAGATGATTATCCGACCTCTTTTGACTAAGAATAAAGTTGTGATCTAAAATAAGATTATTATTGGTTCGAGGAAATTATATATCTAACTAACAATTTTTAGGTTTGGTGGACTCAAATAATTTGTTGTAATACAATTAGCTTTGCCCCTAAAGGTAACGCTACTTTAGTTTCTTAACGTATATTTTTATTTACTTTATACGTACTGTCCATGTATAGAATTTGATGGTATATTTTAATTAATATGAAAATTCCATATGCCACCATGTAAAATGGTGTGAAATTAACATTAACATATAATTTCATACGGAGTAATATCAACTTTTATAATATCTACTATTGTACACTTATACATATTAATGATCAAATTTATGCATTGACATGATGTGTGCCGGTAAAAATGTGTTGATTACTCTAAAATTAATGGAGGAATAAGTCAACACTTAAATCTATTATTTTAATTAACATATATATTCCATTTTTGTTCATTTAATAATGTCTTTAATAAATCTATTTTGTTTCATTTTAGCCAATTTATTTATTACTTTACCTCATCCTTCTTACTCCACAAGTTTTACATAAATGTAGTCACTCTTCTTTACTTATTACACTTTTTTTAGAGCAAGCCCCAATTTCTCAATTCAATTGAGAAACATAGGATGTTTCTCAAATGTAGTTATCCACTCATTTTCCTCCTTCCTTTCCTCCTCCTCCTTCATTCTTTCTTGCTTTCTAAATGTAACAATGGCAGTTTCTTCACCAAAGTCTCAAACAACAACCCAACAACTAACAATACATACACCAATCCCAACCAACCATTTCCGGCGGCGAAGCCGATAGATTTTGAAATTGAAATTTGATAATTAACTCAGAAGGTTCTTCAATGGTGGAAAGAACACTCAAAGCTGCTTCAATGGATCGTTGTTTCACGGAGGTATTGTTGCTTCGCGACGGTAAGCCGGCCATTCGAACAAAAGATACCCTAATACCAAAGTATGTAAAATGGGCCCATACTAACCCCTTAGGGATAGGTATTTGCTAACGCCGAGTAGTTGGAGCAGCGAGGTGGTGCTATGTTGTGGGGTTGGAGCGGCGAAGTAGTGGACTGGTCGTGTAGTGGGGAGTGTTGATGGTGGTGGAGTATAGTTGGAGGAGAGAGAAAAGGGGCAGAGGGAAAAAAATAGGAATGACAATGAGTTGTGAAAAAAAAAAATCATAAAATTACATTGCTATCCCTATTCTATTAGATTAAAAAACTACCTAACCCCTTGATAAACATACCAGGTATCTCAATTGAGAAACTTGTATTTAGCTCTTTTTTTTATTCTTACGCCCACCTAGAGGTGATGGACTTAAATCAGGTGAGTGGGAAAAATTGTCGCTAACATGAGTAAATTCACCATTTACATTTAACTTTCATATTGTAAAAATAATGAAAAAAAAGGTAAATGGAGATTCTTCTAGTCGTGCTAGTGTCTCCTTTGGTTGGCTGTTGATTACAATGGCTTCGACTTCAGAGGATAACCAGAATTCTTGCGAACAGAGTAGTGTGTTGGAGAAAACCCTTAACAACCAAAAATCGGAGGAAGAAGAAATTTATTGGGTAGTGGATGACGAAGAGAATGAGGATGCAAAAGCATCTTTAGTGATCATAGGGAAGGTGTGGACTGAACGTGCTGTAAATACTAATGCCCTAATCTCGATGATGAAGTGTCTATATGGAATCTGAGACATGGTCTTGAGGTTAGTTGCATTGACAAAAATGTTTTTTACTTCCAATTACATCATTAGAGGGATAAGGAGAATGTTATGGAGGCTAAGCCATGTCATTTTGATAGGCATGTTATTGCCCTTAGTGATATACAGGGTGACACAAAACCTTCTATAACTCCAATACACTATTTTCCATTTTGGATTAGGGTATATGATCTTCCTTTCAAGGGAAGGGGGAATGAAGATAATGCGAGAAAGATTGGAGACAAGTTGAATTGGGATCCTTTGTCAAAGTGGACAAAACTCATGGCGAGGGTATCAGTAATTAAACGAGTGTTGCTCTGAGAATGAGGGGAGGTGAGAAGGAGGCATTCAAGGTTACCTATTAAAAACTACCCCTTTTCTGCTATATATGTGGGCGTGTGGGGCATGGTGAGAAAGATTGTGACAGTAACATCGGAGAATCCTCCCCAAAAAAAATATATAGTGATTTGGCACGTGTTTCATCCCCATGGCAGCCAATCAAGGGGAATATGGATGATGAGTCATATACCTCAAAAAGTACTGCTCGTAGACTTTTTTGTGACTAAGGAAAGCCAGAGGAAAAAGGTGCATGTTGATCTGTAAAAAGTTACCCAAAACTTGGAGAATGTGACTATTATCAATAGTGCTGCAATAACGTTAAGCCAAATTGATAGTAGCATGTGCCTTGAAGACAAGGCTATGAAGAAGGATAAGGTGGGAGATGAAGGGATGTCTGCTCAAATACAAGAATTTTCCTTTGCAGCTAATGAGGTTCCTGTAATTGAAGCTCTTGGCGTGGGTAAGAGAATGCTTAAGGTGGGGAGGTAAAGGGCTACAGATGAGAGTGACATGGTAGATGAGCGCCAAGTGAAGCAGTAGGGGAAAAGAGAAAAGGGCTGATTTTGAGGGTGACCACTTTGATATCATAGATGTTTAGGGAATGGAGAAAAAAATTAAGAGAAGTAGAGTAGGTGCTGATGTTTCGAATTCAATGCAAGTAGAGGGTGGTGGCTCAATCCACACCCTCGAAAAACAATGAAAATCTTTAGTTGGAACATCCATGGGATGGGCAACCCATGGAAGTCTAAGGCTCTCTGTGACTAGTGTTGTAGAGAGCGGTCGAATATTGTCTTTATCATGGAGACAATGATTGATTCTCATAGGTTACAAAATATCAGAAAAAGGTGTGGCTAAACTGAGGGAGTATGTTTAGATAGTAATGGGAACTCTGGTGGCATGGGGCTTTGGTGGATAGAGATTAATGCTAAAATCGTTGAATACTCCAATCATCATTTTGTAGTGGAAATTAGTGACAATAATAATGTAGCTCGATGGAGGGCAGTAGGTATTTACGGTTGGCCGGAACAAGAGCAAACACATCGTACGTGGTCTCTCATGGTTCGGATAAAAGCTAGCAGCCCTCTTCCTTGCGTCTTTTTTGGTGATTTAAATGAGATTGTGAGCAACAAGGAAAACAAGGGGGTGTTCTGAGGTGTGAAAGGGTCATGGATGTGTTTAGGGGAGCGATTGATGATTGTATACTGCGGGATTTGGGTTATAAAGGGAGTACTTTCACTTGGAAAAGGGTGATCGATCCTAATTCCTTCTTGAGGGAAAAACTTGACCGATTTTTAGGTGACTCTGGGTGGTGTGCTTTATTCCCGTATCTTATAGACACTTCCCTATCTACCGATCGGATCATGCGCCTATACTCTTGACTGCCACCGATCAAAGAGAAGACACAAGGAATCACAAGCAATTTAAATTTGAGGCTTTATGGCTTTCGAAGGCAGAATGTGGCAAGGTAGTTGAAGAGGCTTGCAAAGGCAGTGAAGGGCAGCACACTATGGATGGAATTTCTTCATGTGCGTATGATCTTAGTGCTTGGCTACCTCTACTTTTGGAGATATTAAAAAGAAAATCAAGGAGAAGGAAGGAAAACTCAAGCAGGCGCAATGCAGGAATTCGGATGCTGCAATGTTACAACTATGCTCCTCCCTTTCTAATGAACTTGATGAGCTCTACCAGTTAGAAGAATCATATTGGCATGCAAGAGATAGAGAAAATTAAACGAGATGCGTGAAGGTGATAAAAACACTTCGTTTTTTCACCAAAAAGCGAGTCAAAGAAAACATTATAATAGCATAAAAGGCCTTATCAACAATGATGGTGTTTGGCAGGGGCGTAAAGAGGACTTTAAGTTGATTGTGAGTGCTTACTTCAAGAACCTTTTTACATCAGCAAACCCGATAGATTTTGAACAAGCCATGGTTGGGAATGAATGTGTGGTTTTCGAACATATGAATAATATCTTGAATGCTGAACCTACCGCGGAGGAAATTAGGGGATCCCTTTTCCAAATGCATCCAAATAAAGCCCCGGACTCGACGGTATACACGCTCTATTTTTTCAGAAATTTTGGCATATTGTTGAAAATGATATTGTGTGTTTTGTGAAGAATTGGTGGAATGGAAATGCGGATTTAAATGAGGTGAATAAGACTTGCGTAGTTCTTATTCCAAAATGTCAAGACCCGAAATATATGATTGAGTTTCGCCCTATTAGTTGTTGCAATGTTCTATATAAAATTATTTCAAAAGTCATGGCAAATAAATTGAAACCTTTTTTGGAATGAAATTATCTCTGTCAACCAAAGTGCTTTTATCCCAAAAAGGTTGATTACATATAATGCCCTTGTAGCTATGAAATTTTCCATGCCACGAAGAGAAAGGGTGAGGGCAAATCTGGGTCAATTGCTATGAAACTTGACATGAGCAAAGCTTACGATAGAGTGGAGTGGGTTTTTTTTTTGAGAGGGTCGTGTACATAATGGGCTTTAACGACAATTGGGTTCGGAGAATCATGGATTGTTTATCGAGTGTGTCTTTCTCTTTCAAGATCAATGGACGCATTTTTAGTATGGTCACTCCCACCCGGAGTCTTCAGCAAGGTGATCCTATTTCCCCCTATTTATTTCTTATTGTAGCGGATGCCGTTTCCACTCTCTTGTCAAAAGCGGCAAATGATAAGCTTATACATGGGGATAGAATTTGTTATGGTGCTCCTAGAATTTCTCACTTTTTCGTTGCTAATGATAGTATCATTTTCACAAAGGCTGCGGTTAGTGAATGCTCGGTGATAGCTAATAAAATTAGCACTTATGAAAGAGCATCAGGTCAAAGTGTCAATCTTAACAAAACTGATGTGGTCTATAGCCAATGTGTGGATGTTAATCGAAGGTAAGAAATCATGAATATTTTAGGGGTGAAAGAAGTGGAGCAACATGAGAAGTATCTTGGTTTGCCTACTATAATTGGGAAATAAAAAAAAGGTGATTTTTGCTAGCTTGAAAGAAAGGGTGTGGAAAATGATTTAAGGGTGGAAGGAGCAACTGCTATCTAAGCCCGGGAAAGAGGTTCTTATCAAGGCGGTGGCTCAAGCAATTCCTACATATATGATGAGCAACTTCAAAATTCCGGAGGGCCTAATTGATGAAATTCACTTTCTTCTTGCTTGATTTTGGTGGGGATCAAATGATGAGGGTCGTAGGAAGATGCATTGGCATAGTTGAGATGCTCTTTGTCGCCCAAAATCTATGGGGGCATGGGTTTTGAGACCTTAAAGTGTTTAACCAAGAACTTTTGGCCAAGCAAATATGGAGACTCCACTTAAGACCGAACTCCCTCCTACATTCGGTTTTAAAGACGCGTTATTTCAAGAATAATACGGTGCTTGAGGCTTACCGGGGGCATAATCCTAGCCATTCATGGTGTAGCTTATGGGGCTCTAAATCTCTTCTTCTCAATGGGCTGAAATGGAGAGTAGGGAATGGGCATAGTATTAAAGTGTGGCTCGATTCGTGGCTTCCTGGTGCTATGCCGACTGCTGTTCCTTCTCATGGTATCCATTATGACCCCAATCTGACTGTTATTGATCTTATGCATCCGAGTTGCAGAGAATGGGACATTGATACTCTGAAGGCAACGTTCTCGAATGAGGATTACTAAAAAATTCTCCAACTTCCTACTCCTTTCACTGATCAAAAGGATAGTATAAGTCTATACTGGTGGCCTTCTAAAACTAGTGAATACATTGTTAAATAAGGTTATTGGTTGGGTCGCTTGGGCCACTCTTTAATGCAGGTCTCGAGGGATTTTGCGGAGGAGAAGGATGTTTGGAGAACTGTGTGGAGCTCTGACCACCAACCAAAGCTCAATCATTTTCCATGGAGGGCTTGTAGGGGCAGTTTGGGGGTTAAGTAAAAATTATTTTGACGACATATTGCCAGAGATGAGTTGTGCTGCTGTTGTGGTATCAAAGCGAAATCAATTTTTCATGTTTTTTTTCGAGTGTCAATCAGCAATCAGGTTGTGGACAAGCAGTAAGTATGGACCTCTTATCAATGATGCTCCCAAGGGGTAATTCAAAGATACTTTGATGTGGCTTGCTAGCAAAGTTGACAAAATTAAATTGGGAAAAATTCTTGCAATGGTATGGGTGGTGTGGTTCTGCAGGAACAAATGGGTCTTTGATAAAATCTCCCTTGATGTGGTCTACACGGCAATGGGTTTTATTAAGAATGCTGGGGACTTTTTCACTTATGCCGGTAGAGTGTTCTCGAGTGCTAGTAACCAAGGTCCTATCTCTATTGTAAGCTGGACTTGTCCTTCACCTGGCATACTCAAGATCAATGTAGATACGCACTTCGCTTCTACTTCGTATGTGGGACTGGGGGCTGTTGGCCGTGACAGTTATGGCTCTCTGGTGTGGGCTGCTGCTCGGCAATACGAGGGAGTCTGGGATGTTGAACAGGCCGAAGCTGCCGCGATTCATTATTGTCTTCAAGTGGCGCTGCGATTTAGGTATGAAAATATATGGATTGAAAGTGATTCCTTTACTGCAACGAAAAGGGTGAACAAGAAATAGAGTGGTTTTTCTCCTATTTATTTAGTCTATGAGGATATTTTTAAGCTTTCTTTTAATTTTGCAAATTTTTGTATTTCTCATGTAAAACGTGTGGGAAACTCGGTAGCTGATTTAATTGCAAGATGGGATATGCGAGATAATATGGAGCGTATATGTATGGACGTTTTTTCCCAAAGAATTATAGCTTTAATTTGGCGGAACGATTTACGTTGATTATATAAAATTCCCTAACGGTTCTTAAAAAAAAGAGAGATATTACAAAGTTAGGGATGTGACGTAAACTGGGTGAAGATTCTATAATTTCAAAATAAAGCTCCATATCATGAGGCATTTCAAACGGCTCATAGTGAGCAGCTTTTGGTATGCCTCACAAAAAAAAAAAAAAAATCATTTTACTGCACTTTTAAAAATGTCTCTTTAACTGTCAAATAAGACTACAGGAGTTTCAGTGGTATAAAATACACTCTTAGCGGTACAAAACTTACTTTTAGTGGTATTTTAAAAAATTACACTGGAGATTTAATGGTACAAAATATACCCTCACTGGTAGTGGTCCCAACTCTTTTTTATCCTTTATACACGAATATGCATGTCTACAAAATAAGGAGAGTCCCACACCACCTTTTTTAACTCTTCCTATCTCTCTCATCCTTTCTCTTTCTTCTTTTTTACTTTCCTATTTTTTTTAATACTTATGATAATATGCTACTAGCAGCTCACTGTGAGCCGTACTAAGTACTTCCTCCCATATAATGGTGGGTAATATAGTAGGGAGAAAAATTACAAATGATTCACAAGCATTAATCATTACTTTGTATTTCACAGAAATTTTCTACTCACTTCGTGTTTTAGAGAAAAACTTTGGTATTTCATAAGAGTAAACACGCCCACAATTATTGTGGTTATCACTTCTTTTATTAATTTCTCTATTTTCCACCTCACTTATAACCACTTTAATATTCACTTTATAACCAATGTACCACAATAGTTGACCATTATTACACATTTTCTCTCTCCTACTTTTACCCAATCCCACCACATAATCTCCCTATTTCAGTCAATGACCAAGCTCTATAACCTGGTTATTTTCACAACCAGGTTTTTTTTCCCAAATATTTATCTCTCTTCATTTTTTAATTAATTTTCCACATTCTCTCTTCTAATAACCACCCTAAATGGTTAACGGTTGGCTATGCTCTAAGCAATATTGTACGAAAATGTATTTTTGTGAGGCATTGTGACACAATGACATGTACAACGGAGAGAAAAAGTAGTCCAAAAGAGAGAAAATGTGATAAATGAATTTTTAATTTTTTTTATTATTTTTTTCAATTATAGATAACATTTTTCTAATATTCAAAGACACTATTACTGTGGAGTATTTTTCTTTTACACCCACTTATTTTTTATAAACTCTCTTTTGTCTTGTTTTTGTGCAAAAAATAAGTTTAAGAACATTATATATGTAACAAAGGTACTAAAAAGTACTTTAATTTTAACAAAAATAACTAGTTTTTGTGTTTTTCTTTGAGGCTCTATCTGACTATATAAGGAGAGAAGAATAGTTTAAGGTATATATTACGAGATAATACTATACTTCAACAAAGAATATCATACGTATGCATGTTTAGTTGACATATAAATACTCCTTACAACTGTTTCAGGTGTTTTTAGTCCCTTGGGAGAGTTACAATACGGAGTATGCGCCTCTGACTTCTGTACCTGCAAAACCACGAAACTCCGGTTGGGTGGAGTTCCGCCTTCGACGATCAAGTTAGTATGATTTTCGGATGGGTAAACGTGCGGAAAGTAAATAGGTATTTCTCACTGATTCAGAGAGATTCCGCAATTAATTTTGCTCGGGTTTTGTGTATGTATTTTTGAATGCCCAATAAATGAGGAGGATTCCTCTATTTATAGTGGGGGAGACATGTTCCCTGATTAGGGTTTTGATGCCACGTGTCAGCATCCGATTAGATCCCGTTGGGCCTCTGGTGGACAGCCACGTGTCATGATTCAAATGGGCCACGTGACATAGGGTATTTTTACCCTAAACATTTTCCCCTCACAGGTGTGACGTGCCGTAGCCACATGTCACCTGTGACAGGTTTCAAGCACAGGGGAGGCGACGATTGAGTTGCTTCCCGCCTCTCTCTCTTTGATTCAAATTTAGAAAATTTAAGGCAGAAGGTGGCGATTCGCCTTCTGGGCTTTGCCTATAAATTGAGGCGTACCCTCTCTCTCCTCTTCACTTTACAAATTTTTCAAAAAATTTCTTGAGAGCTCTGACACCGGCTACTAATTTGTGCAACCAGTTGCTTCATTCAAACGCATACGGATACCGGTTGAGGACTTCTTCACTTAATTCACCCAGGTACCGTCTGACTTGATTTTCTTTCTTAGCTTGAGTAGAACCACAGACAGTCATACACCGTCCGGGACTCCATAAGCCCTTTTCATGATTTGCATTTTGTAGACCCACAGACGGTGTGGACCGTCCGGGGAAACTTCAAACCATGATCCACAAAGATAGACCCTCAGACGGTTGTGGACCGTCTGAGGTATCCTTAAACAATGCACTATCCACTGAATGCATACCTTAGCCCCACAGACGGTGAAATACCGCCTGTGCATCTTTAGACTGGTCTTCATGGAGTTGCACTCAAAAAACCTACAGACGGTTACATGCCGTCTGGGGCAGCTTCAGACAAGTCTTCATTCTCTCCTTTTTTTAAAGTCCTCATCCGGAAATACTCCGCCTAGGTCATCTTCAAACCTTGCTCTTCAAATGATAGACCCACAGACGGTTTGGCCCATCTGGGGTATCTTCAAATCTTGGCTTTCAATAATGCATTCCATAGGACCACAGGCGGTGATATACTGCCTGTGACATCTGTAATCAATGGTATTCAAGAAATTGCATTCAAAAGACCCACAGACGAGTACATGCCGTCTGGGGCATCTTCAGACAATAATATTTTGCAAAGACCCTCAACCGGAAAAATTCCGTCTGGGTCATCTTCAAACAATTGCCTATCAAAAACTCATTTCATAGACCCTCAGACGGCTAGGAGCCGCCTGGGGTATCTTCAAACAAGATTCTTCAAATCCAGACCCACAGACGGTTTTGGACCGTCTGGGGTGTCTTCAGACCATTGCTTTTCGAAACTAGAGCCACAGACAGTTATGGTCCGTTTGGGGTATCTTTAGACAATTGTAACTCAAAGACTTGGATCCATGACACCCTCAGCCGGACTTACTCCGTCTGGGGTATGCTCGAGCAATATTCTTCATAACTTGCACATAAGCTGCTCTTGTAAAGCCGTCAGCCGGAGATAATCCGCCTGGGGTATTTCGGAGCAACTTTTATCAATTTTATTTGTTTTCATAAGACCCTCAGCCGGAATTGTTGCCGCCTGGGGAGCTTTTAATCAATCTTCATTGGTCCCGCTTGGGGGTCCTTGAGCAATGCCCTGCAATATAATTCATTAGAACCTCAGGCGGCTTATATGCCGTCTGAGGTACCTTTGGGCAAGCTTCCTTGATACCGCCTGGGGTATCTTTGGGTGATTCTCTTCTAAAATGTCTGACTGTTTGTATTTGTGCTTCAGGTTTAAAACACAAACGGACTTCTCCGCCTGTGGCATCTTCAAGCCACATCTTGGAATCTCAGCACCCAAGTTTTCTTCAACCGTCTTCATAAATTCAAGGTATCATCCTTGCCCCTTTTGTAACCTCTTGAGTTTACCGGTTGTATAGGTTAGAGAACAATGGACTCTCCCAATACACACATAGCACGACTTAGGGCAGTTGTCAACCGGTCACCGGATACGGTTGAATCTAAGACTGGGGATGCCGTCTGGGGGTGCATGGAACACCCTTACTTTTCTGCGAATCCGACCGTCTCTGTTCATGTGCAGGACAGAATGGCTCGGACAAGGAAAACAGCTGTTGACCCCGAGTACAAGTCAGATGATTAAACCCGTACACCGGTTGAAGACGTTCCCTTTGATCAACAAGGTGTTCCAAGTACGCCTAGTGATGAAATTTTGGAAGAGTCCGGGAGCTCAAGCGGTGAAGGAACCAATCAGGAAACCGGATCTACAGAGTCTACAATGACCCCGGATGCCCCTCAAGAGACTGAGGAGGCCTACAACTGGCCTTCAATAAACAATCCAATGGAGGCACATATGAGCGCCCGGGATATTGTGACATTAAACGCAACACTCCCAGCATTTTTGGAAAAGCGTCCGGTAGGGGACGGCTGGGAGTTGGGTGTCCCGCCTGCGAGCTCGTCAGTCGTCTGGGAGGATGACTTGGAACATGCCGACAATTACTTCGGCTGTTATGAGGTGGCATTCAAAGCTGGCCTCCGGTTCCCCCTTCACAGATGCATAAAAGCCATTTTAAGAGGCTATTACTTGGGGGTCTGGCAGCTTACACCCAACTCTTGGGTGAACATCATTGGTTATATTGCCTCCTGCGAGATGCAGGACGTGATGCCTAGCTGGGAGGCGTTCGCGCATATGCACTACTTGAGCCGTGCCCCAGGCGGCTGGAATGCCTAGTACACTCTCACCACGCATCCGGAATATATGATGACCTTGGAGAAGCCCTCCAAGTGGACGAGCTGGAAGAGCAAGTTTTATTATGTCTCTTCTCCTTCAACGGCTGCTAATCACCGGATGCGCCGTTACAATAAGAACCCGACTCTTCTAGGAAAGAAGTGCGCCCTACCAAGGGTTTCCAGGCGGTAGGTGCCGCCTCTAACTTCTTCAAAAATCCGGTAGGGGCCTTCCCAATTTGGGGTTAGCTTTCCTTGCTCATTTGCCCTACCGGTTGACTCCATTTTTCGTAGCACAAAGCCCCCCACTTTGAGGGGCCGCTTGTGTACTTTTCTGTTATAAGCCCTCGTCATTTTCAAACGGTATATCTCATGACGCAAGGCGGCGTTGCCCCTGCGTTCCGGGAGAGAATCCAATGCAAGACGCATGGCCTCCCAATTAGCCTCTTCGTCATAAAGCATGACTCGGAGTGTTGGCTCATAAAGCTCAATTGGCAAGACGGCTTCAGTGTCGTATGTCATGAGAAACGGGGTTTCACCGGTTGCCCCCTTTTCAGTTGTTCTGATGGCCCAAAGGACGTGAGGTAACTCATCCGTCCAAAGTCCACCGGCTCTTTCAGTCTTCTTTTTTATGTCGTCTGAGATGAGCTTGTTGAAGGCTTCAACTTGGCCGTTTGCTTGGGGCCGGCCAACAGATGAAAAACAATGTGAGATCCCCTGATCTCCCAACCAATTCTTGAGGGTAGGCGTTTCAAATTGAGGACCGTTGTCAAACACCATAGACATAGGGACCCCAAACCGGGTGATAATGTTCCTCCAAATGAAGGAGATGACATCCTTTGTCTTGATGCCTTTGACCGCCTCTGCCTCGACCCATTTGGTGAAGTAGTCTACAGCCACCAGAATGTATCTTCTACCGCCTGTGGTAGGCGTATAAGGACCCAGGATGTCCATGCCCCATTTTGCAAATGGAACCGGGCTGTAGATAGCCGTAAGATCTGTTGTCGGACGGTGTATGAGCCGGCCAAATCTCTGGCACTTATCACATTTCTTCACCAATTCCATGGCGTCTGCCTCAAGGGTGGGCCAAAAGTAACCTTGCCGCGTGGCCCTCTTTGCTAGAGACCTGCCGCCTATATGTGAAGCACAAAAGCCCGCATGCAGATCCTCTAGCACCTCTTTTCCCCTTTCTGGGGTAACACACTTCAGTAACGGCTGGAGGTAACCCTTTCTGAAGAGTTCTCCCTTATACATTTCAAAGCTCAAAGCTCGTTTTTTAAGCACTGCCGCTTCTGAAGAGGCATCCGGCAAAGTACCGTCTACCAAATAATCCCGGATGGGGTCCATCCAGGTAGAGCTTCGGTCAAGAATTCCAATGGGGTCATGCTCAATACTTATTTTTTCCATGACCTCCCAGAAGACTGACCTAGGCGTATCACAAGTGGCGGATGAGGCCAATTTGGACAGAGCATCCGCCTGGTTATTTTCTGACCGGGGCACTTGACTTAGATGGAATTTGTCAAGTGTCGCCGCCTCATCTTTAACTACCTGAAGGTATTTGATCATTGCCGGATGGGTGGCCTCATAGTCACCATTGAATTGGCTAACAATCAATTGAGAGTCAGAACAGGCGTCAATTTTTCTTGCCCCTGCCGCCTTACACATGCGAATTCCGGCTAGCAGGGCTTCATACTCAGCTTCATTGTTTGAAGCTTGAAACTTGAGCCGTAGTGCATATTCATAAGTATCTCCTTCCGGAGATTTGCAAATTACGCCTGCACCACAGTCGTTTGAGGTAGAGCTTCCGTCTACGAATAACTTTCAAACCTGATCGGTATTCTCCGGCTGTTCCGGCCTAGTCATTTCCACAATGAAGTCGGAAAACGCCTGACCTTTCACTGCCCGCCTAGGATCGAAAGTTATCTCCAAGCTTTGCATTTGAACAACCCACTTGATCATTCTGTCGGATGATTCTATGGTAGTCATTGGACGCTTGAGTGGCTGATCAGTATAGACAGTTACCGGATGAGACAAGAAGTAGGGCTTCAACCACTTGACTGCTTTGTAAAGAGCCAGCCCAAATTTTTCAATCATTGGGTACCGGAGCTCATCATTTCTGAGTATATGACTGATGAAATACACCGGGAGCTGCTTGCCGTCTCTCTCGGCAAGGAGAACGGCACTAAGGGAGTAATTTGAGACGGCTAGGTACATGTAGAGAACCTCCTTAGGCAGGGGGCTCACTAACCTTGGCAAAGAATGCAAGTGTTGCTTTAACCTCTGAAATGCCGCCTCAGCTTCTTTCCCCCATTCAAATCTAGACCTCTTCCTAATTGCTTGGAAGAAGTAAAGGCACTTGTCACCTGATCGGCTGAGGAATCTTCCTAATGCCGCCAGGCAACCTGTTAGCTTTTGGGCCTCCTTGACAGTGCGAGGTGACTTCATGTCAATCACCGCCTGCACCTTTTCCGGATTGGCCTCTATGCCTCTTTGATCAATCAGAAATCCGAGAAACTTCCTAGACTCAACACCAAAGATACACTTCTTGGGATTAAGCATGACCTTATGCCGCCTGAGGGTGGTGAAGGTTTCTCGGAGGTCGGCTATGTGATCCGCCTGTAGCTTGGATTTGACTATCATGTCATCAATGTACGCCTCTACATTCCTTCCGATTTGATTGATGAATACCGTGTTTATCATTCGTTGGAAGGTAGCAGGCACATTTTTCAACCCAAACGGCATCACCGTGTAGCAGTACAACCCCTGATCAGTGACGAAGGCCGTCTTTTCTAGATCCTTCTTCCATAGGCGAATCTGGTGGAAGCCTGAGTAGGCATCCATAAAACTCATCAAGGCATGGCCGGCTGTAGAGTCGACCAGGCTGTCGATCTTTGGAAGGGGATAACTATTCTTCAGACATGCCTTGTTCAGATCTGTGTAATCTACACACATCCGCCAGGTACCATTTGGCTTCTTGACAAGGACAACATTTGCTACCCAATCCGGGTAGTAGCATTGCCAAATGAACCCGACATCCAGAAGCTTTTTGACCTCGGCGGCTACCGCCTGAGACCTTTCCTCACCATGATCCCTCTTCTTTTGCCTAACCGGCTTTATTTTGGGATCAACAGCTAACTTGTGGACAGCTAGATCCGGGCTGACGCCTGACATCTCTTCCACTTCAAAGGCAAAGATGTCTTTGAATTCTTCAGAAGTTGGAGCAAGTCTGCCCCCAACTTTTCAAGAGCAACCGTCCCAACTTTGACTGTTCTGTCAGGGCGGCTGTCGTCCAGGACGACATCAATGCTCTCACCAGCCGGCTAGGGTCGGGAGTCATCCGGCCTTTCCCTGGCTAGTGATTGCTATTTTGTTTTTCTGGCGGGGGCCAACTGGTCCGCCTTTCGCTTTTTGTCGGCTGCCTTGGGGGCAGGCACTTCTTCGAGGTCAGCAGGTTCCTCGTTATGACCGGCTGCGGTAACAGTCGGCCTGACGTCTGAGAGGTAACACTCCCTAGCCGTCTTCTGATCCCCGCTTAGGACACCAACTGATCCATCATCCCTCTGAAACTTGATCATCATAAGAGATGGGATGATGACAGCCTTGGACTCTTTGAGGGTGGGGTGGCCCAGAATAAGGTTGTAGGCGGTCAATTCCTCAACTACCAAAAACTTGACGACCATGTGTCGTCCTTTCCCCTTGTCCCCTAGCTGGATAGGTAGGTCAATCCTTCCAACCGGATGCACTACTCCTCCTCCAAAGCCAAATAGGGGATAGGGAGCCTTGTGCATGCTGCTAGGTTTTTACTTGAGCTTTGTCAAGCACTGGTAACTGATCAGGTCAGACGAGCTCCCGGTATCAATTAGGATCCGGCCAACTCGTTGATTGGCATCTTTGCATTCGATGATAAGGGGGTCATCGTGAGGCCGCCTGACCATGCCCCTATCCTTCTCAGAGATGAAGACCTCAGGGAAGGTGTCTTTCGACGCCTGGCCCTCATCTTCTGGGTTGGATAATTTTTGGATGTTATCCTTGGCACCCCGGATAGTAGGACCTCCGCTTGCGAAGCAGCCTGCAATGGTGAAGATATGCTCTTCATCCGTTTCAAAGCTAGCAGCCGGTTTCTTGGACGGTTGTCCCCCACTTGATTTGGGATTGCTCTTAGACTTCACCAGATAGGACTCCAGGGTCCCTTCATCAGCCAGACGGTCCAATAGCCGCCTGAGGCTATAGAAACCATTGGTGTCATGGCCGACGTCCTCATGGAACTAGCAATACTTGCTTTTGTCTCTGTTCTTGACAGAGCTTTTCATTGCAGCCGGTTTTTCGATTGTCAACCGGTCCTTTATCTCTATGAGGATGGAGGAGCAGTCTTTGTTGAACTCGTACTTGGGGACGTACGGTTCCAACTTCCTTTGCTTTTTCTGGGACGGCTGACCTGGGCGGTCAGCTGCCTAGACTTCTTTTCGTTTATTCTCTTCTTTTTTGGCCGGCTGGTTAGGCCGGCTGTCCCTCCTGTCGGACCGCTTGGGTTCCGACAGATGCTTGATAGAGCAGAGCTTAGTTGCCTGTATATAGGCCTCCGCCTCCATCAGCGCCTCTTAGAGGGTGGCTACCCTCTTGCGAACCAGGTCAATTTTGAAAGCTGACCCATCCTTCAGACCCTTGAAGAAGTCTGTGTATGCAACTTCGTCAGACAGCCCCTGAATCTGAATTCTCATCAGATTGAACCGCCTGACATAGGACCGAAGTCCCTCCTTGTCACCCTGCTGGATAGCCCCTAGGTCGAGACTTGTCTTTTTAGCAGGGATATTCATGGAAAAGTTGGACGCAAACAGGTATGCAAGTGTCTTAAAGTTATTGATGCACCCAACCAGCAAGTTGCCGAACCATCGCTGGGCTATTCCCTTCAATGTAGCCAGGAAGCATCTACACCAGGCGGCGTCATCCAACCCCTGTAGGTACATGAGGTTGGTGTATGACATTAGGTGGTCTTCCGGGTTGGTGGTACCGTCGTAGGCACCAACCAACACATTTTTAACCTTGGCCGGTTGTGCCACCTCAGTTATCTCCCGGGAGAAAGACGAAGGTTGTTCCCCAAGGTTTAGCAGTCGGAGCTGCCAGTCCATGGGCTGGACCTAGTAGGCCGCCTGACCCCCAAAGGGAGCCGACTGCATGAATGGAGATCCATACGGGGCGTATGGCTGTTGGGGCACATACGGAGCCTGCTGGATCACATGAGGGCCAGTACGTGCAGACACGCTGCGTGACTGACTCCCCTGCCGCGTCTCCGAATGCTTCATTGAAGCATTTCGGAAACTGTCTGAGTAGGTCGACGTTGAGGCCTACTGAGACATGCTCTGACTTCTCTTCTCCTGGATGAACAACCGGGCGTCAGAGAAAGTCTTCTTTGACCCATCCGGCTGTGTATGTCGGATGGCCTTCCGTTGCCCCGATTCGGGGAAACGAAGTTTTGAGAGGTCAATCAGGGGCCCATCCGTCCCCTTGGGCTTGGGATGCGGAGTAGGCACCCGGTCTTTGATTTGCTTCTTCCCGGAGGGAGAAGGCTTCTTTGTCGACTGACCCTTGCTGGATCCGGCTGACTTCTTGATTATATCCTTGATTTTCCCCTTGAAACTAGTCATGAGATTCATGAGTTCGTCTCTGGTGACGGGGGCAGCACCCTCCGCCGCCTGGGGTTGTCCCACAGGCTTGCCGCCTGGGTTGCTGAGACCAACTTTATCATGACCCCGTTCCCTTGTTTCCTTGGAACGGGTGCGCCTAGAACGGAATGACCCGTCTGGGGCCATGTAGGTTTTGACGTCATAGTCGTCCCCACTGCCACTTTCATGGTTCGTATGGACCTCAGGGTCAGCCGGAGGCCGGCTGCCCTCTGCATTCGGTACAGCATCAGATGTCATCTCAGTAGTACTCTCCCCCACAGACGGCGCCAAATATTTGGGGTGTTTTTAGTCCCTCGGGAGAGTTACAATACGGAGTATGCGCGCCTGACTTCTGTACCTGCAAAACCACGAAACTCCGGTTGGGTGGAGTTCCGCCTCCGACGATCAAGGTAGTATGATTTTCGGATGGGTAAACGTGCGGAAAGTAAATAGGTATTTCTCACTGATTCAGAGAGATTCCGCAATTAATTTTGCTCGGGTTTTGTGTATGTATTTTTGAATGCCCAATAAATGAGGAGGATTCCTCTATTTATAGTGGGGGAGACATGTTCCCTGATTAGGGTTTTGATGCCACGTGTCATGATTCAAATGGGCCACGTGACATAGGGTATTTTTACCCTAAACAACAACTTTTCTATTGAGTGCTTCAGTTTGACAACTAATAATTGCTAGTAAAAGATGCTAGGTAAGGTAAATTATGGGGAAAAAAATCGATATATATATGTAAATGTATATAGCTCAAGACTATGAAGTATTAATTTTGAAAAACAACACTTAATATATGAATGAATAAAAAGAAAAATCATATATAGGAGCTCAAGATACTAATGTTTTTAACTTTTAAATACTCCATTTATTTTTAACTATAAGTGCAACATGTTTTCTAAGTCGGCCTTTTTTAATTGCAACATTACTAAAATTTATTATGTTAATTATGCATATTATTAATTAAATCTTTCTTCATCCATGGTCCCAATGTTGGCAATGTTTACATATTTTTAAGGTGCAATTTTTATACGCTGGCTTCATGTGATTCTCTCCCCCGGCGGCCTCCTTTCCTCAAACCATATATTTACATAAAACCATACTTTCTCCATCCTAATTAAAAAAAAAAAAAAAAAAAAAGTTCATAATTTCTTCATTCTAATCTAACCTATTATTGATATTTCAAGCAATAACTTATCATCGTCTAATCAATTATTACAATATTTCTTTTAAAAGAAAGTAAATGTAATGTGAGAGCGTGGGAGGTCACTTTTAAAGAAGGGGGAGATAGGGTGTGGCATCTTATCATTTGATGTTAGGAAAGAGAGATTAGAAAATATTAGTGAATAGTTGTCCATAAAATGAAATATGGCAAGTAAAAAATATGCCAACATAAATAAATTCAGGTGTGACAATTAATTAGATATATATAGTACAAAATGTAGAGTTGATTTTTTGATAACTAGATTTAATTGCAATATATTTATATTTTTTTGGTTGATACAAACATGTACAAAAATTTATTAAATTTCATATTGTAAAAATTGGAAAATAGTGGAATTCTTTGGACAACAAAAATTTAGGAAGGGGCAATTCTAGGAACCAACTTCTTGTAATTGAATTGTACGAATAAAACGACTTTCCTACACACCATCCCTTCCTCTTGTCCTTTTTTTTTTTTTTGGTAAACTCCTCTTGTCCATTGTTATTTGAACTTTCCATCAAAATTTCTACATTGTATTCAACTTCCAACCAAAGCAATACTAACACAATTTAAGGTATAAAACTTGTTTTGATTGACGCAACTTGTTGCAAAGTGTGATTCGATCTATTAAACCAACTAATCACATACTTTTATATAGAGTGTTCAACAAATTAGTTCACTTGTGAGTTGAAAATTATTGCTTCACATTGAAGTAATTTAAAAAAAGTAGAACTAGTAATTATACAAATTAGCAACTTTTTTATGTGGCTAGACACACCGTGTAGCAGGGGTTACTTGTAGGGATTACTTATTCAAGGGTTACTTGTATGAGTTACTTATTCAGAGATTACTTGTAGGGGTTACTACTTACTCAAGGGTTACTTATTTAGGGGTTACTTGTGGGTGTTATTTTACTCAGTCGGTTGGTGCGTTTTCAGTGTGAGAGTAACCCCTGATGATCGACCGAGTAACCCTTGAATAAGTAAACCCTGAATAAGTAACCCCTATAATTTACCCCTGACCAAACGAGTAACCCCTGAATAAGTAATCCCTGACCAAACGATTAACCCCTGAATAAGTAATCCCTAACTAAACGAGTAACCCCTGAATAAGTAATCCCTACAAGTAACCCCTGATCAAACGAGTAAACCCTGCCACACGGTGTGGCTAACCACATATAAAATAAATTGTGTATACAAATATACCCTCCGATAATTAATAAAGAGGTATATAACCTATATATGGAAGACATGCTATAAATATGTTAAGTACTAGTACAAACAAGGGAGGTTAACTGCAAAATTAACTCAAACTGATTACCTAATATGAAATGTTCAAATTGATTATTCCATAATTTAATCCGAAATAACTTAGATAAAATGTGATCGACCACAATAACCATATTAACACTAGAATAAATAACAAAACAACTTGAACTTAAATCGATATAAACAAGTCTAATTTGAACATGACTAGAAATGAATTGAATTGATCGAATTGATCAAACATGACTAGAAATTAAATGAATTAAATTGATGGAATTGATCAAACACGACCCGATTATTATCTCTAATTCAGGCCCTTATCTAAAAAAGTTTACGTCTTGCCTATTGAGTAACTTGGGGTGTAAGTATGACTTTTGGATGTATTAAAAAGTCAAAAGCAACTTTTTGAAGATGAATAAAATCACAAAATAGTGAAAAAAATATACGACATGTAAGAGTGACCACTTATGCAAGTAACTGTCAGTTGGGTACACAAGTGCCTTAGCAAAGTTATGGTCGGCATTGAGTCTCCGGCAAATTAAAGAGTATTACAGTGACATGTTTTCCATATGAATGTCCCTTTCACCGTGTTTCATCCGGCAAGCAACAGGGCCGCCTAGCTTGTTTTGTTTTGTTTTGTTTTACGACTATAGTGATGTTCATGTTCATCATTATGTTCGAGTTTGCAAATATTTGATTTGCCGTCTGTTTAAACCATATATACCATACCATATTATAATATACTATACCGTGTTTGCATCTAAACCACATTTGATCATACTGTTTTAAATATTTCATTCACGTTTTGACTGTATGTGTCGTAATTTAACATATTATGTCATCTACTACAAATTGATACCTTATAGAAGGAGATTTTTTGGACAAAGTTCTAAAATAGTCTCATTAAACATCTATCTTAGCTTAAGAGTGGTAGGCATGATCTTACCCGTCAACATTCTATAAAATTGAAATGGAAGTCCAAATTGAACATTGAGTAGGTAATGAAAAAGGAAATTGTACAAACTAGCTAGAATTAAGAAAAAATCAGGACAATGTCATTGTAGCGACTAGAATAAAATTTTAACTAATAAATTTCTTGAAGAAAAAATATCAAAAGTTGTAAAATCAAATAAATGGCAAAAATATCTCTTGTTTGGTTAGTAGTTTACACTTTACAAAGTAGATACCCTTTCACAATTAATCTCCCATGCCTTTTTCTTTCTTATGTCATAACCTTTGATACAGAGCTACAAAGGGCAACGATGTAATTGAAATTAGATCCATGTTTTGAGTATCAATTTCTAAAACTTTAAACAAAAGTTTGACTTCCACAACAAATTAAATATATGCTTGGTGATTGTACATAATAAATTAGAGTAATAATGCAACATCACCTCCAGAGACAATCTTATTTAAGCTTTAGTTTAATTAAATTCTTTATACTACCTGTCTACCTCTATCTCAATTTATTTGCACCATTTCCCTATTAGATGGCCAATTTATTTACATACACCAATTTCTTTTTATGAAATTTTTTCATGCAAATTTTCTATTCATTGAGTTAGATACTCATCCACTTATTTTATAGTGGTCGTTTGAAATATGACTACCATAATATTTTAATGGTTACATAGCTTATAATTGATCTATTTTTCTCCAAGTAATAGATTATATTACTTTATTTTTGGTATAAAATAGTATTATCAACATTTTTATTATTTATCAAATTTTTAGTTTCATTTATGTAATTTTTATTATTATTATTATATAATTTCTCGAAAAATATTTATTTTATGTTGGATTAAAATTTTCAAACACTATATTTGCACTTTAGATATTAGAAGACTAATTGTGTTCATATTATAATGGAAAAAAATAAACCGATCATATTGTTTATCATTAAAATAATATGGTAATCATATTTTCAATGACCATTGTAAATTTAGTATAAATGGCTAACAATAATATTTTGGGGAAAATAAAATATTAGAAAGAGACATCTAGCTACAACTAAAAACCTATTAAAAATATTGACGCTAAATATCATTTTCTTTATTTATGAAAGTGTTATTAATGAGTTGTCATAGAAAGTACTGCTCTTTTTTACAAACTTTGAATATAACAATTCATATATGTTTGCATTGAGACTCACATAGGTCACATATAAATATACAATAACAACAACATAAGTCGACGAGAATGAAATGAATGCACAAAATTTATTTGGTTCGACAAGCTGCCTATAATTATGAGCATGTGTTCTAAGCCATACGTAAAAAACATAACCCTTATTATATACCGAAAATCAGGAGTAACGAAAGATATACTCCATAGAATATAAGAAAAGGCTTGGTTCATATAAATAGAGCTCACTCTACGTATAGTTAAGTCCAGCAGTATGTTGTAACTAACGTTAGTACATTATTTGTGCCATTAATTGTGGTGTGAATCGGTTGAAACCTTCCATATATTAGTTGCAGCAAAATATTTATTTGAATTTGGTTTGGGTTGGGTCATTTGTAGAGTACGTGTATTGTGAAAGTTAAATTTGCTCTACACTTGCACATTTGGGTATATATATGTTAAGATAGGGGATAATATTTAGGGAATATATCTCTTATATATTTTGTATTATCTTTTATTGTGATAGATTAATTATTCCCCAAGGTAGGTAGTTAGAGTTCTATTATGATTGGGATTCAATGATGGTGTATATATATGTTTGATGTGATCAATGATAAATACCTTTGCTGTGAGAGATGGGTGATAAAACTCCAGTAGGTTTAACTTACTACCTCGGTTCAAGTGATGTTCCGGAAAACATAATCACGCCTATTCAATTGCGTGGTGAGAATTACGATGAATGGGCTCAAGCTATCAGACACTCATTAATGGCCAAAATTTGGTTTCGTAGATGGGTCAATCAAGATGCCAACAGATGAAAAGTTAGAAGACTGGATTGCTGTAGAATCAATGCTGGTCTCGTGGATATCCAATACACTTGACCAGAAATTACGATCGTCGATTGGAGACTATGATGATGCGAGTATTTTGTGGACGAATCTCAAGAATCGATTTTGTGTTGTTAGTGGTACACGGGTGTGCCGATTGAAGGTGGCGTTGGGTGCGTGTCATCAAGCGTCTACGGAGTCCATAGCTGATTACTTTGGTAGGCTATCAAAGATTTGGAAGGAACTTCTCAATTATACGAGGGTTCCCAAGTGTAAATGTAACATAGTTACACAGGTTGAGAAGATTAGAGAAGAAGACTACTTGCACCATTTTTTAGAGGGTCTGGCAGCAACAATCAGGCAACAAGCTCGTCCTCCTCTAGCAAGCAACAGCAAGGGTCCGTGACTGCTGATGATGCATCAGCCTTGGTGGGAGTTTCGGCAACTCAAGTACAGCAGATCATGGATATTTTAAATCCAACCAATAGGCAATTGCATGGTAAGATAAATACAGTACCTTGGATAGTAGATACGGTGGCATCAAATCATGTAACTTGTGATTTTTCGAATCTAAAAAACGTGAAGAAAATACAAAATTGCCTCGTAGGTTTGCCGGATGGTCAATCGGCTAATGCGGATCAATTGGGAACGGTGATGTTACCGGGAGGATTGCTATCAGAGAATGTTCTTTTTGTGCCTCAATTGACCTGCAATTTAATTTCTGTCACCCAATTGAGTGATGAATCTAAATGTACTATGCAATGTACTAACAAAACATGTGTTATGCAGGACCCGCAGATGAGGAGGGTGATTGGTATGGGTGAACGCGAGGATGCATTGTATCTTTTCCGTGGTGTCCCTCAAGTGAAGGTTCTAGCAGTGGATGGGGAGTCTTCGTTTGACCTATGGCATCAACGGATGGGGCATCCTTCAGAGACGGTGTTGAGAATGATTCCTAATGTGAGTAGTTCTTTTAGGAAACATAATAAAGCATGTGATGTTTGTTCTCGTGCTAAGCAAACTAGGTGTAGTTTTCCAATTAGTAAGAATAAAGCAAAGTCGTATATTTGAACTTGTTTATATAGATTTGTGGGGTTCATATATAACACCTTCCTCGTGTGGTGCTCATTATTTCTTAACAACAGTTGACGATTATTCTAGAGATGTTTGGATTTATTTATTGCAAAATAAAACAAATGTTGAGTTGATGTTTTTGAATTTTGTTGCTATGGTAAAACGTCAATTTGATCAAGTCATTAAAATTGTTAGAAGTGATAATGACGCGGAATTTAATTCTTTGAGAAATTATTTTTCGAAAAATGGCGTGATCTTTGAAACTTCGTGTGTGGGAACACCCCAACAAAATGGTAGAGTTGAGAGAAAGCACCAACATATATTAAATATCGCAAGGGCTTTGAGGTTCCAAGGAAATTTACCATTAAAATTTTGGGGAGAGTGTGTTCTAGCGGCATGTCACTTAATTAATCGCACCCCGACCCCATTACTTGAGAATAAACACCTTTTGAAATATTGTTTAATAAACCACCGTCATATGACTATATTCGAGTTTTCGGTTGTTTATGCTATGCTCATAATCAAAGAAGTAAAGGAGATAAATTTGCTAGTATGAGTCGGAGGTGTGTATTTTTGGGGTACTCGTTCGGGAAAAAGGGATGGAGAGTGTGCGACTTAGAAACTGAAGAAATATTTGTGTCGCGTAATGTGCGATTTTTTGAAAATATGTTTCCATTCACTAATGTTAACGTAGCAGCATCTTCTAGTGTTGCTACGCGAGGGGTTGGTGTAGTGGATGGATGTAGTGATGATGAGTGAGAGCTTGGGATGGCTAGCAGGCCACGAATACCCACTGCTCAGGCCGATGAAAACCCAGCGGGCGCTGGCAGGACTGACCAGCAGCCAACCCAGCAACTTGATCATCCCGCTGGCTTTCCACCTGGCGCTTGCAGTGGTACAAAACAGTCGGACCAGCACACTGCTGCGGGGCAGTCCCATGGAGAGCAGCAGCAGCATAGGGGGGCGTCAGGTTTGCGTGAGCATGAGGGGGTGACGAGTGAGAGTGAGGAGTTGGGGAGAGGATGCAGGCCGAAAGTTCCTAACACAAAATATCGGGACTTTGTGACACATACAATCCGGAAATACAGTTCATCGTCACGTGCATAGACAACATCTCCTTCCTCAGGTACTCCATATCCTCTCACATATTTTGTTGATTGCTCACCATAGTCTGAAAAACATAGAAAGTATATTGCAGCAATAACAGTGGGGCATGAGCCTAAAAGTTTCAAAGAAGCCATGAAACATGCAGGTTGAAGAGATGCAATGGCCGCGGAGATTAGAGCTCTAGAGGAGCAAGGTACATGGGTACTTGAGAAACTTCCACCTGGAAAGAAGGCTTTAGGAAGCAAATGCGTGTATACAGACAAACGTAAAGAACATGGGAATTTGCAGAGATTGAAAGCAATATTGGTGATACTAGGGAATCATCAAGTTGAAGGGCTAGATTACAATGAGACATTTGCTCCGGTCGCAAAGATGGCTACAGTTCGAACCTTTCTTGCAGTAGCAGCTGTGAAAAACTGGGAGGTCCATCAAATGGATATGCATAATGCATTCTTACACGGAGACTTGGAGGAAGAAATATATATGAAAATTCCTCCAGGCTTCAATAAGAATAATTTTGATTAAGTGTGCAGGATGAAAAAGTCGTTGTATGTTCTGAAACAGGCTCCGAGGTGTTGGTTTGCGAAATTAACTGCAACATTAAAGAAATATGGATTCAAGCAATCCTACTCTGATTACTCTTTGTTCACATTGACCAAAGGGAAATTACAGTTGAATGTGTTAATATATGTTGATGATTTGATTGTTGCAGGGAATGATAAAATTGCTTTATCGAAATTTAAGAAGTATCAGGGTGATTGTTTTAAGATGAAAGACTTGGGAGTGTTGAAATACTTCCTTGGACTTGAGGTTGCTCGAAACAAGTAGGGATTTTATATTTGTCAACGGGAATATTCTCTTGATATTATTTCCGAAACAGGGCTATTAGGTACGAAACCTGCAAATTTTTCGATGGAACAGAATCATAAATTGGCCCTAGCAGAAGGTAGGGTGTTGGATGATGTGGAGAAATATAGGCGACTAGTTGGCCGGCTAATTTATTTGTCTGTGACTAGACACGATCTTGTATACCCGGTTCATATTTTGTCCCAGTTTATGCAGAGTTCGCAAGAACAGCATTGGGAGGCCGCACTTCGTGTGGTTCGTTACTTGAAGAAGAATCTGTGACAAGGGATACTTCTTCGGTCAGATAGTGCATTGAGGCTTGAAGGGTGGTGTGATTCTGATTGGGCGAGTTGCCCTTTGACTAGACGGTCGTTGACAGGTTGGTTTGTGTTGCTTGGTTTTTCCCCGGTGTCTTGGAAAACTAAGAAGCAACATACTATTTCTAAATCATCTGCAGAAGCGGAATATAGGTCAATGGCAGCCGTGACATGTGAATTAAAGTAGTTGAAACAACTATTAAGAGATTTGGGTGTGCAACATTCGCAGGGTATGAATTTATTTTGCGATAGTCAGTCAGCTTTGTACATTGCTCAAAATCCCGTATTTCATGAGAGAACAAAACATATTGAAGTTGATATGAATTTAGTGAGAGATGCAATTAAAGATGGTTTGATATCGCCTTCGTATGTCCCTACGAAGGAGCAGCTTGAGGACATTTTTACCAAAGCCTTGGGAAAGGCTCAGGTCGAGTCACTACTTGGCAAGTTGGGCATTCGGGATCTCCATGCTCCAACTTGAGGGGGATGTTAAGATAGGGGATAATATTTAGGGAATATATATCTTATATATTTTGTATTATCTTTTATTGTGATAGATTAATTATTCCCCAAGGTAGGTAGTTAGAGTTCTATTATGATTGGGATTCTATGATGGTGTATATATATGTTTGATGTGATTAATGATAATTTGAGACCTTGAGATTTATTTGACAATATATGGTAGTTTTAGGCTTCCACTGAACTAATAATATGGTATGGAGTACTAATTTAATATCGAACGAGCTTCGATGGAGAACACACCAAATTAAACACCATATGCATCCGGTAAAAATCCCATGTGATCATGGATTTTTGATGTGCATTAAAGGCTAAGGCCGGGCTGTATATATAAGAAGATAAAAATGCATTATTCATAATAACTAAGTATTAACATGTCAATTAATCCAAGATTTTTTTTTTTTTTTTTAAATATTATAAATAGCAAATTTTACACCATTTAAAAAAAAAAGTTGTATTATAAGACTACATACAACATAACCTTTTTTAATAAATTCTACTGCATTATAGTGTTAGTCAAGTCACATCTCATCTTCCTCAATTTTTACATGTTTATTTCATTTCAATTTTTTATCTTTTTCTTTCCTTTTCTTGAATAATTTCTTTTTTCCTCATTCAAATCAAACGACCCTGGCCCTTATCTATAATTCAACCGAGTAGCATCTCATGCTCCATATGCCTCCAGTGCAAAACCCACGTGAACATGTATGTTGTGTAATACTAATGTATGATCACTATGATGTATCAAATATATATTTAATTACACTATATAAAGTACTTCTTCTAGTTTTTGTTAATGGATTAATGTTTCAAATTAATACTTACACTTTACTTGTTTTTATTTAAAACATGGTTACAATTTACTTACTTTATTAATTACTACTATTTTAATGTATATGACTCATGTTTTTTCATTTTACTCAATAATATTAATTCTTATACGGTTACACCACCTTTTCCTAGTTTAATTAGCCTAAAATATTCTTCTCTTTTTACAATATTCCATTATAAACCTTATTTTTTAATTTTATTTTCTACAACACTTCACTCCACTCATCGCAACTCAACTTATGTTTTGATTAATTATATCTTTCTTACAACATTTTACTTTTTTTTTGTACATATAGCTCTATTACTTTCCAGTCATTTTTGCTAAATCGTTGTGATTAAAAATACATGATTAGTAACTATTATAATAAAGAGGAAGGAGTATTATAATATTATTCTATTGATCACCCTATCACAATTTATATCTTTTTTCATGAAGTCATATAAGTCTCAAACGTTTGTCATGTAAAGTCCCAACAAATCGATATTTTATCTACTAGTACGTTGATATCATATAAGATTTGAATTTTAATGATATAATGCAATATTATTCAGTATCAATAAATCCAAGTAATTTTCCATATTATCAAAGATATAGTCATTTAACAAAAAAAATGGCGCAGAAAAATCTTATAATACAACCCATTATTCGAGGAAAATATCTTCAGTGTTTCTTGTATCAAAGATTAAACGGGATATGTTTTTTTCTATGAAGGAAACAAATAAGCTTCTTAATTAAACCCGAAAACAAAGCAACTAAACTGCTGATTAAATTTGTTAGAGAATTAAGATATAGAAAAATGGTGTTAAAATTGATCAATCGCTTGCCTAAACAATAAAATGAGCAAGGCAGCAGAAATTTCAGCTGCAAAAATTGCAACACAAATAATTATCTACACTAGTGATATTTCACACTCACTACCAATTAAAAAAAGAAAAAAAAAAACACTAATTCCTAACTAGTCCTCTACTAATGTCCAAATATTGATCTAATTAAAGTTGTTGGTCCTCCAACAAAAGTCAAAAAATAAAATCTAAGCCAAAAATGTACTCGAAGTAAAAACATATTTGGCTGAAGTAGATGTCTAGGAAAGTACCGGGACCGGGGAGGCGGGGACGCCTCGTTTCATCCGTCATCTCATCATGTATAATTTTTACTCGTCTTTTCTTATTCGAAAACAGAGAAAAAAAAAAAGGAGATGAAAACTACTCTTCCTATTCAGAAATGATTGTCACATAAATTGATTATATAATATGACAAATAATTCCGAATAGAGGTATAATATGCTTCGTATGAACTTAGCTTCGACGGAAATCCGTTAAGCTTGATGACTCAAATCCTCGGATCTTACGAAGGTACCGTGAAATCCATAAGGAACTCTTGAAGGCAATTTAACGGACGCTTCAAGCTCTAAACTTTGTGCATTCACGATCAATAATTCGGAAATGCATTTCTCCTCGTCATGAACAAATCCCATGACATAACCATCATCTTCCGTATCTTCGAAAATAGTATTGTCACGGGGTAAAAAGAAGGGTTCACCACCGTACTTTTCACCACCGTACATAAACTTTTTTACCTCACCCGTGACCAAATCAACTTTGGCGAACCCAGAGACCTTAGGCCAAGGCTCTGCGATC
The DNA here is from genome assembly GCF_001683475.1 of Chenopodium quinoa. NCBI lineage: Eukaryota > Viridiplantae > Streptophyta > Magnoliopsida > Caryophyllales > Amaranthaceae > Chenopodium > Chenopodium quinoa. Next base: position 4,808,654 of record NW_018742951.1, read on the forward strand.
GCCAAGTAAGCGAACCGGGTTTTTCGCCCTAGTAAGTTCCGGTTCACCATGCCAGCCTCAAGATTTATATGACTATGTTGTGTTAAATCAATAATAGGTCGGCGAGTCGACTCACCCGTCCGTAGATTAAGCCGGATTTCGGAGAGCAGACTCTTAAGACACTCGTCACACTCGTTGAAAATCGAGTCCGGCGGAGTCATACATGATCCAATCACAACAACCTCCTCCGTTTCCGGCTCTTCCCAAGCATTCCAAAGGTGGAAACAAAATGTATCTGGTGAAGTTACCCAAGTAATTTCCGAGGCATCACTAGCATCCTTACGCATAACACCAAAACGCGACGTTTTGTTCTTGTCGTACACAACGGGTGATCCACCTGTGATCATCTCCTTCATCTTAAACACAACTTGTTGGTCAGGGATGACTACGAAGTTTTTCGTAATAGCGAAGTCATGCATCATGGTAGGCTCATTTAACGGGATATCAATATCGGGTGATTTTTCGCCGTCTTGCGTGAACTTGAAGAACTTAAGATACGGCGCTTTTAAAACGTCGTAGCTAAGAGCAAACAACTCTTTTGTCTCGGGGTCGAGTTTAGGGTGAGCTATCATCGTCGATGTTAGCTGACCCTCGAAATCGAACCGCCCTACCGTCTTAAGGTCACCCGACGGGGTGATCCTAACTTGGTAGGGAATATCATCCTCAGACATAGCTAGTAATCGGTCATTAAAATAGACCAAACCAGCGTTAGCAACTCCCATCCCATGTTCATTATCTAGCAAACTGAAAAGCCCTCGAGAGTAAAACAACATAAGCCTAGCAATCCCCGAATGTCCGTGAAGCTCACCAATGGCTTTCGGAAACACGGATCGTCCGAGGTCTCGCTCTTGCACTAGCCTGCTGGTTTCTGTAAACCGGCAGGCGTAGCTAGCAACACCGTCGTGGATTGCTACTGCATGGACCATCCCATCACCATCGAAAAAATGATGTCCCGCAGTTGGTTCAAACAACGGGTTAGCACCGTTTCGTACGTAAACACCGTCAATGCAAGCCGGAATTTCTCCGCTTACAGGGAGAGCTTGTTTAACAGGCATCTCCGGTACAGGGGCGAAGTTCCCGGCTATTTGCACCTGGGGGTCGGACGTCTTAGGGAGTGGTTGGGACCGCTCTCGGGTCACGAGAGCGGTTTCAATTATGTCTAAGGCAGCCGCGGCCACCTTCTGGAAGATATTCCACTTTTGAACAGGTTCAGGTTTAGTAGTAATAGAAATGGTGTTATTTTTGTTGTTGTTTTTGTTGTTGTCATGTATTGTGTTTGGAAAATGAAGAATTGAAGGAGAAACAGTGGATTGAAGAGCACACTGAATTTTACTATAATTCCGCTTTCTTGATGGGCCGGAATTGAAGGCTAATTGGGCCTGGGAGGCCCAACTAGAGTTAGAAGTAGAAGGAGTTGTTCCTGCAGGATTCATCATGGTATTTCTGTTGTTTGCCTATCTTTACAGGTTTATAATAATAAGCAATCGAAGAGGAGAAAGAAAAAGGGAGTTAATTTTTTCTAGAGAGAGAAAGAAAAAAGAGAAAGTATTGAGGAGAGAAAAAGAGGAAGAAAGGGTATAAATAGAAAAAGAAGGGGAAGGCGATGGAAAAAGAGGTCCAACTCAGATAGTGAGTAGAAGACCACGTGGTGGGATATGCGGGAGATAGCGCATATAAAGGGGTATTAAATCTATTTAATGTATTACAAAATCATTTACATTTTGGAGCGATTGATGTACATACATACTCTTAATATGTATTCATGAACTAACGTTACTCTCTCCGTATTTTAATAAATGTTATACTTTAATCCGTACATAATTTTAGGTGATTTTATTAATTTAAATATAATAAAGGTAATTGAGGTAGTTGAAGTATTAAAAAATTGTAAAAGAAAGATAATAGGTTAATAGTTTATTGAAAAGTAATAAATGTAAGAGGAATGAAGTAAAAAAAAAAAAGGTAGTAGTGATTTTGAATGGAGACCAGATTATAATATTAAAATATAATTTTTTAGTAAAACAGAATGTGTAACATTTATTAAAACACGATCGCATTTGATAAACGTAACACTTATTAAAATATGGAGGGAGTATTAATTTTAATTTCGGGTTGGGGGAAAATGCACGAGCACAAGCACGCACACACTTGTTGTTTCTTTAATACCAAACAACCGCCGGTTAAGTTTCCATAAAATTGTATTATCTTAAAGTGTTTTTTTAACTTTGCGATTGCATTGCTTGCTGCAAAAAGCATGTGGGTAATATAATAAATTAATTTCCAAGGTAAAAAGAAAAAAGGCTATATTGGGAGTTTGGGACGCTGCCGATACATGTTAACCGCATGTTAAAAAAAAAATAGTTGTTTTCACTATATAGTTTCAACCTTGTTAGGTCCCTTCTTAAGACTATATGTAATTAATTAGCGAAAATAACATTTTTAAAATCTTCTAATACCTCCATTTTATATTTTTTTTTTACTTTATGGTATTATTTGTGAGATATAAAAAATTTAAAAGATGTAAAAAATATGAAACGTAGGTAGTACTATGAGTGTGTGTAACTTACGTAAAGAGTATAAAGGGAATTTCCATGTGTGAATTACATGATCTAATTTAAGGATCCACTTGTTCGTTGTTTTACTAACTTTTAAAAATAATATTTTTTCTGTTCCTTATTGTTTGCACCATTTGACAAAAAAACTCTCACATAAAATGAGCTCATGGTGTAAACAAAAGGAGAGTGAGAGGGTATTTAGTAATAATAAGTTCAGCACAATAAAAGTAAGTACATTTTGATAAAGGTAATTTTAAATAGGTAAAAATTAGTAAATTTAAAGAATAAATATAGTAGAAAATTAATAAACATAATTTCATTTTAATAAAATTAATTTTAGTTTATCGAAAATAAAGTTGGCATAACTTTGAAAGCTAAGTTCCGAGTGTTTATTAATGTAGATCAATTTTGGGGAAAAGCTCTACTGGCAGTCACTGATGGCTTATTTATGAGCATAGGAATATTGTCTATATTACGAGTTTGACATAAAAATGGCTTAAATACCATATGCCTTATTCTCTGCGAATTTATTTACTGAATTGTGTTATTTATATGGAAAGATGATGTTGGGGTAATTAATGTAAGAGAAGGAGAAAGTGCCATTGAGTTGGATGCAATGATGAAAATTAATAATCTTCAATTAGAATTAGGGTGTACCTACAGCTGACTCGACCAATGCGATTCAAAATCAACTCAAAAAAAATCAAATTTAAATTTTGACTTGTATAGCATAATTTAAATTCAAAATAGACTCAACCTGATCTCACCAAATCCGATCCATGAGAATTGACTACCCCTGCTTTGGCGGTTCTTGTCTTGAAATGATGAACCCCACCAATCGTCAATTAACAAAAAGTCTACAAGAAATGAAATTTCAAGATGGAGGTTAAATTGTTCTTCCATCTATCTGCTTCGCACACGTGTACCATAATAGAGCCTAACTACGTTTAGTGAAGTTTGGCAAAAAGTAAAGCTAATTAGGGTCCAACAATATCTTTTGACCTTCTAATAACCTTATGTTTAATGCTACCCAATTTAAACTTTTTAAGCAGGAAGAAGGTGCATGATTGTAATTGAGACGAAAGAGCTAATGAAAGTGAGAGATTGGGTTTGATTGTGACTTTGATTTTTGTGGTTGGAAGTAGTGACAAACCGCCAAGATTGGTAGTGAGATTGATATCTAAGAACAATTGTGGTGCTTGGAAGTCCTATAACTTATATTTTATTGGGTCTAACAATGTATTCATGAGTTTTTAAACCCCGTTCACTTAAAGTCATTGCATGCGAGGAGGGAAGAGGAACAAGGATGAAGTCAGGATTTTACGAGTAAAAAACTAAAATTAATAATCATGAAGTTTTTAAAAATTGTATTTTCTTCTTATAGAGATATATTTATTTAGATTTCTTCTTTTTTTTTCTAAATTTTGCTAAATAAATCTAAAATTTGTGATTAATAAAGAATTTTTAATTTCATTGTGGAGTAATTTTTGTATACAAAATGTTTGAGTGAGAAAAATATTAGTTGTGTTGCTAATTCAATCAAATACTTAATTAATTAAATTGTGCCAATTTATAGTTCATTCTCTTAAACCATGGTGATGATTTGAAAAATTAAAGGATTTTAAAACTAATGAAAAAAATTCATCATTAATAGTGTAAATAAATAAATAAATAAAAAGAAGGGTAACATTCATCGAAAGCAACGGTAAGATAATAAAAATTAAATTTCATCCCTAAAAAATAAATATAAAAAATAAATTTCAATAGTATTAAATTACAATAGTGCAAGTCTTAAACACAAAATCTATATACTTAAAAAATATATATTAAAAGGCATTTCTAAACAAGCTTGCATGCCACATAACGCTCTCCTAGCTCATTTAATTGAGTATTTTATTTTACATATTTAAAAATATGGATTGTGTAAGACTTGAACATATAACCTTAAGTTTCGTTATCCACAAAGCCATTACCATATTGCATGTCATTCTATCAAAATTAAAAAAAAAAAATATTTTTTGAATCATGTATTATTGAATTAACTCGAGGCATCGCCCAAATTTAATAACTAGATAGGCCCCGTTCACTTCACCTTATTTTTCTTGAACTGAAATTATTTTTATTGAAGTGAAATTATTTTTTGCTAAACTTAAATTATTTTTACTGAACTGAAATTAATTTTACTAAACTGAAATTATTTTTACTGAACTGAAATTATTTTTACTGATTTTCTATTATATTTATTCTTTAAAATTACTGAATTTTACTTAGCTGAAATTATTTTTATTGAACTGAACTTTTTTTTACTGAACTGAAATTTATTTTTATTTAATATTATTTTTTTAAGGGGAAGTGAAGTGGGCCTTAGAGGCGTCATAATTACTACTGTAGTACGTATAAAACATATTTTGACAAACTTTTATAAAGAGTTAACGAATAAAACAAATGGGCTTAACAACTAAGTCGTGGGGCCAAGCCAACCACCTTGGCTTTGACCCTAACAACTATATATATATATATATATATATATATATATATATATATATATATATATATATATATATATATATATATATTTCCAATCCCTCATACGTTAGTTGAGGATGCATGTATGAAAGTTTTACTTTCGATATTATCACATGAAACTCCGATTATTAAGCAAAACTCAAAAAATCTTGACCACCCTTAAAGTGATTGTTAGTTTATTCTACTTCATTATTAATATTTCTAAACGTCGTTGATTGATATCTAATACGATAATTACGATCCTAACAAATAGTGTGGTCCATGTTGATGAGTTTCTAATTATCTTTTAAGAGAGATTTGTCATATGGAATTGAAGGAGGGACGTTGAATTTGTGTCAAGAAGTAATGCAATTGACTAATTACTACAATACGTAATAGAAGTTTCCACATAATCAAGTTGATACCATGTTTAACTTGCACTTGTAAATTTGCGTACTCATCGTCTCTCGCACATAAAAGTCATTATTGCGCACACCAATTTGTATTTTTCACAAGATGATTGGAAGCTAAGGGTAGTTTAAATTACAGAACTACTCCGTAGAAGTTCAATCTTAAACTATAAAAAAACAAAAATTGAAAGCATGCAAAAAACGATGGTCAGGCCAATGAGTAACTTGCTTTAGCTTTTCATATTGTTGCTATAAACACATGTTGAGTTCAGTTTTTAACCAGGGGAGGTTCTTCTGATCTTAGTTATTTGATGTTTATATTTTACAGAATATTTCCTATAGTATTAAGTATGAAGTATAATAATCGTGTTAATATTAATTGTTTTGAAAATAAGCAAAAATAGAATTTAATAAATTAATCTCCATGTTAAGAATCTTACCATATAGCAAAAGGTCATCATATGTCTCATCATGATGATGCACTATTATTGAGATATATTGGATATCTTTTAGGTATATATTTTGTGATATATTTATGTTAGCTAAAAGATATGTTAGATATAGTTTCCTTATCTTAGAATTAACTAAAATAGAGTCGTTCTAGAGTTTAGACTTGTATTATATATTTCACGTATTCAATCAATGAGAAATTAAAATGAATTCACACAAATTCTACATGGTATCAGAGCTAGTTTTTTTTTTTTTTTTAATATAAACAATGATTGAAAGTCGCGTCGCAACCAAGGGGGGAAAGCTCTTTCGGTTGTGCATAGGCGTGGCATCATCATCCATCCAATTCTAGAAAAAAGGAAAGGTTTAAGTTAGAAAATTTTAGAGACCCTGCCATATTTGTTCAGCATTCCATCTCTCTAAAAGTACGTTATGCTGCCTAAAGGGCAAGGTCGAGGCATTTTCCGAATCATGATTATGGTCTTGATCTATTTATTTATTAAGACAATAAAAATTAATTTGCTTGCTCTCACTATTGAACATATGCCTTATTGTTTCTCATCCTCCCATCATTCTCTCCCCCCATATGGCTCCCTCATGTTTTGTATTATTCTGAAATAAAAGAGGAACTCTAAGTTCCTATTCAATAGACCGAGAACATCAAGTGTAAGTTGACCAAAATATCCTAGCCCAAAACGGGTTAAATATCTCTAGGGTCAAGCTGGCCAGAGATGGTAAGGACCTGCCTCTATGAAGAGGAAACAGGAGAAATAGAAAGGTGTCATTTTCAGCTCTTTCGTCTTTCTTGAGCCTATCCTGCAAAGACTTGAAAAGAAGGATGAGGTTCTAAACAAGTCGGTGGATGCAATAACATGGTTTGAAAAAAAAAAGAGCACGAAAGATATATAAGATTACCCCGGACATAATGATTGTTGATACTTCTACACTAGTTCTTACTATTCCTGGCCTGACTCCCCTTGAACCTGATCATGATCCTGATACAGGGGCTTATTTAATTTCCTACTAGAGAGGGGTTTAAGGCACATATAGCTAAGCATGAGAAGGATTCCATGAGATTCAATGAGGATGAGAGTGAAGGTGATGAGGATGAAGAAGAAGAGGAAGGAAGAAGAACAAGAGAAAGAAGAAGAAAGATGAAGGGTTTAATTCTGAGGCAAATTAAAGCTGGATGATGAGGCATCAAGCAAAGAGGAATAGCTGATGATGAGCAGTGGTCTTGCGCCGCGCACTACTACAAAATTGGCCAAAGAGACCATATCAAAATGGCCAAAGAGACTACCTTAGGGGTGGTCTCTAGCTCACAGGTCTCTTTGGCCTAAGAGACCATTTCATCAAAAGTGATCTATTATTTTAAAAAGAGAGACCACTTATTTAGAACAGATGGTAAACTGAGACCACCTATTTCAATAGGTGGTCTCAGTTTTAAAAAATTTGAGACCACCTATGTCAAATAGATGGTCTCAATTTTTGAAAAACAGAGACCACCTATTTCAAATAGATGGTCTCTTTCTTTCTTTTTTGGTAAGAAAAACATATATATATATATATATATATATATATATATATATATATATATATATATATTTCAAAGACCGACAATTACAAGCAAAGATAATATGATGTTTAAAGCAAAAACTATAAATTCAACAAATGTAAAACGCAATTTATTAGAAACAATTGAGAAATTAAGAAAGAAAACTGAGAAATTACCAACATTAAATTAGGGTTTTCTGAGGCGGTTGAGAATGGAGACGACAGAAGCAACCGCGAAGGCTGAGGATCGGCAAAGAGGAAACTAAGCAGCACCGACAGGGATGAAATGGCTTGAGGACCCACGCACATCGAATTGATTCGAAAGAAACACACCCTGTAACCCTAACCTCCATTGTTGTAGATTAAAGAAATAGACAGCGGTGGCGATGATGGTTGTCCTCGGTTCGAATTGACGCCGGTTAAAGAAGAGGGCAGCGGTGGTTATTGGGCATGGGCTAGTGGTGGCCTGGGGATAGACAGAGAGAGATAAGGGGAACGAGATAAGAGAGATAGGGAGATGCTGATATGAGGGGGTGGCGCGGCAGGCTTATTAGCTTAGGGTATAGGTTCGTTAAGAGGCCATTTATTTAATATTAATGGTCTCATTTTTTTTTTATAATTAAACGAATAACAAAAAGAGACCATTTATTTAAGAGAAGTGGTCTCTCCTTTTTTGTAATTAAATAAAAAAAAAAAAGAGAGACCATTTATTTTAAAGAAGTGGTCTCTTCTTCTTTTTTTTTAATTAAATAAATAAAAATAGAGAGACCATTATTTTAGAAAAGTGGTCTCTCCTTCACTTTCATCTCTCTAAGATTGTACCTAAGAGACCATTTATTTGAAATATTGGGTCTTTTGAAAGAAATAGACCATTTATTTAATTAATTGGTCTCTTATTTAAGGTTTCTTTGAGCATTTTTGTAGTAGTCTCTTATTTATTTCTCTTGTCCCTTTCTTATAACTGCTTATGTTTATTTATTTTCCCCAAATTACTGAACAATCTTTATTTGTAATTTAATTTGGTTGTACCTTGTTTTTAATTTGCTAGTATGTAATCCTGGAATTATTTTAAGTTGTTTGTTTATGGATTGTGAGTTTTGCTTAACTAATTTTATGTAGCATGGTAATTGGCTAGTGGCTGAAGGGACTAGTTTTAGACTATTTGCAATAACTTGGCGCGCAATTCTATTTTTGAATGCTTAGCTTTAAACGATGCCAAAAGGGGGAATAAAGTTTTAAGTTTATTTAGCTTAGGCCTAGTCAGTGTCTGTATTTGTTTTAATTTATTTTGTTTGGTGTCTAGAAAACCAAAAAGAAGTTTGTTTATTAAGTGTGTACATGAAAATCAATTGAATCACAAGAAACGGCTGACTTAGTTAACTTTTTCAATTAAGTTTTGTCCTTCATGCTCTTTTTCTCTATTAATAGCTTAAATTAGTTAACAGTTTGTGTTTATGCCTAAAATATTTCATTAAAGATGTTGTTGGGTTTCGTAGTGACCCACACTACGCGGAAAGAAACCCGCCAAGACCCGCCCCATAATAATGCAATTAACAAGCAAAACATAATTAAACACAAGAAAGGATAAAAGATTATACCTTTGACGCGTGCTTTGCTCAACAATGAGCTCTTACTTGAACCCCGAAAATACGAGGTCTCCAACGGGATCGTACCCTCGAACCCGACCCGAGCGTCCTAAGTCTCGAAGGTTAGTCGAGACCCGGACAAATAAAACTATGAGTTTTACGAATCAAGGTTTACTCAAATCAAGAGTTGCCTTTTAATTCCACTCAAGGTTGTGTATTTCCCAATACCCATGCCTTTGGTATTTATAGGGAAATGCACCCTTGAACTTCATTTCCCAACCAATGTGGGAGAATGAATAATTTTGATAATTAATTTATTTCCAAAATAAATTAATAATTAAATCAATCAAAATGCAACAAGTGTCAAGGGGAGAGAGAGGGTTAGGTGAGGACCAAGAGAGGTGGGGGGGACCATTGTCTTGCTCCCCAAGGCTTTGCCCAAGCCTTGGTGCCCACTCACCACAAACCGCCTCAAGCAAGGGCTGTTGGGCTGCTGCCAGCTAGCACGCCAGCTAGTAGTGCCAGCTAGCCCAGCCAGCTAGCACCAGCCCAGCCAGCAGCCTCGCATCCCCAGCCAGGCAATGCGTGCTAGCGCTGGGCGATGCTTGTGCTGCTGCTGCGTGCCAGTGCTAGGCGCTGCTAGCTGCTGGCGCTGGTGCTGGCCCTTGCCTCTCTCGCCATCGCACACGCACACACCCTCTCGCATAGCCAGCACAGCCAGGCCAGCATACGCATAGCCCAGCCAGTGCACTCACGCACGCAAGGCCTAGCATGCGTGCTGCTAGCGAGCCACGCATGCTGGGCTTGGTGCTGCTTGCTAGCTTGCTGTGCTTGGTGCTTCCATGCGAAGGCACGCACGCAAGCACACAGCTACGCAAAGGCTCGGTGCTGCATTGCGAGGCTGTTGGGCGATGGTGAACACGCACACGCACACACGCATGCGCCTAGCACTGCAATGGTGTTGTGCTTGGCGCTAGCGTGCTGCGATAGTGCCTACGCACATGCACACACACATGGGTGTTGTGCTTGGTGCGATAGGGCAGCGATGGTGCGTAGGCATCATGCTAGGGCTGTGATAGCGCATAAGCACTCATGCCTCGCCTAGCACATCATGGTGCGCCTAGCACACACATGGTGCGCCTAGGCTTGCGATGAGCTAGCCTAGCCTAGCTACGGCTATGCTTGTACTTGTTGCTTGTGATTTTGCGACGCTCGGTCTCGACGCCCTAGGCTCGATATCCGACGTCTATATTCGTAAAACTCCGTCGACTCATTAAATCCTTCGGATTAATTCGTCGTCTCGGATCGGTTGTTCGATTGGGTTCGACCCGAAGGGTTCAGTTAAGATTAAGCTATAATATTAATTATACCTTAATATTACTGATCGGAAGCGGCCTCCATCACTTGACCTTACTGAAGAATTAGCTCTGTAATAATTCTGAACCCTTTATCAGAATAATACACTTGTTGGAAGGACACCATTCCTTTCAATCTCCCACTTGTCATTCCGGACAAGTGTGCATACATTGTATAGCCCATTTCCTATGTCACTTAATGTCTCTTCGTAAACTATAAGGTAAGATTCATCGTCATCCTTATTACGTTCAGAAGTGTTTCTCGATCTCCGAGTTCGACTGTCAATAAGCAGATGATTTCTAAAATCCATCTGAGCACGACCATGCATTTTCACAGTCTCGCTCATCGAGCGGCCTTGTAAACAAAAAATGTAGGGTTTCGTAGTGACCCGACACTACGCGGAAGCTAAGGCAACCCACCAAGACCTGCCCCTTAATTAAAACAATTAACAAGCATATTAAACTTAATCAAACAAGATTAGGAACAAGAATTATACCTTTGTCACGTGCTTCGCTCCCAAAGAGCTCTTACTTCAAAATCCCGAAAACACGAGATCTCCGACGGATCGTACCCTCGACCCGACCTGAGCGTCCTAAGTCTTGAAGGTTAGTCAAGACCTGGACAAAATAACTATGAGTTTTACGAATCAAAGGTTTACTCTTAATTAGAGTTGCCTTTTTAATTCCACTCAAGGTTATTCTTTCCCAAATACCCAAGCTTGGTATTTATAGGGAAATGAACCCTTGATTTTTTATCCTCCACCAATGTGGGAGTGTTGAATATCAATGATTTATTTAATTTCCAAATTAAATAAATAATCAAGTAAATCACATTGCGACAAGTGGCATGATCATGTGCAAAGAAGTAGTGCCCAAGGCTAGGTGGGGGGGACCATGTGCCTTGCTCCCCAAGGGGTTGGATTTTGGTCCCCACACCCTTCCTCAATGCCGCCACATAGCTGCTGGGCTGGCAGCCAGCTAGCATGCCAGCTAGCGCTGCCAGCTAGCACATGCCCAGCAGCCCCAGCAGCCTAGCAAGCCAATGCATGCCGGCGCTGGGCGATGCTGGTGCTGGTGCTAGTGCTATGTGCTAGCGCCTAGCGCTGCTAGCACATAGTGCTGGCACTGGCCCCCAGCAGCCCACGCACAGGCTAGCACGCACACACACCTTGCTCACCATTGCTAGCACAGCCAGCATGCGTGCTGCTAGCGAGCAACGCATGCTGGCCCCCCTTCCCTCGCATCATGCTACGCACCATGCACCACGCAGCATGCCACGCACATCGCACCACGCACTAACCTTGCATCATGCACCACGCATCGCCTAGCAGCCTTGGTGCATAGTAATGTTGGGCTGTTGTGCGTGGCCTAGCAACGTGCTGGTGCCCAGGCCCCTTGCACACGCATGGTGCGCTGCTTGGTGCTGCCATGCGAAGGCTAGCACGCATGTTGCGAAGGGCTTCCTGGTGCCTTGTGGTGCTTGCAATAGGCTGCCATGGCACGCCTAGGCTGCGATGGTGCACCTAGGCTACGATGGTGTGCCTAGGCTGCGCCTAGAGCTTGCGATGGGCTGCCATGGCACGCTTAGGCTGCGATGGTGCACCTAGGCTGCGCCTAGCCATGCTAGGTGCATGCTAGCTCGATTTAGCCTAGCATCCACATGGTCACGCCAGTGTGGTGCTAGGGCTATGTTTATACTTGTCGCTTTGTGATTTTGCGACGCTCAGTCTCGACGCCCTAGGCTCGATATCCGACGTCTGTATTCGTAAAACTCTGCTGACTCATTAAATCCTTTCGGATTAATTCGTCGTCTCGGATCGGTGATTCGATTGGGTTCGACCTGAAGGGTTCAGTTAAGATTAAGTTGTAACATCAACTGTACATTGATATTACTGATCGGAAGCGGCCTCCACCTAAGCATTCCGATCACTTGACCTTACTGAAGAATTAGCTCTGTAATAATTTTGAACCCTCTATCGGAAGAATACACTTGTTGGAAGGACACCATTCCTTTCAATCTCCCACTTGTCCTTCCGGACAAGTGTGCATACAGTGTATAGCCCATTTCCTATGTCACTTAATGTTTCTTCGTGAACTATAAGGTAAGATTCTTTGTCATCCTTATTACGTTTAGAAGTGTTTCTCAATCTCCGAGTTTGACTGTCAATAAGCAGATGATTTCTAAAATCCATTTGAGCACGGCCATGCATTTTCACAGTCTCGCTCTTCAAGCGGCCTTGTAACAACAAAACATTTTCCCTATTGTTAGTAGGGGACAATCCCAGTCTTGTATTGTAAGTTCCTCTTACTAAGAGGAAATAGTCTCCTGAGTGTTCCCGTTATGATCCCCAGTTACGGCAGATGTTAGGAAACATCAAAGAGTCTAGTACTCAAACAAGAAAACTTCACAATACTCATGGTCGGAGGAAACAAGTTCCAATAGTCATAATGAGAAATGTACTTATGACAATTTTAAAATTTCTTAAAGTACTCTCATAGGTCTTATCCAGTACAGTTCCAAACTGTGCCTGTGCAAATGATTTATGACCGTCACGTCCTCGCAGCACAAGAAACGGTGCTGTAAATCATACTACAAACTAATCTATGGCGGTCATCAATCGTCCATCTGTTAGATGACCTCGATTAGGGACAATTTTCGATTTAAATATTCAATGTTTACTTAACAGGTGTTTCTTTATCCAAGACATGGTCTTGATACCCTGTTTTGAATATTTCCGTAAATGGAATGGACTCATTATTTAATTCTAAACCACAATTAATAAGTAATGGAGTGAATGATAATTTTGCACAAAAATTAATTACTCCATTAATGAATGGTTTTAATACAGCGTCTTACATTAAATATCCTATTTAATTAAAACACATGTACAGGGAATTTCAAAGCCAGTCTCCAACATGCTTGATTCCCATCGCCGCAATGTGCTTGTTGTGTTTCACTTGAGGCAGCGGTTTAGTCAAAGGATCGGCTACATTATCATCTGTGCCAATCTTACAAATTCTGATTTCACCTTCGGATTTCCATTCCCTTATCATGTGAAATCACCTTTGCACGTGTTTGACCTTCTGGTGCTCTCTCGGCTCCCTGGCCTGAGCGATAGCTCAATTGTTATCACAATAGAGGTCTATCGGCCCCTTGATTGAGGGTAAAACACAAAGTTCGCTAATGAACTTGCGAATCCAAACAGCTTCCTTGGCAGCTTCTGAAGCGGTCAAGTACTCGGCTTCAGTTGTAGAGTCTGCAGTGGTGCTCTACTTGGCACTCTTCCAGCTAAACGCTCCTCCATTCAGACAGAATATGTACCCCGATTGTGAATTGAAGTCGTCTCTGTCAGTCTGGAAGCTAGCATCGGTATAACCTTCAACAACCAGTTCTTTGTGGCCTCCATACACCAGGAATTTATCCTTGTTCCTTTTCAGGTACTTAAGGATGTTCTTGGCCGCAGTCCAATGCGCCTCTCCTGGGTTTGATTGGTATCGGCTCGTTGCACTCAGGGCATACGATACATCTGGCCTTGTACATATCATGGCATACATGATCGATCCGATTAGCGAAGCATATGGGATCTGATTCATTCTTTCTCGCTCAACGGGTGTCTGTGGACACTATTTCTTGCTGAGAGTTATGCCATGGGACATGTGTAAATGTCCTCTTTTTGCATTCTCCATGTGGAATCGAGCCAGTACCTTATCAATGTAAGTACTCTGGCTTAATCCAATCATCCTCTTAGATCTATCTCTATAGATCTTGATGCTCAATATTTACTGTGCCTCTCCTAAGTCCTTCATTGAAAAGCACTTTCCCAACCAGCCCTTTACGGACTCCAGTAATTTTGTGCTGTTTCCAATGAGAAGTATGTCATCGACATACAGGACTAGGAATGCAATATCACTCCCACTGACCTTCTTGTATACACAAGATTCATCTGGATTCTTGATAAAACCAAACTTGCTAATGGCTTCATCAAATCGCAGATTCCAACTTTTGTTGGCTTGCTTTAGTCCATAAATGGACTTCTTCAGCTTGCAAAGCTTTCCAGCGTTGCCTGGATCGACAAAACCTTCTGGCTGTGTCATATACACAGTTTCTTCCAAAATTCCATTAAGGAAGGCGGTTTTGACATCCATTTGCCATATTTCATAATCGTAATATGCAGCAATCGCTAGGATGATCCGGACGGATTTTAGCATTGCAACTGGTGAAAAAGTTTCATCATAGTCAATCCCGTGGACTTGTCTATAACCTTTTGCCACCAGTCTAGCTTTGTATATTGATACATTTCCATCCTTGTCTGTCTTCACTTTGAAGATCCATTTGCAACCAATGGGTGTATAACCCTCGGGCAAATTCACCAAGTCCCAGACTTGATTTTCAGACATGGAATCCATCTCGGATTTCATGGCCTCTTGCCATTTTTCAGAGTCGGGGCTCGTTTATAGCTTGCTTGTATGTTGCCGGCTCATCACCATCCATGACTAGGATGTCCTGATCATCGGTTAAGACGATATCGAGGTATCTGTCTGGTTGAGATCTTTGTCGTTGCGACCTACAAAGGGTAATCGGTTGAGCTTTTTCATTGTCAGTTTGATTCTGACCAATCTTCTTAGATGCTTCCAAAGTATCTAGATTGTCAGTTTTGTCAGGTTGACATTGTTGCTCGTCCTCTCGAACTTCGTCGAGTTCGATTTTCCTCCCACTTATCATTTTGGAAAGGTATTCCTTCTCCAAAAAGACACCATCACAAGCAACAAATACTTTGTTCTCGGATTTATTGTAGAAGTAATACCCTTTGGTTTCTTTTGGATATCCCACAAAGAAACACTTATCCGATTTGGGGGTGAAGTTTGTCCGAAATTAATCGCTTGACATATGCTTCGCATCCCCAAATCTTGAGAAAAGACAACCTAGGAGGTTTCTTAGTCCATAATTCATATGGAGTCTTTTCAACAGCTTTTGACGGAGCTCTATTCAGTGTTAGTGCTGCAGTTTGTAGCGCATGTCCCTAAAAAACATAGGGAATTCACTAAGACCCATCATTGATCGAACCATGTCTAACAAGGTTCGATTCCTCCGTTCGGACACTTCGTTCCATTGGGGAGTTCCGGGAGGTGTCAACTCTGAAAGAATGCCATTTTCTTTCAAGTGATCGTCGAATTCATGGCTCAAATATTCGCCACCTCGATCCGATCGAAGTGCTTTAATTTTCTTGCCAAGTTGATTTTCAACTTCTTTCTGAAATTCTTTGAATTTCTCAAAAGATTCAGATTTATTCGACATTAAGTAGATATAGCCATGTCTACTATAATCGTCGGTGAAAGTGATGAAATATCGGTAATCTTGTCTTGCGGGTGTGCTTATTGGTCCACATACATCCGTGTGTATTAGACCTAATAAGTCACTTGCCCTTTCTCCCAACTTGGAGAATGGCTGTTTTATCATCTTGCCTAATAGACATCCTTCGTAATTTTCAAACGACTCTAAGTCGAATGAGTCAAGAACACCTTCTTGAAGAAGTTTCTTGATGCGCTTGATGTTAATATGGCCAAGATGACAATGCCACAAGTAGGTTTGATTCGACTCGATGGTCTTAGCCCTTTTGGCAGTATTATCGATGTTATAAACCTGTTTGTCTAGTGAAAGCACATAAAGACCGTTTTCTGAATGTGCCATACCATATAAAACATTATCAAAGTAAATAAATCATATTGTTTTTGATTCGAAATTCGAATCCTTTGGCGTCCAACGTCGATATTGAAATAATATTTTTGGTTACTCTTGGAACATGATAGCAATTTTCAAGTTCTAGAATAAGCCCTGAGGGCAAAGACAAACTGAGAGTTCCAACAGAGACGGCAGACATCCTTGCTCCATTGCCGACTCGAAGCTCGACCTCTCCCTTCTCTAGCCTCCTATTTATCCTTAGTCCCTGAGCATTGGAATAAAGGTGTGAGCCACATCCGGTATCTAATACCCATGATGTTTTGCTAGCGAAGTTTAAGTCTATAACGAAAATACCTGATGAAGAAGCAACGTTGCCGTTCTTCTTATCTTCCTTGAATTTGAGGCAGTCCCATTTCCAATGTCCCTTCTTCTTGCAGTAGAAACATTCGGAATCAGATTTAGAAGAGGCTGCCGTTTTGTCCTTGCTACCCTTGGCAGATTTTGACTTAGGCGGGAACTTCTTCTTTTTCCCTTTAAAGCTCTTCTTTTTTCCAGGACGTTTGAATGGCTTTCCCTTCCTCACCATGAGCATGTCATGCTTGCCCTCATCCTTGAGGGTTTGCTCGCCTTGCTTCAACATACCATGAAGCTCGGTTAGGGTTTTCTCCATACTATGCATATTATAGTTCATTTTGAACTGATCATAGCCTTTGTGAATCGAGTGGAGAATGATGTCAATTTCCATCTCGGTTGAATACCCAGCATCAAGCCTTTCCATGTTCTCAAATAATCCAATCATTTTGAGGACATGCGGGCTGACTGGCTCTCCTTTCTTGAGCTTGCTCTCAAGGATCTGCCTGTGGGTTTCGAACCTTTCAGTTTGGGCCTGCTCTTGAAACATATTCTGAATCTCAGAAATGATCTCAAAAGCCGTCTCCTTTTCAAAGAAAGTCTTTTGAAGGTCCGGTGACATAGTAGCCAACATGATGCATTTGACATCCCGATTTGCACTTTGCCATCGATTAAGGGCAGCCTGAGTGACCTCCTCATTGGGAGCGTCGGGCATTTCCTCATCAAGGACGTATTCCTTTTTCTCTTGCATTAGTACAATGCGCAGATTTCTTTGCCAATCAAGAAAGTTTGGCCCGCTCAACTTCTCCTTGTCGAGAATTGAGCGTAAAGAGAATTGGTTGTTGTTTGAGTTACTAGCAGACATTGTTCTACAATTGAAAGAATTTGAAGTGAAAACCCATTCATAAATCAATAAGTTGAAATTTTAAAGCGTTCATGCATATTTTCAATCTTATTGAACATTTTATCCACGCATTAATAAATTGTCCCTTATGGGCGAGAATAAAATGATTCCGAGATCCCAAAGATCAAGAAATGGTTAAGCATGCTTTGGCTTGTCTTAATCATTAAATATCTTAAGGTAAACAATCCAATTGCTAATAGCTCCAAGCTACTCTCGGTTTGATAAAATGTCGCATCTAATGCATCCTTGACATTTTATCTCTTTTGCCACGACATCTAAGGACTCCTTACTAATATCGTTGAGCTTAACCAAGACAACTTGTATACCTAGTATACCTTACGTTCCTAGGGAAGTAGTGATGCCTCGCTTTGGCGTAGCCCATCACATACGCACATTAGTTCGGTAAGTGTTGTTCTTGGAACGGCAAATTTTAGCTCAATATTATTAAGGGACCTAGGGTTTCTATGTTGGTTTGATTTAAGTGAACTTAACTAATCGTCGCAACATATAGAAATCCTAAACATGCATCTAACATTCATATATAACAATAATATATATAAAGCATAAAATAGATGCATTTGGCAACTAGCATGACGCTTTGAAATCTTCAATTTCCATGGGTCTTCATCTTGGCTCGTCTCCATCGAAACGCTGTCTTGAGACATCTTGGCCAAAATAAAATAACTAGCTAGAACGACTAAGATTAATCTAAAGTACAAAAATACTTAACGGTTCGCAGACCGTATTTAGATTTACAAAAATACATAACGGAACGCAATCCGTATTTTCTATCCTAGTCATTTTCAATAACCTGGTTTGAAAACAATCTTCCATTCACCCATTCACTATTTGTGAATGGCCCATGCAAATTACGAAATAGGAAAATGCCGAATGAATTTCTTAATGCGGTCGTTTAATTAGCTTTATACTTAATGTATGCCGAGTCGTCCTTTGATGTTATCTCCTAGACGTACTCATGAAATTTCATATACGATCTCGACCTGATAATTTCTAAGTATTTGTATGGGTTAATAACTTAGGTATGCCTTTGCCCTTGTTCTAAGATGCCTTAGACACTTTTAGGCTACCTTATTTCTTATCCGTCCGACTAAGTTCATGGCCGGATGAATTGAATAGCAACCTCACCATTTTGGCCGAGTTGCTTTGCCGGGAGTGACCTTTGATAGACTTTTCTCCCGACTTTTCAAATTTTCCCCCATGGGCCAAACTCCTAGGCTGGGAGAGACCTTGTTGGGTTTTTCTCCCGGTTGTTCAACCTCTCCCCTCTTAGGGGCCGAGCTGCTATGTTGCTAGCAACCCTTGTTTTTGTTTTTAGGCAACATTTCTGCTTAATAAATGTTAGTTAAACACACGCAATATTTATGCTAAAATTTAATGAGCAATGTTTGACTTTTTCATTTTGTCAGAATTACATTGTTTGGCCGTACGACTTTTATTACATTGCTCGGTCGTTAGACCTAGTTGTTTATACAACTTTTGGCTAAGTACAAAAAACTTTATACATAATATTTTTTGAGATTGTCCGTATTCCAAGTACGAAGAATAGGACGGCCATTTAAGACTTCGAGGCAGTATGTACCATCTCGCACTTCTTCTCTGATCCGATAGGGCCCTTCCCAATTGGGGGTTAACTTGCCATCTTATTTTGCTTAGCCTACCGCTTCCATTTTTCTCAGAACAAGATCTCCCATTTTAGGCAGCTGCTTTGACACTTTTCGGTTATATTCCCTTATCATTCTTAGACGATATATTTCGTGTCTAAACGCCGCATTGCCCCTTGCTTTCGGAAGGAAGTCTAGGGCAGTCTTTATAGCCTCCTAATTGGCCTATTCATCATATAACATCACCCGCAGAGTGGGCTCGTACATTTCGATTAGGAAGTGGGCTTCAACGCCGTAGACAAGAAAGAATGGGGTTCCTCCTATTTAACTTTTGTTGTTCGAATTGACCATAGAACATTGACCAATTCATCAACCCGTAGGCTGCCTGCTTTCTCAAGCTTCCAGTTGATGCCATTGGAAATTAAATTACTGTACGCTTCAACTTGGCCGTTGGCTTTTGGGCGTCCAACCGAGGAAAAGCAATGTGTTATGCCCTGGTCACTCAGTGTAGGGAATTTTTCAAACTCATCTTTGAGCCCTATGTGGTTCATGCTTTTAGGCATGGCGGCGTTCTAAGGAAAAAAAGCTAAAGGTAAAAGAGTCGCCAACAAGTTTTAGGAACTTGTAAACCGTTCATGGTTGTGAAGGTTACAACCCATTCACAATCACGGAGATCGCTATCTCCATAGTGATCCGGAACCATGACTGGATGTTCGGGGATGATGGTACGAATCCAACCTAAAAGAGATTGAACCTGCCGTAAATAGGCCTCCACTTAATTCTTATGATATTCATGTGCGCTTTTTGATCAACATACATATATCAAGTTAGTCCTAAGCCTGTTTAATCTATATTGGTTAATTATTAATGCACAATCAAATCTATTATTGGTGATCAGTTGAATTAGAATCATATTAGCCTAAATCAAATTATTAATTATCTTATTAGGCGTGATTTCAAGTACAGATTCCCTTTTAACTTGCAAAAAGGGGCGTGATCAAGCAATAATAATAAATCATGAATAATCAAGCAAAATATGAATAATATAACAATCATCATCATAGGAACAACATTAAAACATTGTTAGTAAGATTCTAGGCATGATACTAAACGGATTAATAACAAATCCTAGCATGTCACTAATAACAAAATCAAAGCGTTATCCTAAACATGATACTGGGAATCATAATATGCATCCTAAGCATGATACTAGGAAATTAAAACAACGTCCTAAACATGATACTAGAATTAAAAATAATAACTGAAGCATGATTTGTATTCCAAAATCAAAGAATTATAATAAGGGGATGATTGAATTACTCACTTCGATGCCTTAACCTTCTTGCTATTAAAAAAAATGCACACGTTAGTAAACTTCAAGAAAGTTAAATCAATAAAGTAAATAAATCAAATATGAACTGAAATATAGATTTGGGACCAAACCCTCAAAACTAGCAACCTTTCAGGTCAAGGTTAAAGGCAACATCAAGGATGGCTAGGCGTACTCGAATCTCGTGAATGAGGTATTGTGAGTGATTTGGGAGAATATCAAGGATGTGTTTAGGATAAGGCTAAGAACATGGATGATTGATAAGGATTGATGATGATTGGAGCAAGGTGGTAATAGCTTATTATTGATGGTTCTAGCTGATTTGAAAACGGGGAAAATGACCTCTATTTATAAGGAAAAAAGAGAGTCTGGACGATCAGAAAAGATCAGAATTTGAAACGGAATAAAACTGGTTTCATCGCGGGGTGATAGAAGTATAGCGGCGCGACACTGTCCATCGCGGCGCGTTGGTTCTGAAGATAACAAAGTTGTACGGAATTTGATTTCCAATAGAATTGGGTCAACAAAATACATCCTGACGTCTTTGAATTTGATCGGTATAAGGACTATTAAAAGAAATATTTTATCCGGCTTCGAATTCTTTTTTTTTTTATCTATATCTTTTCGGAAAGGATAAATTAGAACCTTCTAGAAATTTCAAAAAGAGTCCTAATTGATTTAGGATTAGGAATAAGATATTTGGACCCTCACATGATCATTGGGTCGTAGGTAAGGTGGACCTAGGCTCGGTTTAGTATTTTAGCCATAACTTATTCATTTTAAGTCGAATTTGAGCTTATAATATATCGTTTGAAAGCTCTTTTCAAGCCCCATCCAACTAAACATAATTGGACCGGGATTATGGACCAAAATAATCAAGTTTGGACTTTTTTATGAGTTGGGACAAAATGAATGATTTTAAGGGACACGAAATAAATGATTTTTGGGTTTAAAGACAAGAAATAAATGATTTTGGATTAAAGACACGAATTAAATGATTTTGGATTAAAACATTTTGGGAAAGGTTAGAAATATGGTCAAGGCTTAAGGGAACTTCACGAGACTCTTCAACTCTTTACCGAACTCGTTAATCAAAGATGTGAAAGGTACTCATCACTGGGTTTGGTTTTTGGGGAGACATAATCAGGTATCTACACTCAGCCAAACTCTGAAATGGTCTGTTTCAAACTGGGGCCCATTATCAAACACCATTGATTGTGGAACACCGAAGCAGGTAATTATGTTCATCTAGATGAAGGCAGATACATCTTTCCACTTGATCCCTCAGACGACCTCGGCCTCCACCCACTTCGTGAAATAGTTAACTACTACTAACACATACCGCCACTGCCCTGATGCAGGGGTATACGACCCTAAGATGTCTATGCCCCATTTTGTAAAAGGGAGTGGACTACTTATGGCCGACAGGTTATTTACAGGACAGTGGATGAGGGTTGCGAATATCTGGCATTTATCACATTTTTTCACCATTTCTCTAGCGTCCGAATTCATGCTCGGCCAGTAGTACCCCATATGGTTCACCTTTTCAGCTAAGGCCCGTCCGCCTATGTGTGATCCGCAATGCCCCTGGTGGAGGTCGTCCAGATCATCATGCATGCCCTTGTTCGGGCGTAACACACTTCAAAAATGGCTTGACAAATGATTTTTTTAACAAGTTCTCTCCCTTTATCTCAAACCATGCGGCCTTTTTCTTCATTATCCAACTCTCCTAAGGGTCGTCGTCCGAAAGAATTCCATCCTTGAGATAGGATAAAATTCCGTCCATCCATGTAGAGCTTCGGTCAACGATTTGCACGGGCTCGGCATCAATGCTCCGCTTCTCCTTTACTTCCCAGAACACAGATCTCGGAGTATCACATCATGCTGAGGAGGCTAGCTTGGACAGGACGTCCGCTTGATCGTTCTAGGACCGAGGAACTTATTGCAACGTGAAATGCTCTAGGCCCTTAGCCTCTTCCTTTACCATTTGGAGATATTTCATCATTGTCGGCTCCCTAGCCTCGTAGTCACCATTCACTTGGCTGACTATCAGCTGGGAGTTCGAACAAGCATCATTTTTTGTTGCCCTGGCCACCTAACACATTTTAAGGCCGGCTAGAAGGGCTTCATACTCAGCCTCGTTGTTGGATGCTTGAAACTGAAATCTCAAAGTGTACTCAAACTTATCTCCTTCCGGAGATATACAAATGATACTAGTGCCACACACGGTTGTTGTTGCACTTCCATCAACAAACACTTTCCAAATTTGATACCTTGCCGGTTGTAGGTCTGGCCATGTCATCTCAGCCAAAAAATCTGCAAAGGCTTGACCCTTGATTGCTTTTCTGGGTTCGAATGTAATATCAAATCCTCTCAATTCTAAGGCCCATTTAAGCATTTGGCCACTGGCCTCCAATGTTGTGAACGACTTCTTCAACGGTTGGCCCATGTAGGCTACAATTGAATGAGCGAGAAAGTAAGGCCTTAGCTTTTTTTTTAATGCAATGAATAATGCCAAGCCAAACTTCTCAATGGGTGGATACCTAAGCTCGGCATTGTGCAACACATGGCTGATGAAATACACAGGCATCTGATGGTCATCTCGCTCAGCAAGCAAGACGGCACTTAAGGAGTGATCAGAAATTGCAAGATTTATGTATAGCTTCTCATCTTTGAGCAAACTGACGAGCTAAGGGAGTGTATTCAAATGATTCTTCAGCTGAACAAAGGCTTCCTCGGCCTCTTCAGTCCACTCGAACATTGCTTTTTTCTTGATAGTTTGAAAAAAGTAGCGACACTTATCCCCTAATCTTGACATAAACCGTCTAAGAGCGACTAAGCAGCCGGTCATCCTCTGAACTTCTTTTATGGTTCTCGGCGATTTCATGTCTAAGATCACTTGGATCTTCTCAAGGTTGGCCTCAATGCCACGCTGATCAATAAAAAATCCGAGAAATTTGCCGGACTCAACACCAAAGAAACACTTCTTCGGATTTAACATCATCTTATGCCGCCTGAGTTCGGCAAATGTTTCTTGGAGGTCACTCAGATAATCAGCCGACTTCTTTGATTTAATAATCTATTATCAATATATTCTTGTATGTTCCGGCCGATCCGATATCTGAAGACCGTATTCACAAGCCTCTGAAATATGGCTGGGGCATTCTTCAAGCCGAACAGCATGACTTTGTAACAATACAACCCCTGCTCGGTCACAAATGTCATTTTCTCTTAATCTTCTTCCCATAAAGGGATTTAGTGAAATCCAGAATAGGCGTCCATAAAACTCATCAAGGCATGCCCGGCCGTTGAATCAACCAGGCGGTCGATTTTAGGCAAGGGAAAGCTATCATTAGGACATTCCTTTTTGAGATCAGTGTAATCAACACACATCCACTAAGTTCGATTCGGCTTCTTGAGCAGCACTACATTGGCCACCCAATCAGGATAATAGCATTGTCGAATGAAACCCGCGTCCAGCAACTTTTTCACCTTAGCTGCAGCCACCTAATTCCTTTCCTCACCATGGTTTCTCTTTTTCTGCCGAACAGGCTTCTT
This sequence comes from Chenopodium quinoa, assembly GCF_001683475.1. Classification (NCBI taxonomy): domain Eukaryota; kingdom Viridiplantae; phylum Streptophyta; class Magnoliopsida; order Caryophyllales; family Amaranthaceae; genus Chenopodium; species Chenopodium quinoa. Next base: position 4,832,553 of record NW_018742951.1, read on the forward strand.
GGCCGGGTTTACGGCCAACTTGTGAACTGCCAAGCGGGGCTTATACCCGGCATCTCATGATCCTCAAATGCAAACATATCTCTAAATTCTCTTAACAGATTTACCAAGTCATCTCCAAGCATGTCTATAGCCATGGTGTCGACCTTGACCGTACAATCAGGCTGATCTGGGTCCAGCATTATGTTTGTATGATTGCTGATCGGCTGCGGCCTTAGCTCTTTTGGCCGACCGACGGTCATTACTTATTATGCCCGCTCCTTCTTGATTGAGTTGCGCTTTTTGCCGACCTGCATTGCTTGGAGTGATCCTCCTTCTGAGTTTTGCTCGGATGCTCTGCCATGTCCGAGTGAAGTTGGTTTCACGGTCAGCTGATTACACTGTTTGGCATTTACTTGGTTCCCCTGAATTGAACCTGTCTTCCCGTCGAACCGCTCGAACTTCATCAGCATTAAGTGAGGGACAATTACAGCCTTTGCTGAGTTCAAGGTCGGACGGCCGATGATGACATTATAGCCAGTGAGCTCTATAACAACCAGGAAGTGGACGATCATGTCCCTTCCCTCTCTCTTTTGCCCAAATTGGACGTGTATAATGCTCCCATCGAATCCAACCAATGGGTGAGAAATATCCGTCCAACGGGGTGGATAATGCTCCCATCGAATCCAACCAATGGGTGAGAAATATCCTTCAGAGCATCTTCTAAAAACTTTAAATTTTTCAAACAAGCTAGGCTGAAATTATGTCGGACGAGCTGCCAGTATCAATCAACACTCATCCAACCTTCAGATTGGCAACCTTGAGGATGAACACCATGGGGTCATTACAGGGGGCTTTGATTTTGCCTCTGTCCGCTTTGGAGACGGTCACTTCTGGAAAAGGCTTAAACATGACCTCTTTCGTGTGCATCACCTTCCCCAATTTCCAAGCATCCTCCTTGATACCCTTCATGGTTGGGCTGCTTGCAGCGAATCTGCCTAAAATGACGGCCACAAACCTTGAGTCTGTGCTATTTCCCTCTTCATCATCTTTTTTTCTTTTCCTTTTTCTTCTCAGACTTGTTGTCCGTTCGAGAGTAAGTGAACTTAGACTTCAAAATGTACGAGTAGAGCATTCCCTTCTCGGCCATCTTATCCAACAACCTTTTCAAGTTATTGCACTCGTTAGTATCATGCCCCACATCCTTATGGTAATGGCAGTACTTGTTCTAGTTCCTAACTAAGCCGACCCTTTCAAAGGCTAGGGCTTCTCAAGTTCAAACTTATCCTTGATTTCCATCAAAATCAAGTAACAATCTTTGTTGTATTCATACTGTGGTTTGTACGTCTTGGCTTTCTTGGACTTGGTCTGTTAGTAATCAGCCACCCAGACTTCTTTTCTTTTGTTACTTTCTTCCTTCTTTTTGCCAGCCGAGTCTTGCTGAGAATAAAGTGTCTTCTCGGCGCCCTTCACCGGCTCCTCTTCTTTTGTAAGTGAACAGAAATCAGCTGCCTCTATATGATTCAGCCTCCTGCAGAACACCTGCGTATGTCCGAATCTTTTTTCTGATCAAGTCAAACTTGAAACCATTATGTATTAATCCTCGAACAAACTCCAAGTAGACCATTTCATCTGGCAGGTTCTGAATTTATGCTTTTTCCATGTTAAACCTTTGAACGTACGAACGCAACCCCTCTTTCTTCCCTCGGACGATGGTCGCCAAGTTAAGACTAGTGTTCTGGGGTGGTATATTGTAAGAGAAGTTTCCAACGAACAACAAGCTGAGAGTTGTAAAGTAATTGATACATTCGGCCGGCAGACTGTTGAACCAGTCTTGAGCCACACCCTTGAGGGTGGCTAGGAAGCATTTGCACTAAGTGGCATCATCCACACTTTGCAGGTACATCAAATTTCTGTACAAGAAAATATGTTCTTCAAGGTTTTTCGTACCATCATAAGCACCCACAAGTACACTCTTCACTTCAGTTGGATGGGGAGAGTTGAGAATTTCTTGAGAAAACGGAGGCGGCTTGTCACCAAGAGTCATCAAGCGCATTTGCCAATCAATAGGCTGAGGTTGAGCGGCCCGTCCGACTAGGTAAGCTGTCTAGTCATACGGCTGGCCATATTAGTCGTACTGCTCGTACACTATGGGAGTAGGCGGCAGAATTGCACCATAATTATGGGACATTTGAAACTAAGCTGGTTAGGATAAAGGAATTGGAGTTAGAGTACAGTGAGCTTGACTTCTGCTGGTCTTGGCCGAGCTAGTATGCTTGGAGAGGGTATGATTTGATATTTCATTTGGCATGATGGGAGTGGAAGCTGTGTCCAAGTAGTAGGACTGTGTCCGCTCCTGCTGGTTGTGCTGAAGATAGTCTCTAACATCTTTGAAGCGCTGGGACAGCTTGTTTAGCTGCCTTAGAGGCGGCCTTACCTGCCTTAGAGGCGGACTTACCTACCCTCCAGCCGACTTCGATTTCTCAAGCAGCCTCGACCAGTTTGTCCGAGGCACCCTAGGGGACCTCGGCTGCCTCCTGAACGGAGTAACTGCTGCATCTTCAGTTTTGGCCGCCTTGTCATGGGGCTTCTTTTTGGTACCCTTTCCTTCTTTCCTGCGTGCCTGCCTAGAGGAAGAGGGTATCCTACCCTCAAACTCCTTTCGGAGTTTGGCCAAAGCAGCCTGTAGAGAGCCGGCCGTCACAGGAGGATCCTCGGCCTCATGAAACGAGGCGGTCAGAGGATCATTATTGATGATGTTGACTTCAATATTCTCTACATGGCCGTCCTGACCCGGACTGAGTGTCAGACCATCTTTAGCCATTTCAAACGTGTATCCCCACATACGGCGCCAAATGTTTCGGGGTTTTTCATAATCCCTCGGGATACAGGTCTTGAATATAGCCGGACAGTTGCGAACACCTGCAAAAAAGCGAATATTCTGCTTGACGGAATATTCGCCTCCAACGATCAAGTTAGTGACCTAAAAACGGAAATATTTTAGAAAGAGAAAGTAAAGAGAAATTAGAGCAATTTGCTTATGTAATAAATGATATGTCCCCATCCACCCCTCTCATGATCAATGATTGGGGTAATTATAGGGGTAAGATGCGTGCCCTTTAGGGTTGGTTCCCTAAAAGGGTGTAATAATCTGATTGGTGGTGCAATCAAGCAAGGACACGTGTCCTTTGGGGGTGTCGTTATGACACCTTTCTCGGAATTTGGACGTCCGTCCTAATGTAAGGACATATTCTCTCTTTTAGGTGCTCCTTTGTGTTGCCATGTATCATCTTCCTATTGGGACATGTGTCCCCCTTTTATTGGGCCATGTGTCACTATTAGATTGGACCACGTGATGGGGTAATTTTTACCATAAACACGAATGATGCATTATGGAAAGTATCTTCTCCTAAGATATGATCTTCTCGGCCTATAAAAAATTATAAATATTACCTATGTACGTGGATACTAAAAAGTTGACACGAATCTAACAAGATCTCAGATTAAGTTTTATAAAATTGAAAATACATTAAATTAAACCTAAGATTCTATTTGCATTGGAATCTCCCAAGATTCCAAATGGGACAAAAAATTGAAAATGAAGTAATTAAGTATTCATTTTAACAAATATTTTATTGCATTGAGAAATTTAACATCCAACATTTCTCTGTCAAAATCACAACAACATAGTTAATGTTGGAAATAATGCAAACGAAACAAGTTATTTGTTTTGGAGGAAAACTCTTTGTCCCACATTTGTGGGATAAGGAAGGTTTTACTTACTTTATATTTTGGAGGAAAAAGGGTTTGTCCCACATTAGTGGGAGAAGAAAGTTTTACTTGGTTTATATATATATGTTTATTTATTGATGTTTGAAGTGCTTTCTCTATTGTTATGGGCTAGAAGGGGCATCCCCACGCACGCGCCGCCGTCCGTTCGGTTCTTGTTCGTGGCACATGTGTGGTGTGCCTATCTTTTTGGGCAAAGTCTTAACTGATGGTCCAGTTTTTATGAGACTGTTCAGTTACGAAGCTCACAACAACGTTTGACTTGGTTTTTAAACGTTTGTAACTGTCGCTGATTTTTCTCCCCACTATTATTTCGTGGGTTGATTCTCTCCAATAATTACGGTTTTCTTCCTCTTTAAAAACTAATTTTTAGTGGCTTTTGAAAAACACAAAAAATATTTTGTTCACGTTTTCCTCGAAATTAATTATGAGCATATTATGAGTTCCTAATCTCTCTTTTTGAGTGCACATTAAGAGGGATCGTTGCGTTAAATTTTAAGGGGCAACACCATTTCCGATTGCACCATAGTCAGGGCAAATTTTGCTTTTAAGACAATGTTCTTAACACGTCATGGCGTTTTACATACATTATTAAATTATTCGGCCTACATTTCAATCTTAATTTTTCTAATTTTACAGTATCTCAACCTACATTTAAGATGATTACTAATCAACCAAAGGCTTAGTCATAATGAACCTTTCTGGAATAAAATCTAGCGACGTGCCTTCTCTTGAGATGTCCAATCGTCCTCATTACAAAACTTCGGCTTCAAGATGCCATCATTATAATTCCCTAATTTAGACAACTAGTGATGAAGATCAAATCGTTGAAAAAATAGCCTCATATGTCTTGAAATAGCTCCTAATTTTTTAGCATTACTTTGCTAGCTATTTCTATTGCACGTGTGTTGTGTAGTGCTTGGATGAGGTTGAGTTCCTTTGAACTCTTATTAATGGATCTAAAATCGATGAGGTTATTGCTATTTGAGACGCACTTGATAGATTCACCATTGTTGAATATGAGTCTTTGACCTCTTATTAATTAATCTAAATTTGATATGGATGCACTAAAAATATGGATTCACACGTGTTTATAATGATTTTTTGAAGTTGAGTATGACATTATGCTCTTTATTAAGGGAGGATGTAGGATTATACATAGGGTGGGCCAAAAAAATATAAAGTAATTGAAAAAGATTTTTTTTTTTTTTAAATGATTATAGAAAAAATAAAGGATATATGTAGGAAAAAGATGCTAATTGTGAGATAAGAACCCACTACCTATTGCACCAAAATAGACAATAAGGGGCTAGAAACCAACTCAGCTAAGTATATTTTGTGTAACACCTAATAATAATTTAATAGATAAACCTGAATGTTCTAGGCATAGGGCGAGTTGTGACTTGGGTAGACCCGCCCCTAGATATGTCAATACTCTTACTGAATCTATGGTCTTATGGGCGTTAATAACTATAATTATATTTCCATTTTGGGTGTTCCTATTTATTCTTTACATTTAGAAATTTTTTATTTTAAGACATAAAATTTGGACAACTTTACTCTTGCTTTATTTTTTAATATCTCATGTTGTCCTCTTTTTTGCATGTGATAGTGTACTTTTTCCAATTTTATATTGGATGAAGTACTAATTTCAATGTTTATTATTACTTTCTCTCTCCTCTCTCCTCTTCAACCTTTTCTTTTTCATTATTTTTTTGCAGTAATAATCCTCTTTACCATCTCCCAATGAATTATGATGACAAAAATGATTAAACATACTCACTTTATTAATTTTCTTAAATAACCGCGCATAATTCTAAACGTAGGGGAACGGAGGGAGTACCATTTTGATGAGTTCGGTTTTGAACATGATTTAACCCAACTATATGAATTGAAGCACTTGAGGATTTACCTATGTGCATTGGTTATGAAGACTAACTATCTTCTATGGAAAAATTGGGCTATTTTCCTAAAGCCTCCACTATATCTAAGGTGAATGTGCGTCATTATAAAAAAGTATATCATATCATGGATTTCATATTAATTTTGGAGTGTTGTATGTGTTGTTGTTGGGTCTTGTGCTAAATCTTGAATTTTTAAGATTTGTGCACTCATTGATCAAATATTTATTTCAAGTTTTGTCCACCCTTTAACTTGTAGTTCATTGCCTCATTTCACTCAGCGCTAAATTTTGAATTACTTATGTAATATCTAAGTGCGTGGTAACTACTAATCTCCTCAATCTTATGACCAAAATTTCCTCTCGTTTTTCTTTATTTCATGGTTTTGTTATTTCACCTTGTAGTGGGGGATTGTTGGGGTAAAGAGAGTAAAAGACATATTTTCCGTTCAGATTGTTTCTTTTCTGAAGATTGGTCAATTTACTCTATGCATGAATAGATTATGGCCCACCACGTTTGCCCACGGAAGATTGTGTAGAATTATCGTACGTCATGTTTAGATTGATACATCCAACTAACAACAAATGTATATTGACTTTCATCTCTTGGTTGTTCCTTTGTAATTATCCCGTCTCCATTGTAACTCGCATAGTTAATTCTTATTTATAAGAGCTAATCATCTTCCTAATTCGTATTAAAAGCTTTGTTGGAGAGATTACTTGCATCCTTTGATATTCCTTGATTGTTCTTTCTTGGAACCATCTTCTAAAAAATAAATTCAACACAAAATAACTAAACATACTTCTTTTTGGGCCTAAGTTTTTGTAATAACTTCAAACTCTTAACCAAAAATGCCTTTATGTAAGAGTAGTGTGTTAACTTGAACACCCTAGTTACTCCGAAATCTCTTTTTCAAGTCAATCCCATGGAGTTTCTTTGATCAACTTCTTTTTTATATTATTAATTTTATACCCATGAAAAGTCATAACATTAATGAGACTTTCCATCCAATCCAACAATTATCACATGAAGCCTTATCTAAATCTCCAATTTCAAAAGATATTTGTTTTGTAAAAAATGAATGTAATGGGACCTTTCTATATATTGATTACATTTCTTTATAAAGCTAATTAGTACAATTACAATTCGTGGAAAACTATCATTATCAAATGCCTTTATCAATTATTCTCATATTGATATATTACCATTCCAAAACATTCAATATTGGATAACATCAACCATGAGGTGCTCTTAAGGGTGCTGACCCCCACCCTCCTCTTCTATACCTATGGCTTCAGGTCCCCCACCACACCACGTCCTCCTCGTCGCTTCCGATCCCTAGCCATCTATCCCAGGTAAAACAATAGAACATCAGCCTCCACATTCATAAGTACGTACAAGTTTGATCATGATGCTCCAACCACGTACGTACGATATACTTGTCGAATGTCGATGGTTCTTTCGAGGACCACCGGGTGCGCAATAAAAAAAAAATATTTGTGTAATGCAACTGTGTAATTGTTACATCCAACTGATCAGAGATCAAGTTGGTGTTTTTAGGTTCTTTATTATTAAACTTCCGTTATTGGGACATTCATTTAATATGGTAGCTAGGAAGGAAAATGTAGCAAATAGGTTATGAGTTTCGAGAGGGTTGTACAAATAGTTACATTTCAGTTTAAACTTTATAATAAAATTGGTAAATATGGTAGTTAGGAAGAACGCATCATGCATGTTTTGTACGTACCCTATGATGTGTAAAGTTGTAAAATGACCTATATGAGTAATATAGATATTAAAATACTTTTTGAATCGTAAACTAACATGTAAAAAACAAACCAGCCAAAGTCATTCTAATTTCCAAAAGGGTGGGATTAATTGTGTGAGCCAAAACTGTCACTTATGAAAGAAAGAAAAAAAAAAAAAATTCTACATTATAACCCTCTGACTTTTCGTTTTCTACGATGTGCCCCTGTTTTGAGAAATTCACACTATAAACCCAAAATACATTTAGTTTCTATACGGTTACCTTGCCGTCATCCCGCCGTTAACAAATTTCGTTAGTAGGGCCCACTCTCTACTTAATAATATTTTTTTATCGATTTGCGTGTTGGAAATTGTTCTGTTAAAGGTTTTGGGGGCTATTTTGCAAATTAAGCTCAGATTTAGCAAAAAAATAACGTAAATGTCGCATTTTTCGTATTAAATACGTAAACACACAAATCGAGATATTTTTTAATACGCAAACAGAGGCGTTTACATGTTTTTTTTTCCAAAATTTGAGCTTAATTTGGACCTTAAGAACCAAAATAGCCTCCAAAACCTTAAACGGAACAATTTTCAACACGCAAATCGATAAAAAAAATATTATTTAGTAGAGAGTGGGCCCCACTAACGGAATTTGTTAACGGCGGGATAACGGCAAGGTTACCGTATATAAACTAAATGTATTTTAAGGTTATAGTGTGGATTATTCAAAAAAGGGGAACACATCATAGAAAACGAAAAGTTAGAGGGTTACTTACTATATAGAAAAACCTTTTACTTACAATATAATTTTTTGGCCTTCAGAAATCGAAACTTAGTTTCTGTTTTCTAGACTTATTTTATAGAATTTTGATTTATTTGAGTTAATTTAAATTCAATATCATTCGATTTAGCTAGGTTTAGATACTTTTTTTTTTTTTCTTTTTTTTTTTTTTAAGTTTATAATGCCAATCCAATTTATTTCTTTTCAACTCAAATCTATTCCAATATAATTATAAGATCTTAGTATCTCTTTGACGGCATGTATGTTTGATGACAGATATATCTTTTTATAAGTGTTAGTTACATCTTTAATTTGCTGATTATAAGCTCCTTTTTCTTAGTCGATTATATATGTACCAAAAGTTGTGAACTAATTTGGCATCTTTAAATTACATAAGTTGAGTAATATACTATTTTGCCTAGATTACCAAAAAAAAAAAAAAAAAAAAAATAGAAAGAAAAGACAGAGAGAGAGAGAGAGAGAGAGAGAGAGAGAGAGAGAGAGAGAGAGAGAGAGAGAGAATAAGTCAATTAGCTGGTTTCTTAAAATGAATAATCATATTCACCATGTTTCAATTGTCTTAATTATTTTATCATATCTTATTGGTCTTAAACTTCTACTTTGTGTTAACTTATATCCTTTATTTTATCTTTTATGAAATAATTAGTCCTTATATCTTAATTATATATATTCTTAACTTACTACCTAAATTATCTTTCACAATTTAAAACATACATCCGCTTATACATAGTTCTACACGCAACTAACTGAGATATACTTAGTAGTATTCTTGCTTGTAATGAATAAAAAAAACTACTTATATATACAAAGACTAGATTTGAATAATGACATACTATGTATAAAGCATAAAATTTATTATAGAAGCACATAATATTTACACATTATAACATAATAAAAGCACAAGCACAATGCATTGTCGTTTTACCTAGTTGTATGTAGCTAGCTAGGTTGCATGTAGATTACATACAATTGAGTGTGTAGCTTCAACCTAAAGACAACACAATTATTTCAATCAATCAATTCCTAATTTATAGTTATTGGATAAGTTTTTCTTGAAAAATCTAATATATATAAATAAAGTAGGCATTTTTTGAGAGCATTCGGAGCGCCACGTACGAAATATACTTATTTCGACTAATAAGAAGAAAGACTTGTATTTTATTTTTGAATTAAAAAATTATGTCGCCACCTAAATAAAAGTAACGAATTAGATTTGATATATCTAAAATTTAATGCCACGTAGATTATAATCCACAAATTAAATTATTTTAATGAAAAAAATAAAGTAAAAATATAGGAAAAGATAAATTTATTAATTCAATACTACGAGTATAAGAAATCCAAAAAAAAATATACTAAGAAATATTTAAATGATATACGCTTATAATAAAGTTTGATACCTATCATTATAAGATAAATTTTGATAGTATTTATGCTAAGAAACACAAATTGTTCGTTAATTATAATTAAATTAAAATTTGTGATATCTACCGTTATAAATTGACACATCATATGACACAAACAAAATTTCGTATCAATAAAAAAACCCCATCAAGCGAATTTTATGTTAATTTTTGGTCATCAATGACCGGGTAATTTTTAGCTTAATTTTTAAAATCCTATGTTTAAATTAGTATTTCTAATTATTACTTACATTGTATTAATTTGGGATACTCAACGATTATATGTTTATGTTTTATTTACCAAATGTTTTTTACATGCAGATCTAACACATCATACGACACAAATAAAATTTCGTATCAATACAAAACCCCATCAAGCGAATTTTGTGTTAGTTTTAGGTCATCAATGTCCGGGTAATTTTTAAAATCTTATGTTTAAATTTATATTTGTAATTATTAGTTACATTGTATTTATATAGGACACTTAACGATTATTTGTTTATGTAATGGCATACGATTATATGTTATATACTTAATATATAGATGGCTTTGGTTATTTTTGGAGATGATGAAAAAATTCCAATGCATAGATTTGATTTTATATCGCAACAATTTTTCATTTATTGGTAAATATATTGATTTATTTTATATAAATGTAAGGACTTAATTTATATCAATTTTAGTTTGGCTTCAATTTATCCATTGATGTAGTAGGTTGGTTGTGGACGAGGTTGGTGATTCTATTGAAATAAAAGATATGGTAAAACAATGAATAATGATTTAGGATTTAAATTATTAAAAATTTATCATTTCACATTAAAGATTTTATATAACGGAAAAAATATCATATTTACAATTTATTCATATTTAATAAATTCATTATAAATCATAGTAAAAAAAATAAATATTAAACTTTTGTAATTTTGTCTAAAATTAATAAATACAATAAATCAAATAATTAAAAATCTTAGATGAAAAAAACCGTGCACCGCACGGGCTTCCATCTAGTTCAGAATAATTTGTTGACACTTATCTTCCATTGAACCCCCAAGATTTTTTAAATATGTAAATTAGTACACATGCATGACATTTATTTTCGTGTAAAAAAATACAATTGTAAAAAGTATGGAAAAAAAAATGTGGAGGTCCTTTGCTTATGAATATGTGGCCAATGTGGGTAGTTTTCATCTGATATTGTCATAGCAATTAATTTTATGTCTGTACATGAATAAAAAGCTGTTATTCAATGTGTAATCCGACAAAGAAATGAAAAAGAAAATTAATAGGGTACCAATTTCAATTGGTCCTTAGAAACATGGGGCAAAGGTGCAATAAATAATCAAGAGTAGTTGTAGTACTTGTTAAACGATTAGTCAAAAGTAATGCAAATCATCAAGAAAATGCAAGTTGTGTACTAGTACTTCTTCTAGTTGTGTCATTTGTGTGACAGAGTTAAAACATTCTACTGCAGAAAGAGAAGTTTCGGAAGCTCCTATTTGATAGGATTTGTGTTTAGTCTTTATTGTTGATTAGGAGATGTGCAATTGTGCATTGTGGATGGATATAGCTCATTTGAGATTAGTTAGACAAAAATTGAGGTTAGTTACGCTTTATCTATAATATTTGCTTTTACTTTTCTGTGTACAGAGTTGCAAGACAATGAGAGTTGTAAGTTTTGATATTGTATGGCTGTCATTTCTTGGTATAGACAGCATAGCCTCAAATGTGTGGTTGCTCGAACTTCAAGGAAATTAGTTAGGCTTTCTTTTTTTAGTTACTAGGGTGGCTAATGCACTTAATGCGCGTATATAGCTAGTCATGTCTAGTCATGTCCGGGAATCTCTTTCATTTTGGTTTTATGTCACAACATTAGTGGTTGGTAATAGAGATATCAATTTGGGTATTCAAGTCGGGTTAGGGTCGGGTCAAATCAGATATCGGGTCAAATCAGGATCAGGTTATGTCGGGTCAATCTAGCCTCAGATCAGGTTCAGGTTCGAGTCGGGTCCATTTCGATTCAGGTTATTCCGGGTCGTTCACCCTTTCAGGTGTAGGTCGGGTTCGATTCAAGTCAAATTCAAATCGGGTTCAATTTCAGGTTCGGGTTGTGTTGAGTCAGGTTTGGGCGGGTTAATAGATGGTACATTCGGGTTCGGGTTCGGGTTAGGGTTTGGTCAGATGATTATTTGGTCGGGTAATCATAAAGTTGGATCATTTTTAGTTTTGGTTCAAGTTCAACTCGAATAAATATAGATGTGGTCAAGTTGAATATATATAATTATGCTCTGCACAATTTGATCAAACATTTTCAAGATTTTATTAAACCTATATACGAAGTAATAGAGAACAAAAGGTATGTATGCTGAACAAATTGTACCAATATGTTGTTAAGGATTGAGGGTTTATAGTATTGTACCAATGTATAAGCTGAACAAAAGGTATATAAGATTATATTAAACCTTCCATGACTCGGGTCAATAACAGGTTGTGTTGGATTATAACCGTTTTCAAGTTCTAATTGGGTCGGGTACTAGTTCGGGTTCGGATTGTTGTCGGGTCGGATTAAATCGGTTGACAGTTACTATCAGGTCGGGTGCAGGTTCTGGTTCAGGTCATAAAGTATTGGATCAAATCGATTGTCGGTTAACATCAAGTTAGGTTCAGGTCGGGTTACAAGTCACTAGTTTCACCCCATTATTCGGGTACAGGTCAGGTTCAGATCATTACCGATTTAGGTCAGGTCAATTTTTGACAGCTCTAGTTGGTAACATTAATGAGGGAATATATGTAAACAAAAATTGTTAGGGGTATAAATATCCTCACACTGTTCTTAAGAGTTCAATAAAAGAGTCAACTAACATTAATGATGACAAATAAGTAAATAAACAATTTATATGGTATAATTGTTCAAACAGTGTTTATAAGAGTTATTTCAAAAATTTTAAAGGTAGGGATTGGTTATATGATGATCGCATAAATACTTCATATGTACAAGAAGTCAAGTTAACACAAGCAATTTTATTACAAATAACTCTCTTCTTATCTTTATTTAGAATTATCAAATAAATGATGGTATCAGAGCAATGGTGCAATCAATTTTGCTTGCCATGTTTTTGCTCTAATTCTTTGATTTGTTAGCACAATCAATCTTTTTTCTAGACTTAGGCCCTATTCACTTCACCTAATTAAAACTATTAAAACTTAGTAAAAATAATTTTAGTTTAGTAAAAATAAATTCAGTTTAGTGAAAATAATTTCATTTCAATTTAAATAAGTTCATTTTGGTAAAAATCAGTAACTTACTTCAAATAAGAAATATGATAGAGAATAAGTAAAAATAATTTTATTTCAGTAAAAATAATTTCAGTTAAGCAAAAATAAGATGAAGTGAACATGGCCTTATTATAATAATTTTTAATACAATTCTCTTATTTCAATCGATCTTGTGGAAAAAACTTATTAGTTGTTCGTCTCCACTTCACCTCATCTAATTTGATCCAGTTTATATTTTCTACTCTATTTTAATCTAATTTAATTTGATTTGATTTTCAAAGTAGCTAAACATATAGCTTATTTGTACAACATCCTTTAGATAAAAAGTTACCGAATAAGATATCGATATATTTGTATTAATGTATACTTTTCAAATATAAAATTATCACAAGTTTTTAATTACAAAGCTAAAAGTATAGTACTTAGCAATAAGTAAATGCACAAAATAGATCTTACTTGTTTTGACCTGGTTTGTGCACGCGTTGTGTGCCATTAATTTAGAAATTCACTATAAGTTCGATCTACATCAATACAATATTAAACTAAGATTTTGAAATTTGACATAGATATAAATTCAAAATATACATGTACGCTAAAATTTAAATTAATCATGGTTTTAATCTATAAAACAAGAAAATATATTGGCATTTTATAAAGCATTTCTAAAAAACTGAATAAAGAGTAAAGTGGGTTTTTTTTAGTGTTTGTTTGGTTGACAAAATTAATTGGGTGGAGGTGGAAAATCATGAGAATTAGTAACTTATTGGAAAATAATGTTATTGTTACTAGGAAATTTGTGATTTGATCGATTGTTGATTGATTTGTTATATATACTCGCTGATTGGAAAAATTAGGACATTTTGTAATTTATGAAATTAATTGATGATAATCACAGATGATGGAATATATAAGTAATAATTTTGTGAGTTTAACACTTGGCGTATTTTTACTGAACTGAATTATTTTAATTGAACTAAAATTATTTTTGCTGAATTTTATTATTTTTACTGAACTGAAATTATTAATTGATCTAATATTAATTTTACTGAATTCAAAATACTTTTCCTAATATTTATTATATTTCTTATTTTAAGTTACAAAAATTTTAACTTAACTGAACTTATTTTAACTGAATTGAAATTTTTTTCCCGAATTGAACTTATTTTTATATAACTGTTATTGTTTTTACTAAACTGAAATTATTTTCATTGAATATTTTTTTAAGGTGAAGTGAAAAGGGCCTAATTGACTGAATATCACACCAAAAATCATCAACTAAGAATCTATTAGAGACATAATTGATTGAAAATTATTGATTAACATAGAAATATTTTTTTAATTGATTTAATTATAGGCAATTAAGAACCTAGGATTACTTTCTTTTTTTTTTTTTACCCTTTAATTATTTTTGTGCTATTATAGTCTAAACCAAAAGAGTTATTAAGTTATTTATAGCCCCACGCCTTGACTTATATAATAGAGATATATCTATAAGTGCATATGTAACACCCCCAAATCTCCCTCTACGGAAATGCTAGTATAATACATATAATTATACCGTAAAGATAGACTTAGGCGTATTACCGCCGCGTGATTATGCAAGGCTACACAAACTTACTAAATAAAAACCAATACTTTTCAGCGGAAACTTCAATACTCTTTCTTTATTAATGAAAACCAAAAATAGTATCCATTGTCATGAGTACTCATATTTAAAAACAAGGACCAATACTCCTAATCTAGATGAAGACATTCCCGGGACTCCATATGCTCATATATTGACTCCACATGAGATTAGTCAACACTGTTTACCATTAAGGGAAACAAGGCGAACCAAAACAAAGAAGAAATACGGATTAGCAAAATATGCTAAGTACGATAAGTGCAAGATAATTAAACTCAAGTTATTTGCAAACATGCTTTTAAAACCAATTCTAATAATTCAATAATTCCAATTCACAATTTCAAAACCAATTTCAATAGTTCAATATTTCAATAATCAATTCAATAAAACCAATTCCTCTTTTTAAAATCCAATTCCTCACCCAAGTGTGCACACCCCCGGCCCCAAGCTAGTCTCTTTATATTGCAAGACTATTCTTGAGGAAAGACTCGGTCATACAAAATCCAAAGTCTTATCAACCAAATCCGCATAGTGGGATTACTAACAACATGTTTATAAAGCTTTAATAAATAATTCAATAAAATTCCTCTTTGAATAAAATCAATCTTTATAATAGGTTAACTAACAACTCCTTTTTATTTAATTCAACGTGCTTTCAAAATCAACCTTTTAATAAATACTTGAGAATTAAATCTCATATAAATAACTTTTCAAAATCAATAACTCTTCCTTTGAAAAAACCTTTTTAAAAACTCTTTAAAACAATCCAACATACTTTTTTTTAAAAAACCAAATTCCTTTAACCATAATATATAATTTCAAACCATTCAAAACATGATATTAAAATCAATCCTTCAAAAATACATTTATTAAAACAAATATTAGAATCAATACCTCCAAACATACTTTATTTCATAAATCATGATTCAAATCAATTTAATTCAATCACCAATAAAATCATATAAAACATGCTATTCAAACAAATCACTTTCGAAGGTATCTAGCCACCTAAACGTACCTTTGATCTTTGCTAGCAATCACACAAATAGACTTCAAGAACCTTGATTGAACACACCCTACGAATAAATATAACCTTAATTAATATAAGGTTAACAGATAATCACAACAATTAAAATTAAAAACCCCAACGATATGTACATGAACCTTTTAAATTATTTTCTATTAAACGTGAATAAAAATCTGATTTTATTTAATTAAAACTACTTATAATAATTTTTATAAATTCCCCATAATAATAATAACTAATTAAATAAGAGAAGAGAAGAAGAAAAGGTAGAAAACCAAGGAAAAGAGAGAGAGGTCGCGGCAAGGGCAGCCTTCCGGAAGGTGGCTGGAGGTGGCGGTCGTGGTGATAGGTGGTTGTGCAAGAAAGAAAAGAAAAGAAAAAAGAGAAGAATTGGATTTGCCTTGGAAAAAATAGGCAGAACTTGCAGAGGCTGTAACTCTTTCAATATAACTCCAAATTGGGTGATTCTTGAGCCTAAACTCAAGGATTGTTTGAGAAGAATATTTTTTTTCTGAAATAGAAAAACCCCAAAATAGACCAGAAGTTCCCAAAAACTGGCTCCAAATATATACGGGCTGATTTTCTTTTAGAAAAGAGAAGAAGAAGAGTAAGAGAGAATAAGAGAATTGGTGTGAAGAATGTGAGAGGTATGAGGGGGTATTTATAGGCTAGCTCATGCAAGAATTATGACAACAGAATGTGGGAAGAATTATGGTAAAAAGAATTAAGGAATTACTTGAAGAAGAGATGAAAGAAATATGGAAAGTTTTGATATTAAGGTGATTAAGAATGATAGAACTAAGGAAAGTGTGTTGTCATGAAAAATAATATGGCAAAAGAGATTACTTGGGGAATAATCAAGGAAGATGTAAGGTAGGAAAATAAGATGATAAAATATCTAGGAGATGGAGAAATAAAATTAAGGAAAATAAGAGATTTTAAGGAGATAATTAAAAATACAATTTTCCAAAATAAATCACCCAAAATTTGACCATGAGGGCCAAAAATATTGAGCTTCCATAGCTCAAATTTTCGGATCCTATTAGTATATTGTAGGGAGTTATTTTTCTATATTTAAGGAATTAAAAATAATTGTGTAAATAATATTTATTGTATAAAATAATTAATTAATAAAATACCAATTATTCACTAAATAAATTAACCTAGAAAATCAGATTTCTTACACTTGGAAAACCCGAAAATCTTAGTCAATAATTAGGAATTTTTGGACCTTAATAATTAAATAATAAAATATAGTTTTTGCTTTAATTAAAATATCCGAAATATATAAATAATCCAGTTTTTAATATGGATAATAAATCTTATCCAAAATCTAAAAATAATAATTAGGTTTCAAAATACTTTTGGCGCCAAAATTCAAATATCCTTATGGCTCCAAAATTCAAATAGTAATTTAAATTAATTTTTTTTAATAATTTAAATTACTAAAATACCCTTTTTAGAAAATAATAACTAATTGATTAATTTAGAAAATACGTATTAAAATACGGGATATTACATCATATTTTACTATATAGGCTGAACTGAACATAAGCTTAATACCCTAAGTTTATGTGATTGATCTGATAACCTAATAATCATTTATTTTGTTAAAGTAGTTGCAATTAAGAAATTAATTTCATCTATTAACTATTACTAAAATAAAATATATTGATGTCATTAATTCCCTAAAGTGTCTTTTGAGTCAAACCCTCATTAAAAATTTTCCCTTCAAACTTAAATATGATGTCATCAATTTTATTTTATTTTTTTGCCCTTTCATTTTACTTGCTAAAAATTTAGACCAAGTTGGTGTGAAACTAAAAATCCGAAACTTGAATTTTGCATTAATATTGTTATATACTGTGTACTACTTTTAGATATTCCTAATTCAACAATATTTGATAGATATAGATATTATTTCTCTAACTTCCACTCTAAATATCAATTTAAGCTCAATATTAAATAAATATTTGGTCTAAATATCATTTTAATATATCTTCATACAGAGAACATTTTAAAAAAAATTAAGAAGTTATCAACAACAAAAGAGATAAAAAAAAATATGGATTAATTACTTATCACTATGTGCAACGCACAAGTACTAATCTAGTAATTTAATAAAATTCCAGCTCGTTCGTTTTGATCATGTAGGATAAGTAATAATTAAAGATTTGCTAATTCCTCTATGATGTTTTAGTTAGGTATTTTTTTTATTTTTTTATTTTTTTTTTTTGAGCCAATTCCTCTATGATGTTCTTTACTTTAAAATAAGAAATTGTCGGACAAAATTTGTAGAGCTTAGTTTTAAGTGGTAATTGCTTAAGTGATCCTAGCTCTGTAATTAAGCCATTCTTCTAGTTCCACTTCATCATTAATTTGGTTTATGTTTGTTCAATGAAGATAATTACATAGGAAGGTGCAAAACTTTGAAGCAAGCTCACGAAACTAAAAATGATTAGGATTAATTCAAGCTTTTGTGAAGAAAATCTATGATTCAGATGCTATATAAAGAGTGGATTCGTTATGGTTATATGGTTATATAATGAATATTATTGAGTTCAATGAAATCCAAAATGTTGAATGATTTTAATTTAATGAATTATATATTCTAAAACTCTATGGAATGCCATACGAAGTGTAATACTTCCTCTGTTTGAGTTTGTAATTACAAAACTATTAAACATGCTTGGGTCACATGGTCACGAGTGTCCATTTCATAAGACCAAAACCATATGACAATGAGGGGAGTAGCCCCTTAACCTTATAAAGTAGATACCATTGTCTTTTCTGCAATGTGGGATGCACTTCACAATACTCACTCTTACTTTTACACTCAATAAATGTGGGACCACACTTTTACTCACATGTAAGTTTGTTCATGAGCTCAACACTCCCCTCACATGTGAGTTGTCCATAATATTAGCCCAGAGTATAAATCAACCCAACTAGGACTCTGATACCATGTTAAATGAGCTTGGGACGCACCCACCACTAGTGTCCACTTTAAAAAGTTCAAAGAGGTTCCACCTCAAAACCCTATGGCAATTAGGGGAGTAACCTCGTTAGCCTTATAATGTGGACACGATTTTCTCTTTAATAGTTTTATACAATGTGGGACGTACATCCCAATACTCAATGTTACTTTTACACTTGATTAATGTGGGACAATATTTCCAGTCACATGTGGGTTTGCTCATGGTCTCATTAGTGAGGAAATTGGAACCAAAACTACAATAAATTAGACCTGATCAAGTATAGCCCGGCCTGAAAAAAATGAGGTGTCCAATTTTTAGAATTCAGATTAATTGATTAAATCATTTAAATGGAAAATAAACCCTAACAGCCTAACTATTTCATTTCTTTCCTTCCTCCACACTAGCCGTCACTCCCTCTTCCTTACTCTCCTTCTCAATTTTTCATTTCTTTCATTTCTCCTTCTCAATCTTCCACTCAACGCTGCGTCTCTCTCTCTCCTCCATTGAAGCCTACTCTGAGTTCTCCATTGAAGCGCCTTCTGAGCTCTCTCTCCTCCATTTAAGCGGCTTCTGAGGTAAGATGCCTTTATTTTATTTTTTCTGTAAACATTGAATATTCATTTCATATTCTAGGGTTTAATTTCAGAATATCGTTAATTTGATTGCTGGCAATTACTCAATTTAGGCTTCTTTCGCTTTGGTACCTATTATTACTGTTGTTGTGATGAGGTGCAATGTTTTTTGGCAGAGGATAAGTTTGTAGCTTGGAAAAGGAGGTTAATGAACGGTTTGCTTCTTGAAGTTTGGAAGATGGTTTTGTAGAAATTTTGGTGTTACACATGCCAGCACCTAGTGCTAGCGATGGTGTGTTGTGCGCCTAGCTATGCGAGGCCTTGCAATAGCACCTAGGCACGCAAGCTCGCATGCTGCGGTGGTGCTGTGCCATGCGAAGGCACGCACACACGCAAGCACGCTGCTGCTGCTTGGTGCTACCATGCGAAGGCACACACACAAGCACGCATGGTGCTGCCATGCGAGGCACGCACATACGCAAGCACCTAGTGCTAGTGATGGTGCGCCTAGTACACATGATGCGTCTAGGCTTGCGCTTAGCCATGCAAAGTGCATGCTAGCTCGAGCTAGCCTAGCGTCCATATGGCTAGGCCATTGTGATGCTACGGCTACAATCAAACTTGTTGCTTGTTGAGTTTGCGACGCTCGGTCTCGACGCCCTAGGCTTGATATCCAACGTCTGTGTTCGTAATACACTAATGACTCATCAAATCTTTCGGATTGATTCGTCGGTTCGAATCGGCAGTTCGTTTGGGTTCGACCCAAAGGGTTCAGTCAAGACAAAGCTGTAATATTAATTATTCACTAATATTACAGATCAGAAGCGGCCTCCACCCAGGCATTCCGATCACTTGATCTCACCGAAGAATTAGCTTCCTGATAATTCTGAACCCTCTATCAGAATAATACACTTGTTGGAAGGACACCATTCCTTTCAATCTCCCACTTGTCCTTCCGGACAAGTGTGCATACAGTGTGTAGCCCATTTCCTATGTCGCTTAATGTCTCTTCACGAACTATAAGGTAAGAATCTTCGTCATCCTTATTAAGTCCAGAAGTGTTTCTCGATCTCCGAGTTCGACTGTCAATAAGCAGATGATTTCTAAAATTCATCAGAGCACGGCCATGCATTTTCACAGTCTCGCTCTTCGAGCGGCCTTGTAAACAACAAAGACATATTCCCTATTGTTAATAGGGGGACATTCCCAGTCTTGTACTGTAAGCCTCTCTTACTAAGAGGACCTAATCTCCCGATTTTTCCTGTTATAATCCCTAGTTACGGCGGACGTTTGACAACATCAAAGAGACTAGTACTCAAACAAGAGATCTTCACAATACTCATGGTCGAGGAAATAGGTTCCGATAGCCATAATGAGAAATGTACTTATGACGTTTTAAATCTCTTAAAGTACTCTCATAGGTCAATCCGGTGCAGTTCCAAACTAGCACCTGCGCAAATGATTTATGACTACTATGTCCTTGCAGCACAAGAAACGGTGTTGTAAATCATAATACACACTAATCTCCAGTGGTCATTAATCGTCCATCAGTTAAATGACCTCGATTAGGGATAACTTTCGATTTAAATATTCAATGTTCACTTAACAGGTGTTTCTTTATCCAAGACATGGTCTTGATACCCTGTTTTGAATATTCTTAGAAATCGAATAGACTCATTACTTAATTCTAAACCACAATTAAATAGCAATGGAGTGAATAGTAATTTTGCATAAAATTAATTACTCCATAAATGAATGGTTTCAACATAGTGTTTTACATTAAGACATCTAGTTTAATTAAAACACATGTATAAGGAATTTCAAAGCCAATCTCCAACGTGCTTGATTCCCATTTCCTCGACGTGCTTGTTGTGCTTCACTTGAGGCAGAGGTTTAGTCAAAGGATTAGCTACATTGTCATCCGTTCCGATCTTACAAGTTCTGATTTCACCTTCGGATTTCCATTCCCTTATCATGTGAAATCACCTTTGGAAATGTTTGACCTTTTGGTGCTCCCTTGGCTCTCTGGCCTGAGCAATAGCTCCATTGTTGTCACAATAGATATCTATTGGACCCTTGATGGAGGGTACAACACCAAGTTCACTGACGAACTTACAAATCCAAACTGCCTCCTTAGCTGCTTCCGAAGCTGCTAAGTATTCGGCTTCAGTTGTAGAATTGGCGGTGGTGCTTTGCTTGGCACTCTTCCAACTAAACGCTCCTCCATTTAGGCAAAATATATACCCCGACTGTGACTTGAAGTCGTCTCTGTCAGTCAGGAAGCTAGTGTCGGCGTAACCTTCAACAACCAAATATTTGTGACCACCATAGACTAGGAATTTATCCTTGTTCCTTTTCAAGTACTTTAGGATATTCTTGGCCGCAGTCCAATGCGCCTCTCATGGGTCTGATTGGTATCGGCTCGTAGTACTTAAGGCGTACGATACATCAGGCCTAGTACATATCATGGCATACATGATCGATCCAATTAGCGAAGCATATGGAATCTTATTCATTCTCTCCCGCTCAACAGATGTCTGTGGACACTGCTTCTTGCTGAGAGTTACGCCATGGGACATGGGTAGGTGCCCTCTCTTGGAATTCTCCATGCTGAATCATGCTAGTACTTTATCTATGCAATTACTCTGGCTCAATCCAATCATCCTCTTAGATCTATCCCTATAGATCTTGATGCCCAATATGTACTGTGCCTCTCCTAAGTCCTTCATTGAAAAGCACTTTCCCAGCCAGCCCTTTACGGACTCTAATAATTTTGTGCTGTTTCCAATGAGCAATATGTCATCGACATATAGGACTAGGAATTCGATGGCACTCCCACTGACCTTCTTGTAAACACAAGACTCATCGGGATTCTTGATAAAACCAAACTTGCTGATGGCTTCATCAAATTGCAGATTTCAACTTCTGCTTGCCTGCTTCAGTCCATAAATGGACTTCTTAAGCTTGCATACCTTTCTAGCGTTGCTTGGATCAACAAAACCTTTCGGTTGTGTCATATACATAGTTTCTTCCAAAATCCCATTAAGGAAGGCAATTTTGACGTCCATTGGCCATATTGCGTAATCGTAATATGCAGCAATCGCTAGGATGATCCGAACGGACTTAAGCATTGCGATTGGAGAAAAGGTTTCATCATAATCAATCCCTTGGATTTGCCTGTAACCTTTTGCCACCAGTCTAGCTTTGTATATCGATACATTTCCATCTTTGTCTGTTTTCAATTTGAAAATCCATTTGCAACCGATGGGTGTATAACGTTCGGGCAAATTTACCAAGTCCCAGACTTGATTTTCAGACATGGAGTCCATCTCAGACTTCATGGCCTCTTGCCATTTAGCAGAGTTGGGGCTCGTCATAGCTTGTTTGTATGTCGCTGACTCATCTCCATCCATGACTAAGATGTCCTGATCTTCAGTTAAGACAATACCAAGGTATCTGTCTGGTTGAGATCTTGGCCGTTGCGACCTACGAAGGGTAATAGGTTAAGCATTTACATTGTCTGTTTCATTCTGACCAATCTTATCAACTGCTTCTAAAGCATTTTGATTGTCAGTTTTATCAGGTTGACACTGTTGCTCGTCCTCTCGAACTTCGTCGAGTTCGATTTTCCTCCCACTTGTCATTTTAGAAAGGTGTTCCTTCTCCAAAAAGACACCATCACGAGCAACAAACACTTTGTACTTGGATTTATTGTAGAAGTAATACCCCTTGGTTTCTCTTGGGTAGCCCACAAAGAAACACTTGTCTGATTTCGGGTGATGTTTGTCGGAAATTAATCGTTTGACATATGCTTCGCAACCCCAAATCTTAGAAAAGACAACCTTGGAGGTTTCTTAGTCCATAATTTATATGGAGTCTTTTCGACAGCTTTTGACGGAGCACGGTTCAGTGTTAGTGCCGCAGTTAGTAACGCATGTCCCCAGAAAGAGATAGGAAGTTCACTAAGACCCATCATTGATCGAACCATGTCTAACAAGGTTCGATTTCTCCTTTCGGATACTCCATTCCATTGAGGAGTTCCAGGAGGTGTCAACTCTGAAAGAATACCATTTTCTTTCAAGTGATCGCCGAATTCATGGCTCAAATATTTGCCACCTCGATCTGATCGAAGTGCTTTTATATTCTTGCCAAATGGATTCTCAACTTCACTCTGAAATTCTTTGAACTTCTCAAAGGATTCAGATTTATTCGACATAAGGTAGACATAACCATATCTACTATAGTCGTCGGTGAAGGTAATGAATTGTCTTAGTTTTGTCAGCGGTATCAACATTTGTCTAATCTAAAGTATAAACAAGAAATTTCCATTGAACATATATAAATAAGACATTTTGAAACAACTATTGTCAAAGTCTTACGATCAAAACAACTTGGTGTCCAACACCATAGATCATAGTATGTTCAAAAGCATGATGAAACTAAGATTAGTTTAATTACATGTCATAGACAAAATAAATGTGCTTACAAGCACGACCAAAAGACCATCTTCGTCGTCCGCTCGTAGTTGCACATCCACTTGTGAAGCCCTCTCACTTGGTTCCTGAAAGAGGCAACGTAAAGTGAGTCATATTTGTTATCTAATACCTATGAATAGCTTTAAACACAAGTGTTAACGAAGATACCCGAGGCAGATGCCACATTCCTCTCTTCCTCCTCCTTTTGGAAGAGCTTGCATTCTCTCTTGTAGTGGCCTTGCCCACCACAATAGAAGCACTGCATCTTTTCTTTGACCTTTTTCTTCAAGGGTCTTTTGCTTTCTCCATGAGAGGTGGCTCGGAGAAGCCTCTCTACCACAACTCTTAAAGAGTGAGTCTCCTCTTCCGCAGCTATATGTGCCCTAAGAGCATCATAGCCCAAGTGGAGAGAAGCAAGCAAGACATGACCCGCCATCTCATCCTCTAATGGGATTCCGAGAAGCTCCATGTGCTTGAAGAGCCTAGTCATTCTAAGCACATGAGGTCGAATGGGCATACCGGGTCTCAATTTGGTATTACATACCCTTGACCAAAGCCGGTACCTTTCCTTAGCAAGATAACCCTTTTTTCGGTGGCTTTATTTTCATGTTCGAGAGTGACCTAGTCAAGTCAAACACGAGTCCATCATAGTTGCCATTGTCACTCTTGGTGACTCTTATATTGACAACGTCCTCAAGTCCTTTGAGGAACATGTCCGGAAAATAGAAGGAGAGCTTTTCCTTCCAATCTTCCGAAATGGAATTAGCCATAACTCGTGAGACTTTCTTGGCATGGGAGTATCAAGATTGTACTCTAAGGAAAAATTCCGAAGAGTTTTCCTGAGTTTCTCCTCCCACTCCTTGAAGTTGACCAAGTTAAGGCAAAAAGCCAACTTATCGGGGAGTTTCGGACACATAGAATTGTTGTTTGAGTTACTTGCAGACATGGTTCTACAATTGAAAGAATTTGAAATGAAAAACCATTCATATAATCAATAAGTTTGAAATTAAAAGGTGATCATGCAAATTTTCAATCTTATTGAGCATTTTATCCACACATTAATAATTTGTCCCTTTCAGCGAGAATAAAATGATTCCGAGATCCTAAAAATCAAAAAGTGATTAAGCATGCTTTGGCTTGTCTAAACACTTAATATTTTAGGGTAAGCAATCCAATTGCTAATAGCTCTAAGTTACTCTCGGTTTGATAAAATGTCGCATCTAATGCATTCTTGACATTTTATCTCTTTTTCACGACATCTAAGAACTCCTTACTGATACCGTTGAGCTTAACCAAGATTAACTCGTATACCTAGTATACCTTACGTTCCTAGGGAAGTAGTGATGCCTCGCTTTGGCGTAGCCCATCACGTACGCGCATTAGTTCAGTAAGTGTTGTTCTTGGAACGGCAAATTTTAACTCAATATTTTAAGGGACCTAGGGTTTCTATGTTGGTTGATTTAAGTGAACTAAACTAATCATCGCAACATTTGAAATCCTAGACATGCATCTAATCATTCAAATATATATATAAGCACAATGATATATATAGAGCATAAAAATAGATGCATTTGGCAACTAGCATGACCCCTTGAAATCTTCAAGGGTCTTCATCTTGGCTCGTCTTCATCGAAACGCCGTCTTGAAACATCTTCGTCAAAATAAAATTACTAGCTACTACGACTAGGATTAATCTAAATATTAAGGTACAAAAATACTCAACGGTACGCAGACCGTATTTAGATTTACAAAAATAAGTAACGGAACGCAGTCCGTATTTTCTATCCTAATCGAGCCCCACTAGTTGCCATTTTCACGAAACCTGTGAAACAATATAATTTTCATTCATCCATTCACTATATGTTAATGGCCCATGCATTTTACGACGAAAAACAAGTAATAATGCACAACACGCGAAAACTAGTAACAAACTTAGGTTGTTAATCCGATTAACACGCCTAATTAAAACTAGTCAAAGTTGTTTAACATATTATGTTTATTAAGGCGCAATTTGTTCACGAAATATTCAAGCTCCCACTAAATTCCGCATCCAACTTAATTAATCTAATTAATTAAGCCGGTAAACCCAAATTTGATAAAATTAAATTTTGCAAGAGCAGGAAAAATCAAGATCTAACCTCGTTAAAATAATTAATTAAAATTAAAAACGGCAAAATTTTGCAAAAGACGATATCCCAAAATTAAGCAAAATGGCACACCCTCAAAACACGTGGGCCGCGCACCATGGCTGCTAGGCAGCCCATGTGTTGCGCCTGCTGTGCTGGGTGCCAGCATCCACGCCGAGCGTAGCGTGCTACGCCAGCCAGCACTAGCAGCTCGCTACGCATGCTAGCTTGCTAGCTGGTACCTGACAGCGTATGGCAGGCTGGCTGGGGCTTGTTGCCTCGCTGTCTAGCAGCACGCACAAGCAACTCCAGCAGCCCAGCCACGCACCTAGCACTACGGCAGCACGCAACATCACCCCTCGCCACACTGCACAGCAGCACCTCGAGGCTTAAGCACCCTTGTGCGCACCTAAGGCAGCCACTTGCGGGCTGATAGGCAGCCCGGCTAGCCTTGGTGATGCTTGGGTGTTTTTGCCTCGATTTGCGTGACGTTTCTCGAGATTTTAATCCCGATTTACGCGTGACATAAAATTAATTCTAAATTTATTTTAGAATCAATTTAGGGAAAAATGAAATTAAAATAAGTCCAACTTAATTAAATTCAATTTTAATGGTGCACAAGCCTAAATCATCCAAGATTTCCTTTTGAAATAATTTAGGTCTTTCTTTAATGCTTAAAAGTGAAAGGCTACACCCAAAATTAATTTGACCAATATGCAAATTAATAATGATTTTGACAAAGTAGGGAGTTGGAAAATAAAACCAATCATCCAATGAAAATTTTCCAACGTTTAACTTGTGTAAAATAACAAAATTACATCTTCCAATATGAAGATTAATCAAGATTCAATCACAAGTACTTGAACTTTAAGGACTTTAATCAACACAAAATGATTAAATCTAAAAATTAGTTCAACCATGGAATTTAGAATCAAAGTTCCAACCATTTAAACACTCAAAGATTGGATCTTTAATGTACAAAGAACTTTAAAATTTCACATTCACCATAAACATTCACACTTTAATGCAATTTATTTGTATGATTGTGAAATAACAAGTTTATGTGAAAAATTGAACATACCAACTTAAGCACACATTATGACTTCATAACCATGCTTAAAAGGGTTTATAATTGCAGGAGATTAGGGATGCAACCATACATTTAATCTACCCTTAACATGCATAAATTAATCAAGGCATAAAGATTTAAAAAATTTCGTCAAAAACGAAAAACCCCTCGTAAAACATATTTCAAATTGCAATAATTAAAAAGAGTGCGGCTCCGATACCGCTGTTGGGTTTCATAGCGTCCAACGCTACGCGGAAGAGAAACCCGCCCAAGACCCGCCCCAATAATTAAAGCAACAAAGCATGCATAAACATAATTAAACAATAATTAAGAAAAGGGATAAAGAAGTAATACCCTTGAAGCGTGCTTCGCTCGTAAACCGAGCTCTTACTTCGAAGCTTAAAGCCTCACAAGCGTGACGGCCTCCAACAGCTCGTACCCACGACCCGACCTAAACGATTTTCGTCTCGAGGGTTAGTCGAGACTTGACCAAGTTTAAAACTAGAGTTTTACGAACTTAAAGGTTTTCTCAATAATAAGAGATGCCTTTTTGAGTTCCACTCAAGTTGATTCCCAAATGCCCAATCATGGGGTATTTATAGGGAAATGCAACTTGCTCTTCCCATTCATGATCAATGTGAGATAGTTGCATTTTTCACTAATTTATTTAATTCCAAAATAAATTATAAAACAATGCAATCACAAATCAACAAGTGGAATGAGTAGAGGAGAGGTTAGGTGAGGACCATGACCATGGGGGGGACAATTGCCTTGCTCCCCAAGGCATGGCTCTAAGCCTTGGTCCCCACTCTCCTAAAACCGGCATCAAGTAAGGGGTGAGCTGGCTGCCAGCCTTGCTGGCTAGCTACCACAGCCAGCCCAGCACAGCTAGCACGCACAACACGCACCAGCCAGCATGCCTAGTACATGCGTGGTGCTAGCGAGCCACGCATGCTGCTGGCTGCTGGGCGTTGGGCGAGCCCTCGCTGCTTGCTGCTTGGTGCTGCCATGCGAAAGCACGCACACGCAAGCACCCAGCTCGCTGCTGTTACATGGTGCTGCCATGCAAAGGCACGCACGCAAGCACCTAGCAACGCGAGGCATGCTGTGCTAGCGATGCACGCACACATGCCAGCGCATAGTACTAGTGATGGTGTGCTGTGCACCTAGCTGTGCGAGGCCTTGCGATAGCACCTAGGTGGTGGTGCTGTGCCATGCGAAGGCACGCACACACGCAAGTACGCTGCTGCTGCTTGGTGCTGCCATGCGAAGCACTACTAGAAATAGGCCGATTTCCGACGGACATGTTTTTTTCGTCGTAAATTCCGAAGGATTTTTATTTCGTCGAAAATTTACGACGGATTTTCTACGGAATACAAATCCGTCGGAATTGATGGGCTTTCCGACGGAATATTCTGTCGGAAAATTAAAGTTTCGACGGAAATAAAATCCTTCGGAAATTTCCGACGGAATATTCCGTCTGAACAT
Organism: Chenopodium quinoa; assembly: GCF_001683475.1. NCBI lineage: Eukaryota > Viridiplantae > Streptophyta > Magnoliopsida > Caryophyllales > Amaranthaceae > Chenopodium > Chenopodium quinoa. The sequence continues at coordinate 4,860,805 of NW_018742951.1, forward strand.
TTATTTTCCGGCGGAATTAAAATCCGTCGGGAATTTATTCCGTCGGAAAATAATTAAATAATAAAAGAAAAAAAAACCTAACAAACCCTAATAAAAACCCGGTTAACCCCTCTTATTTCCCCCTCTCTCTTCTTCTCTTCCCTTTCTCTCTCCTCTCTTCTTCTTTCCTCTCAGATTTCTCACTCTACTCCTCTCTGTTCCTCTTCTCTTCTACTCCCTTTCTCTCTCCTCTTATCAGTCTCAATTGCTCTCCTTTCCTCTTCTCTTCTCCAACCTTTCACTCTCCTCTTCGATCTCTTCTCCCCTTCACTCTCCTCTTCGATCTCCTAGCCACCATCAACGAACACCATCAACGAACACCCAAGATCAACGTCAACACCGAGATCAACGCCAACACCGAGATCAACAACAACCACCAACACGCACAACAACGGCGTAACAAAAGCCACAGTCGCAACAACACGGTTTTATATATTTCTTAGATTGTAGATCTAGCCTTTTTTTTCCTTTTAAATTCTGATTTTAGTTAATTATTGATGTCATTGTAATGTTAATGTATAAATTTTGTTAAATAATTGTATAATTATATATTTCTTTGAATTGATTTTGGTAATTTTCGTTGTTTTTTTATGAAAACTTTATTTTTTTTTTTGGAATTTTTTTCTTTTTGGTTAAATTCTGGTGGTGGTTTCGGTTTGGTGTGGGTGGGGTTTTTGTTGGGGTATTTGGGTGGGGTGGGGTCCGTGGGGTGTGGGTTATTAGGTGGGTCTGGGTTAGGTGGAGGTGGTAGGGTGGTGTGGGGTTAGGCGTGGTGGTGGGTGTGGGTGGGTTGGAGGTGGCTAGGCGTGGTGGTGGGTGTGGGTGGGTTAAGGGGTTGGTTAGGTGGGGAAGTGGTGGCTGGACAGGGCGGGGTAGGGTGGTTGGGGTGGTGCTGGATTTTTTTTTATGCTGTTTCCGACGGAATTTCCGTCGGAAGTTTCCGACGGAATTTCCGTCGGAAGTTTCCGGCGGATTTGTATTCCGTCGGAAATTTCCGACGGACTTTCCGGTGGCCGGAACTCCTCTTTCGATGAGAAAAATCCGTCGAAAAACACTGTTCCGACGGAAAAGGCCGTTTTTCCTACAAATTGTTTTACGACAACCTGTTCCAACGGAATTTTGTCGGAAAACTCGTTTTCCGACGGAATTGAGGGTGTTTCCGACGGGATTTTTCCGTCGAAAATGACCTGTTTTCTAGTAGTGGAAGGCACGCACACAAGCACGCATGGTGCTGCGATGGTGCTGCCATGCGAGGCATGCACATACGCAAGCACCTAGTGCTAGCGATGGTGCACCTAGCACACATGGTGCGTCTAGGCTTGCGCCTAGCCATGCAAAGTGCATGCTAGCTCGGGCTAGCCTAGCGTCCACATGGCTAGGCCATTGTGATGCTACGGCTACGCTCGAACTTGTTGCTTGTAGATTTTGCGACGCTCGGTCTCGACGCCCTAGGCTCGATATCCGATGTCTGTGTTCGTAATACTCTAGTGACTCATCAATCCTTCGGATTGATTCGTCGGTTCGGATCGGCAGTTCGTTTGGGTTCGACCCGAAGGGTTTAGTCAAGACAAAGTTGTAATATTAATTATTCACTAATATTACAGATCGAAAGCGGCCTTCACCCAGGCATTCCGATCACTTGATCTCACTGAAGAATTAGCTTCCTGATAATTCTGAACCCTCTATCAGAATACTACATTTGTTGGAAGGACACCATTCCTTTCAAAATTGAGATTTGCTATGGGATTATGGAGGAAGATGGGTATTGGTTCCAAATTCTCACTACAAATAAGCGGATTCATCGCCCTTCGACGGGTTATATCGGCATTTATGTCCGCCAGCTACAGTACGGACTTCGGTTTCCGCTCCATCCCTTTATAATCGAGGTGTTGAATGGTTACAACTTCTCGTAGTGCCAATTGACGCCGATGAGCATCTGAAGCTTGATGACGTACCTTTGGGTGTGTCTATTTCTCAGATTTACGCCCAACCTTTACCTGCTCGCTGTATACATAAATTGGTTCCCAATGTTCAATCGAACAAGCATAACGACCTCGGATGGTGGCAAATTGAAGATGAGAAAGGCTATCTTTCAGTCTGGCCAAAGATACTTCAGAAAAAGACTAAAGGGGACAGTGGATCTGGGTAAGGGTGCCCTAGGATCTAGAGCACCCAGAATATTTTAGAGCGTCGAGGTAAATGAGGTAGCCTGACACTCACATGTCTAGCATTGGTCCTGATGACTTCTCTCCTTTGGACCGAATGCAGATGAACCACTTCCACTGGTCTAAAGTGCATGAGGCCACGGGTGAAATGACAACTGTTCCCACCACTTGACTGAATTTTTGCCATTATATCTTTAACGAGAAGATGCCTGCTGCCGTCGGCCTCAGCCGAAAGTACCATGGCAGTAAAGAGGTCAGCTTAGGCCGAGGACTTCATTTATTCTCTTTTTTGTTTTTCACTGTTTGCTTTCCTTTGCAAGACTAACTGTCGTTTTGCCTTTTCAGTGTTGTTTAAAGAGAACTCGGGCATTAAGTACGAGGTGCTCGGGATCACTCAGGAGAGGGATCCAATCACAAATACGCCTCCCATAACCGATCCAAAGGATCGACCGCTCTCTCTACACGCTAAAAGATTTGAAATAATCAGCATGGCCGAGTACCAGCAGCAAAACTCTTGGTGGAAAAAGCATAACCCGTTCTTTCTCTTGAACGCCAAAGAATAAGAAGTTGCAGCTCGCGCCTCTTCATCCGCCACCACTTCCACTTCCATTGTCGAGCGAGTTGAACAAGCTGCTCCAGTAGTCGAAGAGGACGAAGACGAGGGCGAGCGTCTCCTAAAGACTTTGGTAAGCTTGCCAACCTGACTTATTTTCTGCTTTTTTGTTTGCTGTTGCGTTCTTTTTTTTTTGTGCTTATACGGTTCTTCCCTCCCCCCCCCCCGGTTCCTTCTTCTATAGTCTGGCGAAGAAGAAGAGAACGAAAGAAAACCTGTTAAAGCTGTCCAAGACCTTTCTACAGACGAAGAGATGTCTAGGAAGAAGAGAAGGGTTGTCATCAAGTCAGGGCAATTTCAGGCTGCCCTGTTCCTGCGAAGAAGCCTTGGCGCGAGGAGGAGAAAATAGAAGAGCAGGTCTCTCCCCTCGGGCCAACTAGTGAGAAGGCCGAAGAGAAAGTCGAGGAGCAGAATCCTCCTTCTAAGCAGCTGGTCGAAGCTCAGGTGGTTCAGTCAAAGGGTCCGACTCCTCATTCATCTCCATAGCATCAAGTCGGGCCTTTCGCAAATGAGATTCAGCAAGAGGCTGATGCTTTTGAAGACTTGCTAGACCATCCCGAAGAAGTGGTGAAATTTTTAAATGGCCAGCCCGAAGGCTTTGAGGTTGAAACCTCGAAAGGTGTTGCGTTGAGAAGGGAGCTGACATACCTTCAACTTTTGTTGACCATTCTTTCAGGACCTTTCAGTCTGCAAACATGGGTTTCAAATCAGCTCCTCTTCTTCATGCCCCCAATAGCACTAGGGACATCCTTTGGTCGCACCAAGCCTCGTCCATTACCTTCTTCGGCGACCTATCAAGCAAGTCTGAGCAGGAGAAAGCGAGGGTTCTAGATCCCTTTGCTGAAACTCAAAGGCTTCTGATGCTGGTAAGGTTTTGACACTTAAGCATTTTGTAAAAAAACTCTCTTTTTTTTGGTTGACCTGTTCTTAACCTCTGCAGGCTGTCCAAACCACACCTTAGCTGTCAAAATAAATGACGAGCTTCGGTTTAAGCAGGAAGATGTCGAGGCTAGGGCCAATCTTGCTAAAGCCAAGGCCAAAGCTTGGGAAGAAGAGGCCAAAGAGCTCGGGGCCACTGCGGGTGAGGCCAAAGATTAATTGGAGCATGAGTTACTTCCTCTCATGGACCAAGGAGCTGAGGAGGTATGAGGATGAGGTAATTCCTAGCCTGGAGTCTCGGATCTAAGAGTCTCAACAGCAGAATAATGAAACTCAACAGATGATGGCCAAGGACTTTCGGCAAAGCTCTCTAATTGCCGAGGAGGAGTCGTTGAAAAAGCAAGCCGATCTGAAGGATGAAATTCAGCGGCTCAAAAACGAGCTGAAGGCACAGCAGGAAAAGTCCTTTATGACTCAAGCCAAGCTCAAAAAGGCTCAAGAGCTGCTGAAGGTGCGGATATACACCGACGCAGAGCATAATGAGGATTACGAGAATGGGGTCAATGTAGCTCGGCGGCTAGCCTTCCATGCCGATCTTAACATTGATTGGGATCAAGTGGAAGCTTGGGCCTCGGATGACCAGGATGTTCCTCTAGCGAACACCAGCCAAGCTGAAATTAACTTCCTGACTCGTCAGGCTAAAGCTGAGCATCGAGAGGAGGAAGAAGTTGCAAGGAAAGAGAGAGAAGCTGCTCAGAAGGAGTCTGAAAAGGCTCTTGCTCAACCTGCCTTGTCCTCAGCTGATGATGAAGCTTCAGATGTAGCTGCATTCTAGCCTGATCTATCCGATGCCGAAGCATATGCACTCGGGCAGCCGTTTAAAGAATCATGCAGGTCATCTCAGAGTTCAAGTTAGAATATGCTGTGTTTCTTCTTTTGCCTTGATCTTTTGCTTCAGCTTGCCTCTTGTACAAACTTTACGTTGTTTTTTTTTATTTTTAAGTAGTTGTACTTAATTTGGCAGCTGCTTTTATCCGTCTCGTGGACGGTTGCCGATTAAAATGTGTTGTCTTTTATTTATACAAACTTGGTTTGGTGTAGCTTAGTGATCCGAGCATAACTTGCTGTTTTCAATGCACTACTTTCTTTCTCAACTGCCTTGCCCCTTTTACTTAGTCTCGCAACTTGTTTTTTTGTTTTTTTTGCAAAATTTTTCCGAGTGTAAAGCTTCGGCTTGGGCCTATTTGGCCCCATTCTGCTGGAAGAGTAAGACTGAGTTGTCTTGTTGGAGGGCTCCTTCCCCCCCCCCAGAAATCTGAAGTATCATTCTTTAGATTTCTAAGGTTTTTGCTTGGTTTTACTTGCTCAGACAAAGTCTTGGTTCGCATTGTCTTGTACCGCTTAGTAAAATTTTTGAAGTTTTTGTTCATTCTCTCTCTCTCTCTCTCTCTCTTTGTTTTTGTTTTTGTTTTTTTTTTTTTTTTTTTTTTTTTGAGGAATCTATGAGTTCGCTGCTCAGAAGCCTTGGACTCCGAGAGTAGTATTCTCTCGACCCTTGAAAATTTTTCGGGGTAATGACTATCTGAAGCACAATGTTAGAGCTTGGCAATGCTTCGAATATAACTCCTCTAAAGCACAATGCCAGCGTTTGGCTATGCTTCAGATTCGTCCACGGCCCCTTTGCCTCAAGGAAATGATTTATTCGAAATACTGTGCCTTCATATGGTTATACTTTGGTTGTGAAATCATTGTTCCTTATTGGGCAGGTTTAGAGGCAATCCAAAGTATAGTGCCACTGTTGGGCTATATTGTAGGGTTTCGTAGTGACCCGACACTACGCGGAAGGAAACCCCCCAAGACCAGCCCCTTAATTAAAGCAATTAACAAGCATAATAAACATAATTAAGCAAGACTAAGAACAAGAATTATACCTTTGTTGCGTGCTTCGCTCCCGAAGAGCTCTTACTTCAAAATCCCGAAACTACGAGATCTCCAACAGATCGTACCTTCGACCCGACCCGAGCGTCCCAAGTCTTGAAGGTTAGTCAAGACCCGGACAAAACAAAACTATGAGTTTTACGAATCAAAGGTTTACTCTAGTTATAGGAGTTGCCTTTTTAATTCCACTCAAGGTTGTCCATTTCCCAACACCCTTGAAGGGTATTTATAGGGAAATGAGTCCTTGGTTTTCAATCTCCCACTAATGTGGGAGAGTTGAAATATCAATGATTTATTTAATTTCCAAATTAAATAAATAATCAACTAAATCATATTGCGACAAGTGGCATGATCATGTGCAAAGGAGTAGTGCCCAATATTAGGTGGGGGACCATATGCCTTGCTCCCCAAGGCCTTTGATTGGTCCCCACAAGCTTCAACACAACCGCCATATGGCTGCTGGGCTGGCAGCCAGCTAGCACTGCCCAGTAGCATACCAGCCAGCCAGTGCTTGCTGGGCAATGCTAGCGCTGGTGCTGTGTGCTGGCCCCAGCAGCCCACGCACTAGATGGCGCACATGCCAGGCATAGCATGCACCAGCCTCGCACCACGCACCAGCCTCGCACCACGCATCAGCCTCGCACCTCGCACCACGCACCAGCCTCGCACCACGTATCAGCCTCGCACCATTGCTAGCCCAGCCAACGAGCCTACGCACGCAAGGGCCTAACATGCGTGTTGGGCGATGCTGCCAGGCACCCTCACACTATCACATATACGCGAGTGCCTAGCAATGATATGCTTGGTGCGAGGCATGCATACACACACACATGCACATGCGCCAGTGCCCAACACTGCAATGGCTGTGCATAGTGTGTGTGTGGCCCTGCCATGCGCACCCAGGCATCCAGGCAAGCACGCTGCTGTGATGTGATGGGCTGCCTGGTGCTCCTGGTGTGCCTAGTGCTTGCGATGGGCTGCCAGGTGCTCCTGGTGCGCCTAGGCTTGCGATGGGCTGCCAGGTGCTCCTGGTGCGCCTAGTGCTTGCGATGGTCAGCGATGGTGCCCAGGCATCATGCTAGGGCTGCGATAGCACCTAGGCATGATGCTAGGGCTGCGATGGTGCGCCTAGCACACCTAGTGTGCTTAGGCTTGCGCCTAGCCATGCTAGGTGCATGCTAGCTCGAACTAGCCTAGCATCCACATGGTTAGACCAATGTGGTGCTACGGCTACGCTCGTACTTGTCGCTTGTGATTTTGTGACGCTCGGCCTCGACGCCCTAGGCTCGATATTCGACGTCTGTATTCGTAAAACTCTGTCGACTCATTAAATCCTTTCGGATTAATTCGTCGTCTCGGATCGGTGATTCGATTGTGTTCGACCCGAAGGGTTCAGTTAAGATTAAGCTGTAATATCAATTGTACCTTGATAAAACTGATCGGAAGCGGCCTCCACCTAGGCATTCCGATCACTTGATCTTACTGAAGAATTAACTCTGTAATAATTATAAACCCTCTATTGGAAGAATACACTTGTTGGAAGGACACCATTCCTTTAAATCTCCCACTTGTCCTTCCGGACAAGTGTGCATACAGTGTATAGCCCATTTCCTAGGTCTCTTAATGTTTCTTCGTGAACTATAAGGTAAGATTCATCGTCATCCTTATTACGTTCAGAAGTGTTTCTCGATCTCCGAGTTCGACTGTCAATAAGCAGATGATTTCTAATATCCATCTGAGCACGGCCATGCATTTTCACAGTCTTGCTCTTCGAGCGGCCTTGTAAACAACAAAACAATTTCCCTATTGTTAATAGGGGGGCAATCCCAGTCTTGCATTGTAAGTTCCTCTTACTAAGAGGACTTAGTCTCCTGAGTGTTCCCGTTATGATCCCCAGTTACGGCAGACGTTAGGAAACATCAAAGAGTCTAGTACTTAAACAAGAAAACTTCACAATACTCATGGTCGGAGGAAACAGGTTCCGATAGTCACAATGAGAAATGTACTTATGACAATTTTTGAAATTTCTTAAAGTACTCTCATAGGTCTTATCTAGTACAGTTCCAAACTGTACTGTGCAAATGATTTATGACTGTCACGTTCTCGCAGCACAAGAAACGGTGCTGTTAATCATACTATACACTAATCTATGGCGGTCATCAATCGTCTATCTGTTAAATGACCTCGATTAGGGACAATTTTCGATTTAAATATTCAATGTTCACTTAACAGGTGTTTCTTTATCCAAGACATGGTCTTGATACCCTATTTTGAATATTTCTATAAATCGAATGGACTCATTATTTAATTCTAAACCACAATTAAATAGTAATGGAGTGAATAATAATTTTGCACAAAAACTAATTACTCCATAAATGAATGGTTTCATTTCACTGTCTTACATTAAACATTGTATTTAATTAAAGCACATGTACAGGGAATTTCAAAGCCAGTCTCCAACATGCTTGATTCCCATCGCCTCAATGTGCTTGTTGTGTTTCACCTGAGGCAGCGGTTTAGTCAAAGGATCGGCCACATTATCATCTGTGCCAATCTTACAAATTCTGATTTCACCTTCGGATTACATTCCCTTATCATGTGAAATCGCCTTTGCACGTGTTTGACCTTCTGGTGTTCTCTCGGCTCCCTAGCCTAAGCGATAGCTCCATTGTTATCACAATAGAGGTCTATCGGCCCCTTGATTGAGGGTACAACACCAAGTTCGCTGATGAACTTGCGAATCCAAACAGCTTCCTTGGCAGCTTCTGAAGCAGCCAAGTACTCGGCTTCAATTGTAGAGTCTGTAGTGGTGCTCTGCTTGGCACTGTTCCAGCTGAACGCTCCTCCATTCAGAAATACATATCCTGACTGTGACTACGAGTCGTCTCTGTCAGTCTGGAAGCTAGCGTCGGTGTAACCTTCAACAACCAGTTCTTTATGGCCTCCATAAACCAGGAATTTATCCTTGTTCCTTTTCAGGTACTTTAGGATATTCTTGGCCGCAGTCCAATGCGCCTCTCCTGGGTTCGATTGGTATCGGCTCGTTGCACTGAGGGCATACGATACATCTGGCCTTGTACATATCATGGCATACATGATCGATCCGATTAGCGAAGCATATGGGATCTGATTCATTCTTTCTCGCTCAACAGGTGTCTGTGGACACTATTTCTTGCTGAGAGTTATGCCATGGGACATGGGTAAATGCCCTCTCTTGGAATTCTCCATGTTGAATCGAGCCAGTACCTTATCAATGTAAGTACTCTGGCTTAATCCAATCATCCTCTTAGATCTATCTCTGTAGATCTTGATGCCCAATATGTACTGTGCCTCTCCTAAGTCCTTTATTGAAAAACACTTTCCCAACCAGCCTTTTACGGATTCCAGTAATTTTGTGTTGTTTCCAATGAGAAGTATGTCATCAACATACAGGACTAGGAATGCAATATCACACCCACTGACCTTCTTGTATACACAAGATTCATCTGGATTCTTGACTAAACCAAACTTGCTAATGGCTTCATCAAATCGCAGATTCCAACTTCTGCTGGCTTGCTTCAGTCCATAAATGGACTTCTTCAGCTTGCAAACCTTTCCAGCGTTGCCTGGATTGACAAAACCTTCTGGCTGTGTCATATACACAGTTTCTTCCAAAATTCCATTTAGGAAGGCGGTTTTGACATCCATCTGCCATATTTCATAATCGTAATATGCAGCAATCACTAGGATGATCCAGACGGATTTTAGCATTGCAACTGGTGAAAAAGTTTCATCATAGTCAATCCCGTGGATTTGGGTCTATACCCTTTTGCCACCAGTATAGCTTTGTATATCGATACATTTCCATCCTTGTCTGTCTTCACTTTGAAGATCCATTTGCAACCAATGGGTGTATAACCCTCGGGCAAATTTACCAAGTCCCAGACTTGATTTTCTGACATGGAGTCCATCTCGGATCTCATGGCCTCTTGCCATTTTGCAGAGTCGGGGCTCGTCATAGCTTATTTGTATGTCGCTGGCTCATCACCATCCATGACTAGGATGTCCTGATCATCGGTTAAAACGATACCAAGGTATCTGTCTGGTTGAGATCTTTACCGTTGCGACCTACGAAGGGTAATTTGTTGAGCATTTTCATTGTCAGTTTGATTCTCACCAATCTTCTTAGATGCTTCCAAAACATCTAGATTGTCAGTTTTATCAAGTTGACATTGTTGCTTGTCCTCTCGAACTTCGTCGAGTTCAATTTTCCTCCCACTTGTCATTTTGGAAAGGTGATCCTTCTCCAAAAAGACACCATCACGAGCAACACAGACTTTGTTCTCGGATACCGCTGTAGGGTTTCGTAGTGACCCGACACTACGCGGAAGGAAACCCCCCAAGACCCGCCCCTTAATTAAAGCAATTAACAAGCATAATAAACATAATTAAGCAAGACTAAGAACAAGAATTATACCTTTGTTGCGTGCTTCGCTCCCGAAGAGCTCTTACTTCAAAATCCCGAAACTACGAGATCTCCAACGGATCGTACCTTCGACCCGACCCGAGCGTCCCAAGTCTTGAAGGTTAGTCAAGACCCGGACAAAACAAAACTATGAGTTTTACGAATCAAAGGTTTACTCTAATTATAAGAGTTGCCTTTTTAATTCCACTCAAGGTTGTCCATTTCCCAACACCCTTGAAGGGTATTTATAGGGAAATGGGTCCTTGGTTTTCAATCTCCCACTAATGTGGGAGAGTTGAAAAATCAATGATTTATTTAATTTCCAAATTCTATAAATAATCAACTAAATCATACTGCGACAAGTGGCATGATCATGTGCAAAGGAGTAGTGCCCAAGGTTAGGTGGGGGACCATATGCCTTGCTCCCCAAGGCCCTTGATTGGTCCCCACAAGCTTCCTCACAACCGCCATATGGCTGCTGGGCTGGCAGCCAGCTAGCGTGCTTACTAGCGCTGCCAGCAAGCACTGCCCAGCAGCATCCCAGCCAGCCAATGCTTGCTGGGCAATGCTGGCGCTGGTGTTGTGTGCTGGCCCTAGCAGCCCACGCACTGGCTGGCGCACATGCCTCACATAGCATGCACCAGCCTTGCACCACGCACCAGCTTCGCACCACGCATCAGCCTCGCACCTCGCATCAGCCTCACACCTCGTACCACGCACCAGCCTCGCACCACACATCAGCCTCGCACCTCGCACCACGCATCAGCCTCGCACCATTGCTAGCCAAGCCAGCGAGCCTACGCACGCAAGGGCCTAGCATGCGTGTTGGGCGATGCTGCCAGGCACCTTCACACTAGCACACATACGCCAGTGCCTAGCACTGATATGCTTGGTGCCAGGCACGCACACACACACATGCACATGCGCTAGTGCCCAACACTGCAATGGCTGTGCTTGGTGTGTGTGTGGCCCTGCCATGCGCACCCAGGCATCTAGGCAAGCACGCTGTTGTGCTGCGATGGGCTGCCTGGTGCTCCTGGTGCGCCTAGTGCTTGCGATGGGCTGCCAGGTGCTCCTGGTGCGCCTAGGCTTGCGATGGGCTGCCAAGTGCTCCTGGTGCGCCTAGTGTTTGCGATGGTCAGCGATGGTGCCCAGGCATCATGCTAGGGATGCGATAGCGCCTAGGCATGATGCTAGGGCTGCGATGGTGCGCCTAGCACACCTAGTGTGCTTAGGCTTGTGCCTAGCCATGCTAGGTGCATGCTAGCTCGAACTAGCCTAGCATCCACATGGTTAGACCATTGTGGTGCTACGGCTACGCTCGTACTTGTCGCTTGTGATTTTGTGACGCTCGGCCTTGACGCCCTAGGCTCGATATCTGACGTCTGTATTCATAAAACTCTGTCGACTCATTAAATCCTTTCGGATTAATTCGTCGTCTCGGATCGATGATTTAATTGGGTTCGACCCGAAGGGTTCAGTTAAGATTAAGCTGTAATATCAATTGTACCTTGATATTACTGATCGAAAGCGGCCTCCACCTAGGCAGTCCGATCTCTTGATCTTACTGAAGTATTAACTCTGTAATAATTCTGAACCCTCTATCAGAAGAATACACTTGTTGAAAGGACACCATTCCTTTCATATATTTGGGGCAATGCCAAAGAAAGACCTTTTAAAAACATAAAAAGAGAATAGAAACTTGCAAAATTGATAAGAAAGCTGGCTCAAAAGCCTTTCATTATTTTCAGAAGATGCACTTACATATATTGTTCTTCCCCGAAGGGCTCATACATGAAATTATTTCAGTACATCAGCGTTCCAGTGGTTATTTAGCTCGATCCCATCCAAATGACGAAGTCGGTAGGTCACAGGTTGAAGTTCATCATGAGTTTCATAGGGTCCGTCCCAAGTGGCCGAGAGTTTCCCATGAATGTGGCCTTTTTGTACAGCTGCAGCATTTCGAAGAACCAAGTCCCCAATTTTGAGTGGTCTTGGATTGACCCTTCGATTATAGAACTTGCTGATTCTTTGCTTGTATGTAGCCATTCTATCTCAAACTGAATCTCTGACCTAGTCCAGAAAATCCAGGGATTCTTTCAAGAGTTGTTCATTTTCTTCGGCCGAGAAATGGTGCACCCGTAGACTCTCAGTGCCTATTTCTTGGAAGTACGGCTTCGGATCCATATACCAACTCAAATGGTGAATGTCTCGTAGCCTCTTTTTCAGTTTTCCAAAGTGACCAGAGGGTTCCAGGAAGTTTCTCTATCCACTTGGACTTTTGATCCTCCACTCTCTTCTTGAGTGCGTTGAGAATCTACTTATTTGCTGCTTCGGCTTGACCACGTTGCTCAATGGATGGCAAACTGCAGAATAAGACAGCTTGATGCCGAACTGATCAGTATATCGCCTCAGCGGCAGATTATCAAATTACCTCCTGTGATCAAAGACAAAAACCTTCGGGATTCCAAAGCGAGTGATAATGTTCTGCCAGATGAATTTCCTAATAGTTTGCCTAGTGATGTTCGAGGCTGCTTCGGCCTCGATCCGTTTATTGAAATAGTCAATGCCGACTATCAGCCATATTTTCTTGTACGGAGCATCTGGAAATGGCCCCAAGATATCCAGCCCCTATTGAGCAAATGGAAGAGGATTAAGAATCGGCTAGAGATCTCGGGCTGACTGATGGATAACTGTGCGAATTTTTGGCATTTTTGGCATTTTCTGACCAGTTCCTTCGCCTCCAAGACCATGGTGGGCCAGTATTACCCTGCCCATAGTGCCTTATGGGCCAAATTTCTTCCCTCGATGTGGTTTTCACATATGCCGAGGTGGATCTCCCGAAGGATGTAATCAGCATCTATTGGTCCCACACACTTCAGCAGTGGGGCTGAGAATGATTTTTTTAATAGCACTGCTCTAAAGATAATAAATTTTGAGTTGATTCTCTTCAGCTTGGAGGCTAAGTTTCTGTCTTCGGGAATTTCTTCCCGAAGCTTGTAAGCTAGGATGGGTTCCATCCAGCTCGGCTCAAGTGTGATGCAGCAGATTTCAGGTGTTTCATCAACACTTCTTTCTTACCGCACCTCCACATAAACGGATTGGTTCAGCTCGGTTAGAGTTGAACTTGCAAGTTTAGAGAGTGCATCGGCTTGTGCGTTCTGACCCCTGGGATCTGCTTGACTTCAAAAGTTCTTAGCTTCGCAATTATCGTTTTGATTTTGTGAGGTAAGCAATCATTGAGGGCTCTTTTGCCTCGTACTCGCCTCGGATCTGATTTGCAACGAGCTGAGAGTCTGTCTTCAAACAGACATGTTCGACTTCCAGTGATGTCTGGGACGAGGATTTCCTGCACAGCAAACACACGTAAAGTTGCCTTGGGGGTTGTGCCGAGGAAGGCCCCTCCAATGCCGAAGTCAGTACAGTGTTTAGAGAGAGAAAGCTACGTAAGAGAATTAATTGCTTGAGGCTTAATTAATGTGAATGAATGTAGAAAGAGAGAAATGAAAGATTTTATACCTTACTCAAATAGATTAAATGGGCTTATCATGTTGACTGGGCCTTTAACTGACTTAGCATGCTTTAGGAGGGTTAAACTTTATTTGGGCTTTTATTTGAATTACTTGATGACCAGCCTAATTGAAATAAAGTGGACCCAAACAAAAGCAATTTGTTAAGGGGTTTTTAAGCAAGGGATGGAATGAAAGGGAAACAACAGATTTTTGGTATATATTCTTTTACCTTTGTCAACAGTGCAAACAATTAATTTGATTGCTATATATCTTATGATATAATATATACATATAGTAATAGTATGTTAGATTGTTAGATTAGGACATTAGGTGCAAATAATAATCACATGACTCATCATGCTAAATAATGCTTAAAACAAGACATACTCTTCAAAATCTAATTCCTGCTTTCTTGCCTAGTGGAACATATTTGAAGGAGTTAGGAGATCGATATAGTTTTGAGAAATCAATTGATCTTTAGATATGTCATGTTCATTGAGGATATCAAATATCATTTGTTGTTTATTTGGAAAATCATATAGCACAACAATTTGTTTTTAACATTATTCAATAATGTTGAATGTGTTTTCCATGCTAAGACCTTACTTCTTATAAATGCCACGAACACGAAAAGAAGGTGGTTATATTGTACGAACTAAGCTATTTGAACATGGAAAGTACTAATTGGAATTGTAAATAGTGCAATTTATGTGCATATAGCTAATCCTAGCTTAGGAAATAATTATAATTTAACTAGAATGTACTATGTATGTAGTAAAATCAAGTGTATTGAAGTTCTTTTGATTCATGCAAGGATAAGACATGCTTCCTTGTACAAGATGAAGCACATAGATGTTGTAATTAAGTGTGATAGCTGGAGGACGGTGAATCTTGGATGATTTCACAAGTTGCCATTTCCTTGCATTGAAGTGACAATAATTGATCTAAGAATAAATTTGACCTTGTTCACTTTAATTTTTGGGGACCATTCAAAGTTTGTTCTTTAAATGGTTATTCGTCTTGTACATTTATGCTTCATGGTCATGATAAAAGTCAAGTATACAAGACCATTACAAATTAATCATTTTGAAAATTTTTAAAAAGTATTGATAGAGTCATGAAAAAGAGAATGTTTGAAACCTTAAATTATATGTATGATTATATATGAGTATAAATAGTGCAGAGTAAGAAATAAAATATGACTAAGTACATTTATCAAGATACATTAGGTAAGAGTTAGGGAAATTTTTGACTATCAACTTAAAGAGTAAATCAAGGGATTACATAATTAACATTAAAACTAATAAAGATTTGATTATCCTTTACACTCCCCCAAGATGGACGTCCGGAATGAGAGACCTATGTTGGAAATAATATAACAAATCTTGTTCATGTTGGAAGTGAAGTATAGGTAAGAAGGGATGCATTGTACTGTAATTCACCTGGAGGGTTTGGAGAGAGATTGAGTATTGGATTATTTTTGGTTTTTTTTTTTTATTTTTTGTAAAAAAAAAATAGATAATGTTAGAGAAGAAGAAAATTTTGATTATTTTTTTTCTTTTGGATCGGAGGTGGCACGTGAAGTAGTGGTAGGATTTTATTTTTTTTTATTCATTTTTTTATTTTTTTAAATGTAATATGAAAAAACAAATTATGAGGGGATGTGGTACGTGAAGTAGTGGTACGTGAAATTACATTCATGATTATACATGAGTATTATATAGTGCTAAGTAAGAAATAAATTATGACTAGCAGGTACATTTGTCAATATACATTAGCTAAGAATTAGAGAAATCTTTGACTATCATCCTAAAATCAAGGAATTACACACACAATAAGGCCATGTTCACTTCATTTAAAAAAATAATATTAAGTAAAAATAATTTCAGTTCAGTAAAAATAATTTCATTTCAGTAAAAATAAGTTCAGCTCGGCAAAAATAATTTCAGTTCAGCAAAAATAAGTTCAGTTCAGTAAAATTCAGTAACTTTAAAAGAAGAAATATTATAGAAAATCAGTAAAAATTAATTTCAGTTCAGCAAAAATAATTTCAGTTCAATAAAATTAATTTCAATTCTATAGAAATAATATAAGTTCAGCAAAAATAATTTCAGTTTAGTAAAAAATAATTTCAGTTCAGCAAAAATAAGCTAAGATCAAGTAAAAATAATGATTATCCTTTACAATTATTAGGTCAGATAATAGTACTAAGATCATCAAGTAATTTTATAGTGAGTTGTTTGCCAAAAAGGGCATCATTCATCTATTGTAGAAGCTAAGTATTATATTTGTGTTCCTCAACAAAATTGTAGAATTTAGAGAAACACAAGGATTCGTTTAAATTTACTAAAGATGGTTTGAATCATTAAAAACATACATGATCGATGATTCATAATTTACTAATGCAGTGGTTCAATTGTTCATAATCATGTCCAGTAACATTCATAATTTTTTGAAAAAATTGTCGAAAATAAAATGACCTTTCATCAGTCTTCCAAAAATAAAATGACATTTCGATTATTCCAAAATAAAACGACCTTGACATATATCTGCTCAAAATAGAATAAAAAAACCGGTAGCTTGTTTAATAGCTTAAGCCTAGACACGTGTTGCATTATGATTAGTTAGGATTATTTATTGAAATATTTGACAGGAATATTATGACCTTTGTCTAGTCCATCGTAAATAAAACCACCTTTTGATAATTCCCAAATAAAACGACCTTTGCACATGATTTTTCAAAAATAGGATAAAACCGGTTGGTAACTTGTTTAATGGGTTAGTATGACACATGTCACTTTGCAATTTGTTAATTTTTTTTTTCTTACAATTTTCTTATTTTTAAAAAACTGATTTAATTAAAAAAAATTGATTTTAATATAACTTACAAAAAAAAAAAATCCCCCATTCCCGTGAATCTGGTGGTTGGGTCTGGGCAGTGGCTTGGTGGTCGGATCTGGGCTACAATGAAGAGAGAGGTGGCGGGTTTGGGCTGGAGAGAGAGGGAGAGGTTGCAGGTTTGGGCTGGAGAGAGAGGAAGAGGAGAGGTTACGGGTTTGGGCTGGAGAGATAGGGAGAGGAGAGGTTGCGGGTTGCTTGCGATGCTGCTGGGCGGTTTTGCGGGTTGCGTGTTGCTTGCGAAGGAGACCAGGGGTTGCGGGTTGCTTGCGATGCTGCTGGCGGTTAGCATGGTTGTTCGCTTGCGGCATGGTGATGGAAAGGTGGAGGTTGGAGTTGTGCGGTGTTGAGAAAAGATGGGGTTGTGACTTTGTGAGGTAGATGGTGGCTGGGCGGTTTTGGTGGGTGTTTGGATGGTGGGCTGCGAAGTTGCTTGGGCCGGTGCTTGGAGGGGAAGGTGGTTGGAGGGGAGGATTTTTTTTTAATTAAATTTTTTAAATTTTAATTATTTTTTTTAAAAATATGTTAAAATTGAAATAAAAAAATCTACCTAATCATAATGTGGCATGTGTCCGTCTTTAACTACTAAACAAGTTACCTTTGATTTAGCTTACTTTCAATGGGCTTCAATGGAGGATTAGTAAGGGGAAGGTAAGGTAGGGATGGATATGACCGGCGAGAAGAGGGGTTTTCCATGGGGGAAATGAAGGTCTGGACAGCGAGGAAGGGTGTTTTGGTGGCGGCGTGTTGGGCGATGGTGACGGGAAGGAGGGTTTAGTTTTAGAGGTTTTTTTAAAAAAATAAACAAATCTGGTTTTTATAAAAATAAATAAAAATTTCATTTAAAAAAAAATACCATCATTATGGGATACGTGTCACGTTAACTTGTAAAACCAGTTATCAACCGATCACATTCTATTTTGAGCGAATGCATGTCAAAGGTCATTTTATTTTGGAATAATCCAAATGTCATTTTATTTTTGGAAAACCGGTGAAAGGTCACTTTATTTTTGACAATTTTTCATAATTTTTTACTGCTATATCATTGCGTCTCACATTAAAAATTGATAGATATGATTGTAAGATTGTAAGATGATAATATTATTGTAAGATGATAATATTTGTAGCAAATTAGGATATATTTGTGTACATTTTGCATTCTTATTATATTAGGTTTTTTAACTAGTATTGTAACACTATATATAGTGATCAATGGTGCACACTCTAATTCAAAGAGTTTTCCTAAAATATAACAAAAGTGATCAAGATAATCGATCTAATACTAAGACATTCTTCATGAATTATAAATCCTACTATATGTAATATGCTTCTTTCAAGCATTAATCTAGATACTAGATGCAAAAGTCAAATTTAAATCCTAAATGCTTCTTTCAAGCATTTTGGTACTGCGTTTATTTTTATGATTGATCATTCTTTTTTACCATTCATAGCTTGATAGCTAGTATATATATCCGCTATTTCACCAATATTACTGAGCACTTTAATAATTCACCAAATATCATCAAGGTTTTCAAAATTCACCAAATGCCACCGAGTTTTTAAAAAAAATTCACCGAGTGCCATTAATAACTGACGGTCGTTAACTCCGTTAGTCATTAGGGTTTAATCATGACACATGTGGACACGTGTCAGTCAGCTATTTGTTTTTAAAAAAAAGATAAATTAAAATAAAATTAAAAATTAAAAAAAAAAAACTTTAAATCCTAACCCAACCCAACCCCACCATTGTAACCACCTGCCAAAGCCAACCGACAACCCAAAGCCAACCGCCTGCCGGAACCCCCTAACCTCCCGTCGGAACCCACCGGAACCCCCTGACCTCTCTCTGAAACCCCTTGACCCAACCAAAACCACCGACTCCACTTTATCCCCCTTTCCTCCTCCCGAAAAACCACCCTAGCCACCGCAACCGTCTCATGTAATGCCCAGAACTCCGCCTGCCGGACTCCATCACCCAGACGACCCACAGAATTCCTCCTGCCCGATGACCCCCGCCCTGATCCCCACCCCAGCCCCTGCAACCACCTGACGCACTAACACGACATATCACGGTAGCCACTGAAATCGACCATGGAAACCCAGAATAAAACCCGACCATGGAAACCCTTCACCCTCAAACGACCGAAATCAACCATGGAAGTCCAGAATGGTCGATTTCTATAGCCGATTTTGTCGTTTCAACGGTGGAGAATAGGAGGGGTGGTTTTGCGCGGCGGTCGGAAAACGCCGGGTGTTTTTCGTGAGGGGAAAAAGCGGAAGGCGCTAAGTTGCTGGTTTTAGAGGTGGTGGTTGGGTTGGTTTCGACGATGAAGGTGGGGCAGGCAATATTGGCGACTGGGGTTGGGCTGCCAGCAGCGGCAGTGTTGGTGGTGGGGCTGGGTTAGGAATTTAAAAAAAAAATTAAAATATTTTCTTTTTTTAATATTTTTTTAAATTGAACCAATCATATCATGACATGTGTCATGATTAAACCTTAATGAGTAACGGAGTTAACGGCCGTTATTTATTAATGGCACTAGGTGAATTTTTTAAAAACTCGGTGGCATTTGGTTAATTTTGAAAAACTTTGATGGCATTTGGTGAATTATTAAAGTGCTTAGTGACATTTGGTGAAATAGCCGGTATATATATTATGAAAGTTCTTGAACTTGCTTCATATAATTAAGCAAAGAATCACTCTAGATGGGTAGTTACCATGATCCATCAAAGAAATTGAAAAAAAACTTGCAACATCACATTCATATTTTCTCAAAGTCTAGAAGACCATAACATCTAAGTTCTTAGGCCATGCTAGTCTTACTCATTAAATGCATGTTTCTTTTGGCCGGTCAAAAGCTAGTTTTAAATACCTTCGGGAGCATTGGGGCAAGAAAGGAAAGAATAAGCAAATTCATGTTAGTTTTTTATGTTGGAGTCATCTATCTCTATCACATACTTTCTCCGTTCACTTTTAGTTGTAATAATTGTTTAACTAAAAAGCTTTCACAATTTCAGTCAAATTGTTACAAGTAAAAGTGAATGAAAGAAATACAATTTTATATATATAATGAATTAAAAACAAAATCTAAATCGAAAAGGCAAAAAAACTTATATGTGATATATTTAAAACAAAATCCAAACAGGCAAATAACATAAAACACACATTTTCATAAATGATAGAACACAGATCATGTGTAAAATTTAAGGCATATACCGGCGAGTAATTGATCGAGAATGTGGTCCTCTGGGCCATATTGCTTCAATGAATCCTAACCGACCAACAATTTAAACTACCAACTGTCAACAAGTTTTTTGGCGCACCCAACATGGCTATCAAGCAATCATAATTTGTCATGCAAGGCCATGAGAGCCATGCTTGTGTTGCCCTATTTTATTATCCTCGATAGTTATGAGCCAACTTGCATCGAAATCGACTCGTCTCGACAGATGGACGTGAAAACGAATTTGATTATGATCAATTTATAACGTGACCGAAATATAATTTAAGTTGAATTAAACTGTATTAAAATCAAATTGGTTATTTCTTAATGAATTTTCAAGTCGATGATATGTAACTTAACCAATTTTAATAAACTCGATGTAAGCATGTAACCACGTAGTTTTGGGAACATGCATATAGAGTAGATAACGCATGCATTTTGTTACACACCTAGCTTGTTGGTGCAAAAATGCAAACAAGTCGGTGATACCCCTGTGAAGGGAAAGAGTGCCTAAGAGGTATGCACTTAAACACTACCGACCTTTAAGTTCGAGGCCTTGCTAGTGTACAAGTAATTTATTATTACCAAAGAAATACTGATTTAAGACAACAATTGATAATTTAGATTAGAATACAACTACAAGCAGGAAGTTTAGAGAAATAAGCAGGCTGACGATTCAAATCCAAGAAGAAAGGAAAACCTCCATGATTAATCTCAGTCGGAGATGAGAGACTGCTCCAGAGATTATAGTACACTAATACTATCACTATTACTAACTAATTAATCTAGGTTGTGTCACCTAGAATGCTAAGAGGACTAAGGAAAGCTAAAGCGAATGTAAAATGCAGGTTTTATTGTTTCACTTGATATCCTTTTTTTTATGCTTCATTTTTCTCATATAAAAATCTTGGATAGCAGTTACTGCATGGTGGGGTGACAGTTTCCTTGCAGTTCATCCTTGTTGAAAAACCTTTGAAATCTAGCATTAGATCCATTACTAGGCTTTGACTTTCATTAGGCCTTGTTTTATTTATGACCGACTACACCAATAATATTGTGCTTTAGTGATCTAGAATTGTTATGTGTTGAGTTCATCTCCCTTAAAGTTTTGACCATACATGCATCTAATTGACCTTGAGGTAATGGGGATATCTGAACACCAATGGATATTTGATTCCGATCAAAGATAAAATTACAGACAATACTCTAGCCTTTATCAAAACATCTCGTATGCCGTAATTAATTAGAGTAGGAACTGATAGATTAGATTGTAGTCAAGTAAGAACATTGCATGTATTAAACTGTTGCCTTGTTCAATTGTAAATGCTGTAGGATACAATTTGTATTGATATCCCTGATCTTGTTACTAATGTGTCCTTTATTATGGACCACGGCATGTGATGTGCTGCTCTTTTTTCTGTTTTCAAAATATCAGCAAAAGTGGAAGACAAATATCTTATCAATGTTGAAAGTTGGATCGGAAACCCTAACCTATTAGATATTCATATAATTAAGTAATTTATTAAAAAGAAAATTAAAAAAAGAAATTATTATCATGACTGAAACAGTGTATAGTTTCATTTAAAAAATAAAAAAAAATTAAAAAAAAAAAAAAGAAAAAAGAAAAAGGAGTAACATAGCATGATATTTAACCATCGTAGCTTTAATGAAGGAAACTCTTATTTGATTCAATTTTATGTATTTTAAATTAATATAGCATTACTATAATTCTGTTTGGTCTTCTATATAAATTTACTTGCTATATGTAAATAATTAGAAGACTTCTTGATTTCTTAGGAAATTATATATGTAAGTGTCGTTTGACTATATTCTACTAATGAAATCGCTTATCTTCTTGTTAAAAAAAATTAGAAGATAATTGAGATTTGTTCTCTTCATCATATTTAGTTATTTATTACCTATATTTTGGATATTCTTTGACATGGATCTAACCTCCTACAACGTATATTCTTTCTCTTCTAATAATAACTAGTATTTAGCTCGTGCAATGCACGGGTCAAACTTGTTAGTTAAATATCTTTTATATTGTAGTATTAAAGAATTGTTATATTATATATTTGGATAGGTCTTATATTTAATTTAAATAAATATATATGTAAATATAAATTGCATTGACGTAGTAAAATAAAATTTATGTATAATGTGTTGCATTATATGAAGTTTTTAAAAAAAATAAAAATAAATAAATTGTATTGCATTTTATCATATGTAACATTTAAAAATACATATTGCATCAAGCACACCCTCTACCAAAGACTAACAAATTAAAGAATGTAATGAAAAACATAAAATTTGTTTCATTGGTGAAAATTAAATTATAATTAATAAATTTCTAAATTCTAAGTATAAACACATGATACGAGATAATAGTAAATCATCAAGAATTAATAATACTTCCAATTTTGATTTTATTATTTATATTTTCTTAGTTAACGTCAAAAAACACTATGTTATTGCAAAGATATCTAAAATCATTTGTACAAAACTAATCATCTAAAACTTGTAAAATTGTTACAAAATTGATATAACTACTGCTACCCTCCAATATATTGTTTCATGGTTGAATATTGAATTTTCACCTACAAAATACACTAAATAACCAATTTAAAAACCCAAATCAACAATATTTTTATTATTTTTTTGATAGAAAGTCACCAAAATTTTATTAATCAATTAAAACTTCTCTATGAGCTTTTACATACTCATCAACATCGAAGGGATAAGTACTCTTCTAACCAAACTTTGCAATCACCGAGATGAGTGAGGGATAGCTCAAGTAGTTAAAGCTTCCCTCCCGATTTCAGGAGATCCTAGGATCGATTCTCACCCCCACCCTTGTGGCTCTCTAAACACCCAAAAAAAAAAAAAAAAAAAAAAAAAACCTTTGCAATCATCAAACTTTCTACCTGTAGCATGGTTACCACTCCTTTTGACGAAGGAGTAGCATGATCGTTGAAAAGGTTTTAAAAATATATTAAAACACAATTCCATTAAACGCAAATTCAAATCACCAACAAAAATAAAAAACAAATTTGGAAAAAAAATCCATATTAAAAGTGAATGCTTTCCCTAAATAATGTTGGGAAATTCTCTAATTCCCAAAGTACAACCACTTTTTTTTATGTCCCATTATACCGTCTACGTCATCGGTTCAGTGGGAATTATTTTTAAACCTGTTTTTTTTTTAAAAAACCGCTACTTGAAATAGCGGTGTACTGAATAAAAACCTCTAATTCAAGTAGCGGTGTACAGATTCAAACCGCTACTTCAAGTAGCGGTTTTCTTATTAGAAACCGCTACTTGAAGTAGTGGTTTGTATTTACTAAGTTTTTTTTTTACAAAATCACTTTCCCCTTTTCGTTCCTTGGTAAATTCAGTGTAGCTCAAACATCCCCCAAAAAATAAAATTCGACCATATGCAATACTCCTCCCATCACCCCCAACGCATCAATCCCCACCGAAAGCCGCCGCATTTTCCGTCGACGTCACCGAGTTCCTCACACCTTTGGTTGCCGACGCCGGTGTCAGAGAAGTAGTGGGTTTTGTTGTTGTTTGCTAATTTAGTTGTAAGTTAATAGTGCCCTAATTTTTTTTTATTCAATTGTCGAATTAGTCGGTTTGTTTGTTGTTGTTTGGTGAATTTGTTGTTGTTTGCTGAGTTTTTGTTTGAGCGATTTTGTGATTTTGTCACCGAGTTCCTTGTTGTCGACTTGTGATTATGTGTTTAGTGAATTAATAAAAACTTGTGTTTGGTGAAATTTTGTCGACTTGTGATTAATCCAAATCTCCCAACTACGTTGTCCCCTTCGATTTGTGAAACATAATTAATTTACTATATTTGTGAAATTTTGTCGACTTGTGAAATTGCTGAATTTTACTGCATTTGTGAAATTTTATTAGATAACCTTTTAATTTATTACTGAGTTTGCTGATTTTGTCGAATTGTGAAACCAAATTGCCTCCATCTTTACCTCAGATGCAGAGGTTCGCTTTACATCACTAGCAAAAAGTTCTTGTTTTAGCCAATTTGAGGTTCAAATCACACATAGCATATTATCTAGCTTAAAGAATATAATATAGAATCTTCATTTTCCATTCATTGCATTCCAAAAGTCATACAAAAAGTTCAGCAACATAGTTTCTAATAAGCATATTAATTAGGTTTTTGTCCTTGTGGTCCTATGCGTTGTGTACATGTCTTCTGTATACTATACACTCACGCCGTGGTTGTTAAGGGTTTAAGTATGTTTAAGACTTTAGACTCTGTTAATTGTATGTGAATGTTAAGATGGAGAAAGCCATGCACCATGAGGTTGTTGCTTTTGACTATGATGCCATAGGGTTGTATCAGGTTAGGACAGGTCGTGGAAGGAGAAAAGCTGGTAAAGGTGGTAACTCCCACACTGTGAATTTGATGACAAAGACATGTACTAGTGAGCAGTTGAAAATATACAAGTTGCCATGCTCTCATGTCCTAGCAGTTTGTCGGCATCGAAGCCTATCACACTCAAACGTTGTGGATTCTTTTTTTAGGACCGTCGAATATGGACTTTCATACTCGAAGTGTTTCACACTAGTTCCTAATCCTTGCCATTGGTCCACTAACAATGGGCCTAATGTTGTAGCCAACCTAGATATGAAAAGATGCCCAGGCTGACGGTCTACTAGAATCCGGAATGAAATGGATGAGCGTCCCTATCGTGTCAAGAAGGCATGCAGTGTTTGTCGGCGACCTGGGCATAAAAAGAGTACATGTCCTACAATTTGTTGTGGTGTTGGATCATCTGGGTAACGACCATTAAATTGCTAAAATGACTAATTATTAATTCTTATTTATTTTTATTTTTTCTTTACTCATGCTTAAAATTAATTCAATTTTCTCTTATCATGTAGGTCCCGTGGATCTGGTGATTCGACCAGGCCCAATTCATTCATCTGTTCTACGGTTGCAAACTTCCCATAGGAGTCTTAATGTTTGGAGTAGCGTAGCTGATAGAGTTTTGTCAGTTAGGGAGCATGTGGTCAGCTTGGGACGTGAGTGGAGGGTAGAAGGTGGAGTACTAGATTATGTGAAGCGTGTTGGGTTTTACGGTGTGCATAGAATAGCGGGTGGAGGGTTTTTGCTTGACCGTTCTCTTCTCACTGCGTTGGTTGAGAGGTGGAGGCAGGAGACACATACTTTCCATCTTGTGGTGGGAGAGGCCACCATTACTTACATGATGTTGCCGTTCTATTAGGTTTGAGAGTTCACGGCCCACCTGTCATTGGTCCTCCATTTGAGGGATGGCCTGACCTTGTTGAGGAGTTGCTTGGAGTTCGACCTGGCGTTGATGATAGGGGTAAGCCTTTTTTGGAGGGATCTTCTTTGAAGTTGACGTGGCTCAGACGACACTTCTAACAGATTCCAGAGGGAGCTGATGACGTTATCGTTCAGCGATATAGTCGCGCTTACATTCTTACTCTCATGGGATCTATTCTCTTCGCTGACAAGAGTGGCGATGCTGTGTCACTCTGCTACTTGTCGTTACTTAGAGACTGGGAGACAACTTCGACCTATAGTTGGGGGAGTGCAACTCTTGGTTTTTTGTACCGTCTGCTATGTCGAGCATGTCAGAGAGGAGCGTGTCAAATTGGAGGCCCACTCATCCTACTGCAGTTGTGGTTATGGGAGCACATTAGTATTGGTCAACCCTATGTAAGGAAGCCTCGAGATCCGCCGCAGGAGGACCTACAGGAGGAGGATGACATTTTGGGGACTCAGCATGAGCAAGGTGTTGACTCTTTGGCGTGCAGGTAAACTATTGCTTAAAGTTTTAGTTCTTACATTGCTGTCCCTCGAGAATTAAGAATTATTATTAACTAATTTTTACAGTTGGCTACGTGTCCATCTTTCGTGTACGCATACTGATTCTGGACTCTCATACTATTGAGATGCGTTTGACCATCAGTGTGAGGACCAGGTATTATCGGTGTTTTTTTAGGAGATGCATTTGTATTCGTTCATTATAATAGTTATATTAAATTAAACAAATCACATACCTGTTTTGGGAATTAGATGATTTGGCAGTCATATACTGAGGTGGTGATGGAGCGACTTCCAAAGATTTGTCGCTCTGACATTCACATTTGGCGTACATAAGCCCCTCTGATTTACTTTGGCGTCGTTGAGTTCCACCTCCCAGACCGAGTCATGCGTCAGTTTAGGTTAGAGCAGTCGATCCCACTGGCAGTTGACACGGACGTTGCTCTACACAAGAAGGATCGAAGGGGACAACGTAATTGAAAGATTCGGCATTCGGAGCATGTACATGAGTGGAGTCGACGAGAGGCATTAGTAATCCAGGGTAACCCGTTCACTAAGACTTCTTCATTAGTTATGACACAGTATATGGCTTGGTACCATCGCATCACGAGGTTGATCATTACTCCACCTTCGCAGCCACGCCCCCCGAGTCATTACCGGCCATCTAGCTCTGACCTAGTACTTGTATGAACTTCAATTCATTTCAGTTATAATGTAGTTGTTTCGTTTTTGAATTCATTGTACTAACATTAAAACTACACTTCAATGTAGGCACATGCAGTTGCTGATTTGCATGCGAAGCTATTGGGAGCTACTGAGACCATCTCTGATTTGCCACCGGACAAGGCTCTACCATTTTCCATACAGACGATACAGAGTCTTACATCATTTTATGGGCAGACCTTGTCTAGGGTGGGGCATTCGCACCTTATAGAGCAGCCTCGAGTGTCCACTTCGCTATCTTCTTCTGCTCCTATTATGCACACTCGGCCGATCAGACCACCACCTCATTGTGGTGGTCATTCATCACGTGCCTTTCGTCCACCGACTCCCATTCGCTCTCCATTACATGTTCCTACTCGCTCTCCCTTGCATGCTCCTTCCCCCTCTCCCTTACATGCTCCTTCTCCCTCTCCTACAGTTCGACATCCGGCTGTTACTTCTGCTCCACTAGTTCCACCTCCCCCACCCCCTCCTCCTCCTCCTCAACATACTATCGTCACATCTCCACCACTAGTGCAACGCTAGTATCATAGAGTTCGACGGTGTGACAATAGTGAGCCTCAACTTGGAGTTGGAGTTGGCTTGCATGACATTCCAAAGGAGGGGACAGCTACATCACCTTCATCATCACTTCATGGGAAGAAGCAACGCACGAGCTAGGTGTACATTTTGGTACCATTATCATATGTTTATTTTGCAAATGATTAGTATTAGACTTTGTTTATATTTTATCATTTGATTAGTATTAGACTTTGTATATTTTGGTATCATTTAAGTTCATAAACTTGTTATTTGTGGTGGTTGTGTTGAAGATATGGTATATGGACTTTACTGGCTGAAAATAGTAGGTTTTAAGGTTTTACAGGTACACTTGCAGGTTAATTTTTTGGCTGATTTACTAGTATATTGTAAAAAAAAAAATAAAAAATAAATAAAAAATAAATAAAAAAATTACAGCAAAAACCGCTACTTGAAGTAGCGGTTTATTGGGGAAAATCGCTACTTGAAGTAGCGGTTTACTGGGGAAAACCGCTACTTCAAATAGCGGTTTCTATATATAAACCGCTACTTGAAGTAGCGGTGCTACTTCAAGTAGCGGTTTGTTGCTGGACCGATAAAAAAAAACCGATCTTTCCCTACGCTGACGTGGACAGTACGGTGGAAATTAAAAAAAGTTTAGCTGTAATTTGGGAATTAGAGAATTTCCCAACATTATTTAGGGAAAGCGCTACTATAAATATCTTTAATAATAAGCCAGACAAAATTCTAAACCACAATTCGTTAAAAAAAATAATTTAACACAAAAACACCTAAGAAAGTCAAAATTAATTTCAGAAACTATTAATTTTACAAAAATAAACAGTATAAAAAAAATATATAAAATCCAATATCTAAAAAATGTATAGGTAATGTAAGCATTACATGATTAAAATTTGAGCAAGCCCCAATTTATAACCTAGATAAACAAATTATATTTATCAAATGAAATTTTCGTAAATAAGTTGCATTAAAAATTGTGTTTTTTGATTAAAAAATATATTTTTTTTACTGTTCGTAGGCCACTATGACAAGTTGGACAAATTTTAAAAGTTAACACCGTTAACTCTTCGTTTGTTACTATTCATCATCTTCTTCCTCCCACCTTCTTCTTCTTCATGTTCATCTTCTTCTTCTTGTTCATATTTTTTCTTCTCACCCCCCTTATCTTCTCCCTCCAATCTCTGCCTACTTTCACCTTCTCTTTCAAGTCCATTTGACTCCATCTCCCGCCGGCTTCGCCGGCAAAAATAAACGAAAACCCTAATAACAAAAGGAGAAATTAATGGCATGGTTAGCCCTAAAGGGTAGTTGACTTTTCCTTCTTCCATTAAATTCGACTTCGGACCACCATTTCCGGCAGCTTTGACGCTGGAATTAAACGAAAATTCAAATAACAAAGTGAGAATAACGGGCATGGTTAACCCCATAGAGTAGATAAGCTTTTCTCCCTCCATTGATTTCGACTCGTTCGACGTCATATAGTGAAAAGATGTACTTTCATTCCACCATTGAAATTGAAGGTTGAAAGAGAAGAGAGAAAATAACAAAAGGTTGAAAAAGGAGAGAGAAAATCAGAAAATACCAAAAGGTTGAAAGAGGAGAGAGAAATTAATAGTTAACCAAAGTTAGATGTAATTTTCATATACACCCCTTGTATTTTCTCTTAAAATTCATTGACAAAAAAAAAATTCTTAGTCATTAAAAAAGAAAAAATAAACTTATTTAACACTCTAACCGGCATAAAATTTTATGCAGTTGAGTTGAATCTATTCAAGTATTGTACAAGTAAATTGGTTGGGATATAAAAAAATGATAAAAAAAAAAAGTGATTATATGTGAAAACGTACGGGAGGAAAGCTCTAACCAACTAAGCTATCCCTCACTTCCTGTAAAAATATTAATAAAATGTGAGAGTAGTAAATATTAATAAAATGTAGGTGGGGTAGGAGTGGAAACTGTATGAGAAGAAAAAACTTGCACAAAAAAGGGGTGAGATATTAATTAAGTTAATTTTTAAAAAATTAAGATTTATTCAAATCACAAGCTACTAGTTAACCATTATTGAGGCAAAAATTAGGTACAAAGGGAATTAGCTTAAAATCTTATGTAGCATGATAATTTGTAAATTATTTTGTCATTGGAGATGCTCGATCTTGTAATTTTTATTTTTACTCTTTCTACAAATTGTCAATAAAAAAAATTAGTATAATGATAGTCATTTTAAGGATGACTATCATAGAACTCTTGCAATTTTTGGTATAGTGGAGAATTATATACCAATGTTCTGGATCAAATCTTTGAATGATATGATGATGAATTTGCTAGCAAGGTTTATTAAGTCGTCTTAAGACATTTTATATTTAAAAAGACAAGTTTCCTCAATCTCTATCACAAACATTATATTCATAAATCATAATTCATGCTTTTGGTAGCACATGAAGGATATATCATGGAAATGGAAATCTTTGGAGATATTTAATTTTGTTGTTGTTACGCATCTTTCATACAGGAAGATTACTGTAAATGCGACCATAGCAACTAGCAAAAATACCCTCATGGGCTAATTTGTAGCGTTTGCAAGTTGCTCTTGATTACTTATCCATTCAGAGCATAAAATTTTGATATCTTAGTTATTATCAAGGCATATAAAAGGGTTTTAAAAGAACATCTCTATTACCCAAACTTTTTTGAAAGATAAAAGGCTTGACTCTTATAGTTTTATTTATTAACGTTGTACTTTGGTAAAACTCACATTGATGAGTGCATATAAATATGAAAATAATGAGGATGAGTAAAGTAGGTAGGGTTATCCGGATAAATTATTTGAAACATAAGTATTCATTGTTGTCGAATATGTGATAAACTCAACCAAAAATCTAAATTAATGATTGGAAATTGATTTTGTACCTTATATATTAAAGAGTGGATGAGATTAACTTGTAACTTTGTTGTTACGATAGTTCCTGATACCATATCAAATGAACTAACAATTCATTCAAAAGCCTAAATTGATATATTGAATCCCAGTAATTTACTCTATACCCAATCACTTATACTACCTCCGTTAAATATTAATTGCAACTTTAAAATATTTTAATTCTTGCAAATAATAACATAAAATTGCAACTAATATTTAACGGGGTAGTATATAGTTCTGTTCTTCTTTATACTACATTTTGCTTGAGCCATTTGGAAACCATGAAAAGAATGACTGATTAAAGTTCAAAAATTCAAACCATTACTAATAGGACGTGCCCTTTGTAAAAATATTACGAGTAGCAGAATGTTAGGAACAATACGTATAACAGGATTAACAGTACAAATGGAAAAACACGTGAACATTACGCTCCACTAGTCCACTACATATACTTTAAAGTGATAAACTGATAAATATATCTAAATGTGTCAAACTACGTACAAGATTATGCTGAATTGCTAGTTCATTTTGAAGTAGATAGATAGTGCAATTATCCCTGCCTTTAAAAAGTATGATATAATTTTATGAATCGTGCTTGTACAATTGTACCCTTTAAAATATTTATTTACTTAATTATCCCCATTATTAATGTTAATTAGTTTTTTTTGTAAACTTTTAAGAATAGTGTACGGACATTTATATCCCTAACAATATTTGTTTACATATTTTCCCTCATTACTGCTACTAAATACTAAATTTGTGATGTAGCGTCAAACCGAAAAACTTCCCAAATATTACTAGCTATAACGCGCGCATCGCACACATTATCCACCCTAGTTATTTCTAAAAGTGGTTAAATAATATAGGTCATAATTTAACAATTAAGAAGACCTTCCTTATGACATAGAAACAATGAGTTGACACCCTCCATTCAACGTCTAAATTAAACTAATGGGATTTAAATAATCTCTATTGTTAGGCATGTAAGAGAGTGTTTTCCTATTGTAAGACTAGAGAATCTAACAATTTTGTTGTCAAACTGTATTTGATTTATTATCTGTTTTTAGTGAATTTGGTTGGGAGGAAAATAATTTTCATAAAAGTAATTTTCACAATATAGTGGAAACATGATCTTTCAAGGGTGTAAACAACAGATTCGTTATACTCTCTGCTACTTGTTATCTCCGTTTTTCGTTCCTTCCATCCATACATACCTCTACTAATAATTGATTCTAAAATAATTATTTTTATATGCAATCTATTAAAATAACTAAAGTAATAACCGTCAGCATCATCACTATACAAGTGTCAACTTCTCATAAAAAACAATTCCTCCAAAACTTTCGGTAACAACACTTTTTTTCCAAGATAATTAAAGGTTTGGAATTAGTAGAGTAACTGCATATATCCTATTAATTATATGATAAAATGGACTAATTACACAATTTTTCCATGGATTAAAAATTAATTAAAAATTAGTGGTTGGACTAATTTTTCTAGAAACTTTTTATTTCCTCCTACTCTATACAGTAGTATTGTATGTTTTTGGGTTTCCATCTTTATTAGTTCTTCCAAAAAAAAAAAAAAAAAAAAGATAAAAAAAAAAAAATCAATGAAAGATAAACCAGTAATTAATGCTAACATCTTAAAAATAAGTTTTAAATTTTATTTAAATTATGAAGCATATAGTATAATACATGATTATAATAATTCGTATTTAACAACATATCTTTCGTTTTAGCTCAATCTATCTAATGAGAAGGCACACGATTCATTATGTTTTTCTTAAATACATATTACATACAAATAATAAAAAAAATATTTAAACCGTTTATCGCACGGGACTAACCTAGTTATGTATATTTAATTACCACAAAAAAAAAAAAAAAAAAAAAAAAAAAAAAAAAACCAAAATTGGAGAAAATGTTGTCCGTCAAAATAAGCGTATCAACTTTATGATTCCTATTTTTTATTAACAAAATCGATTAATTAATAAAAAGTCATACGAGATTTACAAATGAAAATTAAATTAACAAATAGAGAAAATAGAATCAAAGAAAGGTTTTCTTCATCAAAGCTATGGCTGTTGAGTAAATTTTGCAGTGTGGTACATCTCTTACACGCATCGCTGGATTATACAACCTCTTTAAACCTAACAATTTGTTATTACCGTAAGGATAATTTTAGTTAATTCACTAAAACGTACTTGAAAATTCGACAACTCTTGCAATCTCAAACAAATCTCTAGAACTGAAAATCGGTCAAAAGATTACTTGTTTTATAAGCCGCCCCAACATACACATATACACCACTAAAACTCTATAAAAATAAACGATTAAATCAACAAAAATTAACGATTCACTATAGAAAGACGGGTGAACATACATCTCAAATTTATGATTTCTTTGTTTAACATCATTTCAATAAAACTTAAAATTAGAAAAAGGCAAAAGATAACAAGCGCCCCCGGGGCGTTAAATAATAGAACTAATTGTAGAAGTATCCTAGTAAAATTAACATTAATTACACCGATCGACGCGGAATTTTGTCATAATTTCCGAATTTAATATTATTTTAAGTAATATGCTAATCTCTTATATAACGCCCTAAGACGTTTATTAGCAAGATCCACTCCCCTTTGATCATTTGTTTACCTTCCTGTCATCACTTGCCAACATCCACTCCCTTTTGATCATTTGTTTGTAATAGTTGTGGAAATCAATATCAGTAGGTTATATTTCTTATTATAACTGTTAACTTGAACAATGACCACTTTACACTAAACTACAAACTATTTGCAGCTGAGAATACAATAATCAAGGTGAATCATACAAAATAAAATGAGGAGTACCTTTTTGGGGTGGCTGTCTTTTACTTCAGTGTGGGTTCCATGTTGACTTTAATTGAATTTGACTTCAGTTTTTTTACATGTGTGAGTTGGAGCACATCGTGCTTTAAGCATACAATTGACAAGAAATAAGATATGCTTGAGATCATAGATATTTTGTCTTGAGGACAACGTCCCCATGAAATATGTATTGATTTTACAATTAATATTTTCCATTTGTTTTTAACTAATATGCTTAGACTTTTAGCACTATTTATATAATTTTTTTCTACTTTTTTTTTGTGATATATATTGTGCTGTTATAAAAAAAAAATTAAAAAAAAATAAAAAAAAATAAAAAATAAAAAAACATAAACACACAATCCTTTGTTGTAAGATTTGTCTCAATATATTTTTTTTTTCAAAGTATAAATTAAAATTTTAATAACACATTCGCTTCATATTATATGCAAAATTTATCAAAAATAGATGTTACATATAATGTGCAACAAATATTTTAAGGTCCCATTTATCTCTATATCTATCTCCCTTATCACATACATTCTATCTTTTTGTCTTTTACTTAACTCACACAAACAAATTTTACCTAAAAATCCTTATCATGGTTTTTGTTGCATATAATGGAGGTAGTATTTTTTGTTGTAGATAATTATCGAAAATATCAAAATTTGAAATAATGCATGGAAAATTGGAAACGCACCAAAATAAATTGAATATCATGTCAGATAAAATGATACAAAAAGGTTTTTTTTTTAATTATTTTTTTTTATTTTTTTGAATCCATTCAAAAATGTATAATTAACCCTAAATTGTGATTAGTTAAGAAATTAAATTATTCTTGTATAAAAAAAAAATCAGTATTCATTACATCATCCAAACATCCATAGCACATTAACAAGAAACAAGTATCATACCCCTTCTTTGGGTCTTCAATTCTCAGGTAGTTATACCCCTTCTTTTTGTTGGAAAGATGGATTTACGGGTTCTTGAGTTACGACTTTGTTGGCCTCCTTTATTCTATAGTCTGTTTGTTTTTAACCTAAGCTTGCAACTTCCCATCTTTTGGCATATTCTAATTACTGTTTTTTTTTTTTTTTTGGCTATTAACTTGAAGTTATGCTTTCTGAATGCACTATATTCTCTATACTTGCATTTCATGATTGCTTTTCGCCAATGTTCTTGTTTACAGCTACCTTGCAGGGTTACCAAAAACACTTTCCATCCATGGATCATGCTACTATTATGTACCGGCTCAATTTCTTATTCTGTTATTTTAATTAAAGTTGCAATAATGATTATATTGTTGTTTGATGAACGGTTACTTTAACCCCTTGGAATCGAGTGCTTGACACTCGCTGTGGATACGATGTGGCTTTAGGGTAGCTCTCTACATCGCAACTTCTTGAAAATGTTATTTTGTCTTATTTTAGTTTTCCATCGCAAGTATGTGTTTGTAATAGCTTATATTATAGAATCGGGGCCTCAAAACCCCAATGGAATCCAATGCTTGACACTCGCGATGAATCTTATGCGGCAAAGGCCCTTTTACCCGATCACACATTATTATTATGAAAATTCTATGCTGGAATATACGAGGTGGGAAAAGACCCGAAGCTTTGGCTAAACTAGTATATTTAAAAAACAAACATAAACCAGACGTAATCTTTGTCTTGGAAACAATGATGAATTCTGTTAATAGTAGGAGAATACTAAAATCTCTACATTTTGATCGCACACTTATTATCGAACCAAACGGTCACTCTGGTGGCATTTGGGTTTGCTCGAATGATGATAAAATCAGTATTAATCAATCTACTTTGATAGAAAGATGTGCCCACCTAAATATTATTTTTAAACCTCTAAACTGTGAATTGTTAATATGTGGCATTTATGGTCCAGCCCAAGAGTCTGATAAAAATGATTTTTGGGAATACCTTGATTCATTTAGCTCAAATGTTACTATGCCTTAGATTATTCTAGGAGACTTTAATGAAATGCTGTGTGTAAATGATAAAATTGGAGGGAGACCGTCTCTTCCTCACCAATTACAACACCTACCTAATTTTATAGCAGCTACTCATGCAATAGACATTGCTAGCACCCGAAATTCATTTTCATGGAAGCAATGTGTCAATAACAGAGTTATTTATGAAAAACTAGATTGAGTGATCTGTAGTAATAATTTCCTTCGAATTTTCTCGAGAAGTCAAACAAAATTTGATGTCTTTACAATATCAGACCATGCTCTTCTAATTTATGATTCTCATTACAATGATCAATTTATGCCCCATCGACTCTTTCGATTCCAAAACAATTGGACACTCGAGGTCGATGCTCTTGCAATCATGAAAAAAACGTGGCCATCACCAATTCGGGGTTCGAGATTCTATAGAATTCAACAAAAACTGTTCCGTACAAAAATCGAATTAAAACAATGGGCACAAAAAAAGATATGGGAATAATAATAATAAGCTCATACTTAATGCAGAAAAAATAAAGGATCTCGAGGAAGCGTTACACATACAACCCTTTAACCCGATTTTGGTAAGTCATCATCATATGAATAGAATGCTACGCCAAAGAGAAAAACTTCTACTCTTTGGCCAACGACATTGGGGTTCCCTTTCTAGGAAAAATTGGCTTACACAAGGTGATAGAAATACAAGATTTTTCACAATAAAATGTGTAAAATGATAGCTCTTAATACAATTTACAGATTAAAAGATACAGATGATATTTGGGTAGAATCTAGAGAGGAGATCCACAAACTTCTCCTTAATTCCTTCAAATATAGATTCAGTTCTAATTCACCTAGTAGTCGACAAATTGATCTTTCGTTTATCGAACCAATTGTCTCACCAGATGATTGCAACACCCTCCTTAGCCCAATCTCTAAAGATGAAATAAAAATGGCCTTTTTCTATATGCATCCAAATAAATCCCCGGATCAGATAGCTTTGGGGCTAAATTTTTTCAAGCCTACTGGTCAATAGTTGAGAACGGTATCAATATAGCAATTCAGAGTTTTTTTTTTTTTTTTGCATGGGCATCTTCCCCCCTTTGTGAACCACACTGTTATTACCTTAATACCGAAGACAGATATCCTGGAAACCTCAAATCATTTCCGGCAAATTAGCCTGGTAAACACAATCTACAAAGCCATATCAAAAATCCTGGTTAATCGTCTATGTCCAATCCTACAAAAATCGGTTAGCCCCTTACAAAATGCTTTTACCCTTGATCGCTCAATACATGATAACATTCTTATAGTGCAAGAAATACTTAACACCTTCCATAAATCAAAAAATAAGACGGGTTGGTGTGCACTAAAGTTGGTCATGAAAAAAGCTTATGACAGGATTGAATGAGATTTTTTGTGGATAACCCTAAAAGGTTTTGGATTTCCCTTAAAATGGATTCACTAGATTTAGAAATGTGTCACAAAAGTGTCATATTCACTAAAAATCAATGGAGAAATTACAGAATGGTTCAAGCCTTCAAGGGGGCTAAGACAAGGGGACCCCCTCTCTCCGTATCTTTTTATCTTATGCATGGAAGTTCTAATTAGAAAATTATCCCTAGAAAGCAAAAAACATAAATCAGGGATCGGGTTCAAAATTGGTCCTCGCTCATTTAATATCCCATGTCTCCTTTTCGCAGATGACAGCTTAGTTTTATGTAAAGCTACAACGTCGGCTTGTAATAATTTAAAGAGAATACTAGATGAGTTATGCTCCTCCTTTGGTCAACTAATTAATTTCCACAAGTCATCAATTATTTTTTCACGCCAAATTACAAATAGTCGTCACACTGCCCTTGCAGCACATTTCAACATGACTCCCAAGTCATCTATCGGAAGATATTTAGGGGTCTTTTTTAGCTCCTATTACCCTATGGAATTTTTTTAAGAGAGTACTTGATAGCACCCAACAACGAATAAGCTTTTGGAAGCAAATTACCTCTCTAAAGCAGGTCGCCATATGTTAATCCAAAGTAATTTAGAATCCCTTCCGTCCTACATTTGTTCTTCGTCTCTCCTTCCCACTGATATTGCAAAAAACCTAGAATCCCTCCATAGAAATTTCTTTTGGAGGCAGCAAAAAGAAAAGAACGGTACCCCTCTAATAGCATGGAATAAAGTTTGTAAATCCAAGAACCACGACGGCCTAGGTTTAAGGCGAGCCCTTCCCTTAAATAAAGCGTTCCTAACTAAGTTAGGATGGAAGATCCTATCAGGCCCTACTAATCTTTGGGTTAAACTCATAAAAGAGAAATATCTCCATAGCTTCTCCTTTTTTTAGTATCAACTTCAACCTAAAGACTCACATATATGGAAAACCATTCTCGCGCAGAGGGAAATTTTGTGCAAAGGCATTCACTGGAAAATTGGTAATGGCAATGATATTTACTTTTGGCTAGACAACTGGGTCACAACTAAGAGTCTCCTAGAAACCTTGGAGTTACAAGGCCAATACCAAGTCAACATTAATTTAAGGGTTGCAGACTTTATTCTCCTAGATCGACATTGGAATAAACATAAGTTTTGTTCTTTATTACCAAACTATATTGTACAACTAATCATATGTATCCCCTTACCTAGCTTTCAAATGACTGACACACCAGTATGGGGCCCTACGCCTTCGGGGAATTTTTCGGTAAAGTCGACTACATGGATAGCACATGATTTAGAGCCAAATGTTGTAAAATGGCCACATTGTTGGATATGGAAACTAGAGATCCCTCCTAAACTCCAAATCTTCTTATGGCAAATAATGCATAATAGTCTTGGAGTTAGAGACACCCTTTATAAAAGAAAAATTATTCCTTTCAATCTTTGCACCTTTTGTTCCGCCTATCCGGAATCTCACGATCACTTATTTCTTACTTGTGATAGGGCCAAAAAAATTTGGAACCACACTTTAACCTAAAGCTAGTTGCCTAGTGCACTTCCACCCATAGATTTAATAAAGACATTATCTACGCTTCGGAAAAATAACTCCTCCCTCCGAAAGGTTATCTTCCTTTTAAGGAGTATCTGGAAAGAACGAAACTCTATTATTTTCAAGAATGAGATTTTTGACATCCCTAGGACCTTCCACCGAGCGCAATTTGCGTTCAAAGAGTGAAATTATCGCATTCTCATAGATACCTCTTTAAGCTCATGGTCTCCAATGTAGAGATCCCAAACCCATCATCTTCCTCACCTAAACCACCCCAAGCCACAATTAGTTGCATGGGAGGCTCCTCCTCTCAACTCCTTCAAACTCAATTTCAACGGTTCGGTCAAAAACAATTCAGCAATAGCAGGAGTCATCATCAGAGACAGTGACGGTACACCTATTGCAGGACAAGCTTTTAACCTTGGAACCACCAACGTCTTTGTAGTCGAAGCTTTTGGTCTCCACAAAGGAATTATCCTCGCCCTCCAACAAGGAATACAAAGTCTTCAAATTAAAGGGGACAACCTCCTAGTTGTCAACGCAGTGAACGGTATTTGGTCGACCGCGTGGCAGATTGATCACATTATAGCAGATATCAAGATCCTACTTTGCAAATTCCCCCATTGGGAAATTCGGAATGTCTACAGAGAAGCAAACAGAGCAACAAATTGGATTGCAAATGTTGGCCATCTTGTTACTGACAAATTGGATATTTCTGTTTGTACCTCTTCAGCTTTGTACCCCATTCTTACCTCAGATGCTTTAGATAGCCCCTCGTGAGGAGGGGGTCCTAATTATTTCCCTTTTTTCTTTATCATACATGTTCATATTAAAACTCACTTAACATGGGTGGTCGATGAGGCCACAATGTTTAAAGTGTAATATCCTTTTACCTTCCTCTTACCAATATCATGTCTCTCCTTTGATCTCTTTTGCTTATAATAATGGAAAGTTTAAGGAGATACCAAATTTTACCATTGTAATGAAGTTGTATTGTAGTTGTATTTGGTTTTTCTACTTGGTTTGTCGGTTCAGCTGGTTCTTGTTAAGGAACTTGTATTGTAGTTGTATTTGTAATGTTGGTACCATTGAAGCTAGTAAGGCTTCATTGGGTTGTTTACCAAACTTACTCCTAGGTGTGTAATTTTAATTTCATCAATTAAGCTGGTGTTTAAAAATAAAAAAAAAATAAAAAAAGAGCAATGTCAACTGATATTTTCTTGGTATTACTTACATCGTATTATCCACGTCAAGACCAGGTTACTTTAAACCAAACTATATTATACTCCAATTTCTGCTTACATCTTATAGTATAATTACTACCTCCGTTTCATATTATTTGCAACGATTTGACATGAAGTAGAAAGGAAAAATGTCTAATCGTTGCAAATAATATGAAACGGCGGTAGTATTTTCTTTTAATTTTTATCATGTCATTTAGCAAAAAGAAGATGTGTGCCTAGTTGGAGTGGCTAACTTTTTCCTAGAAGTGGGTCCTAGGGTTTAATCCGGTCAAGGTAGAGGTAGGTTCAATGTTGGGTTGGATGTGACATTAGCTTGTGCATTATCGGACTACAGGAGCAGAAGAAGCATAACATGGAGACATGATGTACATCAAGCATACCATGGGGGCACATCAACTACATATCTGTCTCTATAAAAGTAAAAGATACCATGGAATTGTACTAAAATAATTTTTATTAATTAGTTTTTATTCTTTTAATCAATGGTTGTGGGGGTAAAGGTATTTCAATAATTTTTAATTTTTTTTTAAGTAAAATTAATTCATTGATCGAACAGTCATACGAAATCTACAATATAAATCAAAACTAGTAGGGTATAATAGAAATTGGATCAAATAATATTCTAATTGGGCAAAATCAAGATCGTTATAGAAGAGATCTGACATGGATGAATACCCTCTTTCACATCGCTATTCGATACAACCTTACACGAGGGGGTCTTTTGATCTACTGTAATTTTGAAATTGAACAATATTTGATACAACTATTGTAAATGTAGAATTAACCTCCATCGCGACATTGCACAAATCTCATCAAAAAATCAATTTTTCCCGTCGAATTAAAAAAAACATAGCCCCAAACTCTTTTAAAGAGAGAAATTAAACCCGTTTTACGAGTAGAAATAACCCATAATTTGGGTAGAAATACTCTCAATAGAGAGAGAAAGGAGATTTATTATAATCAAAAAATAAAATTAGAACAAAAACAAGAAATTTGGGGGCATACCATCAACCAAAAGGCTAATGGTGGCCCATAAAACAAAAAAAAAATTTAAGAGTTTTTGGGGACGCAATTTCTTTTGTACTCCTGGAGTACCACGTGTAAGGAAGGTAGCCCGTCGTTGGGAATCCCACTTCCTCTATGCCCATGACCCTTTAAAAGCCTAGGACTTTACACATTTTAGTGTGTGTTAGGATATGAATTCCTGACTGTTTGGGGGACCTTGAATTAGAACTGGTTCTATCATTACGCTTTTTTTTTATATGAAACCAATAGAGAGTCACTAATGAGTTTTAGGAGAACCCATAAATCTCGTTCATGCCTTTCTCCCAAGTAGAGTTCAAGGGATATTTAGTACAAATCATAAGTTTACTCATGCCCAAATTGGTCTACTTGTACCAGAAATGAGTTCGGGAGCGAGGGTACTAAGATAACGTTCCTTTTTTAGGGGAATCGCCATCCTACCCCTAGTGCGGCCTCTACTAACTCTTCCTTTTTGACAATTTCATTACCAAATAATATATGCAACACGATTCCTAAAAACTAAGTTACTTGATTTTATTTACAAACATTAATCACAAAAAGTCTACATTGCAACGAATGTCGTTATTCTTTTTTAATTCCAATTCATGAAAGGAACAAGAAATAAAACAAGATTCGCCTTGACTTAAGTGATAAAACAACAATTTAATTATTCAATTCTAGTCTTTAATTAACGCAAGAATACTACGTGAATTAATTAATTAGGGTTTATTTTAAGTGATCAAACAACACTAATTAATTGATTAAACTTATTTAATTTAAACAAGAAAGGAAAAGTGATTTAACTAAGTGCTCAGGAAACTAACTATTCTCCGATTTTGCTAAATCTCCGTTTGGGCGTTTATGGACTTCCCTCTTTCTTCGTACCTACAAGGACTTCAATGGAATGGATTAGGTTTGAAGAGTATTTGTGAAGAGAGGGCAAAAGTAGTATGATAGTAATAGAGAACTTTGAAAGATTAGGGTTTCTAGAATTCTAGGGTTTTTATTCTGATTTTTTTGTTATATTTAGGGCTAACGAAGACCCCTATTTATAGGCGTAGGAATTTAGGTTTAGGGATTTAGAGCCGCGACGTCAGGAGGCGCGCGCAACTCTAAAATTTGCGCTGGTGTGCCGAGCGCAACTCTAAGACTTACGCGCGGCTGGCGTGCGCAACTTTGGAAGTTGCGCACGGTGCGGTTTGCCTTATACAAAAACGCGTTTTTAAAACTTCCAAAACTTTTATTACAAATTCGGATTAAGGCAAATAAGATATTATTGGAAAGCTCTTAATGTCTACTTTCCAATGTCGTTGGAATTAGGCTAAAACCTTTTATGGATCAAACGATATGGTCGTTTGAGTGCAAGGATGTCGGTTTTAGGGCCCGGTTTAATATTTTGATGATAACTTCTTCGTTTAAACTCAAAATTGGGCTTATAATATACCGTTGGAAAGCTCTTTGAAAGGGATTCCATCTGTATAGGCCATGAACAGATATTAGGTGAGTAATTGTTCTGATTGGCTCGGTTTTCAACAATGTAAGATTCATTTGATCCAATCACTGCATTTGACGTATTTAGGTCCGTTTATTAATCAAGATTAAACATGTATGAATACGTTTTAGGCCTAATTAGTAATCGGACTAGGCTCTAAGATAATTTGATCTCAAATACGGGTTCTAACTTACATCATAATGCATTTCGGAGTTCATAAACACTTCAACTTTGATCTAGCAAGAAGAACAAGTTTTTGTAACATCATCGCGCTTCCTGTCGGGACAGGAGGCCAAATGTAGGTGTCTACAGTTAGCCCCCACTTTGATCGAGTCTAGAATAGATGAAGATCAAAGTAGTCAAGGAAGACTCATTCTGCAAAGTTCCTTTAGAGAAAGGAATCTTTCAGTGGTGTTGAGAATGTCAAAACTATTCTTAGTTCGCTAAATGTTCAAGACAAGTAGCTACTAAGGCCAAAAAAGATAATTTTTTGAACTTAGTGCACTAAAGAGTTTAGATTGACCCTTTGCAGGCATTGAACGCTTTTACAAGTAAAGGCTAACCTGAGTGATGTCATGTTATGAAAAGGTACTGGGTTTAAAAAGATTAAAAGATGATGATACCTTCTCAATATGGCATCGGCGGTCTAAAGTCCCTCGATCTGTCATTGAAACTTTAGTCCATGATTTTAACCAAAGAAAATATGATAAAGAGGGGGTGTTTCAGCATCCGTAGCCTAACACTTGAATATATAAAAGATTGACATACGCTACCAAAATAAAAATTCGATGTCCATGAGATAGAAATACACGTCTCAGGATTGGTGGCATGTATCCGATCCAAATTCAGTGAGAGAGATGAAATCGGCAACTCTCTCAGCAATTTTGCCCACAAGATGAAAACACGCGTCTCAGGACTGGGAGCACGTGTCTAAATGGGGTGCAACTTCAGTTGGGTCCTCTCTTTATACAGGGGGTGGACAAACACCCTAACTGTCCGGTGAAGCAAGATTGTTTTCAAGCTAACCGTATTTGCATCCAACGAGGGTAGTCAATGCCTCGATGGTCAATGCGCTTTGTCGACTCATTAAGCTAACGCCTAAAAAAAGGGTTCCACTGTTATTTATGAGAGGCAGATCACGTTTCTAGTGCAATTTTATGCAGCACATATGCCATACAATTTTACGCTATATGTATGTGGTATTTTTGTTAAGTAACGACAAAAATACTAAAACGTGGCATTTCTTAAAGGGCGGTATAGGAAAAATGCCAAATTGTCTATGATAGCTTTTACATAAAACACCACAACGTGATATATTTCTGTCGTCTTCCGAGAACATATCTAAAACGTATGCTTGGGAAGGCACAAAGCACGGTGTGCATGCCAGATGATGCAAAAGCTTATCAAAGAAGAAAATAAACTACAAAAATGCAAAGCAATAAAAGGATTTTGAAAATTCGCGTGTTATTACGTCTAATAATGCACAAAACCGTTAGAAAAAATTCAAAACGGATCAAAATCCGGTTATCGGTCTTTTAAGTGACCAGCATCCGCGTGCAACCCTGGAAGTCGCGATGACATGACGCGCACAAGTTTCAGAGTTGCGCTCGGTTGTCCCACTCAACTTACAAAGTTGCATGTGACATTTGAATCAGTAAAAAAAAAGAGGGATGAAGAGCGCGATCTGTAGCTCACTCTGCTTCTCCCTTCTTTTCGCCATTTTTTATCTCTTCCGTTATCATTTGAAGCTAAGGAAAGTAAATCTTACTCCAATTTTATTTTGCCATATTTGGTCAATAAAATGGGGAAAATCGAACGAAGAACCATATCTTTCGAAATTGGGGGTTTTTATTCAACTTATTTCTATGAATTTGTTTATTCTATGCTGTTGTGACATTTTAAGGAATATTTTGCAACAAATTTCATGTGAAAGGGTAAGTGTCGAGTCTTGTATGAGCATATACAAGCATATATGAGTTTATCTTCATTTGTATTTGAATTTGTGCGTGAACTTATTTCTTTCTTTCTCAGATGGATAATACTTGTTAATTTTAATGTAAATTGAAGTGTTATAACTACAATTATGCATTAAAAATTACGATCGAAATATTGAACTTTGTTAATGGCATGAAATTGTTCTTGCGGCTCATGTTTATTTGTTGTCATGCTTAAGTTGCAAAATTGGTTTTATCAATGATAACAATGATCGATAGTTATTATTATTCACTCATAAAACTGTGATTTCAAGATTTGCATAAAACTAGTTAGTTTAGGAAATTCCTGAAGACATCATCGAACTGATGTAGTTTGCCTATATTCTGGGCTTTCAAGGCCCCATTTTATAATTTTGGGTGTCATAGCCCCCAATATTGGGTGGCTTCGATGACTTGTTTGTTTTTTAGCATTAGACCCTTTCATTCGTGTTACTTTAAATGGGTCTAGAAATTGCGTATTTCGTCTTATTATGATAACAACTAAGATATTGGGAACGATAAAACGAGTGTGTTTAAACCGTTTTCGACTATTTATAGTTTTAACAAAGGAAACTTGCTATGTCTAGTAATATTGGTCATTCGTAGAACAGGTAAGAGGAAAATGAGATGTAATTATTCCTTCTCTTCTTGCTACTTCCAAGCTCTTTCTCTTGAACTCAAATTTTTTTTACTAATTGAAGTTTAAGTAAGTATTTATTGTCCCCTTTGCAAAATTCTATTGTTTTTGTCATTGTGCAAGAATGAGGAATTTTGAATGAAGACCCCTTAGTTTCGAACTCGGGCGTCTTCGATTCGTGTTGTAGCTCATGCAATTGTTTGTCGTATGTCAATGAAGTGTTTTGATACAATTTTCATGATGAATGATTGAGTATTAAACTTTCGTATGAGCAAGCATGTCATATGCATTTGACTTCTTCATTACTTTGATACTCATGGTTTTGTTTCTTTTGCTCTATACTAGTCATACTCTCTAATCTCTAGAGTAAATTGAAGTATTGAAACAACAATTATGCACTAAGATTAGTTTTTGAAGTTGAACTTGAAAATGGCTTGAATATGTGATATGTTTGTAGTTGTAGTTTGTTCTATGGCCAAGTTCAGTTGCAAACTTAGTTTTCAAATGAACATAATGATTATTGAATCATTGCGATGTATATAGGATTGAGATCTATGTAAACTATTTATACTTTAGGCGATTCTCGAAAGTAGCTCGAATGGCATGAATATCTCATTTTGTTTATTATGGATATTGGAGCCCCATGTGTCGGGTTATGCACATTCTTGTTATTTCTCAAGTCTTGGATCTCCCAATTTGGGGTAGTTCCAATGACTTTCTATTG
The DNA here is from genome assembly GCF_001683475.1 of Chenopodium quinoa. Taxonomy (NCBI): domain Eukaryota; kingdom Viridiplantae; phylum Streptophyta; class Magnoliopsida; order Caryophyllales; family Amaranthaceae; genus Chenopodium; species Chenopodium quinoa. The sequence continues at coordinate 4,905,399 of NW_018742951.1, forward strand.
TTTAGGCCATTCATATCATCATGGCGTGGGAATGGGCCTATATGTATCCCATGTTGTGTTTTGAGAATATTTTAGGATTATGACATGGCTTACGCATATTTAGCTAAAGTCATGTTTAAGGAAGCAAGTTATTCTTTGCTTGTTTATAAACCATAACAATTATAGTTAAGGTTTAGTATCTTTACCTAATGTCAAAACGTTCGTAGAGATCATTGCGGTGATATTATTCAGTTGATTTAGAACATCAATATTTTCTTCGTTCTTATCAATATTTGGTTTTGGTCTTGTAGGTGGTTCGTTTACCAACCCTAAGTCAATATTCATAGGATAACTAGGCAAGAACAAGTTCGAGTTAAGAAGAAGTCGAACCTTAGTTCATTCCTTTTGGAAATATTAAAGTATATGCATGTATTATTGTCCAAAAGGTTATGTAAAATCTGAATTTTATTTATTTTGAGAAAATGAAACAAAATTCTAAAAGGGAACTTTGAAGACTTTTTTTTTTTTTTTTTGTTATTTCGTAATATAATTCAAAATTTGGAGAGGGTCCAATAAATTCAATTAAACGAAAGTTTGTTTTGAAAATAAAAGTGAAGCTACTATTTCTAGTACACAAAATACATAAACATGTTATTTTCAAAACTAGACCCAAAATGGAAAGAGCAGCCTAGTTCATAATTGAGTATGACTCTTACATCCAAAATCAATGAGTTGTAATTCCTGTAGGGTTTCGCAGTGACCCTCACTACGCGGAAAGAAACCCCCCAAGACCCGCCCCGATAACTAAAGCAAATAAAGCATGCAAAACATAATTAATACATAATTAAAAGAATAAGGGATAAAGAATTATACCCTAGACGCGTGCTTCGCTCACCAATAGAGCTTTTACTTCAACCTCGCAAAGGCAAGGCCTCCGATGGTTCGTACCCTCGAACCCGACCTGATCGTCCTAAACCCCGAAGGTTAGTCGGGACCCGGACAAAATATAAACTTTGGAGTTTTACGAACTTAAGGTATTCTCAACAACGGAGATGCCTATATAGTTCCACTCAAGTGTGTTCTTTCCCAAATGCCAGAGCCTTGGTATTTATTGGGAAATGAACCCTTGGATTTCATTCCCCAACCAATGTGGGAGAATGAGGAAAATTGATAATTTATTTAATTCTAAATTAAATAATTAATCAAGGCAATCACTATGCAACAAGTGTCAAGGGGAGAGAGAGAGTTAGGTGAGGACCAAGAGTAAAGGGGGGAACATTGCCTTGCTCCCCAAGGCTTTTTCCAAGGGTTGGTCCCCACCCCTCATAAAACCTGCACCAAGAGGGCTGTTGGGCTGGCTTCCAGCTAGCACGCCAGCTAGCATTGCCAGCATGCCCAGCGAGCATGCATCAGCCCAGGCCAGCACATGTGCGTTGCATGCTGCTGTGCTAGGCGATGCCTTCGTTGCTGCTGCTTGCTAGGCGCTGCTGCCTAGCCATCGCACACGCACACGCATAGCCAAGCTAGCTATTGCGTAGTGCTGCTGCCTAGCCCCTCCTCCCACACACTCGCATAGCAAGCATGCGTGCTACTAGGGAGCCACGCATGCTGGGCAATGCCTCACCAGCCACACGCACAAGCATGCCATGCTTGGTGCGATGCACACGCACATGGCTACGCTGCCTAGTGCTGTGTTGTGTGCTGCGATGGTGCGATAGCCCTGGGTATGCAAACGCACGCACACGCAAGTGCATAGCACTGCGATGGTGTTGTGCTTGTGCGATGGCACACACGCACACACACACGCTAGTGCCTAGCACTGCGATGGTGTTGTGCTTGTGCGAGGGTGCTACCATGCCATGTGAAAGGTGCGATGGCATCTAGGCACCCAAACACGCATGCTGCGTTGCTGCTGTGCCATGCGAGGACACGCACACACGCAAGCATGCTGCTGCGATGGGCTGCCTTGTGCGCCTAGCACACATGGTGCGCCTAGGCTTGTGATGAGCTAGCCTAGCCTAGCACTTCACATGGCTAGGCCAATGTGATGCTACGGCTATGCTCGTACTTGTTGCTTGTGATTTTGCGACGCTCGGTCTTGACGCCCTAGGCTCGATATCCGACGTTTGTGTTCATAAAACTCCGACGGCTCATTAAATCCTTTGGATTAATTTGTCGTCTCGGATCGGTTGTTCGATTGGGTTTGACCCGAAGGGTTCAGTTAAGATTAAGCTATAATATTAATTATACCTTAATATTACTGATCGGAAGCGGCCACCACCTAGGCATTCCGATCACTTGACCTTACTGAAGAATTAGCTCTGTAATAATTCTGAACCCTCTATCAGAATAATACACTTGTTGGAAGGACACCATTCCTTTCAATCTCCCACTTGTCCTTACGGACAAGTGTGCATACAGTGTATAGCCCATTTCCTATATATCTCTTTGTGAACTATAAGGTAAGATTCATTGTCATCCTTATTACGTTTAGAAATGTTTCTCGATCTCCGAGTCCGACTGTCAATAAGCAGATGATTTCTAAAATCCATCTGAGCACGGCCATGCATTTTCACAGTCTCGCTTTTCGAGCGGCCTTATAAACAACAAAGACATGTTCCCTATTGTTAATAGGGGGACATTCCCAGTCTTGTACTGTAAGTTTCTCTTACTAAGAGGATCTAATCTCCCGAGTGTTCCCGTTATGATCCCCAGTTACGGGAGACGTTAGGCAACATCAAAGAGACTAGTACTCAAACAAGAAAACTTCACAATACTCATGGTCGAGGAAATAAGTTCCGATAGCAATAATGAGAAATGTACTTATGACAATTTTGAATCTCTTAAAGTACTCTCATAGGTCGATCTGGTGCAGTTCCAAACTAGCACCTATGCAAATGATTTATGACTACTATGTCCTTGCAGCACAAGAAACGGTGCTGTAAATCATACTACACACTAATCTCCAGTGGTCATTAATCGTCCATCAGTTAAATGACCTTGATTAGGGATAATTTTCGATTTAAATATTCAATGTTCACTTAACAGGTGTTTCTTTATCTAAGACATGGTCTTGATACCCTGTTTTAAATATTTCCATAAATCGAATGGACTCATTATTTAATTCTAAACCACAATTAAATAGCAATGGAGTGAATAGTAATTTTGCATGAAAAATTAATTACTCCATAAATGAATGGTTTCAATACAATGTCTTACATTAAAACGACCAGTTTAATTAAAACACATGTACAGGGAATTTCAAAGCCAGTCTCCAATGTGCTTGATTCCCTTTGCCTCAATGTGCTTGTTGTGTTTCACTTGAGGCAGAGGTTTAGTCAAAGGATCGGCCACATTATCATCCGTTCCGATCTTACAAATTTTGATTTCACCTTCGGATTTCCATTCCCTTATCATGTGAAATCGCCTTTGGACATGTTTGACCTTCTGGTGCTCTCTTGGCTCTCTAGCCTGAGCGATAGCTCCATTGTTGTCACAGTAGAGATCTATCGAACCCTTGATGGAGGGTACTACACCAAGTTCACCGATGACTTGCGAATCCAAACAGCCTCCTTAGCGGCTTCTGAAGCAGCCAAGTATTCGGCTTCAGTTGTAGAGTCTGTAGTGGTGCTCTGCTTGGCACTCTTCCAGCTAAACGCTCCTCCATTTAGGCAAAATATGTACCCTGACTGTGACTTGAAGTCGTCTCTGTCAGTCTGAAAGCTAGCGTCGGTGTAACCTTCAACAATCAGGTATTTGTGGCCACCATAAACCAGGAATTTATCCTTGTTCCTTTTCAAGTACTTCAGGATATTCTTGGCCGCAGTCCAATGCGCCTCTCCCGGGTTTGATTGGTATCGACTCGTAGCACTTAAATCATACGATACATCTGGCCTGGTACATATCATGGCATACATGATCGACCCAATTAGCGAAGCATATGGAATCTGATCCATTCTCTCTCGCTCAACAGGTGTCTGTGGACACTGTTTCTTGCTGAGAGTTACGCCATGGGACATGGGTAAATGCCCTCTTTTGGCATTCTCCATGTTGAATCGTGCCTGTACTTTATCAATGTAAGTACTCTGGCTCAATCCAATCATCCTCTTAGATCTATCCCTATTGATCTTGATGCCCAATATGTACTGTGCCTCTCCTAAGTCCTTCATTGAAAAGCACTTTCTCAACCAGCCCTTTACGGACTTTAGTAATTTTGTGTTGTTTCCAATGAGCAATATGTCATCGACATATAGGATTAGGAATGCGATGTCACTCCCACTTACCTTCTTGTAGACACAAGACTCATCTGGATTCTTGATAAAACCAAACTTGCTGATGGCTTCATCAAATCGCAGATTCCAACTTCTGCTTGCCTGCTTCAGTCCATAAATGGACTTCTTAAGCTTGCATACCTTTCCAGCGTTGCTTGGATCAACAAAACCTTCTGGATGTGTCATATACACAGTTTCTTCCAAAATCCCATTTAGGAAGGCGGTTTTGACATCCAACTGCCATATTTCATAATCGTAATATGCAGCAATCTCTAGGATAATCCGAACAGACTTTAGCATTGCAACTGGTGAAAAAGTTTCATCATAGTCAATCCCGTGGATTTGTCTATAACCTTTTTCCACCAGTCTAGCTTTGTATATTGATACATTTCCATCTTTTTCTGTCTTCAGTTTGAAGATTCATTTGCATCCAATGGGTGTGTAACCCTCGGGCAAATTCACCAAGTCCCAGACTTGATTTTCAGACATGGAGTCCATCTCGGATTTCATGGCCTCTTTCCATTTAGCAGAGTCGGGGCTCGTCATAGCTTGTTTGTACGTCGCTGGCTCATCACCATCCATAACTAGGATGTCTTCATCATCGGTTAAGACAATACCGAGGTATCTGTCTGGTTGAGATCTTTGCCGTTGCGACCTACGAAGGGTAATGGGTTGAGCATTTACATTGTCTATTTGATTCTGACCAATCTTCTCGGCTGCTTCCAAAGCACTTAGATTGTCAGTTTTATCAGGTTGACATTGTTGTTCGTCCTCTCGAACTTCGTCGAGTTCGATTTTCCTCCCACTTGTCATTTTGGAAAGGTGTTCCTTCTCCAAATAGACACCATCACGAGCAACAAACACTTTGTTCTCAGATTTATTGTAGAAGTAATACCTTTTGGTTTCTTTTGGTTATCCCACAAAGAAACACTTGTCTGATTTGGGGTGAAGTTTGTCTGAAATTAATCGTTTGACTTATGCTTCGCATCCCCAAATCTTGAGAAAAGACAACCTAGGAGGTTTATTAGTCCATAATTCATATGGAGTCTTTTCAACTGCTTTTGACGGAGCTCGGTTCAGTGTTAGTGCCGCGGTTTGTAGCGCATGTCCCCAGAAACAGATAGGAAGTTCACTAAGACCCATCATAGATCGAACCATGTCTAACAAGGTTCGATTCCTTCGTTCGGACACTCCGTTCCATTGAAGAGTTCCGGGAGGTGTCAGCTCTGAAAGAATACCATTTTCTTTCAAGTGATCGTCGAATTCATGGCTTAAATATTCGCCACCTCGATCCGATCGAAGTGCTTTAATTTTCTTGCCCAGTTGATTCTCAACTTCTTTCTGAAATTCTTTGAATTTCTCAAAAGATAAAGATTTATTAGGTAGACATAGCCATATCTACTAATTTTTGTTAACGAAGTTGAATTCTTAGATGTCTTAGTTAGCGGTATCGACTCTTGTCTAATCATATGTAATAACATGCAGTTTCCATTGAACATATAATTGCAAGACAATTTTGAAACAACTATTGTCAAAGTCTTACATTCAAAATTAACTAGGTGTCCAACACCATAGATCATAGTATGTTCAAAAGCATGATGAAAACTAGGATTAGTTTAATTACATGTCATAGACAAAATAGTGCATGCAAGCACGACCGAAAAACCATCTTCGTCGTCTACTTGTCCTTGCACTAACACTTGATAAGCTTCTCACTTGGTCCCTGAAAAGGCAACATAAAGTGAGTCATACTTGGTATCTAATACCTATGATAAGCTTAATTCACAAGTGTTTAAGGAAGATACCTGAGGCAGATGCTCCATTCCTCTCCTCCTCTTCCCGAAAGAGCTTGCATTCTCTCTTGTAGTGGCCTTGCCCACCGCAATAGAAGCAACGCATCTTTGCCTTGACCTTCTTGAAATCCCTCCTTCTTGATGGTCTTTTGGTTGCCCCAAATGAATTGGCTCGGTGAAGTAGCTCCACCACACTCTTCAAAGAATGTGTCTCCTTTCTTTCGGAAATATATGCCCTTAGTGCATCATATCCTGAGTGGAGTGAAGTGAGCATAATATGACCAGCCATTCCATATTCTAATGGAATTCCGAGGAGTTCCATGTGCTTGAAGAGCCTAGTCATTCTTGCCACATGGGGTCGGAGGGGCATACCCGATCTCAACTTGGTGTTGCAGACTGTAGACCAAAGATGGTATCTCTCTTTAGCAAGACAACCTTGATCTGATGGCTTCACATTCATGTCTGTAAGTGACCTAGTCACCTCAAACAAGAGTCCATCATTGTTGTCGTTGAAACTCTTAAGAATCTCACACCAACAACATCCCTTAGTCCTCCAAGGAATAAGTCCGAAAAAGAGAATGAAAGTTTTTCTTTCCATTCTTCCGGGATGGAGTTAGCCATGAGTTGTGACACTAATTTGCAATCATTGGACCATGCACAATAAGTTTCGTCACTCAAGTCTTTCTTGGTACAGAGGGTTGGGAGGGAAGTATCCAGAACATACTCCTTGGAACAACTCCGGAGAGTTTTCCTGAGTTCCTCTTCCCATTCTTCAAGGTTTGTCAAGTTAAGCTTGATAGCCAACTTATCGGGGAGGACCTGGGCACATAGGGTTGTTGTTTGAGTAACTTGCAGACATTGTTCTACAATTGAAAGAATTTGAAATGAAAAACCATTTATAAACCAATAAGTTTGAAATTTAAAAGTGATCATGCAAATATTCAATCTTATTGAGCATTTTATCCACGCATTAATTAATTGTCCCTTTTAGGCGAGTATAAAATGATTCCGAGATCCCAAATATCAAAAAGTGATTAAGCATGCTTTGGCTTGTCTTAACACTAGATATTTTAGGGTAAGCAATCCAATTGCTAATAGTTCTAAGCTACTCTCGGTTTGATAAAACGTCGCATCTAATGCATCCTTGACATTTTATCTCTTTTGCCACGACATCTAAGGACTCCTTACTGATATCGTTGAGCTTAACCAAGACAACTTGTATACCTAGTATACCTTACGTTCCTAGGGAAGTAGTGATGCCTCGCTATGGCGTAGCCCATCACATACGCGCATTAGTATTTTAAGGGACCTAGGGTTTCTATGTTGGTTAATTTAAGTGAACTTAACTAATCATCGCAACATTTGAAATCCTAGACATGCATCAAACATTCAAATATATATATATAACAATAATAAATATAAGGCATAACAATAGATGCATTTGGCAACTAGCATGACCCCTTAAAATCTTCAAATCTTCAAGGGCCTTTATCTTGGCTCGTCTTCATCGAAACACCATCTTGGTACATCTTGGCCAAAATAAAATTACTAGCTACTACGACTAAGATTAATCTAAAGTACAAAAATACTTAACGGTACGCAGACCATATTTAGATTTACAAAAATACATAACGGAACGCAGTCCGTATTTTCTATCATAGTCAGGTCCCACTAGTTGCCATTTTTCTCAAAACCTGTTTTGAAACAATCTTTCATTCACCCATTCACTATTTGTGAATGGCCCATGCATTTTACGAGATAAAACAAGTAAACACGCAAAACTAGTAAGTAACTTAGGTGGTTAATCCAATTAACGCACCTAATTAAAACTAGTCAAGGTTGTTTAATATATTATGTATTACTAAGGTGCAATTTGTTCACGTAAATAGACAAGCTCCCACTAAATTTCGCATCCAACTTAATTAAATCAATTAATTAAGCCAGTTAACCCAAAATTTGTCAAAATCAAAAAATTTTGCAAAAGCCGGAAAAATCGAGGTCTAACCTCGGTAAAAAAATTACATAAATATTTTAAAACGGCAAAATTTTTACAAAAATACATAGCTCGAAATTAAGCAAAAAACAGCCCACACAATTCCTAGTGGGTTGCGCACCATGGCTGCTATGCAGCCCATGGCCTGTGCGTGTGGTGCTGGCTGCTAGCAAGCACGCCTAGCGCAGCCTGCTCTGCTAGCAAGCACGCCTAGCGCAGCCTGCTCTGCTAGCTAGCACCAGCAGCACGCTACGCATGCTAGCTGCTTGCTAGCGCAGGCGGCAGTGGGCTGACTGGCTGGGGCTTGCTGCCTCGCTGCCCAGCAACAGCACAAGCACGCCAGCAGCCTAAGGCCCACGCACCCAGCACAGGCATTACGCAACAGCAGGAAACAACCCTTGCCACACACTCGCACAACTACATCATGGCATGGCCCCTGTGCACACCATAGACAGCCTACATGCGGGCTGCTGAGCAGCCCAGCTAGCCTTGGTGACGCTTGGGGTTTTTGCCTCGATTTGCGTGCATTTTTTCTCGGGATTTTAATCTCGATTTGTGTGTGACACAAAATTAATTCCAAATTTATTTTAGAATTAATTTAGGGCAAAAATGAAAATAAAACAAGTCCAACTTAATTAAATTCAATTTTAACGGTGCACAAGCCTAATTTTCCAAAGTTACTTCGGAACATTTTTAGGTCTTTCTTGATGCTTAAAATTGAAAGAGCTATGTCCATAATTAATTTAACCAATATGCAAATTAATAATGGATTTGACAAATAGGGAGTTGGAAAAATAAATTAATCATCCAATGATAAAATTTTCCAACTTTTATACTTGTGTAAAATAACAAGATTACATCTTCCAACATGAAGATTAATCAACATTTACTCACAATTATTTGAACTTCAAGGATTTTAATCAACCAAATATGAAAATCCAAAATTAGTTCAACATGGAATTTAGGGTTAAAGTTCCAATCAATTAAACATTTAAAGATTAGATCTTTAACATACTAGGAACTTAAAATTACACATTCACAACAAGTATTCACACATTGATGTAATTTATTTGCATAATTGTGAAAAACAAGTTTATGTGAAAAAGAACATATCTACTTAAGCACATATTATAACTCCATAATCATGCTTAAAAGATATTTAAATTGCAGTAGATTAGGGATGCAATAATGCATTTAATCTACCCTTGACATGCTTGTTTTATTCAGGGCATAAGAGATTTAAAATTTTCGTTGAAAACGAAAAAACCCTAAAAAAAACTGGGTTTTTGGTTCGAATTTGAATTCTAGATAGTTCTCATAGAGGGTTGAAACTGATTCAGAATGTCAATTCCACCCAAAAAACACTATTTTTGAGCCAAAATCTGGGTTCGACAGCCAAAACGAGAAAAATACGAGTTTTAAAATTAATTAAAACGAGCTTCTAATCCAATTAGAAAAGCAAAACAAAAAATTAAATCCACTTTAAAACACCTTAATTAATAAATAATTGCAATAATTAAAAGGAACGCGGCTCCGATACCGCTGTAGGGTTTCGTAGTGACCCTCACTACGCGGAAAGAAACCCCCCAAGACCCGCCCCGATAACTAAAGCAATTAAAGCATGCAAAACATAATTAATACATAATTAAAAGAATAAGGGATAAAGAATTATACCCTAGACGCGTGCTTCGCTCACTAGTAGAGCTCTTACTTCAACCTCGCAAATGCAAGGCCTCCGACGGTTCGTACCCTCGAACCCGACCCGATCGTCCTAAGCCCCGAAGGTTAGTCGGGACCCGGACAAAATATAAACTTTGGAGTTTTACGAACTTAAGGTATTCTCAACAATGGAGATACCTATATAGTTCCACTCAAGTGTGTTCTTTCCCAAATGCCAAAGCCTTGGTATTTATAGGGAAATGAACCCTTGGATTTCATTCCCCAACCAAAGTGGGAGAATGAGTAAAATTGATAATTTATTTAATTCTAATTAAATAATTAATCAAGGCAATCACTATGCAACAAGTGTCAAGGGGAGAGAGAGATTTAGGTGAGGACCAAGAGTAAAGGGGGGACCATTGCCTTGCTCCCCAAGGCTTTTCCCAAGAGTTGGTCCCCACCCTTCACAAAACTGGCACCAAGAGGGCTGTTGGGCTGGCTGCCAGCTAGCACGCCAGCATGCCCAGCCAGCATGCATCAGCCCAGGCCAGCACATGCGCGCTACATGCTGCTGTGCTAGGCGATGCCTTTGTTGCTGCTGTTTGCTAGGCGCTGTGTGCTTCTAGCTAGGCGCTGCTACCCAGCCATCGCACACGCACACGCACAGCGAGGCTAGCTGCTGCCTAGCCCCTCCTCGCACACACTCGCATAGCCAGCATGTGTGCTGCTAGCGAGCCACGCATGCTGGGGAATGCCTCGCCAGCCACACGCACAAGCATGCCATGCTTGATGCGATGCACACGTACATGGCTACGCTGCCTAATGCTGTGCCGTGTGCTGCGATGGTGCGATAGCCCTGGGTATGAACACGCAAGTGCCTAGCACTGCGATGGTGCTGTGCTTGTGCGATGGGCTGTGCGAAGGTGCTGCCATGCCATGCGAAGGTTGCGATGGCATCTAGGCACCCAAGCACGCATGCTGCGGTGCTGCTGTGCCATGCGAAGGCACGCACACACGCAAGCATGCTGCTGCGATGGGCTGCCTTGTGCGCCTAGCACACATGGTGCACCTAGGCTTGCGATGAGCTAGCCTAGCCTAGCACTTCACATGGCTAGGCCAATGTGATGCTGCGGCTATGCTCGTACTTATTGCTTGTGATATTGCGACGCTCGGTCTCGACGCCCTAGACTCGATATCCGACGTCTGTGTTCGTAAAACTCCGACGACTCATTAAATCTTTCGGATTAATTCGTCGTCTCGGATCGATTGTTCGATTAGGTTTGACCCGAAGGGTTCAGTTAAGATTTAGTTGTAATATTAATTATACCTTAATATTACTGATCGGAAGCGGCCACCACCTAGGCATTCCGATCACTTGACCTTACTGAAGAATTAGCTCTGTAATAATTCTGAACCCTCTATCAGAATAATACACTTGTTAGAAGGACACCATTCCTTTCAATTACAACTTATTTCATTGATGATATGAAATGTGAACAAACTATCTAATCTTGTCGTCTCTCTTCTTTTAGTGTTTGTCATCATTGTCATATTTTGCTAATTAAAAGTGAAGTTCTTCTAATTAAGAAGGATTTAAAAATGAATATTTATCAAACTTAGGCTTGATGGTGAAAGGAATGGTGTCCTTTCAACAAGTGTATTATTCCGATAGAGGGTTCGGAATTATTAGAAAGTTAATTCTTCAGTGAGGTCAAGTGATTAGGATGCCTAGGTGGAGGCCGCTTCCGATCAGTAATATTAATGGGTAATTAATATTACTGCTTAATCTTGACTGAACCCTTCGGGTTGTACCCCAATCGAATAACTGATCTAAGACGACGAATTAATCCTAAGGATTAGATGAGTCATTAGAGTATTACGAACAAAGACGTCGGATATCGAGCTCAGAGCGTCGAAATCGAGCGTCACAAGTCAAGTCGAATTTAGGATTCGACGAGACGTAGAATCAAGCAAGCGACAAGTACGTGCCAAGCCGTAGCCTCGCATTGGCCTAGCCATGTGAGTGCTAGGCTAGGCGTGTTAGGATTTACAGCGATTTCAATCAAGAAAACACTTAAATAATGTGTGGGAACAAATCCTAAAATATGTTATTACAATTCCAAATTGTAAATATCAAATACTAAACAAAGTATTACAATCAAATATTTGAATTGTCAATGAAATTACTGAAAATATTCAATGACTACACTAGTATGAAGATGATTATACTTGCCTTAACTCCAAGCCGATACAACCAAGCATGAACATGAGAATACCAATGTCCCGTAAGACTAGATCCTTGATACACTATCAAAGGCATGTGAGCACTTTCCTAAAGAGGTTTATTTCCCCCACACGGTACTTGGGTTAAACCGAAAATCCTCTTTGAGATACAATTAACAACAATTTCGTTCTTAGTACTAGAATCGAAATCAAGATGACAAATTCACTCGAATTGGATTAATTGAAAGAGTTTCCTCACAAAAGATTGCAAGAAATTTGAGAGAAAAGTGAGGAGAATACTATTGGGGAGATGAAGAATCAAATGTTCTATACCTTTCTTTCACGAATTGATGTCTTTTAATAAAAGACTCAACCGTCAGAAAAAATCGCAAAACAGGGAGGCGCGAGTGCTCCACCATGAGGCGCGAGCGCGCCACCAGGTGGGGCAGGCGCTCCTAATATAGAAGCAGGCGCTCCTCATAATATCTGCAAGAATTCACAAAAGGTAGTGAGGGGCGCGGCTTAGGCGCGAACAGCAGCGCGGGCGCGCCAACCAAGATGCGCGGGCGCGCCATTTCACCCTTCCTATTTGCCAAATTCCAGAGAGGTACGCAGTTTAGGAGTGCTCTCTGTGCGGCCGCACCCAACTTGTGCGGGCGCTCCTTCATGGTCGCGATCGCGCAACCATCAACACTCTAAATATTCAACAATGCGAGGGCACCGACGGCATGCGTGTGCGAGCTGGGTGGGCAGCCCAGCCTTGGTGCTAGGCGCCAACTGGGCAGCCTTAGCAGCCAAGGCAGGCTGCCAGCCAGCAATGTGGCATGGTCAGCACCGGTCAAATGTGGGACCGGTCTTGGTGTTTTGCTTGGGGAGCAAGGAGTTTTAGTCCCCCCTTTGGTGGTCCTCACCAACCCTTGCTCTCCATATGACACTTGGAGCTTGTTGACTGCTTTGCACTTTAATTTATTTTTTGATTAAAATAAATTGAGGGAAAAATGCAATTCTCCCACATTGATGGGAGAAGGAAGATCAAGGCTCCCTTCCCTATAAATACCCAAGTTTTGGGTTTGGGAGAAATCACTTGAGTTGAACTCAATAAGGCATCTCCTTGAAAGTGAGAAAACCTTTAAGTTCGTAATACTCTAGTTTTTCTTTGGTCAAGTCCCGACTAACCTACGGGATAAAGACCGCTCGGGTCGGGTCGAGGGTGCGAGCCGTCGGATGCCTTCGCACTTGCGAGGCTAGAGCTTTGAAGTAAGAGCTCGTAAGCAAGCGAAGCACGCATTAATGGTAAGATCGTCTTTTCTCTTTCTTTCTCTTGTTTAATTATGTGATTGCATGTTTAGTTGCTTTAATTAGTGGGCGGGTCTTAGACGAGTTTCTCTTCCGCGTAGTGTCGGACACTACGAAACCCAACAGCGGTATCGAAGCCGCGCTCATTTTAATTATTGTAACTAATAATTAATTGAGGAGATTTAAAATGGATTTAAATTCTGGTTTTGCTTTCTAATTAGATAAGAAGCTCATTTTAATTAGTTTTATTCTCGTATTTATACTAATTTTGGCCAACTAACCCAGATTTCGACTAAAAAATAGTGATTTTTGGGTGGAATCGATCTTCTAAATTGTTTTGACACACTTTGAGGACTGTCAAGAACCCAAAATCCACCCAGAAACATGTTTTTCGAAGGGTTTTTTCGTTTTTAACGAAAAATTTTAAATCTTTAAACCTTGATTAATTATGGCATATTAAAGGTAGATTAAATTTATGGTTGCATCACTAATCTACTGCAATTATAAACCTTATTAAGCATGTTTATGAAGTCATAATTGGTGCTTAATTTGGTGAGTTCATTTTTCACATAAACTTGAAATTTTCACATTTTTGCAAATAAATTGCTCCAAGTGTGAATGTTTATGGTGAATTTGTAATTTTGAAGTCCCTTAAAATGTCAAAGATCCAATCTTTAATTGTTTATCTGATTGGAACTTTGCTTGCTAAATTCCATGTTGAACTAATTTTTGGATTTAGTCATTTTGGTTGATTAAAGTCCTAAAAGTTCAAAACTTGTGATTGAAATTTAATTAATCTTCATATTGGAAGATGTAATTTTTCAATTTTTCACAAGTTAATGTTGGAAATTTTTCATTAAATGAAAGGGTTAATTTTTTCCAACCCCTTTAATTTTGTCAAATCTCATTATTAATTAATGCTTGGTTAAATTAATTATGAGTATAGCCCTTCAATTTTGAGCATCAAGATGAACCTAAATTAATTTAAAGAAAGGTTCTTGAATTAATCTTGGTTTGTTCACTAAAATTGAATTTATTTAAGTTAGACTTGTTATATTTTCATTCTTACTCAAGGTTGATTCTAAAATTAATTTAGAATTAATTTTATGTCACACATATATCGGGATTAAAATCCCAAGATAAAAGCACGTAAATTGAGGCAAGCATCGCCCAAGCACCACCTACGGCTAGCCGGGCTGCGTGGCTGCCGAGGTGGGCATAAAGGTGCTCATACCTCGAAGTGTTGTTGCTGTGTGGCGGGCTTGGTGCACTCTATGTGCGTGCTTGATGCATCAAGGATGCGTGGTGCTGCATGGTTGCTGGAATATGCCCGCAAGTGCTGCTAGGCAGCAAGGCATGCGAGGTCCAGCAAGCCATCCACACGCTCCCAGCGTCAGCATGCATGCAAGCTTGCGTAGCATACTGCGAGGCTGCTGGTGCCAGCAAGCGTGGCGTGCGCTGCTAGCCAGGCATGCCAGCACCCAAGCACGCACAGCCATGAGCCTTGGTGCCTTGCAAGCCTAGCCCCATGGCTTGGATGCTAGGCACTTGGCCATTTGGTGGGCTAATTTTTGCGATAATTGGGCCGGTTTTAATTATTTTATTAATTATTTTAAGGCTAGGCCTCGGTTCCTCCAACACTTGCAAAATAATTTGACAAAATATGGGTTAACCTGCTTAATTAATTAGGTTAATTAAGTTGGATGCGGAATTTAGTGGGAGCTTTGTTAATTACTTGAACTAATTGCGTCTTAATCACATAAAATGATAAACAAATTTGACTAGTTTAATTAGGCGCGTTAATCGGATTAACCACCTATGTTAGTTACTAGTTTGCGCGTGTTATGCATTGTTACTTGTTTTTCGTTGTAAAATGCATGGGTCATTCACAAATAGTGAATGAATGAATGGAATGTATATTGTTTCACATGTTTTGTGAAAA
This sequence comes from Chenopodium quinoa, assembly GCF_001683475.1. Lineage (NCBI taxonomy): Eukaryota > Viridiplantae > Streptophyta > Magnoliopsida > Caryophyllales > Amaranthaceae > Chenopodium > Chenopodium quinoa. The sequence continues at coordinate 4,920,555 of NW_018742951.1, forward strand.
TGGCAACTAGTGGGGCCCGATTAGGATAGTAAATACGAACTACGATCCATTATGTATTTTTATAAATCTAAATACGGTCTGCGTACCGTTGCGTATTTTTGTACCTTAATATTTAAATTAGTACTAATCATTATAACTTGTAATTGCATATTTGGCGGAGATATATCAAGATGGTGTTTCTAAGAAGACGAGCCAAGAGGATGCATTGAAGACCCTTGAAGACTTGAAGGCTCAAGGGGTCATGTTAGTTGCCAAATGCATCATTTACTTATGTTTTATATATATATTTGAGCTTATATATGTGAATGATATATTAGATGCATGTTTAGGATTTCAAATGTTGTGTTGATTAATTAAGTTCACTTAAATCAACCAACATAGAAACCCTAGGTCCCTAAAAAATTGAGCTAAAATTTGCCATTCCAAGAACAACACTTACCGAACTAATGCGCGTAGTGATGGGCTACGCCAAAGCGAGGCATCACTACTTCCCTAGAAACGTAAGTTATACCAGGTATACAAGTTAGTCTTGGTTAAGCTCAACGATATCAGTAAGGAGTCCTTAGATGTCCTGGCAATGGAGATAAAATGTCAAGGAAGCATTAGATGCGACGTTTTATCGAACCAAGAGTAGCTTAGAGCTATTAGCAATTGGATTGCTTACCTTAAAATATTAAGTGTTAAGACAAGCCAAAGAATGCTTAATCACTTTTTGATTTTTGGGATCTTGGAATCGTTTTATTCTCGCCTAAAAGGGGACTTATATTAATGCGTGGATAAAACGCGCAATAAGATTGAAAATTTGCATGTATGCTTTAAATTTTAAACTTATCAATTTTATGAATGGTTTTTCATTTCAAATTCTTTCAATTGTAAAAACATGTCTGCAAATAACTCAAACAACAACTCTATGTGCCCGCAACTCCCCGAAAAGTTGGCTTTTAACCTTAACTTGGTCAACTTCAAGAAATGGGAAGAGGAACTCAGGAAAACTCTTCGGAATTGTTCCTTGGAGTACACTCTTGATACTCCCATTCCAAGATTCTTCTATAAGGGAATCATGAGCGATGAGGCTCATGATGCATGGTCTTCCGATTGCAAGAAAGTCTCACGACTAATGGCTAATTCCATCCCGGAAGAATGGAAAGAAAAGCTCTCCTTCTATTTTCCGGACATGTTCCTCAAAGCATTTGAGGACGTTGTCAATGTGAGAGTCACCAAGAGTCTAAATGGCAACTATGATGGACTCGTGTTTGATGTGACTAGGTCACTCTCGAACATGAAGATAAAGCCACCGGAAGAAGGTTGTCTTGCTAAGGAGAGGCGCCAGCTTTGGTCAAGGGTCTACAATACCAAATTGAGACTCGGTATGCCCCTCCGACCTCATGTGCTTAGAATGACTAGGCTCTTCAAGCACATGGAGCTTCTCGGAATCTCATTGGAGGATGAGATGGCGGGTCATATCTTGCTTGCTTCACTCCACTCGGGCTATGATGCACTTAGAGTGCATATAGCTGCGGGAAAGGAGACACGCTCTTTAAGAGAGGTGGTGCAGCTGCTTCACCAATCCACCTCCTATGGAGCAACCGAAAGGCCCTTAAGAGCAAGGAAGAGGGAGTTCAAGAACAAAGCAAAGATGTGATGCTTCTATTGTGGTGGGCAAGGCCACTACAAGAAGGAATGCAAGATCTTCCAAAAGGATGAGGAGGAGAGGAATGTTTCAACTACCTCAGGTATCTTCATTAACACTTGTGTATAAGGCTATTCATAGGGGTTGGATACCGTGTTTAACTCACTTTATGCTCCCATTTCAGGGACCAAGTGAGAGGGCTTCACAAGTGGATGTGCAACTACGAGCGGATGATAAAGATGGTCTTTCGGTTGTGCTTGTAGGCACATTTTGTCTATGGCTTGTAATTAACTAATCTTTGTTTATCTTGCTTTTGAACATATTTTTATCTATGGTGAAATGCCTTGCTTATATGTTCTATGAAAATTGCATATATTACATATGATTAGACAAATGTTGATGATACCGCCAAAAGAGCTAAGACCATTGAGTCAAATCAAACCTACTTGTGGCATTGTCGTCTTGGCCACATTAAACATCAAACGCATCAAGAAACTTCTTTATGAAGGTATTCTTGACTCATTTGACTTAGAGTCGTTTGAAAATTGAGAAGAATGTTTATTAGGCAAGATGATAAAGCAACCAGCACTCTCCAAGTTAGGAGAAAGGGCTAGTAACTTATTGGGTCTTATACATACGGATGTATGTGGACCAATGAGTACACCCGCAAGGCAAGGTAATCGATATTTCACCACCTTTACCGATGAGTATAGTAGATATGGCTATGTCTACCTTATGTCGAACAAATCTGAATATTTTAAGAAATTCAAAGAGTTTCAGAGCGAAGTGGAAAATCAACTTGGCAAGAAAATCAAATCACTTCGATCGGATCGAGGTGGCGAGTATTTGAGCCACGAATTTGACGATCATCTAAAAGAACATGGTATTCTTTCAGAATTGACACCTCTCGGAACTCCACAATGGAATGGAGTATCCGAAAGGAGGAATCAAACCTTGTTAGACATGGTCCAATCAATGATGGGTCTTAGTGAACTTCCAATCTCTTTCTAGGGACACGCACTTCTAACTGCAGCACTAACACTGAACCGTGCTCCGTCAAAAGCTATCGAAAAGACTCCATATGAATTATGGACGAAGAAACCTCCATGGTTGTCTTTTTTTAAGATTTGGGGTTACGAAGCATATGTTAAGAGATTAATTTCTGACAAACTTCACCCAAAATCAGACAAGTGTTTCTTTGTAGGATACCCAAAAGAAACTAAAGGGTATTACTTCTATAACAAATCCGAGAACAAAGTGTTTGTTGCTTGTGATGGTGTCTTTTTAGAGAAGGAACACTTTTCCGAAATGACAAGTGGGAGGAAAATCGAACTCGATGAAGTTCGAGAGGAAAAGCAACAAAGTCAACCTGACAAAACTGACAATCAAAGTGCTTTAGAAGCAGCTATTGACATTGGTTAGAGTCAAACCGACAATGTGCAAAGTCGAACCGACAATGCAAAGCTCAACCTATTACCCTGAGTAGGTCGCGACGGCCAAGATCTCAACCAGACAAATACCTCGGTGTTGTCTTAACCGAAGATCGAGACATCCTAGTTATGGATGGAGATGAGCCAGCGACATACAAACAAGCTATGACGAGCCCCGACTTTGTAAAATGGAAAGAGGCCATGAAATCCGAGATAGACATGATGTTTGAAAATCAAGTCTGGGACTTGGTTGATTTGCCCGAAGGTTACACACCAATCGGTTGCAAATGGATTTTCAAGTTGAAAACCGATAAAGATGGAAATGTATCTAATACAAAGCTAGATTGGTGGCAAAAGGTTACAGGCAAATTCACGGCGTTGATTATGATGTAACCTTTTTGCCAGTCGCCATGCTTTAAGTCCGTTCGGATTATCCTAGCCATTGCCACATATTATGATTATGAAATATGGCAAATGGATGTCAAAACCGCCTTCCTTAATGAGATTTTGGAATAAACTGTGTACATGACACAGCGAGAAGGTTTTGTAGATTCAAGCAATGCATGCTAGGAAGGTATGCAAGCTTAAGAAATTCATTTATGGACTAAAGCAGGCAAGCAGAAGTTGGAATCTGCGATTCGATGAAGCCATTAGTAAGTTTGGTTTTATCAAGAATCCATATGGGTCTTGTGTTTACAAGAAGGTCAGTGGGAGTGACATCACATTCCTCGTCTTATATGTCGATGACATATTACTCATTGGAAACAGCATTAAACTGTTAGAGTCCGTAAAGGGCTGGGTTAGGAAATGCTTTTCAATGAAGGATTTGGGAGAGGCACAGTACATATTGGGCATCAAGATCTATAGGGATAGATCTAAAAGGATGATTGGATTGAGCCAAAGTACTTATATTGATAAGGTACTGGCACGATTCAACATAGAAGGGGCCAAAAGAAGGCACCCACCCATGTCACATGGCATAACTCTCAGCAAGATTTTTTTTTTTTTTTTATTTTATGTTATGATTTTTTTTTTTTTTTTTTTTTTTTTGTCACGGGTTAGGGGTTTTTTTTGGTGGGTGGTGAGGTGGGTTCGGGTTGGTGGGTTCTGGTGGGTGGGTTCGAGTCTGGTAGGTGAAGATGGTTGGTTAGGGTTAAGGTGGTGGGTCTGGTGGGGTAAAAAGGGTTATTAGTGGTGGTGGGTTAAGGGTGTGGTTAGGCGTGGGGGGTTAGGGTTGTTTGGGTTAGAAGCTTTTGGTGGGTTATGGTGTGGTGGGTTACAGTGGTGGGTTAAGGGGGTGGATCTGGTGGGTTAGGATTAGGGTTAGGTGGGTTAAGGTGGTGGGCCTGGTGGGTGAGGGCGAGGTAGGTTTTTTTCTTATTTTTTATTTTTTTTTTCCGGCAGGTTCCGACGAAAAATCCGTCGGAAATTCCGACGGATTTGAGTCCGTCGGAAGTTTCCGACGAACTATTCCATCGGAAGGTAAATTATAACGACGGAAACAGTTCCGTCGGAATTCCCAATAAAGTCAAACTTGACTCCGACAACCCTAATTCCGTCGGAATAGACCTTTCCGACAGAAATTCCCTCGGAATATAACCAAATTCCTACAAAATGTAATGCGTCGGTGCCTTCCGACGGAATTCCGCTGGAAACCGGCATTTCTGACGGAATTTCAGGATATTCCGAGGGATTATTTCCGTCGTTGATTAGCTGTTTTCTAGTAGTGGATGAGCGAGAGAGGATGAGTCAGATTCCATATGCTTCGCTTATTGGATCGATCATGTATGCCATGATATGTACTAGGCCGGATGTATCGTATGCCTTGAGTGCTACGAGCCGATACTAATCAGACCAGGAGAGGCGCATTGGACTGCAGCCAAAAATATCCTAAAGTATCTGAAAAGGAACAAGGATAAGTTTCTGGTCTATGGTGGTAGTAATGATTTGGTTGTTGAAGGTTATGCCGACGCGAGCTTCCAAACTGACAGAGACGACTCCAAGTCGCAGTCAGGGTACATATTCTGCCTAAATGGAGGAGCGTTTAGCTGGAATATTGCTAAACTAAGCACCACTGCAGATTTTACAACTGAAGTAGAATACTTGGCAGCTTCGGAAGCAGCTAAGGAGGCAGTTTGGATTCGAGAGATCATTAGTGAACTTGATGTTGTACCCTCCATTAAGGGTCCAATAGACCTCTATTGTGATAACAATGGAGCTATTGCTCAGGCTAGGGAGCCAAGAGAATATCAGAAGGTCAAATATGTCAAGAGGCGATTTCACATGATAAGGGAATGGAAGTCCGAGGGTGATATCAGAATTTGTAAGATTGGAACGGATGACAATGTAGCCGATCCACTGACTAAACCTTTGCCTCAAGTGAATCACAACAAGCATTTTGAGGCAATGGGAATCAATCATGTTGGAGATTGGCTTTGATTTCCCTGTATATGTGTTTTAATTAAACTTATGTCTTAATGTAAAACACTACGTTCAACCATTCAGTTTTGGAGCAATTAATTTTTCTGCAAATTTATTATTACTCCATTTCTATTTAATTGTGGTTTAGAATTAAATAATGAGTCCATTCGATTTATGAGAATATTCAAAACAGGGTATCAAGACCATGTCTTGGATAAAGAAACACCTGTTAAGTGAACATTGAATATTTCAAATCGAAAATCATCCCTAATCAAGGTCATTTAAATGATGGACGGTTAATGACCACTTGATGAGATTAGTGTGTAGTATGATTTATAGCACCATTTCTTGTGCTACAAGGACATGATCGTCATAAATCATTTGCACAGGTATTGGTTTGGAACTATACCGGATTGACCAATGAGAATACTTTAAGAGATTCAAAATCGTCATAAGTATATTTCTCATTATAGATATCGGAACCTTTTTCCTCAACCATGAGTATTGTAAGTTCTCTTGTTTGAGTACTAGTCTGTTTTGATATTGTCAAACGTAGGCCGTAAATGGGGTTTATAACGGCAACACTCAGGCGACTAGGTCCTCTTAGTAAGGAAAGCTAACAATGTAATACTGGGATTGTCCCCCTATTAACAATAAGGAATATGTCTTTGTTGTTAACAAGGCCTCTCGAAGAGCGAAACTGTGAAAATGCATGGCCGTGCTCAGATGGATTTTAGAAATCATCTGCTTATTGACAGTCGGAAATCAAGAAACACTTCTGGACGTAATAAGGATGACGAAGAATCTTACCTCATGAAAAGACATTAAGTGACATAGGAAAAGGGCTATACAATAAATGCACACTTGTCCGGAAGGACAAGTGGGAGATTAAAAGGAATGGTGTCCTTCCAACAAGTGTATTATTTTAATAGAGGGTTCGGAATCATTAGAAAGCTAATTTTTCAGTGAGGTCAAGTGATCGCGATGCCTAGGTGGAGGCCGCTTTCGATCAGTAATATTAATGGGTAATTAATATTATTGCTTAATCTTGACTAAACCCTTCGGGTCGCACCCTGATTGAATAACCGATCCGAGACGACGAATCAATCCGAAGGATTAGATGAGTCATTAGAGTATTACAAACAAAGACGTCGGATATCGAGCTCAGAGCGTCGAAATCGAGCGTCACAAGTCAAGTCGAATTTAGGATTCGACGAAACGTAGAATCAAGTAAGCGACAAGTACGAGCCAAGCCATAGCCTCACATTGGCCTAGCCATGCGAGTGCTAGGCTAGGCGAGGGCACCAACCGCATGCGTGTGCGAGCTGGCTAAGCAGCCCAACCTTGGTGCTAGGCGCCAGCTGGGCAGCCTTGGCAACCAAGGCAGGCTGCCAGCCAGCCACTTGGCGTGGTCAGCACCGGTCAAATGTGGGCCGGAGACCGATCTTGGTGTTTGGCTTGGGGAGCAAGGAGTTTTGGTCCCCCCCTTTGGTGGTCCTCACCAACCCTTGCTCTCCATATGACACTTGGAGCTTGTTGATTGCTTTGTATTTTAATTTGTTTTTTATTAAAATAAATTGAGGGAAAAATGCAATTTTCCCACATTGATGGGAAAAGGGTGATCAAGGCTCCCTTCCCTATAAATACCCAAGTTTTGGGTTTGGGAAAAATCACTTGAGTTGAACTCAATAAGGCATCTCCTTGAAAGTGGGAAAACCTTTAAGTTCGTAATACTCTAGTTTTTCCTTGGTCAAGTCCTGACTAACTTTCGGGATAAAGACCGCTCGGTCAGGTCGAGGGTGCGAGCCGTCGGAGGCCTTCGCACTTGCGAGGCTAGAGCTTTGCAGTAAAAGCTCATAAGCGAGTGAAGCATGCGTCGAGGGTAAGATCGTCTTTCCTCTTTCTCTCTCTTGTTTAATTATGTGATTGCATGTTTAGTTACTTTAATTAGTGGGCGGGTCTTGGGTGGGTTTCTCTTTCGCGTAGTGTCGGACAATACGAAACCCAACAGATGGAGTGTTTGAATAATTTGTAAAATCATTCGAATCACTTTCTAAAATATGGTCTTAATTGAAAACGAAAGCTAAGGTGGGACCTATATTTTTGTAGCCCCCAAGTGTAGACTTAGGTGGCTTTTGGAATTCATGTATACATATGCTAGGGGATGTTTCTCATGTTTGAAGCCCCATGATTTGTTTTTTTCAATTTGTGGAATTTTGCATATGTTTATCACAAATTGTTTAATCAAGTAACATAATTATCTAAGCTAAATAATAGGAAGTAGTATTCTTCCTGTTGACATTTAAAGTTACTAAGATGGTTCATAGTAAGCTTTGTTTGATGTTAATTTCGCCACATACAAGTTAGCAATCAATTAGCGTATTCAAATCTGTAAATAGAGGAAAGTGGGATGTCTGGCTTTTTTAGCCCCCAGTTTGAGGCAAAGAGCGAAAATACACCGTTTTTAGTTGCCAATGGGAGGGATCATCCCAACTTACCCCCCAAAAAAGAAATGAACAAAAAAGACGGATTTGCATAAAAAGGAAAGGGAATCCAACTTTCCGATAGAAGAATTATAAAGAAAGAGAATTAGACAAGTTTTCGAATATCAAGGATTATTGACTTAACAGTTGAATCATCGTGATGACTTGGTAGTGGGGTATATGTGTAATAACGATAACGATCTTTTTTTCTATGTAGCGATCATGTTCAATTAATGTTCCTCGCTTATAGAGGATGAATGTATCCCACGTGGGCGGCCGTGATAAATGAGATGACTAATTCTCAAGAGTTGTAAGAAACATCTAAAGTTAACGTAGAGGCTGTCAATATGTCAAATCAATTTACTGTATTCACTCGTTTTCTTCTAGGCAATGTATACAGGACTTGAATCACCTTAGTAATAAATAAGCCTTTTATTAATAGAAAATAAGATGATTGTTTTTGTAAGTAATAGTCATCTTAATTTTCTTGGCAAAAGATATGGAAAACATCAAATAGATTTGATTCGATTGCTCTACTAAAAAAGATGTAATCAAGCCAATGCTATCAAATCATCCAAATTATCTGATTTTTTTTTTTCGATTTTGTAATCATTGCTCAACACTTAATGCACTTTATGTATGGGCATAACTACTCAATAGTAGGTCCACATGTGCAAAGGCTTAGGTGGGCCTTATTTTTGTAGAATGATGTCTTTTGTGGTACATGGTTATGGTCTACCTCAAGGAGGGTCTTTTCAAGGTTGTAACGTGGCTAGGCTTGGGGTTGTGAAGAATGGACAGGCTCAAGTATACTCCCTTAATCCCTTACTTTTGGTGCTTCTCAAATTAAACCTTCCTACTTTGTAAAACAACTCCTACATTAGGTGCCTTTATGCTTGTCCTCTCTCTTTTTTTTTTTTTTTTTTTTGACAAGTTTGATTTTGGGTTTAGAACGATTTTTAGCTTTTGCATTGGATTTTTTTTTCTTTTTTGGGTTTAGACTAACTTTGTGTCCCACTCTTATGTTTTATTCCCCCAATTTTTCATTTGTATCTCTTTGCACCATTCCTATCCCAAGGTTTGGAATAATGTAGGTTGAATAAGTAAGGCTCAATTGATGAGGCTCAAAAGGGCTGCCAAAAAGATGGATTTGTTCTAAGGTTATATGGGATCATCTTCATGGAGTTTCAAGTTGCCTCCTATGTTTGTGTATTCATCATATCCCTTCTTAGTGGGCCAAAAGGTGGACCTCTTTTCATTCGATAAATCTTGTAAGCCAAAGCTCATCAAGATTCTTAAAGTGTTGAGTATGTATGCCTTTTTTGATATTGCTTGTTTGTATGTGTATTTCATTTAATTTGAGCTAATAACAACAAAGTGATTGAAAAGAGAACAAGATAGACGTACTTGAAAATAGAATTTTTATTCATCAATTAATGAGAGTGAATAATAAGTAGATTCGACTGCATGAATCTCTTAGTCTATCATAGAGAAAACAAAAAGGAAAGAAACAAAACAAGACCTAGGGTGCTACATCTTGAATTGTTGACAACTTCTTGAGATTGCGTCTTCAAGCTTTGTCCGTTTCCAACGTAGGTGAGATCTTCTCTAAAAATCTAGTCCATCTATATGATTCATGGTTTCATTTATCAAGTCCCTTTCAATTAATATTCCCATAGTATAGACTTTAGGAAATGTATCTAAACCAAGGTATTGTAAATGGCACTTGTATGGTGGAGACATGTTGTCCATGAACTTTGGGACAAGTTCATGATCTGGAGGTCTTTGTGTAAGAAGAGCAACCTTTGATCGCTACCCAGAAAAGAAGTCAATAAACACTACAGCGAAAATAAACTTTAGCGGTGTTTATATAGTGACATTTATTACAAATGCCACCTAAGCCCGTGAGTAGCAATCCAAATGAATAACTTTGGACGACATTTGTATATAAAATGTCGTTAGAGCCCAAATTTCAGTTCACGGGCTTGTTGTACTTGTGGCACTTGAAACAAATTATCCGCAGTTTCTATTGCACTCTCGGAGTACCATGCTCACGCTACTCCGGGATTAAAAACAACAACGTTATTTTTTTTTTAAAAAAAAGGCAGATATGCATAAACAGGGAATAGGAGAGAGAAAGTGCGATTAAAATTAGGGATTATAAAACCCTAAATTAGTAAATTGAGTTGGGGAAAGGGAAAAAAAAAGAGAGAGAAACTTAAAAAGCATATTTGATTGTCATTAATGATGGCGGATTGAAGAAGGAGATAAGTGCGAAGAAGACAATCAAACAAAAGCAACAGAATAAAACTAAATGTACAGAATAACGTTAAATTATTGAAAGAATAACATAAGGTTATATACAAAGTAACACAATATAACAATATAAATAACATGATTTAGTAACATAATTATATTTTTATCAAAATAACATATGGTGTCTGTAAAATAACACATTGTTTTAAACAAATAACACTAGAACATAATTGAATAATAGAAGCCTAAGAAGCAAAATAACATTAGGTTTTAAGTAAAATAATTTCATTTAATTTACAAAATAACATTCACCTCCACTACTTTCAAAGACTAAAATAACATAGATTAAACACAAAATAACATAAGATCTAAAGAACAGTAACATCATCTTGAGATAATAGTAGCCTAAAATGAAAATATAGAAGCGAAATTTGTTTATCTCCTTTTTCATCTTCATCTACTACATCTTATCTCCATGTATTAATTGAATATTAAATTTTAAAAAATACAAAAATTATCACAAATTCAACACTAATTAGAAAAATAATTTACAATTATTCAAAAAACTTACTTCATGTAATAATTTATGTTAGTTTTGGACTTGCTTGAGTAGAAACTTTGTCTGTAATGGATGCAATTGAAGATTTTTTAATCCATTTTAAATGAAGAAACTGTAATTTCAAACGGAGAGGGAAAAAGAAAAGTGAGTGGAGAGAGAAATAAAATGATTTGATTTTTGGTCCATCTTTCTTATATATAATTTAAGTTATTTCATTTTCTTTATTTATTATTTCGTAGAATAAAATTTCACATGCGCTTCTTTTAGTTGGGTTTTTAGCCCATTAATTTAGATTGGCCTGGAATTTGATTTAGATTGGCCTGGAGTACAATAGTTACTCCAAGTGTACCGTATACTAATTGCAAATTTTCACGCTCCTAAAGCAAAAGCCCCAATATTTTATTCTCTCTCTCTCTCTCTCTCTCTCTCCCACTGTTTGCTGGTTCAGGTGCTCTCTTCTCCTTCCATGGTGTTCATCTTCTTCTTCCTTTCCTCTATCATCCTTTTCCTTTTTTTCTTTGATTTTTACATTTTCACTTACCATCCTTCTTTAAAGTTGGATCTTCTCTACTTCTAATTTTGTAATTCATTTTCTAGGGTTTGGGTACTTGCGGTCTGCTATTGGAATTCTGGAGGTAAGCTTATGAATTACTTTTTTTCTCCTTCTTCTGTTGTTTTTCATACCCAATTTCATTTTTTTCAAACCCCTTCATGTGAAATTCGTGAAAATCCCTTCTAGTAACATACTTACTAAGTTAAATAAAGGCTCCATAAAAATCAGTATATTTGATTCAATAACTTACTAAGTAGCAGTTCATTATAATTCTTATATCATTCTTTGAATAATCATAGGAAATTTTAGTTGTAGAATGAACAATTTGACATAGATTAAACATTAATTTAGATTATTTAAATTTCCCAAAACACCTGATGTATTCGTGAAAGTTTTGTGGGTATGTTTGACAAAAATTGTGGGTAGGTGGAGGAAACTACTTATAAGTTTCAGAAGAAGCTATTCAATTGGTAGATTAAGAGTGTTACTTGCAGCAAGATTCTCAAGGTATATTCACATCCTTTATTATTTCAATATTGAGACATTCTATGATTTGCTGTTATTTGAGATATGCTACTAATTAATAGTTGATAGATTTATTTTGCATTGTGTTTATAAATTAGCATTTAACATTATGTAGGAAATTAGGAATAAAATGAATTCATTTACTCAGTGTAAATGATAAAAAGCAGGTTATATGAGTGCTAGCTTTATTTTTCCTCGGCGATTGCAAATATTTGAGCGGGTATGAATTCCATTAATTTATGAAAATTTTGTAGTTTGTCTAATCCTTTTTCGTGTATGTGATGTTGGCTTTCCTGTGTGTGTGAACCCCATATTTTTGAACTTTCGTCTTGGTTGTGACCCTTTAGTTATTGGACTTTGATAGGCGGTCGCACACCTAGCAAAAATAACCTAACTAACCACTACTATGTAGACAGGCAAGTAAGGGTCGAATCCCAAGAAACTAAAGTTCAACTAATTAATTAGACTCAAATTCTTACTTGGCAATAATCAACAATGATCGAATAACTAAAGAACTAATGTATGGAAAATCGAAAATAAACTAAGGAATATGATAATCAAATAATTAAAACATCCAAGATCTAGTATCACCACAATTACGCTTGATGCAATTATATTTCTACCCCTGACATACGATTCCAATTGAAAGGGAAAAAGTAAACCCTAATTAATACCAAGGACCTTTCTCGAGTATCAATGACTTCCCTAACATACAATCAAGCCTATTCTCATGGTATCATGCACATTAGAGACATTAAACACATTACTCTAACTTCCTAATTATCAACCCAACTATTCTCATGTTGAAAATCAAACCCTAAATTAATCTACTCAAATCCGTTTAAACCCAACTCTCGCTGTGTTAGAAACAATGGTAGTTAGATTGTGCTAGGTGTGCAAACCGCCTATCAAATTTTGGCGCCGTTGCCGGGGACTAACTGATAACTTGCTATTTTATGCGGTTTTAGGGCGTATTTGAACCTAGTTTACCTGAACAAATTTGTGTTTTGGTTCACTTTTACCCTATTATTATGCAATTTTTGTGTATCCTATGCTTCACGGGTTGTTAGTGTTTTTGTTGAGATTTTAGGTCCAAAGACGACCAAATGAAGCCCATGGTTACCAAACCGAGGTTAGAAGCAAGGAAATGATGGAAAGAATCCAAGTACAAGAGCATCGTAGAAGAAAAAACACGAAGAAAAGGGCCCAGAAGACCCTGCACGACCGTGCAAGATGTTGCACGTCCGTGCAGGAGTGCAGACCTGAACCCATCTTTCTGCCAAGGCCAGCACGGACGTGCCAAATATTGCACGTCCGTGCAGATGATGCAACACGGACGTGCTTCCGTGATTATGAGGCAGCACGGACGTGCCAAATATTGCACGTCCGTGCAGATGATGCAGCACGGACGTGCCAAAGGTGCACGCCCGTGCTGCAGCAGGTCGTCTTAAACTGAGTTTCTGCCTTGGTCTGCACGGACGTGCCAACTTCAGCACGTCCGTGCAGACCTACAGTTTACCCGTTTCTTGTTTTCTCCGTCCTCTTATTTTAGGGGGTAGTATAAATAGCCCCTTTGGACCATTTTAGAGGGGTTCCCAATTTTTTCAGATTTTCATACTCCTCTTAGTTTGAAACACAAAAATCCTCAAATTAGCATAGATTTTAGTTCTTGTTTTGAAGGTTCTCAATCCAATCATTGTAGAAGACAAGTTCCACCATTGTTAGTCAATTATTGAAGCTTCTAGTAATTTTTCTTACTCTTTCTTTCTCTCTTCTATCTTTAATTCTTGCTTTTTATTAATTGTTTGGTTGTTCTTTGCATGTTTAATTCTTAGATTCTACTTAATTCTTAGTTTTAATTTGTTCATGAATTCCTTGAAATCTTTAATTGCTTTAACTTCCATGGATTGTGAGTAGTCTAATTTCTAGGGTTTGGGTGAACCCTCAATGTAATCACCAACACTTGTTGCATGTACTAATTTGTTAATTGTGGGGTGTTAATTAGTTGAGTTTAAGAGGTTTCATTGTTAATTCTTGTAATTGGCCATTGCTTGAATTATTTATCTAGCTTCCTCAACGAAGGATCGAGAGATGAACTTGAGGAAGCTCCCTTATGCTTGATTGACTTGATTTGCCATGAGAATAGGAATTTCTAGTCAAGGGAATTACCATGTTATCGTGAGGATGTTTTAACACTTGTTTCTTGCCCATAATCACGAGAGTAGGTTATGGTTTTGATGTCAAGTAATCCCTCTAGCTTGAGAGAGTAGTTGGGTGCATTTGATAACTTCCCCTAATTTATCCCCTAAATCACCATTTCTATGCATGCTACTTGTGGTCCGTGATGAAGTTGAGTGGTGTAACCCATGCCCTAGGCCTTCTTAATATTGTTAATCACCTCTTAGAATTAGTTGATTTGAATTAGAATAGTGTGACGTAATACCAACTTAAAACCCCCGACTTAATCTAGCTTGTTTAAACAATAACATTTGGTGGTTGATTCAACGCCTCTCATGGGTTCGACCCTTTCTTGCCCTTGCTACTAGTTTAGTAGGATCGAGTTAGGTCTTATTTCTTGATAGGTTGACGACGTCCTATCAAGTTTTGGCGCCGTTGCCGGGGAGGCAAAGTCACATTGAATAAGATATTGTTGAATGAGTCTAGATTTGTGTATATGTATATAATCTTCTTATTTTGTTTTTGTTTAAGCGTGTTTACTTTGTGATAGTCATTGCTAACGTTTTCCTTAGCTTTGTTTGACTGTGCATGACACGGAGGAGTAAGCAATCACCGCTTATCCCCGTAGATCCGGAGTTAAATAGAACTTTGAGGAACGTAAGAAGGCTCCTACAAGGCACGCCGGATTTTTCTCTAGCTTATACGGATTCCGAGTCGGAGGATAATCTTGACAACGAGCAAGAGATGGCCAACCCACCGCCTCCTCCACTTCTACAAGACTATGACCACCCCGATGCATTCCAACTTCGGAGTGGCATACTTCTTCCCACCACCAATGCAAACAACTATGAGTTCTCTCCTCAACTCATAAGGATGATCCAAAGTGAACAGTTCGGGGGGAGTGCAAATGAGTGCCCTCTAGCTCATTTAGACAACTTCCTTGAGTTGTGCACTACCATCAAGCAAAACAACCTCACGGAGGAATTCATTTGGATGCATATGTTTCGGTTCTCTCTTAGGGACAAGGCTAAGTGTTGGTTGAGGTCCGTGAAAGAAGGATCCTTAACAACATGGGAAGAGGTTACCAAAGCATTTCTTGGGAAGTTTTGTCCGCCCGAAAAGACCGCGGAATTGAGAAGGAAGATTACAAGCTTCACTCAAGAGGATGATGAAACCTTAGGTGAAGCATGGGAAAGATTCAAGGATCTAAAGAGGAAGTGTCCACACCATGGGTTGCCTTTATGGATGATTATTCAAAGCTTCTACGACGGTCTCACTCCTACCTCAAGGGCCAATCTTGACAACGGAGCCGGTGGTAGTCTTAAAAAGCTACCGGTGGAAGAAGCCGAGAATATGATTGAAGAAGTTGCAAGGCATTACGCCTATAGATATGATAGAAGAGAAAGTCAACCGAAGAAGAAAGGTATGCATGAGTTGAGTGCAATAGATCTCATTGCCTCAAAGTTTGATATGCTAGCTCACAAGCTAGACCAAGCAACCTCCTCAAGCGGTACCTCCTCTTCACAACCACAACCACAAGTCATGTCTTGTGAGACTTGTGGGGGTAATGATCACATGGCTTCATATTGCAATGCTACTAATGAGCAAGTTGCGGCCGTGAACCAAAGAAATGAGCAACCTTTCAATCAAGGTTGGAGGCAACAAAACCAAGGGTGGAGACAACCCAATCAAAACCAACAATCCAACTACAACAACCCTCCTCAAAACATCTACAACCAAAATCAACAAAATCACCAAGCCCCATACCGCCATCCAAACCAACAAAGACAACAATTTAACCAACAACCTCCTCCACCCCAAAAGACTTCCCTTGAGGCCGCTCTTGAGTCTTTCATAAATCAACAAGGGAAGAGCAATGCAGAAATGAGCTCCAACATCCAACAACTTCAAGCGCACAACAAAATAATTGAGAATCAACTAGCTCAAATTGCACAACAAGTTGGGAGTTCTACCTCCAATGCTAGTGGTCAATTTCCAAGCTCAACGGTTGTGAACCCGAAGGAGCATGTCAAGGCTATCACATTGAGGTCCGGGAGAGGGTATGAAGGTCCGGTAATGAGTGAAGATGTGCCACAAAAGAGAGATGAGGGTGTGGAGGTGAGAAGTGAGAATGATGTTGAAAATGAGGTGGTAGAAGTTGAGAGAAAAGAAAAAGAAAAGAGTGTTGAGGGAGACACAAAGAAAGGAGAGGGAGTTGAAGTTGAAGTGGAGAAACCCCCAATGAGAGTCTACAAGCCACCTATTCCTTTCCCTCATAGGTTGGTAGAGAAAAAATTGAATGAGAAGTTTTCAAAGTTCCTTGAGGTCATGAGAGGGCTCCAAGTGAACATTCCCTTTCTTCATGCTATGTCACAAATGCCTACATATGCGAAATTTTTAAAAGATCTCTTGTCCAACAGAAGTAGGCTTGAAGAGAGTGCAACCATCTCCCTTCCAATGGAGGTGAGCGCAATCATTCAAAACAAGCTTCCCCGAAAGCTTGGTGACCCGGGTAGCTATGCAATTCCGGTGAAGATTGGAGATATGGAAGCCATGGATGCTCTTTGTGATCTTGGGGCAAGTGTAAGCTTGATGCCCTTCTCAATTGCGAAAAATTTAAAAGTTGGTGAGATGAAGCCAACAAGAATCTCAATACAATTAGCCGATCGTTTTGTTAGATTACCAATGAGAATACTTGAAGATGTACCGGTACAAGTGGGAAGAGTGTTTGTACCTTGTGACTTTGTGGTGATGGAAATGGAGGAGGACAACAAGGTTCCTCTCATTTTGGGAAGGCCGTTCTTGAACACGGCGGGAGTGGTAATTGATATGAAACAAGGCAAGCTAACATTGAATGTGGGAGATGAGAAAATTTCTTTCTCATTCTCGCAAGCCATGAGGAAGCCTATGTATGAGGATATCAATAGAATCGATACTCTTGACCGAGAAGTGGAGGAATTGAAGATGATGAACAATAGCAAAGATACTCTACAAGCGATCCTCACGGAAAGTTTGTACAATGATGATGATGAAGCTAAGGGGTACAAGTTGTTGCTAGACCAACCCCTACATGACAAGGCAAGGGAGTTTGAAGCACTTAAGGTGGAGGTAAAAGAGGAGAGGTCTACGCCTCCTCCTAAGGTTGAACTTAAACCCCTTCCCCCTTCACTTAAATACGTTTTTCTTGATGATAATGAGACTTATCCCGTTATTGTCAATACCAACCTTGATGACACTTCCCTTGAGAAACTCCTAGTTGTGTTGAGGGAGTATAGGAGTGTCATTGGGTATGCCATTGATGACATTAAGGGGATAAGTCCTACGATATGCATGCACAAGATTTTGCTTGATAATGATCATGACTCCTCAATTGAGCACCAAAGAAGGCTCAACCCCAACATGAAAGAAGTTGTTAAAAAAGAGGTTTTGAAACTTCTTGAAGCGGGCATAATCTACCCTATCTCCGATAGCAAGTGGGTTAGCCCGGTTCAAGTTGTTCCAAAAAAAGAGGGCATGACCATTATCAAGAACGATAAGGGTGAGACCATTTCTACAAGGTCGGTCACCGGGTGGAGAATGTGCATAGACTATCGAAAATTGAACAAATCCACTCGGAAGGACCACTTCCCTCTCCCCTTTATCGATCAAATCTTGGAAAGGTTGGCATCACATAGTCACTATTGCTTCTTGGATGGGTATTCGGGATTCCTCCAAATCCCTATCCTACCCGAGGATCAAGAGAAGACTACATTCACATGCCCTTTTGGCACCTTTGCTTATCGAAGGATGCCATTTGGATTATGTAATGCACCTTCTACATTTCAAAGGTGTATGATGTCTATCTTTTCCGACATGCTTGAATCATCAATCGAGGTATTTATGGATGACTTTTCTGTTTGCGGTTCATCTTTTGACACTTGCCTAAGTAATTTGATTAAAGTGTTAAAAAGATGTCAAGAGGTGAACCTTGTGCTTAATTGGGAAAAATGTCATTTCATGGTTGAAGAGGGTATTGTGTTGGGACATGTTGTTTCTAGTAGGGGCATTGAGGTTGATCGTGCCAAAATTGAGGTTATTGAGCGCCTCCCTCCCCCCACTAATGTGAAGGGTATAAGGAGTTTTCTTGGACACGCGGGTTTTTACCGCCGGTTCATTAAAGATTTTTCCAAAATCGCTAAGCCGCTCACTCAATTGTTGGTAAAGGATGCCCCTTTTGTGTTTTCTAATGATTGTTTGCTAGCCTTTGATAGGTTGAAGGAAGCTTTGATCACGGCTCCCATCATTCAACCACCGAATTGGGAGCTCCCTTTTGAACTCATGTGTGATGCTTCGGACTATGCCGTTGGATCTGTGCTTGGGCAAAGGAAGGATAAAAAGCTCCATGCCATCTATTACACTAGCAAAACTCTTGATGAAGCACAAAGAAACTACACAACGACTGAAAAAGAGCTCCTAGCCATCGTCCATGCTATCGAAAAGTTTAGGTCTTACTTGGTGGGCACCAAAGTTATAGTCTTCACCGACCATGCGGCTTTGAAGTACTTGCTGTCCAAGAAGGACGCTAAACCAAGGTTGATTAGGTGGGTCTTGCTCTTACAAGACTACGATATAGAAATTCGGGACAAGAAGGGTGCCGAGAATGTAGTAACCGATCATCTCTCACGGCTACCGATCGTAGAAGGTGAAATTGAAGCTTTGCCAATTGATGATTCATTCCCGGATGATCAATTATTCGCAATCATTCAAGCCCCGGCCCCATGGTTTGCGGATATTGCAAATTACTTGGCTTGCTCCATCCTTCCTCCCGACCTCACCTATCAACAAAAGCGGAAGTTCCTCCATGATGTCCGCCAATACTTTTGGGATGACCCCTTGCTCTTCAAACAAGGTGTTGATGGTCTTTTTAGAAGGTGTGTCCCCGACGATGAAATTCATGAAGTTATCACAATGTGTCACTCCTCACCTTGTGGAGGACATATGAGTGCTAACAAGACATTGGCGAGAATATTGCAATGCGGTTTCTATTGGCCCTCTATGTTCAAGGACGTATGGGGAGTTGTTAAAGCTTGTGACCGGTGTCAAAGGACCGGTAATTTGTCAAGAAAGAATGAAATGCCTTTGAATAACATTTTAGAGCTGGAAATTTTTGATGTGTGGGGAATAGATTTTATGGGACCTTTCCCATCCTCTTTTGGGAACAAATACATTTTGGTGGCCGTCGACTATGTATCAAAGTGGGTTGAAGCGGTTGCATCTCCTACAAATGATGCTAAGGTAGTGGTCAAGTTGTTCAAGAAAGTCATTTTCCCTAGGTTTGGTGTGCCACGTGCCGTAATAAGTGATGGAGGATCGCACTTTGCAAAGCGATCTTTCAAGGCTCTCCTTGAAAAATACGGAGTGAGGCACAAGGTGTCATTGGCTTACCACCCTCAAACAAGTGGTCAAGCTGAAATTTCAAATAGGGAGATTAAGTTGATACTAGAGAAGACGGTGAATAGGTCAAGGAAGGATTGGTCATCAAGGTTGGATGATGCTCTATGGGCCTACCGCACCGCCTTCAAGACTCCTATTGGCACCACCCCTTACAAGCTCGTTTATGGGAAATCATGCCATCTACCGGTGGAACTGGAACATCGTGCGCACTGGGCTATCAAAACCTTGAATTTTGATATCCAATCCGCCGGAGAAAAGAGGATGCTTGACCTCCATGCCTTGGAAGAGTTGAGGTTAGATGCATATGAGAGTGCAAAGATCTACAAGGAGAAGACCAAAGCATGGCACGACAAGCACATCAACAAGAGAGAGTTCAAGGAGGGTGACAAGGTCTTGCTATTTAACTCCCGGTTGAAGTTGTTTCCGGGAAAGCTAAAATCAAGATGGAGTGGCCCTTTCACCATTACAAAGGTATTCCCATATGGCGCCATTGAGATTTCCAACGACAAAGGTGAACCATTCAAAGTTAATGGCCAAAGGTTGAAAGCATACTTCGATGGTTTCGTGCAAGAAGAAACAATGGTAGTTCATTTAGATGAATTTGATATCCCTCGTGATTGAAAACGTAATATGGTCAAGCTAGTGACAATAAAGAAGCGCTTCCGGGAGGCAACCCGAGTATTTTAGTAATTTTTCTAAAAAAAAAAAAAAAAAAAGGGGAGAGTAAACGTGCCTGCCAATCAGCACGGACGTGCTGAAAATGGCACGTCCGTGTTTAGGAAGGCAGAAAGTTGAGAAGTATTCTGCCAAGTTAAGCACGTCCGTGCAAGATAAGCACGTCCGTGCCAAAAGCAGCACGTCCGTGTTTAGGAAGGCAGAAAGTTGAGAAGTATTCTGCCAAGTTAAGCAGTGTAAAGCAGCACGTCCGTGCCAAAAGCAGCACGTCCGTGCTGAAAATGGCACGTCCGTGTTTAGGAAGGCAGAAAGTTGAGAAGTATTCTGCCAAGTTAAGCACGTCCGTGCAAGATACAGCACGTCCGTGCCAAAAGCAGCACGTTCGTGCCGATAATGGCACGTCCGTGCTTTTACAGGCAGAAAGTTAAGCACGTTCTGACTTGAGCTGCACGTCCGTGCCAATGCTGCACGTCCGTGCATACCAAGTATTTAAGGCCGAAACTGCTCGAAAAAAAAAAGAGAAAAAAAGCCACAATTTTTTTGTTCTTCCTCTCAAACCCACGGTTCTCCTCCTTCTCTCTAACCCCTCTTACTCCTCCTCTCAACCCTCAAACACTCAAATTCTCACCCAAAATTCAACATTTCCCACCATAATCAACACTCCTTTTCAACAAAAACGCAAAATACTACTCCTTTCTCCAATCTTCAACCCAAAAATCACCCATTAACCGAAACCCTAAGAAGAAAAAAATCAATTTGGGGGTTTTCTTTTGGATTGAAATTTTAACAATTGGTTGAAGGAAAAGGTTCAAGCAAGGGAAAGGAAGGCTAGGAAGGTTCATTTGCGGGTTTTACACCCACGTTAAGCTCGGTACAATCGTTCCTTCCACTTACTATTTCCATACTTGGAACTTGTTGTTTTGTGCTTATTTTTGCTTGCAATCTTGGTTGAATTGATAGTTGTTGAGTATTTGTGCTTTTATGTAAAGCATTATGGGTTTAATTGAATATTGTGAGGATTAATTGTTTAGGTTTTGTGAGTTTTTGTGATTGTGTGGATTATTCTTTGTGGTGTCCTTTGGTGTGGCTAAGTCTTAGGTTGTTGACCTTAAAATTACTTGGTGAATTGGTTTAGTGTCTTGATCTCTTTGTGTGGCGGGTTTAGTCATTCTAAATAAAACAAAATAAAAACAACCATGCCAAGAAGAAACCAATCCCGAAACACCTCTTCCCTTAGATTTAGGAACCCATCGCCTCCTCCTCCCGTTGATCCACCGCAAGTGGACACAATGGGAATAGTTTTCGCTGACCAGGCCTTTTCGGCCAATTTCCTTAAAATCAGTAGGAGGCGGGTCAAGCCCACCAAATTCTATGATAGTGAGGTGGCGGACGCCTTAGGGGTAGGAGCTGACATCACAATGTTATTCGAGGGAGCCGACCTAGGTTCTTGGCTAGAGTTACATGCCTTAACCTATAGGAGACTGACCCTAGAATTCCTCTCCTCCCTTTGTGTGCACCGTGACACCACAAGATCCCCCCATTACATGACCTTCCAGCTCATGAATGCCCAACATAGAATGTCCGTAGCGAGAGTTAACCAAGCTTTCGGGTGGCCTGTTTCTGGAACTATGGGGCCTAAGGATAGGCAACCCCGTAACTATATGGCGGGTGAATTTTGGAGAAGAATCACAGGGCTGTTTGGGTATAAACCTAGAACTGATAAGGCCACAGCCATTATTCACCCTGCCTTTAGGATCGCCCAGCGTACCATAGCGAACACAGTTTTTGCTAGGGGAGACAGTTCAGGGGTCGTGTCTACTCGAGAGGTTTACTTTCTATGGCATCTGAGTGAGGGTAGTACGAGTTTAAATGTGGGGTCTTGGTTTATGGACCACCTAGAAGATGTTGCCACAGGATCAGGCAACATCACCATAGGTGGTATGATTACTATAATTGCTGCTGCTCTTAACCTTGATTTTGCAGAAGAGCAGGTTGTTCCAGGTCCAACACAGTTGGATATGCAGTCGCTGAGAGCCATAAAATGGCTCACGGATGTAGAGGGGAACCACCCCTATTTGTGGTTGGTGAGTAGGCGCCCCTATGCCTACTTACCCGACCCCGAGGCCACCGCCATCTACAACCAGGCGAACTGGATCTTTGAGAGGGACTTCCCTTGGGCTCCCGGTCAAGAGGGAGAGGAACAAGGGCAAGAGCAGCAAGAGCAACAACAACATCATCAACAACAACAATTTCAGCAACAACCAGAATTTCACCAGCAGTACGAGTTCCAACAAGGGTACCAAGAGGGGTACCAAGGTCAGGGCATGGGTGAAGGCAACCCATTCCTCACCTTCGAGCAGCAGATGGCTAATATGAATGCGAACTTCGCCCGCATGACTTCCGAGTTTGAGACCATGAGGAAGTCAAATGAAGACTTGAGGACTTTTTTCGACGGAATGAGGTCAAGCTTTGAGGGTCTTCGAACGGAATTGGGCGACTTCCGCAATGTATATAAGCATCTCTACCCCGGGGGTTCGAGCTCCCAAGGGGGCCCGAACCAATGAGTTAGTATCTCCTTCCCCTTCTCTTTGTGCTTATATTGTTTCAACATTGGGGACAATGTTTATGATAGCTTGGGGGGGAGTATTTTCTCATTTACCATTGGTTCATGCTGTGTTCTCGTACGTATATGTTGATTTGCATGCCCCTATTCCCATTTCCCTAACATCCAAACCCTTTGAATCCAAATTGCTTCCTTTGAAATCCAAATCCCTTACATTGTGAATACTTCTCCTATCCCTTATTTAGATGTATAGTTATTTTATGCCTAGTTTAGCCTGGTTTCTAAAAAAAAAAAAGAAAAAAGAGAGAAAAAAATGAAAAAAAAATGATGAAAAAGTGCCCAAGGATGAAACTCATATGACGATTCGTGTGTGATTTACTTGCTTCGCTTTTGAATGACAAGTTACTCTTAGAAAAGTGTATGCAAGGGTTGGAGTCATATAGGAGTTTATTAAACTTGATTGCCTTGGTTTGAACATGAAATGAAAGTCGATGAATGTTCATTTGCGCATTAAGTTCATGAAATTGTCTAAGCACACTTGAAGTAGGTTATGTTTAGTTGATTTGCGGTCCCTTGTGCCCTTGGTGTGCCTTCCACTCTTCCCAAAATAAAGCTTTGCTTGAGATTTATTAGGTTTATGTTTATTAAATAAATTGGTAAAATAAACCACAATTTCTAAAAAAAAAAAAAAAAAAAAAAAAATGCCGCTCAACAGTCAAAAAAGGCGGAGCAAATAAATAAAGTCTCAAATTCAAGGGCTTTATCTTATGAAAAAAAAATTTTACATTTCCCTTTTGAGGTCAATTTGTGGATGCCTCCCACACCCTTTATCTTTAGTTTCCTCTTGTAAAAATCTCATAGTAGAGTGTAGTGGAGGGAGTTTGTTTGTGCATCTTGGGAGGTGGACTTGTATTTCACTATTTTATAACCGAAAATAAAAATGTGCTATGACTTAGGAATGAGCAAATGTGCTTTAATGAACTAGTAAAAAGCCTAAGGAAGTGTTCCATTGCAATCTTGTTCAGCATCCTTCTTGGTCTCTAACTCATGTGTACATTATTATGATGTTGATTTTTGAATGTTGTTAACTTGTCTTGCTTTTGAATCACATCCCGATGAGTTGACTTGGGCTATAAAAAAAAAAAAAAAAAAAAAAAAATCGTGTGTTGTGTTTGTGGGAGTTGTGGGTGATTCTCTTTGGAAACCCTCACGAGAGATGGACTCGTCCTACTAGGCGACTTGTAGGTTTAAACGGCTTCTCACTTTTGCTAAAAGTGATAGTTCGGTTTATTGTGTATGCCTACCCTTTCTTGGTTTAACTTTTGCTTCAACCTTCTATAACAAGTTAGTTCCCTCTATTTGTTTTGTCATGACTAGTTTGCTCGAGGACGAGCAAAAGCTTAGCTTGGGGGGATTTGATAACTTGCTATTTTATGCGGTTTTAGGGCGTATTTGAACCTAGTTTACCTGAACAAATTTGTGTTTTGGTTCACTTTTACCCTATTATTATGCAATTTTTGTGTATCCTATGCTTCACGGGTTGTTAGTGTTTTTGTTGAGATTTTAGGTCCAAAGACGACCAAATGAAGCCCATGGTTACCAAACCGAGGTTAGAAGCAAGGAAATGATGGAAAGAATCCAAGTACAAGAGCATCGTAGAAGAAAAACACGAAGAAAAGGGCCCAGAAGACCCTGCACGACCGTGCAAGATGTTGCACGTCCGTGCAGGAGTGCAGACCTGAACCCATCTTTCTGCCAAGGCCAGCACGGACGTGCCAAATATTGCACGTCCGTGCAGATGATGCAACACGGACGTGCTTCCGTGATAATGAGGCAGCACGGACGTGCCAAATATTGCACGTCCGTGCAGATGATGCAGCACGGACGTGCCAAAGGTGCACGCCCGTGCTGCAGCAGGTCGTCTTAAACTGAGTTTCTGCCTTGGTCTGCACGGACGTGCCAACTTCAGCACGTCCGTGCAGACCTACAGTTTACCCGTTTCTTGTTTTCTCCGTCCTCTTATTTTAGGGGGTAGTATAAATAGCCCCTTTGGACCATTTTAGAGGGGTTCCCAATTTTTTCAGATTTTCATACTCCTCTTAGTTTGAAACACAAAAATCCTCAAATTAGCATAGATTTTAGTTCTTGTTTTGAAGGTTCTCAATCCAATCATTGTAGAAGACAAGTTCCACCATTGTTAGTCAATTATTGAAGCTTCTAGTAATTTTTCTTACTCTTTCTTTCTCTCTTCTATCTTTAATTCTTGCTTTTTATTAATTGTTTGGTTGTTCTTTGCATGTTTAATTCTTAGATTCTACTTAATTCTTAGTTTTAATTTGTTCATGAATTCCTTGAAATCTTTAATTGCTTTAACTTCCATGGATTGTGAGTAGTCTAATTTCTAGGGTTTGGGTGAACCCTCAATGTAATCACCAACACTTGTTGCATGTACTAATTTGTTAATTGTGGGGTGTTAATTAGTTGAGTTTAAGAGGTTTCATTGTTAATTCTTGTAATTGGCCATTGCTTGAATTATTTATCTAGCTTCCTCAACGAAGGATCGAGAGATGAACTTGAGGAAGCTCCCTTATGCTTGATTGACTTGATTTGCCATGAGAATAGGAATTTCTAGTCAAGGGAATTACCATGTTATCGTGAGGATGTTTTAACACTTGTTTCTTGCCCATAATCACGAGAGTAGGTTATGGTTTTGATGTCAAGTAATCCCTCTAGCTTGAGAGAGTAGTTGGGTGCATTTGATAACTTCCCCTAATTTATCCCCTAAATCACCATTTCTATGCATGCTACTTGTGGTCCGTGATGAAGTTGAGTGGTGTAACCCATGCCCTAGGCCTTCTTAATATTGTTAATCACCTCTTAGAATTAGTTGATTTGAATTAGAATAGTGTGACGTAATACCAACTTAAAACCCCCGACTTAATCTAGCTTGTTTAAACAATAACATTTGGTGGTTGATTCAACGCCTCTCATGGGTTCGACCCTTTCTTACCCTTGCTACTAGTTTAGTAGGATCGAGTTAGGTCTTATTTCTTGATAGGTTGACGACGTCCTATCACTAACGGTTTCATTTGATTATTTGTGATTCGTTTTTGCTAGGTTTATTTCGTTGCTTCGGCTATTTTCTCTTGTGCTTTTGATACTTTTCTCTAGTCTTCTTGTGCATGCCCACATGACGCTTAGGTTTAGAAGATCTTGAACCATTTGACTGTGAGATCGAGGCAATTATAAGAAGGAGAACAAGAAATCGACGTAGGAGAAACATGGTAGAAGAAGGAACGAAATCCCTTTTGGAGTACGGTATTCCTGATACGACTACCGGACTTCTTTCCAGCATCGTAAGACCACCTGTAACAGTTAACACTTCGAGCTCAAGCCGCAATTCATTCAATTCATCTCCTATGATTCATTCGCAGGATTACCACATGATTGCCCGGTAAGTCATACTGATAGTTTTTTGGAGAAATGTGATATTATGAAAATGAATAGTGTTACAGATGACGCGATCAGACTACGCCTTTTCCCTTTCTCGTTACGGGATAGGGCAAAGGAGTGGTTGAGAGATGATGGCACTGGCTCGTTCGATACTTGGGACAAGCTTGCGAAGGCCTTCTTAGTGAAGTTTTTAGGACAGGAGAAGACTGCTAGGTTGAGGAACGAGCTATCAACCTTTCGACAGTCAGATCTCTCTATGAGGCTTGGAGAAGGTTTAAGAGGTTGCAGAGACAATGCCCTCATCATAGCATTGGATATTAATGCAGACATTTTATAATGGAATGACTCATGAGTTCCGGATCTATATTGATGCTACGTCAGGAGGCTCTCTCTTGACAAAGAACCCCACTGAGGCAAGGGAGCTCATAGAGAAGATGGCGGCCAATGATAATTATCATCCAGGAGGCCGACATACTGTGAAAAAAGGAGGTAAACTTGATGTTGATGCCTTGACTATGCTAACCAGTTCTGTGCAGGCACTAACAAGCAGGTTTGATAAGTTCCAAGTTGGAGCCCTACTCCAACACCTATAATGAAGGATGGAAAAACCCCAACTTCTCATACAAGAACACCCTAGCACAGCAAAATCCACCACCACCACCACCTCAACCCAACAACTACAACCAACCACCACCTGGCTTCCAACAAAGACCACCAATGAACCAACAACCAGTGCAACCACAACCCCAAAAATCCAGCCTTTAGGTAATGATGGAGAGCTTTATAACCACAACAAATAGTGCCATCCAACACCAAAGTAGCTCCATCCAACAGTTGCAAGCCCAGAGTAAACTCATGGAAAACCAAATAAGCCAACTTGCCAATCAAGTTAGCCAATCTTTAAAGACTCCAGGGACATTTTCGGGCCAGAAAGAACAACCTCAAAAAGGCCACATTTAATGTTGTTACTTTGAGGAGTGGAAAGCAATTGGAAGATCCTCCTACCAAGGAGCCATCATAGGAGGTCGTTGAAGAAGTAGGTGCAAGTGAGAAAGAAATTGACAATGCTAAGGTCGAGGATGAATCAAAGGAAGCAACTCCAAAGCCACTTGCCCCGTATGTGCCTAAAGTTCCTTTTCCTCAAAGGTTAGCCCAAGCTAAACTTGAGAAAAAGTTCAGTAAGTTTCTTGATATTCTTAAAAAGCTTCATATACATATTCCATTTTTAGATGTCATATCTGAGATGCCTTCTTATGCAAAATTTTTAAAGGATATGCTATCTAACAAGAAAAAGTTAGAAGAGAATACTACAGTTGCTTTGAATGCAAAATGCAGTGCTATTTTGCAGAAAACTCTCCCTAAGAAATTAGGAGATCCAGATATCTATTCGATTCCAGTGAAGCTTGGGGATATCAAAATTAACAGGGTATTGTGCGATCTTGGTGCAAGTGTGAGCCTCATGCCACTGTCCATATGCAAGAAGCTGCAAATGGGTGAACTCAAACCCACACGTATATCTCTGCAACTTGCAGACAGGTCAGTGAAGTTTCCTTTGGGTGTACTTGAGGATGTACCTCTTCGAGTAGGTAAGTTTTTCATACCCTGTGATTTTGTTGTAATGGAAATGGAAGAAGATGTGAATGTTCCAATTATACTTGATAGACCTTTCTTAGCTACTGCAGGTGCAATTATTGACATGAAGAAAGGTAAAATTACTTTTGAAGTAGGTGATGAGAAATTAGAATACTCACTTTTGAATGTCATGGGTGCTCCCTCTATGGAAGACACTGTTTGTCAGGTTGATGTGCTTGATGAGTTGGAAGGTGAGCAACTTCCCTTGAATCAAAAGGATGATGCCCTTGAACAAGTGCTAATATGGAAGGAAGATGATGATGGAGATTGGGAATCAAGAGAGTATGTCAGGATGCTTGAAGAAGCAAAGGCCAACCCGAACATGAATCCAATCAGAGAGACACTGAGTGTAATGAATATTGGGGAGAGTACTAAGCCTCCCGAGGTAGAGTTGAAACCCCTCCCCTCTAACTTAGAGTATGCATATCTTGGTCCAAACAATTCATATCCTGTTATTGTTAATGCTGCACTCAAGGACACAGAATTGGAGCAACTGCTCAATGTTCTGAAAACATATAAAAGTGTTATTGGGTACACCATTGATGATATCAAGGGTATTAATCCTTCATTCTGCATGCATAAGATCATTCTTGAAAACGATCATGCCTCTTCTGTAGAACCTCAAAGAAGACAATCCAAATATGATGGAGGTAGTGAAAAAAGAGGTTCTGAAATTGCTTGCTGCAGGAGTAATCAACCCTATCTCTAATAGTAAGTGGGTTAGCCCTGTACAAGTAGTACCAAAGAAGGTAGGTATGACCTTTGTCAAGAATGACAAGGGTGAGCCAGTCGCCACTAGGACTGTTACAGGGTGGCGAATGTGTATAGATTATAGAAAATTGAATAAGGCCACCCTGAATGATCATTTCCCCCTACCCTTTATTGATCAACTGCTTGAAAGGTTGGCAAAGTATTCCTTTTTCTGTTACTTGGATGGATATTCTGGTTTCTTTCAAATTCCCATCCGTCCCTATGACCAGGAAAAGACTACTTTCACATGTCCATATGACACCTTTGCATATCGCAGGATGCCATTTGGACTATGTAATGCCCCTGCCACTTTTCAAAGATGTATGATGGCAATTTTCTCAGGACTCATAGAAAACTCTATGGAAGTATTTATGGAGGATTTCTTTGTCTATGGAACAACCTTTGATGTATGCCTTGAAAAACTGAAAAAGGTACTCCAAAGATGTAAAGAAGTCAATCTGATTTTAAACTGGGAAAAATGCCATTTTATGTTGCAACAAGGAATTGTTTTAGGCCATGTTGTATCAAATAAGGGTATTAAAGTAGATAGAGCCAAAATAGAGGTCATAGAGCGCCTACCACCATCAAACTCTGTAAAAGGATTTCGAAGCTTCCTTGGTCATCCAGGTTTTTACCGGTGTTTCATTAAGGATTTTTCGAAAATTGCTCGACCTCTAACTGAGCTCTTAGCTAAGGATGTTCCTTTTGTTTTTTCTGATGCTTGTCTTGAGGCTTTTAACAGGTTGAAGGAAGCCTTGATCTCTGCTCCTGTCATGCAACCCCAGATTGGAGTCTGCCGTTCGAAATCATGTGTGATGCTAGTGATTACGCAGTAGGAGCCGTGTTGGGGCAAAGGAAGGAGAAGAAGCTTCATGCCATATACTATGCTAGCAAAACTTTGAGTTTTGCTCAAATGAATTATGCCACAACAGAAAAATAGATGCTAGCTGTAATATATGCAATCGACAAGTTTCATTCTTATTTGGTTGGTTCCAAGGTCATTATTCATACAGATCATGCAGCATTAAGGTACTTGATGACCAAAACCCATGCCAAGCCTAGGTTGATTCGATGGATTCTTCAACTGCAGGATTATGACATCGAGATCAAGGATACCAAGGGAATGGAGAATGTTGTTGCATACCATCTTTCCCGTCTTCTCTCCTTGACCCTGAGGATGGAGATGATATTCCTTTTGATGATTCTCTTCCTACAGAACACTTACTAGTTTTATTGCAGACTGAATCACCATGGTTTGCTGACTTGGCTAATTTCCTATCTACAGGTACAATGCCTCATGGCTACTCTTATCAACAAAGGAAGAAATTCCTTTCTGAGGTAAAGAGATATTTCTGGGACACTCCGTTCCTGTACAAGCAATGCGCGGATACCATGATCCGACGATGTGTTCCAGAAATTGAGGTAAATAATATTATTTCACATTGCCATGACTTACCCTGTGGTGGACATGCAGGCCCCTCGAAGACAATTGCAAAGATCTTGCAATGCGGATTTTATTGACCTACGATGTTCAAGGATACATATGCCTATGTCAAGGCTTGCGATAGATGTCAACGAACAATTTCTAAGAAGAACGAGATGCCACTTAACAACATAATCGAGGTCGAGTTGTTTGATGTGTGGGGGATAGATTTCATGGGTCCGTTTCCCTCCTCCTATGGCAACCGTTATATCTTGCTAGCCGTTGATTATATCTCAAAGTGGGTGGAAGCAATTGGTACTCCAACCAATGATGCTCGTGTGGTAAGTAAGTTTTTCAAGAAAGTTATTTTCCCTCGTTTTGGTTTACCACGTGTGTTGATTAGTGACAAGGGAACACATTTTCTGGAGCATCGATTTGAAACAATGTTGAAGAAATATGGAGTGCAACATAGGCTTGGAATTGGCTATCACCCACAGACTAGTGGTCAAGTTGAAGTGTCAAATCAAGAGATCAAGTCCATTAGCACGAACGAGGAAGGACTAGTCTGTGAAGCTACATGACGCACTATGGGCGTACCGAACGGCCTTCAAAACACCAATCGGAACAACCCCATATAGACTTGTCTACGGAAAAGCATGCCATCTTCCCGTTGAGCTAGAACACTGAGCATTCTGGGCCATAAAAAGCTTGAATTTTGATGCTAAGGCGGCGGGAGAGAATAGACTGTTACAACTCAATGAATTAGATGAGCTTTGTCTTGAAGCCTATGAGAGTTCAAGGTTGTATAAGGAGAAAACAAAAAGGTGGCATGACAAAAATCTTGTGAGAAAAGAGTTCAAAGAGGGGGATCAAGTCCTTATTTTCAACTCTAGGTTGAGACTATTCCCATGTAAGCTTCAGTTTAAGTGGTCGGGGCCATTCAAGATCAAAAAGGTCTTCCCCTACGGCACTATTGAGTTGGAATTAAGGCATTCAAGATCACAAGAGGGGAACCCTTCAAGGTCAATAGACAGAGAGTGAAGCACTACCGAGTTGGTGATCCCATCGATGAGGGGGTGGACATCACACTCTCGTCCCCATCACCGAGCTCTTGAGAATCACTACGGTCGAGCTAAAGACCTTATAAACAAGCGCTAAATGGGAGGCAACCCATTCTCGAGTTTTCACTTTTCTTTTTCTATTTTTTATTGATTCATTCTTGATTTTAGGTGTAAATCTTTTGTGTTCTAATTTGTGTTTGTTTTTCTTCTCTTAAAATAGGTGAAAAGAGCCAAAAATACGAAGGAGGGTTTCACTTAAGAAGCACGGCCGTGCCTAGCACGGCCGTCTATGCCTCAAAGGAAGATTGGAGCTGCGCTAGGAAGCACGTCTGTGCCCCCCCCCAGAGGCACGTTCGTGCCTCAGAGGCAGAGAGTTGAGGTTTGCAACATCGAATTAAGGCACGTCCGTGCCTCAGTTTCAAAAAAAAAAAAAAGAAAAAAACTTCACCCTTTTTTTCATTCACCCTTTTTTCATTCATAGCTCGTTCCTCAACCTAGCAGTCTTCTCCTGTCCTAAAAACTTCACTAAGAAGGTCTTTGCAAGCTTGTCCCAAGTATCGAGCGAGCCAGCGCCTTCATCTCTCAACCATTCCTTTTCCCTATCCCGTAATGAGAAAGGGAAAAGGCGTAGTCTGATCGCGTCATCTGTAACACCATTCATTTTCATAGTATCACATTTCTCCAAAAAACTATCAATATGACTTACCGGGCAATCATGTTGTAGTCCTGCGAATGAATCGTTAGAGATGAATTGAATGAATTGCGGCTTGAGCTCGAAGTGCTGAGCTGTTACGGGTGGTCTTATGATGCTGGAAAGAAGTCCGGTAGTCGTATCAGGAATACCGTATTCCAAAAGGGATTTCGTTCCTTCTTCTACCATGTTTCTCCTACGTCGATTTCTTGTTCTCCTTCTTCTTATAGTTGCCTCGATCTCAGAGTCAAATGGTTCAAGATCTTCTAAACCTGAGCGTCGTGTGGGCATGCACAAAAAGACTAGAGAATAGTATCAAAAGCACAAGAGAAAATAGCCGAAGCAACGAAATAAACCTAGCACGGAGGAGGGTTTCACTGAAGAAGCACACCTATCAAAAATAACCTAACTAACCACTACTATGTAGACAGGCAAGTAAGGGTCGAATCCCAAGAGACTAACTAACCACAAAATTTGACCCTAGTTCTTCAGTGAAACCCTCCTCCGGTCGTTGCAGTATAGTGGTAAGGATTCCCGCCTGTCACGCGGGTGATCCGGGTTCGATCCCCGGCAACGGCGCCAAAATTTGATAGGCGGTCGCACACCTAGCAAAAACGAATCACAAATAATCAAATGAAATCGTTAGTCCCCGGCAACGACGCCAAAATTTGATAGGCGGTCGCACACCTAGCAAAAACCTAACTAACCACTACTATGTAGACAGGCAAGTAAGGGTCGAATCCCAAAAGACTAAGGTTCAACTAATTAATTAGACTCAAATTCTTACTAGGCAATAATCAACAATGATCGAATAACTAAAGAACTAACGTATGGAAAATCGAAAATAAACTAAGGAATATGATAATCAAATAATTAAAACATCCAAGATCTAGTATCACCACAATTACGCTTGATGCAATTATATTTCTACCCCTAACATACGATTCCAATTAAACGGGGAAAAGTAAACCCTAATCAATACCAATGACCTCTCTCAAGTATCAATGGCTTCCTTAACATACAATCAAGCCTATTCTCATGGTATCATGCACATTAGAGACATTAAATACATTACTCTAACTTCCCAATTATCAACCCAACTATTCTCATGTCGAAAATCAAACCCTAAATTAATCTACTCAAATCCGTTTAAACCCAACTCTCGCTGTGATAGAAACAATGGAATAATCACAATACTAAAATTACGTCTAACCTAGTATTGGCATAATCACAATCAATTTAACATAGCAATTGCAAAAGTCATTAGAGAATTTAAAGATTTAATTCATGCATCAATCATAATTGGGCTACCCTAGATCTTGGAATAGGAAATATACTCACTCATAATGGAATAAACAATAACAAAAATAATTAAAGAAAACATAATTAAGAAATAAGAGATGAAAAGAAAATACCAATCTTGAATTAAATTGAAGGCGGAAAGTGTAAATCTTGAATCTTGAATTATAATAGCAAAGAAAATAAATGGAGAGAATAATTTCTTAACAACGTAAACTAATGAATAATAAAAACTTAATCCCCAAATAAAACTTTACTTAGTGTATTTATACTCCTAGAAAAACAAGAAAACGATTAAAATACTTAGCACACAATCTTCCCAGGAGGCACGGACGTGCCTCCTCATAGGCACGGACGTGCCTCTGAGCGAGTGAAAACTTCTTCGGCTTCTGACTTCCAGGCACGGACGTGCCTGATGCTGGGCACGGACGTGCCTGCGCTGCTCTTTGGTTACGGCTGTAGGACGTGCCTAGGTGAGGCACGGACGTACCTCCTGACGAGTGCTGAACTACAGTCTTGGGTACGGACGTGCCCCTGCTAGGCACGGACGTGCCTAGTGTCGAAGCAATTTGATGAGTATACTGACTTGGAGTGCCTCAGCTAGGCACGGCCGTGCCTAGTTGCCTAGCTCCAAAAAGCCCTAAATCGTTCTTTCTCCAATCATCAAGCTTCGTGAAGGTTCGTAGGCCTCGGTTTTGGTTTCGTGACTTCGTAAAACATCCAAATTAGCTCCGTTAAGCCTGAAATACATCAAAAACAACGAAACTACCCATAAAAGCATCGAATCATCAAAATTAAATCAAATTGCACCAAATTAGACTAAAACACTCGACTAAGCTAATGAAATCAACTAAAAATAAGCTAATAAATATGCACAAAACACGACTTATCAGACTTATAAGTTATAATTTAATCAACTTAGTTAAAATGTAGGTAGAAATAAAGAAAGATCAATCAAAACCTTAGTTCCATAAGTGGGGTCGACTACATGAACCAAATTTGATTATTCCGTGTGGTCATCCAAAAAAATCTTCCTCCACCATCCCTTATGATCCAATGCTTCATCCTCATGCAAATCCATATATGTCATATCCTTCCTAACTCATTCCAACCAAGTTATTTTTGGTCTCCCTCTCCCTCGTTTAACCGCTCCATGGTCCCACTCTTCCACTCTTCAAACCGGTGCACCTCGGGTCTCTGTCTTACATGCCCAAACCAACGCAGGTGATTTTCCCTTATTTTGTCTGCAATACCTACCACGTCTACTTTCTTGCGAATAACCTTAGTTCGATCCTATCTTGTAGAGTGTTCCCGCACATCCACCTTAACAGGCGCATTTCTGTAACCTCCATCTTCTTAATGTGCTTCTTCTTAGAAGCCCAACATTCTGTACCATAGAGCAACACTGGTCTTATGACAATCATGTAGAATTTTCCCTTCAATTGTAAGGTAATGCTTCGGTCACATAGCACTCCTATGGCCGCTTTCCATTTAAGCCACCTCGACTTAACTCCGCTAGTGGGTTTTCCCGCTGCCAATCCCAAGCCTCGATAAAGGAGGAGGTTTCGGTAGGCTAGCCAGTGTAAAACTTTGTCGCATCGCATGACATGAGCCAAACTGATATTTAGGTAGAAATAAAGAAAGATACAGTTTGTTTATTATTCTTGGGTTGTAAACTTGTAGGCATGTGATTATCTACTTTTTGTTATAAGAAAAGAATCAAAATAATGAGGCACTTCCAATCAACAATTTAGAGTCATTTTGACATGTTAATACCTCGTTTAGGTGTTAATAAATTTTTGAGTTTATAGTTCAGTCTCTTTTAGTTTTAAAACTATGTAAGGTTTTTGTGAGCTCCCCTGCTGCAAGGGTGGCTCTATAGTCAGTCAGAACATTGATTCTTTTAAAGATAAAACCTCTTATTATGAATTAGGGAATTGTTTAGGTTACATAGTGGCAGTAACTTAAAAAAATCAGCTTCTTGTGATCATAATTGGGCAGCAATATGGAAGTAAAATCTGCTTTATATATATATATGCACCATATTGGTCCTTCTCTTCATAGAGTTTGCAGTCTCTTAACTCTGTTAGCAGATTCCATTACGTGATTAGACTTGTTATCTAAAACCTATGGCCTTTCAAGTTAAATCTGCACTAATTATCGAGTCATTATTATTTAGTCTATTATGATCTAAAACCCCATTGTAAGTTGTTTGACTCCCTTTGTGATGGACCATTAGTATTACATACATTTGGAACTCTCCTTTACATGGACTATTGTTGAATTGAGTTGCTTACTTTGGGCTTATAAATGATATTTCAATCGGATAGAAGTATAAGAAACTTACATGTAGAGCAATGTAGCCTAACTTTTATGATTTTCAAGATTTGAGTGTTAATGAGCTGAATTTAAACTTGTTATTTATTACTTTTTTTTTTCCTCCCAAATTGTAGTAAAAGAGAAGATGACGAGATTCTATAGAATATATGAGTGTGAGCTGTTTTATCGTAGTCTAACTTGGTGTAAATGGTGATAGTTTTGCTTAACCTTATCTGTGAATCTTGGTTTTCACTTTTGTGGCTCTGTTTTGCAGCTCTGTATGATTGAAATATCCTTCCTCTTTTGAGTCTTTTCTCCTTTTCTCATCCAAGCTGAATCGCAGCTCTTGAATAATCTTAGAATTATTATAGCAAACTTGTTATAACAAAAATTGTAGAGGAGAAGCAGGAGTTAAGTCAATGTTATAGATTTCCTTCGGTTGATTTTATTTAGGACACCCAAATTAAACTTTGGGCTTTGAACTGATTATGCAATTACTGTTTGGGGTTGGTGTGTCTTCATTGCCGTATTGGATTAGTGTCATTTAACTAAAGGTTGTTTAGTGTTTCCATTTGATTTCTTTGTTCTCTTTTAGCCTTCTATTTTAGTGCCGATAAATTCGACAAATATGACTGTATTACCATGTATGGAGTAGTAAACAAGTAAAATGGTTCAACACTCCTTTTGTTTCGGTTGAAAACAATGGGACCTTGCCGAAGGTCCACTAAAATGGAGAAGACTGGATTCGATCCAAGCTGTGTTGGGCCGAAGGTTTCCTGCACAGTGAACACACGTAAACTAGCCTCGGGGGTGTTTCCGAGGAAGGCCCCTCCGATGCTAAAGTCAGTACAATGTGTAAAAAGGAAGACACTATGCAAGAGAGTTTGTAGCTTGAGGCTTTTTTGGAGTATTTCTCAATGCAAGAATGAGCATATGAATTGCAATAATCCGTGTATGAGATAATGCATGTGATGTTGTGTCTGATCTCGTATATGATGTTATGAGATGTCGTTGTGTCTGATGTAAGAATATGACTCTCCCCTTGAATGTGTTAATATGAGGGCTTTTATACCTCATCATACTTGGAGAGGTTGGGCTTTAGCCCAATTGGCTTACTTTGTGGGCTGACTTTTGACTTTTGAGCAATTGGAGAGTTGAACCTTGACCTTGGGCTTTTAATTGGATCATTTAGTGCCCAGGCCCAATTTTGACTAAATTGGACCCAAACAACTTGCCCCCCAGACCCGATTCGGAAGGATGACGGGTCGGGTTTGATTTAACTCAGAAAAGGAGGGAAGTAAATGATTTAATTGATCCAAAAATTTGAATTTAAACCGTAATTAATGAGATAACAACGGTTAATGATTTGCGGAAGTTGGACGGATAATGGGCGGTTTAATCACAAGACATGTGTTTAATGGTTACTTAGTGGGTACTTAAGAGAAATTAAAGCACAGACTCTTCGTATCCCGTACCTGGAGATATAAACAGAGGCGCGTCATTCTCCTCACTTATTCACCAACACAAACCCAGAATTCTTCGAGAGAGAATCCAAGAATCCGTATCAAAACTTCGCAAATTCCCCCGAGCATTGAGCTTAGAAACTGAGACTTGCCACTACGAACTCGTAAACCGGCAACTTTCGCTTCAGATTAAGGTAAATTCCTTTGATTTCAGTTTATTTTTCTTCGAATTCGAACTCCTTCCCCTTTTCTTTCGACTTTTCTCTTCGAAATAGTCCATGGCAAGAGGAGTTAGAGGTAGAGCCCGTGCTCCAAGAAGAGCAAGGCCGATTCCCGATCCTAGGAATAGGATTGGGACCTGGAATGGTCGAAGGCCGGAGTCTGACCCTGCTGATGGGATTAGGGCGACTCCCCTTTCCTCGGCTCCTCCTCAAAGAACGGATGAGCCGAGTGCTTCTGGACGGGACGATGAAATTCCCGCTGTCCTTTGGGATATCCTCCCTGGGTTTTCAGAGTGGGAGAATGCCGAAGTCGCTTCGGCCATGATAAAGAACCGCCCCTACTCATGGTGGGTAGAGAACGCCGATCAATATCGATTTGCCGAGCAAATTGAGTTGCACTACGGCATTTTTGAAGCTGATGGATATTGGTGCCGAATGCCCTCAGCATCCGATAGAATCCATCGTCCACCCCCGGGGTATGTGGGGGTGTACACGAGACAGCTTCAGTATGGGCTGAGGTTCCCTTTGGACGTTTTCGTCCGAGACTTGCTGATCCATTACAACATTTCCCTATGTCAGCTAACCCCCACCAGCATCCGAAGGGTGATGACATACTTATGGGTCTGCAAGTTCTTCAGATACGTGCCGAACCTGCACTGCTTCAGAAAGCTCCATCGGCTAGTGCCAAATATTCAGAGTGGGCACGGAAGCCATGGTTCTGGGTGGTATCGGATTGAGTCCCGGCCCCAATATTTGACCATGTGGCCAAATGACTCTTCAGACAAGGATTGGAGAGGTCAATGGATTTGGGTTAGGGCACCCATAGATCCGGGCCACCCTTGTGTCTTCAGCGCTCCCCGGTACTTAGCTGAGCCTGATCCCGAAATGGGAAGTCTAGGTCCCCCCGCAGATAACGGGTCGGATCCGAACCTGGATCAGCAACATATCTTCGGCAAGCTGCCGAACCCGGGGG
The DNA here is from genome assembly GCF_001683475.1 of Chenopodium quinoa. Taxonomy (NCBI): domain Eukaryota; kingdom Viridiplantae; phylum Streptophyta; class Magnoliopsida; order Caryophyllales; family Amaranthaceae; genus Chenopodium; species Chenopodium quinoa. The sequence continues at coordinate 4,958,546 of NW_018742951.1, forward strand.
GAAGTGGTCGAATGCAGCATATCCCGGAGACTTGGCTCCCCGATACGCATTACGTTTTCCAAGAGAACATGCTAGCAGCTGTTGGCCTCAGCCGAAAGTTTAAGGATGGTAAGCTTCTTCGGCTGGGGCCGAGGCTTTTTAACTACCTTTTTCTTCTCTCGCTTTGCTTTTTTATGCTGTGCCATACCTGAGCTAAACTTTTTCCCTTTCCTTTTTTCAGAGCGGGACGAGACCAACGTTGGTATTAACTACGCTCGTCTTGGTGTTAACCGAGAGCGAGTTGTAACTGAACGGGCCCCGTCTATCACTGAGCCGAGGCATAGGGAAGTTCATCTGGATTCTTCCCACTTCCAAATTGAGGCTGTTGCTCTGTATCAGAGGCAGAAGCCTTGGTGGAAGAAGAGAGACCCTTGGTTTCAGCTGCTGAACGAGGAAGCTGAAGCTGCCCGCACAGCCGAAGAGGTTGCACGGGTACTTGAGGCTTGTGAAGGAGGAGAAGGGTCCTCCAGAGCTGCTGAAGCCGAAGCTGCAGCTAGAGCAGCTGAAGAAGACGAGGCTTTGCTGAAAACCTCGGTGAGCTTTCAGACAACTTTTTTCTTTTCTTCTTTTTTTTTTTTTTTTTTTTTTTTTTTTTTTTTTTTACTCACACTCTTCTTCCCCCCTGTCTGTTACAGTCTGAAGAGAGTAACAGACACAGAGAAGGCAAAGCTCCTGTTCGTCCCGAAGATCAAATACAAGAGTCTTCAGACTCAGATATGGACGAGCAGCCCCTTCTGAAAAGGCGCCGAAGGATGGCCATCATCGGCCCTCATGACTTTCAGCAGAGGCCGATGACCATCGGCGTCGCAATAAGGGAACCTGAGGAAGGCAATGGATCGCCGAGGGTTCCCCAGCCAACACCCCAATCTCCTCAAAAGACCCCTCCGCCACCTCCTGAGATGGAGGTGGATCAGAGGACTCCCGAACCTAAGGGAGTGGTCCAAGAAGAAATCAAGGAGAGTGCTGCTGAGCACGGAAATAAAGATGCCGTGATGTCAAGTGCTGAAGGCTTCACGGCAGATATCGCAAGAGAGGTTGAGGCTTTCGTCCTCACCCCTGAAGAAGAGGAGGTCATAGTACTTGACTCCTCTGAGAAGGACGATGCTGAGACAACCAAAGCTAATCAAGCTCCATCGTCGTCCTTCCCTTCTTTCCAGACTCTGCATTCTGGAGAAATGGGTTTCTCGGCCCCCCGAATTCCAATCCCAGATCACATCTGGGACCTCATATGGGGTCAAAACCGAGAAGGAGCTGAAGCCTACTTCGGCAGTTTTGCTGGCATGTCCGAAGTAGACAGGGCAAGGATCTGGTCGCTGAAGGCCACTGCTGGGATGGGCGAATCCAGTAGATCAGTTCCTGACCCAGCCAGGTCTAACCAACTGCTGATGATGCAGGTAATTTTCCTTCATTTCCTCCGAAATTCAGCTCTATTTTTTTTTTATTACTTATTATTTTTTTTTTGTCTTCCTGTTTTCAGTTCGTGCACAATCAGACTCTCACTGTAGAGCTGATTGATACCCTACAAGATAGGGTAGACGCTGCTGTGCACGAAAGGAAGGTGGCTGAAGAGGAAGTTAAGCTTGCTAAGCTGAAGCAAGCAGCAGCTGAAGAGAAGCAGCAGGAGGTTGAGGAGTACGGTAAAAAAGCTGCCGAAGCTCTGAAAACCTTCTGCGATGCTATGGAGATGGAGGTTTTTCCCCCACTGATGGAAGGGGAAAAATTCCTCCAGGAGCATATGGGAGTGGACGTCTCCAAATTCAAGGCTGCTATTGAGAGCCGAATTCAAGAAGGAACTGCTGCACAAGCTGAAGTGCAGCAGCGTCTAGAGGCTCTTGAAGCCAGCCGAATGGCTGCTGAAGAGTTGCTCTTGGCCAAAGACGTCCAACTCTCAGAGGCTGCTTCTGCTGCTGAAGCTCAAAGAGCTAAATTCCAAGAGGCTGAGGATCAACTGCTGATCCAGAAAGTTGAAGTGGCCCAAGCTCAGACAAAGGCTTTCCAAATTCAGCAAGAGCTGAATGAGCTGAAGGGGTCCTCCTCCAAAGTCGCTGAACAGCTGAAGAAATCCAAGGAAGACTTGGAGGAGACCCAGAAGAAGCTGGCTGATGCTGAGGCTTCACTCAAGGTCCGTGTTTATACCCAAGAGGAATATGAGATGGGTTTCAGAAACGGATTCCGAGTATGCCGAAGACTCTGCCTTCATGCTGAGCCGAAGCTGGACTGGTCTAAATGTGCTGAGTGGGTCCAGAATCCCGAAGACCCTCACATGAAGTATGCAACTCCAGCTGAAGCTGAAATTCTTAAGGCTGAGGAAGCCGAAGAGGAAGCTGAAAGACTGGAGTTGGAAGCTGAGCAGAGGGAAAGGGAGGCTCGGCAAAATGCAAAGCCCGCCTCTTCGGCTGCTGGGGCTGAGGCCATCATGGGACTCAACGCTGATCAGTCTGATCCCCCGGCTGAAGCATAGGAACTCGGGCAGTCGTCTTCAGAATCTTGCGGTTCATCATGTGCTTAACTTTAGACTTGCCGCTTTCTGAGTTTTTTGCCTTGTTTTTTGCTTCAGCTTGCCTTGTCGTACAGCAGTTTTATTTTTTTGCTTATGTACGTATTTCGGCAGCTGTTATTTTCCGCTTGTGGGCGGCTGCCGATACTGAATTATTGAACTTGTAGCTCAAAATTTTTTTTTTTTTTTTCAGTTGCTTTATTTTTGAATGCTTTACTGTTTCTTTTCTTCAACTCTGCCGAACATAGCTGCACTGCGTGCTTCTTGCCCCCACAGAATAAGCAATTTCTGAACTTCTTCAAAATAGATATCCGAAACACAGGGCCAACTTAAGGCAATGCTTCTGGGATACAAGTCTTACTGAAGATTGACTGTCTGAAAGTTGGATATCCGAAACACAGGGCCAACTGAAGGCAATGCTTGGGATATTAGCTTTCTGGGACTAACCTCTTTAGAACAAGTCTTACTGAAATTTGACTTCAGCTGAAAGACCAGCGTTCTTAAAGAAGACGCATATCCGAAACACAGGGCCAACTTAAGGCAATGTTTCGGATAATGGCTCTCTGGGATACAAGGCTCAGTTAAGGCAATATCCCAGAACTGTCCATGGACTCATGTCTTTGGAGAACAGGTCTTACTGATGTTTGATTTCAGCTGAAAGACCAGTGTTCTTTAAAAAGACTGAGTTTTGTAAGCCATCTGAAACCCAGTTACCCGAAGGCGAAGGTTTCAGACGAGGCTGATTTAAAAAGGCTGTTATCCTTGATTTTCTGTCTATCTTTGAAAAATGGATACCCGAAACACAGGGCCAACTTAAGGCAATGTTTCGGATAATGGCTCTCTGGGATACAAGGCTCAGTTAAGGCAATATCCCAGAATTGTCCATGGACTCATGTCTTTGGAGAACAAGTCTTACTGAAGTTTGACTTCAGCTGAAAGACCAGTGTTCTTTAAAAAGACTGAGTTTTGTAAGCCATCTGAAACCCAGTTACCCGAAGGCGAAGGTTTCAGACGAGGCTGGTTTAAAAATTTTCAACTGTTGCTGTTATCCTTGATTTTCTGGCTATCTTTGAAAAATGGATACCCGAAACACAGGGCCAACTTAAGGCAATGTTTCGGATAATGGCTCTCTGGGATACAAGGCTCAGTTAAGGCAATATCCCAGAATTGTCCATGGACTCATGTCTTTGGAGAACAAGTCTTACTGAAGTTTGACTTCAGCTGAAAGACCGGTGTTCTTTAAAAAGACAGGTTTTGTCAGCAATCTGAAACCCAGTTACCCGAAGGCGAAGGCTTCAGACGAGGCTGAATAAAAAACCCTCAAAGAGTAGATAGAACAAAGAAAATTTTGAAAGGATAAACAGTTGTAAATTTTATATAAATGGCGGCTCCAAGGCCTGTCATTAGTTCAAAATGTACTTACAAAGATTGTTCTGCCCCGAAGGGTTTACACATGGTATTTTTTCAGTACATCAGCATTCCAGTGATTCTTCAACTCAGTTCCATCCAACTGCCGAAGTCGGTATGTCCCTGGCTGAAGCTCATCATAAATTTCATAAGGTCCCTCCCATGTAGCTGAGAGCTTCCCATGGATTCGGCCTTTCTGAACTGCAGCAGCATTCCGAAGGACAAGATCCCCAATTTTGAGAGGCCTTGCATGGACCCTTCAGTTATGGGAGATGAGGTCTGAACTTATCCCGGGCATATCAGCTGCCGAGAAAGCAAACACATCTCTGTTATCCCGCAGGAGCTGAATAAGTTCACAACGGGTGTTAGGATCAAGGTCCATCCCGATTGTTACACATTTCTCAGCATCTCCTTCGGCCAACTCTGCTGTTTCAGTCTGTTGGTCCATGTCCATTGCTGATGGACTGGACTCTTCAGAATCTGGTCTGCTGCCAATGTCAGCAGGTGTCCCAGTCTTTGTGTTCTTCGGCTGGCTCTCTGAGTCTTTCGGCTCAGATGAAGAGTCAACCTTTTCCCTTTCGGGACCTTTTTCTCTGGGCACTGATCCTTGGGCCGAAGCACTTAGGCCTTTCGGCTTTTTTGTGCTTGGCTCTCTTTCTTTTTCTTTCTCCTCTTCATCCTTGTCGTTATCTGGGCGACTACTGGATGGCTTGAGGTAGTTGCACCTTCGGGCGTCCTTCTGGTTGCCCTGTATCCTTTCGGGGAAGCCGGCGTCTGAGACGTAAATCATCAGCTGATGATAAGTTGAGACGACCCCTTGGATCTCGTGAATTATGGGTCTCCCCAAAATCACGTTGTACACTGAAGGAGCGTCGATGACCAAAAACTCAATCATGACGTTCCGGGCTGCCTCATCGCAACCGATGGTGACAGGAAGCGTCACCTTCCCATCTGGATAAGTTGAAGCCCCATTGAACCCGGATACCGGATAGGGTACCGGCGTAAGGTGCTTGGGCTTCAGCTTAATTTGGTTGTAGGCCTTTCGGAACAGAATGTTTGCTCCGCTGCCACCGTCAACAAGGACCTTACTGACGTCGTGGTTGGCCACCGTGGCGATGATCACCAACGGATCCTCGTGAGGGAACGTAATCCCCCGGCAGTCGGCGGCTGTGAACGTCATGTTCGGCACCGGCGACTGGGGAGATTGAATGTCAGCGTTGTTCACCTGGTGAGTCAAAGCTCTAAGGTGACGCTTGTGCTCCCTCCGAGAGTATATTCCTCCCGAGATAACATTGATCGGAGGGAATTTCCCCTCCGGTTTTTTACTGTTTTTCCGAGGGAAATCAAGGTCCTGCCGAGGGTCCTTTGCTAACCTTTCGGATTCTTTTTTCTCGCGGTGATCCGCGATGTATTTTTTCAAGTATCCCTTCCGGACCATGTCTTCTATCTGGTCCTTCAGCTGGATACACTCTTCAGTGTTGTGGCCCGAAGACTCGTGGAACTCACACCACTGATTTTTATTTTTTCGCTGATACCACTCTGGGAGTGGTCTCGGCTTTCGGTAACTCTGCTCCTCCTTCGTCACACTGTAAATTTTGGCGCGTGGAAGAGAGAGCGGAGTGTAGGACTCGTATCTGCCTGTGTATGAGGCAAACCTGTCCTTCTTTAGGTCGCTGGCCGAAGATGGCTCCGAGGCCTTTGATTTTCCCTTTGCCTTATGGCTTTGGCCTTCAGACAAGGGTATTTGCCTCTGTTTCCCTCCCCCGGATTGAGGTTGGGTTTTTGCTTTATTCCATTCTTCGGCTCGGATGAACTTATCCGAAGCACTAAGAGCTTCCTCCAAGGTCTGCGGGGTATGCATGACCATGAAGTCTAGGAATTTTCCTGGCTGAAGGCCATTCTGCATTGCAAAAACAGCTAGCCCCTGGTCCAGCTGAGAGACGCTTGATGACTCGTTACTGAAACGGGTCAGGTAGTCTCGGAGGCTTTCAGTTTCCCCCTGTTGCAGACCCATGAGCTCTGCGGTAGTCTTCTCTCGGCGGTTTGCCGTGGAAAACTTGCTTCTGAACTTGGAGGACAGATCATCCCAACCTGTTATGGAGCCTTGCCTTACTCCCTTGGAGATCCACGCTTGCGCGACCCCCTTGAGAGTGGTTGGGAAATATTTGCACCAAGTCGCCTCGGATCTGGGGCAAAGATGCATATGAGTCTCATACGAGGCCACGTGGTCCTTCGGATCCGTGGTCCCGTCATATGTGATATGCGACGGTATTTTAACCGTGGGTACGCGCTCTTCTAGTATCCATTGCTCGAATGGTGAACTAGCGGGAAGCATAATGGCCTTGCCCTTGTTCCTGGCCGAAGGGACCGCGCTCCGCCCTCTCAGAGAGGTAGGAGTGGTTTTCGTCCCTGGCTGGGAAGTCTGGGCCTCGGCTGCAGGGAACGTGAGGCGACTACGCACGCTCGGTTCCTGGCCGCCGAGTCGGTCAAGGACGCTTCTGCGAGCAGTCTCAGGTTCCCGGCGAGCAGATTCTGGCCGAGAAGCTGAGCTGCTGCTCTTATGCGCTGCTGGTCTTGAGGATGAGGATCCTTTAAATAATTGAGAGTTCTTCTTCCTCTGTTTTTCATTTTTCCAAGAATCCTCCTCCCACTCTTCCAGTTCCCGGAAGGAAGGAAGCTTCCCACCGTCATGGTCTAACTTCCTCCGCTGATGCCGGGTATGCGGAGGAGTTCGATCACGAGGCGGTGGCATATTCTGTGCCCTCATTGCCTCCATGAGTACTGCCAGCGCTCTTGCCACCTCTTCCGAACTGGGCCCCGTCAAAGGGGTCTCCGGCCGAGTGTGGGCATGAGGCCGTGCAGCCGATGGTTGGCTTCGGGACACTGAATATGTCCTATGATCAGACTGACCCCTGCTAGACCGAGAGTGGTCCGGCCTATATTGAGAGTCATGCATTATAGGAGATAGGGAATCCTCCTTGTGTGATCCTCCCCCGAGCCGGCACCCTTGGGAGAGTTCCGGTCCGGCGAGGGCGATGGTGTAGGGGTTTTAGGCTTTTCGCCCGCTCCTTGACGGAGGCTTTTGCTCTTGCGGTTCTTAGCCATGGCTGCTAAGACAATTGCAAGATGATCTTGGTTAGGAATTTGGCTTAAAGATTTTTGAAAGTCTTCCCCACAGACGGCGCCAAATTGTTTCGGTTGAAAACAATGGGACCTTGCCGAAGGTCCACTAAAATGGAGAAGACTGGATTCGATCCAAGCTGTGTTGGGCCGAAGGTTTCCTGCACAGTGAACACACGTAAACTAGCCTCGGGGGTGTTTCCGAGGAAGGCCCCTCCGATGCTAAAGTCAGTACAATGTGTAAAAAGGAAGACACTATGCAAGAGAGTTTGTAGCTTGAGGCTTTTTTGGAGTATTTCTCAATGCAAGAATGAGCATATGAATTGCAATAATCCGTGTATGAGATAATGCATGTGATGTTGTGTCTGATCTCGTATATGATGTTATGAGATGTCGTTGTGTCTGATGTAAGAATATGACTCTCCCCTTGAATGTGTTAATATGAGGGCTTTTATACCTCATCATACTTGGAGAGGTTGGGCTTTAGCCCAATTGGCTTACTTTGTGGGCTGACTTTTGACTTTTGAGCAATTGGAGAGTTGAACCTTGACCTTGGGCTTTTAATTGGATCATTTAGTGCCCAGGCCCAATTTTGACTAAATTGGACCCAAACACCTTTTATTTCACTATTTTTTTTAGTCTTTGTGTCTTTTTTAAATGCAACTAATGTGCTGGGAACTTAAATTTGATACATATAAGCAATAGGCACACTGTTGAAGCAATCAGAACTTGCACAACTTTCTAATTCATTCTCTGCGATCTTTACATAGGACTGCATGGACCAGAAAATTGAAAGACTAATAATCTGTTCATTTTCTTTTACAGTTCATTTGGATTTGAGTGATGATTTTGCATCTAAATGAGCATGAAGCTATTTAAAATATCATGACTTAAATTTTTTGCGAAGTCAGGAACTTTTTTGGGAAGTGCAAGGCTTTTGTTATTTTTGAGAATGTCTTGCCCATAACGTATTTAGGAGTCAGGAACGTTGCAATGATATTATATGCAGCGTATTTTGTATATGAAAATGAAACTACTGAAAAAAATACCGAAGTTTGATTCTTTGGATTATTTAATATATTTAAATATTATAATGCTTGTTATATCCATTAAAAGTTATTTATTTTGCTTTCATAATTGTTTCTTATAGGTTGCATCAGACTAGCAGTAATGTGATTTATATTGATATTATTGGTTATAGGTGATGAGAAAAGTATTACTAGTTCATAAAATATAGCAGAATGGGAGGAAATTGATTAGAAATGACAATAGGCTTTAGGTGGCATTTAATTAGAGCTTTACCAGCGAATCAAACAAATCCCGCTTAATGTTTAGGCGACACTGGATCTAGCGGCATTTATTTAAATGCCACTACAGGTTTTAGCGGCATATTTATATGCTGCCTAAGACCAAAATAAATGACGCTAAAGCTTATTTTTGTTGTAATTCTACTTGAGTGATTCAAGATCGCGCAAGGTAGTTGTGAGCTCGATGTTATCTCTATATTGGGCTAGAAACACTTTTACAACGTCCTCCTAAGTGGAAGTTTGTTTTGCATCGAGGTTATAAAACCATGATCTAGCAGTTGGTCCAATAATTAAAAAGGGAAAGTACATGCATATGAGCTATGCTCGACCCCTTTCAATGCCATCATTCCAAGAAAGCTCATTAAGTGAGTCATAGGATTGTCCGTAATCGTAAAGGTTAGTAAATCCGTAGTCAAGAACTTTTCTAGAAGAGTCTTGTCACTAGGTTGTGGTGCAAGCTCATAATTGAAGAACTTAGTCCCTGAGCTAGGTCGAAGAACAAGTTTCTCCAAGGCCTCTAGTCTTTCAGCTCTTGCTTTTTCTTTTTCTTTCTCTGCTTTTATTTTAGCATTTTCTGCTTTTCTACGAGCCTTCATTTGGGCTTCTTCTTCTCGTAGGATCTTTAGGTTTTGAAGTTCGTCTATAAGCTTCTCCAATGTTGCTTTTTCATCCATGATTGGACTAGGATGCGAATGTGGAATATGATCTACTAATGTGTATCACGAGAAAATTGAGCACGTTCACTTAAGACCTTTTCTGCCAAGCATTCAAACAATGAACAAAAGTCAAAAATGTTGTTTTTTTATTTTATAAAAAGAAAAAATCCTTTCAATACGAATTCACTTTAAGCAAGTTCGTTGATGAAGAATGTCAATAAATTCATGAAAAATCATTAATGGAATTTCATGATTTGTGTTGACTTTAACAATATAATCATCTAAGGATTTTACTTTAGGTGAAATGTTTTCGAAGAGAATGAAAAGGGAAAGTTGGATTGAAAATGTTTATCAAATTTTTAGAATTATTAATCAACCTATATACCCTCCTTGAAATGATAAATATACTAGAATATGGTATTTGATCATTTAGATTACTATAGAGATCTGTATTATTATTTTTTAGATTCTCATATTGCTCATTGTTAAAGGATAATTACTATTGGTTTAAATAGAATGGCTGCCTCCGAACGTAAAATCCAAGAAATATTTAAATCATTTTCTCGGATTTATCATTCATTATTCTCTCTCTCTCTTTTTTTTTTTTTTTTTTTTGAGAATAATTTTTTTTAGTTTCTCTTTTTGTATCATATTCTGTTTTTTTTAGAAGGATTTCTCGATTTTTTTTCTCCCTCCCCACCCCCCCCCCCTTTTTATTTTTATTTTTTTTGAGGCAAATTATCCCAAGTAAGGTTCTCGGGATTTTTTTAACCATAGAGTTAAATAAATTATACTCTTAAATCAAGGTTAATTAATTACAGCTAAAAGATGATGATCATGAAAAATAGGCAAGTTTAGGATTAGGAATATTGATGACGTTCTATTAGGAGATGCGAACTTCTAATGACAAACCGTATAAGAGGTAATGCCATTAGTTCATTTAAAATGTACGTAAACGAATCATCATAATCGAAAACAGTATCAAACATTTTTGTGGAATTTTTTTTTTTTAAAAAAGAAAAGACGAACAAAGTAAAAGCAACTAAGTTAGACAGCGTTGTTAGCCAAAGAGATATTATTAGCTCCTACTTAACGATTAACCTTAAAGCGGTAATATCGTTCTCTCCGTATAACATTGCTCGTAATGAGTCAAAGTCAACATTGAACAGTGGGCGCGCGCAAGAATCGGAGTTGCGCGGAGGAGTGGCGCGCAACTTCTAAACTTATGCTTGGCGCGCAACTTTAATAGTTGCGCGCACCACCTAGCAGGTTCCATTTTTTTTTTTTTTTTTTTTTGCAAAAGATTTTTTTTTTCTATTTTCTTTTTTCCCGGAAGTTTTTTTTTTTTTCGAACCACTATTTTTTTTGCGAATTTTTTAAATATCTCTAGGTAACAAGTTAGAATTTTATTAAACTAGACACGAGGCATATAAATGCATAGTCATGTAGTCATATATGCACATAAAAGGAACCGTTAAACCATATAATTTCGTTCTATGGTCAAGACTTGGGTGTCCAAAGGTACCATATCTTAAGAACGATGTATGAATCATTTACTCAACGTGTTGACCCATGGCATGGTTCTCCCAACATTTTGTTAGCGACATGGGTGGGATGATTGTTATTGATTTTGGGATAGAAGCCCCTAGTGTTGGCAACCCCTACCCAATGAGCCAATCTCCATTGTTTAAAGTGTGCTATGATTATGCATGACGCAATGTTGTTTATTTGGTATTTACTTTAGTGAAATAGGAAGATATTATGCGTTCGAGTCTCACTCTCTAACTAGAGATTATCCAAGTTAGTCTTTCATTACAACTCATAGGTAACCTAAGTGGGCAACCTTAAACCATAACCAAAAGCTAATCTTGTAACCTCTAAGTCCCCAGCAGAGTTGCCAATGTGAGGAGGGTAGCCCGTCGTTAGGATCCCACTTCCTTTATGCCCATGGCCCTTTAAAAGCCTAGGACTTTACACCTTTTAAGGTGTGTTACGCTTTGAATTCCTGACTGTTTGGGGACCTTGAATTAAAACTGATTCTATCATTACGCTTTTTTTTTTATAAGAAACCAATAGAGAGTCGCCAATGAGTTTTAGGAAAACCCATAAACCTCGTTCATGCCTTTCTCCCAAGTAGAGTTCAAGGGATATTTAGCACAAATCATAAGTTTACCCATGCCCAAATTGGTCTACTTGTACCAGAAATGAGTTCGAGAGCGAGGGTACTAAGATAATGTTCCTTTTTTAGGGGAATCGTCATCCTACCCCTAGTGCGGCCTCTACTAACTCTTCCTTTTTCACAATTTCATTACCAAATAATATATGCAACGCGATTCCTAAAAACTAAGTTACTTGATTTTATTTACAAACATTAATCATAAAAGTCTACATTGCAACGAATGTCGTTATTCTTATTTAATTCCAATTCGTGAAAGGAACAAGAAATAAAACAACAATCGCCTTGACTTAAGTGATAAACAACAATTTAATTATTCAATTCTAGTCTTTAATTAACTCAAGAAATACTACGTGAATTAATTAATTAGGGTTTATTTTAAGTGATCAAACAACACTAATTAATTGATTAAAGTTATTTAATTTAAACAAGAAAGGAAAGTGATTTAACTAAGTGCTCAGGAAACTAACTATTCTCCTATTTTGCTAGATCTCCATTTTAGGCGTTTATGGACTTCCCTCCTTCATCGTACCTCTAAGGACTTCGATGGAATGGATTAGTTTTAAAGAGTATTTGGAAAGAGAGGGAAAAAGTAGTATGATAGTAATAAAGAACTTGAGAGATTAGGGTTTCTAGAACTATAGGATTTTTATTCTAATTTTTCTATTGTAATTAGGGCTAACGAAGACCCCTATATATAGGCGTAGGAAGCTAGGTTTAGGGTTATAGAGCTGCAGCGTCAGGAGGCGCGCGCAACTCTCATAGTTGCGTCGGAGCATTGAGCGCAACTCTAAGACTTGCGCGCGGCTGGCTCGCATAACTTTGGAAGTTGCGCACGGTGCGGTTTGCCTTATACGAAAACGCGTTTTTAAAACTTCCATAACTTTTGATTAAAAATTCAGATAAAGGCAAGTAAGATATAATTAAAAATCTCTGAATCTCTACTTTCCTATTCCATTGGAACTAGGTTAAAATCTATTATGGATCAAAAGATATGGGTTGTTTGAGTGCAAGGGTGTCGGTTTTAGGGCCCGATTTAGTATTTTGATGATAACTTCTTCGTTTTAACTCGGAATTGGGCTTATAATATACCGTTGGAAAGCTCTTTGAAAGGTATACCCATCTTTATAGGCCATGAAAAGATATTAGGTGGTTAATTATTCTGATTGGCTCGGTTTTCAACAATGTAAGATCCATTTGATCCAATCACTGCATTTGACGCATTGAGGTGCGTTATTAATCAAGATTAAACATGTATGAATACGTTTTAGGCCTAATTACTAATCGGACTAGGCTTTAAGATAATTTGGTCTCAAATATGGGTTCTAACTTACTTCATAATGCATTTCGGAGTCTATAAACACTTCAACTTTGATCTAGTATGAGGAACGAGTTTTGTAACATCATCGCACTTCCCGTCAAGACAGGAGGCCAAAAGTAGGTGTCTACATCATGCATAAGGTACTCCAGATTTATAAATTTCATGTTATTTTGATGTGAACTTATTATTATTTCAATTTATATATATGTTATTTTTAAGTAAGTATATGTTATTTTATACGTGCATGCTGTTTTTTATATTCAACATGGATCATTTAATTCACTGTATAAAGCTCTTGTGTTAATTTGAATATTCCATACTCATAACAATAGTTTTCATGTAATATTTAATTCTTTCAAAGGAGTGAGAATACACATAAGTTGGTTTTGAATACAAATAAGTTATCAATTTTAATAGAAGGTCTAAGAAAATAACACAAAATTTGTGTAAAATACGGGTATTATTGGTAAAATAACATGTGCTGAAACTTATGTAAAATAAAATAATGTTTTGGCAAAATATTACAAATTTTATGTAAAATAGCACGAGCTGAGGTTGAAGTAAATAAGTAAATGACATATTGTTTTAGCAAAATAACACAAGATGTACGCAAAATAACATAAGGTTTAGGAAAAATAACTCAAGCATATTGGGTATGGAGTACCAAGATCCATAGTACTCCAGGAGTATATAATATTAATTGCGAGAAAAAGGAGGGGATTGTTTTTAATCTAATGATTCAGTTAGTATTAGCCGGACTCGCGTCTAATCAGGCTGGTCTCGCTACCAGAAATGAACATTTACTATAACAAAAATGAACATTTTCTAACTGAACATATTTTACAATTTTGTATTTCTCAAGAATTAAATGTTCATTTTGATATAGTATGATGTTCATTATTATAAAATAAATGTTCATTTCCATGCAGTATGATGCTCGTTTTTATAAAATAAATGTTCATTATCTTTTTTGATTAATACAAGTTTTTGTGTTTGTTCAATTGTATAAAATGTTCGTTTTTATAGTAAAGGATGTTCAATTAACATTAGCATTAATAATGTTAGACATTAGCATTTTTTTCATTATTAAAAAACATATTGTTGATTTATTTAATTTGTATTAAATCATATAGTTCAGTGAATTGCAAGATATCCATTCAAGAGAAGTGAACAAATCAAGGTATTTCACTTGAAGCTTACCAAAATGTTGATGAATAAGCAACAACATTATATGTTCATTTTTATTTACAGTTGAAATGTTAAGTTATATAATATTAGATGTACAATTTTATTTTTTTAGTTTCATAGTCTCTTTATTTTACTCTTATATTATAAATGTTCATCTTTATATATTGCAATGTTATATCAAGTTTTTGATATTTCTTTATTTTGATTTGGAATTCATTTTTCATTAGAAAAAAGTGTTCATTGTTATTTAACGATTAAATCATCTCAATTTTCTGATATGCATTTCTAGTTTCAATTTTACTTTTTAAATATATTCAATTACTAAATATTCTTTTTTTTTCTAGTAAATGTTCATTTTTGTTGCGTGGGACCATCTACTCAGCTAGTGATAGCTGGACGCGAGTCCAACTTAAAATTTGCGCTAATGATTCATTAATTGCATGAGAATGGATAAATCATACTCTGCTTATTAATAAATACTCCGTAATACTTTTATTAATGCCAATATGGCAACATTAGACTTGACTTATATACTTGTCCAAAAAAAAATAAAAAATACTATGACTTATGTATAGGCGGATCCAATAGGTGTCGGCCTGGGCCATAAGCCCATCACACATTCTATTCTAACAATGAAAAATGGAATAAATATTAGGAAAATTTAACAACAACAAATCAACCTTTGCCCCATTCTCCCAAAGTAGATCAACCTTTAAATCTTCCCAAATTAAACCTAAGTTAGCATTTTTTTCCTCCCAAAATGAACCCAAATGACCGGTGACATGTACAATTGGTCATATTTATAATTTTCCTCTAATTATTTTTTTTAATTAAAAACCTTTAGTTATCTTTTTCAAATTAATAATATAATTAAAAAAAATAATAAAAAAAAAGAACAGACCACTCTCCCCTCACCCCACTGTCAGCCACCCCTTCTTCCACCTCTCCTCCCTTTACGACCACCACTCCCCTTCCCCCTTCACCTCCCATTTTTATTACCTTCACTAACCTCCATTTCTCTTCATCAATGGCGTCTTCTCCGTCCTTGCTCTTCCACCTTCTCTTCCTTCGACGAATTCGACGATGATTCCTTCGAACATACTCTCCTCGTTGTCCGCGAAGTCTCCGTCTTCAAGATCCCTCCTTCTCCACCTCCAGCGGCTACAAATGCGGTGAACGGCTTCAGCCCGATTAGATCTGGCCCGGGCGTCTTCGCATCATTTCCTGCAAGTCTCGCGCCGAAATTCGACTCGAAGATCCCATTTCCGACATCTCTTTGCTGCTTGCTTCGTTAATCCTGGACTTCGCGATCAATCGGTTGAACCTGCGCTCGATTCTAGCCGATACTTTGTGCTTAAGGTCGAGGATGGTACTGGTACACATGCTCTCATTGGGTTAGGGTTTTCTAAGCGAAATGAAGCTTTTGATTTCAATGTTGCGTTGTCTGATCATGAGAAGCATGTTAAGAGAGAGTGAGTGACAAAGGGGGGTTCTGGGCGCCGACCGGTGTGGGCTGCTGGTGCTGCTCTGTTTGTTAGGTGGAGATGGAGGTTGTTGGTGATTAATGGTGGTTTTGGTGGCGAGAGGTGGTGAAGGTTATTAAGGTGTGGATATAGCTGGCGCCGACAACCGGGGGAGGGCGATCCGGGTGTCGGCCGGCGCTTGGGGCACGGGGTCAGGCTTGGAGTGGGTGGCAGTGGGGTGGCTGGCATGTGGAAGGGTGTTTGGTTTTTTTTTTTTTATTTCTTTTTTTTTGGTAAAAAATATCAAAATTTAAAAAAAAATTAAAAAAAAAAAAACCTTGACCAATGTTTAATAACACGTGGATTTTTACCTGGTATAACAGGTAAGGTGACTTTAGGTTTATTTTGGGAGAATAAATGCAAACTTAGGTTTATTTTGGGAAGATTTAAAGGTTGGTCCATTTTTGGAGAATGGGGCAAAGTTGGTTTGTTGTTGTTAAATTTTCCTAAATATTAATGAGCCTATTGAATCTAAATAAGGAAATTTTGTTTTTTACCACTCACGAATCAAATTTTTGAAATTACTACCTATAAAAAAATTATTTTAAGATACCACCAAAAATAAAAAATAAAATAAAAAGAAAAATAGTTTTCACCACCATTTAACAATTTTTGTTAAGAAGACCGTTAAATCTAAGGTTTAAAAAAATTCTTCGATTTTCGTACCAAAAACATGTGTTTTTTAGAGATTTTGGGTGTCATTTTTTCTCTTGAGACCCGATTTGAGGTCAAAGTGGCAAAAAGTATCAAAAATTCCTCATTTTGCATGTGTCACACAAACTTAGGTATTTTTAAGTACGCATTTTGAATCATATTTTTTATAAATTTGACCTCAAATTGGTTCCATAGGACAAAAATGACCTCTACAAGAACATGTTTTGGCACGAAGATCAAAGAAATTTTTTATAAACATTAGATTTAATGGTTTTCTTAACGATAAGTGTTAAATGGTGGTGAAATCTATTTTTTTTTTGTCTTTTTGGGTGGTATAT
Organism: Chenopodium quinoa; assembly: GCF_001683475.1. Lineage (NCBI taxonomy): Eukaryota > Viridiplantae > Streptophyta > Magnoliopsida > Caryophyllales > Amaranthaceae > Chenopodium > Chenopodium quinoa. The sequence continues at coordinate 4,974,772 of NW_018742951.1, forward strand.
TAAAATAAATTTTATAATGAGTGATAATTTCAAAAATTGGGTTATTTGTGGGTGGTAAAATACAAAATTTCCTAAAATAAAGTATTAATAAATTTAATTCAACAAATGAATAAAGATTAAGATACTCTTATCATATATGGAGTGTATATTTGAATTATTTTAATATTAATTGGATATTGTTGGTGTTTAGAGAGCCGCAAGAGCTGGTGATGTAAATCAATATATATACCCTAGGTTGGCTAGCACACACAAGCCCTTAAATAGGGTTGTATTGCACTGTTGCTTCCAATTGATTCATGCACAACAGGCTTCATGCATGCTGGTCAGGTTGTCATTGGGCGTTACATCTGGGCATTGATATTGTTAACCCTTCGTCCTTGCACAGTGTATGGGCCTTGCACACTAGGTATACAATGGGTTTGAGGCATTAGCCATTACTACAATGTTCACAAGCAATGATTCATTGGAGGTGCAAGGAGAAAGCCAAAAATAAATAAATAAATTATAGAAGAGATGACAATAAAGAACAGAGACATGAGAGGCAAGGGCTTAAGTAGTCCGGGTGATGGTGGTTTGGTGGTGTTCGAATAAGAAGGTGATGGTCGGTGGTGTTGGTGATCGATAATGTTAGATGATGGTGCTCAAAATAAGCTAAAGGTGAAAAAGACAAAGATAATGATGATCGGAGACGGATTGGCGAGGGTTGGAGGAGGATCGACGTTTGTCATTCTAACGCCGATAGCTGATTCTTAGTCATCCTTTTTTCGTCAGCAAACTCTAGGCATAATCGTTCCCATTCACTTTGATGAATATCCTTAACCAAATTGCCCTTTAATAATGTTTTTGAAGCATTGGATTTCAGCTATAATTTGTGAAAGCTCTTGACACTATTAACAAAATAGACACGATATGAACGATCTCGATAGCATTCACATAGAAGACATAGTTTGGGGATTGGATAATTTTGACAGCAACTATATATAAACTTAACTTTTACGTGCCTTTGATGTTTGGATCATATTCTTGTTAGTCTGTCCAACTACTAATCATGTTATTACCGCTTTGTTTGATTTCTAATTTTCATCAAGTTATTTAATTTAATATCTTTATCGATCGAGAAAATACAAGTTGATATCCTATATTAACAAAACTTATTAATATAAGGGTGTTTTCGTCATTTTTGGTTGTAACCTAAGGGTATCAGTGTAACTTTAATAAAACTTATAAACAGTAGAATAACTTGGAGAATCAACGGCGTTAACTCTTGTGGCTGCCTTCAATGGAGAAGTAGTGAAAGCTCGTCTTTAATGGCAGAAACAATGGAGGAGTTGAACACCTACCATTTGGAGTTAATTATACTCTAAATCACTCCTTTTTACTTAGGGTTTTTGTTTAATTCAGCAGCGAAGTCGCCGGTAGTGTTTAATTGAGATTCGTCGCCACAAGTGTTGAGACTACGACGCACTTTATTGTTTGAGTATGGGGGCGGGCCGAGCTGATTGGTGTGACGGTGGAAGTTAATGAGGCAAAGGAGAGAGTCGGAGTACAAGCGATGGTGACCAGGTGCATATTGTAGTTGAATTTTATTGATGGTCGACCGGAGGAGAATTCCTACACAGTTACTGATCATTTTCAATGGGGAATTTTAGTTTCTCTCTCCTCTTTAAGCTTGCGAGAGAAAAATTTAAGTAACAATGTTAAGTTTTCGAAAATGCCACTATATTACAAAAGTTGTTAATATGTGATATCAATGGGGACTAGCTCTTTATCGATCTATGTGATTCTTAGTTTTAATGCGTTCATCCGATTCATTTTATGTAAACATTCAATCTCTATATTCATTTGTCCGTCTGATTCTTAATCTTTAATTATCCTTCAAATTCCAATGTTATCAACCCCTTTGATTTCAAATATTCATCAGTCCACCCGGGTTTCAATCTATGTTAATCTGTCTGATTCCTTATTTGGTTTGCCCATCTCTTTAAACACATATTGGTTAGTCAATCATTCATTGACTATAATAACCCACAACTTTTAATTTACAAATGTATTTTATATATTCATAATTGTTGGATTTTACATAAAAAAAAAAAAAAAAAAAAAAAAAAAAAAAAAAAAAAAACTAATATAATCAATGTGTAGAAAACCCTAAAATTTACTATGTTGTTTGTTTTAACAAACAAACGGAATAATCAAGCCACCATCCACACCATCACCACACAACCACCAATTTCCTTCACTTTCTACATTCTATAGCCACCCCTCCCCCACCACTAGCCGGCCCTCACCGCACTTCCCTAACCCCTCGTCGCCACTCCTTACCTCCCTGAAAAGCCCTCCCCTCCCCCAAAAACATCCCCCACTCCCGCAAAACCCTAGAAATGCCTCCTCCCCCTTCCTAAAAAACCTATCAGCCACCCCTCCCCCACCCTCGAAACCCTCGGCTAGGGACCATCGACAGTATTTTGGGGAGGGGGAGGCGTTTTTAGGGTTCTACGGGGGTGGGGGCCGGATGGCTTTTGAGGGAGGGGAGGGATTTTCAGTGGGTGGCGAGGGGCAGGAGGTGCGGGCGAGCTGGTTGGGTAGTGGCTAGGTGGTGGGGCCGGGGTAGGGTAGGAAGGTGGTGGCTGGTGTGGGTACGGTGGTGTAGTAGTGGCTAAGGAAATGGATTGGAAAAACCTAGGGGTGGGGAATCAAGTTGGAAGGATTTGGGGGAATGGAGAGGGTAAAGAGAATGGGGAAAAAGGCTTAACAAACAATAACGTACAAAGGGAATAATGGTAGTTGATTCTCATTTCCTTTGATGATTACCCCCTAACCAAACGGCCACTAATATTATTAACATTAATAGGTGATTGTGTATCAATTGATGATAGGGTTTTGTAACATATATACTTAGTAGCGTAATGGAGTATCCTAATATGACCAGGAGAACTGGCCATAGGCAAACTCCCATTAGCCATCTGATCGCATTACTATATTTGCAAAAACCCACATAAAGGTTAAAGGCATGGGCCCATGGACCTACGCTCACACAGGTGTGCACACAATCATGTGGACAAATGTCATGTCTATGGGGTTTTATTATGAAAAGATGTGCATATGATGTGAATTAGTTTCTTAATTGTTAGACCAGGAGTAACTCAAAGAACCCCCTCAATGTTTTATTAAGTGTTTGTTTTAAGGATTTAGAAAGATATTGAACTTGTGAAGTGCTTAACTCCATTTTTGTGGCATTGATGAGGGTATTTATAGAGGTGATAAAATTTTGGCCTAGGCCTTAACATCTATCTCATGCCCAAATTCGGAAAAAGTAATAGGATTGTCGGATTAAAGTGGGATTTTTGGGCTTTTTTTGGGCTGGGTTAGGGTTTTTAACTAAAAAAAAGTAATTTTACGCTTCCCCAAACCCACACTTTTTCGTGCCGGACTAGCGGGTTAGGTCGTTGTTAATCACCTCCATGTATATATAATGTATGATCACTTAGGTTTTAAGGGTTTTTATGAGCTATCTGCCTACTTAAACTAACTTAGTAGTTCTAGGGAGTTGTGTAACAAATTAATTTATATCAGTAGTTAATGGGAGTTGTCTACTAACGTAACCCAAATCAACAGTTTTATCACGAATAAGATGTTAGTAAATGTCAATAAATCAAAGTAAACTAACTAAAATTGAATAGGGTAGAGTTTTAACCCTTATAATTTATACCTTTCATGCACGTCATGGACCATAAACGAAGCTTCGAGTATAATATGAATGTCGAAGAACACTTGAGGGAGGAAAGGTGATTGATTAAGAAAACCTAAGCTTTAGTATAGGGAGTACAAGAATCATAAATGGAACCTGAAACCTTGTAATGGCCTAGTATATATAGAGTGGAGCACTGATGAAAAGATAAAAATGACGGGAAAGTGGTGCGCTACGACGCACTGGTGGCGCGACACAGTGGAGTGTAGTGCGGCGTGGCGTTGCTGGCGTGTCATGGCGCCAGCTAGATGAACCTGGACAGATAAGTAAGAAGAAATGTGTAGCGACCACGTATGATCGAGTGCGCAATGCGGTGCTTTATGGCATGTCGCGGTGCACGTATGGCGACGCGCTACACTAAAACCCAAAATACTCTAAATTTTATGCTTATTCGCTTTCTAGTGGACTTTGTCAATTTGTAAGAATGTTTAGCATGTTTTTTGGCATTTTAGAACTTTCTAGTTGTCTTGGAATAATTTGTGGGTTAAAGGATTATGAATTGGGCTTAGATAGTAAAAAGGAAAGGGTTTAAATTAAGAGGTTTGGCATGAGTAGAATGAAAAAGAAAATGGGCTAGAAAAAGAAATGGACCGGATTTCTGAAAGTGTTTCTTCTTTCGAATATACAGCTCGGATCAAATGGCGGTGAAAGGAGTGGGTTTTGGTTTGGGTGACATTTTAAAATGGCTACAATGAGTAGTAACTAAAATTAGAGCTGACAAACGTGTTGTGTCGCGCTCGTGATCGTGTCCGTGTTCGAAAATAAACGGGTTGGGCAACCTCAACATTAACTAATCCTCTTTGTTGACTTATTTAATTAAACACGTCATAAATCCTTGACAGATGTAATACCCCGTATTTTTATACGTATTTTTGTTTAAATCATTATTTTATGAAGCATTTAAATAATAAGAAATGAATTATTTATGGTATTTTATTAATTTAAAAAGAATTATTTTAATTAAAGGTCCATTTTTATTGATTTAATTGTTTTGGAAATATTTTATTTTATTATTTAAAAACTTTAGGGTATATTATTTTGTAAAAGGAAATTTAAAGTCAATGGTATTTAAATAAAGTCAAAGGACTAGTTTAAATAGGAGAAGGGGTCATTAAGGGTAGAAAGGGAATTCAAGCTTAGGAGGGTTTTAGAGAGGGGGTATAAATACCCATCTTATGAGCAAGTTAGATTTTGTCCAAGGTGGATAATACCCAAAGGTAAACTCTCTCTCTCTTCTCTTATTTTCTCTCTCCTTTAATTTTCCCCCTCCCCTTTTAATTTACACACATTACCACACACACACACACACACCAGCACTACGGTGGCCGGCTGCCACCACCACCACCTCAGCCGGCCACCACCAGCATAGGGCCGGCAGTAGCGGCAGCCGCGGGGATGTGGCGCCGACCACTCTCCCCTCTCCCTTGTTGTGCATGTGTTTTAAAAAAATAAAAAATAAATAAAAAATAATAATAAAAGAAAAAAAATACTCTTCTTTTGTTTTAAAATTATTCTAGCCTTGATTCAATTATTATTTTTGGGTTGTGTGATGATTTTTATGATTTTTGATTATAATTATTATGTATATAATTTTCATATTTATTTTTGAATTAAAAAAAAAAACCCCAAATTGAAAACCCTAGGTTTCTAAATTAATGAGTGTTGATGGAAATTAATTGTAGGTGATTGAAACTATTAAATTAGATGTTTGTAAACATAATTACAACAATTTTACATGTTTTTATAAAAGTTGGAATTTTTATATAAATGTTAGAATTATGTTTCTTAAAAGGATTTTTATACCCATTAATTGGGAATAAAAGTAAGGGTTTTAAATTAATTTTCAGCTTGTTTTAGAGGGTTTATGAGTGATTTAAAGAGTATATATATTGGTGGATATTTATATTGAATAGGTATTAATGTCTCTTTGTAATTTTGGACTGTAAGATATTTCCAAGTGAGTGATTTTGTGTAGTCGTGGTGATTTTGAGATCAAATTCAAGGTACGTTCGCGTATTCGGTAATTATTTAAGTGTATAGAAGCATACTAGGCTTTGTATAATTAATTCCGTGGTGGTATCATGTTAGGTGTGAATTGGAATTTGTGATTGGATTGATGTTGGTGATTGATTTATGATGTATGAATTATTTATGATGGATTAATGATAGGAATTAATTATATTATTGGCATGTTGAATATGAACTAAAATTTTATTATTGACATGATTAAGAGTATGTTTAATTAAACTAAATGTTTAATTTGGTTTGGAATATAAAAAGGGAATTTTACATAGTTCATATAATTTTTATTATGCTTTAAGCATGAGGATTGAGCTATCAAGTGTCTTAGTACACAGGAATAAAATGTTGTGCGGTGCCTATGTGCACTTAAGGTGTTATAAACACTGAGGGATAGGATTTGCGGTACTTTATGCACTTAAGGTGTTATTTAACACCAAGGTAGTTTAAAAAAAGATTTAACATTAAATTATGTGGTCACTAATTATTCAAGAATTAAGTTGGTATGTTTGATTGCTTGAATGATTTATTATGATTGATTGTGTTATGGTTTAAGTGTCGTCACCAAGCCTAAAAATATGTAAACAACGTAAAGTGAAAGAGATTACTTACCAAAACTCTTGGAACGTATATACCTTGAGTATGAACATATGGGCGGAGTTATGGGGTTTTATATTTAACCATGACTTCTACTGGGAGTACAGGACGCTGTATTTACCTTTTATTTATTTTATGCGCAGGACGTCCAGTCACTTCATGTGGCACTTGCCTACCCGGTTAGCTCCCGGTGTAGTTTACCTCAATTTATTTGGGTCAGGGAATTGGTGGGAAACCCGTTTGATGCGTAATCAAATTAAATAAGCAATTTATTTATCCATTTCTTTGTTGGTTGTGTTGTGTGCTTGAAAACAAGTGCAGCAAGGTAAGTTGTGTGTTGATAGGATAAAAGCATGTTAGTGTGTACTGTTTACGCTTATGTAATCAGCACAGCTGTTGTGTGTTGTGTGTTTGTTTGGCCTTGTCTTTATCTTGGCCCTACGACGACCCATTTCTAATGGCAAGTAGTGGGGATAAAGTAAAGAGGAGCTTTTCAGGTGTGGAAGCATATTCATGATGGGCATGAGTGAAGAGCGAATCATATTTAGTTTTCATAGGAATATGATGTGGTTTGTTGCTTTAATTATTATATATTTTTATTGTGAGACTAACGCAAAAGTTTTCAAATATTTTATCTCGGTTTTATTAAGGGCTTACAATGGTTCCAAGCACTAGTACATAATTGAGTTTATGTAAAACATTTTTGGTAACACTTTTTGAAATGCAAAATTATAGATTTATAAGTAACACTTTGGTAACACTTTTATATAAGGTAACACTTAAAGTAACACGTTTAACGTAGGTAACACTACAAAGTAACACTTTTAAAATAAGTAACATTTAATGGTAACACTTATTTATTTATTTATTTATTTATTCAATTTCTCCACGGTTTTCTTGAATTAACCCGGTTTTCATTCACTCTTAAAAAAAACAAAAAAGACTACAACCTCTTTTTTCATTCACTCTTCTTCTTCTTTCTCCTCTGTCAATTAAGTTGATGGTTCGAACTTTGAAGGAAGATAATCAAGGGAATCTACAACTTAACAATGGTGGTCGAACTACCTATCCTCACCCCTTTTTATTTCTCTCTCTTATCGAACACTTCAATTTCTAGGGTTCTTCACTTTGAACGCTAATTCTATCCCTAGTTTGTCTCTTTGACAGTTGAGGGTTCCTCGCAGTTTGGAAAGTCTGCTCAATCTACCGACGCACCGCTGCAACGCTGCACCACTGAATCGCCGCAACGTGGTGGTCGGTGGTGGCGGCGGCAACGTAGATGCGGTAATGGTGGTGCTTATAGAGGTTCGTTCTCTTTCTTCTGTTCTTTTTGGGATATTTGTAATTTTTACTTGGATTTTTAATTGTTGATAGATTTTGACGAATTTTATTGTTTGATGGTGAATTTGTGATTACTAATTGGAGTTGTAGTTGTACGTTGGAGTAACTAAAAAATTCAAAGTAAAAGTTATACTTTGTGCTAAATTCAGTTTGATTTGCATTCCAAGCTAATTAGATTTAATAAGCTAATTAAAGAGCTGAAAAGTCTTACTAGTTTGATTTTATTAACTTTTAGCTCCCATTTTAATTTTGTTACTGGGTTTGATTGAAAATGCAATTCTGACACTTTAAATCCTGTCACCTAACTAGAATGATTAGAAACTGCTCAAGCTGTAGTATTTAGATTGAGAGGTACTTGTATTATATTTCTCGAATCGAACTAGATTGGGCACTACAATAAAATTGTATATGTTTTCTTGATAACCAACTTAGATTGGCATAATATTAAATTGAATTACTTGTGTGTCATATAAATATTGAAGCCGATGACATGAAGGATTGGACTTATAGTCTGTCCATTATTTTCCAGAATGAGAAGTAATTGTATGGACACCGTTTCCTCAAAGCTTAGGTAGGAGATTAGAGAGTGATGAAGCCATTAGGTTGGTGGTTGATGTTGGTGGGTTCATTGCGTTTAGCTTCTGTTTGGTTCGACTTCTTTGATATTTGGGTTCTTCGTCTTGCTGTTTTCTCACAGTTTGACAGTAAGCTTTTCTTTTCTTTTTGCTAATTACAGACTTTTAATTTTAATGCAGTTTTTAATTTTTCTTCTCGATTTCCATGGGTTCTGTTTGATTAATTTTATAATTCTGTGATAGAAATGCAAATCGTTTTTAGAGCTAATCATTTTGGAGATCCGAACCCATTTATTTTTTTAATTTTCTACTATGATGGACTAGAACTAGAATGTTAGAAGCGTTGAAATTCATGGTGCTGATGGTTGGAAAATTGCCACTACACTCATGGCAGTTACATTAGTGGATGTAAGCTATATAAAACAATAATTGCAAGCTTGTTTTGCTTCACATTTTTATATGAAACTTTAGGATTAGTCCCGCTAGTAGGCTCACTAACTCTTAAGCTTCATGAATAATTTCTACATTATTCTATATATATGATTCATTCCTAAAGTTTTATGCTCTGATCCTCCACAATTCCCTAATAATGTCAATTGAAGGTGGATTTATCGTTAAAAGCATCCAGTTTATTAGGAAAGTATTTTTCCTTCCAAAGAACGAAAGTGGCATTTGATGCCAAATCATTATCTTGTTATAGCCCCTTAATTAGATCAGAAGTGATTGCACATGTTACCGAGCTCTCTTGATAGATATTTCATGTTTTTAGGCTCTAACGTAGAAAATGAGATGATTGGCTTATGTGCTCCTCTGTGCATAAATACTTGAGATGATCCTTCTCACAAGAAATTGGAACTAGTCTTCTGAAATTATTTATAAGATTACTAGATATCTGTGGGAATCACCCCACCCTCTTTCTTAATTATACATCATTCAAATTGATGTAGGTTTTTCTAAATAGTCAATGTTGTTAAAGGGGGAGCTTTTTATTTTTATTAAAAATTTGAACACTTATGCTACTGTGGAATGTTAAAACAAGTTTCTATCATCAGTTGGTGATGATTTCAATGCTCTTTATTTTTCAGATGTCAATTTTATTGCAATTTAAGACTTCTTAGGAGCAGCTACATCAACCACAACTTCCTGCTAGTTGTAGTGATGACTTTGCTGTTAACAACCACAACTCTTCTTCCTACCCGGTAAGAATGGCGAGGTAAGCCCATTTAATACTGCTATGGTAGATGTTGCTACTGCCATTTTTCTCGTACTGTTGATTGACCCAGTCACTCCTCATTAACCTAGTAACTCGGGCTGCATGATTGGTTTTTCTGAAAGAGTATATCTAATATCAAGAATTGCTAATTCTGTCCACATCAATATTAATTTCTTCAAGACCTAATCGTTCCTTCAAGAAATTGAAATAATAAAAGGCAAGAGAGAATTGACAATCTGCCAGTCATGGATCAATACTCTTATGTTTATTTTCTTTTACTATCTTTCAATAATGTAGGAGTAGTGGACTTGGATTGTTTTAGATGAGATACAACGTGCTATAAACCACTTTTATTTCATGTGATAGATTAGCCTCAATGTCCTCCTTTTATTTTAATAAAGCGAGAATATTGACAACTGTTAGTTTCTATTTTTACAGTCTTGTTACTACTGTCTACTGCTGTCACGGCTCTTACTGATGCCTACTGCTAGCACTGCTGTCTGCTGGCCTAGTACTATTGTATGTTGTTATTGCTACCTGCTGCTATCTGTTGTTACTACGTTTACTAATGCCTACTGCTGTTTGCTGGCCTGGTACTGCTGTCTGTTGACCTGATACTGCTGTCTGCTGGCCTGTAGCTGCTGCTATTTGCGCGCTGTTACTACTAGCTGCTGCTATTGCTGCTGTCTCTTTGCTACTGTGTTGACTTATGTTGCCTTTAGAGACCGAAGTTGATTTTCTTTTTGTTTTGATTATTAGATTGTTTAGCCAAACAAACAAATTGGTTTTTATGGATTATTTTCTTAAAAAAAATTATGAAATTGTATCAATTCAAATTATGGTCTATCGTATATTTTAGTTTCATATTCTTGGTTGTTGTACATGTTAATATTATTTTTATATTTAAAAAATAAAAAGTGTTGCATATTTTAAATAATGATAGTAGTACTTGTTGTTGTAATAATAATATGTTATTTATTAATTAATAATGTGTTACATTAGTTTATAAAAAGTGATACAAATGTCAAACAAAGTGTTATTATATGTCAAAAGATGATTTAAAAATGTTACCTAATAATCAATAAGGTGATACATTAGTTTGGAAAAGTGATACACGATGTCAGATAAAGTGTTACTATATGATTAAAAAATGATACTAAAGGTAAGTAAGTGTTACATAAGATATAATAAGTAACACTTTAAAAATGATACTAATAATATAAAAAGTGTTACATAAGAAGGTTTATAGTAACACTTTAAAAAGTGTTACCATATGTTACCCAAAGTGTTACATAAGATCTTAGGTAACATGGGCGGATGTATCACTCACTAAAGTGTTACCTATTGTCTATAATAACACTTTTACCATTTTATGTAACACTTTTTGGATGTTACTTAAGGTTAGTTATGTACTAGTGAAGTTATAGGTTGACTTTGTTTGACTTTACTTTCGTTTGATTTGACTTTTTAAGTTGACTTGTTTTGAATGGTTTGAAATTAGTCTTCCGCTATGTGTCTTTGATATTTGTCTTAGCCGTTTTCACGGTGGCGGTAATGTCTTAAAATTTCCTATTTTGTATTTTAGAAGGGAAAAACAAGTATTGTAAAGGAAAGAAATTTCTAGGGTGTTACAAAGTGGTATCTGGGAGTTTTAGTTGAGATTTTTATTACCACTAAAGCCAAAAACGTGTTTTAAAATATTTCGTTTTAAATTTGGCCAAGTGTTTATTTAATCAATAGTTTTAAAAAGTGAGTTATTTTATTTTATTTTTACTTTAAAGGACCGAAATTTTATTTTTAAAGAGGGGGTCCGAATTTCTTTTTTATTTTGAGAAAAATCCGAACTTTTTTTTTATTATTTTGGAGAAATCTGAATTTTTTTTTTAGTTAAGGAAATCCGAATTTTTTTTTTAAATAGGGTGTCGGAAATTTTTTTAATAGTGGCCGAATATTTTGGTCTTTTTCGGAAATTATTTTCGAGATTTAATTTAAAGGAGAAGTTAAAATTTTTTTTAGTTTGTTCATGTTGCAGGAAAGCGAGGATTAAGGTAAGAATTATGCGTTAAAAACCATGTTGGTGAACTTGGGTAGGAAAGAATTTGGGCATATAAGTAAGAAATAATCATGTTCTTGTATGCATTAATATTTAGGTTGTGATGTTTGATCATGTGAATTCATTGATTGGAAGCATGTAATTATGTGATTAGAAATAAGTGAGATTGTTTGATTGAACATTGAACCTAATTCATGCAAGAACTGTATTATTTTATTTTCTTTGGGAAGGGAATTCTTTTCTAAGTCTTTTCTCTTACAAGATGCAGATCTTCCCTAGCAAAAACCCCCAAATTGGTACTCTAATCAAGAAAGAATATGAACATCCTTTTGACTATGTCAAGAAAATTCGTTTATATTATTCCCATTTGAGCGATGTCCTAGGAAACAAGCATTATGACCTTCCTGATCGAGTTTCAGCTATGATTATTCATTTGTCTTCCAGATGAACCCCCATATCTTACTGTCAAAGCAAAGTTCTCTGATTTTTACTTACCTGGAACATCCCAAACTACTCCAAATACAAAGATTATTATGGACAGTGGTACCCTGACTATAGATACTTGATTTCTTACCTCGTTAGAGTTAAGAAATATCATTGCGAGCGCTTACACATTCCATATCCCAATTACTACTATGATAATCTAGCAGGGAATAATTCCCCTTCCACTAGCAATCAATCAGGAAATTCTTCTCCACCACAGGGTAATCAAGCAGGAACAAATGAAAGGCAAGAGGAAGGAGAGCTGATGGATGAGAGTAACCATATTGTTGATAGTTCCATTATGGAAATTCCAAATCCAAATCCACCCCTAACTCGAATCATAATTGATATTTCATCTAACGATGTGGAAGATGAATATTTCCTCCAAGTAGAATAAAATCCAGAGACACCTGAACCAATGGAGGAGGAAGATGACCCTGAATTCGATCCTGGAAGCTACAAACAATCGAAGGACAAGAGAACAATGTTCGAAAGGACTAGATTTTTGTAGTTTCATCTCTCTCTTAGGATTCTTAGTTTCATTTCCGTAGTTTTAAGTAATTCCTTTGTCAATATAGTAATAAGTAATATGTCCACAAGAGTCTATAACCCTATTGAGTTGCGTAGGTTATTCGAACTCATTTCATTTCAGTTTTCCATTCATTTTCTTACTCAGCAATAAAATTGTATTTATTTTCTTAACTCTGGAATTTATGGGAATTATTTTTATATATTATTGTGATGCTTTATTAAATGTATGGTTGGTTAGCAATCAATATTTGGTTGATCAAGCTGCAAATTCTGAAAATTGTAATTTTGCAATCTCAATTTGTTAGCTTAAAATTAAATGTGTATATATAAAGGGTATAAGTTGGTTAGATGGGTGTCTAACTTGAGAGCTAACCATGACCATAATTTATAAAGACCCCTTGTTGTAATTCAGGCGAAGAAAGATGGCAGGAGGAAGTGGTAACAACAATGATGGAGGAGAGCTGAGTGAGGTTGTGAGGCAGTTGGCAATGGTCGCCCAACAGTTAGCAAGAAACTCGACCAACAATGGAGATGTTCAGGGAGAGCTATTCAAGAAGGTGGCACAAAGCAAGCCACCGACCTATCAAGGAGAGCCTGATACAACAGTGCTGGAAAACTAGTTAAGGGAATTTGAGAAACTGTTTGGGGCAGTTGGGTGCCCAGAGAATTCGAAAGTGGGTTGTGCTACCTATTACCTCAGGGGTGAAGCTGACATTTGGTGGCAACAAAATGAGGCTACAATTAAGGAGCTACCCGGTTTAATAGGACTATGTTTCAGGAGAACGTTAGGGACAAGTTTTATCCTAGCTTTTTACAAAAACAAAAGGCTGAGGAATTTGCTAACTTAGCAATGGGAGAAATGTCAGTAACTGAGTATTACACCAAGTTCATTGAGCTGTCACGATTTGCCAAAAAGTCTGTTGCTACAGAAAATTCAAAGGCTAGGAAGTTTGAGAGTGGATTGACTACTGATTTACAACTAAAGCCGCGTGGACAAGAGTTAGAAACCTTGGATGAAGTGTATGGGAGAGCTGCACACCTTTATGCTTTGGAGTTGAAGAAAAAGAAAGAGTTAGCTGAGGTGGAAGGGAAGGAAAAGAGAAAGGAGGTGGGGCAAAACTCTAGGAACCCGTAAGGTAACCAAAAGAATTTTAAGAAGCAGAAGTACCACCATAACAACAACAACAACAACTTCCACAACAACAACAATTTCCAAGGTAACAATCGCCAAGGTGGGCGAAACTTTAATGGTGGAGCTAGGAACTCTAACCAAGGAAATAACAAAGGACCAAGGAATTTCTACTACAAGAGGTGTAGGAACGACCACCCTGGTAAGGACTGTGAGGGAAATCTGGTTACTTATCCCGCATGCAACAAGTTGGGACATAGGGAGTATGAGTGCTTCTCCAAAGATCTTAGTCGAAACAAGCAGGGAAATAATCAAGGAGGGGTTCAAAGGAACTTTTAAGGAAACAACAACTATTCAGGGTATAAGGGGGCATAGCAGAATGGAGGAAAAGCAACAACAATGGGAATAATCAGGCGAAGAGTGGAGCTCTAGGAAAACTGAATGTGATAAGTAGGCATGAGGCTGATTCCACGAAGGATGTTATCACTGATACCTTTTCTATTAACTCTACTCCTGTCAAAGTTTTGTTTGATTCTGGTGCAACTTTTTCTTTTATTTCAAAGGCCATTGTTTCAAAACTATCACAATGTTTGAAAACCGTAGATGTTATAGATTTACCTATAGTTATTCCTACGGGAGGGGTAGTACAGTGTACCAAAACTTTTAAGGATGTACCATTAGAAATCAAGGGAAAAGTGTTTCTGTCTGACCTCATCGAGTTTGGGTTAAGTGACTTCGATGCCATTTTGGGAATGGATTAGTTGAGTAAGTACAGTGCAGAGATTAGTTGTCGATCGCAGAAAGTAAAAATGAGTACAACTGAGAATGAGTTGGTAACATATTGAAAACATGGTGAAACAAAGTGCCCAAGGATCATATCTGTGTTGAAGTTGGCAAAGTATATTAAGAAGGGGCACCCAGTATATTTTTGTAGTGTGAGGAACTTAGAACATGAAGAGGCAGCCAAGCTTAAGGACATAGAAGTGGAGAATGAGTTTCTGGATGTATTCCCTGACAAAATTCTAGGAATGCCACCCAAGAGGGCAATTGATTTCACAATAGAGTTGGTCCCAAGAACAACACCAATTTCAAAGGCACCATATCGAATGGCACCTGCAGAAATGAGTGAGTTAAAGGAACAGTTGCAGGATTTGCTGAAAAAGGGGTAAATTAGACCAAGTGCATCGCCTTAGGGTGCACCAGTGTTATTTGTCAAGAAGAACGATGGAAGTATGAGGTTATGTATTGATTATAGGGAGTTAAATAAGGTCATCATAAAGAACAAGTACCCATTACCAAGAATTGATGACCTATTTGACCAGTTGAGGGGCGCATTCGTGTTTTCAAAGATTGATTTAAGGTCTGGATACCATCAGTTAAGGATCGCAGACGGATATATTCCCAAAACTGCATTTAGAATAAGGTACGGGCATTATGAGTTCACAGTAATGCCATTTGGGTTAATGAATTCTCCAGCAATCTTTATGGACTTGATGAATAGGGTGTTCCATCCATTTATGGACAAGTTTGTTGAGGTGTTCATAGATGATATTCTGGTGTATTAAAAGAATAAGGAGGAACATGTGGATCATTTGAGAACAATTCTACAAACATTAAGGGAGAACAAGCTTTATGCGAAGTTTTCCAAATGTGAGTTTTGGTCGAAGAAAGTAGCATTTCCTTGGTCACTTTGTGTCCAAGGATAGGGTAGAAGTAGATCTAGCAATGATTGAGGCGGTGAAAGGATGGCCTAAGCCAAAGACGGTGTCTGACGTTAGGAGTTTCTTAGGTTTAGCAGGGTATTATAGGCGTTTTGTGAAGGACTTTTCTAAGATTGATAAGCCTATGACCTCTCTAATGAATAAGGACAAGAAATTTGAGTGCGATGAGAAGTGTGAGGAAGCCTTCCAGCTCTTGAAACAAAAGTTAATTACAGCACCGGTGCTTACACTGCCAAATGATAGTGGGATCTATGATGTATATAGTGACGCGTCCAAGAATGGTCTGGGATGTGTGCTTATGCAAAATGGGAAGGTGATTGCATATGCATCAAGACAATTGAAACCTCATGAAGTAAACTACCCTACTCATGACTTAGAATTAGCTGCAATCATTTTTGCACTAAAGATTTGGAGGCATTACTTGTATGGGGTAAAATGTAGGATTTACACAGACCATAAAAGTTTGAAGTACATTTTCACCCAAAAAGATCTAAACTCACGCCAAAAGAAATGGTTAGAATTTACAACGGACTACGACTTGGACATACAATACCATGAAGGGAAAGCAAATGTAGTTGCAAACGCTCTAAGTCGTAAGACCAGTCATAGACTGAACACTCTAATAGTGGTTGATGAGTTGTGTAGGGAAATGAGGAAAATGAATTTAGAAGTGGTAGAATGGGGAGTACCAACGAGTATACTTGTGGATATGAGTATTCAACCAACAATATTTGATGGGATAAGGGAGAACCAAGCAGGAGATGTTAAGTTGGATAGGATTCGTGAGAAAATAAAGCAAGGGAAGGCTACAGATTTCAAAATTCATGAAGATGGAAGTTTAAGATACAAAGGTCGATGGTTTGTACCACAAAAGTGTGAAGAAGTAAAGAGAAAATTGATGGAAGAAGGTCACAATACACCATACTCGGTACACCCAGGAGAGGACAAGCTATACAAAGACTTGAAAAAGATGTATTGGTGGCCTAGAATGAAGAATGAAGTTGCGGAATTTGTAGCAAAGTGTCTAACTTGCCAAAAAGTGAAGATAGAGCACAAGAGACTGCAAGGAACCGTGCAATCATCGGAAATTCCTGGATGGAAGTAGGATGGTATTTCAATGGACTTTGTGACTTGCCTCCCAAAGTCAAAGAATAGGAATGATACCATTTGGGTCGTGGTGGATAGACTGACTAAATCTGCGGTGTTCATACCAATAAAAGAGACCTGGAAGATGTAACAACTTGCAAAGCTTACATTAAAAATTTTGTGAGGTTACATGAAGTTCTAAAGGATATTGTGTCTGATAGAGATTCTAGGTTTCTTTCGAAGTTCTGGAAGAGTGTTCAAGAAAACTTTGGTACAACACTAAAGATGAGTACATCATTTCATCCTGCCACGTACAGATGGACAAACTGAGAGGATTATTCAAACCTTGGAAGATATGTTAAGAGTTTGTGTCATTGACTTCCAAGAGGGATGGGAAGATAGCTTGGACTTCATTGAATTTTCTTATAACAATAGTTACCATGCAAGCATTGGCATGGCTCCATTTGAGGCATTATATGAAAGGAAGTGTCGCAGTCCTGTGTGTTGGAACGACATAAGTGAAACAATGATCTTAGGGCCTCAAATGATTAAGGATACAATAAGCAAGTAAAAGAGATTCAAGCGGCGCAAGATCGCCAAAAGAGCTACGCAGATGGAAGCGTAGAGAGGAAGAGTTTGAGGTTGGTGACAAAGTATTATTGAAGGTGTCACCGATGAAAGGTGTCATGAGATTTGGGAAGAAAGGAAAGCTTAGCCCAAAATATATTGGCCCATATGAAATATTACAGAGAGTAGGCAAGGTAGCTTATAGGTTAGCCTTACCTATGGAACTAAGTAAAGTGCATGATGTATTTCATGTATCTCAGTTAAGAAGGTATATACCTGACAAGTCACATGTGCTACAACCTGAAACAATTGAGTTAGATCAAAGCTTAACTTATGAAGAAAGACCTGTCAAGATCCTTGACAGTATAGTGCGTAGTACACGCAACAAGGAAGTTAAAATTGTTAAAGTGCTATTGTCTAACCAAGAATATGAGGAAGCAACTTGGGAAGCTGAATATGAGATAAAAGAGAAATATCATGAGTTGTTTAAGGTATGTGGAGTTACGGGGACGTAACTCGTTTTCTTTAAAGGGGGTAGAATGCGGTAAAATTTCGCGTTTTTTCCCTATATTTTTAGTTATTTTTTGTGCTTTTTGCACATTTTTAACGGTTATTTCGAGTAATTTTCATTTCAAGGAGACATTAAAGGTAAAAGTATGTCAAAAGAGTACATCAATATTATACAAAGTGAGGAAAAAGTTTGATTTTCGTTACCCAAGTTTCGGGACGAAACTTCTTTTAACGGGGGTAGACAGTAATACCCCGTATTTTTATACGTATTTTAATTTAAATCATTATTTTATGAAGCATTTAGATAATTTAAAATGAATTATTTATGGTATTTTATTAATTTAAAGAGAATTATTTTAATTATAGGTCCATTTTTATTTATTTAATTGTTTTGGAAATATTTATTTTATTATTTAGAAACTTTGGGGCATATTATTTTATAAAAGGAAATTTAAAGTCAATGGTATTTAAAGAAAGTCAAAGGACTAGTTTGAATAGGAGAAGGGGTCATTAAGGGTAGAAGAGAATTTAAGCTTAGGAGAGATCTAGAGAGCGGGTATAAATACCCATCTTATGAGCAAATTAGATCTTGCCCAAGGTGGAGAATACCCAAAGGTAAACTCTCTTTCTCTCATCTTATTTTCTCTCTCCTTTAATTTCCCCCTCCACCCCTTTTAATTTACACACATCACCACACACACACACCACCACCACAACCGGCCGCCACCAGCATAGGGCCAGCAGCAGCTGCAGCAGGGAGGTGGCGCCGACCACTCTCCCCTCCCCCTTGTTGTGCGTGTGTTTTAAATAATAATAACTGCTCTGCTTTGCTCAAAAAAAATAATAATAATAATAATAATAAAACTCTTCATTTGTTTTAAAATAATTCTAGCCTTGATTCAATTATAATTTTTGGGTTGTGTGATGATTTTTATGATGTTTGATTATAATTATTATGTATATAATTATAGGATTTAGTTTTGAATTAAAAAAAAAAAGCCCCAAATTGAAAACCCTAGGTTTCTAAATTAATGTGTGTTGATGGAAATTGATTGTAGGTGATTGAAACTATTAAATTAGATGTTTGTAAACATAATTACAACAATTTTACATGTTATTATAAAGCTGGAATTTTTATATAAAGGTTAGAATTATAATTCTTGAAAGGATTTTTAATTACCCATTAATTGGGAATAAAATTAAGGGTTTTAAATTAATTTTCATCTTGTTTTAGAGGGTTTATAAGTGATTTAAGAGTGGATATATTGCTAGAAATTTATATTGAATAGGTATTAATGTCTCTTTATAATTTTGGGTTGTAGGAGATTTCCAAGTGAGTGATTTTGTGTAGTCGTGACGATTTTGAGATCATATTCAAGATACGTTCGCGTACTTGGTAATTATTTAAGTGTATAGAAGCGTGCTAGGCTTTGTATAATTAATTCCGTGGTAGTATCATGTTAGGTGTGAATTAGAATTTGTGATTGGATTGATGCTGGTGATTGATTTATGATGTATGAATTATTTATGATGGATTAATGATTGGAATTAATTATATTGGCATGTTGAATATGAACTAAAATTTTTAATATTGGCATGATTGAGAGCATGTTTGATTAAACTAAATGTTTAATATGGTTTGGAATATAAAAAGGGAATTTTATTGTATTTCCTATAATTTTTATTGATGTTTTAAGCATAAGGATTGAGCTATCAAGTGTCTTAGTACACAGGAATAAAATGTTGTGCGGTGCCTATGTGCACTTAAGGTGTTCTAAACACCGAGGGATAAGATTTGCAGTGCTTTATGCACTTAAGGTGTTATTTAACACCAAGGTAGTTTAAAAAGGATTCAACATTAAATTATGTGGTCACTAATTATTCAAGAATTAAGTTGGTATGTTTGATTGCTTGAATGATTTATTATGATTGATTGTGTTATGGTTTAAGAGTCGTCACCAAGCCTAAAAATATGTAAACAGTGTAAAGTGAAAGAAATTACGCACCAAAACTCTTGGAACGTATATATCTCAAGTATGAACATATGGGGGGAGTTATGGGGTTTTATATTTAACCATGACTTCTACTGGGAGTACATGACGCTGTATTTTCCTTTTATTTATTTTATGTGCAGGACGTCCAATCACTTCATGTGGCATTTGCCTACTCGATTAGCTCCCGGTGTAGTTTACCTCAATTTATTTGGGTCAGAGAATTGGTAGGAAACCAGTTTGATGCGTAATCAAATTAAATAAGCAATTTATTTATCCATTTCTTTGTTGGTTGTGTTGTGTGCTTAAAAACAGGTGCAGCAAGGTAAGTTGTGTGTTGATAGGATTAAAGCATGTTAGTGTATACTGATTACGCTTATGTACTCAGCATTGCTGATTGTGTGTTGTGTGTTTGTTTGACCTTGTCTTTATCTTGGCCCTACGACAACCCATTTCTAATGGCGAGTAGTGGGGACAAAGCAAAGAGGAGCTTTTCAGGTGTGGAAGCATATTCATGATGGGCATGAGTGAAGAGCGAATCATATTTAGTTTTCATGAGAATGTGATGTGATTTGTTGCTTTAATTATTATATGTTTTGCTTGTGAGACTAACGCAAAGGCTTTTAAATATTTTATCTCGGTTTTATTAAGGGCTTACAATGGTTCCAAGTTATAGGTGGACTTTGTTTGACTTTACTTTCGTTTGATTTGACTTTTTAAGTTGACTTGTTTTGAATGGTTTGAAATTAGTCTTCTGCTGTGTGTCTTTGATATTTGTCTTAGCCGTTTTCACGGTGGCGGTAATGTCTTAGAATTTCCTATTTCGTATTTTAAAAGGGCAAAACAGGTATTTTAAAAGAAAGGAATTTCTAGGGTGTTACAACAGATGACACAAATCTATTAATTCGTGTCCAATTTGTATTGTGTATCGTATTGCGGTGAACTAAAATATACGTTATCTCCCGTTAGAATAATTACGTAGTACTCCCTCTCTCTGTTATTTAACGGTCTATATTCCATTTTTGGGTAGCCAAAATTATGGGCCTATTTCTATTTAAAGAGTGTATTTTTTGACAATATTACACTCTTTTTGATGAGTTGTCATCATTTTTTTTTGTACTTTTGACAACATTTCGCCAACAATTTATATTTCCCTCTCTTCAATAATTACCAACTATCTTTTCTTTCCCTCTATCTTTCTAACCCCACGTACGTATTTGTATTCCTAATCATTAATTTTAAGTAATCTACAACTTTTGTAATTTTCGTGAAAAAATCTTAATAGACCACTGGAAAAAATCAGAAAATCACAATTATTGTGGTACATATATTTTTTGTGGCTACACAATAATACTGAGATTAGTAGTACTAATGCAGTGTTAGTGGTCGATAATTCCAGAGTTTGAATCTGCGGTTGAACAGCTGAAAGGAGAAAGCGGAGAGCTCTACTCCATCTCTGCCGATCCTCTCATTCTCTCTCTTCAGCTTTACCATGTCTGACGAACCCTTTCTCACTCGCTGGAGTTTTCAGGTTACTTCTACTTGAATTTCATTTCTGTAATTTTAATTTTAATCTGGGTTTAATTTCTCAACAATTGCTTTGATTTTGACTTTTCTTTTCATTGATTTTGGTTGTGATTTTGGAACTTTGATGTTAGTGAAAATGTGGGGTTTTAATATGATGTTTGTATTTTTATTTGTATTTGTTATGATCATCATCAATTGTTTGTTGTTTGACTCTTGGAAAAAAATGGCAAAGTTTGACTGATGTAGTTGCCTTGGATATTGGTTGTTTGGTTGGTTGGTGCTTGAATTTTTGGGAACTTGGGGTTTTTTTCACTAGGATTTTAAGTTTTTTTATGATGCGAAGTTTGGAAGGAAGAGAGAGCCGAAGCCGGAGGAGGAGGATGCTGCAATGGCTAGTCAGAGCAACGGGAATACAGCAGCGAATGGAGGGACTACGACTCAGAATGGTGGGAGAAAGCGCGAGCTTGCCGTTTACGAGCAGTATAGGAATCAGGTCATATTCTTGTTTGAAATTATGTACATTGTATTAGTATCTATAATCTTTGTTTGTGATAATGTTTGGTGTTTACATTGATTGATAAGGTGGGTATCTATAACGATTTCAAGAGCCACGGTTGATTGATATCTTCACAAAATGAGTATATTATCCCTAACAATTTGTGGTTCTTCTTAGATGTTTGATAAAGTTGATTTTGTTTCATATTGATAGGCTAGTAATGGGACACCCTCAAATGGAGTTTCGGCAAATGGTGCTCAGGATAATACTGTGTAAGATTTTCTGCTTACTTGTTTGATTATAACTCTATATTTCGTCTTAGATGTACCAGACGATTAGGCAAAATTGTTATGAATTAAGGGTTCTTGTCTACTTCTAAGAGTTCGAACGATGCCCTTATTGCTTAGAGGATGAAGTACTGTTTGGCATTGCTAACAGTGACCCATACTCATACCACATCATAATGCTAGAAATCTTGCTAATTCACTGCCCAAGTGCTACACATCTCTCTATTTTAGTGCTGTAATTGCTGTTCATGTAGCGATGCTTTGACATATTCTGATGGTTCCTTTTATCAGTTATATAGTTGTAGCAAATTATTCTAGTCATGATATTCATCATATCTATTTTGTCTAAACTTAAGCTATAATTTAAACTATGTCACTAACAAAGATGTAAGTAAATATATAGAGAAACAAAAATTTAGAAGAAGATGCGTGAACAAAATTTGGACCCAAACTTCATTAAATTAGTCACATTTAACAAATGTTATTACTATGCTTATGTGGTTGATGAAATGGGTAATGATAGTTATTCGCTCTTGGTCTTGGATTCTCCTCATGACTTGAGTTAGGGATCATTTACTTGCATTATTGAATTCAAATCTACTTGTGCACTCTTGCCATGGTAGAGATTGTTCTTTAGTCTCAAGTTGGGTATCACTTTGCGGTCGTGGGTTTAAAGAATTAAGGGACACAGTGTGTGTATTGCTCCCCTTTGCAGATGCAAACTATGCCAAGAATTGTGTACTTGTTTGTTAAACTAGTTTGTTAGTTAAATACGCATGCCCTTCAATAAAAAGAAAATACAAGATTAATAATAAACCACTTAATATTGTGCTTGTTGCCAATTTCTTTGAATACCCAATTTTATTCCCATGTCTCAAATGTTCTCAGTTTGAAGCTACACCTGTCCTTATCTGAGGTTTAAAATTATGTACCCCCTTCAACAAAGAGAATATACGTAACTAATTAATGAACTTGTTAAATTTAATTTTAATTTTGAGTTCCTCTGAGGCCCTGAATACCCAGTTTAAATTTTCTCATCTCAAATTTCCTCATTTCGAAGCTACTGTTATTATCTGAGGTTTCTTTAGGCTATTTTTATTGATCCATTATCAACCCATATGTGTTACATGATTTTAATAGTCTGAATTCTTTAAACAATCACGTCCATTCAACTTGTGTTTTATTAAAGTGTTATGTCTATTGACATCCAGAAATGTAATTGCGCTTTATTGATTTCATATTTTCTTTTTGCTCAATGTGCTTTCCGTTTTTCTTTTTCTTGCTTCCCAGGCAGAAGCCCATGCTTCCTCCATTTGAAGATGCAGAAACACGTAACCTAGCAGAAAGTCTATGCAGGTGGCATTCAATTTTCAGTTTATAAACTTTTATGCTCTCTATTTTTTTTTTTTATTTAATTTTACATATATATGCAAATTTTTGTACAAAGAATCAGGTGTTCATTTATATAACTCGACTTTAGTGTCGTAATAATGAAAATACTGTGACACTTTTCTGTCTCATATACAATGGAAGCAGCATGTATAATAGCAAAAAATAAATAAATTTTGACAAAAGCTAAAAATAAAAAAAAGTGTGTAGCTTAATGTCTTTTAAAAAATAAAATTGTTTTAGCATTATAGGCTGCTTTGCTCATTACAACCTTTACAAAATTAGATTGTCATTTACAACCTTAAAAATTAATACATTTAAATTTTATACCATGTAGTAACTATTTTCGATGGTTGATTCTAAAATATTTCATTGTTTGTATTTCTACCATTTAACTGATTGACACGATAGCATCATGAACGCCATCAATGAAGTAATTTATTGGAATTAAACTACTAAAAACTCTAACAAGTATCAAATTCAAAATGACTTTGTATAATTTATTTTTAGCAAGGTAGTAATTGACCAAGTCACTTGTACAAAAGGCTATAAGTGACAAGTTTTCCTTTAAAAAATGATATTGGGCATCTCCTGTTGTAATTTTTTTTTCTTTTTATATTATCCTGATTTCATTATTTTATAAATGAAGCCACTTGTATGACTATGGGTCAAAGGTCATGATGTAATTGTTGTGCTTGTGTACAGGGACATTATTCGCGGGAGCCAAGATGTCAATTGGGAGAGCATAAAGGGTCTTGAGACTGCTAAACGTCTTCTTAAAGAAGCAGTTGTCATGCCTATCAAATATCCTAAGTAAGTCCTGAATAACACATATGGCTTAGAGAAGTCTAAACCTTTTAATTATTTGCGCATGTATTATAGGTGTGATATTATATCCTTCAATGCTGCCTAGAATTATTGATAGGCAAATGGATGTTCTGACGTGATGATGTAATTTAGCTATAATAAGCTAAACTAAATGCTTGATCTCCACTCTTAACATGGAAATAACAGGTACTTTTGACATTTATCATTGGTAGCCATTTTTTTTTCCCGTTTAGTATTGAACTTCTACGATTTGTCAAATGTGGTATTAATGATGATTTGTGGTTGTAATTCTATTCATTCTAACTTATTTAAACCAAGGCTAACATTTCAATTATTTTAAAAAAAGATAAGAAATAATACCAATTTTTCCCCCCCTCGCTTCTCCTCCTCATCCTTTTTTCTTCTCTCTCTCTCTTTCTCTCTCCCTCGCTCTCTCGCTCTCTTCAACAACGACTCTGCAACTCTTCCCAACTTTATTAATGGAAAACCCAGCTTTCAAGAACATAAATGGCGGCAAAATTATCCAGATGAAAGCAAACTGAGTTACCTGCCCAAGACATATACTGGTCCACAATAGCAGCTATAGTCCAAGTCTAGCACCATCCATTACAATGACACATAAGAAGAGTCCATAGGTAAGTAGCTCCTTCAGTCACATCCTAGACTAGAGCACAACTCAGGGCCACGATGTTGCAAGAACAATCTCTTAGGGTTTGCATTTGTACCAGTAGTATAACCTAGGGTAATACTCTGCTACTCATCATTTGGCGGGTGCCAAGCAAATTCTGGGTGACCTGTCTCAAGAAACTTTTCATAATCAATGGTGCCTTTGCTCAATGTGTATTGTAGTCCTTTAGGATCACAACTTTCATCAGCTATGACAATTAATTGGTGGCTTAAAGTTCCCTTCGCTGTTATCAGCCACAATAATATGCTTCCTTTGCCAAAGTAATGAATTCTTGGACGACTTCTGATGCAAAATGGCCAAGCAAGAAAGCAATGGCCTATGCATTAAGAAGTATATTGACTGTGTTCAATACAATCAATTATATCTCCTGGAATGTTTGGAGTGTTTATTGATACCTATTGGTAAAAATTTGACAAATTCAAAGATATTATAAATGATAATGCATGTAAGCTGTTTGAGGATATGCCTTAGAAATTTGCTTTTGCTTACTATGCGTTGATTTCTTTTTTTATTCGCTTTGTCGGAGTTTCAGGAGAGATAATTTGGGTTTTGGAGTGGTGGTGAACTGGTGATGGTGTAATGGTGGTGGGCAGGGAGAGAGGAGAGAGAAGAGGATTGCGACTGATGGTGGGTGGAAGATTTAATGGAGGAGAGTGAAAGTGAAGGTTTGTAAATGGTGGTAAAATTGAGTTTTGAAGAGAGAGGTGGGGATGAGGAGAAGAATTAATGAGTTGACTGTGGTTAGTGTAAGTTAGGTTTAACAGAAAAATTAAACAAAAACTTTCATTACTTATTTAATGTAAAAAATCAAAAGGCTTCCTATGATAATTGGAAAAAAAAAAAAAAAGGCTAATAATGATTAAAGTCAAAAGTACAGACTATAAATGTGGAATTTTCTTTATTTACGTGCTAGTAAAATTTTTGGTCAAAGTAGGCTTATAAGTTGTGCATAGGGTGAAAAAAAAGTTGTGCATAGGGTGAAGGGAGTATAAGTGTAGATGTTATTTCCTCCGCCACGGATTTGCAGCACCACCTACCTTATTATGCTTTCCCAGATTACTTGCTAGAATTCGTAAAAGGAAAGGACCCAAAATTTTTATTCTATTATTTCTCACGTGCTTTAAACCATTTTACTTTATACTTTCTAAAAAAAACATGAGACTAAAAAAATTGTTCCTCACACTCTAAACTTTTAAATAAACCCGGTTCACATTAATTTATTGTGGACCATTTATTAGGGGACACTGTTTAAATGTTGCTATGTAAACATAAAGGTTACTATGTTAAAATAAAGATTATTTTGTTAAAATAAAAGTCATTGGGTTATAACAAAAGTCAAGAGATTAATACATTTAATAATGAAAGTTTTAATATACTAGTTAATATGAATAATAAAGGTCAATTCAATATAATTTTGGTTGGCACATTATTGTGGACCCGAGGTTCAAACAAGTTTTAATAAAGGTCACTATGTTAAATTATGGTCACTATATTCAACATAATGTCGATTGACATGTGTGGACCTCAGGTTCACAATAAACCAGGTCAAATTAGTTTTTTCCTCCTCACACCCCTTATAAAAGCTATGGCTTAATTTCCTCTAACTATAACTGAAAATTGAAAAATATTCCACTGCAAACTAACTAAATTTAATTAAATTGTCAATTGTTTTGCATAAAAATTTGTGCCTTTCAAATTGGTGTGTCCTGGAGTACGGGACAATGGGAGTATCTTATTGGTTCTTTTGCATTTAAAAAGTTGCAAAACTTTTTTCCACTGATTTTCTTTGTAATGTACCTGAATCATTGGATTATATGCTATTAATCATTGTAATTGTTGAATGTTGCGATCTGTGTATAGTTGCTACCTGCCTCTATTATTATCTAATGATGGTATTTATACAAGTCTATGTTGTAAAATCTGGCTTTCCTATGTCACTCTGTGAATTTGACGGATGCATTTCAAAATAATTCCACTTTTTTTCTGCCTAATGTAAATATACCCATTATTTCTATTTATGAACTTCACACTAACTATTATCTAATTAGAATATGTACCCCTTTGACCTTCGCCATTATCTTCAAGTTAAGTGTTGCTATTTAGAAATTTGTGCATGGGTTAAAAAATGTCTCCAAATGCAATTTTCCTACTGATAAGTTGAAGTCCATGAATATCAAATTGACTCTCTTCTGTAGCGTTAGAAAGAAAATGTTAGTCGCACATAGTTCTACATTATTAATCAAATAACCTAATTAATACTAATGCAGCTGGACCTCTCTTGATAGATGATGTTCTATTTCTGATTCATATTTCATATTTCACATATGCTGATTGTTGTTGGCTTGTTTCAAGGTATTTCACTGGACTATTATCTCCATGGAAGGGCATACTTCTGTTTGGCCCCCAGGAACAGGAAAAGTAAGAAAAACTTCTGACTGCGGTTTTCTCAGTCTGCTTGATTATATTGTATGCTTTTGACCCCTCCGCAGTCTGTGGTTTTCATGTTGCTATTGCTTAGGGAATTAACGTTAAATGCATGGTGCTCAGCTAAGTAGTTTCCCTTGTGGTTTTTAAATGAATTGCAACTTCATAATTTATTTTCATTTCTTTTATAAGATTTTTATTTTTTTTTTGATAGAATTTTATTCTCTCTCCTTGGAGCAACTTTATTGGCATACCTTTTTTTTTTTCACTTTTGCCTCTCTTCTATGTCTGATTCACCTTTCGATGTGGGCAGACTATGCTGGCAAAGGCTGTCGCTACCGAGTGCAATACCACATTTTTCAATATTTCAGCGTCATCTGTTGTGAGCAAATGGAGGGGTATGTGAGAGAACGTTTCTTGATTTATATCACATTTACGCTTTTCCTATTATACTAATTGAACTGGAGGCTAATTCTAGCTGGATAATGTAAAACCCTGTGCGGAGTATGTAAATGACATAACAGAGTCTATGTTTCCTGCTTATCATGCATCATGAAGCATCCACTATAGTATTGAGTTTGTTGTTTGACATTTTTGTATTGACACAGGTGACTCAGAGAAATTGGTGAAAGTACTTTTTGAGCTTGCCAGGCATCATGCACCATCTACTGTTTTCGTAGATGAGATTGATTCAGTTATTAGTCATCGTGGTGAAGCACGTAGTGAGCATGAAGCTAGTAGGCGTTTGAAAACTGAGCTCCTCATACAGGTGACGTTTGTATGCAGAACTGTTTTGGTTCTGTTATTTCACTCATTACAACTCTATGAGTCAGCTCATAGAGCTACTTGTATTACTTTTGTTGTTAACGCAATTTTCTTTCTGGTTTGCTTTTAGTCTACAAAATGTTATCACATAGAATAAAGTCAAAATCAAATTAATTAAGATCAACTTTTTGAAAAAGAGATAACTAGGCCTCATTTCTTTATTATAATAGCTGCAGTAACTGTCAACTTTTAATAAATTGATGTACTAAGATTTGGCTCAGAACTTTTGTTTGAAATATTTTTATTTCGAGTTTTAAAGTTAACTCTTTTACTGGATTTTCAATCCCCCAAAGGCCCAAACTTTTCTTTTTGGTTTGCTTTTATTTTTCAGAATTTTCTCTAGTCTCTGTGTACTCAAACCATATATACAGCAAAAATCTTTTTCCAATGTATCTCCCACTGTTTTCCTCGGGCAGAGTTCCTATAACAAATGAAAGATAATAAGTAAATGAAAGGAAAGGAAGGAAGAATTTCTTAGCTGTTTCATCCCACTTGTTTTCTTTATTGTTGTCTTACCTTCTCTTCTCTCTCCTTATCTTGGAACCAATTTCTCTGCTCCAACAGATCCATTTCATCATAAGCTCAGTACAAGTCTACAAACGTTTAAGGAAGTCATTTTGTGTTCAAAGAACTAGGCCATAGGATTTGGAATATAACATATATAAAAATGGCCTCTTAATAAGAAATTCACTAGGCCCATATTGTATTGTGCGTGCTGGATTTATGTTTCTTGTCACAAATGGTCAATATGGCCCCTTGCTCCTTTCAGATTTAGCAGTCCGCATAAGCCCTGTGAACATTGAAGGAGATTTCTTTTGCTGATGTGTTGTGTGAAGAATGATTGTGTCTGTTCTCTGTGATTTCTGAAACCTTTCACTGCAATTTTGCTTTGCAATACTAATGTGGGTTACAATCAGTTCTTTCCATATAAAACATGCTGAGGAATATGCTATATAGGCAATGCCTAATGTTGTCTTATACGGAAGCAGATTTCTTATCCTATATTCTCAAATAATTTTAAGATCTATTTTACTCTACCTATGGCAGATGGATGGCTTGAGCAAAAGCAACGAACTTGTTTTTGTCTTGGCTGCAACAAATCTTCCTTGGGAACTGGATGCAGCTATGCTACGGCGACTTGAGAAGAGAGTATCCTCTGTTGATTTGAATGTAGTTAATTTGTTGTTTCGGCAACTTTACTTTGTCATGAATTAGTTTAACATTGGTTTTTGGAGCTGACTTTCTGAATAGTACACAATGCTTGTCAAATATAATTAAAATATAATAATTCTGTGTAGTTGCGAATTTAGGTCGTCTAGAAATTGACAATCTACAGGTGAATGTGGATCTTCACACACTAGTAGATAGGATGTGTGGCACTTGCACCTTTTTTCATACAACTTTACATTGTCTTTTATTGAGAGTTTGAGACTAAACTGCAAAATGCCATAACAGTACCAGAGTTATTACTAAGCTTTCCTTGACAAGATTGGAAAAGATACTTGTACCCCTTCCTGACCCGGAAGCACGAAGAGGTATGTTTGAGGAACTTCTGCCATCAACACCTAATGATGATCAAGTTCCATATGATGTAATGGTGGAAAAAACCGAAGGATACTCAGGATCAGACATAAGATTGGTGTGCAAAGAGGCTGCCATGCAGCCACTTAGGCGATTGGTGACAGTCCTTGAACAGAAGACAGAAGTCATCCCTGAGGATGGTATGTAACTTTCCATACCTTTGGTCTTGATGCTCTGTTGCTTTTCAAAACAACTTGTGTTTCCTTTTTTATCTTAACAATTACTTATTGCACAAATATTAAGAAATTAGCAGTGCGAGTGTTGATTTGGTGAGTGGGTGTAAGATTAAGGAGGTTTAAGTAAGAGAGATGAAAAAAATGGGTGGGTGTAAGAAAAAAGATGTTAAGGTAAGAGTAAAAAAAATGGGTGGGTGTAAAAAAATGATGGATAAACTAAGAGAGAGCGAGTGAAAAAAAAAAAAAAAAAAAAAGTTAATACTGCAGCATAAGAGAGGTAAGGTAGTAAAAGTGATTTGTCAAAAATGGAATAAATTGATAGGAACTTTATAAACCTATCAAAATGGAAAGTTTTAAGATTATTCAGAAACAGGGATGGCATTTCTTAAAACGCATGTGTTGTGTGACCACGATTTGTAGAGAGCATTGGGTTTTCCCTAGATGTAAGAATGGTTAGTGAACAGAATTGTTTTATTTTCCCTTAATCTCCATGCGAGATAATTGAAAGGTAAAGGGAAGGAGAGTGCGTTTATTGTATCAGATCTGATAAGAGTGTCAGAATAGATATTCTTTCAATGGTAGGGCCGAACTGATATTTTTACTGTAAGCTTGCCTGAAGCTTGTGTATGGGACTTGGAGGAGGCATGATGACTCGTAAACTTGTAAAAAAATCTTATTAGAAATTGTCCTCTCTCTCCCAAATAAAATGCCTGTTTCTTTAGTGGGAAAGCAAATTTTATGTCTTCTACTCTAATCTAACGCCTAACATATCACATTTTCCAATTTGTGGAGGCAACTGGTTGGTTCAGGGTAATATCATCCATATTTACCTTATCACATTCTCCAATCTGTGGAGGCAATTGGGATCATAGTAACATAATGCAGTGGAAGAAAACCCTTTGTATAGTTTTGATGAAGCTATAGCTACTATCTTTTGAAGTCCCAAATTTGACAGAGTGGAAAATTTTGTCCATGACACTTGTCATGCTCTATGTACTCATTGATCTCCAATGCTTTTTTATGTAGAATTGCCTCCAGTTGGACCAATTGAACTCAAAGATATTGAACTGGCCTTGAAGAACACCCGACCATCAGCTCATCTACATGCACACCGTTATGAGAAGTTTAACGAAGATTATGGGAGTCACATAATCCAATAAGAGCTACAACTCAAATCATCAAAATGTTGCACATTTGATCACAGTTGTGTTTCACTAGGGGAAATTGCAGTTTGTATTTATGGCAGGTCGACTCAATATCAGCTGAATTTTATGGAGTTCCCACCTTGGTCTCAAGGTTGCGAATTGGGTCGACAATTCATTCCTTATTGTAGTTTTTGGTCCAAGATAAAGGCCGAAGGGTCCATAAATTGTTTTTTTGAACTCTTAAAAAAATCATCAATTTTATTCATGAAAATTTCTAAATTGTTTAGTGCTTATTTTTCTGATGTTGGATTCCTGTGATATCGAATCCATTTAGGTTGCATTTTGGTATTAAATGAATTTATATATAATATCAACTGTAAAAATTGGAATATTCAATTTTTTTTGTTTGGCAAGCAGTTGAAGTTGAACTTTGTAATTTGAAGTAAATGTCCACTAGTAGGAGTAGTAGGAGACAACAACTACAGGAAATCTCTTTTCTGTAACTCATTGAGGAGTAGATTTGATTGGAATTATTACACTGAGCCAAGCTTTTTTATTTTTTGTTTTTGTATTACATTATGTAATATTATCATTTATTATGGGGGTTGTTAACCACTGCCCTCGAATCTCCGATTAACGCCCACTAAATAAAATTTATTTTACGGATTTACCCTCATATATAAATAAAAATTCACCATCACAATTCACAAACATAATATCTAACCCACCCTATAAACCACCACCACCGCCACCTCATTTTACCACCCACCACCACCACCACCTCCTTTTACCACCACCACTACCTGATTTTCGCGCGGAAATCCTGAGGAGGGATAAGGGGAAGGCTGTCGTCGATGGCGTCGCCGGAGGCAAGTTTATTTTTTTTTTTTTTCCGGTATGGGCTAAAACGCCCATTTTTTTAGATTCACTATGGCGGAAACACCTGGAAATTTCGAACCACCACTGGATGTTGTGGAGATAGTGGTTGATCATTGGGTTGTATGGTACAGGGTAGACATGAAACAATTTGTCGTTTTGACTACAAATCTATTTTTTACTTGAATTTTGTTCCAGCTCACTTTGTTGCAAGTAAAGAAACAGATGTACATGTTGATGCCATATGAAGCATCAACATTTTCTATTTCCATTGCATGCATGCCAAAGGCGATTTAGCAAAGTTGTACCTGTAGAATGTGGTGAATAAGGAGCAAGAGACAATTAAGAAGGTTCAAAGTTTCAAACCTTTCAAACAAACATATTGAATGAAATGGCAAAGAAGCATTATGAAAGTAGTCTAGATACAACACAGAATCCCTACCCCAGTTCCATTTGAACCCCCCAACAAGGTCGAAGACAGCCAGAAAGCAGAGAATGTCTACAGCAAAGAGCCCAAGGATGTAATTTAGAACTATATGCAAGCAAGAATCCCAAATACTGTGACAAAAATGGATCAGACACTAACTGATGCCTATGCACTTTCTGATAGCCTACAGATCTTCAACGGTATCCCTTCAGAGAATCGGCAGTCTTCCCGGATCTTGCATCAGTCCAAGCTTTAGCAATGGTTTTCTTCATTTCCTCATCCCCTTCCTCATACATATTCTGCAAAATAGAGGAAGTACATGTTAATGCAAATATCAAAGCCTATGAACTTCAGAAATAATTCAAAGTCATTCTTGTAATCTCACTAAATCAAGCCCAGAACAACAGTATAGCTTGCAGGATTGCCCATTAATCAACACCATAATATACAACAATGTAAAGATTAGATATATACCTTCATCAGATCCATTATGCCAACCATAGGATCCTTTTCCTTGTCTAGATTTGGCTTCAGCTACATTAACCAAAACCAAATAAATAAGAAAACCACACATAACAATACTTAAATATTAAAACTTTAACATGTGATTGGAAATCATTTTCATAAAATTGATTTAAACTTTCACCACCATTGTACTTTGAGATTCTTAGTCAACAAATATCATTCACAGCCCAAATGGCATGCTATATAAAATGAGGAAAATGGTAATATGTTTACATTATAGTTTGACAAGGGAAGTCTCATGCCACCCTTTGATCAATATCCACGATCAAAGGGTTAGGGAAGTATCATGCCACCCTTTGATCCATGTATGAAGTCTCATGCCACCCTGAGCATTTCAAGTTCATCGTGGATATTGATCACCACTTAAAAAATTAAAACCACTACTAAAGTACTCCATAGTAATGAAATTATATTCATACATGGTTAGGGAAGGAGCAACATACCATGAATCGTATGATATAAATTATTTACAAAGATATACTACCTCTGTTACATATTAGTTGCAACTTTGGGGATTATTTGTGAGATATAAAATATTCCAAAGTTGCAACTAATATGTAACGAAAGTAGTAATTGATACTGTCTATTAAACAAGTCAAAAGGCTAATATGAGACAGTACAAAAGTCAGCTTCAAAACTTTAGAAAGTCGCCTATGATTTTGGAGCATAAAATTATGGCCTAACATTTTGGGATGGAGGGAGTAATTTACATCATAGTGACAGAAAATTACCTTGTCCTCTTTGTAATGCAGATCTTGCCATTTCCCTTTCGAAGCTTTGACCAAATGTACAATTATCCTTGTGGGCTTGACTATGACCTTGGTTTGGTCTGGAACAATATCTTTACTCAATTTGGGTATGGCAAATTGATAATTTTTCCCCTGAACATCATGAAACTTGAACTCAATAGAATTTGGGCTAATGTTTTTCTCCATCTTTTCTTCTTGCACTCCCTCTAGAGACAGATGTATCTGCAAGATGCAGATATGAATATCAGTATCCAGATTTAGAAAGATCTGGCTCAAATACTTGAGGGTCATATATGGAAAGTAACTCGTCAGAGATCAATAGGTGTAACAGAACTCAAAATTTGTAATTACTCTTCATCTACGAGACCTAGGTTAGGACTACTAATAAATAAAGAGCACAAAGATGGGCTATAATGAGGTGGCATAAGGTTTATAAAAAATTTCTACCTTGAGAACAAGGTGCAGATCCTCACCTTTACTTTATCATTGTCCTGTTCCCAGCTGAAAGATGAAAGAGTAGAATAAGTCTGAGTTGGAGTGTAAGGCACCTTTGTCGTCACCACAGGAATTGGAGTAGGATGCTGGGGAGCTGAAGAAGAAGCTTTTTCTTTTGACAACTATGCACGAAAAATGTCATAGACAATCAGAATCAAAACAAAGATGAATACACTAAACCTAAACTGCTCAGATTTAGCTCAAACACATCCCAAAAAAAAGCAATAAGATTAAAACAATGAGAACATAAGGTAAAAATCAGTCAAATTGTAATGACTAAACAAGGTAAAACATTAGTCAAAGTTTCCCATTCAATTCTTTGAGATTAGAACAAGGCACCTTATTCGAAAATTAATAAGTCAAGGAAGATTCACAAATAAAAACATCTTAAAAAAAAAAAAAGAAAAAGAAAAAACATAGCCAAATTGACGTACTTACATATTAATGAATTAAACCATAGCTTCTTGCCTAAAAATCACACAATCTTACTTCTTATGATTCCATGGAAAATAGATCTAATGGGTGTATAACCAACAGTAAATGAAGCAAATTACCTTAAAATGATGATTTAGCTATCAGATAATTTGAGATTTGTACTCATGATTTCCCAAGAAGGTCATTTAAACTGTGTATAAGGTAAAATATCAAGATGAAAGACATAAAATAGATAATGATAGCCCCTAAAAGCAATCTTATAATTCGGCCTTTCGAATGATACTGCCCAATCACACATTGGCCTTCAGCTACCCAAAAAATGGCTAAAATCAATACATGATAATGATAGAACAAATATACTCTTCAACAGTCAACTATTGGTCACAAGCAGCAACTAAGTTCACAACTCTAACTCCATACGCCCATACTTTGCCAATGCTTGCAACAGCGGAAAGAAAGCACTCATAGCCAAATATATTCTCAAATCTCAATTCTATATGTAGAATTCTGTAGCATACTCGGATTCTTCATATTACATCAAGTATCCATGTCGAATCATGGATATAAGTAGGAAACTTTGTTCCTTCATTTTTGACCAAAATCATGAATTCTTCACACAAAATAGTCAGACACTTGACACGTACCCATGTCAGACATGGGTACTTGAGTTTGAGCAACATTGCCCAGCCTGTAACACTATACAAATATCAAAATTAGGTTCTTATACATTATTGTGTGGACATGGATTAGCACACAGTTCGAAATAAGAGAAAGGCCCAAATGATACCATATCAACATAATGATGTTAACTGAATTCTAATTCAAATTTCAATGAAAATAAAGAAATCTATCTTTGAATAACATTTCTAAGAATGGAGGGAGTATAAAGCCCAATTAACATATTTAACAATTAAATAATCCATGATCCAAGCTTTTAGCAACCGCATGCTTCCTGCAATGACTAAGTTAATTGTCAAGGAGTCCCTACTACTATGGTCCTCTTAAGATAGTCATGGTTAGACTAACCTATTTCCCAAGGTCCTTCCAAAGCACACATCCATCCCATGGCCATGGATATCCATGGTTCCCACCAATGTAGGATCCATAGCCGGTGTATGCTCGTTCTTTCATGGGGCGGTCTCCATAGTCTCCACCACAACAGATGACAGATTTAGTATCATGAAGCACTTACTTGGCATTCAAGTAATGAAAACCCAAGGAAATAATATTCATTAACCTAATGAAAATGTCCATGTGAATAAGAAATAAAACATCTATAGGAGTATTGTTTGTTCCACTAATTCACCCAGTGATCTACCATTTAAAATTGTGAAAAGAGGATCTGACAGAGTGACACTACATGGTCTATATCCAATTCCACAAGAAAAACAGAATTGAGGGACCAAGTGGAAGGAAATGAAGAATTGATTGACTACTATAGAAATGTTTGGGTTTGCACAGCTACATACTTTTTTCCCATATACAAATATATTCTCAAGGTGTTCTAAACCAGCAGACTTTGGCACTTTCTTTGATTAAGTTGAATACATGTCACTGATGTCAGCCACCAAAGTGGTCTCGGACTTTGGTTTTAAGAAAAGCACTTATTGATCTGCAACTTAAATTATTAAAGGTGTTTTTTTTTTACATGATTTCGACATAATTTATGTGAAACTCAGTTAACAGAGCAGATATAAGACTTAAGTTTGATAACATTTATATTGTCAGAGGAAAATTGCAACGTAAAAAAGTAACATATGGTATTCCAAATTGTAGAAAAAGCAAAGTGATTATAGGAAGGAATGACCGATAGTAAATGAACAAGTGGCATTGAAAATCTATATCTAAAGCCTTTTAATATCCTAAAAACTGAAATTATTGTCACTTTAATGTACCCAATCAAATTAAGCATTCTTTATTACCAGATTATTTATTTTTGGTGCTTCATTCAACTCCACTTGTCTCCACGAATTTCTCCCAACGGCAAAAGCCGTCAATAAAACTCCGCCAGCGGATTTTTACCGCTGGTTAAAGGAGGAGGGTTTCGGTAGGCCAGTGTAAAACTTTGTCACATCCCATGATACGAGCCAAACTGATATTTTCGTTGGGGCGTTTCCTACTCAGCGACGCGCTGCACTTCCTAGACCCGAGTGTAGTGATAAGTATGTAAGGGTTGCTAGGTCGTCGCCCGGAAGCGACGCGCCACATTGTCCGAGTGTGGTGTCAAATGAGCAAGGGCGTGCCATTAGGGCGTTCCCTACTGAACGACGCGCTGCACTTCCCAGACCGGGTGCGGTGATAAGTATGCAAGGGTTGCTAGGTCGTCACCCCAAAGCGACGCGCCACATTGCCCAAATGTGGTGTCAAATGATCAAGGGCTTGTAGTTGGGAACAGGAGGCACTACAAGAAAAAGGCCAGATTCCGACGGACATCTTCCGACGGAAACAAAATTCCGTCAGAATTCCGGCGAATTTATATTCCGTCATAAATTTCCGACGGAATTCCTACGGAATAAAAATCCATCGGAATATATGGGCATGCCGACGGAATTTTCCGTCGGAAAATGCATATTCTGACGGAAATAAAATCCGTCGGAAGTTTCCGACGGAATATTCCGTCGAAACATTAATTTTCCGACAGAATTAAAATCCGTCGGAAATTTCCGACTGAATATTCCGTCGGAAAATTAAGTTATTCCGTCGGAAAATAATTAAATAATAAAAAAAAACAAAGCCTTTAAAACCTAAAAAAACCCTAAACAAACCTTATTTCTCTTTCTCTCTCCCCGCCTGCCTTCTCTTTCTCTCTCCTCTCTTCTTTCCTCTTCCCCTCTTTCTCCTTCCTTTCCGGCGTTCTCCTTGCCTCGGCGCCACTCCTCTTTCCTCTTCCCCTCTTTCTCCTTCCTCTCCTCTTCCCTGTTTCTCTTTCCTCTTCCCCTCTTTTTTTTCGTTTCGATTTCTTTGATTGGCAACTCAAGAAGATTTGAAGAGTTTCAATGAAAATCAAGGTTTTCATGTCAAATTCGACCATGAAAACTCTAGATCAAGAGTTTTCATGGTCGAATTTGACCTTATAAACCCAATTTCGGCGTTTTTTTTTTTTTGTCAAATTAAGGTATGTTTCTCTTTTTTTTCTTCTTAATTTTGATTTTAATTAAGTTGTTGATTTTTCTGATTTTTTGGAAATATATGTTGGTGAATTATGGATTTTTTTTATGTTTTTTTTGGTGTTTTCGGTGGTTGTTTTGGGTGGTGAGGTGGGTTTCAGTGGTTAGGTGGGTTTCGGTGGTGGTGAGGTGGGTTTCGGTGGTGGTGAGGTGTTGTTTTGGGTGGTTTCGATGAGGTGGGTTTTGGTGTGGGGAGGTGGGTTAAGGTGGTAGGTGGGGAGGTGGGTTTCGGTGGTGGTGAGGTGTTGTTTTGGGTGGTTTCGGCAATGGGGGCAGGTGGTTGGGGGTTAAGGTGGTAGGTGGGGAGGTGGGTCTGGTAAGGTGGTAGGTGGTGGGTCAGGTGAGGTGGTAGGTGGTGGGTGGTGGGTCAGGTGAGGTGGTAGGTGGTGGGTCAGGTGAGGTGGTAGGTGGTGGGTCAGGTGAGGTGGTGGGTTGTGGTGGGTCATGGTGGTGGGGGTGGTGGCGGCGTTTTTTTTTTATTTAATTATTGAATTTTCTGACGGAAATTTCCGTCGGAATATACCGTTTCCGACGGAAATTTCCGTCGCAATATTCCCCTTCCGACGGAATTTTCCGTCGCAATATTCCCCTTCCGACGGAATTTTCCGTCAGAATCCACTTCAACTCCGACAGAAAATTCCGTCGGAACTTTGCGACGGAATTTCGGTTATAGTCAAAACCAGCTTCAACAGAATGTATTCCGTCGGAAATTTCGTCGAAAAAGTGGCTTCCGACGGAATTTCCCTCGGAAAACGTCGAATTTCCTACAAAGGCTGTTCCGAGAGACAATTTCCGACGGACTGTTTCCGTCGGAAAACCCGTCGGAATTCAGCTGTTTTCTTGTAGTGAGGGAGCGTGGTACGAGTGCACGTGGGATGAGGGAGCGTAGGAAAAAGGACTCTAGTTTGCGGATTAGTTCTTGGAATGTGAGGTCTCTTACGGGAAATTCAACAGAAATGGTAGAAATGATGAAGAGAAGACGCGTAAATATCATGTGCCTCCAAGAGACAAGGTGAACAGGAAAAGGAGCTCGAGGCTTATTTTTGGGGTATAAGGTGTGGTACGTTGGACAAGAAGCGAGCCTCAAAACTAGAACTAGGAATGGTGGAACTAGGAACGGAGTTGGTGTGATTCTTGATGAGAGGTTGTCAAAAGAGGTAATCGAGGTCTATCGGAAGAATGATAGGTTGATAAGGGTGAAATTGCTATGTGGCAAGGAGATTGTGAATGTTATTAGTGCTTATGCTCCCCAAGTTGAAGAGAAACGACAATTTTGGGAGGATTTAGACGAGGTGGTTAAGGGTGTCCACCACTCATAGATATATATTGGAGGTGTTTAAATGGGCACGTTGGGGCAAGTCGAAATGGCTATATTGGAGGTGTTTAAATGGGCACGTTGGGGCAAGTCGAAATGGCTATGAGAGTGTCCATGGAGGCTTTGGGTATGGGCAGAGGGACGCAGGTGGTGAAGCTATTATGGATTTTGCCAAATCATATGATTTAACTTTGGCTAATACTTGGTTTAAGAAGCGGGATTCACACTTGATAACTTTTCGGAGTGGAGCAAATGCTACACAAATAAACTTCCTACTCACAAGGAGCACGAAGATGCAAAGTTGCTTAAACTGCAAGGTCATCCTAGGAGA
This sequence comes from Chenopodium quinoa, assembly GCF_001683475.1. Classification (NCBI taxonomy): domain Eukaryota; kingdom Viridiplantae; phylum Streptophyta; class Magnoliopsida; order Caryophyllales; family Amaranthaceae; genus Chenopodium; species Chenopodium quinoa. The sequence goes on from NW_018742951.1 coordinate 5,014,022, forward strand.
GAGTGTGGTCACCCAACACCGGCTCTTGGTAATGACTATTCATTTAAAAGAGAAGGCGAAGAGAAAAGGAAGACAAGAGGAGCCAAGAATAAGATGGTGTACTCTAAGGGATGCAAAGGCTAAGGTTTTTACAGAAAAGGTAATTAAGGAGGCGGATTGAGATGGAGAGGTGGATCCAGACATGTCTTGGTTACGAATGAAGACCTGAGAGTGGCCAAAGAGGTCTTAGGGGAATCAAGGGGAAGATCTTTGATACAGAGAGATGAGATACCTCGTGGTGGGATGAAGAGGTGAAAGCAGTAATTAAGCAAAAAATGGATTGCTATCAAGCCTTGGGAAAATGTAGGAGTGACGAAACCTTTGCAGCGTATAAAGAGGCTAAGAGTAAGGCAAAGGCAGCTGTTCGCCAAGCAAAAGAAAAGGCTTATCAGGAGGTTTATGAAAAGTTTGACTCCAAGGAGGAAGAAAAGATCATTTATAAGATGGCAAAGAGAAGATAAGAGGCAAGAAAGGATATTGGCATGGTGAAGTGTGTCAAAGATAAGAACCAAATGGTACTAGTACAAGAGGAGGACTGGAAGGGGTACTTCGATGAATTATTTAATGGAAGCCCCTGGTGTACTAATAGAGGTGTGGAGGTGTTTGGGTAAAATTGGTATTGATTGGTTAACAAACCTTTTCAACAAGATATGGAGGGCTACAAGGATCCCGCAAGATTGGAGGCACCTCCTTCCATCGTAGAATGAAAATGAGGAAGGATGAAAAGGCGGATTACTTATCCTCCTAGACTTGGTGCCGATCTATTAAAAAAAAAGAGACGCTAAAGATTGTTCTAACTATCGAGAGATCAAGCTTATGAGCCACACAATGAAGTTGTGGGAAAGGGTGATTGGACATAGGTCGAGGGCATGCACAAGCATTTCGGAAAACCAATTTGGTTTTATGCTTGGGAGATCTATTATGGAAGCAATCTATTTGATAAGACAAATGATGGAGTTTTATAGGGTAAAGAAAAAGGATCTTCATATGGTATTTATTGATTTAGAAAAGGCATATGACAAGGTGCCAAGAGAGGTACTTTGGTAGGCAATGTTGAAGAAAGGTATCCCACGAAGATACGTGGACCTGGTTAAGGATATGTATCGGGATGTGTCAACAAATGTGAGGACATGTAGAGGGTTGACAAAAGATTTCCCTATTACAATAGGATTGCATCAAGGGTCTGCATTAAGCCTTTTTCTTTTTGTAATGGTTTTAGATGAAATAACTAGACCAATTCAAGATGAGGTTCCATGGTGTATGTTATTCACAGATGATATCGCTTTGGTAGATGAAACTAAAGATGGGGTTAATGCCAAGATGGAGCAATGGAGGCAGAGGTCGGAATCTACAGGGTTTAAGCTAAGTCGGAGTAAGACTGAATATTTGGTATGTCGTTTTGGTACCCAGTACAAGCAGAGTTTGGATGGAAAGGATTTGACCATGAGTGAATATTTTAAGTATCTTGAGTCAACAAGATGGTGACATTGATCAAGACGTGGCCAACAGGATTAAGTTAGGGTGGCTTAAATGGAGAGCGGCCACAAGAGTGTTACGTGACCGAAGCATTCCCTTACAGTTGAAGTGAAAATTTTACATGCTCTATGGCACAGAATGTTGGGCATCTAAGAAGGAGCACATTAAAAAGATGGAGGTTACGGAAATGCGCGTGTTAAGGTGGATGCATGAGAACACTCTAAGAGATAGAATCAGAAATGAAGTTATACCAAGAAAGTAGGTGTGGCAGGCATTGCAGATAAACTAAGGGAAAATCACCTGCGTTGGTTTGGGCATGTAAGACGGAGACTCGAGGGTGCACCGGTGCGGAAGTGTGGAAGAGTGGGACCATGGAGGGGTTAAACGAGGGAGAGGGAGACCGAAAATGACTTGGTTGGAAGGAGTTAGGAAGAATATGAAGTGTACGGATTTACATGACGATGAAGCATTGGATCGTAAGGGATGGGGGAGGAAGATTTATGTTGATGACTACACGGAATAAGCAAATTTGGTTCATGTTAGCCGACCCCACTTATGGGATTAAGGCTTTGATTGATTGGTTGACAAAAGCCGCAATAAGGTGTTCATGTCTAAATTTATTAAGGCCAGTGTGGTGTGGTCTATTTTTGTATTTTCTAATCTGATATGCTTAATATAGTCTGACTAAACTTTAACCGCAAGTTTACAATGATGTATAAGAAAAAACATTAATATGTGGGATCTTGATATTCAGATCAATGTGCACACTGCACAATATATAATCATCAAAAAATTATCAATATGCAATTAGAGAAATATAGTAATAAGTAAATGAATGTTAATAGTTCTTGACTGGTCAGATTAGAATATAGTAACAAGTTCTTAACCATTAGGTAAACAATCTAAACTAATCATTTATAATTGACCATTCAAATTTAGCAGTACTTCAAATCAGTAACAAGGCATTTAAACTGTTCATCTATACAAACTAAAAATTGAATATTATATCAATAACAAATCTTAATATATGAACAAAAGCATAGACAAGTTCACAATCATTTTCTTGATTTCCTCAAAAGCAAGAATTGATTCCATAACTGTTAAATCACATTTAAACTTGAAAATTAAACTGAGCTTGAATTGCATTCATCGTTGAAAACTGAAAACAAATATCAATGCAATTGTATCTTAAATACACATAAACAGCAAATCAGGAAAAAATATATGAAAATTTGAAATTGAAATTTCGAACACAAAATTCAGACACAAACAATTATTCATTTTCTTTCAAAAAAAAAAATTCATAAATTCAAACACAATAACCCTAGAAATCAAAATTTACTTCAAATAACATATAAACATCGGAAATTTGTTAAAAAAAAGGTAAAGAAGAACCTTTTCTAAGTTGTGAATTTCAGAGGAAATGAGAGAAATAACGCGAGGTCTCTTAGCAATGGATTGCAGGTTGCGAAGCTCTTCCAAGTCCAGTGAAAAATCATCCGCCATTTTTGCTTGATTCTTCTCTCAAAAATTCAGGGTTAATTTGAAATGAGAAAATTGATTGAATTTAGAAGATGATGATTGATGAGTAGAGTAGAGTAGAGAATAGTGAAGAAATTTCTAGGAGAGCCTTTAGTTTGAAGTTTAGAGTGTAGGTTCTTCTAGAGGATTCTTAAGAAAATGATACAATATTGGATTTTGGTGTATACGTGTTGCACTACTTCATTTACTGCTTAGGTGGTCAAGGCTCAAGGGTCGAGCCAGTAGCCAGTAGCCATTAAGCATTAGTCCATTAGTCTATTGTCAAACAAATAAGGATTACGTGAACACATCGTTCACATTATTAAACAAGGAAAAATAAATAGTAATAATCTAAATTTTGGCTCATTTGTTCAAAATAATCTCAACTTTAGAATCCCCTTTAATAAACCGAACTTTAATTTAATTTTTCAAACGGTCCGAAGGACTCCCAACCGATTATTTAATTTGTTATAAAAAGTTACCTGACACGTGTCGGCGTGTAATTAGCAAAAAAATAAAAAATATTAAATTAATTTTTTTTTTTTAAATAATTAACTAAAAAACCCACCAGCCCAACCACCCTCCCTGCCCCCACCACCACCGTCCAACTCTCCCCCATTCTGATCCCCGCCCCCATTGCGCCGTGCCCAGACCCACCTCCTTCCCCGCGTCGGCGCTTCCCTCCCCCTACCCCTGCTTCGCCTCTAAACTACCAAAGCACCACCACGAAACCCCCTTTCCCTCCCCCGAAAAATCCCTAAAAACCCCTCCCCTCACCGCCTAAAGCCTCCAACCGCCCCTCCCCCACCTTCGAAACCCTAGCATTAGGGGCGACGCAAGGGTAGGGGAAGGGGAAGCGCCGGCGAGGGGAAAGGGTGGGTCTGTGCACGCAGCGCAGTGGGGGCGGAGGGCAGGGGGGTGGCTAGTGGTGGTGATTTTTTTTAAAAAAAATTATTTGGTGGTTTTTTTTTAATTATTTTTTAAATAATTAGTTATATTTACTTTTTTTTTTGAAACATAGTTATATTTACTTAGTTAAGTTTTGTTTAGTAACTAATAATTTTTTTAAGTATTAATTAGTATTTTTGACCAATCACGTGGTGACACGTGTAAGTTAATTTTTATTTTTATTTTTTAAAATTTACCAATTCACCCGGTTTCTGATCACTTCGGGCCATTAAAAGAAAATTCATATTAAAGTTCGGATTATTAAAAAATAATCAAAAGTTGGGATTATTTTGAGCGAATTGAGCAAAGTTGGGATTATTTCAGTCAATTTTTCTATTAAAAAATCCAGAATTATAAGCTTATTTTTTGTTGCTAAATGTTATTAATAACGTAATAAAAAATTATGAAAATTAAAGTGTATATATGAATACGAATTACATAAGAAATCATTTGATTTTTATTCTTATATATTAACACTTACAGAATGTCAAAGTTTAGCCAAATCAAATAATCAGATCACATCTTATCAAGTACTTCAGAGTATACATTCACATAGGCTAAAAATCTCTCGCCTTTCCTCTCCTCCTCTCTTCTAGGGTTTCTTCAAAATATTGGTCGTTTAGGCCGAAAATAGTCTAATTTCTTCGGAAATTAGACTATTTTCGACCCTTTTCCCTTAATTTTCTTTAGTTTTGCAATTTAGGTTTCAATAAATCTACACGAGTAGTGTAGATATTCGTCCGTCTCCCTATGGTGGAGTCGTTAGTTTTTGTTAGTTTAGTTGTTTGTTTATGTTTAGAGTTGTTTGTGTGGTAGGGTTTATCAAAAAGGTAATCATCTTTTGCCCTATTGTAAGTTCGCTGGTAAATATTTGTTCGGAATCGCAATGGTTGTCAAGTTTTCAAATGCGTTCAAGCGAATCAGATGAAAATCATCCTTACGGCTACAACAAATGGTTAGACTGTCTCTCCGAAAGGCTGTATATTCCAGCGATGTGTGCGAGAGATGTACCACAGTGCAAGATTTTTTCAACGATCGTAGTTTTAATGAAGGAACCCTAATTTGATTCAATTTTATGTATTTATTAATTTACATTTCATTTGTAAATTCCCGATGACTTTTTATTAATGAGGTGATTTGTTTAAAAAAAAAAAATTACTTCAGAGTATTTGGTTGATAAGCAAAGATTAATAAGGTGATGACAGAATAACTTCATATCAAATTAGATATGCAAAGATATATAATAAGGTGAACTAAACATAACCTTATTGTAGGGTTTCGTAGTGACCCACACTACGCGGAATGAAACCCGCCAAGACCCGCCCCCATAATAAATGCAATTAACAAGCAAACATTAATTAAAACACAAGAAAGGATAAAAGATTATACCTTTGACACGTGCTTCGCTCAACAATGAGCTCTTACTTGAACCCCGAAAATACGAGACCTCCGACGGGATCGTACCCTCGAACCCGACCCGAGCGTCCTAAGCCTCGAAGGTTAGTCGAGGCCTAGACAAATAAAACTAAGAGTTTTACGAATTCAAGGTTTACTCAAATCAAGAGTTGCCTTTTCAATTCTACTCAAGTGTGACCTTTCCTAAATACCCAACTCTTGGTATTTATAGGGAAATGAACCCTTGATTTTCATTTCCCAACCAATGTGGGAGAATGAATAAAATTGATAATTAATTTAATTCCAAATTAAATTAATAATCAAATCAATCACAATGCAACAAGTGTCAAGGGGAGAGAGAGAGTTAAGTGAGGACCAAAAAGAGGTGGGGGGGACCATTGCCTTGCTCCCCAAGGCTTTGCCCATGCCTTGGTCCCCACCCTCACAAAACCGGCATAGGGGGCTGCTGGGCTAGCAGCCAGCTAGCATGCCAGCTAGCGCTGCCAGCTAGCACCAGCCAGCAGCCTTGCATCCCCAGCCAGGCTATGCGTGCTGGCGCTGGGTGATGCTGGCGCTGATGCTACGTGCTAGTGCTAGGCGCTGCTAGCTGCTGCACTGGCGCTGACCCTTAGCACTCCCAGGCACTCGCACACCCTTCGCATGCCTACGCACAGCCAGGCCAGCATGCACTAGCACTCGCACACGCATATGCACACGCATAGGTGTGCTGTGCTTGGTGCATGGTCTGCGATGGTGCCTACGCACACGCACACACGCAAGGATGCCTGGCATGGTGCTGCTGTGCGAGGCTGCTGTTGCGATGGTGCGAGACACACACGCACATGCACAGGCGCAAGTGCCCAGCATTGCGATGGCTGTGCTTGGTGCGTGTGGTCTGCGATGGCGCCTAGGCATCCAGCCACACATGTTGCGGTGCTGCTGTGCCATGCGAAGGCACGCACACACGCACATGGTGCTGCGATGGGCAGCCTAGTGCGCCTAGCACTCATGCCTCGCCTAGCACACCATGGTGCGCCTAGCACACACATGGTGCGCCTAGGCTTGCGATGAGCTAGCCTAGCCTAGCAGTCCACATGGCTAGGCCAGTGCGACGCTACGGCTACGCTCATACTTGTTGCTTGTGATTTTGCGACGCTCGGCCTCGACGCCCTAGGCTCGATATTCGACGTCTGTATTCGTAAAACTCCGTCGACTCATTAAATCCTTCGGATTAATTCGTCGTCTCGGATCGGTTGTTCGATTGGGTTCGACCCGAAGGGTTCAGTTAAGATTAAGCTGTAATATTAATTAAACTTAATATTACCGATCGAAAGCGGCCTCCACTTAGGCATTCCGATCACTTGACCTTACTGAAGAATTAGCTCTGTAATAATTCTGAACCCTCTATCAGAATAATACACTTGTTGGAAGGACACCATTCCTTTCAATCTCCCACTTGTCCTTCCGGACAAGTGTGCATACAGTGTATAGCCCATTTCCTATGTCACTTAATTTAATGTCTCTTCGTGAACTATAAAGTAAGATTCATCGTCATCCTTACTACGTTCAGAAGTGTTTCTCGATCTCCGAGTTCAACTGTCAATAAGCAGATAATTTCTAAAATCCATCTGAGCACGGCCATGCATTTTCACAGTCTCGCTCTTCGAGCGGCCTTATAAACAACAAAGACATATTCCCTATTGTTGATAGGGGGACATTCCCAGTCTTGTACTGTAAGTTTCTCTTAATAAGAGGACCTAATCTCCTGAGTGTTCCCGTTATGATCCCCAGTTACGACAAACGTTAAGCAACATCAAAGAGACTAGTACTCAAACAAGAAAACTTCACAATACTCATGGTCGAGGAAACGAGTTCCGATAGCTATAATGAGAAATGTACTTATAACAATTTTGAATCTCTTAAAGTACTCTCATAGGTCGATACAGTGCAGTTCCAAACTGGCACTTGTGCAAATGATTTATGACCATCATGTCCTTGCAGCACAAGAAACGGTGTTGTAAATCATACTACACACTAATCTCTGGTGGTTATCAATCGTCCATCATTTAGATGACCTTGATTAGGGATAACTTTCGATTTAAATATTCAATGTTCACTTAACAGGTGTTTCTTTATCCAAGATATGGTCTTGATACCCTGTTTTGAATATTTCCATAAATCGAATGGACTCATTATTTAATTTTAAACCACAATTAAATAGTAATGGAGTGAATGATAATTTTGCACAAAATTAATTACTCCATTAATGAATGGTTTCAATACAGTGTCTTACATTAAAACATCTAGTTTAATTAAAACACATGTATAGGGAATTTCAAAGCCAGTCTCCGATGTGCTTGATTCCCATTGCCTCAACGTATTTGTTGTGTTTCACTTGAGGCAGAGGTTTAGTCAAAGGATCGGCCACATTATCATCCATGCCGATCTTGCAAATTCTGATTTCACCTTCGGATTTCCATTCCCTTATCATGTGAAATCGCCTTTGGACATGTTTGACCTTCTGGTGCTCTCTTGGCTCTCTAGCCTGAGCGATAGCTCCATTGTTGTCACAGTAGAGATCTATTGGACCCTTGATGGAGGGTACAACACCAAGTTCACTGATGAACTTGCAAATCCAAACAGCCTCCTTAGCAGCTTCTGAAGCAGCCAAGTATTCGGCTTCAGTTGTAGAGTCTGCAGTTGTGCTCTGCTTGGCACTCTTCCAGCTAAACGCTCCTCCATTTAGACAGAATATGTATCCTGACTGTGACTTTAAGTCGTCTCTATCAGTCTGGAAGCTAGCGTCGGTGTAACCTTCAATAACCAGGTCTTTATGGCCACCATAAACCAGGAATTTATCCTTGTTCCTTTTCAGGTACTTCAGGATATTCTTGGCCGCAGTCCAATGCGCCTCTCCTAGGGTTTGATTGGTATCGACTCGTAGCACTCAAGGCATACGATACATCTGGCCTGGTACATATCATGGCATACATGATCGACCCAATTAGCGAAGCATATGGAATATGATCCATTCTCTCTTGCTCAACAGGTGTCTGTGGACACTATTTCTTGCTGAGAGTTACGCCATGGGACATGGGTAGATGCCCTCTCTTGGTATTCTCCATGTTGAATCGTGCCAATACTTTATCAATGTAAGTACTATGGCTCAATCCAATCATCCTCTTAGATCTATCCCTGTAGATCTTGATGCCCAATATGTACTGTGCCACTCCTAAGTCCTTCATTAAAAAGCACTTTCCGAACCAGCCCTTTACGGACTCCAGTAATTTTGTGCTGTTTCCAATGAGCAGTATGTCATCGACATATAGGACTAGGAATGTGATGTCACTCCCACTGACCTTCTTGTATACACAAGATTCATCTGGATTCTTAATAAAACCAAACTTGCTGATGGCTTCATCAAATCGCAGATTCCAACTCCTGCTGGCTTGCTTTAGTCCATAAATGGACTTCTTAAGCTTGCAAACCTTTCCAGCGTTGCTCGGATCGACAAAACCTTCTGGCTGTGTCATGTACACAGTTTCTTCCAAAATCCCATTTAGGAAGGCGGTTTTGACATCCATCTGCCATATTTCATAATCGTAATATGCAGCAATCGCTAGAATAATCTGGACAGACTTTAGCATTGCAACCGGTGAAAAAGTTCATCATAGTCAATCCCGTGGACTTGTCTATAACCTTTTGCCACCAGTCTAGCCTTGTATATCGATACATTTCCATCCTTGTCCGTCTTCAATATGAAGATCCATTTGCAACCAATGGGTATGTAACCCTCGTGCAAATTCACCAAGTCCCAGACTTGATTTTCAGACATGGAGTCCATCTCGGATTTCATGGCCTCTTGCCATTTAGCAGAGTCGGGGCTCGTCATAGCTTGCTTGTATGTCGTTGGCTCATCTCCATCCATAACTAGGATGTCTTGATCATCGGTTAAGACAATACCAAGGTATTTGTCTGGTTGAGATCTTTGCCGTTGTGACCTACGAAGGGTAATGGGTTGAGCATTTACATTGTCTGTTTGATTCTGACCAATCTTCTCAGCTGCTTCCAAAGCACTTATATTGTCAGTTTTATCAGGTTGACATTGTTGCTCGTCCTCTCGAACTTCATCGAGTTCGATTTTCTTCCCACTTGTCATTTTGGAAAGGTGTTCCTTCTCCAAAAGACACCATCACGAGCAACAAACACTTTGTTCTCGGATTTATTGTAGAAGTAATACCCTTTGGTTTCTTTTGGATATCCCACAAAGAAACACTTATCCGATTTGGGGTGAAGTTTATCCGAAATTAATCGTTTGACATATGCTTCGCATCCCCAAATCTTGAGAAAAGACAACCTAGGAGGTTTCTTAGTCCATAATTTATATGGAGTCTTTTCAACAGCTTTTGACGGAGCTCGGTTCAGTGTTAGTGTCGCGGTTTGTAGCGCATGTCCCCAGAAAGAGATAAGAAGTTCACTAAGACCCATCATTGATCGAACCATGTCTAACAAGGTTCGATTCCTCCGTTCGGACACTCCGTTCCATTGAGGAGTTCCGGGAGGTGTCAACTCTAAAAGAATACCATTTTCTTTCAAGTGATCATCGAATTCATGGCTCAAATATTCGCCACCTCGATCTGATCGAAGTGCTTTAATTTTCTTGCCAAGTTGATTTTCAAATTCTTTCTAAAATTCTTTGAATTTCTCAAAAGATTCAGATTTATTCGACATTAAGTAGATATAGCCATATCTACTAATGTTTGTTAACGAAGTTGAATTCTTAGTGGTCTTAGTTTAAGAAGCGGTATAAACTTTTGTCTAATCATATGTAAAAACATACAATTTCATTGAACATATATTTGCAAGACAATTTTGAAACAACTATTGTCAAAGTCTTACATTCAAAATAACTAGGTGTCCAACACCATAGATCATAGTATGTTCAAAAGCATGATGAAAACTAGGATTAGTTTAATTACATGTCATAGACAAAATAGTGCATGCAAGCACGACCGAAAAACCATCTTCGTCGTTTACTTGTCCTTGCACCAACACTTGATAAGCTTCTCACTTGGTCCTTGAAAAGGCAACATAAAGTGAGTCATACTTGGTATCTAATACCTATGATAAGCTTAATTCACAAGTGTTTAGGAAGATACCTGAGGCAGATGCTCCATTCCTCTCCTCCTCTTCCCGAAAGAGCTTGCATTCTCTCTTGTAGTGGCCTTGCCCACCACAATAGAAGCAACGCATCTTTGCCTTGACCTTCTTGAACTCCCTTCTCCTTGCTCTTAAGGGCCTCTCGGTCATTTCACATGCGGTGGCTCGGCTGAGTAGTTGCACCACCTCCATTAAGGAGCGTGTCTCCTTTCCTACAGCTATATGCACTCTAAGTGCATCATAGCCCGAGTGGAGTGAAGCAAGCAAAATATGACCAGCCATTCCATCTTCTAATGGAATTCCGAGGAGTTCCATGTGCTTGAAGAGCCTAGTCATTCTTGCCACATGGGGTCGGAGGGGCATGCCGGGTCTCAATTTGGCATTGTAGACCTTGGTCCAAAGCCTATGCCTTTCCTTAGCAAGACATCCCACGTTTGGTGGCTTTATCCTCATGTTTGAGAGTGACCTAGTCAAGTCAAACACGAGTCCATCAAAGTTGCCATTGTCACTCTTGGTGACTCTTACATTGACAACGTCCTCAAGTGCTTTGAGGAACATGTTCGGAAGGTAGGAGGAAAGGCTTTCCTTCCAATCTTCCGGGATGGAATTTGCCATAAGTCGTGAGACCTTTTTGCAATTGGAAGACCATTCTTCATGAGCCTCATCGGTCATGATCCCCTTGGCGAAGAAGCTTGGAATGGGAGTATCAAGAGTGTACTCCAAGGAACAATTCCGGAGAGTTTTCCTGAGTTCCTTCTCCCATTCCTTGAAGTTGACCAAGTTTAAGGAAAAGACCAACTTTTCGGGGAGTTCCGGGTACATTTGGTTGTTGTTTGAGTTACTTGCAGACATTGTTCTACAATTGAAAGAATTTGAAATGAAAAACCATTCATAATCCAATAAGTTTGAAATTTAAGAGCGTTCATGCAAATTTTCAATCTTATTGAGCATTTTATCCACGCATTAATAAAATTGTCCCTTTTAGGCGAGAATAAAATGATTCCAAGATCCCAAAGATCAAGAAATGGTTAAGCATGCTTTGGCTTTTCTTAATCATTAAATATCTTAAGGTAAGCAATCCAATTGCCAATAGCTCTAAGCTACTCTCGGTTTGATAAAATGTCGCATCTAATGCATTGTTGACATTTTATCTCTTTTGCCACGACATCGAAGGACTCCTTAATGATATCGTTGAGCTTAACCAAGACAACTTGTATACCTAGTATACCTTACGTTCCTAGGGAAGTAGTTATGCCTCTCTTTGGCGTAGCCCATCACATACGCGCATTAGTTCGGTAAGTGTTGTTCTTGGAACGGCAAATTTTAGCTCAATATTATTAAGGGACCTAGGGTTTCTATATTGGTTGATTTAAGTGAACTTAACTAATCGTCGCAACATATGAAATCCTAGACATGCATCTAACATTCATATATAACAATAATATATATAAAGCATAAATTGATGCATTTGGCAACTAGCATGACCCCTTGAAATCTTCAAATCTTCAAGGGTCTTCATCTTGGCTCGTCTTCATCGAAACGCCGTCTTGAGACATCTTTGCCAAAATGAAATAACTAGCTAGTACGACTGAGATTAATCTAAAGTACAAAAATACTTAACGGTTCGCAGATCGTATTTAGATTTACAAAAATACATAACGGAACGCAGTCCGTATTTTCTATCCTAGTCGGGCCCTACTAGTTGCCTTTTTCAATAACCTGTTTTGAAAACAATTTTTCATTCACCCATTCACTATTTGTGAATGACCCATGCATATTACGAAATACACAATTAAACACACAAAACTAGTAACTAACTTAGGTGGTTAATCCGATTAACGCGCCTAATTAAAACTAGTCAAAGTTGTTTAATCCATTATTTCTAAAAGCAAGTTGCTCAAGTAATCAAATAAGCTCCCACTAAATTCCGCATCCATACTTAATCAATCCGATTAATTAAGTTGGCTTAACCCATAATTTGTCAAAAATCAAAATTTTGCAAAAGCCAGAAAAACCGAGGTCTAACCTCGTTTAAAATAATTACATAAATTATTTAAAACGACAAAATTTTCACAAAATTACATAGCTCAAAAATTAAGCAAACTAGCCACAACCAAGCATGATGCATTGCGCACCATGGCTGCTAGGCAGCAGTGGGCTGGCTGGCTGGGGCTTGCTGCCTCGCTGCCAGCAGCAGCACAAGCTTGCCAGCAGCCTACGCCACACACGCACCAGTAGCAGTATTTGAACTTCATGGATTTTAATCAACCAAAATGAAAAATCCAAACTTTGTTCAATATGGAATTTAGGGTTAGAGTTTCAATCATTTAAACTTTTAAAGATTAGATCTTTAACATACTTGGGAACTAAAATTGCACATTCACATCAAACATTCACACATTAATGCAATTTATTTGCATAATTGTGAAAAATCAAGTTTGTATGACAAATATCATATCAACTCAAGCACTAATTAAAACTCCATAATTATGCTTAAGGATAATTAAAATGGCAGTAGATTAGGGATGCAATAATGCATTTAATCTAACCTTGTAATGCTTGCATTAATCAAGGCTTAAAAAGATTTAAAATTTTCATTGAAAAAACGAAAAAAACCCCAAAAACATGGGTTTCTGGTTCGAATTTGGCTTCTAGACAGTTCTCAAATAAGGTTGAATCTGTTTTAGAATGTCGATTCCACCCAAAAATACTATTTTTGAGCCAAAATCTGGGTTCGACAGCCAAATCGATAAAAATACGAGTTTTAAAATTAATTAAAACGAGCTTCTAATATAATTAGAAAAGCAATACCAGAATTTAAATCTTACTTTAAAACACCTTAATTAATAAATAATTGTAAAAATTAAAAGGAGCGTGGCTCTGATACCAGTGTAGGGTTTCGTAGTGACCCACACTACGCGGAATGAAACCCGCCAAGACCCGCCCCCATAATAAATGCAATTAAAGAGCAAAACATAATTAAAACACAAGAAAGGATAAAAGATTATACCTTTGACGCGTGCTTCGCTCAACAATGAGCTCTTACTTGAACCCCAAAAATACGAGGCCTCCGACGGGATCGTAACCTCGAAACCGACCCGAGCGTCCTAAGCCTCGAAGGTTAGTCGAGGCCCGGACAAATAAAACTAAGAGTTTTACGAATTCAAGGTTTACTCAAATCAAGAGTTGCCTTTTCAATTCTACTCAAGTGTGTCCTTTCCCAAATACCCAACTCTTGGTATTTATAGGGAAATGAACCCTTGATTTTCATTTCCTAACCAATGTGGGAGAATGAATAAAATTGATAATTAATTTAATTCGAAATTAAATTAATAATCAAATCAATCACAATGCAACAAGTGTCAAAGGGAGAGAGAGAGTTAAGTGAGGACCAAGAAGAGGTGGGGGGGACCATTGCCTTGCTCCCCAAGGCTTTTCCCAAGCCTTGGTCCCCACCCTCACAAAACCTGCATAGGGGGCTGCTGGGCTGGCAGCCAGCTAGCATGCCAGCTAGCGCTGCCAGCTAGCACTAGCCAGCAGCCTTGCATCCCCAGCCAGGCTATGCGTGCTGGCGCTGGGTGATGCTGGCGCTGATGCTACGTGCTAGTGCTAGGCGCTGCTAGCTGCTGCACTAGCGCTGGCCCTTAGCACTCCCAGGCACTCGCACACCCTTCGCATGCCTACGCACAGCCAGGCCAGCATGCACTAGCACTCGCACACGCATATGCACACGCATAGGTGTGCTGTGCTTGGTGCGTGGTCTGCGATGGTGCCTACGCACACGCACACACGCAAGGACGCCTGGCATGGTGCTGCTGTTTGAGGCTGCAGTTGCGATGGTGCGAGACACACACGCACATGCACAGGCGCAAGTGCCCAACATTGCGATGGCTGTGCTTGGTGCGTGTGGTCTGTGATGGCGCCTAGGCATCCAGCCACACATGTTGCGGTGTTGCTGTGCCATGCGAAGGCATGCACACACGCACATGGTGCTGCGATGGGCAGCCTAGTGCGCCTAGCACTCATGCCTCGCCTAGCACACCATGGTGCGCCTAGCACACACATGGTGCGCCTAGGCTTGCGATGAGCTAGCCTAGCCTAGCAGTCCACATGGCTTGGCCAGTGCAACGCTACGGCTACGCTCATACTTGTTGCTTGTGATTTTGCGACGTTCGGCCTCGACGCCCTAGGCTCGATATCCAACGTCTGTATTCGTAAAACTTCGTCGACTCATTAAATCCTTCGGATTAATTCGTCGTCTCGGATCGGTTGTTCGATTGGGTTCGACCCGAAGGGTTCAGTTAAGATTAAGCTGTAATATTAATTAAACTTAATATTACCGATCGGAAGCGACCTCCACCTAGGCATTCCGATCACTTGACCTTATTGAAGAATTAGCTCTGTAATAATTCTGAACCCTCTATTAGAATAATACACTTGTTGGAAGGACACCATTCCTTTCACTTATCACAAAGTCACTACTACATTTTTGACCAAATGCAACGGCCTAATAAAGGCTAATACAACGGTCATTTAATTGCCGTTGCAATAGAGTAGGCTAATGCCTCGGATTTAACACTAATGTTCTTAGAGGTAGAGCTAATGCCACGACTCTAAAGAACCGTTGCATTAGCCTAGCTATTTTAACAAAAAAGGGAGTTGATGCAACAGTATGTGATTATTGTATAATGAAAAAATTTGAAGCGCGCGGAAAATTTCAGGACTTCCCTCTATTTTTTTGCCCAAATATTTTGAACCCTTACACGTGTTACTATCCTAAGGCCTACAATAAAGAAAAATGGAAAAGTAAAAGAACTCTGTACTACCATTTTCTCACATTCTCACGTTTTCCCTAATTCTTCATTTTTGAGGCCATAATTACTTCCAAATTCTGAGAGGAAAATTACAGAAAAAAATTACTTTAAAATTCTAAGAGGAAAATAAGCAAAGAAATCTGAGGAAGTAGATGAAGGCGGCACTCAAGCGGTGGTGGCTGATAGCGGCACTCAGGCGGTGGCTGACGGTGGCTGATAGCGGCACTCAAGCGGTCTCTTTTTCGTCTTACATGTCCCTTCCTTGAGCTGATTGCTCGAATTTCTATTCAAGGTATACAACGAATTTTCGTTTTTGAGATTGCTTAATTGGAATTTTGTTGTTGCATTTTGTGGTGATTAAATTTGAAGTTTTTGCTTTTGTGTTTGGGAATGTGTATTTGATGCCATGAAGATGAAATTTCTGCTCTCGCAATTCTTGGAAACGGCTAATGGGTTTCTTTTAGCAATATTGATTTTTTTTATTTTTTTATTTTTGAAACCTAGCAGTACTGAATATTGTATTTGAGTAGTCTAATGGGGCTTTTTGGGGGAATTTCATATAAATGGATAAGAAGATATATTGATTTTACTTAGTTCTTTGTATTTGCGAATTATTTTTCTGAATCTTGTTTTTTAAGTTCTGTTGTGATTTTACAAAGAGGCAAGTAACTTTAGACATTGATGGGTTAGACATTTTTACTCCAATGTGCTCTCCTATAAAGAGGCATTGTTTTGAGACAGTAATAACCAATAAGAGGGTCTGTTGAAGTAACAATGCTTGTGGTTTGAGACAGTAATCAGCATCATCTCAAAGGCCAACTATTGCATTGTCTGTTGAATAACATCCTTAATCTTCCTCCAATCTTTTTTGTCAATCTTATCAGCATCATGTCCTCGGCTCTTTTCATGAGTATAGTTCTCCATATCATTATTTGCTTTGGCCTTACGCCTTTTTGTGACATCCTCAGATTTTTATCTTAGTTGAAGCCATTGACTCTATTGTATCGACATATATTTTGAAATCCTCTATTGTACCGAGGACATGATGCTGATAAGATTGGCAAAAAAGATTGGAGGAAGATTGAGGATGTTATTGAACAGGCTAGTAAATTTGAATACACGATATAACACTAGATTGTCAAAATTGACTCAATGATTAAAGAAAAAGGCTTTTGAGAAAGCTCAGAAGCCCCTTTGAGATTTTAAGGAACTAACAGCATTGAACAAACAAAATGATTTCCCCTTATAGTTTTACATTACCTTGTATATAATCTACTCTTAAATACTCTTGTTGATTTGATATATAATGGTTGTTAAAGTCTGGAACATTAAGTGTTATTAATATGCATATTGTTACTAATTTATAAGTAGTGTTCCTAAATTTAATGCCTATTGTTCCTAAATTTAGTGTTCCTAAATTATATGTATAAAGATCATTATGAGTGAAACGATCAAGAACTTACAACAAATTTCCTAAATTTTATGCCTATTGTTCCTAATTTACCAAATTAACACTAATTTCCAATAGAGAGGTATTTGTTACAATTTTGAAATTGTGCTTGTTGTTTCTTACGTAAATCCTCGAGAATATATTTAGGAATATGCATATAAATTAAGAACAATAGGAATATAAATTAGCATATAAATTAGGAATATTGTCATTTGGTTTGAAAGATAGAATCGTATAATCATACCATTTAACATAGCTTGGATGCTTCTATCACACAAAGCCATCTCATAATCATACAATTTTTAACATACCTTTTCTTTGCCCTTAGCTTGACTTGATGCAGCCGGAATCATACCTTTTCTTTGCCCTTAGCTTAACTTGATGCCCGGAGGAGTAACTGGGCTGTGGGATGTGTATCTGAGACAGAGGTGGACCTTGAGACATTAGTTGAATCACTAGAATATCTTAAAGAGTATGACTGGATTGAGCAAGATTATTTGGTATAACAGTTTCATTCTGCTTTTGAAATAGAATTTGGTATAACAGTTTGGAACATTTGGTATACAGGTTTGGAACATTTGGTATAAAAGTTATACAGGTTGACTGGACATTTGGTATAAAAGTTTTAGGGAACTTGGTATAACAGTTTGGAACATTTGGTATACAGGTTTGGAACATTTGGTATAAAAGTTATACAGGTTGACTGGACATTTGGTATAAAAGTTTTAGGGAACTTGGTATAACAGTTTGGAACATTTGGTATACAGGTTTGGAACATTTGGTATAAAAGTTTGGAACATTTGGTATACAATTATAATGATGAAAGAGACAAACAGATATGAGATCAGATTATAATTTGTTGAAAGAGACAATTATAATTCGTTTGTATGTTTGCTTTGTGAGTGAAATATGTCAGAAAAAAGTATTAAAATTTGATGAAAGAGACAAACAGATATGAGATCAGATTATAATTTGATGAAAGAGACAATTAGCTATTTGAATGGAAATTTAACAAGTCGCATTTATCAACTTCCTCAGCAGGGACCTTTACTTTGCCCTTTGCCCTTTGCTTGACTCGATGCAGTCGGAGTAACTGTTGGCTGGGAAGGCTGTGTTGATGCCTGAGACAGAGGTGGACCTTTAGACAGTGACTGTGTTGGCTGGGAAGGCTGTGTTGATGCCTGAGACAGAGGTGGACCTTGAGACAGTGACTGTAATTGTGGCTGCTGTGAGGGGTTGGTTGCTGCAGTAGATGTTTGTGCTACCCCTTTGTTTTCAGTAGGTGTTGGTTTTAGAGGCCTGAAACACTTCTCGTTCTAACAGAGAGAATGACGACAGAGGTGGACGATTAAAATTTGATATGAGATCAGATTAAAATTTGATGAAAGAGACAATTAGCTATTTGAATGGAAATTTAAAAAGTCGCATTTATCAACAAAAAGATAGAATGATACCATTTATTTATGGATGCTTCTATCACACAAAGCCATCTCATCTTTATTATTGCGAATCTGCAGTATTCCTACTCATTGAGTTGGTCTTCTGCTTCCTGGCCTTAGCAGCAGGGACCTTTTCTTTGCCCTTTGCCCTTTGCCACTCATTGAGTTGGTCTTCTGCTTCCTGGCCTTAGCAGCAGGGACCTTTACTCGATGCAGTCGGAGTAACTGTTGGCTGGGACAGAGGTGGACCTTTGTGTTGGCTGGGACCTTTGTGTTGATGCCTGAGACAGAGGTGGACCTTGAGATAGTGACTGTGTTGGCTGGGAAGGCTGTGTTTCATTTTTTTTTTATTTTCTTGAATACAATTTGTTCATTATTTGTCAAGAATGGTGAACGTAGGTGCAACAACATCATCACGGTGCAACAACATTTGTACAATGATAGGATCATTGATGCTAATTTATAAAAACTAAATCGTTATTACAACCTACTTCAAGCCTTCTTGGTACCAAAACCTATACTTTGTGCATTTATTAGATCAATTAGACACTGTGATAACTGAAAGCTATATCACTATAAACAAGACTATGATAACTTGTACTCTCACTTGTACAAGTTAACCCAGCCTTCCCACCACCAAGCTATATACAGTCTGACAATTAAAATCTAACCTTATTGAAGAACCCTAAAAACCTGACATAAATTGAGTATAAATTGAGAATTTAGTTTTACATTACCTTGTATATAATCTATCTTGTATATAATCTCAATGGAGAATTTTTAGTTTTACATAATTTAGTTTTACATTACCTTGTATATAATCTATCTTGTATCTCAATGGAGGATTTAACTTGTATAATCTATCTTGTATTTCACTGGTAAACCTACCTAAAGAATCAAATTTAACTTTGTGCGTGATGGATACTCTAGTGGCGAGACTCTAACAAAATCTTCCCCAAGAAGCTTCACAAAAATAGATCAAAGTAGTGTGAAAGAGACGCTTCTTCTAGTACCGACGTACAACACTGTATTTCTAGAGCTTGAGATTGAGCAACAAGCAAAGGACACACGATATTTACGGTGAAGATGAAGCCCTTGATGTAGCATACAAGTTGTTAAAATTTGAGCAAGATCGGAACACGGATGAGCTTCGATTGGAAAGACCACATCAAAAGTCAAATAAAGAAGCTTCTCTAATAAGTATTAACAGCTTTGGCAGGCGACTCCTCAGTGGACCGCTTGCCAAGAATGGCTGCGCGGAGTTGTGCGGCTACTTTCTTGAAGGCCGAAATTTTGGCATTCCATGAATTGTTGTTCAGGCTATATACTTTCGCTTCGTTAATGAAAATCCTGTCATTTTTATGCTTTTGAACCATCCAAAGTATCTTATAATCGTCATTTTCTCCGTCGTACCCAAACCCAAACCACACAAAACTAACAATGTAGTCCGCAGAAACTTCAGCTTACGACGAGACTTAGTAAGAGGATTGAACAGGACAACACCATTTTTCGAAACATCGGAGAGGCAAACAACGCCATTACAGGAGCCAAACAAGTTGAGTTTCTGGGGTTGCAAAGGGTTGCAAAGGGTGATGGATTTCGAAAAAACGCCATAACAGGAGCCAAACAAGTCTCCATCACCCTTTGCAACCCTAGAAACCCAACTTGTTTGGCTCCTGTAATGGCGTTGTTTGCCTCTCCGATGTTTCAAAAAATGGTGTTGTCCTGTTCAATCCTCTTACTAAGTCTCATCGTAAGCTGAAGTTTCTGCGGACTACATTGTTAGTTTTGTGTGGTTTGGGTTTGGGTACGACGGAGAAAATAACGATTATAAGATACTTTGGATGGTTCAAAAACATAAAAATGACAGGATTTTCATTAACGAAGCGAAAGTATATAGCCTGAACAACAATTCATGGAAATGTGTGCAAGGTATACCATATTATCTACTTCTATAAAGATCTCCATGGTGTGCTTGTTAATGGAGTTTTACATTTTATAGTTACTAAGGAGTTGGATTTTCAATTGATTGCTTGTTTTGATCTTCGAACTGAAATGTTTTCTAAAGCTCGGCCAAGGAAGAACAAATTGAAGTAAACAGATTTCTAAATCTATATTACTAGCATTTCCCTTTTGCCTGATCCAAATTTTTGTTATGAGTTTTACACACGATATTGATTGCTTGTTTTGATCTTTGAACTCATACACTTAATGTTAGATTATAAGGCCGACTGTTGGCCTCATTAGAATAAGGCCGACCGTCGGCCTCATTAGGCATTAGAATAAGGCCGACCATGTTCTACACAGGCCACCTGCCAAAATTTCGGCCTCCAAGAAAGTAGCCGCACAACTCCGCGCAGCCATTCTTTACTTAGAGAAGCTTCTTTATTTGATCTTGCTCAAATTTTAACAACTTGTATTGTATGCTACATCAAGGGCTTCATCTTCACCGTAAATATCGTGTGTCCTTTGCTTTTTGTTTATGCTTGTTAAATATCAACAAGCAAAGGACACACGATATTTACGGTGAAGATGAAGCCCTTGAAGATGAAGCCCTTGATGTAGCATACAAGTTGTTAAAATTTGAGCAAGATCGGAACACGGATGAGCTTCTTGGAGGTGATTAAATAGCTTGGATGCTTCTATCACACAAAGCCATCTCATCTTCATTATTGCGAATTTGTAGTATCCTACTAATGAGAATGTTGAATGCCAGTGTCCTTTCCTATATCCTCACATATCCTAAAAGCACATCAGTTTTCAAATGCCTTTAACTTAATTGGAGTATATAAATGCTAGCCATATTTGGTCTAATTTATTGCCTTTAACTTAATTGGAGTATATAAATTCTTTGGTCTAATTTAGAGCACTAAGGCAAGAGCACATCAAAAGTCAAATAAAGAAGCTTCTCTAATAAGTATTAACAGCTTTGACTGAAGTCGAGGATTTTCTTCCAATACTGCCAGAGGATGTTCTCTTCATGATGAACAAATTTCAACAACTTACTTCATCATGATGTCCTACAAATGCCTCTCGAGTGGTAACAATACTTAAACACTAATGATGTCTACGGATATGGCTTTGGTAGAAAATAGTTATTAATAGTTGGTTCAATCGAGAGGCAATTAATATCTGTTATGTCTTTCTTTCTATACTTTGGCATGTCAAACTTACAAGCAATGTATAGAAATATCTATTATGTCTTTATTTCTATACTTTGGCTTGTCAAACTTACAAGCAATGTATAGAAATATTGAGACTATATTGATCACCTTATCGATCCCACACCATTTTCTCAAAAAAGCCCATTATAAGTTTTTTGCTTTACTATGTCACGAACAGAAGCTACATCCTCAAGTTTCCTAACTTAAAGAAGAAGTTTAATCGTAATTAGACTATAGGCTTACAAGGAAACAATATTGATTAAACGAATATATGCTCATTGTTCATAACATGTTAAAAAAAAAAAAACAAATATATTCTCATTGTTCATAACATGTTCCTAACTTATATGCTCAATGTTCCTATAAGTAATGCTCATTGTTCATAACATGTTCCTAACTTATATGCTCAATGTTCCTAACATATAAGTAATGCTTCTAACAAAATGCTCATTGTTCATAACAAAATGCTCATTGTTCATAACAATGCTTAGAACCCACTCAAATTTTTCACATCCCTTGTGCCTTGTTTCAGGATTGTAAAACTTGCAAGCCATGAACTTTCATGGCAAGAGGAAACCCACAATCGCATCTCTTACCCTTCACTACAACCATTATGCTGCAAATTTGAGAAAGAAAAAACGAAAAAACAAAATTAGGGGGAAACCCTAAATTTATCGTGAAAAAATTCAAACGCAGTACCACATCCACAATTAAACTAAGAATTGCAAAATTAATTGATTTTTGGAGCAAAAATTTCAAGAACTAACCTTGCTGCTCAGACGTTATTCAATGGAGATAAGCGCTGCTCTTCAATGGAGACGTTCTTCAATGGAGAGAGATGAAGACAGTGAATAAAAAGGGGGGAATTTAATTTGGGTAGAAAAGTTACACTGCAAATAAGTTAGGAAATATAAGTTATAATTTAATTGATATAAGTTAGGAAATATACATTTGTTCATTGTACTTTTTTATTGTAAGTGTAAAAAGTTTTATAGAGAAACAAAGAGAAAATCCCAGTAAAAGATAGCTTTTTTCAATGCACTAGTAATAATAGTGTAACAGTTTTTTTTGGTCTATAACCCCAATTGTGCTTCTTTCCCAATTCATCAGATTCTACTCTCGTCTCCCTTGATTACTCGGTAAGACAAGGTAATCGTCTAAATATTAACGTATGCTACTGTCCACCGCCTCCAGTATTTTCTTTGAATGCTATCTTGATGAGGTTGCCTCGATAACCGTAGATTAACAATTTACAAGGGATGTGTCCTCCTCTACCCAGCCAGACCCCAAGGTTAGGAAGCAAACGACTAGGGATGTGTCGACTCCTGCCAACGCTAGGAGACAGACGGACGAGAGACAAGGAAGGACTCCC
The DNA here is from genome assembly GCF_001683475.1 of Chenopodium quinoa. NCBI lineage: Eukaryota > Viridiplantae > Streptophyta > Magnoliopsida > Caryophyllales > Amaranthaceae > Chenopodium > Chenopodium quinoa. The sequence goes on from NW_018742951.1 coordinate 5,036,800, forward strand.
CAACGTGGGGCAAGGAACCCCGGTGTCCTCCTCTACCCAACCAGACCCCAAGGTTAGGAAGCAAACGACTAGGGATGTGTCGACTCCTGCCAACGCTAGGAGACAGACGGACAAGAGACAAGGAAGGACTCCCCAAAGTGGGGCAAGGAACCCCTGCCACCCCGGGCAAGGACCTGCAGATGCCATCTGAACCAGGTCCGGCTCGAGGGGCATCTGCAAAGATACACGGCATAAAAACAGAAAACCAGCTGCCTAAAATCAGAACAGAACGATCCCTATGCTAAATTGATGCTAAATTGAATTTTAAAAAACATAAATCAATCTAACAATTAGGAAGACGAGAGTAGAATCTGATGAATTGGGAAAGAAGCACAATTGGGGTTATAGACCAAAAAAAACTGTCAGACTACCCATATTCCTTAATTGGACCAAATGTTAGCCATATTTAACATACTTGTTTTTCTTGTTAATTCTTACCCTTAACATGGCAGGGGTAATTTTTACCCTTGGGTAGAAAAGTTACATTGCAGATAAGTTAGGAAATATAAGTTATAATTTAATTGATATAAGTTATGTTTTTCCGGACAAATTATCCTTATTTTTATTATTTTTACTATGAAGTGATTTTTATTAACTTTAATTTCTTATCAATCAATCATCAATAACTATATACTAAAAGACACACCAGCAATGACACGTGTCATTTCTGGTGTGTCCCTTAGTTTTTTTTTTTAAAAAAAAATTCATTTAGGAAACAAATCTTAAACAAAAATAAAGTATAACAAATTTATACATAAATAAAAGATTTGATGTATCCTAGACAATTATATTTGAATATTTTTATATAATATAGTGTATGAGAAGCTCCAAGAAAATAATATTTTTATATAATATAGTGTATGAATTACAACACCAATTTACTTTCAAAAAAAATTAAAATAGAAATCTATTTACGGATTTTAAAATGATGCCCAATAACAGTACCCACAATGAAACCCAACAACCCTACCCGGCAGGAAAATAAAGTTGATTTCATGATTCAATGCATGTCATAGCTTCAGTCTTCAAAGCCTACCTTTAATAACTCCTCTGTCGGTCATTTTTCTTCAAAGCCTACCTGCAAATTTTGATTGTTTTGAGGCAAATTTTTTTCTTTCGCCAAAAATTTCTTCAAAGCCTACCTGCGAATTTTGATTGTTAGTATTTTTTTCTTTGGCCAAAAGATTTGATTTGATACCATACCAAATGCCTGTTGACAGCAAATTTATAAACACTTTTGAAATTTTTGGGAAAAGGAGGAGAGAACACGAAGACGAAGAGGTCACATCCGAGGTGAATTTTTGAAATTTTTTGTTATTGATTGGTTATTGAATTTTTGTCATCTGCATTTTTGTTTATGAATTGTGAATGGCATTTCATTGTTGTCGTTGATTGTTTTTTTTTTTTCAGGTTTTTTGGCTGGTGATAATTTTTATGAATTGTGAATGGCATTTCATTATTGTCGTTGATTGTTTTTTTTTCGGGTTTTTTGGCTGGTGATAATTTGGAGGTTTGGTATGTTGGTTGTTTGCTGATAATTGTTATACTATGTCTTGCCTGTTTGTGTTGCTGATAATTGTTATACTATGTCTTGCCTGTAAAGCAAATTTCTTTGTTAATGCCCTTCATCCTGTGTTTCTGGTTTCATGCCAGGGCTTCTGGTTTCATCAAGCTCTGCCATGAAAGCTGGCACAATTAGGAACAATGATAGAACACTGGAACGATAAGTACAAAGGTTTGGAACATTACGTATATGTACTCAAGTTTGGAACAATGAATATAGGATCAGTAAGAGTTAAGTTAGGCGTAATTAGTGTTGAAGTTAGGATCATTTTTTATAATGATCAGTAAGAGTTAAGTTAGGAGTAATTAGTGTTGAAGTTAGGATCATTTTTGATAATCTAATAAAATACAGAGTAGGCATACCTATTGTTCCAAAACTAACAACTTAATGTTCCAAAAGTATAAACCTATTGTTCCAAATTCATACTTAATGTTCCAAAAGTATAAACCTATGTTCCAAAAGTATAAACCTATTGTTTGTTCCAAATTCATACTTAATGTTCCAAACATAAATGCTTATGTCAGAAAAAAGTATTAAAATTTGATGAAAGAGACGAACAGATATGAGATTAGATTATAATTTGATGAAAGAGACAATTAGCTATTCTGCAGTTGTTGTTTGGTATTGTTAATGGTTGTTATTGACAGGCCTTTAGGTTTTATCAAGCTCTGCCATGAAAACTGGCACAATTAGGAACAATGAATAGAATGATGAAATAGACAATTAGCTATTCTGCAGTTGTTGTTTGGTATTGTTAATGGTTGTTATTGACAAGGCTTTAGGTTTTATCAAGCTCTGCCATGAAAACTGGCACAATTAGGAACAATGAATAGAACACTTCCATGAAAGCTGGCACAATTAAGAACAATGAATAGAACACTGGAACATTAAGTGTATAAGTCTGGAACAATAATTACTCAAGTTTGGAACGATGAACATAGAAGTTAAGTTAAGGTGAAAATATTGTTCTATGATTGATAATTGATAATCTGCAGCTGCAGTTGTGATGATGAATTTGGAGGTTTGGTATTGGCAGGGATTTTTGGTTTGGTTAGTTAGTGTTGATTGGTATGGGATTTTTGGTTTGGTCAGTTTGAATGATTTTGTTCCTCTCTTTCTAGCTACGCCCAGCACAAAAACGAATACGAAAACCAAGACGAAGTGCTTCAACCGGTGACCTTTTAAAAGTAAGTTTGGAATAATTCCTAAATGAGTCCATATTTTAATAAATGAGTCCATCTATTTGAAATGCTGAGCATGCTGTTGTTGTTGTAGCCCTCAGGCAATCTGGAACCCCTTGCAAGGAATAGGACCAATAGTGGGTCGAGTAGCTCCAAGAAGAGTAGCTCTTGGGGCAAAAGAAATTATTGCGTAGAGCCTGACTTGAATGGACTCTTGAAGAGAGTTGCAAACGAACTACTTTTAGTAATGCAGAGTAAAGAGTGTTCTCATTCAGATATTACAAAGGCAAGCTTAGTCTATAATAATCTAATAATGAGAAAGAAACTTTTGCCTGTCTATATATTCCAACAAGCTCCCACGAAGTATAAGGCTCAAATCCTCATAGCTCACATACACGCATTCCCTAAATTATTAATAATCTAATAATTAGATTAAACTTTACTATTGTAAGTTTATTAATGTTATATGGAAGAAGTTTTCAATTTGATTTTCAAAGTGATTTTTATACAATTTTGGAACAATATGGACTCATTTATTATAATGTTTGGATTACTTCAGAGGGGAGACTCTATATTGGTGGTGGGAAGGCTAGGTATACAAGTGGGAGTGGAGCAACACAACCTTGAGTTTCAGAGGGGAGGGGGTTACAATGGTTGGATAGGCATTTAAATTAAACAAAATAAATTAGGAACAATAGGCATATAAATTAGTAACAATAGGCATAAATATGTACCAAACAGGAACAACACTTAAAAACATCATAAAAATGTCATTTATCATCCAAGTGCAATTTTTTCACGAGACATTGAATCACATTTAAACAGATGTGAAGTGATTCAGCTAATGTCTCTTCGCTGGCTCTCGTGACTGAGAGTGGTGGACTGGGAGCTAGAAGGCTGGCTCTCGTGACTGAGAGTGGTGGAGTGGCTCTCTTGGCTTGGTGTGGCAGGCTGTCGGCTCTCTTGGCTGGGTGTCGCAGGCTGGCTCTCCTGGCTCAGTGTGGGACCTTGCATTATTAAACTGGCATCCTAAAACCACAAGCATTGTTACCCTGCAAGGCAAAACACATTTGATTAAAGTCGCAAAACAAATATATTATTAGAAAAAAATATATGCTCAGAGTCGCACCTTCAATGGGCAACACCAGTATTGAAGGCATTTGCACAATTCCTCAATGAAACACAAGCAGGCAATGGAAATTCAATAAAAGAATTTAAAATAGTAACCAAACAAATGCAATGGAGGAACAATGATAATATGGAAGGCTGGGTAAAAATTACCCCTGCCACGTTAAGGGTAAGAATTAACAAGAAAAACAAGTTAAGGTTAAGAATGTCAATACCTAAACTCTTCTGTGTCCATTGATCCAAATTGATCCAAAATTGACCCAAATAATCTGCCACAGTTCGCAAAATCTTTCCGTAGAAATAATCCCTCTGAACCCCTTAGCCTCAGAGTTTTCTTCTCTTGGAAGCTACATATGACTCAACTCACATTTTAAGCTTCTCTTGGAAGCTACATATTACTTAACTCACATTTTAAGCTTCTCTTGGAAGCTACATATGACTCAACTCTAATAAGTAAATAAAGTGATAATCCCTCCGAACGTACAAAATGAAGCTTTCATATTGAGCTTCCCTACTTTTAGGGGCCCCAGCCGCCTGAAATCAGAAGTGTCGGGGTGGGCAGGGTCCTTGCCCCACATGTTCCAAACATTTATACCAAATGTTCCTTCTTTGGAAGAAGGAAGGAAAATATATTACTTTTATAAAGAGTAACAGCAAGTAAAATATATTTTACTTTAAAGAGTAACAGCAAGTAAAATATATTATTGGTTAATTGTCGAGTTATAGTAGCTTGATTGTGTATGTGTTATTCAACGTTAACAATTTGTTGACTTTGTTGTTGACTTTGTACAATATTAAAAAAATTAAAAGCACTTTTTTTTTCCCTTTCCTTCTTCCTTATCGTTTTGAAAACAAAAATGAGTTTATTACACAATAATCAAAAGGTGGGATTATTAGCAGCGACCCGATTAAAGGTGGGATTATTAGAATCAAATTTTCCTTTATTATTTGCTTTTCCCATAAAATGTGAGTCACTGAGTTGAGGGTTCATTTTTTTCCCATAAAATGTGAGTTGAGGGTTAAAAAAACCGGTCTTTTTCTTTTTCCTCGATCTCTCCTCCTCTCTCACTGCCTCTCTCTCTCCTCCATTGAAGCGTACTTGAAATTCTCCTTGAAGGGCTGTGAGGAATTAAGGTATGTTCCGGAGGCTATGTTCAAAGGTTTTTTTCTTTAATCATTGAACTAATTTAATTAATTAATTAATTAATTAAAATACTCAATTTAATTTAGGGTTTTAATTTTGATAATCGAGTCAATTTTGGTTGCTAATCAGGGTTTAGTTTGTGTGAGGAATTCTACACAATTATAAGTCAATTGTCAATTTTAAAAAACTCAATTTAATTTAGGGTTTGTTTTAATCGTTAATTAAAATACTCAATTTAATTTAGGGTTTTAATTTTGGGGTTTTAATTATCAATCGAGTCAATTTTGGTTGCTAATCAGGGTTTGGTTTGTGTGAGCAATTGTTTAATATGGGCAAAAGGTTTTCTGGTAGTAAAGTGTTGTATTTGGAAATTTTGTAAATCTTCCAAATACAACTCTTTACTATCCCAGAAAACCTTTCTTATGCATTTTGTTACAAATTGGGGATTTTTTGTAAAGCTGAAGATTGGGGATTTTTTTCGCTAATTTACTTCTCAAGTTCTCAATTTGGGGATTTTTTATGCTATTTCGTTTAGTCTTCATGATTTTTTAAATATGGTTATTTCATTCTGCATTTATCATGTGTGTGTAGCAGACTAGCAGTATATTTCATTCTGCATTCTCCATAATGCTCCTCATAGGCTTAAATCCTTAAAGTTTATCATGGCATACGTTAAGTCTATATAATGGCATACTTGTGAATTCTGTCCTCATGGCATGAAAAAAGGACCTTTTTAGTGATAACTCATTGTACTTATTTTAGTGATAAGAACCGGACTTTACAATATTCTCATTTCATAATGACATTAAGCATATGATATACAGTCAAACTAAGTTGTCATATTAGTTTGCAATTTAAGCGTTCCATCTCTTTTGCTTTGTCTACTACCTCTTTGATGTGCGTGTTTTCTTCGCTCAACAAGATTTTCCCACAGAATTCCATCCTCAGTTTTGCCAAAAACGATAAGGAAGAAGGAAAGGGAAAAAAAGAAGGAAAGGCTACAACAAACATTCAGTATATGAATAAAGATCATGGAAGAGGATATAAATTAGGAACATTAGGCATATAAATTAGGAACATTAGGCATATAAATTAGGAACATTAGGTATATGAAGATCTGGATTAAGGAACTTACATAATTGCCTGCTTGTTAGGAATTGTGCAAATGCCTTCAACAGTATTGCCTTCTTGGGTTTCATTTAGTAATTGTGCAAATGCCTTCAACTTCAATACAAAAAGTAAAGTTAGTTACATGGACATTAGGAGTTTGAACAAGTTTTAAGAACAATTAGAATTTAGTTTTACAGAGTTCTTACAAATGTTTGTGGGAAGTCCTCATACTTGCTTTTAAATGAAACTCCCCTTTGGCAGCTTTTTATTGTCAATCACCTCTAGTTTTTTCTCCATAAAGTTGATGCAAAACAGGTAGTAATGATTATATGCAGGTACTGGGAAGAATACCTATATTACAATATATAAAATGAAATAATAAAGAAAGTAATCTCAGAGTTTATCAAAGGTAGTGATCTCACTGAAACGGACCTTGAATGCTATATATCTTTCATCAACTGTCACGGTCCGAGATGAAAGATAGGACTGTAGCGAATGCATACTCAACAACCATTTTTTCACCGGATACCAACTTCACCACTCACAAAAAACAACAATTAAAGTTCTCACAAAAAACAACAATTAAAGTTAGGAAATATATAAGTTAGACATTGATATAAATTAGGAACAACTGATATATAAGTTATTAACAACAAACTTACACTGCAGATGGTCCAGTAGCGAATGCATACTCAACAACCATTTTTTCACTGATATACAAGTCAGGACTATTGAAGTATGGACTGCTGGAGGAGTCTTATGGTGCTAGAGGAGTCTTGTGGACTGGTGGAGAAGTTGGCTGGTTTGTTGGAGATTGAGGAGTCTTCTGGACTGCTGGAGGAGTCTTATGGACTGCTGGAGTTGGCTGGTTTGTTGGAGATTGAGGAGTCTTCTGGACTGCTGGACAAGGAGAAGTAAGCTGCCCAATGTTGGCTTTCATGGCAGAGCCTGGCAGTATTACACAAGATGAGCTGAGCTTTCATGGCAGAGTTTGATGAAGTCATGGGAAGGGCATTAACAACACAAACAGAGAACAATACAAACAGAGCCCCAACCTCCTCCAGCATCTGGAAGATCAGTTACAACAACTGACAACATCGTTGACTCCTTATCAGTTCCAAACCTTTGTACTTTTATTGTTCCAGTTCAGACAAAATTATCTGGTTATATTTACGAAAGTGCTACCAGCAATTGCTAATTAGATCTTATACAAGTAAGCTGCACAAAATTATCAGACAAAATTATCTTACACAAAAGTAAGCATGCATATAAAAAAACATAGAAATGAATTAGCAAACTAAAGAGTTTAAGATAGAAACAAGGTAATGTAAAACTAAATGTAAAACACTAATTATCATAAATGCACGTCTGTTTTGCTTTGTCAATTAGCTCTTTCTTGATCGTGTTTTCATTGCTCATCAAGATCTTCCCACAGAATTCTACCCTTAGTTCTGCAATTTTAGCACGCTGCAAAGGCTGCAACAAACATTCAATAATGTTAAGTAAAACAATCAGGAACAATTAAAATGTTTTGTTAATTTATTGTAAGGAAAAATAAAATGTAAGGAACTTACATCATCTTTGCCTATTCCTATTTCCCAAAGTGAGTCATCTTGCCCTTCATATGATTCCATGTGTTTCAGGGCATACACTTCACAGTCGTTGATATTATCATTGTTCCTCCATGGTATTAGTTTGGTTACTATTTTGAATTCTTTTACTGAATCTCCATTGCCTTCTTGTGTTTCATTTAGAAACTGAGCAAATGCCTTCAACTTCAATACAAAAAGTAAAGTTAGTTACATGAACATTAGGACAGTTTTTAAGAACAATAATAATTTAGTGTTTTACAGAGTTCTTACAATTGTTTCTGGGAAGTCGTTATACTTGTTTTGAAATGAAACTCCACTCCCTAGCTCTCTGTTGTCAATCACCTCTAGTTTCTTCTCCGTAAAGTTGATGCAAAACAGGTAGAAATGCTCAAACACAGCTACTGGGAAGAACACCTATATTGGAAACAAAAAGTGCTGTTAATGTATTGTAAAATATATAAAATGAAATAGTAAAGGAAGTAATCTGAAAGTATTTACCAAATCAACTTTATGAAAGGTAGTAATCTGAAAGGTTTCCATTTCTTCACTGAAACGGGGCTTGAATGCTATATATCTTTCATCATAAGTGTTTTTTGATTTCTTGAAGTAAGACTCGCCGCATAGTATTTCCTTCGGTATTGAAAGTATTGAAATGACAAGACATTAGTAACATTAAGTATATGAGTTAGGAACATTAAGTTAATAAGTTAGGACAATTAAATGTATGAGTTTGGAACAATACCCAGCACTCAGTAGTGCAAAAAAAATCTATCTCTTGCACCAGGTCTTCTTCTCTTGTTTTCCATGTTGAGTATATATGCATAGGAGTTAATGATGTTGTACAAAACAAGATTGTTATCTTGCAGTGATTTCATGTCCTGCCTGTTGATGTAGTTTAATGGATCTCGGTATAGCTCCTCACTTTATTATGCAGCACATACAACAACAATTAAAGTTAGGAAATATATAAGTTAGGCATTGATATAAATTAGGAACAACTGATATAACTTACACTGAAGATGATGATCCAGGTCCAGTAGCAGATGGTCCAGTAGCGAATGCATACTCAACAACCATTCTTTCATTTTTTTTATTGTCTCAAATACAATCTGTTCATTATTTGTCAAGAATGGTGAATGTAGGTGTCGTGGAAGATTTTGAGGGATCCTTTTTTCTCTCTTTCTTTGTTCTATCACCTCCTCTCTTTTTTTTTCGTTTTTTTTTTGTTTTGGGAAGGAGATTTTTTTTTGTTTTGGTTTTCTTCATTCTGGTTTTCTTCAGTCTGGAAAGGATGCAGGTTCTTCCCACCACCTTCATTCTGGGAAGGGGAAGGAAAATAAAGTTGTGAAGCATGGAGTGTTGAAGCTGTAAAGTTGAAGCTGTGAGTTACTTCATTGTGAAGCTGAAGTGGAGTTACTTCATTGTGGAGTTGATTGTTCTTGGCTTGTATCTTTGATTGTATCTCTGATAATTCTTCATTAAGCTCTGCCATGAACGCCGACTCATAAAAAAGATGTTCCTGGTATTTGATAATCTTGTAAACAATTATGGTCTCCAATTCTTTTTGTATTTCTACATCTTCAAACTTGTTAATGAAAGCATACACATCAGACACATTTTTTACCAGCGTTGCTGCCATTGTTGAAAACTGGGCAAAGTAATCCTTCAATAAATAGGATAAAGGAGTGTAAAAGTTCAATTATAAAGAAGAAATATGAACAACCGTGTTGAACAATAGGTATGTGTTAGGAATATAAGGAAGAAACAATAAGAACAATAAGAATTTATCTTTGGAACATTAAGCATTTATGTTTAGAACATTAAGTATTCAGTATATAGATTTTGGAACATTAAGAAATGAAAGAGTAATTTACCCGTGTTTCTGAGGATGCAGTTGGTGTATTCTCAATCTTTGTCTTTTCTGGTATCGAAATTCCGTCAAGAACAATTCCTCGACCATAACCTCGTTCTAGTTCAATCTTCATCCTTGATTGAATCATGTCTTTATTCCAAACAGAGGTTAGGGGAATTTGCCTTGGAGGATTAGCATCTCCTCTTTTAAGTCTATCAAAATAGACAATCTGATTTTAAGCAATATAAGAAAGAACAATATTGTTGTAAATTAGGCCACTCAAATTCTGTTTAATTTCCAATAATTTCAAATTTCACTGTCTACAAGCACGCAGTCTACAAGTGCCTATTGTTCCTAATTTATATGCTTAATGTTCCTAATTCATATTTCTATTGATGTTCCTAATTCATATTTCTATTTTTAATGGTAATTGACTAAAATACCCTCATTTAAAAATTATTAACACATAATAATACACATATTTACAAATTATTATAACCCTAATCTAACTTAATTATCTAACTTTATTCCTCAAAAAAATCAGAATCAACTTTTTTCATCTACCCACCATCTCATCTCCCCACAATCTCTCTCCTCCATCTTCATCTCCCCACCATCTTTTCCTTAATCTTCTTCGATCTTCATCTTCTTCCTATCATCATCATCATCTCTCATCTTATTACTTCTTCATCTCTCCTCTCATCATCTTCTTCGTGGTTGTGGGTGGGTGTTGGAGGTTTGTGGGTGGCTATTTCGTGGTTCGTGGATGGTTGCTTTGTGGGTGGGTGTCGATGGTGGTGGTTTTGGGCGGTTCGTGGGGGTAGTTTATGGATGGGTTTGATTTTTGGGTTTTAGATCTGGTGGTTCTAGGGTGGTGTGTGGTGGCGTGTGGCGGTGGTGTTGGGTTTGAATTAAAAACTTCGATTTTCTGGGTTTGAATTGGGTTCTTGCGGTGGTGTTGGGTTCGTGGGTGGCAGATTGTGGTTGGTGTGTTCTTGGGTTCGTGGGTGTAGATCGTGGGTTCTTGGGTTCGTGGGTGCGATGGGTGGTGGGTTGGTGGTATCGTGGGTGCGGTAATGGGTGGTTTCGTGGGTTATTAACCTTCCTAATGCAAAATCTCTTTTTATCCTTTAAGAAACATCATTGGTATTTTCCTTCACTACTCTTGTCATTTTCTCCACGTCCACTTCCCTTCTTCGTCGATGAACCTTCCATGAATGTTTTTTTGGAACTTTTGAAGATGTCTAAGTTTATTTTCTTAAAGTTATGTGAAAGAAAAGGGTAACATTTGACATAACTTTAAGAAAATAAACTTAGACATCTTCAAAAGTTACAAAAAAAACATTCATGGAAGGTTCATCGACGAAGAAGAAGGAAAGTGGACGTGGAGAAGAAAAAAAGAACATTCTAGAAAATGACAAGATTGTGAAGGTTAGAGTAGTGAAGGAAAATACCAAAATGACATGATTGTGAAGGTTAGAGTAGTGAAGGAAAATACCAATTATGTTCTTATTTAGAGCCTTATTGTTCTTATTTTTTTAATTAAAGTTTGTAAAACCAGTAATTGGTTTCTATATTCAACCCCCCAATTATATAAAAATTTAGGGTGTTTGAATGTAGAAGCCAGTTACTGGTTGTACAAACTTTAATTATGTATTTGTGAAGCAAATAAAGGATGGTGGATCCTTCAATAAAACAAAATAAATTAGTAACAATAAGCATATTAACAAGCGTATTAACTTAACATTGCGTGCTCGTTGTGAATTTTATATCGGAACACGGATGAGCTTCGATTGGAGGTGATTTGTGAGGCTGCTATTCTTACAAGAGCGCCTATAGGGCGAGAGCACATCAAAAGTCATCAAAAGTCATAGCTCTTTATAACTAAGCTTCTTTATCTGACTTTTGACTTTTGACTTTTGATGTGCTCTTAACGCTCTTGTTAAGAATAGAGCAGCCTTACAATGATCCTCCAATCTTGCTCTTGCCTCACCCGTGTTCCAATCTTGCTCAAATTTTAACAGTGCTCATCACCGTTTTGATTGTCGTTTTCTTACATGATGATAATTCACTTGACAATGAAGTGAGCTCATCATTATAAGCATTTGCTTTATCCTTAATGGCTTCAACAAAAGCCTTTTCCTATGCTGACCGCATCGCCTTTTCCTCCTCTAAAAGGTATTTGCACTGCGTATGTGATATGACTTTTGTACTAAGCTTAAGGCCCCGATTGGTTTGTTTGGTTTGTAAAGGGAAATTACTTTCCTTCACAATACAAGGGAAGCTATAAATTGTTATATTGAGTTTATGACTCATTTAAGCTTCTCTTGGAAGTAGTAATATTAGAATATATTTTGACTCTATTGTATCAATATATATTTTGACTCTATTGTATCGTTCAAAGAAAAATATTTTGAAATCCTCTCCAATTTCTTCAAGTCAAGGCAACCTCATCAAGATATCATTCAAAGAAAAATCATCTGAAGATGAATTGGTGAACTTCAACACCATAAAGATGATTTGGTAGATGAAGATCTATCTCAACAATACCGTATTTACTAAATCATCTTTAGAATAAGTTGTATTAAAGTGTCCAGTTATATGTTGTGTGTTTTTATTGCAAATTGTATTTTTAGATCTTGGTAGAATTCTGCAGTAGTCTCTCCATTTTCGCCTTGTTGATTAGCATAAGATGGATGAGAAAATCAATAGACTTTGTTTTTCCCTCTATCAACAAGAAAAACTTGCTAGTCTTCTCAACATAACACAAGTGACTAATATTACAGCCATGATGTTGGAAAAACTCGTACAAACCATGAGATGAATCTGTTGAAAACCACTTAGTCCATGGCTCATGTGCATCCTTGTTAGCTAGCACCCATATGTTGTTTTGCCAAGGTGAAACATCAAAGATACCTACTGATCCTCCAAGAAGGAAGATAAACCGTAGAGGCTTTTCCCTCTCCCCTGTTCCATCCTATGGCAGTTTAACAAAGGTAAATGCCTCGGTGCCCAAGTCAAATGACGCGATATAGGTAGGTCTCCTATCAACAAAGAATCACCACTTTAATATAGGTAGGTGTCCAATTTAATTAGCCTAGGGGAAGTCTTAACAACCACCACTTTAATTTCATGTAACAAAGAATCACAACCAAAAGAAGAAGACAAACTATGGCTAGAATGTTCATTTCTTAGAATGTTAATGCTAGGGTCCCATAATTGAAAAACAAGAGGGGAGTGCAATCTACCCAGAAGAACACCCCATTCGCGTAACCCTTGACCATGATCCCTTCACTTAAGTATATAGTCTTAATAGATATACTCTTAAATGAACTACTTCTCCGGAATCTTATTTCCTCCTTAACAACGTTGTTCTTTTCGGTTTTTTCCACTGTAAGTAGCTCATTATTTTGGTTGGTGTTGAAGAGGTTTGCAATTTAGTCAAGTTCCTAACTCGATTGCAATTTTTTCACTAAAAATTGGCCTATGGAATCTTAAGCTTTTTCACTAATTGGCTAGCACATGATGAAAGGGTAGAACATGGTAGTGGGAGACCTACCCATATCGCGTCATTTGACATTGAGGCATTTACCTTTGTTAAACTGCCAGAGGATGGAACAGGGGAGAGGGAAAAGCCTCTACGGTTTATCTTCCTTCTTGGAGGATCGGTAGGTCTCTTTGATGTTTCGCCTTTGCAAAACAACATATGGGTGCTAGCTAACAAGGATGCACATGAGCCATGGACTAAGTCATGAATCTGTTGAAAACCACTTAGTCCATGGCTCATGTGCATCCTTGTTAGCTAGCACCCATATTTTGTTTTGCCAAGGCGAAACATCAAAGATACCTACTGATCCTCCAAGAAGGAAGATAAATCGTAGAGGCTTTTCCCTCTCCCCTGTTCCATCCTATGGCAGTTTAACAAAGGTAAATGCCTCAGTGCCCAAGTCAAATGACGCGATATAGGTAGGTCTCCTATCACTAAAGAATCACCACTTTAATATAGGTAGGTGTCCAATTTAATTAGCCTAGGGGAAGTCTTAACAACCACCACTTTAATTTCATGTAACAAAGAATCACAATTTGCAATAAAAACACACAACATATAACTGGACACTTTAATACAACTGATTCTAAAGATGATTTAGTAAATACGGTATTGTTGAGATAAATCTTCATCTACCAAATCATCTTTATGGTGTTAAAGTTCGCCAATTCATCTTCAGATGATTTTTCTTTGAATGATATCTTGATGAGGTTGCCTCGACTTAAAGAAATTGGAGAGGATTTCAAAATATATGTCGATACAATAGAATATTCTAATATTACTACTTCCAAGAGAAGCTTAAATGAGTCATAAGCTCAATATAACAATTTATAGCTTCCCTTGTTTTGTGAAGGAAAGTAATTTCCCTTTACAAACCAAACAAATCACATACGCAGTGCAAATACCTTTTAGAGGAGGAAAAGGCGATGCGGTCAGCATAGGAAAAGGCTTCTGTTGAAGCCATTAAGGATAAAGCAAATGCTTATAATGATGAGCTCACTTCATTGTCAAGTGAATTATCATCATGGAAGCAAACGACAATCAAAACGGTGATGAGCACTGTTAAAATTTGATATCAAAAGTCAGATAAAGAAGCTTAGTAATAAAGAGATTCTCTAATATCTTTATTTATTTTTGCAGCTCACCCCGACTGCATAAATTAATCTTTGCTTTGCAAGTATTTAAAGATAAAGATCTTGCTCAATCGAAGCTCATCCGTGTTCCGATCTTGCTCAAATTTTAACAGTGATTCTCTCAAAGCAGAATGAAATTCTAGTGAAACTGTTATACCAAATAATCTCAAGATATGACAGAGGTTAAAACTGTCACTAACAGTGATTCTCTCAAAGCAGAATGAAATCCTTTGCTTTTAAAACTGGATTGAGCAAGACATTAGCTCAATATGACTGGATTAATTTCATAGCTTTTGAAATATGACTTGAAATATGACACGATAGTAATTTGAAATATGACTTGAAATATGACACGAAAATATTGTTTATTTTCGGGATGTTCATTAATTCTGTTGGATTAAAAGAAATGTTATGTGGCCTAGGGGCTTAGTGAAGGTTCTAGGCCCTATAAATAGGGGACTTAGCCTTCATTTGAGGCATCTCAGAAAACACTAGTACACTCTTTCTCAAGCTATCAAAAAGCATTCAGTTAACATTCTCTTATCTTCTCACATTCTCTTAGCTTTCGTTGCACACTCTTGCTTAAAAAGCATTTCGGGGTTAAGCCTTGACTAGCATCCAAGGGAGGGAAGTTAGTGGGGCATTTTTTTTCAAATCCACGCACATCATTTTGGTCGAAAATTGGTTATCGAAACTTGAGAGAGATATAACCAAAATGATGTGCTGGATTTGAAAAGAGATGCTACATTTACAAGTACCTAGTGTCAGTAAGGCTCTTGATTCTGATTCCGAAGGAATTGTGAGTGAATGCACAAGAAGCAGGTATATGGTCTCACTTGAATGCACAAGAAGCAGGTATAAATGGCTTTGATCAACCTCCTTAACTTCCTCAGTTCTCCTTGCCTCATTCCTCCTTAATTCTTACCTATCCTTCTCCACCACCATAAATGGCTGCTGAGTAGGATACTGCAGATTCGCAATAATGAAGATGAATAAATGGCTGCTGAGTAGGATACTGCAGCTTCGCAATAATGAAGATGAATAAATGGTATGATTCTATCTTTAATTTGAAGTCACAGATGGCTTTGTGTGATAGAAGCGGATAAATGGTATGATTCTATCTTTAAATTTCCATTCAAATAGCTAATTAGTCTCTTTCATCAAATTTTAATTTGCCACATTGCATTATACTTAATTAGTCTCTTTCATCAAATTTTAATTTGCGCGCATTGCAAATTAAAATCCTAATGTTACCTAGTCTCTTTCATCAAATTTTAATTTGCGCATTGCATTATATACTTCATTTATGAGTTTGGAACTGTATAAACTTTTGGAACATTAAGTAATTAGTGTTGAAGTGTAACAGTTCGAAAAAGTATTGAAAAACTTTGGAACAATAGTGATCACCATATCGAAGCCACATCATTTTCTCAAAAGAGCCCATTATAAGCTACATCCTCAAATTTCACTTCAATTTGGTTGAGACATTCCAGTTAGGAGTCAGTTAATTACTTTGGAGGTAAACTTGAGGATGTAGCTTCTGTTCGTGAAATTAATAGTTTAGTAGCTGAAAGCAAAAAACTTACAAGACAAAACTTACAATGGGCTCTTTTGAGAAAATGGTGTGGGATCGATAAGGTGTCAATATTGTCTCAATCTTTCTATACATTGCTTGTAAGTTTGACATGCCAAAGTATAGAAAGAAAGACATAACAGATCTTTCTATGACTTTAACAATAACAAATAAATCTCTGTAAGAGGATATAGCTACTTGTCTCTTTCATCAATAGGTTAATACTTTTTTCTGACATAAGCATTTATGTTTGGAACATTAAGTATGAATTTGGAACAATAGGTTTATACTTTTGGAACATAGGTTTATACTTTTGGAACATTAAGTATGAGTTTGGAACAATAGGTTTATACTTTTGGAACATTAAGTTGTTAGTTTTGGAACAATAGGTTTATACTTTTGGAACATTAAGTAATTAGTGTTGAAGTGTAACAGTTCGAAAAAGTTATGTACAATAATTGAAAAACTTTGGAACAATATTGATCACCTGATCGGAAGGCTTGAAGTAGGTTGTAAAAACGATTTAGTTTTTATAAATTAGCATCAATGATCCTATCATTGTACAAATGTTGTTGCACCGTGATGATGCTCGTGTTAACAAGACTGCACAAAGGGTTGAGATCATTGATAGTGATTAAGAATTGATCAGGTTTTGGTACCAAGAAGGCTTGAAGTAGGTTGTAAAAACGATTTATATACATTCTGATTCTGCTAAATCGCTGACCTTAACATTCTTAAGACATTCCAAAGTGAACAAATTGTTAACGTTGAATAACACATACACAATCAAGCTACTATAACTCGACAATTAACCAATAATATATTTTACTTGCTGTTACTCTTGCTGTTACTCTTTAAAGTTGTGAACAACAAGTATAAAAGAATAGGCAGGAACAATAGGCATGATTTTCCAAACTTTTATACCAAATGTTCCAAACTTGTATACGAAATGTTCCAAATCTGAATCTGGAAAACTTCATTGTACTTATTTTAGTGATAGATGGAGCATTTGTTCAATATAAAAGTTCAATAAATTTTATGTCAAATGTTACCCTATTCTTTCATATAAATTTAAGATAAGAAAATAAAGATTGTGAAGGTTAGAGTAGTGAAGGAAAATCCCAATGATGTTTCTTACACGATAAAGAGAGATTTTGCATTAGGAAGGTTATTGTTTGATAATCCAGGAAGCAGAAGACCAACTCAATGAGTAGGAATACTGCAGATTCGCAATAATGAAGATGAGATGGCTTTGTGTGATAGAAGCATCCATAAATGGTATGGTTCTATCTTTTTGTTGATAAATGCGACTTGTTAAATTTCCATTCAAATAGCTAATTGTCTCTTTCATCAAATTTTAATCTGATCTCATATCAAATTTTAATCGTCCACCTCTGTCTTCATTCTCTCTGTTAGAACGAGAAGTGTTTCAGGCCTCTAAAACCAACACCTACTGAAAACAAAGGGGTAGCACAAACATCTACTGCAGCAACCAACCCCTCACAGCAGCCACAAGTAAAGTCACTGTCTCCAGGTCCACCTCTGTCTCAGGCATCAACACAGCCTTCCCAGCCAACACAGTCACTGTCTCAAGGTCCACCTCTGTCTCAGGCATCAACACAGCCTTCCCAGCCAACAGTTACTCCGACTGCATCGAGTCAAGCAATATATAGGTTTAGTTAAGATCTATCTTAACTAAGATGAGATGGCTTTGTGTGATAGAAGCATCCATAAATGGTATGATTCTATCTTTTTGTTGATAAATGCGACTTGTTAAATTTCCATTCAAATAGCTAATTGTCTCTTTCATCAAATTATAATCTGATCTCATATATGTTTGTCTCTTTCATCAAATTTTAATACTTTTTTTTCTGACATAAGCATTTATGTTTGGAACATTAAGTATGAGTTAGTTTATACTTTTAGAACAACAGGTATATTTTTGGAACAATAGGTCTATACTTTTGGAACAACAGATATATGAGTTTAAGTTAGGAGTAATTTGTGTTGAATTGTAACAGTCACTGTCACTGTCAAGCAAAGGGAAAAGGGCAAAGAAAAGCTCCCTGCTGCTAAGGCCAGGAAGCAGAAGACATCAAGAGTCACCAGTCACTGTCTCAAGGTCTTATACACAGCCTTCCCAGCCAACAGTTACTCCGCCAACATCAAGTCAAGCAAAGGGCAAAGGGAAAAGAAAAGCTCCCTGCTGCTAAGGCCAGGAAGCAGAAGACATCAAGAGTCACCAGTCACTGTCTCAAGGTCTCATACACAACCTTCCCAGCCAACAGTTACTCCGACTGCATCAAGTCAAGCAAAGGGCAAAGGGCAAAGAAAAGCTCCCTGCTGTTAAGTATTTTTGAGGGTAAGGTATTTTTATGAGGGTAAGCTATTTTTATGATAGAGTAGTACTTGGACGAAGATAAATTTTCATTTTGGCGGCCAGAAATGCAGAGCATGCTGTTGTTGTTGTAGCATCCTGAGACCGATCAGGATCCTGAAATTGTCCCACGTTTTCCACTTGCAAAGAAGAGGTCCAGTAGTGGGTCGAGCAACTCCATTCAGAGTAGCTCTTGGGAAATTTTAAGATATTTGACCCAAATGCATGTAGACTTGTTAAATTTCCATCAAAGATGGCTTTGTGTGATAGAAGCATCCAAGCTATTTTAAATGGTATGATTCTATCTTTTTGTTGATAAATGCATGTAGACTTGTTAAATTTCCATTCAAATAGTAAACTGATCTGTAGTGTTACCACTTGTTACAATTTTGAACAATTTCCATAGAGCTTACTTTTTTCTGACAATAATTACATGTTTGAAACATTAAGCAGTATGGGTTTGGAACATTAAGCATTTATGTTTGGAACATTAAGTATATGAGTTTGGAACAATAGGTTTATACTTTTGGAACAACAGGTTTAGATTTTTTGGAATTTGGATTAGCTTTTGAAATATGACTAAATATGACTTGAAAAAATTCCATGGTTTAAATACTCGCCACCTTGATGAATATGGACTTCCAGTGTTAAACCATGAATTTGGATTTGAAATATTAATTCCATAGCTTTTGAAATATGACTTCAAATATTAATTAGAATTCCATATTGTTTATTTTCGTGATGTTCATTAATTCTGTTGAAATAATGAGTAGGATACTGCATAATCGCAATAATGAAGATGATAAATGCCAAGGAAACACGATAAATGCATGAATTCCTATTGTTTACTACTTAATGAACATTTATGCATGAATTCCATATCACTCACATTTTTTACGAGTGTTGCTGCCATAGTTGAAAACTTGGCAAAATCCTTCAATAAACAGGAGAAAGGAGTGTAAAAGTTCAATTATAAAGAGCATTAGGATAAATGCATGATAAATTACGCATTTATGTATGGAACATTAAGTAGAAAATTAAGATAAATGCATGATAAATTACTGTTTAGTATGAGAAATTTCTGGTAGTTTACTGTTATGCCAAGGAAACACGGGTAAATTACTGTTTCAATGCTTAATGTTTTAATACATGATAAATGCATGATAAAACCAAGCATCTTCAGATTCCCAGACTGAAGAAAACCAAAACCAGACTCAAAACCAAGCATCATCTCCCATCAATTTTAATTTGCATTATACTTCATTTATGTTTGGAACATTAAGTATGAATTAGTGAAAAACTTTGGAACATTAAGTATGAATTAGTGAAAAACTTTGGAACATTGGTCACCTGATCGATGCCACACCATTTTCTCACTTAATGAACATTTATGCATGAAAAAACCCATTATAAGCTGCATCCTCAAATTTCACTTCAATTTGGGTTGGTTATTTGAAAATTTTCAAATTTCACTTCAATTTGGGTCTGAATATATTCAAATTTGATGGTAAAACACATTTGATTAAAGTCGCAAAACAAATATATTATTAGAAACAACAGACCCTCTGTTTGCAAATGGGAAGTAAGTCACTTGTGTTTTTCAACAGATTCATCTCATGGTTTGTACGAGTTTTTCCAACATCATGGCTGTAATATTAGTCACTTGTGTTATGTTGAGAAGACTAGCAAGTTTTTCTTGTTGATAGAGGGAAAAACAAAGTCTATTGATTTTCTCATCCATCTTATGCTAATCAACAAGGCGAAAATGGAGAGACTACTGCAGAATTCTACCAAGATCTGAAAATACAATTTGTAATAAAAACACACAACATATAACTGGACACTTTAATACAACTTATTCTAAAGATGATTTAGTAAATACGGTATTGTTGAGATAGATCTTCATCTACCAAATCATCTTTATGGTGTTAAAGTTCACCAATTCATCTTCAGATGATTTTTCTTTGAATGATATCTTGATGAGGTTGCCTCGACTTGAAGAAATTGGAGAGGATTTCAAAATATTTTTCTTTGAACGATACAATAGAGTCAAAATATATATTGATGCAATAGAGTCAAAATATATTCTAATATTACTACTTCCAAGAGAAGCTTAAATGAGTCATAAACTCAATATAACAATTTATAGCTTCCCTTGTTTTGTGAAGGAAAGTAATTTCCCTTTACAAACCAAACAAACCAATCGGGGCCTTAAGCTTAGTACAAAAGTCATATCACATACGCAGTGCAAATACCTTTTAGAGGAGGAAAAGGCGATGCGGTCAGCATAGGAAAAGGCTTCTGTTGAAGCCATTAAGGATAAAGCAAATGCTTATAATGATGAGCTCACTTCATTGTCAAGTGAATTATCATCATGTAAGCAAACGACAATCAAAACGGTGATGAGCACTGTTAAAATTTGAGCAAGATTGGAACACGGGTGAGGCAAGAGCAAGATTGGAGGATCATTGTAAGGCTGCTCTATTCTTAACAAGAACGTTAAGAGCACATCAAAAGTCAAAAGTCAAAAGTCAGATAAAGAAGCTTAGTTATAAAGAGCTATGACTTTTGATGACTTTTGATGTGCTCTCGTCCTATAGGCGCTCTTGTAAGAATAGCAGCCTCACAAATCACCTCCAATCGAAGCTCATCCGTGTTCCGATATAAAATTCACAACGAGCACGCAATGTTAAGCTAATACGCTTGTTAATATGCCTATTGTTACTAATTTATTTTGTTTTATTGAAGGATCCACCATCCTTTATTTGCTTCACAAATACATAATTAAAGTTTGTACAACCAGTAACTGGCTTCTACATTCAAACACCCTAAATTTTTATATAATTGGGGGGTTGAATATAGAAACCAATTACTGGTTTTACAAACTTTAATTAAAAAAATAAGAACAATAAGGCTCTAAATAAGAACATAATTGGTATTTTCCTTCACTACTCTAACCTTCACAATCTTGTCATTTTGGTATTTTCCTTCACTACTCTAACCTTCACAATCTTGTCATTTTCTAGAATGTTCTTTTTTTCTTCTCCACGTCCACTTTCCTTCTTCTTCGTCGATGAACCTTCCATGAATGTTTTTTTTGTAACTTTTGAAGATGTCTAAGTTTATTTTCTTTTAAAGTTATGTCAAATGTTACCCTTTTCTTTCACATAACTTTAAGAAAATAAACTTAGACATCTTCAAAAGTTCCAAAAAAACATTCATGGAAGGTTCATCGACGAAGAAGGGAAGTGGACGTGGAGAAAATGACAAGAGTAGTGAAGGAAAATACCAATGATGTTTCTTAAAGGATAAAAAGAGATTTTGCATTAGGAAGGTTAATAACCCACGAAACCACCCATTACCGCACCCACGATACCACCAACCCACCACCCATCGCGCCCACGAACCCAGGAACCCACGATCTACACCCACGAACCCAAGAACACACCAACCACAATCTGCCACCCACGAACCCAACACCACCGCAAGAACCCAATTCAAACCCAGAAAATCGAAGTTTTTAATTCAAACCCAACACCACCGCCACACGCCACCACACACCACCCTAGAACCCAAAAATCAAACCCATCCATAAACTACCCCCATGAACCGCCCAAAACCACCACCATCGACACCCACCCACAAAGCAACCATCCACGAACCACGAAATAGCCACCCACAAACCTCCAACACCCACCCACAACCATGAAGAAGATGATGAGAGGAGAGATGAAGAAGTAAGAAGATGAGAGATGATGATGATGATAGGAAGAAGATGAAGATCGAAGAAGATTAAGGAAAAGATGGTGGGGAGATGAAGATGGAGGAGAGAGATTATGGGGAGATGAGATGGTGGGTAGATGAAAAAAGTTGATTCTGATTTTTTTGAGGAATAAAGTTAGATAATTAAGTTAGATTAGGGTTATAATAATTTGTAAATATGTGTATTATTATGTGTTAATAATTTTTAAATGATGGTATTTTAGTCAATTACCATTAAAAATAGAAATATAAATTAGGAACATCAATAGAAATATGAATTAGGAACATTAGGCATATAAATTAGGAACAATAGGCACTTGTAGACTGCGTGCTTGTAGACAGTGCGTGTATTATGAACAATAGGCATAAAATTAGGAACATTACGTGCGTCTTTTCTTCCTCCCCTTCCTCCCCTTGCATATTTCTCGTCATTTTTCTTCAAGGAAATAGTGAGTAAACTACAAGATTAAGCCGCATTCTCATTTTGTCTTTATTGTTCTGACTTTTTATATTATTCTGACTTTAATTGTTGTTTTTTTCAATTCAACAATAACTGTGCGTTCTTTTCAATTCAACAAATTTCCTAAATTTTATGCCTATTGCTCCTAATTTACCAAATTAACGAATCAGTCTACGGATATGAGATATATTGCAATGCGCAAATATCAACATTTATCATGCATTTATCTTGATAAATAAATAAAAGGCTAAAATTTTTTGGGAAAATGCATTTTTGTCTTTATCTTTCTAGGGCTATATATATATTAAGTAGTGTTTTGAACATTTAAGTGTTATGAAAATTCACAACGAGTAAGTAATGTTTCAAGCTAATACTATTGATTGCTAATACTATTGAACGCTTCCTAAGTTATGTAATGAGCATTCATTATATGTATAAAGATCATTATATGTATAAAGATCATTATAAGTGAAACAATCAAGAACTTACAGCAAAATACAAGTATTCACTGCCTATTTGTCTGTTATCTCGCGTCGTTTCTTCCTCACCAATTGAATTAGCAATTAGCATTCCCAATTTCTAAGCATCACCAATTGAATTAGCATCACCACAAAGCCGATCATCTTCATTATTGCGAATATGTAGCATATAAATTACCTAAAAGACAGGGCTAAAAGTAAGAAATGGGATTCTTTAATAGTAGCCCTGCATAAAGGCATAGCTTCCATTTATATGACCTGCAGAAAGCAATAGCTTCCATTTATATGACCTGTAGAAAGCAATCTGTTACAAACTTTGATATTTTTGTTACAAATTTAATATTAAGAAATTTACAAGCTTTTTTAAGAAATCTATAAACGGGTGAATTGCTGTTATAAGCAATTTGTTACAAACTCAGAGATTTACAAGCTTTTTTGCTTTCAAATACTAGACTATTAATGTCAGGAACAATAACATATATACGTTCTTAATATAAGCAATCTGTACATTAATGTCAACGAAATGTACATTAGCATATGAAATTCAACGATTTAGCAAAAAAAAAATCCCCAAATTCACTTACTTTCAAGGTCGTCGTCGCCGCTGGATATTGCTCTGCTTAGAACCCATTCAAATTTTTCACATCCCCTGTGCCTTGTTTCAGGATTGTAAAACTTGCAAGCCATGAACTTTCATGACAAGAGGAAACCCACAATCGCATCTCTTACCCTTCACTACAACCATTATGTTGCAAATTTGAGAAAGAAAAAACGAAAAAACAAAATTAGGGGGAAACCCTAAATTTATCGTGAAAAAATTCAAACGTAGTACCACATCCACAATTAAACTAAGAATTGCAAAATTAATTGATTTTTGGAGCAAAAATTTCAAGAACTAACCTTGCTGCTCAGACGTTATTCAATGGAGATAAGCGCTGCTCTTCAATGGAGCGTTCTTCAATGGAGAGAGATGAAGACAATGAATAAAAAAGGGGGGAATTTAATTTGGGTAGAAAAGTTACACTGCAAATAAGTTAGGAAATATAAGTTATAATTTAATTTATATAAGTTAGGAAATATACATTTGTTCATTGTACTTTTTTATTGGAAGTGTAAAAAGTTTTATAGAGAAACAAAGAGTAAATCCCAGTCAAAGATAGCTTTTTTCAATGCACTAGTAATAATAGTGTAACAGTTTTTTTTGGTCTATAACCCCAATTGTGCTTCTTTCCCAATTCATCAGATTCTACTCTCGTCTCCCTTGATTACTCGGTAAGACAAGGTAATCGTCTTAATATTAACGTATGCTACTGTCCACCGCCTCCAGTATTTTCTTTGAATGATATCTTGATGAGGTTTCCTCGATAACCGTAGATTAACAATTTACAAGGGATGTGTCCTCCTCTACCCAGCCATACCCCAAGGTTAGGAAGCAAACGACTAGGGATGTGTCGACTCCTGCCAACGCTAGGAGACAAACGGACGAGAGACAAGGAAGGACTCCCCAACGTGGGGCAAGGAACCCCGGTGTCCTCCTCTACCCAGCAAGACCCCAAGGTTAGGAAGCAAACGACTAGGGATGTGTCGACTCCTGCCAACGCTAGGAGACAGACGGACGAGAGACAAGGAAGGAATCCCCAACGTGGGGCAAGGAACCCCGGCCACCCCGGGCAAGGACCTGCAGATGCCATCTGAACCAGGTTCGGCTCGAGGGGCATCTGCAAAGATACACGGCATAAAAACAGAAAACCAGCTGCCTAAAATCAGAACAGAACGATCCCTATGCTAAATTGATGCTAAATTGAATTTTAAAAAACATAAATCAATCTAACAATTAGGAAGACGAGAGTAGAATCTGATGAATTGGGAAAGAAGCACAATTGGGGTTATAGACCAAAAAAAACTGTTAGACTACCCATATTCCTTAATTGGACCAAATGTTAGCCATATTTAACATACTTGTTTTTCTTGTTAATTCTTACCCTTAACATGGAAGGGGTAATTTTTACCCTTGGGTAGAAAAGTTACACTGCAGATAAGTTAGGAAATATAAGTTATAATTTAATTGATATAAGTTAGGTTTCTCCGGACAAATTATCCTTATTTTTATTATTTTTACTATGAAGTGATTTTTATTAACTTTAATTTCTTATCAATCAATCATCAATAACTATATACTAAAAGACACACCAACAATGACACGTGTCATTTCTGGTGTGTCCCTTAGTTTTTTTTTTTTTAAAAAAAATTCATTTAGGAAACAAATCTTAAACAAAAATAAAGTATAACAAATTTATACATAAATAAAAGATTTGATGTATCCTAGACAATTATATTTGAATATTTTTATATAATATAGTGTATGAGAAGCTCCAATAAAATAATATTTTTATATAATATAGTGTATGAATTACAACACCAATTTACTTTCAAAAAAAATTTAAATAGAAATCTATTTACGGATTTTAAAATGATACCCACAATGAAACCCAACAACCCTACCCGACAGGAAAATAAAGTTCATTTGATGATTCAATGCATGTCATAGCTTCAGTCTTCAAAGCCCACCTTTAATAACTCCTCTGCCGGTCATTTTTCTTCAAAGCCTACCTGCAAATTTTGATTGTTTTGAGGCAAATTTTTTTCTTTGGCCAAAAGATTTGATTCTACCTCAATAACTCCTCTGTCGGTCATTTTTCTTCAAAGCCTACCTGCGAATTTTGATTGTTAGTATTTTTTTCTTTGGCCAAAAGATTTGATTTGATACCATACCAAATGCCTGCTGACAGCAAATTTATAAACACTTTTGAAATTTTTGGGAAAAGGAGGAGAGAACACGAAGACGAAGAGGTCACATCCGAGGTGAATTTTTGAAATTTTTTGTTATTGATTGGTTGTTTAATTTTTGTAATCTGCATTTTTGTTTATGAATTGTGAATGGCATTTCATTGTTGTCGTTGATTGTTTTTTTTTTTTCAGGTTTTTTGGCTGGTGATAATTTTTATGAATTGTGAATGGCATTTCATTATTGTCGTTGATTGTTATTTTTTTTTTTCGGGTTTTTTGGCTGGTGATAATTTGGAGGTTTGGTATGTTGGTTGTTTGCTGATAATTGTTATACTATGTCTTGCCTGTTTGTGTTGCTGATAATTGTTATACTATGTCTTGCCTGTAAAGCAAATTTCTTTGTTAATGCCCTTCATCCTGTGTTTCTGGTTTCATGCCAGGGCTTCTGGTTTCATCAAGCTCTGCCATGAAAACTGGCACAATTAGGAACAATGATAGAACACTGGAACGATAAGTACAAAGGTTTGGAACATTACGTATATGTACTCAAGTTTGGAACAATGAATATAGGATCAGTAAGAGTTAAGTTAGGCGTAATTAGTGTTGAAGTTAGGATCAGTTTTGATAATGATCAGTAAGAGTTAAGTTAGGAGTAATTAGTGTTGAAGTTAGGATCATTTTTGATAATCTAATAAAATACAGAGTAGGCATACCTATTGTTCCAAAACTAACAACTTAATGTTCCAAAAGTATAAACCTATTGTTCCAAATTCATACTTAATGTTCCAAAAGTATAAACCTATGTTCCAAAAGTATAAACCTATTGTTTGTTCCAAATTCATACTTAATGTTCCAAACATAAATGCTTATGTCAGAAAAAAGTATTAAAATTTGATGAAAGAGACGAACAGATATGAGATTAGATTATAATTTGATGAAAGAGACAATTAGTTATTCTGCAGTTGTTGTTTGGTATTGTTAATGGTTGTTATTGACAGGGCTTTAGGTTTTATCAAGCTCTGCCATGAAAACTGGCACAATTAGGAACAATGAATAGAACACTTCCATGAAAGCTGGCACAATACAGAACAATGAATAGAACACTGGAACATTAAGTGTATAAGTCTGGAACAATAATTACTCAATTTTGGAACAATGAACATAGAAGTTAAGTTAAGGTGAAAATATTGTTCTATGATTGATAATTGATAATCTGCAGTTGCAGTTGTGATGATGAATTTGGAGGTTTGGTGTTGGCAGGGATTTTTGGTTTGGTCAGTTAGTGTTGATTGGTATGGGATTTTTGGTTTGGTCAGTTTGAATGATTTTTTTCCTCTCTTTCTAGCTACGCCCAGCACAAAAACGAATACGAAAACCAAGAGGAAGTGCTTCAACCGGTGACCTTTTAAAAGTAAGTTTGGAATAATTCCTAAATGAGTCCATATTTTAATAAATGAGTCCATCTATTTGAAATGCTGAGCAGGCTGTTGTTGTTGTAGCCCTCAGGCGATCTGGAACCCCTTGCAAGGAATAGGACCAATAGTGGGTCGAGTAGCTCCAAGAAGAGTAGCTCTTGGGGCAAAAGAAATTATTGCGTAGAGCCTGACTTGAATGGACTCTTGAAGAGAGTTGCAAACGAACTACTTTTAGTAATGCAGAGTAAAGAGTGTTCTCATTCAGATATTACAAAGGCAAGCTTAGTCTATAATAATCTAATAATGAGAAAGAAACTTTTGCCTGTCTATATATTCCAACAAGCTCCCACGAAGTATAAGGCTCAAATCCTCATAGCTCACATACACGCATTCCCTAAATTATTAATAATCTAATAATTAGATTAAACTTTACAATTGTAAGTTTATTAATGTTATATGGAAGAAGTTTTCAATTTGATTTTCAAAGTGATTTTTATACAATTTTGGAACAATATGGACTCATTTATTATAATGTTTGGATTACTTCAGAGGGGAGACTCTATATTGGTGGTGGGAAGGCTGGGTATACAAGTGGGAGTGGAGCAACACAACCTTGAGTTTCAGAGGGGAGGGGGTTACAATGGTTGGATAGGCATTTAAATTAAACAAAATAAATTAGGAACAATAGGCATATAAATTAGTAACAATAGGCATAAATATGTACCAAACAGGAACACCACTTAAAAACATCATAAAAATGTCATTTATCATCCAAGTGCAATTTTTTCACGAGACATTGAATCACATTTAAACAAATGTGAAGTGATTCAGCTAATGTCTCTTCGCTGGCTCTCGTGACTGAGAGTGGTGGACTGGGAGCTAGAAGGCTGACTCTCGTGACTGAGAGTGGTGGACTGGCTCTCTTGGCTTGGTGTGGCAGGCTGTCGGCTCTCTTTGCTGGGTGTCGCAGGCTGGCTCTCCTGGCTCAGTGTGGCACCTTGCATTATTAAACTGGCATCCTAAAACCACAAGCATTGTTACCCTGCAAGGCAAAACACATTTGATTAAAGTCGCAAAACAAATATATTATTAGAAACAAATATATGCTCAGAGTCGCACCTTCAATGGGCAACACCAGTATTGAAGGCATTTGCACAATTCCTCAATGAAACACAAGCAGGCAATGGAAATTCAATAAAAGAATTTAAAATAGTAACCAAACAAATGCAATGGAAAAACAATGATAATATGGAAGGCTGGGTAAAAATTACCCCTGCCACGTTAAGGGTAAGAATTAACAAGAAAAACAAGTTAAGGTTAAGAATGTCAATACCTAAACTCTTCTGTGTCCATTGATCCAAATTGATCCAAAATTGACCCAAATAATCTGCCACAGTTCGCAAAATCTTTCCGTAGAAATAATCCCTCTGAACCCCTTAGCCTCAGAGTTTTCTTCTCTTGGAAGCTACATATGACTCAACTCACATTTTAAGCTTCTCTTGGAAGCTACATATGATTTTCATATATGATGATGAACTATACAGTTATTGGATTTATACGAACGAACAAAAAAAAACAGCTTAAGCAATGAATTTGGTAATAGAATTACAGTTCTAGACAAAGGACTTTTTTATAAAAATGTACTCGATAAAAAAACTAGATTATGCAATGATAAAACTAAATATAAAATTGAATATTTGCAAAAAAACCACGATCCTTTATTAAATGGGTCCTATCGGGGTATAATAAAAAAAAGGCTTTCATCCATTATAACAAAAACGACAGTAAAAAATTTAATAGATGAGATTTTTATAAGTAAAATTCATAGTGTTCTACATAATGATTCTAATTACCAAGAATTTGAACATAAAAAAGATCAAAACTCAATATCAGCAAAAATTAGACATTTCGTTAGTCAATTTGACGGGGAAGCCACGTTCAATTAGAAGAGAGTGTCTTTACTTTCAGAACACGAACAAATTGTTTCCGAAGATCCAGAAAGATTTTTAATATTTTTAGTTGATACAATCAGACCGGATTCCTTTCCCCAAACAATTCCAAAAGAATCGATTGGACTAAAAGAAATAAGTAAAGAAGTTCCTCGTTGGTCATACCAATTAGTCGACGATTTAGAACCAGAGGATAGACCAGATGAAAAAGACGTGTCGGTGCCAATCGATGATCAAATTCACTCAAGAATTGGAAAAGTGTAGTTATTTATACCGATAAGCAAGAGAATACCGACAATCCTGCCCCAAATACCGCGGATATATCTGAGCAAGCAGGTGAAGTTTCTTTGATACGTTATTCACAACAATCTGATTTTCGTCGAGAAATAATCATAGGTTCCATGCGTTTTCAAAGACGTAAAATAGTTATTTGGGAATTGTTTCAACCAAATATACATTCTCCGCTTTTTTTAGACAGAATAGATAAATCCTCTTTTTTTTCGGCTACTTTTTCCGGATTAATTAAAGGGATTTTAAAAAATTGTATGGGACAAAACTCAAAATTGCGGATTTCTGATTATAAAAACGAAGAATTGAAGGAGGAAAATAAAAATAAAAAATACAATAAAAACGACGACAAAAGCCAAGAAAACATACAAATAGAAATAGCCGAAGCCTGGGATACTATTCCATTTGCTCAAATAATAAGAGGTTTGATGCTAATAACTCAGTCAATTCTTAGAAAATATATTCTATTGCCTTTATTGATAATAGCAAAAAATTTCAGTCGTCTGTTATTATTCCAACGACCCGAGTGGTCGGATAATTTCAAAGAGTGGAATAGCGAAATGCATGTTAAATGCACCTATAACGGCGTTCAATTATCAGAAACTGAATTTCCTAAAAACTTGTTAACAGATGGTATTCAGATAAAGATATTATTTCCTTTCTGTCTAAAACCTTGGCACAGATCTATAATACAACCGTCTGATCAAGATCGAATAAAAAAAACGAACAAAAATGAAATCGAATAGATGAGTTTTGTTTTTTAACAGTTGTGGGCCTGGAAACTGACCTTCCTTTTGGTCCTCCTCGAAAGCGGCCCTCTTTTTTTCAACCTATTTTTAAACAAGTCGACAAAAAAATTCGAAAACTTCTAAAAGGGCACTTTCAAATTCGAAAAAGACTCAAAGAAAAAATTCTTTTTTTTTTTAAGTTCGAAAATGAAACAAACAATTGGATTGTTGAAATATTTCTGTTTTTAAAAAAAATAAAAAAAAATGTCAAACGTAAATCCAATTCGACTATTTGGATTGAGAGAAGAATCGAGTAAAAGAAAAAATGAAAAAGATTCATTAATCAAAAATCATATGAATCATCCATTCAAACCGGATTCCTAAATTGGACAAATCTTTCAGCGACAGAAAAAAAAATGAAAGATCTGACTAGTAGAACAAGAATAATCAAAAATCAAATAGAAAAAATAGCAAAAGACAATAAAAAACTAAAGGTTAGTCCTACCAAAACACCATATGGTACGAAAAAATGGGAATCGTAAAAAAATACGAGTCATATATTAAAAAGAAGCAATGTTAGATTAATCCGTAAATTCAATTATATTTTGAAATTTTTTAGGGAAAAGATATACGTAGATATATTTTTATATATCATTAATATTTCCAGAATTAATACACAACGTTTTCTTGAATCAACAAAAAATGTAATTGAAAAAACCATTTCCAATAATGCAAAAAATCCTGAAAAGATTAATAATAAAAAAAAAAATTTAGTTTATTTGGACTATAAACAAAGGATTTTTCCATTTTGTTAGTACTAATAATAATATTAGTAATAAGAATTCGAAAATTCCGTCAGATTTTTCTTTGTTGTCACAAACTTATGTATTTTACAAATTATCCCAAGCCAAAATTTTGAACTTATATGGATTAAAATCGGTCCTTCAGTATCGGGGAATATCTTTATTTCTTAAAAATGAAATAAAAGATCTTTTTGGAACCCAAGGAATAGCTCATCCCGAGCTAAAGACTAGAATACTTCCGAATTCTGGGCTGAACCAATGGAAAAACTGGCTAAAATTGAAAAATAATTATCAATACGATTTATCTCAGATAAAATGGTCGCAATTAGTGCCACAAAAATGGCGAAATAGAGTAACTGAACACTGTGAGGTTGAAAATAAAAATTTCGAAAAAAGCAAAACGAATTCATATCAAAAAGAACAATTAATTAATTACACAAATAATTCTGAAAACCGTTTATTGTTATTGCCAGATCAAAAATCGAATTTTAAAAAGAATTATAGATATGATGTTTTATCATATAATTTTTTTTTATGAAGATAAGAATGATTCATATAGGTATAGTTATGGAATACCATTCCAAGGAAATAAAAACCAAGAATTTTCTTAGACTTCTAATTACAACAAAACTAAAGACAAATTTATTGACATGGCGTGGAATATCCCGATCACTAATTATTTCTTTTTAGGAAGAAAAACTATTTTGGATAGAGAAAAAACGATAGATAGAAAATATTTGGATTTGAAAATTCTCCATTTTTGTCTTAGAAAAAAAGTCGACATTGAGACCTGGGTCAATATCAGTACTAGCATGAATGAAAAAACAAAAACTGAATCTAAGAACTATCAAATTGTTGATAAAATTGATAAGAAAAGTCTTTTTTATCGCACAATTTATCAAGAAATTAGCCAACCTGATAAAAAAATTTTTTTTTTGATTGGATGGGAATAAATGAAGAAATACTGAGCTGTCCCATATCAAATTTGGAATTTTGGTTTTTCTCCGAATTTGTCTTATTTTATAATGCATAAAAAATGAAACCGTGGGTTATACCAATTAACCTGCTTTATTCAAATTGTAGTGTAAGTGAAAAGGTTAGTGATGATAAAAGCATCAATAGACATAAAAAAATAAATTCTTTTATACCATCAAATGAAAAAATATATTTTGAATTAAAGAATCAGAATGAAGATGAAAAGGAACTCATAAGTCAAGAAAATCTTGGATCCGATGTTCACGAAAACTCTGAATCTGTTTTCTCAAATGCACAAACAGATATTGAATAAGATTATATAGGATCAGATATGAAAAAGTCGAGAAAGAAAAAGCAACCCACGAGGGGTACAGAAGTAGAAATTGATTTATTCCTGAAAAGATATTTGCTTTTTCAGTTGAAATGGGCAGATTCTTTAAATCAAAAGCTGATCAATAATATCAAAGTATATTGTCTTGTGCTTCGATTGATAAATCCAATAGAAATTCTTCTATCCTCGATAGAAAGAAAAGAACTGAGTATGGATATAATGCTGGATCGGAAAGATTTAACTCGTTCAAATTTGCTAAAAAACGGGGTATTGATTATTGAACCGATTCATCTGGCTATAAAAGGCAACGGGCAATTTCTTCTGTATCAAACCATAGGGATTTCATTGGTTCATAAGAGTAAACACCACAATAATAAAAAACGATACAGTGAGAATGGTGATAAAAAAATTTTAGGTAAAAGAGACAAAAACAATTTTGATTTGTTTCCTCCCGAAATTCTTTTATCGCCTAGGCGTCGTAGAGAGTTAAGAATTCGAATTTGTTTGAATTCAAGGAACGATAATGGTGTGAATTTAAAACCAATAGAGAATCGAATAAAAAACTGTAGTCAATTTTTTGATGAAAACAAAGATCTTGATCGAGATAAAAATAGACTTAAAAAATTAAAATTCTTTCTTTGGCCCAATTATCGATTAGAGGATTTAGCTTGTATGAATTGTTATTGGTTTGATACTACTAACGGAAGTCGTTTTAGTATGTTAAGAATACATATGTATCTGCAATTTTAAATTGATTTATGAAACATTTGATTTCCTATTATTTGGTAGATAAATAGATACATAGCCACGCTGTTGTACATTCGATTCCGATACATGATACTAATTCGATGACGTATCCACTATATCCAAAATGAATCAACATAATAAACCTTATAAAGTTTCAAAGTTTCTTTGATAAAATAAATCAATTAAGGTATTGTATATACCAGATTAAAATAGCTGGCATTATTATTACTGATCGGTAAAATTCAATATTTGCTAAAACAGGTAAGGAAGGTTAAGAATTTATGAAAAAAAATTCATTCATATCCGTTATTTCGGAGGAAAAAAAAGAAGAAAGCAGAGGGTCTGTTGAATTTCAAGTAGTCGGTTTTACCAATAAGATACGAAGACTTACTTCCCATTTGCAATTGCTTGTGGTTTGAGACAGTAACAATGCTTGTGGTTTGAGACAGTAATAACCTATGATGCTTGTGGTTTGAGACAGTAACAGACAGATGATGCTGATTACTGTCTCAAAACAATGCAATAGTTAGCCTTTACCAATAACCTATGTTCAACAAATTGTTAACGTTGAATAACACATACAAAATCAAGCTACTATAACTCGACAATTAACCAATAATATATTTTACTTGCTGTTACTCTTTAAAGTAAAATATATTTTACTTGCTGTTACTCTTTAAAGTAATATATTTTCCTTTTTCTTCCAAAGAAGGAACATTTGGTATAAATGTTTGGAACATGTGGGGCAAAGACCCCGGCCACCCCGACTCTTCTGATTTCAGGCGGCTGGGGCCCCTAAAAGTAGGGAAGCTCATTATGGAAGCTTCATTTTGTACGTTCGGAGGGATTATCACTTTATTTACTTATTAGAGTTGAGTCATATGTAGCTTCTAAGAGAAGCTTAAAATGTGAGTTGAGTCATATGTAGCTTCCAAGAGAAGAAAACTCTGAGGCTAAGGGGTTCAGAGGGATTATTTCTACGGAAAGATTTTGCGAACTATGGCAGATTATTTGGGTCAATTTTGGATCAATTTGGATCAATGGACACAGAAGAGTTTAGGTATTGACATTCTTAACCTTAACTTGTTTTTCTTGTTAATTCTTACCCTTAACGTGGCAGGGGTAATTTTTGCACTAGTATCAATCATTTGTTCATTGTACTTTTTTATTGGAAGTGTAAAAAGTTTTATAGAGAAACAAAGTGAAAATCCCAGTCAAAGATAGCTATTTTCAATGTACTGCACTAGTATCAATCATTTGTTCATTGTACTTTTTTATTGGAAGTGTAAAATTTTTTATAGAGAAACAAAGAGAAAATCCCAGTCAAAGATAGCTATTTTCAATGTACTTAGCTACTTGGCCATCTGAACCAAGGTCCGGCAGCTAAGTACATTGAAAACAACAAGTAAAAGGAAGGAAGTAACAACATAGAACAAACAAAATGCAGAAGAAAGGTTTTATGTAATGTTATTTCTAGTACTTGAGACTTAAGAGACTTTATGTAATGTTATGAGAGAACCTCAATTCCTCCACTTTGACCTCCTAGGGCCTGCCACGTGGCACACAGCCATTTTTCTACCATGGACCAGACTAGAGGCGGTGGATAGTAGCATACGTTAATATTAAGACAAATACAAGAAAATACTGGAGGCGGTGGACAGTAGCATACGTTAATATTAAGACGATTGCCTGAAGTTTATACAATAAAGCACAACCTTGATTTTTATACAATAAAGCACAAGCAATCCCTAAAACCATACCCTAAAAGAAATAGGTATAATCCTTGTAAACGTCCTTGTAAACGTTTGGAACAATACGTTATTAAGTTTGGAACAAAACAATATTACGTTTTGGAACAAAAATTCCAGACTGACAAATTTAATGGCATATCCGTAAATAATGTTGCGGTTTAAATAATGTTGCGGTTTAAATAATGAGGCGGTTTTCTCTCCAGTCTCCACTTCTCCACTAATTTCATTACAGCAGTAGCATTTTCGTCCCTTTGATTTTTTTGAATTCTATTTCTTCAATAATCGCATTTTCGTCCCTTTGAATTCCTATTTATTCCCACTTCTCCATCACTTCTTCATCTTCGTCGCATTTTCAATTTTCCATGGATTCTTCCAGATTTATGTAAGTAATGTTTCAAGCTAATACACGTAATGTTCTAATTTTTATATCCTATTGTTCAATATAGGGTTTATAGGGTTCTTCGAAGTTGGATAATTGAACTATTGGAGTCTAGTTTGATAATTGAGTCAATAAGGTTAGATTTTGACAATCTAGTGTTATTATCGAATGGTGGTGGTGGTGGGAAGGGGCAAGTGGTGGTGGCAAGGCTGGGCAATTCAGCACATTAGGCTTAAAAATCCATTTATATGCCTATTGTTCCTAATTTATACGCCTAATGTTACTAATTCATATTCCTATTGTTCTTATTTTAATGCCTATTGTTCCTGCTTAATGTTCACCGCAACATTATTTACGGATATGCCATTAATATTGTTCCTCTAGTGTTATTGTCAAATGGTGGTGGGAAGGGGCAAGTGGTGGGAAGGCTGGGCAATTCAGCACATTAGGCTTAGAAATCCATTTATATGCCTATTGTTCCTGCCTAATATTCCTAATTTATACGCCTAATGTTCCTAATTGTAATTCCTATTGTTCTTAATTTATTGCATATTGTTCCAACCTAATATTCCAATGTTCCTAATTGTAATTCCTATTGTTCTTAATTTATTGCATATTGTTCCTGCCTAATATTCTGAGCGCGGGGAAATTATGTCGTTGACTAACCTCCTCACGGCCAAACAAAATTTATTATAATCCTAAACTAACCCCTAAACAAGTCTAGTGGTAAGTTCGGAGTCGAACCACAAGGAACGGTAATGTTGGATTGTTCTCGATCTAATGCTTAAGCTACGCCGAAGTCGGTTTATGGATAGTGGACACTACAACTACACTAACACACATATAAAGATCAAGATATTACAAAGTCTACTAGGGGCAAAGATCCACTTTGAACAATTAACAAGTTAATGGGAATCGATTTGATAATCAATCATGCAAAGAAAGAATTAAAATGGGAATTAATTACCATCAAGAGCAATCTCTCAAATTCCTAGCCTAGATCCCTCATTGACTAGGTGCATAGAAGAAATTTACCCAAAATGCAATCAAATATATAAATTCTAATTCACAATCCCTTGTCAAACTAGAACTAACATGCAATTAAGTTTGCTATCTTGGGAGATCAATCCAATCTAAAACAAACAACATGCCATCATCAATTCAATCAATTTAATCACACAATTATCATCAAATTTATCTCAAATAACTCAATTAACCATAACAAAGCTTCACTCAACACCTAGTAGAAGGAAATCTAGTCAAACATGATTAACAAAGCAATTAATAAAGCATAAAGAGAGAAGAGAGTAGGAAATGCTCATTGATATAAAATGGAGATCTTCAAATCATCAAATTCCTCCTTTGATTATCCAAAATCCATGAAAACCATTGTTTCTCTCACTTTCTCTCTCCAAAATTTGAGAGTTTCTCTCTCTAAAAACCTAAAACTAACCTAAAACTACTGAAAATATGAATTTTCCCTCTAAAATGAGCAAAAAATCTATTTATACCCCTTACTAAATTGCCTAGGAAGCTCCGCAAAAGTCGAGCAGCGTGCAGAGGAGCGGGCGCTCTAATTTCGTGCACGGGCGCTCCTAGCTGCAGCAAAATATGGCAGAATCGTTTGGAGCGGGCGCTCCTCATAGGATGCGCGCCCGCTCCTATCGGACTGGGCAAACCGCTCAGCTTCAAATGAGCATATCTCCCCCGTTTTACAACAGAATTGGGCATATGACCTGTCTTTGGAAAGCTCTCAAGATAAGATTTCATCTCCAATTAGAATTGCCCAAAAATGTTTTGTAGATCAAAAGATATAGGCGTTTGAAGTTCGATCATTGCAAATCAAGTGCACATTTCTTCATTACTTGTTCTTTTATGTTTTATATTTCTTCAATCTTGAGCAATGAACTTATCCAAGTGTTCCTAAACATAAGAATAAACCAATAAAGTTTAATCTAATGCCATAAGCAACCAAAATATGCAAGAAAAGCCAAAATTGAGCAATAACGACATTTCACACGCAATCATGACAAATGTAATAAAACGTTATTAAAACCAAGTAAAAAGATATAAAAACTATGAAAAAATAACTAGAAAACTCTTAAAAATAGCGACATAAATGACACTTATCAAATTCCCCCAAACTTAACTTTTGGTCGCCCTCGAGCAAAACAAAAGAAACACAAGGGAATGTGATGCATTTTATACAAACAAAGAAAACTAGAAGGGGAAGAATATACACTAACTCACTTTCGTAGGAATCACGAATACATTTAGCGTATGCATCAATCACTTTAAACCCTTAGATTGCTCTAGAGGACGAGTAAGCTCTCGTAAGGGTGTCCTAAGAGTTTAACCCATAACTCTTGACAAAAATCAAGGCAAAGCAATAAATAAATAAAATAAAATAAATCGAAGTAAGAGAAAAGTTACAAGCGTTCTAGAGTGGACTTTTATGATAGAACAAACACTAATGAATGTCAATATTTCTAAAATAATAAAGGTATGCACGTTCTAAGATGTCCAAGGTTGGTTGAAACATAACATATGCTAAGCATAGAGAACTAAAGGAAACACATTCCACCTTTTGTTCCAACCAATCAAACCACGTTCTCTCTACTAGTTTCAAATCCACTTTCAAGTTAGCTTCTCATGATTCCACGAAGGAACCGGAAAATAAATAAGAAATTAAAAACATTGAGAAGGTTACCCAACATCTTGGCTATGCAAACTCGCTCTATAGGCTTGATTCCTATTTCCCGCCATCATTGAATGACTTAACCCTTTAGGATCAAAAGGACTTTCAAGGTTGTAACATATAAGCTAGGAGAGTAAGGGTGTGGAGAACTCTTGAAATTGGCGGTAAACCTATGTGAAGCACGGGTGGAACTTCTTCCACAAGATCCAAATGATTCCAAAACAAAAGTGCCAAGTATGCTTATTAAATAACTTTCCCCCAAACTTATTTAACACAAAATAACAAAAACAGGGAAAACAACAATAACAAAACCTCTTTTTTTTTTGTGCTTTACATTCTTCTTTACTTTTTTTCGATATTTTCTTTTTCCAAGCTTTTGCTTTTGCTATTTTTTTTTAATGTCCTTGCCTCTTTTAACTTTGGGCGGCTTTTTCTCAAAATGCATTTGGTTTTATGCAAAAAATTATATACAACACATACTTGCTTTGCAAATGAACTCACAATTCTAAACTTGCACCATAAACAATAAAACAAGCTCCAAAACAAAATTGCTTCACAAACTAAAGGTAGGAGTTAAAGTGAAACCAAGGCTGGAAGGCTTGTATTGTGGTTAGAGAAAAGAATGTATATGGCTCAAATGGGCTAGTAATAGGGGCAAATGCAAACCAAATCTAAAATTTAAAATTAATCCTATAAAAAGAGAAATGTCTTTGTCATCCCCTAAAGTGGCTCAGTCGCGATCTTGGGAGCTAAAAGTCAAGTTCTAGATATGAGAATGCAATAGCTAAGGATCCAAATATTCCGCTCAACAAAGTATGATGAAGGCTAGAACAATTATACCTCACTAGGGATAGCAATAACTAACTCTTGATTTCATATCCACTATAGAGAGCAACTCCATCTTACCACAAGCAAGTGAACTAGAGCTTCATGGTCCCAAAGTTCTTAGCCAACTACCTTAGCATACCATATCCTAGAGTCAACCTAACACATTCTCAAACCGTGCACACCTCTAAAATTTAGGAAGAAAGACATTCAAGAATACAAGTCCAAAAGTATTATGTCCAAAGCAAGAACAAAAGAAAATACATTGCAAATTTGCCTTGATAGAAACAAAAATCTTTTTGTGATTTTCAAGACATAGAAAATGGAAAAGCATATACAAATGTGCATGGAATATATATGAATCAAAATCTACCAAATATGATAGAATCCCCTCCCCCAAGCTTGAATGAGACAACATGCTCAAACATAAATCAAATAATCCATGGGAGGGGAAAACAAGGAGATCAATCCAACAACCCAACATATCTCCTATTTCAAAGCCACTTTAGGTATCAACCAATGGAGAAAGAGCAAGGAATGATATTACCGGATTTTAGGTGGGTGTATATACCCGCAAATGACCCAATTAAACTTTTCAAAGCCACTCTTCTCAAGAATTGAATCTTGTTTTCCATATGCTAGCAATTGTGGTGCCAAACTTCCTTGATTCTTGATCCAAACCAATGCACCAAAGTATATCAAGTTATGTACCTAGAAAAAGGCACACAAAAATTTCCATGAGAGAAAATCTATTCTAAAAAGAAAAGAAAATGAAAGCAATAAAACACGGGTTACTTCCCGAGAAAGGCTTGCTTAAGGTCCAAGCATGACCGCTCTAGTAAATAATATTGCAACGATCGCAAGAGCTTGTCAAATGCACTACTACACATCTCATAAGATAACAAGTAAGCAAATGATATAAGAAGGGCATGCACTAAGATTAGTGCATGCAAAAGAAGGTGAAGAGGGAGTTGCCAAGAAGAAGAAGAATCAAAAGAAAATTCAAGAAAATAAGAAGAAGAATAGAAAGGCAAACTCTCTTCACAAAAATCTTTTTGGGTGGCAAAATCACCCTTTTCCTCAATAGAAGACGAATGAGGGACATGAAAATCTTCATAGGCAAGGGGTTCCCCAATAGGCTCATTAACAAAGGAAGGAAGGGATATAGGAGTGTAGGGGATATGGTTGAAATTCCTAGAAAAAGGGACATGAGAGAAGGGGATAGGAGCAATGGTCTCACAAATGGTCTCTTCTTCACCACCATCCCTCAAATCACCAATTTGAGCATGAAAATCAATCATAGAATCCTCAAAAGAAGAACACTCATGATCATGATCTCCCTCAAACATCCAACTTCCAAGAGGAACTAAATAATCCCCTTACTACAATCATGAACAACAACTCCCTCAACTTCCTTAAAGCCTAAAATCTCAAAGCCATGCATGAATGGATGCAAATTCATTTCAAAATCATCTCTCTCCCATGAAGCATTCTTAATGAACTCACTCAAAAGGCTATGGGTTTTCATTTGACACTCAATAAACACATTAGACATAACCTCAAATGAATCCAAATACTCATGGATAAAAGGATCAAAATCATGCACTTGAGACTCATCAAGATGGGAAAGAGGGTTAGGATTTTCAAAATCAACACTCTCTTCACTCTCAACTCCTTCACCATCACTCATATGCTCACCAATGGGATCCTCACACTCTCTTGGTTGCTCAAAATCATCATCATCATCCTCAACACACACATTAAATTGGGATTTTTCACAAACAAGCATCAAGGGTGACAATTGGCTTTTTAACTCTTCTTTTCTTCTCCTTCCCTCCTCAAGACGCTCCTCATTCTTTTTCATTATCTCTAATTGACCTCTCATAGAATTAAGAATCATTTCCTTACTAGGCTCAAGCTCATTATCAAGCTCAATGCACCTAATTTGAGATTCAAAAGTAGCAATAAGGGATTCAAAAGGTGTTGAAGGTTGAGGCTCAACAAGAGAAGAAGAAGTACAACCAAGATTGGAAAAATCAACATTAAGATCATAAGCATATACATCACATTGGGGAGTGGGGGCACAATCAAACACATGAGATTCATCATTAAGGGAACGAAGCACATCACAAGAAGGCATGGTAAATAATGAAGAATATTGAAACACACCATTAGCATCAACTTGAGCATGTACCTCATCATCATGAACAAAAGAGGAAATAGAGTTGAAATCATGTGTTTTAGGTTCACTTAAGGGATCATGTAACAAATCATGGGAATTCATGCTAATATTAGAAGTATCAACACATTGCATATCAATAATAGAATCATGATTACCCTTATTATAGACATCCCAAGCAAACCAAACATAAAAATCCCAAGCATCATCAATTGATAATGCTCTAAATTCACCATTATGCATGCATTCAACTTCATCCCTAGTTTGCTCATTCAAACCAAAATAACAAATCTCACAAGCCTCCCAAAGACTACAACAATCAAAATCCAAATATCCCTCAAGTCTATTGAAATATTCACAAAAAGGCTCATTGTCATATTGAGGAAACGAGTTACTTGCCATTTTTTTACAAAAACAAGAAAAAATAAAAAAAAATAAAAAGAAAAGTATACACAAAGACCTAGACTCAAGAAATCAAAAACAATCAAGCATTGACACCGTTCCCCGGCAACGGCGCCATTTTGAGCGCGGGGAAATTATGTCGTTGACTAACCTCCTCACGGCCAAACAAAATTTATTATAATCCTAAACTAACCCCTAAACAAGTCTAGTGGTAAGTTCGGAGTCGAACCACAAGGAACGGTAATGTTGGATTGTTCTCGATCTAATGCTTAAGCTACGCCGAAGTCGGTTTATGGATAGTGGACACTACAACTACACTAACACACATATAAAGATCAAGATATTACAAAGTCTACTAGGGGCAAAGATCCACTTTGAACAATTAACAAGTTAATGGGAATCGATTTGATAATCAATCATGCAAAGAAAGAATTAAAATGGGAATTAATTACCATCAAGAGCAATCTCTCAAATTCCTAGCCTAGATCCCTCATTGACTAGGTGCATAGAAGAAATTTACCCAAAATGCAATCAAATATATAAATTCTAATTCACAATCCCTTGTCAAACTAGAACTAACATGCAATTAAGTTTGCTATCTTGGGAGATCAATCCAATCTAAAACAAACAACATGCCATCATCAATTCAATCAATTTAATCACACAATTATCATCAAATTTATCTCAAATAACTCAATTAACCATAACAAAGCTTCACTCAACACCTAGTAGAAGGAAATCTAGTCAAACATGATTAACAAAGCAATTAATAAAGCATAAAGAGAGAAGAGAGTAGGAAATGCTCATTGATATAAAATGGAGATCTTCAAATCATCAAATTCCTCCTTTGATTATCCAAAATCCATGAAAACCATTGTTTCTCTCACTTTCTCTCTCCAAAATTTGAGAGTTTCTCTCTCTAAAAACCTAAAACTAACCTAAAACTACTGAAAATATGAATTTTCCCTCTAAAATGAGCAAAAAATCTATTTATACCCCTTACTAAATTGCCTAGGAAGCTCCGCAAAAGTCGAGCAGCGTGCAGAGGAGCGGGCGCTCCAATTTCGTGCACGGGCGCTCCTAGCTGCAGCAAAATATGGCAGAATCGTTTGGAGCGGGCGCTCCTCATAGGATGCGCGCCCGCTCCTATCGGACTGGGCAAACCGCTCAGCTTCAAATGAGCATATCTCCCCCGTTTTACAACGAAATTGGGCATATGACCTGTCTTTGGAATGCTCTCAAGATAAGATTTCATCTCCAATTAGAATTGCCCAAAAATGTTTTGTAGATCAAAAGATATAGGCATTTGAAGTTCGATCATTGCAAATCAAGTGCACATTTCTTCATTACTTGTTCTTTTATGTTTTATATTTCTTCAATCTTGAGCAATGAACTTATCCAAGTGTTCCTAAACATAAGAATAAACCAATAAAGTTTAATCTAATCCCATAAGCAACCAAAATATGCAAGAAAAGCCAAAATTGAGCAATAACGACATTTCACACGCAATCATGACAAATGTAATAAAACGTTATTAAAACCAAGTAAAAAGATATAAAAACTATGAAAAAATAACTAGAAA
Organism: Chenopodium quinoa; assembly: GCF_001683475.1. Lineage (NCBI taxonomy): Eukaryota > Viridiplantae > Streptophyta > Magnoliopsida > Caryophyllales > Amaranthaceae > Chenopodium > Chenopodium quinoa. Next base: position 5,079,580 of record NW_018742951.1, read on the forward strand.
ACTCTTAAAAATAGCGACATAAATGACACTTCATATTCCTAATTTATACGCCTAATGTTCCTAATTGTAATTCCTATTGTTCTTAATTTATTGCATATTTTTTATATGCCTAATTTTTTATATGCCTAATGTTTGGAATAATGATCAGTCCTTTGCCCTTTTCATTGTTCCTGCCTAATATTCCTAATTTATACGCCTAATGTTTCTAATTTATATTCCTAATATTCCTATTTTTTACGCCTAATGTTTCTAATTTATATTCCTATTGTTCTTATTTATATGCCTATTGTTCCTATAATGATCAGCCCTTTGCCCTTTTCATTGTTCCTGCCTAATATTCCTAATTTATACGCCTAATGTTTCTAATTTATATTCCTATTGTTCTTATTTATATGCCTATTGTTCCTGCATTAAAAAAAAGCAGAAGCAGAAGCAGATGAGAGAAAAAAAGCAAAAGCAGAAGCAGATGAGAGAACACAAAGCATTGAGACAGAGACACACCGCCAAGAGGTTTATAAATAAGGTTTTAAAAGACCTTCCGCCTCAACATAAGGATGGTATCAATGATTTGGGGTTTGGTGGATTCCTTCACTTAAGTTTAGATGCTCACAATGGCAGTTTTTCTGAAGAATTGGTCAATAGCTTTGACCCCGATAGAACATCTTTGAAACTCTTCAATGGCAATGAGATACTAATAACTGAAGAGGATGTTCATGTAGTCTATGGCCTGCCCCAAGGTCCAGTCAAAATTAAAGAGCCAAGAACAAATTTTAATTTTGATAAAAAGGACTCTGAGGTCTCTGATGAAGAGAGAAAAGAGAGAGAAGACAACTCACTGTTTCTAAGGCAATGGAGGAGTCAGTTTGGGCTTGACACTGGAAGTCCAACTTTCGGTGTCCTTGTAAAAGTGATAGAAGAACAAAAAAAACAAGATGTGTCCACTGAGTTTTTACTGAATTTCATTGCAGCTGCGATTAATTGCTGTGTAATGTCAACAGATAACACATCTGTTAATTTCAAATTTTTATGTAGCTGTAAGGATATCACTAAAGTGAGCAAACTTGATTGGTGTTTGTTCACAAAACAAAGCATGACTGAAGCAGTCAGAAAATGGAAAAAGGGATCATCATATTTCACTAGTCCACTTCCTTTCATGATGGTAACTACTTCTCTCCTCTACCTATTGTTTATCTTTTCTACTCATTGTTCCTAATTTATATGCGTATTGTTTCTAATTTGTATTCCTATTGTTCCTATTTTTTCTAATTTACATGCCTATATATTGTTGTACATATTGTTCTAATCTTTCTTATATATTGCTTAAAATCAGATTGTCTATTTTGATAGACTTCAAAGAGGAGATGCTTATCCTCCAAGGCAAATTCCCTTAACCTCTGTTTGGAATAAAGACATGATTCATTCAAGGATGAAGATTGAACTAGAACGAGGTTATGGTCGAGGACATGTTCTTCCAAGAATTCCAGTGCCTGAGATTGAGAGTGAGAAACCGGAATTCCAGTGCCTGAGATTGGAAGAAAATCCAACTGCATCCTTAGAAACACGGGTAAATTACTGTTTATTTCTTAATGAAACTTATTGTTCTTAGAAACTTATTGTTCTTACTAATGTTTGTGGTTCTTAATGTTCTACATATTGTTCTAATCTTTTACACTCCTTTCTCCTGTTTATTGAAGGATTACTTTGCCCAGTTTTCAACAATGGCAGCAACGCTGGTAAAAAAAATTTCTGATATGTATGCTTTCATTAGCATGTTTGAAGATGTACAAATACAAAAAGAATTGAAGACCATAATTGTTGACAAGATGTTCATCAAATACACTGATCCAACACATGTTTTTGATGAGTCAGCGTTCACGGCTGAGCTTAATGAAGCATTATCAAACATACAAGCCAAGAACAATCAAAACGAAGTAACTCACAGTGACACTACAGCTTCAACACTCCATGCTTTTTTTACTGGAGAAAACCAAGCTTCACAACTTCAAAACCAAGCATCAGCAATCCAGACTGAAGAAAACCAAGCATCTCCTTCCCTGGAGCTTCAAAACTACAACTCCATCATCGATTCTCCTCCCCTGACTCAATCTCCAACAGTCCATACTTCAACAGTCCTGACTGTCCATACTTCAACAGTCCTGACTCCAACAACAGTCCAGAAGACTCAATCTCCAACAGTCCATACTTCAACAGTCCTGAATACTCCTCCTCCCCAGAAGACTCCTCCTCCCCCTCCCCAGACTCACACTGAAGAAAACCAAAACAAAAAAAAACGAAAAAAAGAGAGAATGTGATACCACAAAAAAAGAAAGAAAAAAGGATCACACAAAATCTCCCACAATGCCTACATTCACCATTCATGACAAAAAATGAACTAGTATCCAAGACACTAAAAAGAAATGAAAAAATGGTTGTTGAGTATGCATTCGCTACTGGACCATCTGCACTGTAAGTTTGCTGTTCATAACTAATATATCAGTTGTTCCTAATTTATATCAATGCCTAACTTATATATTTCCTAACTTTATATCAATGCCTAACTTATATATTTCCTAACTTTAATTGTTGTTGTATGTGCTGCATAATAAAGTGAGGAGCTATACCGAGATCCATTAAACTACATCAACAGGGAGGACATGGCAACACTGCAAGAAGGCAATCAGGTGGTGAGCAACATCATTGACTCCTATGCATATATACTCAACATGGAAAACAAGAGAAGAAATCCTGATGCAAAAAATAGATTTTTTTGCACTACTGAGTGCTGGGTATTGTTCCAAACTCATACATTTAATGTTCCTGATTTATAAACGTAATGTCTAACTCATACACTCATTTCAATACTGAAGCAAATACTATGCGGCGAAGGTCACTTCAAGAAATCAAAAAACACTTACGATGAAAGATATATAGCATTCAAGGCCCGTTTAAGTGACGAAATGAAAAACTCTGAGATCACTACGTTTGATAAAGTTAATTTGGTAAATACTTTCAGATTACTTCCTTTATTATTTCCCAATATATTTTACAATACATTAACATAATTTTTGTTTCCAATATAGGTATTCTTCCCAGTACCTGCATATTATCATTACTACCTGTTTTGCATCAACTTTACGAAGAAAATACTAGAGGTGATCGACAACCAAAAGCTGCAAAGGCACGTTTCATTTAAAAGCAAGTATGAGGACTTCCCACAAACATTTGTAAGAACTCTGTAAAACTAAATTCTAATTGTTCTTACAACTTGTTCCAACTCCTAATGTCCATGTAACTAACTTTAATTTTTGTATTGAAGTTGAAGGCATTTGCACAATTCCTCAATGAAACAGAAGAAGGCAATGGAAATTCAGTAAAAGAATTCAAAATAGTAACCAAACAAATGCCATGGAGGAACAATGATAATATCACAGACTGTGGAGTGTATGCCCTGAAACACATGGAATCATACGAAGGGCAAGATGACTGGAAAATAGGAGTAAACAACAAAGTAAGTTCCTTAATCCAGATCTTTATATGCCTAATGTTCCTAATTTATATGCCTAATGTTCCTAATTTATGTTCCTAATGTTCCTAATGTTCCTAATTTATATTCCTAATGTTCTATATCCTCTTCCTATAAGTTAGGATCATGATTGTTTGTTGCAGCCTTTGCAGCGTGATGAAATTGCAAAACTGAGGATGGAATTCTGTGGGAAAATCGTGCTGAGCGAAGAAAACACGTGCAGGGAAGAGGTAGTAGATGCCGCAAAAGAGATGAACGCTTAAATTGCAAACTAATATGACAACTTAGTTTGACCATGATTGTATATCATATGCTTAATGTCATTATGAAACGAGAATATTGTATGAATGTTATTAGGCAGGAGAGCAGGGAGGTATGTACAGGCAGGAGGGGGGCAAGTGTGCAGGGAGGTATGTGCAGGCAGGAGGGCAATTGTGTGCCGGCAAGATGGAGTCTATAATTGTAATAATAACTATATTTCATAACATAGACTTAACTATGTTATGTCCGGTTCAGGGACAATGATCTCTCAATGTCCGGTTCTTATCACTACAATAAGTACAATGAAGTTATCACTAAAAAGGCTATTTTTTTCATTTCTGCCAAACGATGAAAACCTATATCAATACAAGATCCACCATCCTTCATTTGCTTCACAATTCACACATTATATGATAAACTGTAAGGATTTAAGCCATGATAAACTGTAAGGATTTAAGCCTATGAGAAGCATTATGGAGGCTCATGAGGACAGAATTCACAAGTGTCTACTGGACCAGCAGGTGATTCTGGAAAGCAACCCCTGGATAATTAATAATGAACAAAAGTTTGGAACATTTGGTATAGTTTAGAACTTGGTATAACAGTTTGGAACATTTGGTATACAGGTTTGGAACATTTGGTAAAAAAGTTTGGAACATTTGGTATAACAGTTTGGAACATTTGGAATACGGGTTTGGAACATTTGGTATAAACGTTTGGAACATTTGGTATAACGGTTTGGAACATTTGGTAACATTTGGTATAAAAGTAGAACAATACGTATAGAGTTATGAACAGTTAGGAACATTAAGCTATAAGTTATGAACATTTGGTATAAAATTTTCGAACAATACGTAATGAAGTTTTCCAGATTCAGATTTCAGCCCATTTGAGCTATTTTTTTCATTTCTGCCAACAAGATCCACCATCCTTTATTTGCTTCACAGTTCACACATTATATGAGTTCACACATTATATGGTAAACTGTAAGGATTTAAGCCTATGAGGAGCATTATGGAGGCTCATGAGGACTGAATTCACAAGCAAGGCTAGAGCTGCATAAGACAAGTGTCTACTGGACCAAAAGTTTGGAACATTTGGTGTAAAAGTTTAGAACATTTGGTATAAAATTTTGGAACATTATACCAACGTTTGGAACATTTGGTTTGGTATAAAAGTTTAGAACAATAAAGTTATGAACAGTTAGGAACATTGAGCTATAAGTTATGAACAACAGGTGTATGAGTTTGGAACATTTGGTATAAAATTTTGGAACAATACGTATAAAGTGGCTACCAATGGTTGTTCTCTCATTATTTCTTCTCCTTACAGACCACCTAAAGTCCATTTCTCACAATCTCCTTACAGACCCAAGTCCAAGCGGAGACCCAAGTACAAGAAATGGGAGGACTCACTGATTTAGGAAATATCTAAGAAATATCTAAGTTTTTAAAGAACTCTTAGTAAAGAAATGTGGTACTCTTATTAAGCCTACATACTAAATAATCGACCCAAATAATAAGTAAATAAAATCATTAAGACATTACAAAGTGAAAAGAAATTGTTATCAAACTTTTAATATTAGCCAAAGAGTTTTTACACCGATGTAAATGTGATTAACTTATAAACACTATTCACCCATTTGACCCACCCAAAGACTTACCTAAAGCCCAACCATTAGAATATTATGGAGCTGCTCGACAGTAGGTCCTCTTCTTTGCAAGTGGAAAACGTGAGACAATTTCAGGATCCTGATCGACCTCAGGATGCTACAACAACAACAACATGCTCAGCATTTCTGGTCGCCAAAAAATTTATCTAACAAAAATTTATCTTAGTCCAAGTATGAATAAGTTTCAATCGAGGCACACAGTTGTTGAAGTACCTGGGTTTCTGAACCGACAAATAGTGACCTTGATACCGATGTGGCTTTTGATGTCCTAACAGCTTCATGTGCCGAGCAAGGTAACACTACTTAAACACTAATAATGTCGGAAATTGTTGTAACAAATGCCTAACAGCAGGGAGCTTTTCTTTTCCCTTTGCCCTTTGCTCGACTTGATTGGCTGGGAATCTGCATCTCATCTTCATAATCTCATCTCATCTTCATTATTGCGAATCTGCAGTATATGTCTACGGATATGATGCGAATCTGCAGCATTGATGTCTACGGATATGAGATCAGTATAATGCAATGCGCAAATTAAAATTTGATGAAAGAGACTAGGTAACGGGTAACACTACTTAAACCGGATATGAGATCAGTATAATGCAATGCGCAAATTAAAATAGCTATGAGATCAGTATAATGCAATGTGCAAATTAAACTAGCTGACTGGAGAGAAAACCGCCTCATTATTTAAACCGCAACATTATTTGAACCGCCACATTATTTACGGATATGCCATTTAATTTGTCAGTCTAAAACGTAATACTGTATTGTTCCAAACTTAATACCGCATTGTTCCAAACGTAATACTGTATTGTTCCAAACTTAATACCGTATTATTCCAAAATCTGAGGATGTCACAAAAAGGCGTAAGGCCAAAGCAAAGAATGATATGGAGAACTATGCTCATGAAAAGAGCCGAGGACATGATGCTGATAAGATTGGCAAAAAAGATTGGAGGAAGATTGAGGATGTTATTCAACAGACAATGCAATAGTTGGATTGGAATGTTTTAACAGAGGCTATATGGAGGCTCATGAGGACTGAATTCACAAGCAAGGCACTCGACCAAAAGTTTGGAACATTTGGTATACAAATTTAGAACATTTGGTATAAAATTTTGGAACATTTGGTTTGGTATAAAAGTTTAGAACAATAAAGTTATGAACAGTTAGGAACATTGAGCTATAAGTTATGAACAACAGGTGTATGAGTTTGGAACATTTGGTATAAAATTTTGGAACAATACGTATAAAGTGGCTACCAATGGTTTCTCTCTCATTATTTCTTCTTCTTACAGACCACCTAAAGGCTATTTTTATCACTAAGATTTCAGCCCATTCTATCACTAAAAAGGCTATTTTTTTCATTTCTGCCAAACGATGAAAACCTATATCAATACAAGATCCACCATCCTTTATTTGCTTCACAGTTCACACATTATATGAGTTCACACATTATATGGTAAACTGTAAGGATTTAAGCCTATGAGGAGCATAAGTACAAGCAATGGGAGGACTCACTGATTTAGGAAATATCTAAGAAATATCTAAGTTCAATGGGTCAAACGAAGTCACAAAAGAGCTCAAGTGCTATGTGGTTCTTAGTAAAGAGATGTGGTACTCTTATTAATCCTACATACTAAATAATCGACCCAAATAATAAGTAAATAAAATCATTAAGACATTACAAAGTGAAAAGAAATTGTTATAAAAAACTTTTAATATTAGCCAAAGAGTTTTTACACCGATGAAAATGTGATTAACTTATAAAATTAGCCAAATAATTGACCTGATTAACTTATAATATTAGCCAAATAATTGACCCAAACTCCTCCTTTAGACACTATTCACCCATTTGACCCACCCATAGACTTACCTAAAGCCCAACCATCAGAATATTATGGAGGTAGACAATATTATGGAGCTGCTCGACCCACTACTGGTCCTCTTCTTTGCAAGTGGAAAACGTGAGACAATTTCAGGATCCTGATCGACCTCAGGATGCTACAACAACAACAGCATGCTCAGCATTTCTGGCCGCCAAAAAATTTATCTAGTCCAAGTATGAATAAGTTTCAATCGAGGCACACAGTTGTTGAAGTCTGTTCATGGACAAGATTACATGGGTTTCTGAACCAACAAATAGTGACCTTGATACCGATGTGGCTTTTGATGTCCTAACAGCTTCATGTGCCGAGCAAGGTAACACTACTTAAACACTAATGATGTCGGAAATTGTTGTAACAAATGCCTAACAGCAGGGAGCTTTTAGGCGTTTGATGTAACAAATGCCTAACAAATGCCTGAACCGACAAATAGTGACCTTTTGATGTGGCTTTTGATGTCCTAACAGCTTCATGTGCCGAGCAAGGTAACACTACTTAAACAATAATGATGTCGGAAATTGTTGTAACAAATGCCTAACAACAGGGAGCTTATCTTTGCCCTTTGCCCTTTGCTCGACTTGTCAGCCCTTTGCTTGACTTGATGCAGCCGGAGTACAGCTAGGAAGGCTATGAGACTGTTGGCTGGGAATCTGCATCTCATCTTCATAATCTCATCTCATCTCATATCATCTTCATTATTGCGAATCTGCAGTATTAATCAGCAGTATACGGATATGAGATCAGTATAATGCAATGCGCAAATTAAAATTTGATGAAAGAGACTAGGTAACGGGTAACACTACTTAAACCGGATATGAGATCAGTATAATGCAATGCGCAAATTAATATAGCTACACGATATATACGGTGAAGATGAAGCCCAAATTTGAGCAAGATCGGAACACGGATGAGCTTCTTGGAGGTGATTAAATAGCTTGGATGCTTCTATCACACAAAGCCATCTCATCTTCATTATTGCGAATCTGCAGTATCCTACTAATGAGAATGTTGAATGCTAGTGTCCTTTCCTATATCCTAAATGCTAGCCATATTTGGTCTAATTTATTGCCTTTAACTTAATTGGAGTATATAAATGCTTTGGTCTAATTTAGAGCACTAAGGCAAGAGAACATCAAAAGTCAAATAAAGAAGCTTCTAAGACTGAAGTTGAGGATTAACATATTATTAAAGAACGGATTTCACCTGCGTGGGAGGATGTACACCTTAGCATTTTCTTCCAACCAGTTGAGGGATCGTTCTTCTTGGTTCTTTGCCGAAGGGACAATGTCAGCCTCTTGTCCCTCTTGTCTTCTGCAAAGAACCAAGCAGAACGATCCCTCAAGTGGTTGGAAGAAAATGCTATTCGATGTAAGCATCTTCACATTGGCATGGTAGGAAAGGACATTGGCATTCAACATTCTCATTCCTTCATCTTTGTAATGCCTAAGAACTCGATTGGAAAGTTCGACATCAAGTGGAAGACAATAGGCCTTAGTTGGGGTTATTATGATCAACCTCCTAACTTCTACAATGTCGGACAATAGGCCTCAGTTTGTGGCTAGCACTTAATATTTGTCGGTTCACGGTTGGAATCTTGTCCATGAACAAACTTATGAACAAACTTCAACAACTTTGTACTCTCAAAAGGAAAAGAGATCCAATACTGCCAGAGGATGTTCTGTTCATGATGAACAAATTTCAACAACAAATTTCAACAACTTACTTCATCATGATGTCCTTCAGTACTTCTTTGGTAGAAAATAGTTATTATTGTTGGTTCAATCGGGAGGCAATTAATATCTGTTATGTCTTTCTTTCTATACTTTGGCATGTCAAACTTACAAGCAATGTATAAAAAGATCTATTATGTCTTTCTTACTTTGGCATGTCAAACTTACAAGCAATGTATAGAAAGATTGAGACAAATATATCACCTTATCAAACTTTCTTAAAGAAGAAGTTTAATCACAATTAGACTATAGGCTTACAAGGAAACAATTTGATTAAACGAATATATGCTCATTGTTCATAACATGTTAAAAAAACAAATATATGCTCATTGTTCATAACATGTTAAAAAAAAAAAACAAATATATGCTCATTGTTCATAACATGTTCCTAACTTATATGCTCAATGTTCCTAACTTATATACATGTAATGCTCATTGTTCATAACATGTTCCTAACATATAAGTAATGCTTCTAACAAAATGCTCATTGTTCATAACTTTATACGTATTGTTCCAAACTTTTATACGTATTGTTCCAAAATTTTATATCAATTGTTCAAAACGTAATACCGTATTGTTCCAATAATAGTTAGGAAGATTTTCAGTCAATTAAACGAAATAGCATAAAAATTAAAGATTATCGTAATTAAAGATTTACAGTCAATTAAACGAAATAGCATAAAAAATCCCCAAATTTAAATGCATCCTGTAATGCTCGACCTCCACTAAAAAATCCCCGAATTGAGAAGTAAATTACATTAGAAAAAAAAATCCCCAAATTCACTTACTTTCAAGGTCGTCATCGCCGCTGCGGACAGACGACCGACAAAGAGCACAAAGGGACAACCAGAACTCCGGAAGACGGGAAGAGGAGGAGGAAGAAGTTAGGGTTTTGCAATTTGGGGGAATGAGGTAATTGCGTTCTAACTTCCAAGTCTTGAGGAAAACAGGAAACAAAAAGAAAAAAAAAAATGTCAAATGCTCAAATAAGTCAAATGCCTTTAACTTAATTGGAGTATATGATTGCTCAAATAAGTCAAATGCCTTTAACTTAATTGGAGTATATGATTCATTGATTTATGCTTTGGTCTAATTTAGAGCACTAAGGCAAGAGCACATCAAAATTCAAATAAAGAAGCTTCTCTAGTCGAGGGGAAAAAAAACAAAAAAACTTGATGGGAGCATGGGACTACGCTACTTTCGAAAGTGTAGTACCCAATATTTTTAGTATTTGGGTACAACACTTTCGAAAGTAGCATAGTCCCATGCTCTTTTTTTTTCGTTGACTTCAGTCAAAGCTGTGAATACTTGTTAGAGAAGCTTCATTATTTGAATTTTGATGTGCTCTTGCCTTAGTGCTCTAAATTAGACCAAAGCATTTATATACTCCAATTAAGTTAAAGGCAATAAATTAGACCAAATATGGCTAGCATTTATATACTCTTAAGTTAAAGGCATTAAGTTAAAAGCATTTATATACTCCGTACAGAGGTTACATTTTACTTCCCTCGAATAAGGAAAATGCTTTCAGACATACTAATCCTTTGTGGTGGCTTGTAGAAACATATAGATCGGCAATAGTTACTTTAAGACAAAGCTTGCCTATTGAACAATGGTTTTCTTTTAGGGATTGCTTTGTGCTTTATGTGCTTTTATTGTATAAAAATCACTTTGCAAATCAAATTGAAAAATGCTGCCATATAACATTAACATTAACAATAATAAAGTTTAATCTAAACTAGAGTAGACATATATATGTGAGTTATGAGGATTCAAAGCTTGCCTTCGCGCGCTACTAAAAGTAGTTCATCTGCAACTCTCTTCATGAGTCGGTGAGGCTCTTTAGATCTATTTGGTTCTGTACTATCATATACTTTTGGCAGAGAGAAACAATCAACAGTAACAACCATTACTTTTGGCAGAGAGACCTATCGGCATTCACTCCCTCTCAAATGTCTCACAAAGCTCAAAACCAAAGTCAAAGAAAAAGTAATTTTTTTCTTCAAAGTTCTTCAATTTTGAAATTTTTTTGTTAATTTTTTTTGTTAATTTTTGTACCAAAGTCAAAGAGTACGTAATTTTTTTCTTCAAAGTTCTTCAATTTTGAAATTTTTTTGTTAATTTTTTTTGTTAATTTTTGTACCAAAGTCCAAGAGCTACTCTTCATGGAGCTACTCGACCCACCTGTCGCTTGGGTTGCCATGAGTCGACTCCTCAGTGGACCGCTTGCCAAGAATGGCTGCGCGGAGTTGTGCGGCTACTTTCTTGGAGGCCGAGATTATTGTAAAAGAACATGTATATTTTTAAAATAATTTTGTAAAAGAACATGTATATTGGATTTTAAAATAATCTTCAAATATTTTTACTAAACTAAAGTCCTAAACCCAACTAAAAAATAAAATTATTTTTGTGGCTTCGTCTCTCTCTCCTCCATTGAAGGCTTCGTCTCCCTCTCCTCCATTGAAAGCTTCGTCTCTCTCTCCTCCATTGAAGCGTACGCGAAATTCTTAGTTGAAGGTTAGATGCGAATCCTTAATTGTCACTATATAAATGATTTAGGGTGGTTTCGGTGCAGCCGTGCAGGGGGAAGGGGTGGCTGTCGGGGCTGGGCTGGGGGCTGGGGAGTGGCTGTCGGGCTGGGTCAGGTGGGGTCGGGCTGGGTCAGGTGGGGAATGAAAATGGAGCTTTTTATTGGGTTTCGGGTTGGGGAATTCAAGTTTTGGTCTATTTTACTGGGTTGGTGTTATTGTGCAGGTGGTTTCGGTGCAGGTGGAGGGGTGGCTGCCGGGGCTGGGCTGGGGAGTGGCTGTCATCCCTTCTAGGGTATAATTAGTGTTGATCAAGTGTGACAGTCTGGAACAATAGAGTAAAAAAGTTATGAACAATAAGTGAAAAACTTTGGAACAATAGGTAGAAAAGTTAGGAACAATAAGTGAAAAACTTTGGAACAATAAGTGAAAAACTTTGAAACAATAGGAAAATTAGGAACAATAAGCATTTAAGTTAGGACATAGGCAATCTGTCCTTAGGACATAGGCAAACTGTAACTGGAATCTCTTGTTGCTTCCAATCTCTTGTTCCAGCATTTCTGCCATCTCTTGAGCATTCTAATACCACACCCCTCATTTTAATGATTTTATAAGCTTTGCCTCATTTTAAAGCCTCATTTTAATGATTTTATAATTATAAGCTTTGCTTATGGAGTCTCCATAACGAGTGATTTTATAAGCTTTGCTTATGGAGTCTCCATATCCAGCTTGCTGAGGATGTTACATTTAACTTCTAAACATTCAATTTTGTATAATGGGATTTCAGTGTATTTTTAGGTTTCCTTGTCATGGACTCAATACAATATCCGTGCCCCTGCGGACAGCAGATGCTAAGTATAAGAACTACAAGGAAAGAAAATGCGAACCATGGGAGGAAATATTTGTCATGTCCAGATATTTCTTGTGGCTTTTACTCTTTCTTAGACGAACTAAGAATGTGCCCCTGTGGCAATGGATTTTGTCGCAACACTTGGGTAAAAACTAAGTCGAAAGAGAAAGTGAAATACTGGTGTTACCCATTGAAGGTACGACTCTGAGCATACATTTGTTTCTAATAATATATTTGTTTTGCGACTTTAATCAAATGTGTTTTGCCTTGCAGGGTAACAATGCTTGTGGTTTGAGACAGTAATTTGAAAATTGTTATTTCGGATACGAAGACTTACTTCCCATTTGCAATTTTCAAATTTCACTTCAATTTGGGTCTGAATATATTCAAATTTGATGGAAATTAAACAGGATTAAACAGAATATATTGGAAATTATTACTGCTATTCACTCTTTGAGATGTGTATCATAATCTGTGTGTGAATAATAGTTGCACTGAGGGCTTTAAAAGAGGCTTAGAAGTCTAGGTCTGAATACGTAATTCACATGAGAAAGGTTTGAGGCAAGCAGTTTCTACAAATATGGTGTATCAAATTCGGAATATTGTTCCTAGTAGTGTGTTAGTGAATATTGTTAATTTGATCCAGTGTTTGATCAGACATAGGAAGCAGTGGGGCTTTTGTAATCATCAATTAATTTGCCTTAGTGATTTACTACATATTGATACACTTCTTGTTTGTCATGTTTTAGTCCATTTGTTTATCTTGATTTGTATTGTTTATTTGATGGTGGCTCTTAAAATACTAGAAGAATGAATATACTCTGATATGAGTTCTCCCCTAATATTATTAGTTTAAGGCTTTTTAACTTTCCTTGCTAATTACACTTGCCTCTTTTTAATATCTCATTTCTTTTTCATTGTTACTAGATTAATGTAAAGTGGGTCATAAATTTGTATGAATACAACTTTGATACTCCTTGCTTATTACACTTGATAAAGTTGTTCTGGCAATAAATATACACTAGTTTTAAGTATTCTGATCATATCATCAAGCTATACACGACTTAATACTTAATTGCTACTGTAATATATTTCTCAGAAGACCATAAATGGCTATCTAGGACCTATTGTATGATATTTAGCATGTAAAAACTAGGAAAAATCAAGAGTAGTTTAGGAAGATGATGTATAGATATGGTGTGTTTGTTTTGGTTTCTGTCAGTTGCTGGTTGTGGCAGCTTTGTTCGTTGGAGTATATTGGTAATTTGTTGACGATTTATAATATATTTTTATTTTCAAATAAAATATATATTTCTCATGGAAATGTATGTCCGAAAATGCTCTTATGTATCACAACTCATGAGTCATGACTATAATTTAAATTGTGGAGCACAAGTTAATTTTTAGACTAGTTCTCTTTCTTCCTGGTGGTTGTAAAGCAGATTTTATTGTCAATTCTTTCTAATTGATTAAAGTAACTCTCTTAATTCTTAGTGAATTGATTAAATGTTTTTACTATAAAAATTAAGTAAAGTAACCCTCTTAATTCTTACCCTAAGGTATGGATAGTGGAACTAAAGAGTGGTGGATGTTTTGCGAATGGAGTGATGAATATGAGCGGGGAGTAGATGAATATGTACAAAAGGCTTTTGCTTCTAAGTCTCAGGGAAATCAAATTTGTTGTCCTTGGGAAAGTTGTCATTATCGTTTTTGGCATCATGAAGGTGTTGTGAGAGATCACCTTATTTATAAAGGTTTTGTTCCTCGAACGGATAAGTTATCAAAGTTAGGGATCAACATTGAAAGGGAACAAACTATTTTGGATAATGATCAAGGGTCAAACCCAAATGATTTTAATGATAACATAGTAGGGTTGTTGCATGATGCACGTGATGCTTTTAGAAAGGGGCCAAATGATGAGGCAAAAAAGTTTTTTAAGTTAGTTGAAGAGGGACAGGAAGAATTGTATCTCGGTTGTAAAAATCATTCAAAACTTCCCTTCATGATCCGACTTTTTATTTTGAAGTGTGATCATAAGCTAACTAATGTTGCTTTTGGAGATATATTGGACCTTATAAGGGATGTGTTACTTGATGCAAAACTGCAAGCTTCTTTTAATGAAGCAAAAAGTGTTTTGAAAGTGTTGGGGTTGGATAACACTAAGATAGATGCATGCCCAAATTATTGCATGATATATTGGGAAGAGCATGAAAACGCAACAAGCTGCCATGTTTGTGAGACGCCAAGATGGAAATCAAATGACACAGAGAATGACATATAAAATGAAAATGGAAAGACCTATAGGATTCCTCAAAAGATTCTTAGGTACTTTCCAATAAAGAAAAGGCTTCAACGGCTATTTATGTGTCAAGAGACGGCGAGATACATGACTTGGCATGCTGATGGGCGTGAAAATGATCATCTTGTACATCATCCAGTTGATGGTCAAGCTTGCAAGGAATTTGATTCTTTATATCCAAAGTTTGCTAATGACCCACGCAATGTGAGGCTTGGGTTAGCCACAGATGGATTTAGCTCGTTCAACTCAATGAGCATTGTCCATAGTACATGGACAGTTATGTTAATTAATTATAACTTGCCTCCTTTGATGATTATGAAGCCCGAGTATTTGATGCTAGCCTTACTAATTCCCGGTTTGTCTTCCCCTGGCAATGACATTGGCATATATTTGCAGCCACTTATCAGGACTTGAAGGATTTATGGGAGTTTGGGTTGGAAACTTATGATGCTTCGACTAATCAAAGGTTTGACATGCATATAGCATTGATGACTACCGTGAGTGATTTTCCGGGTTATGCAATGTTATCTGGGTGGAGCACAAAAGGATACTTGGCATGCCATGAATGTCATTACGAAACAGATTCTGAAAGGTTGCTTGTAGTGGTAAGAATGTGTACAGGGCAAATCGTAAATTTTTGGATCCATCTCACCCTTGGCATCATGATAAGAGGAATTTTGACGGAAAACTTGAGGAGAGATGTCAACCTATTCCATTGAATGGAATTGATATTGAGAATATGTTGCGTGATTTTCCAAATGCATTTGGAAAGAAGCAAAAGAAACCAAGGCGTGATGTGGATGATCCGAATCCGTGGAGAAAGATACCCATATTTTTTGAGTTGCCATATTGGAAGCATTGCTCTAATCGCCATAATCTTGATGTAATGCATATTGAGAAAAATGTCTTTGATAATGTTATTGCGACGTTATTAGACATTTCTCAGAAGACCAAGGATAATGTGAGTGCTCGTCGAGATTTGGTAGAACTTAACTTGATGCCAGAGCTTCAACCAATAGAATTGGAAGATGGTAGTAAAGAATTTCCAAGATCTCGCTTTTTGATGTCATTGGAGCAAAATCGTAAGTTCTGCTAGGTTATAAAAAATGCTAAGCTTCCTCAAGGTTATGCTTCCAACCTTAGTCGTTGTGTGCAAGTTGGAGAAAGGAAAATAGCAGGCTACAAAAGCCATGGTGCTCATTTTATGATGAATTATCTTCTTCCAATTGTTGTGAAGACAACATTACCCAAAGATGTTGCTAGTCCTTTGATGGGACTTTGTGCTTTTTTCAAAGGTATATGGAGTAAAACTATTGATCCTTGAGATCTTAGAAAATTGCAATCTGAGATAGTTGAAACTCTATGCCTACTTGAGAGGATTTTTCCACCTGCTTTTTTTATATAATGGAACATTTACCCATACACTTGGTAGACCAAATTAGTGGGTGGACTTGTGAGTTCAAGGTGTATGTATGGAATTGAGAGGAATCTTCATGAAATGAAACAAGATGTTTGAAACAAGGCTTGCCCAGAAGGCTCAATGGCAGAAGGATACCAAGTTAAAGAATGTGTTGCTTTCATAGCTTGATTTTTGAAACGATCAAGCAAAGTCACACCTGAAGTTAATGAGTGTGGTACCTCAAAATCATTTTTCCCTAAGGTAGGATGTCCTATCAAAGGAAAAGGAAGGACCTCAAAGAAAAAAAATCGTGGACACATAATTGATCGCATTACATGGGCACAAGCGCATTGTTATGTCTTGTTCAATTGTGATTGTGAGGAAGTTGAGAAATATATAAGGTAAGATTTGTAACCATAATGTAGGTTTATTTTTTTTTATTTTTTTTATAAATGTCTTTATTCTAACTCTGGCGCGTTAGTAAGATAATATTTTATTTTTACAGTGAGCACAAGATTTGTATAAGTGCTAAAAGGAAAAGAAAATGGAATAGTGCTCAAGACCATAGCAAGGATTTCATGGATTGGTTTAGGGAGAAAGTTGATTTGATTCTTAAAGAAGGCCATGATAATATCCCGGACCATATTTTGTGGTTATCAAAAGGTCCCTTTCACGTTGCCAAAAAGTACACAGGGTACTCAGTTAACGGCTATAGGTTTCATACCATGAAGCGAGATGCAAACTGCGTAACTCAAAACAGTGGCGTCACTCTAACAACCATAACACATAGCTTTGCAAGCTCCAAAGATCAAAATCCTGTTGTGGGAAATGTTAATTATTATGGTTCAATAACTGAAATCATTGAGATATCCTATCATGGTCATTTCAGTGTTGTCTTATTTAGATGTCAATGGTCTCACTCAAAAAAGGATGATGATGAGCTTATTACGGTTAATATGAATAAGACCGTTTCTAAAGAAGAACCTTTTATCTTAGCAACTCAAGCACATCAAGTGTTTTATGTAGAAGATTTGAATAGAGAAGGTTGGAATTATGCTATTCAAATCCCTCCTAGAGAGTTTTCAGATGGTATTGACATACATTATTTTAATACTTCACTAAATGTTATAAATGAGCTTATTTTACATTCCAATTTATTTCAGTTTATTATATTTACATACAAAATTAACATACTTCCATTTTTTTTCCAGATTAAACGGAATAGACCCAAAGTTTCTGCTTCCCAAAGTCAGCTTACAGAATATGAGCTGCAACGGCTTCAAAAACTAAAATTCAATGCAGAAAGAATGGAAGCCCGAGGATCGGCATCTGTAGCTAATAAGATACTTGAAGAAAAAACAAAAGCCTTAATTTGTCCAAGGGCAAGGCAGAATAGTATACCAGAAAATGAAAATGACGACTCTATGTCAGAATATGATGGTGAAAATAAGGTTGAAACTGATAACATTATGGAAGCTGACAATCTCACTTCTGGAAAAAGAAAAGCCAGTTAACATGTGTTCACTTCTATTTTGTCATGTATATACAGACTGTTTTTATTGTTTTTCATGGTTTACATGTAATTAGTAATGCTTTAATTGCCTTTTGTTTTATAGGTTTCAAAGCAAGTAAATCAATCATCACTTCGCCCCAAAACTATGGCTGATGTTGTGGAAGTGAATAGCCGTAAGAAGCATGCAGTTGATGAAGTTTAGAACATTCACTCAATTAAGGTTGCTAGAGTTCAAGATCAATGCATCCAAAAGAAGCAGCAAGTTATCTCAGAAAAGAAAGGAACAAAACGAGCATTCTGTTCTCCTGGTTCCATGTCAGCGTACCTCGAGTTCCGAAAAAAGCAAAAAGAAAATAATGAAGAGTTTGTAGCAAGTAATCAGTCTTTGAATAATTCTCTTACAAGAAAAGCAAGGAATAATGGCGTTGCATCTAATGAGAATGACAATGATGATGCGGATGTACTAAGTGAGAATGATGAAGCGGATGCACTAAATGAGAATGATGATGACGTTGGTAATGAATATGAGGGTGATCAAGAATTAGAAGATGAAGTTCTATCTCAGTATGGACGGGAAGGAATGCAAGGTATTTGCAATCATTTTGCGTAGTATTATTTATTTCAGCTTTTGTTAACATGTCAAAGTCTAGTGAATTGTTTTTCTCTTATTATATCTGGATTTGTTTACTACATGGGCTTAAATTTATTTCAAGATTTCTAGGGCAAATTGATTCAGTTGCAGCTTATTGCTTCATTAGTTTAGTTAGAGTTTGAGTTGGAGCAATATTATTGATTAGAAGAAATTGCCGAGATGTGAAAATTATGAAATGTTGGAGTACATTGCGAGTTGGATTCTGCCAATAGCTGCCCTAGGCTTGAAGAACTGATTAACTAGCCATATCATGAGTTATACTTGAAAATTCTCTTCTCATGTCTGTATGGGAAAAATTGGTGGTTGCACTGATTTAATGACTGACTCTTAATATTTGCCCTTATTTGCTCATTTCTTCTAAACCGTTTAGCTATAAGGCTTTGTTCCCTTTAGCGTAAATATTTTAATTAATTCAGCACTGTTTTCTAAAAGACTCCGTTATTGATTCCTTTCTTAATTAATTCAACACTGTTTTGATATCTACTGGCCCACAAGAAAAAATACGTATAACTTGACCTATATATATTTGTGACAATAAACATATTTAGTTGCTTTGATTTAGAGAGATATTTCTTATGCTGAATTTATTTTGTTTCCAGCTCTACAATATAGTCCAAACATATTAAAAAATCCGATTACAAGAAATGCATTAATCAGAAAAATTTTCAAGAACCTCCTGATTCAGTTTGCATTCTCGTTATTATAGATATAGTTGATGTATTTGCAACCTCTATCTTGTAACATGCTTCTTACAAATGTATACATAGATACAAAACCTGAAAAAGCTCCTAAAAGAAAAAGTCATCGAGGTCCAACAATGCTACCCTAGGTTCATGAACGAACAAGAGATGAGCGTGAAGTTATTGTTTTAAACTCACTAGGCCAACTAGTTGGACCTACACGGGAAATTGTTCAGGAGTTCAAGCAATTCTTGGGTACTATGGCAAGGGATTCTGTACTTGCACCACTAAATTATATTAACTTTCCATGTCTACCCACACTTGCCAAAATGTGGGAGTATGTCCAAGTATGTAGTAATATAATTCTTTAGCTTTAGTTTGTTGGATTTCATTTTTAAAAAATGATTCATAGTTTATTACTAGACCATAATTAATTCCTCGTTAATACTTGGACCTCCATATGCTACATGTTACATACTAATGTTTTATTTTCATGTTTTGTTTAGGAAAAGTATATGGTTCCTGAAGCTGGAAGAGGATGGGTGATGCATGCTATCAATGGAAGATGGAAAGCTCATAAATGCTTTACTAAGAAGAACTACTTCTATGCATATCCCACTGATGCTTTAAGATGGTTTCATAAGCCAGACACAATTTCAGAACCATTTAGAGAGCTTTTGCAATATTGGCATTCTAAAGAGGCTGAGGTATTATGTATATGGTTTTGAACTGTTTTTGTGCAATATTGACATAGTTTCATGACCTAAATAGCCTCTTTCAGTTTACTGTTTTTATGATTTATTTATGTGGTTCAAATTTATAAATCTTGATTGTGTTATCACATAGGAAATCAGTAAGATCAACAAAGACAATCGCCTAATGTTAGATGATATGCACACTATGGGCCGTAACTCTTACGCAATTTTACGCCATGAGTTGGTAAATAATTCATCTCATTTCTAGGTAATCTTATTATCTTTATAATCTTTATTTTACAATCATTACATGTACTACATGAGGCTTTCACGTCCTTTAATTATTTGTAATCACTTCAATTTTATGTATTATGTTTCCTGAGCAACAATAGGATCCTGATAAGCAAGAACCTTCTCAAGCAAGGGTCTATAAGGAGTCAAGAAAGAGAACGGTGGGAAGGAAATACCTTACCAACCATGAAAAATAGAAGAGAATATTGTGAGTTAACATTTTAGATGTATGTTATATTTGTTTAGTTTTGATAAAAGTAGGTGGCTTTATTTTCCTAAAATAGGCTAAAATGGATGCTTTGGAGTCTTCCCAACATGAAGATGGTAGTAACTTTAAGGATCCTTACTCCAAAGTGATTCCAGATCCTAAGCGCAAAAGCCGTGTACGCCTACAAGGAAAAGGTGTAAAAAAGTCAGATTTGAAGAAAAAAGATAAAAAGTCAGATTTCATATTCCCGACGAAATTTTTAGAAAGTATGCAATCTCAATTAGTACAACAACTTGCACCAAGCTTAACAACTGCAATTTTGACTGAACTTCGAGATGCTAACCCTGGGATCAATCTTGTCATTCTTGATTTTTCAATTCCATCGGCTCCAAAGGATGCATCTAGTGCGCCACATCTTCTCGTTGACCAAAATGGGTAATCTTCTAAATCTGGTGCCACAATTAATCAGGTAACATAAATTATTTTCTATGGCTTCTGTCTAGCTTTTGTTGTATGCTGCTGACCTGTATCTACAGTAGCTACTGTTGAAATGTTGCTGCTGTTGATGTATTTTTCTGATGCCCACTGTTGCTTTATTGCTTTTTTTTTTCTCCAGTATATGGTTGATGCTTAGTTGTTTGCTGCTACTTTTTATTGTTGTTGTTGATGTTCATGCTTTTTAAAGTCTGTTGCATCTCTAAATTATCAATCAATAAGGACATAATTCTTGAGTTAGATCTTGGAACTGCTGTATAAGTAGACATAATTCAGTTTATCTTGGAAAAACTATAGGGGAAGATACCCCTGAATTGTAACACCCCAGTAATTCTCTTTTTAAAACCTGTATTCACCTGTAGTAACCTGTAATAACCTGTATTCACTTTTAGTAACCTGTAAGAGAATTACTGACGTGCTACCGCCACGTGTTCAAACGTTAAGGCTAGTTTCAGAAATCAGCAGCGGAAAACTAACTTAGTTTTTAAAAAAAATATAAGTTTCAAACCTAGTAATCAAAACCAAATTTAGTCTTACAAGTTGGAACCATGACAACCCTTATTCAAAATCCAGTAAAATAGGAAGTAAATGGAATAAATGTCAGAATAAATCAATTTATGAAATGAAATAAGCTAAGGGATTAACCAACGCTCCACTCAAAATCCCATCACCCTGATGCAAGTTCAGTTGTGTAAAACCTGTGATTAATCTGCTCCCCAATTTTACAAGTGTAAGAATTGGATCATTACAGGGTCATTGAAGGGCGAAGGCCATAACCAAGAAGAAACATACAAAAGCACGCAATCAGCAATGCTGAGTACATACAAGCTACGAAATATAGTAAAGAGCCCTAGCATGTTACTAACAAGCATTATGTACACTCACAATATAATCATTGATTCGAACACATGACTCAATTGTTAAACAGTACTAAGTTTTCACTAAATAGAATTGATCATTTCATTAATTTGATTGGATTTAAGCAATTAACCGGGTTGTCCCCCTATGCCCCATTTCGGAACATTAATAAAAGAAAACCCTATGCCTCCTTTCGGAAGACATTAATAAACATCCAATGGCAGACGGGCGCGACTCCGTGGCCATAGCTAGTATGAGATCTCATCTAACTCATTATAATTTTAAAAGAATTTAAAACAAGAGACTCGTAGATCAGACGGCCTCTGAAAAGTACACGGCTAACTCCAACCCCTGTTTGTCATTACTCTAGATGTGCACAAATCCAGAGTTTTATTGCTCATCCTTCTTACACTTTACGTGATTTACCAGTTTTAACTTGGTGATGACTCAAATGCAAAACAATACAACCAATCATACATCAATAATTTAAACATTTCAAGTTTCCAATTCAATTCTTGATTTATTAGTGACAAACAATATTTATTATTGAATCCTTTAACTACCTCGGTGTATAAACACCTTAAGTGCATAAGGCACCTCAAATCCTCAACCCTGTCTTATAAGACTTTAATTCTTCCTTTACTCATTCCATTTCAATATAAATGAACAAGTAGCCAAAATAATTCATTCCATATATATCCTTGTAGCTTTGCTTCTAAGCTCACTTTACAAAGTATTGCATAAATAATGCTCATATGGAAAATCAATGCAAATTTCTCATACATAAATTAAACCAATCATCACATTTATCATCAATCAACTCATTACCAAACAATTTCAACCAATTCACAAGTTTCTTAGCATGATTCTAGGTTTTTCCAAGTCCCTAAGCATGCTCCTAAAATCAAGGTTCCTCGTATTCTTGTACTTACCTTGAGTACACAAATTGGTTGGCCAATTTAAGGCTAGAAGTCACCTTCTACGAAGTCCTCTCCTAAACAAAACAACAATAGCTCAATTAATACCCAAGCAACATAATTTACAACAATACCAAACTACTTTAAAACCCCTTAAACTATTGAATTAATGCCTTTAAATTTCTCACAATAGTCAAAGTTAATAATTCAAAGTTCAATTACAAGTTTGTATGTTAAAATCATGAAAATATAGCTTGTAGCATAAAATTTCAGCAACTTTAAAGTAGGATTATAATCTGAAAATTTATTTATAACATCAATCCTTCGTTAAAAATCTAAAACTGCCCAAAAATCATATTTAAAGGCTGAATTTGGCCACGAAGAGGTGGTACTCACTACCAAAGGTAGTGAATTTTGATTAGAGCGTCGATTACACACGAAAAACACTATTTTTTTTTTTTGCAAAAATCAGACGAGTCAGAGTCAAGACGTGATTAAAACGTGATTAAGGGAATTACGAACGAAATTCAGAAAATAATTACGAAAAATTTAGAACTTGCTGCTGAATTAAACATCATCATATTCATAGCAAAATCACAACAAAATCATGCTTAAATTGAATAACTTTAGCAACACGTTATTAAATCCTAAAATCATGAAAATCAACATTTAAACCCTCAATTCTCACATAAACCAAATCTGAAATTTTATTTCATAAATCAAATAAAGTATAACTCATAAATTTGCAATATTTCATGACTCATAAACATAATCAAACTATAATAATTATTAAACATTGAAAAATTCATATAAAGATTGAAACTTTGAAGAAATTAAACAAGGAAAAAAAAGTAGAAAAGAAGGGGAAGTGAGGGAACCGGCTGGCGGCGGTTCGGGGCAGCAGCACAAGGTCGCCGGTGGTGGAGCGGCGACGGTGTACTGGCGGCAGTGACGGGCAGCAGAAATTTTTTTTATTTTTTGTGTGTGAGCGTCGTGAATGTAGAAGGGGGGAGCAGTGAAGGAGGAGTAATAAGGGGAAGGCAATAGGAGGGTTTTGAGAGAAGTTTACTTATTTAAAAAATGAGAGTATGGGCTCTTTTTTTTTTTTTTTTTGGTAGAAATAGAATGGTAGTTATGGCCCAAGGTGAGTAACTATGTTATTGAAAATGTTATCGCTTTTATTTTGTCAAATCTTTCCAAAATATTTATATAAATATAAAATTATTAAATACTCGTATACATAAAAATATATAATTATTATTTACTAAGAAAAATATGGGGGATTACATGAATAGAAGATTGCAATTGGTCAAATTTGTGTGTTGTCGAAATAGTAAAATTGATATGTTCCTTACTACTTGTGTAGCTATGTCTAGGCTGATACACAATCGGGTGGATTGGATCAGAATTAGATGGGTCATGTCAATCAGTTTGTGCTTCATTGATTAGTTACTACTCGTACCTTACTTTTCTGGTTCAGGGCCTGACTTCAATTCTGTAAACAGTCTATTTTACATGCTAATATCTAAAATCTGCAATTGGTGGTTAAAGGCATACACCTTTACAACTCAAACTAAGTTGGCTAGTAGTCTTTTTTCCTTTTACTCCTCGCTTGTGGATGGTCATGATTGAATGACAAGTCATCTAATTGGGTTTAAAATATGAAAAAAAAATAGTTTTACTTGTTAAATCTTGTAGTAATTTAGTTTATGAAGGCAATATAGACAATGCGAATGTGATAGCTTTTTTAGAGAGGATGTTGGGATGGTACTCTTTATTTTGTTAACATGAGCTGGAGGTCGCGCTCACAAGCGCTTGCAGTACAATCGCCGTTTCGTTACAGCTGGTACCCTTTTCCATCCCCATATTTTTATTTTTTTGGTTGCATTT
Organism: Chenopodium quinoa; assembly: GCF_001683475.1. Taxonomy (NCBI): domain Eukaryota; kingdom Viridiplantae; phylum Streptophyta; class Magnoliopsida; order Caryophyllales; family Amaranthaceae; genus Chenopodium; species Chenopodium quinoa. The sequence continues at coordinate 5,103,926 of NW_018742951.1, forward strand.
TACTGAAATTTATGATTATAGTTGATTTATTTGGAGATTTATTTGATTGTGTTAGAGTTGGTTCAATGAATTTTTATTTCTTGCCCTAATTTTGTCGAAATTTATTGTATAGCTGAATTTATATATTAGGGGGATGTGTTTGTTACTTGTGGGCTGGGCTGTGCTTTGCTGTCAATATAGAAGATTAAGGTCATTAATTATAGAGTAAACTAACCTTGAATTAATTGGCATATTGAAACACGGGTGATTCTCGTAATTACGAAGTATGTGCTAGATCTGATTGTGGCCTTGAATAATTTGATATTATTTGTTATTACATTTAAAAGCCGTGATCGTTGTTGGTGTTAAGATTGTTAGCTGGCCTTTACTAGTTTAGGTGTTAACTATATTGGGAAATGGGTGTTTGAAGTATTCATGTTACATTAGCAGATAAATTTGCATTGAAAGTTTGCAATTCTGCTATTGCCTGCTGTGGCCTCAAACAAATCATTATTTTATGTATTTTTCTTGAAATTTGTAGGATTTTGTTTAGGCAATGATGTACTCTTTATCTGTGATTGGTAATCGCATATTAGCTGAGCAAGGTCGGTATATCTAGAATGATGGAATCTTGAATCGAAGGTTGGTAATATGAATCATAGGGTGATTCTCCTTGCGTTTTGAACTTTTCTCATGATTGTGGCCTTAATCTATTATAATTTATAATTCAGTTCTATTATATTTCTATTATTTTATTCTATTTTACGTGTAGTTGTATGGGGAGCTAAATGGAGCTGAAGTACAGTGACTAGTCTAACAAATGGTGTTGGCGACTCTTATTCAAGTTCAACTTTGTGAAGATTTGGAAATTACGGCTTATATATATGTTGACAATTTGTATTTTGGACGATTAAATTAATTATATAACTTTTATTTATTATTGGTAGGGTGTCATACCAAAAACAAGCAAGTAATATTTTGTAATGTACGTATTTAGCATTATAATTATTATATCTAAATTTAATGATATTTTGTTTCTGTTAGTATATTTAGATTTGTACTGACTAATTATACATATATTATATTACCGTTCAATTAAAAAAAATAAAAAAATAAAAAATAAATCAAATGATCAATATGTTGCAGTAGATACGTACTCCATATATCATTGTATTAATTAGCTTCATCCGTTGCATTAGGTGTCAATTTCATCTTAATTATTAGTCAGTAATCTATTGCCACGGATAATTTATGCCGTGGTATCAGGTATAGAGCTAAAGCAATGGATCATAGCTGCTGGGTATTAGGTGTCATATACTGTTGCATTAGACCTACTGCAACTCCGGCAAATGCCACGGTACATGGTCGTTGCATTAGGCCTAATGCCACATAATTTGACGCCTAATGCAACGGATTTGGGGGTTGCAATAGGTCAAACATGTAGTAGTGAGTATTGGGTTGAGCCATTGAGCTCAATCTTGTTATATCATTCCTCCTAAGTAGTACATATGCAATATTGGGTTGAGCCATTGAGCTCAATCTTGTTATATTATACTTTGTGCATGTGCTTCAAATTAATTGACACGTTTCTTTATCACATTTGTCATTGCAGACATGTAAATATTTGCAAATAATTCTTAATTAATAAGTATGAACAATAAAAAAGGGTTATGCTTTAAAAATACGAATGAAAGAAATCTAACTAGACTCCACATGATTATAAATATTACTATTTATAAATTACAAATTTTGGTCAAATTAGAATTATAAATAAACAGTGTAAAAAGTTAAATGGAGCAAACAATTATGAGTACATATATATCCAATGGTAGTGTGGTAGTATCATTTCCTCTATATGCGAGCCTTGCAACTAGTGTTCACAAGTAGAGGTGTCAAAACCTAACCCGATCAATCCGATCCAAAATCGAAACCGACCCAAACAATTATCCGATTTAGATTTTAATTCGCATGAACACAATAATTTAACACGACTCAAGTTTAAAATTAGTCCCAACCTCATCGAACCCGACCCGAACATCCAAATTGACACCTCCATAAAAGTGTTATTAGGTACAAACACCCAACTAGTAGAGACATTATATTGTCATTCTAATTGTACTGTAGAATGGTAACTTATATGAGCTACATTTATATTGGAAGTTTGGAACATGGTAACTTTTACGAGCTACATTTATATTGGAAGTTTGGAACATGGTAAAACATGTTTTCTACTTGTCTATGCTTGTCCACCTTGATTGGTCATTGATTGGTTACATACTTACATTAAGCTGATCTATCAGGGACAATCTCCTAAGCCGTACCATTGCTTTTTTGTGAAAAAAAAAAAAAAAAAAAAAAGGTACATCATCCTGCTTGATTTTTTTTTTTTTTTTTTTTTTTTTTTTTTTTTTTTTTAGGAAATCATCCTGCTTGATCTTAATGGTTTGAGATTTCAGTCATTTACTTTTAATTTGCTTCTTGAAATACCACAATCTACCTTTGTATCCTAGATTCCATCAAATTAAACTTAGAGAATGAACGGGAGGATGAAGAGCATGCATATTGATATTTGAGACGAACTACTACAAGGAGGGGATAAATTGTATTAATTGAGTTCATTTACGACTAATTTTCGTGAAATTAAAATAAAAGCGTAAAGTAATTAAATGAGAAGACAATAAATTTTACGTGGAAACCTTCCAAGACCCAGCTAGAAGTAAAAAGTCATTAAAAACTTTATCCTTAGGGAGTTTTCTAAAAACTTCTTTCACTATATATAATAGATCAAACTCCTTTAGTTACAACCTATTATGACCGAACCCCAAAAGTTTCAACCGGAAACTTGTCTAACAATACCTAATTGGAATTCAGAACTAACCATATATAACTTGCTCAACCTGAATCGATCCTAGATTCAGACTTGCAGTAGTACTCCCAGAGTCTGATCCTACTCACTCAGCCTCACACTAGAAGCCTACACTGTGTAATATTTCAATTACAATAACAAGAATCCTCTTGAATTCTCACACCGCAAATACGAATAACAACGCAAATGAAGAACTTTAATACAATAGTATAGCAAGCAAAACATAAAACCCGAATCTAATATGTTAAAGTTTGAAATAAAAGAAGTCGAGTCATAAAAATTTGATTATAATGGTTGAAAAATTGTGGTATCACAAAAGTATAGTGGTATATAGAAACGAGGGCGCCCCATTACTCACTGTGAGAAACATTTTTGTTTCTCACAGTGGCAGTTTCGTAAATAAAATGTACCACTTTAGTCACGGTGGTATATTTTATTACGAAATGGATGATAAAATTGTACCACTTTAGTCACGGTGGTACATTTTATTTACGAAACTGCCACTGTGAGAAACAAAAATGTTACTCACAGTGAGTAACAGAGATTTACTGTATAGAAACGTTTATGCTACCTAGCAAATTGGATAAAGAATCTTATACTGGTATAGTAGTATTAATGTTTAGATTTTTTTTATTTATTTATTATTATTATTTTTTTAATCTAGGGTTAAAAATTGTCAACGAGTTGTGTTGAGTTGAGTCGAGTAATAACTTATTTGAGCTATGCTTGAAATACACGAGTTCAACCTCAATCAAGCTTTCAATTTTCTATTCAAGCTTGGCTGTGAACTCAATCAAGCTTTCAATTTTCTATTCAAGCTTGGCTTGTTAAGATTTTTAAGTTGTCCTTCGAGCTCAACTCACGAGTAGCTCATTTGAAGTTAAGGTCGAGCTTGAGTGAGCTAGATCAAAATCGAACAAGTTTCTGAAGTTCTGATAAAAGAGCCTCGAGAAATGAGCAAGATGGAGTATTAAATATAGTATACTAAATTAATAACGTGTGCCAAATAAATATGCATGCTATTGATCTATATATCTAAAGATATGTTAATTTTGATAGTAAGTTTCCATAGTAGTATTAAATCTACTAAATTAGAGTCCGTTTAGCATCGTTGTGGTTTTCTGTTTTTTGTTTTTCAAAATTATATGATAAATTTCATATGATGAATAAAAAATTGGTCAAACTTATTAAAATTATGATAATAATTTTGAAAACTGACAATTAAAAAGTGGAAACACCTTTTTCTTGTTTTTTGTTTTTTGTTTTTTTGTTTTAAAAAAATCAGAAAACTGAAAACCAAAAATTGTGCCAAACAAGCCCTTAAATTTTAAGAATATAATTAAAGATTTTTAGAAAAGTAACAGGAAAAAAAAACATAGATATTTGTTGTCATTTCTACCCTTGACTTTAAAAATATGATATTGGTTTAGACTAGGGGGCTTGTGTACAATTTATTTCATGTTGAAATCCTCCCATCCTAATTGTAATTTGTATTGCCTTTGGATTTCGTTTTTAAGAGAAAAAGAAGGATATCCTTGTTATTTTTAGGTCTTGTTCGCAAGCCTAAATGAGTTGAACTCGATGGCCCCATTCAAATTTCACCTTCTAAACGAGGCGATGAATTTTCTTTACGAAGTATTTATGAAATTAAAGACTATATTACCTTCATAATTTAGTACGGAGTAATAGACTTGTAAAAACATAGTAAAACTGTAAAAGTGCTAGTACATACAAATTTGGCTTCTTTTAGATAACTGCAAGCATTAAAATTAGGGCTTGTTTGGTTGAATGTAGCAATTGCAAATTCCTTCGAAATTTGATTTTCCATGAAATTGAACTTTTTAGGAAATTCTAAAAAGTGTTTGGTTAACCAAGGGAAGTGGAAATTCCCATGGGAAGTTCCACTTATCTAGGTCCGCCTAGGTAATTTACTTCCTCCATTTTGTGGGAAGTGGGAATTTATGGGAATTTCTACTTCCCATGAATTTGTCAACCAAACAACTCCAAACAATTTCAATTCCTAGAAATTTCAACTTCCCATGTTTTTATTTGTCAACCAAACAACACTTTAAAATTATAGTAGTACACACATAAGCAGCAAAAATTTGAATTACAACCATGACAGTTTCCTTAATATATATACTCTCATGGAGAAAATAGACATATATTCTACAATTATTATACGTATAGTGCATATCTATCATGTTAAGGAGGTTCCATACATACAAAATCTTAAAATCTCCGAGGAAAAAATTGACTCAGAAATCGACATGCTTGAAAAAGAAGAAGTTGCCGAGGGAGAAGAAGTAGAAGAAGTTGGAACAAAGCTAAGGGTAGAATTAGCATTGTTGTTATTCCTCGACGAAAACGAGTCGATTTTATTATTGAAATCTTTATCTTCTTCATGGATGGTGTCTAACATCTTGGACGCTCTATGCCTCATAACGTTAACAAATTGAGGTGGTGCAACTTCTAATGCAACCCTTGCTATCCGAGAAGTTGCCATTTTAGGAGAGTGATTAAGAAGTTAATTAAGGTGTTTGGTTTTGGTTTAGAAAGATGTAAGATAAGAGTATTATTATATTTGAGATGTGTTGATGAAAGAAAAATAATTGATTGGGTTTATATAGAAAGGAAGTGGATTAAAGGATGGACCTCACATGTTCCTTTCACATGTGATTTTGTCTCTCAATTTTAATTTCAATTTAACCATTTGTGCCGCCTCTTACTTTAAGAAATTAATACAATGAAATTGACCCTATAAGAAATAATCTTGCGTGTAAAATGTTCATTTTTATGCAAAATTTTGGAGCTTCTACCCTAATTATTGGATGCTCATGTATACTTTCCCTTAAGCATAGGATATACACAATAATTTTGAAAAAGTATGTGGTTGTTAGTTATTGTAGTGGACAGGGGCGTTTCGTAGAAGGATACAATTAGGAGTCAATTCGGGTGCATGGGTCGGGTTTGATCAGGTTAAGTTGGATTTATTTTAAACTCGAGTCATGCTAAATTATTGTGTCCATACAAATCGAAATTTAAATCAATTTTTTTTTTGAATCGGTTTGAATTGGGTTGATCGGATCAATTTTTGACCCCTTTAAATACAATGGTTAGCAACTATATAATTCATCGAATGATATACATAATTTATCTACAATTTTTGACGCATAATAAATAAAATTCGATTATGGCCAATGATTGGTCAACCTTTTAGATATGAAATATTTAATAATTTCACTCTCTTCCAATTCATTTCATGACCTAAACCATCGAAAATGAATTCGAAAAAAAAAAAACAATTAATTATCATTTTCTTTTTATTATAGTTGTTGGTTCATATAATGTAAAAAAAATTTAAAAATTTGTCTAATGCTTTGTAAATGTCGTGCTATGATATATTATTGCCCAAGAACCAAACCCGGTCTACAAAAAAATAATTGTAGACCCAAAATTTAATACTCTCAAATTCTGGATGATATAATCACTTTTTTAAATGATATAATTATCTTGTTGCGAGTCATATTTTGAATGATATAATCGTATTTTAAACAATTTAGTGAGATGATATAATTATCTTTTGGATGATATAATTATTTTTTGAATGATTTAATTACTGTTTGATACTTTTTTTTTAATGATAAAATTCACTTTTTGAATGATACATTTACGTAATCAGTTTCTGGATGATATAATGTAACTCCCTAAAAATTCCTTTCCTTTAAAATAACTATTGTGCTCTTTTTTAAATACGAAATAGGAAATTCTAAGACATTATCGCCACCGTGAAAACGGTTAAGGCAATTATCAAAGACACACAGCAGAAGACTCACTTTAAAACCATTCAAAACAAGTCGACTTAAAAAGTCAAACCAAACGAAAGTAAAGTCAAACCAAAGTCAAACAAAGTCAACCTACAATTTTGAACCATTGTGGGTCCTTATTAAAACCTCATGTACGTAGACACTTAAATAGCTCATTTCCCATGCTTATACCATCAATAAAAATTATATGAAACCATAATGAAATTCCCTTTCAATATTCCAAACTCAATTAAACATTTAGTTTAATTAAACATGCTCTCAATCATGTCAATAATAAAAGTGTGCTTCATAATCAACATGCCAGCATAATTAATTCCAATCAACAATTCATCTCGAATAATTCATACTTCACAAATCAATCACCAACATCAATCCAATCAACAATTCCAACCAATACATATCATGATACTACCTTGGAATTAATTAAACAAAGTCTAGCATGCTTCTACACACTTAAATAATTACCGAGTACGCGAATGTACCTCGAATATGATCTCAAAATCACCACGACTACACGAAATCACTCGCTTGGAAGTCTCCTACAACCCAAAATTACAAAGAGACATTATTACCTATTCAATATAAATTTCCAGCAATATATACACCCTTTAAATCACTTTCAAACCTTCTAAAACATGCTGAAAATTAATTTAAACCACCTATTTTTATTTCCAATTAATGGGTAATTAAAAATCATTTCAAGAAACATAATTCTAGCCTTTATATAAAAATTTCAGCATTGTAAAAACATATAAACTTGCTGTAATTATGTTTAAAAACATCAATTTCAATAGTTTTGATTAACTATCTACAATCAAATTCCATCAATAAACAATAGTTTAGAAACCTAGGGTTTTCAATTTGGGGCTTTTTAAATTCAAAAACAAATCTAAAAATTATATACTTCATAATAATCATTATTAAAACATCATAAAATCATCACACCCAAAATCAATAATTAAACAAGGTTGGATTAATTTAAAACAAAAGAAGAATTTTTTTTTTGTTGAGGGTTGCGCATGCACACCACCATGGCAAGGGTTGCTGTCGCGCCGCCTGTCGGTGCTCGCTGGGGGCGGTGGCTGTGATGGTGGCCGGCCACGTGTGTGGCGTGTGTGTGAGGGAGGGGGAAAAATTAAGGAAGAGAGAAAAAAATAAGAGGAGAGAGAAAGAGAGTTTATCTTTGGGTATTCTCCACCTTGTGTAAAGTTCAATTTGCTCATATGATGGGTATTTATACCCTCTCTCAAACCCTCATATTTAAAATTCCCCTTCTACCCTTAATGATTCCTACTCCTGTTCCAAATGACATTTGACTTTCTTTAAAATTTCATTGATTTAAAACTTCCTTTTATAAAATAATTATGCCCCAATGTTTCTAAACAATAAAATAAAACATTTCCAAAGCAACTAAATAAATAAAAATGGACTTTTAATTAAAATAAACCTTTTAAATTATTAAAATACCATAAATAATTCATTTCGAATTATTTAAATACTTCATAAAATAATGTTTTAATTAAATATACGTATAAAAATACGGGATATTACATATAATCACTTTTGTAATGATATAATCACATTTCGTATGATATAATCACATTTCGTATGACATATTAGGTGGTTGGGTGCACAATAAGTTATTGTGCACCGGGTCTATTCTAGACATGGAATTTGACTTGGTCATCAATCTCTTTCCACCCTAATTCTTTTCTCTTTTGTTCTTTTATTAATCAACAAAAACCCTTTTAAATTCCATTAACTCTAAATCCTATTTTTTTTGTTATCTGTTCTCTTCTCCCACTCATAGCTTAAATTCTCTCTTCTTTCTCATTCACCGCCAAACAACCCTTTTAAATTCCATTAACCCTAAATCCTATAATGTACTAATTGTTATAGGTTCTAGCTGGTCCATTGTCTACCATATAAAATTTGTCATTTAGAGAACACAATTCCTATCCCTTACCTTATGAGATTCGATAAACTTTTGATCCGATCCAATACTTTTTTTTTTTAGGAAACGTTAGCCGGACAATTTATTAAATTAAGTCAAATTCCGTCAAAGTAATGAAACTTTGAGAGAAATTTTCAGTCCATACATAAATGGACTCACACACATTATATCTAGCCACTAAGTGTGCTAGAGTATTACCCGCCTGACGAATGTGACAACAGCTAAAGGAAACAAAATCTGCTTTCATCCTCTTTATATCGTCATAGAACAACATCAGAGGAGAGTACCCCATAAGTTCTTGCTGTATAGTCTGCACCACAGTCATAGCATCACACTCCAATACAATCTTCATGATTCCAAGCTGGCGAGCAACCTGAACACCGAGTCTTGCTGCTGCAACTTCCGCTTGTTCTACCTCCCATCTTGCCTTCAATCTTTGCGTCGCAGCAGCCACAATGCTTCCCATTTCGTCCCGCATTATCATACCCAATCCGATCCAATACTTATATCCACAGCATAACCTCACATGATCTAGTTGTAAACTTGTAATCAATAGCAATCTTAAATTAGTGGCCCGCGAATTGTAGTTAGTTTCTAAAAAAAAAAATGTTAAAAACCCAAAAATAACAGAATTAAACTTTTACTGATTAATTCTATATTTATAAATAACAATCGCATGATCAATCGAAGGATATTTTCTTGAATAACGTATCATTATGCTTAACAATTTGGTTAACTAATTCTACGGTAGCTCAATTACCAAAAAAAAAAAAAAAAAAAAAAAAATAGGCATGAAAAATGCTATGTTATAGAAATTCGATTATGGTTGGAATTTTCGTTTTAAAATGTTAGTCCCATATGAAATCAATCACATAAAATAAGAAAAGAAGAATATTTGGAATATAACATTAAATTACAAAATAATTCATAATTAGTTTACCTTATTTAAGTTTTTTTATTTTTTGTTAGGAAAGCATAAATCATAATTGCATAATTCAAGGTAGAGATTTTCTTACTTAGAGTCATGTCATCAATCCACAACCAATTAATTCCAAAAAAAATTAAGTTAAAAATGAAACATATTCAATATGGATAGATCTTTTTAAAACGCCTAAAATAGTACGTATATGAGACTAATATTATGAAACGGAGGGAGTATTTATATAGCTGAAAGTGGTATGGAAGTGTTCATGCTAGTAAGTTGGATGAAAAATTTACTACTCCGTGTTAATGTTACTTTCTTGATTTGATTAGTCATATCGGTTTGGTTAATTAAGAGCGACTCTAATGATAAGCTAATTAGCAAATTAGCTTATTATGTCACATAAGATATTAAGCTAATTTTGTGTCCTAATGGTCAGCTATTAGCTTATGATTTAAATGAGCTTTAAAATCTTAATTAGATTTTTAAATTTAATTTTAATAATATATCAACCACTCATTTTGGCAAATTAAATTTTTTCTCAAGCAATTTAGCTTGGTTGCTTGACCAAGCTAATTTTATTTTTTAACTCCAATGGTCAAGCTATTAGCAAGGGAATTTTCTAAATTGCAAGCAAGTCCCTAACTAGCTACCACCATTAGAGATGCTTAAGCCTATAAAATGTAATATGAATTGATAAACATCTTTTTCCGCTTGTTTGTCCATTCCAAAATTCTAACAAGGCGATTTTCTATACTTATGAAACAAATTAAAGACTATATTTCCTTTTATAACTTTATATATTATATGTAGACCAATAAAAACTTAGTAAAATACAAGTATATATATTACACTATAAAATTAGCTTCTTATAGATAACCACAAGCATTAAAAATGCTTGCGGTAAAAAGTACACACACAAGAAGCAATGCAAAAAGTTTAAGTACAACCATGATAGTTTTCTTAAGATATACTCCCATGGGAAAAAAGACGTACTACGACAATAATATGTACATGAACATCATGTTAAAGAGGTAACTAATATACAAAACCTTAAACTCTCCGAGGAAAAAAGTGACTTGAAATCGACATGCTCGAAAATGAAGAAGTTGCCGAGGAAGGAGAAGTAGAAGAAGATTGAGCAAATCTAGGAGCATTAGTATTATTGTTGTTATTCTTCCATGAAAACGAGTCGATATTATTATTGAAATCTCTATCTTCTTCATGGATGGTGTCTAACATCTTGGACGCTCTATGCCTCATAACGTCAACAAATTGAGGTGGTGCAACTTCTAATGCAACCCTTGCTATCCGAGAAGTTGCCATTTTAGGAGAGTGATTAAGAGGTTTAATTAAGGTGTTTGGTTATATATGGTTAATAAGAAATATGTAAAATAGAGTATTATTTGAGATGTTTTGATGAATGAAGAGAAAGAATTGATTGGGTTATATAGAAAGGAAGTGGATTAAAGGATGGACCTCACATGTTCCTTTCACATGTGAATTTGTCTCACTATTTTAATTTTAATTTAACCATTTGTGCCGCCTATTACTTTAAGAAATTAATGCAATGAAATTGACTTTATATTAAGTACGTAATAATCTTGCATGTAAAATGTTTTATTTTATCGAAATTTTTTGTGATTCTACCCTAATTATTGGATGGTCATGTATACTTTCCCTTAAGCATAGGATATACATATATATTAAATTTAAAAGTGTGGACGGCAACGTGTTCCGTAGAAGCAATGGCTGTCCATATAATAATTTTCATGAATGCAGGAATTATGTAATGGAGTATTATCTACGTTTTTTTACACACATAATAAAATTTTTTCTATTTATTTTAGTCGTTTTTTTTTTTATTTATTTTTTTTATTTATTTATTTATTTTTATAAATTTTCGATTGTCAATGCATAATTTCTAAAATAAAAATTGAATTACCAATAAATATATATATACAAAAAATGGATTTTTAAAAGTTTATACACGTTGAGATGAATAAAAAAAATCTCATATGTTGTTTTTTTACTTAAAGTATAAATAAGTGTATTGGTTGAAATTTAACATTGTAATAACTTAAATAAATGGAGGAAGTATAAATTACAATAAATGGTGGATGTTAAGTTGTTTAGTTAATTAAAGTCTTGAAGATGATACCCAAAAAACAGCGATCAAATTCCTTCTGCATTACTGCACTTAGCTCGCGTCTCTCTTTACTCAAAAAAAAAAAAAAACAAAAATGCAGTAGACATAGTTGATAATGATATAGTTGACTGAATCAACTTCTCAATCTAAATATATACTACAGCAAAAGTCCTCCCAAAATTATCAACCTTTTAGTTGGCTTATTTGATGCAACCACAATTTTTCTGGTCTTATTTTTGGGTGGTAATGTTGAACTTGGTTATGATCTTTTAATATAATCTACTTAGTTGTGTTAAAAAAAACTTCTCAGCCTAAAATAAGACTTCTAGAAGATTGATCTGCCTGTGGTTATCTAGCTAGACAACTATTATTATGATTTATGTACTCTTTGTAGGGTTTTAGCCTTTTAGGTATACTAAACCAAATTTCATGTATCACTTACATAACGCCTAAACCAAGATTAAAATGTATATACAAATAAAGAATCGCACAATAGATTAGAATACAACCTTTGTAATGTAGCGTGATTTCCTCTATGCCACCTTGAGTTCTCCAAGAGATCGGCTGCAAACAAAGTTTCTCTACAAATGATCCAATAGTGATACTAGTTGGACAGGAGCATTCCTCCTATTTCTTAGTGAAATCACCCTGCTAGAGTACGGGAGAGAAGAGGGAAAATACACCTTCTTTTGCTTTGGGAGAAATATTTTGTGTTTTATTTTATTCTCAATCCTTAATTTGTAGGGTATGACCCAAATTTTATAAGCCCATTATATATCGATGGAGTATAATCTAGAAGTTTCATGAAAAATCAAGAGAAGATTGCACTTGATTTTTCTAGAGTTATCTACAACTTTAATATCTCCTAGAATATTCTAGAGAATATTAAAAGTAGAAGCCTCTAGATTAAGAGCCATAATTATGGAGAAATCCCATAAAAATCTAGAAGCCTCCATCCTCACCTATAAATATGGGTCAAGGGCATAACAATAACAACAACAACACAACACAAAAACACAAGAAACCATACCAAATACAAGCCTTTCTACAAAATATTCTCCCTCCTTGTAATATTCCACTACTATCATAATACTCCTTTGTGAGTTTCTTATAGTGAGAGTTCTTTTATAATAATCACCCTCAAGGGTTCTTGTACTCTCATACTTTCAAATAGTGGAATAAAAGTGCTCGTTGTTACACAAAATCGTGTGTTCATTTATAGTAATTATCTTGCCAATTATCAATTCAATTTACACTTCTCAATCACACACATCTTCGCTTCCGCTGTGCACTCACCAACCCTAACAAGTGGTATCCGAGCCAAAGGTTGATTAGAGTGTTTACACATTAAAGATGTCTTCGGTCACGAATTTCGAGATTGAGAAATTTGACGGCAAGATTAATTTCAGCATCTGGAAAGTCCAGATGAAAGCCGTTCTAGTACAGAGCGGATTAAAGAAGGCTTTGGATGGAAAAGCTAAAAAACCAGAGTCAATGACAGACGAGCAATGGCAAGAGTTGGACGAAAAAGCCCTCTCGGCAATCCAACTATGTTTAACCAAGGAGGTACTGCGCGAGGTTGTCCATGAAGACACAGCAGTCGGCCTATGGCTGAAGTTAGAGTCACTATATATGACTAAAAGCCTCGCTAACAAGCTTCGACTTAAAGAAAGGCTTTATACAATTCGAATGGCCGAAGGTACTTCTATTCAAACTCATCTCGATGAATTTAATTCAATTATAATTGATCTTGAAAATTTAGATGTTAAAATCGAAGATGAAGATAAGGCCGTGTTATTAATTGTCTCCCTACCACCTTCGTATAAACACTTCAAGGAAATTATGCTTTATGGCAATAGTGATACTCTTTTTTTGAGGATGTTAAATCTCACTTACTCTCAAAAGAAAAATTTGACCTTGAAGTTCATTCTAATGAAAATGCCGAAGGTTTAAACATAAAAGGGAGATCACACGGTAGTAAAAGTACCAATAAGAAGTCCAAATTTAATGTACACAAATCTGGAAAATCTTGCAAGTTTTGCAAGAAACTTGGGCACACAGTTGAAGAATGCTGGTTTGCAAATAAAAAGCTCGAAAAGAAAGAGCAAGAGGAAAAGCCGAAAGAGACGGCAGAAGCCAGTTTTGGAGAAATAGAGTCCGATGATGAAGTTCTCTTAGCTACTTCGCCAAGAAGAAATAAAATTTCTGACTGGGTACTTGATTCAGGTTCTGCCAACCATATTTATTCTCAAAAGTCTCACTTTACCGACTATCAGCCGGTGAAGAATAAAACTGTTACAATGGGTAACGGTTATCATTGCAAGGTTCGTGGTATTGGCTCCGTACGGATCAAGACGCAAGACGGTGTGATCAGGACTTTGTCTAATGTTCATCATGTTCCTGATCTGAAAAAGAATATCATTTCTATTGGCAGTCTGGACTCAAAAGGATATAATATTTCGGCTCAAGGTGGAGCACTCAAAGTCTCCAAAGGTGCTCAAGAAATATTGAAGGCCATCAGACATAGAAATCTCTATGTATTACAAGGATCTTCTATTATGGCTTCGTCATACTCAATCCGGACTCAGCAACAACGCTCACATAATACGGGTCCAAGTAACATAAGACGAGCGCACAGATAAAATTTGGTCCAAGGTGGAGATTGTTGTTGTTATCGTTTTGATTAAAAGTAGAAGCCTCTATATTAAGAGCCATAATTATGGAGAAATTCCCATAAAAATCTAGAAGCCTCCATCCTCACCTATAAATATGGGTCAAGGGCATAACAATAACAACAACAACACAACACAAAAACACAAGAAGCCATACCAAATACAAGCCTTTCTACAAAATATTCTCCCTCCTTGTAATATTCCACTACTATCATAATACTCCTTTGTGAGTTTCTTATAGTGAGAGTTCTTTTGTAATAATCACCCTCAAGGGTTCTTGTACTCTCATACTTTCAAATAGTGGAATAAAAGTGCTCGTTGTTACACAAAATCGTGTGTTCATTTATAGTAATTATCTTGCCAATTATCAATTCAATTTACACTTCTCAATCACACACATCTTCGCTTCCGCTGTGCACTCACCAACCCTAACATAATTATATAATCAATTAGTCACAGTATAATTAGGGTAACTTCTCACTCCCCTTTGTGGGTGTAAACAAGATGGATATAATAAGACGGATTACTCCATTCGATTCCTATTATTCTTTACTTATTTTATTTTGGTTGTTCTCCTTTATTCTTTATGTATTCTTTTTAAATATAATCCCCCCCGTTTCATCAATTTAATTATTACATTTTAAATTTTGTTGTCAACTGCTCTCAAAACTTTGACTATATTACACTATTAATTAAAGATCAAAGTCGTATCATGTGAGATAATGTTGGATTCATCTTGAAATCAATTTTCAAAATATATCAAATGTTTATAATTCAATAAACATATCAATTGAAGAATTTTATGGTCAATGATTTGCTCCGTAAAAGTCAAAATGTATTACTCCCTCCTTCCCTAAAAAAAGACCCTTTTGGCCAAATTTTAGTCCCAAAATGTTCATCCCATTTGCATTAAAATACCCTCTAATTTGTAATAATATTTGTGCAAAATTAGTTTTGACATGTAAATTTATCTTTTCAACGTACTTTTATTAGCTTTCCTATACACTTGTACATCCCACTTAAATTTCTTAATACCCATGAAAAATGCCCTAAAAGGTCGTTATTTTAGAGACGAAGGGAGTAAATAAAAAGAAATGATGGGAGTACATCATATCCCAATTTTCCATACAAATATGTGTCCATAAATTACTTTTGCAAGTTTTTTCCTCCAATAATTTATTTTGCATCCTCAAGGATCCCATTATTTATTGAAATAACTATAAAACTAGAATCTAATTTAAAAAACAGGAAAATAATCTCAACCTAATTATTTATTGATCATCACTATACATGATACAAAACGCAAAGAAAAAAAGGGAACGAAGTGAATTAATAATGGAAATTTCATTCGAAAAAAAGTTTAAAATGACGCGAGTTGGAGTACCCGAAATAATTTGGGATGGAAATAGTAATTAAGTTTGTGTTTAGTTCATCTTACTTTAGTTTATCTAATCTCATTTGAACTTATTATTTTGATTTGAACTTATTTTTTTCTGTTCTGATCTAATTATTTGATTTGATTAAACATTGACCTTATATGTACGTAAATTCATAAAGAAAAAACATATCAATGGAGTTTATTGGATTTGTATTAATGTGTATTTTATTAATATTATTTTCACAATTTTTTTTAATTACAATCACAGTTATTTAGCGATAAAAAATCGCACATAAAACAAGTTTAAAACTTAATTTTTTTTTTAATATGATCATAACTTTTTTTTTATTTAATTTTAAATAAGTAATAAGCTCTTAAAATAAGGTGATTTTTTTTTTCAAGAACATAAGGTAAAATTTAACATAGCTAAACTTTTTTCACAAATTTTTATATGTGGCTGGCCACACCCATGTGGTCGGGGTTTTCTCGAGTTACTCGGTCATGGGTTACTTGAGAGGTTTGGTCAGGGGTTACTTGAGGGGTTCAGTCAATGGTTAGTTGAGGGGTTCGATCAGGGGTTACTTGAGGGGTTACTCGGCCAGGTTTTACTCGAGGGGTTACTCGATCAGGGGTCATTTGAGGGGTTCGATCAGGGGTTACTCGAGGGATTACTCGGTCAAGAGATACTTGAGAGGTTACTTAATCAAGGGTTACTTAGTTAAAAGTAAATCGAGTAACTCCAGTCACACGGTGTGGCATCCTCTAACTTTTTTATTGATTGATATACCAATTTTAGATTATAATGGATTTTAAAGGACCCACTAGCAAATAATACCAAAATTCGGATTTCAATTGGATAAGATTTTTAGAGTTCAACATTTTGTCCATATCAAAATTTCTAAATGTTGAAAGTAACGGAGGTGGTGCACAAGCCACCCCGTGAAGAACAATGAAAATTCATAGTTGGAACTGTCGGGGGATCGACAACCCTCGCACAGTCAGCTCCCTTAGGGAGCGGTGTTGGAGTATTTTGCCGTATTTTGTATTCATTATGGAGACAAAAATAGATTCTGGACTTTTGGAGGCAGTTCGTAACAAATGTGGGTTTACAGAGGGCATGTGTGTTAGTAGTAATGGCTTAGCAGGCGGTCTGGGATTATGGTGGAGGGATATTAGTGTAAGCACTGTTTCGTTTTCTGCTAACCATATTGCAGTTGATATTCTGGATAGAAATGGTATTGCACAATGGAGGGCAGTAGGTGTGTATGGATGGCCTGAGAAGGAGAATAAGCATAAAACTTGGCAACTTATCAAAAGTCTCCGAGAGAACACACAGATCCCAATGGTATTGTTTGGAGATTTCAATGAGATTTTGTATGAAAGGGAGAAATCAGGTGGTGTGACTAGGCATGATAGGAGCCTTGATGGTTTTCGAGAAGTGCTTGATATAACCCATACGAGGGATTTAGGGTACAAAGGAAGCATCTTTACGTGGCAAAGGGGTCTTAATGAGGAGACTATGATTCGGGAACGACTTGACAGATTCATTGCGTGCGATCAGTGGTGTACTTTGTTCCCATATTATGAGGTAACTCATTACCCAATCAATGTCAAGAGATCAGATCATGCTCCTATTTTGTTGCAAGCTGGGATGGGAGAGAGGAACAAGAAGAAAAAGAGAATTTTCAGGTTTGAGAAGTACTAGTTGTCAAATCCAGCTTGTGGTGAAGTGGTGAGGGAAGCATGGAGTCACTGTGCAAATACTTTTGTCCAGGAAAGGATTACCATGTGTGCTGATTCATTAAGTAAGTGGTCATGGAAAACTTTTGGAGATGTGAAAAAGAAGATCAGGAAGGCCGAAGAGAAATTAAAGGAGACTCAGCAAGGGGCAATGGATAAACCTACTATTGAACTTTGCAGGGCTATCTCAGAAGAGCTTGATGAACTCCTCCGTCTTGAAGAATCCTATTGGCACGCAAGAGCAAGAACCAATGAGCTTCGGGATGGTGATAAAAACACCTCATATTTTCACCATAAGGCGAGTGCTCGGAAGAAGAAGAATCACATAGCAGGGTTAGAGAATGGGGCTGGGCAGTGGATTCAGGAAGATGAGGGAATACAATAGATAATCATAGATTATTTTTCTATGATCTTTACATCTGACGGGGTGGATAATACAGAGGCTGCTCTTGAAGGAATTCAACACAGAGTGACAGAGGAAATGAATAGTAGTCTTAATAAAGAACCTGAAGCCGAGGAGATTCGTACTGCCTTATTTGATATGCACCCCAACAAAGCTCCTGGAGTCGATGGTATGCATGCTCTCTTTTACCAAAAATTTTGGCATATTATTGGTGACGACATTGTTAGCTTTATCACTAATTGGTGGTTCGGTCATATTGATATTTCGGATATAAGCAAAACTTGCATTGTTCTTATCCCGAAGTGTCATGAGCCCCGCAAGATCATTGAATTTCGACCAATTAGCTTGTGTAATGTCGTGTACAAAATTATTTCAAAAATGCTTGCAAACCGTATGAAACCTCTTCTTCAGAATGTTATTTCTCCTAAACAAAGTGCCTTTGTTCCGGGTAGGCTTATCACAGACAATGCTTTGGTGGCTTTTGAGATTTTCCATGCAATGAAGAGAAGGGGGGTGGGCAGACATGGGACTATGGCTTTAAAACTTGATATGATGAAATCTTATGATCGGGTTGAATGGGGTTTCTTGCATAAAGTCATGCTGATATTGGGTTTTAATAGTAGGTGGTGTGAGAAAATCTTAGAGTGTCTGTCTTGCTATAATTTTACTGTGAAGATTAATGGGGAGATGATTGGAAATATTGTTCCACAACGGGGGCTTCGACAAGGGGATCCTATGTCTCCTTATTTGTTTCTCATGGTTGCTGATGCCTTTTCAGGTTTATTGAAAAAAGCTACTATGGATAATATTATCCATGGAGCAAAAGTTTGTAATGGTGCCCCTCGGATTTCTCACCTCTTTTTTGCAGATGACAACATTTTATTTGCCCGTGCAAACTCTGTCCAATGTTAAAAAATTGCAGACATTATTCAGGTTTATGAACAAGCGTCGGGACAGAAAATAAATCTTCATAAATCAGAGGCTTCTTTCAGCATACGGGTTGCCAGTGGTATTAGAAGAAATATCTGTGAATTATTGGGGGTGAAGGAAGTGACAGACATGAGAAGTATCTGGGAATTTCGACTGTTATTGGGAAATCGAAAAAAGCGGTCTTTGCAGGACTTAAGGAAAGAATATGGAAGAAACTACAGGGTTGGAAGGAGAAATTGCTCTCTAAGCCGGGGAAAGAAATTCTTATAAAAGTTGTTGCACAGGCAATCCCGACCTACTTGATGGGGGTCTTCAAAATTCCTGATACCCTTTTGGATGAAATACACTCTATTCTGGCTAGGTTTTGGTGGGGTAATGGAGTTGAGAGGAAAATACGTTGGAAGTCTTGGGATTATTTATGTCGTCCAAAGGCAAAAGGAGGTATGGGATTCCGCAACTTAAAGGTTTTTAACCAAGCTCTCTTGGCAAAACAAGGTTGGAGACTCTTGCATGGGGGAGACTCTCTTTTACATCGTGTACTCAAGGCTCGTTACTTTAAAAATAGTAATTTCCTTGAGGCGAGAAGAGGTTTTGACCCAAGCTACACATGGCGAAGCATTTGGGGGGCAAAAGCTCTCCTTCTGGAGGGATTGTGTTGGCGTGTTGGTAACGGGCTGAAGATCTCAGCGTGGAAAGATAGATGGCTGCCTGTTGGTGGTAAGTTTGTGGTTCCGTCTCCTACCCCCAATGGGCTCTTTGACCCAAACCTAACTGTTGCTGAAATGGTTGACACTTCTACAGGCTCCTGGGACTTAGTCTGTGTTTCTCGCTATATGCAACCTCAAGATGTGCCCAATATCTTGTCAATCCCGTTACACTCTTGTGCTCAGGAAGACATTCAGGTTTGGGGTCTAACGAAGGATGGGGTCTTTTCTGTTCGTACTGCTTATTGGTTGGGCATTATTGGATACAGTGAGTCGGGAATGGGCATGGAGGAAAGGACATGGAAGAGAATTTGGGATATGGAGTGCCCACCAAAGCTAAAACATTTTCTCTGGCGAGTGTATTCGAACTCCATGGCTGTAAATGAGGAGCTTCACCGACGTCACATCAAAACTGAACCTTGCTGCCAGCAATGCCCTGAAGCTGTGGAGTCCCTGTCACATGTGTTGTTCCGATGTAAGGCAGCGAAAGAGATTTGGGATTCAAGTCATTTCAGGGATTTGATTGATGAGAAAGGGGATAGTAGAGTTCAGGAGGTTCTCGCCTATGTGGTTGATAGGCTACCCAGACCTGAGTTAGGGGTGTTTGCCTCATTGGCTTGGGCGGCATGGACAAGTAGAAATAAAACGTTGCTTACAAATGAATGTCACGATCCTAGGATACTGGCAGCAGGCTTGGTTAAATATACTCAGGAGCATAACCTTTACTCATGCCGTGTGTTAGGAGGGGTGCCCAAGTATACGTTGTCTCCTTGTTCCTGGATGAAGCCACCTGACGGTGTGATCAAACTAAACTCGGACGCTGCAATTTTAAACTCAGGTAGGACGGGCTTGGGTGTGGCTGCCAGAGACTCGAATGGTAAGCTGATGTTTACAGGATCAAGAGGTTTTGCTGGTGCTTGGGACCCGTTAGTTGCAGAGGCTGCTGCTGTCCTATTTGGTTTGGAGCTGGCAATTCGTTTTGGGTTCGTCAATGTGTGGGTGGAGAGTGATGCCTTGGGAGTCAGGGGCGGAGCCATGTAGGAACAAGGGGGGACGGTTGTCCCCCCATTTTTCCAAAAAAAAATTTAATTTATGTTAGCTTAAATAAATGCTGTAAATAAGAATAAATACCTTACATGTATACCTTATATAACAAAGACAACATTTGGTCTGGTGGTTGATGGGCTTGAGTAAAGCTTGTATTTCTCTTTGATCCTAGGTTCGATTCTTTACCCGATCATTTTTTTTGTTTCTTTTTGCTATTTTTGGACTTTATTTTTATTTCATTTTATAGTTTATACAAAGTGCTCCTATTTAACTTCTTTTTCTTGTTTTTGGATTTTGCCATTTTTTTTTTACTGGTTTTTAAATTTCATTATATAGTATGTAATTTATATATACAAAGTATTATAAGTCTTCAAACCTCTAATTACTCTCATTTAACTGTTTAATCAAGTATCGCCTTGTTGATAGTGATTACTAATGTGTTATTAAACTATTTGTAATGAACACATGTCTCCGTATTTTTTTATCTCTCTAATTATGTGTGCCTAAATTCTATTTTTTTATAGCTTGTTTGGAACTAAGTTTCCAATTTTATTTTTAGTCAAAGAAAGTTTATTTATTTATTATTATTTTTTTTTTAAAATGTAACCCAAATCCCTTTACATCTACTATCAATTTGTGTAAATGCTTATCATTTGATAAATCATATTTATCGATTATTAAGGATTACATACCTTAAAATTGGGGTTTACCAGCATAAAAAAAAAAATTTGGTTAATAAATTTCTTAATATGCAATTAATTTTTTAACAACTCCTCTTTCACCATATAAGAATAATTGTCATATCTCATAAGCGATTTCAAATATATATTAAACAATTTATGTGATCAATTTCTTTTTTCTTATAATTATTGTCGATTATTAAACATCTAAAAATTGTCCCCCCGGATTACAAATCCTGGCTCCGCCACTGTTGGGAGTGATCCAGAAAATAAACAAGAAACAGGAAGGGCTAAGCTATGTTTTTGTTTATATTAGTCGTATCCTTAATTTATTGTCTGCTTTCAACTTTTCTCATTGTAGTCATATTAAGAGAGGGGGTAATGTCGTGGCACATTTGCTTGCTAGATCGTGCCCTGTGAACTGTGATGAATCTGTGTGTTTTGATCCGTTTCCGGATGGCATTCAAAAGCTAGCGGAAATGGATGCTGGTTAATAACATTCCCCTTTTCTTGTTTTTCAAAAAAAAAAAAATTTCTAAATCTCACTTTTTGGAAAATTGAAGTCAGTCTTACGTGTTTGGGGTGTAATTATCAGGCATTAATTATATGATTAAAGCATTTACAAATTAAAAGAACTCAGTTACGTTTTTCTAGTTAGTAATCTGCCCGGTGGCAATCCGGTTGTGGTTACTTATCCTTGACCTGCTCTCCCCGGCAAGCTAGTAGGACAGTAGGTGACACAAGTTAATTATATTATATAATTATATTGCACCTTATTTTTACTAAACTGAAATTATTTTGCTGAAATTAAATTATTGTTAGTGAATTGAAATTATTTTTGGTAAACTTAAATTATTTTTACTGATTTTGCATTAAATTTATTCTTTAAAGTTATTGATTTGTACTTTTATTGTACTGAAATTAATTTTACTGAATTGAACTTATTTTTACTAAATCAGAATTGTTTAAGCTGAATATTTTTTTT
Source organism: Chenopodium quinoa (assembly GCF_001683475.1). NCBI lineage: Eukaryota > Viridiplantae > Streptophyta > Magnoliopsida > Caryophyllales > Amaranthaceae > Chenopodium > Chenopodium quinoa. Next base: position 5,126,162 of record NW_018742951.1, read on the forward strand.
AAGGCAAAGTAAATAGGGCCTTACTATGTAATCCCCCATTTGTTTTGAATGCAACACTTTGATCTGCCATCCGTACATAATTTTATGAGTGTTGAGTTAAACATATTGTGCAAGTGCGGTTTGTTGAGGAATTATTTAATAATAGTTAGAGATATGATAGAAAAAATTATTAAAATAGTTTATAATATTTTCATTTAAGAAAGTAATCTATTTAAAGAAATAAGGGCAGTTATATAAAGTGTTGCATTAAAAAAATTGGATAGAGTACTTCGTATGTAATAAGCGCAAAACAAGCTAAGCTTGTGGCCAATCTCGTGCAATATAAATATTTTTAATCAAGCTAGTTTGACATCATGACCTAAAAAGCTATATTGGATCGACTTGTATAATTGTCCTTCAGTTTAGTTGTCTTTCTTATTACCTTGTAAGAGCAAGATTAGCTCTAGGTCTTAAGACTATAGGTGACATCATCAATTTATGATTTTGTGGTCTTAAGACAAGACTTTATTTTTTTTATACATTTATGTGGCTTGGTCTTAACAAAATCTCAAGTGGAGTCTTGAAAATTCAAGACTCAACTTAAGACTCAACTTAACACTTCTACACTGTGTTTTTACCTATATACACATCAAAACACAGTGTTTTGATTAAAAAAAATTAATTAACTTTTTTATTTTTAAAAACATTAATTATTTGATTTATATAAAAAAAATTGTAAATATACGTTGTATTTTTTTTTTTAGAAACAAAGTGTATGCATCCAGGTGCAGCAAGACTCACTAGAAAAACTTGAAGAACATCCATACCCATCCTTGGATTGTGGACCTTCATTTTACTGTATTCATTTTCAATAACATAAAACATGTTACTACGTATAAACAATTTTAATATATAATATAAAAAAATTAGTTTTAAAAAGTCGTTTTGGGGTTCAGATCAATTTTACATTAGTCAATTTTATTTTACATTACAACTTTCTTAATGCAATATGTTTTACTTTTTTATTTTATTTTATTTTTTAATATATTTTTCATGTATTTTAAAATCTTTAAATTTCATGTAATTCCATTATAATTTATTTTTATGCATCATTGTTTTTTATTTTTATGCATCATCTATATTGCATAATATGAATTTTAATATTAAAATATAATATGTTAAAAGGAATAAAAATAATAAATATTTTAAGGAAATCTAAAATGGGTCGTAGGGATGAAGAGATAAATTTGATCGAGTCTTAAGGAGTCTTAACATAATTTTAAATTAAAAAAAATAATTAAATTTAAGCTAATAACTAATGTGGCAATAGATTTAAGTCTTAAGACAAGACTGCGCTAATCTTTCTCTAAAAGTAATTTAAGTAAATACACTACTACAAAAGTGACATTAGGTAACACCAAATGGTAACACTTTTAAAGTTGTAAAGTTAATTGATATATAAGTAACATTCTTGTAACACTTTGGTTTTATATAACACTTGGTTGTAACACTTTTATGTTAGGTAGCACTTGATTGTAACACTTTAATATTAGGTAACACTTAGTTGTAACACTTTAATTTTATGTAGCAGTTGGTTGTAACACTTTAGTATTAGTGGTAAATGTTACGATAAAAAATAATAATAATAAAAAAACAAATAATAAAAATAAAAACATTCTTACGAAGTATTTGGCTTCTCTCTATCCTCCTTAACTCCTTTACTCTTTACCAATTCCCTGATCTCAATTTTTCCCTTCTTAAAAACTCACCAGTTTGTCACTCATCGCCCCACCGGCCACCCCACGCCGATTCCAACCCACTGGCCAACAAAGGCCTCACTGGCCACCCAACGTCCCCACACACTTACCACTGAAGGCCTCAGTTGTTGAGTGACGAATTAACGATGCACACATCCATCGTCTGTCGATCTATAATTCCATTTATCATTCCTGGCGGCCGTTCCTACTCACATAATGGGTCGAAGCCATTCTGTTTCAGGTAATCTTTAAATTTTTTGTTAGTTCTTTGGATTTATTGATTGTTGTTCAAATCTAGGGTTATTTGATTTTTTTTTAATTTTTCTTATTCCAATTGCTTGATGAATATTTTGAAATTAATTACTAATTAAGATTGTCGATTTTTATATTAAGTTTTGTTTTTTTTAATCTAAATTTTTCGAATTACGATTGCTGAAGACTTTTTTTTTTTTTTTGACCGATTGTTGAAGACTTGAGGTAGGGTATTTTAGCAATTAGAGCTTAAAGTTTTAATTTGTTTTGTATTATATTTTAGCTTAATGTAGGGTATTATACGAGAGAAGTTTGCAAGGGGTTAAATGGGTTTTAATGAGTTGAAGGTAATGAATTGAATTGGTTTAAACTAATTGAAATTTTGAAAGATTGAAGCAATTTTGGGTTTGAAGAGTTTAAAGTTTTTGGATTAGACTTTTCAGATTAGCATTCAGATTATTTGAATTAGCTGTATAGTTTAAAGCAATGATTAAGTAGTAGAAATTGTTTGAGTGTATCTTCAGTAGATCATCCTCATTTGCTTCTTTTGTCTAATAGATTGAGTTGGGATCCGAGTTACCAACCTTATTGCTGTTTGTCCCTTGACTCATTAAATGATTAGAATATGTTTGTTGCTGTGGTATGGAGATTAAATCTAGTACAAGTTAACCACTGAGGGGCCGGGATTGGCCACCTTAAGACATACTCTGTTCGTTGATGACTTATTGTGTGGTTAAGAAAATAGATAGTCTTGTTCATTCTTCATTTATGTTTCTTATGCTATAGAATATTCTCACCCTATGTTACTAGGCCTCTTCATTCCTAGGTTTGTCCTTGTTAACTTGTCTCGTATTTATAGTTTTTTGACAAATTACACATTAGTTCCTGTGTCTGTTAGAAGGTTTGGAATACATATCTTGATGTCCTACTTTCATTCAACATTTGGAAGTTTTCTCTTCATTTGCACTCCTATAATTATTGTTATAATTTTTTTTATTTCAATTAATGAATGGAAATATTTTAGGTCCTTACAGCTATAGAATTTACTCTATTGGATGATCAGAATGTTGATATAGTAGTTGTTGAGGTAATTGCTTGGCGCTGCAGTCTTTATATGTAATTACTACTTAATTTTATTATGTCTACATGTGCAATTGTGTTCTTGCTGTTTATGTGTGCTTATGTTAACTGGGTTAGGAGGAGCACGGGATGCTACAAACATAATCACAAGTTTTGAGCTTGTTGCTGCAATTAATAACTATAGGAAAAGAACAGCTGACTGCTTTTGGGGGTTCCTTGGAAAGCATAGCATTGGCAAAGTCATGCCCAGTTTGGTGCCTATTCTTTCTTTGTAATTATCTATATGAAATGATTGAATATAATCATATTTTATGCAGATATTAATCTAAATCTGAAATACTTGCAATCTATAAGTTGCCTAATGCAGGCTGGATTGCAGGGCCGAGTAAGCTTTGATCTAAGTTAGTCACTGTGAACGTGACACGCTATGTATCAGCTATTATAGTGAAGTGTCCTTGTCTTGCAAACTGTGATTGAGTTCAGGTATCAACTAATCATGAAATCTGAGATCATTAATAAGTCAATTTTAGCATTTTTTTTTATTCATTTGCCTTACAATCCTTAGAAATTAGAACTAACAATTTGACATAGCTGAACTGCATTTTACTAATCAAATTTGAACGTGGTTTTTCTGATCCTAGTGCTTTGAAAATGGCCATTACAACAGGGTTGTGTTCTGTGCTTAATAACAGAGGTCATTTTATTTTTGTTGTAGGACTAGTGGTGGATGCTCGACACCTTTGATATGCACAAGCAAACCCTAGTATGAAGTGGTATGGAGTTCTTTAGTAATTGATTTACTTCCTTTTTTAGGCTGTTATGAAATAGGTATAAATTGGTGCATCGGGTTTTTCTACTCACTCCTACTATGATGACTAACGAGATGCAGGGAAACGGTTTTACGCGTCATATATTCCTAGTAATGCAGTAGCTGTAGTGTTAGGGTTGTCATTCAGCAATTTTTTTATTTTATTATTTTTTTTGTCATGGTTAACGGTTTACATACCTGCATCTTCAAAGGATCGGCTTTTGACGATTAGAGGGGTTAAGGCTTCCTACCTAGTTAGATTTTGTTGCTGCCCTTCTACTGCCGATAGTGCTGCCCCTGCTACTTCACATTCTGCTCTGTTGGGTTGCTGCTTCACATTATGCCTTGCTAGAGCACCTGCTGCGTTGCTACTTCGGCTCTGCTGGAACTGCTGCTCTTGTTGTTTTGAATACTCCAGTTGTAAATTTTTTGCAAGTGTAAAATAACAAGTTATTTTAGGTATATTATTTATATATTCATTATATTATGTATAGATTCAACTGATTGAAAAATAAATTGTATATATTCAAGCTACTATAGGTTAAAAATATTAGTGTTTATGTATTTTTTTTAAGTACTATGAAATTAGATCAATTCAAATTAATGTCTATCGTATATGTTAATTTAACATTTGTGATTGTTGTATATGTTAATATAATTTTTATATTTTAAAAAAATGAAAATAGCATATTTTAAAATGTTACCTATTAATTAACAAGGTGTTACATTAGATTGCAAAAAACGATACATAATGTCGAATAAAGTTTTAGTATATGTCAAAAGATGAATGAGAAATGTTACCTAATGACCAACAAGGTGTTATATTAGCTCGCAAAAGTGATACACAATGTCAGATAAAGTGTTACTATATGATTGAAAAATGTTACGAAAGATAAGTAAGTGTTACATAAGAAATTAAAAGTAACACTTTAAAAATGATACTAATGATATAAAAAGTGTTACATAAGAGGGTTTATAATAACACTTCTAAAAGTGTTACCATATGTTACCTGAAGTGTTACATGAGACCATAGGTAACATGGGCGGATGTATCACCCACTAAAGTGTTACCTATTATCTATAATAACACTTTTACTACTTTATGTACCACTTTTTGGGTGTTACTTAAGGTCAATTATGTACTAGTGATAGTTCAACGCTAAATAAATTTGGCTAATTAAAGAAATTATTGTGATTAATTAGGCCTTGTTTAGTTCAACTTATTTTTACTTATTTCAGAAAAAATAAGTTCAGATCAGATCATCGTTTATGTGCAATTTTTTATCGTTAAATATCTTTAATTTCATAATAAAAAAATTATGAAAATTACATATTAATAAAATAAACATTATTATGAATCTAACAAGATCCTATTTCACTTGATATATTTTTTCCTTACACATTATCGTACACTTAAGGTCAAAGTTTAGTCAAATCAGACAATAAGATCATGTCAGACCATCAGACCAGATCAGATCAGATAAGTTCATATAAGCAAAAATAAGGCGAACTAAACAAGGCCTTAATAGTAAAGTATAATTGGTATGTTTCTTGATTTATTTAGTTTTAGGTTTCGATAATCATCATCATCATCATTTTGTTTAGTCTAAGGTTTATGAATTTTATTTTAAAGCTCCATTCACCTTAAACTCATTATATAGAAATTTTGAAATAGCTTGACTCACTAATTAAACTAACCTTATTAAATAAGGTTTCACTTGTCTAATTGATCTGATAAAAGAAGTTTTAATTTGAACCACTTTAAATTGCACTTTTTATTACAATTCTGTAGCCTTTCTTTCTACTTGCGGCAATTGTAAATATTAGGAATAGTGAAGCATGCCAACTCATCACTAAGCTCATTTTACTTGTCATTTTTTATGCCATTTGAAGCTTCTGCCGATGCTTTTTGAAGCTTTAGTCTCCATTGATGCTTCTTATTCCATGGCAATGGATCCTTGAAGCTTCCTCGTCATGACCCACCTTTTCCACTATCTTATTTTCGGCAGCTTCGCCGTCAAATAAAACGAAAACCCTAAGAGAAATGTGAAAATGAAGGGCATGTATGATTAATCCCAAAGGGTATGACTTTTCGTCTTTCTCCATTGATGTAGTTCGTGAGCTTGATTTCCTCTATTGCACCTGCTGATTTCTCCATTGAAGCACTTTGAATCCCCCATTTTTCATTAACGTCGTTAACATCTTTTATCACCCAAATTACAAAGTTACCCATAAATAAATGCAAATATTGACTACTCTACCCTTAGATAAACATATTTTGTTTATCAAATTGAAAAACTTTTATTTTCCCGGGGTAAACCAATGTAAGTGTTTTTTTTATTAATGTTAAGAAACGTTTGAATATAAGAAATGCTAAAGGCACATGTTTAAATTATTTAAATCAACAAATTTGTTGTTGGTGCAATGGTGATTGAGGCTGCACTTGGTAAAGAGGACTGCCGACTGTGTGTTCGATCCCCCGCAACAATAATTGGGAGGGGATTGAAATCCAACCACCCACAACTGAGTTCCAAATCCGGATTAGCCCAAAGGGTCAAGCGGGTGGAACACCAAGAGGAAAAAAAATATTTAAATCAACATACTATATAGGAAAGTACTAACAATAAGTTGTTGCTTGTTGGCTAATAGTAGACTAGTAGTATGCTCAACACTTCAACAATAATGTTGCCACCAAAAAAAAAAAAAAAAAAAAAAAAAAAAAAAAAATTGAATAAAGATCGGTTATGCTATCTTTAATCTTAAATATGGTTTACAGACTGTTTCGGGTAAAAACAATGGGTCTTTCGTCTGGACCTTTCCTGTGAGCTGAACACTGGATTCGGCCCAAGAGATGATTGGGACAACGGTTTCCTGCACAGCAAACACACTAACTGGCCTCGGGGGTTGTGTCGAGGAAGGCCCCTTCGATGCCAAAGTCAGTACAGTGATTCTAGAGAGAGAAAGCTATGCAAGAGAATTAATTACTTAAGGCTTGAAGTGAATGAATTGAGACAGAGTGAAGTGAAGGCTTTTATACCTTGCTCAAATAGAATAAATGGGCCTTGAGGTCAAATGGGCTTGCCATGTTGACTGGACCTTTGACTGACTTGGCATGCCTTGAGAGAGGGTTGAACCTCCTTTGGGCTTGTATTTGAATCATTTGTGGACCGGCCTAATTAGAATAAATTGGACCCAAACAACTTGCCCCCTCAGACCCGGTTCAGAAATTTGACGAATAGGGTTTGACTTGCAAAATGGAGGGAAGCAAATGATTTAATTGCCATTTGAATTTATTTTGGGAGTTATTAAAATAATAACTGTTGTTTGGAGTTGATGGAGAATGTGGATAATTTAGTGGGAGATTAACGTGAGAAGAAGACGGAAAGGTGAAGCATTGAAGTGGAGTTAGTGGGGCTTTAGTGGCGCGAACTCCCAAAATTCCCAATTCTGGAAGGTATTTACACCACTCATCCCACTCTCTCTCCTTACTTTCCTTGCTAATTGCCAATCGTTTTTCGCTAATCGCCACTGCTAAGCCCTTTTTCCCTTTTTTACTCGTATTCAGCGATCCGAGGCTTGAAACCGAAATTTGTTGCTCCGAACTTATAGATCGGCAAATTTCGCGTTTGAACAAGGTAATTTTCTTCGATTTTCTTGCCTTTTCAAGTACCCCCCTTTTTCCGTTTATTCGCACAACCACCGTTGAAAATGGCCGGCGACCGTGGAAAAAGAAAAGTGGAGGCTGAGCCGAATGTTGAAGAGGAGGAGGAGGAGGAGGTTCCGCAGTTGATTACGCGGCGGAACCGACCTTTGGCGATGATGCCACCTCTCAGCGACCAGAAACCTAGGGCTAGGACTGGTGTTGTCGCCGCTTCCAACGGCTCTGCCATTCACGCCGTCCCACTAACCCCTTTGCCCCCTCGAGCTTTAGGATTGGCTAGCACTTCTGGCCAAAGCGAGGCTTCGGCGTCTAGGCCATTGACCCCTGAGGAAAGGGAATGGCAGGACGAGGCTGCGAATACAGGCATTATGAGTTTCCCCCCGTATAATTGGTGGAATGGGAATGATGTCGAATACAATTTTGCCGGGAAAATTGAGGTTTTCTATGGGATTATGGAGGAGGATGGGTATTGGTGCTGAATGCCCACTTCTTATGTCTGGATTCATTACCCTCCTCCAGGTTACATCGGAGTTTATACTCGTCAGCTACAGTACGGGCTTCGATTCCCACTTCATTCTTTTGTGACCCAGATGCTGAACGGTTACAACATATCCTTGCCTCAGCTGATGTCGGTGATCATCCGAAGGCTGATGTCATACCTTTGGGTATGCCTGTTTTTTCGGATTTACGTTAAGCGTACACTGCTTCCGATGTACTTACAAGCTTGTGCCGATGTCCAGACGAACAAGCATAATGGGCCTGGCTGGTGGCAGATTGAAGATGAGAAGGGTTGTCTTCGGTCTGGCCGAATGATACCTCTGACAAAGAGTGGAGGGGTCAATGGATCTGGGTAAGGGTGCCCCAAGACGAAGAACACCCAAATTACTTCGGTGCGCCGAGGTATCTGAGAAAACCTGATCCTCAAATGGCTAACATTGGCCCTGATGAGTTCACCCCTCTAGATCTAAAGCAAATGGAACATTTCGGCCGATCTACAATGTGCGGGGCTGCTGGCCGAATGAAGACAGTCCCTACCACTTGGCTGCCTTGCTGCCACTTCATCTTCTAAGAGAAGATGCTTGTTGTCGTCTACCTCAACCGAAAGTATCAAGGCGGTAAGGAGCTTGGCTGGGGCCGAGGACTTTATTTTTTATTTCTTTTGTTTTTCAATGCATGTTTTCTTCTGCAAGGCTAACTGTCGTTTTGTCCTTTCAGTGTTGTACGAAGAGAACTCGGGCATCAATTAAAGGGTGCTTGGGATCACTCAAGAGAGGGATCCAATCACGAATACACCCTAAATCACCGATTCGAAGGATCAGCCCCTCAGTTTGCACAAAAAGAGGCTTCAAATTGCCAGCGCGATTGAAAATTAGCAGTAGAAAGTCTGGTGGGCAAAACGTGACCCCTTTTTACTTCTATCTGTCGAAGAACAAGCCGTTGCAGCCCGTGCTTCAGCTGCTGCTAAGAACTCTGCTCCTGTTGCCGAGCGAGTTGAAACAGTTGCTCCAAGGGTTAAAGGAAGTGAAGACGAAGACGAGCTTCTGCTCAAGACTTCGGTAAACTTTCAAACTTGACTTGTTTGTTGTTGTTGTTTGTATCCAAATTTTTTTACTTACATGGCTCCTTGCCCCCCTTGTTCCTTCTTCTATAGTTTGACGAAGAAGAAAGGGACGAGAGAGAGCCCGCCGAAGCTGTCCAAAAGTTATCTTCAGACGAAGAAATGTCTTGGCCGAGGAAGAGGAGAGTTGTCATTAAGCCAGGGCAATATCAAGCTGCCCCCGTTCCTGCGAAGAAACCTCGACTCGAGGAGGAAAAGATAGAAGAGCAGGTACGTCCCCTCGGCCTAACTAACGAGAAGATTGAAGAGAAAGTCGAGGAGCAGATTCCTCCTTCTGAGCCGTTGGTTGAGGCTCTAGAGGTTTAGTCCAAGGGTTTGACTCCTCTTCCATCTCTGCAGCATCATGCCGAGGCTTTTGCGAATGAGATTCAACAAGAGGGTGATGCTTTGGATGACTTGCTGGTCCAGCCTAAAGATGAGCTGGAGATTCTGGATGGGATGCCCGAGGGTTTCGAGGCTGAAATCCCAAAGGGTGCTGAAACCGTGAAAGGACCTGAGACTGTGAAAGAAGCTGAGGTGCCTTCAACTTCCATGGACCATTCCTTCTGAACCTTTTAGTCTGCAGACATGGGGTTCGAATCACCTCCATTGCTTCACGTTCCTGACAGTACTAGGAATGTCCTCTGGTCGCACCGAGATTCAACTGTTACCTTCTTCGGCGATCTATCCAACAAGCCTGAGCTAGAGAGGGTGAGGACCAGGTCCCTTCGGGCTATAGCTGAGATAGACGAGCCTCCCGTGAGGTGCCTGACACCTTTGCTGAAACGCAAAGGTTACTGATGCTGGTAAGGCTTTCTTGCACTTAAGCATTTTCACTTGAGTTTTTTTTTTTTTTTTTTTTTTTTTTTTTTTTTTTTTTTTTTTAACTCTTTTGCTTTGGATGACTGGTTTTTAACCTCTGCAGGCTGTTCAGAACCACACCTTGGCAGTGAAGATGAACGAGGAGCCAAACATGATGAAGCCGAAGTTTGAGCTAACCTTGCTGGATTTAGAGCCAAAGCTGCCGAAGAAGAGGCTCCCAGGGTCAGGGCTGACATGAAAGATCTCCAAATGAATGCTGATATTGTCCTCCAAAACTAAGGGAATTGTTTGTTCCCACTTATGGATCAGGGAGCACAACTGCTGAGGAGGTACGAAGTCGAGGAGATCCCTGGCTTGGAGTCTCGAGTTCGAGAGCTTGGAGGCGAGAAGGATAAGATGGCCGAGGACTTTCGGCAGAAATCTCTTACAGTTGAGAAGGAGTCGTTGAAGGAGAAGACTGATCTTTAGTATGAAATTCAGTGACTCTAGGATCAACTGAAGACGCAGCGAGAAGAATCCTCCAACACTCAGGCCGAGCTTGAAAAAAGTCAGAAACTGCTGAAGTTGCGGATTTATACCCAAGCCGAGCTACGAGAACGGGTTTGACATAGCTCGACGGTTGGCCTTCCATGCTGAGCCCAACATTAACTCAGGTGGAGGTTTGGGCCTCGGATGAGCAGGATGTTCATCTGAGGAATGCCAGCCAAGGTGAAGTTGACTTCCTGGCTCATCAGGCAGAGGCTGAGGCTCGAGAGGTAGAAGAAGCTGCAAGGAAAAGAGGGAAGCAACTCAAAAGCTGGGGGCTAACAAGGCCTTAGCTCATCCTGCTTTGTCCTCGGCTAGTGCTGAAGCTTCTGATGGCCAAGGTGCAGCTGCTTCTCAGCCGGTCCTGCGAACGCTAAAGCATAGGAACTCGGGCAGTCATCTACAGAATCTTGTGGGTCAACTTGTTGTTAATTTAAAATATGCCACATCTGTTTTTGCCTTTTTAACCTTTTTTCTTCAGCTTTCCTTGATGTACAAACTCTTTATTTTGGTTTTTGAGTAATTGTACTTAGTTCGGCAGCTGCTTTTATCCGTCTTGTGGATGGTTTCCGATTAGTATTCGGTTGTCTTTTCTTCTATTTTCCTAAACATAACTTCTGTAGCTCGGATCATCCCGAGCATAACTTGTTTGCCTTTTAATGCACTACTTCTCTTTTAATTACCTTGCTTTCTTACTTAGTTTCATTGCTTGCTTCTTCGAAATTTTTGCAAAATTTTCCTAAGTGTTGAGCTTCGGCTTGGACCTATTTGGTCCCAACTTGCTGGAAGAGTAAGATTGCTGAGTGGTTCGTGCCCCCCAGAAATCTAAAGTCGCAGTCTTCGAATTTCTAAGATGTTTTCTTGGTTTTACTTGTGCAGACGAAGTCTTGTTTCGCCTTGCCTTGTATCACTTGACAAAAGTTTTGAAGTTTCTGTTCTTTTTCTTTTCTCTCCTTTCTTTTTGAAGAACCTATGAGTTTGCTACTTAGAAATATTAGACTCCGAGAGCAGTATTCTCTCGATCCTTGAAAATTTTTCGGGGGAATGACTATCCGAAGCACAATGCCAGAGTTTGGCAATGCCTCGGACATAACTCCTCTGAAGCACAATGCCGGTGGTTGGCTATGCTTTAGATATATCTACGGCCCTTTTGCCCCAAGGAACTAATTTATCCGAAGTACCGTGCCTTCCGTTAGGTTTTACAGTGATTTCAAACAAGAAAAACACTTAAATTTGTGTGGGAACAAAACCTAAAATAAATTATTACAATGTAATTGTAAATATCAAATACAACACAATGTATTTCAATCAAGTATTATCCAAGTCTAAGAAATTACAGAAATTTACAAAGACTACACTAGTGTGAAGTTGATAAAACTTGCCTTAACTCCAAGCCGATACAACCAAGCATGAACGTGAGAATACCAATGTCCCGTAAGACTAGATCCTTGATACATTGTCAAAGGCGCGTAAACACTTTCCTAAAGAGGATTATTTCCCCCACACGGTACTTGGGTTAAACCGGAAATCCTCTTTGAGATACAATTGACAGCAATTTCGTTCTTAGTACTAGAATCGAAATCAAGATGACAATTCACCAAAAATTGGATTAATTGAAAGAGTTTCCTCACAAAAGTTTGCAAGAAATTTGAGTGAAAAATGTGGAGAATACTTTTGGGGAGATGAAGAATAATTTTGTATAAACTACTTTCACAAAATAAGTCTTTTAATAAAAGACTCAACCGTCAGGAAAAAACCGCAAAACAAGGTGGCGCGGGCACTTTACCAGGAGGCGCGGGCGCGCCCCAAGGAGGAGTGGGTGCTCCTCAGAAAAACTGCGAAATTTCCACAAGAAGGCAGTGAGGGGCACGGTTTAGGCGCGACCAGCAGCGCGGGTGCGCCAACCAGGAAGCGCGGGCGCGCCATCTGACCCTTCCAATTTGCCAATTTCCAGAGAGGTACGCGGTTTAGGCGCGCTCTCTACGCGGCCGCGCCTAACTTGCGCGGGCACTCCTTCATGGTTACGAGCGCGCAACCATCAACACTCTAAATATCCAACAATCCTCCCCCATTTAGCGTGTTCCTTTAAAACATTCTCCACTTCTAACAATTAAGCCACATCTCATGCATCAATGCCAATGTCCCTACGGATTGAATTCACACCTAGTACAACACACTTAACGATGATCATATCCCACAATTTCCATACGGATTGGATCACACGGATATATCCAACCATTCGAAGGTGAAGTACACACAAGACAAATCGAATTTATCATCACTTGACACTTTTATACAGCCATGTGTCCGTATCTTTCATAAGTTCATCAAAGTCTATATGTCCATCTAGACTTCTTGAAGCGGCTAAACTTCGAAATCATATAGGTAGGTTCTCATATACGTAATAGTGCCCTTGTGATAAGACACCTTCATTTAGAGCTTCTCAACTCTAAATCTTTGAGAACTTTAAATAGACGCTACCTTGCACATCACAAGTAACATAGCAATATGGGTCATCATACATTGCTATCAAACAACAAAAATGCAATTCAACCACATTGAATCTAAGACTTGATGTTTCTTCAAGCGTTAGATTGGGTTTCACAAATTCGTGTTTTTGGACATAAACCCATTCCATTCATGGCAAATATGATGGAATGCTTTGGCATAGCTTTTGTAAAGCAATCCGCCAAATTCAACTTTGTTGGAACATAGTCAAAACTTATGACCCCATCATTGATAAGCTCTTTCACTAGGCTATGCCTAAGTGAAATATGCCGAGACTTACCATTGTACACTTGACTATAAGCCTTTATCAACGCCGAATTGGAATCACAATGGATTGCCACCGGTGGCATTGGCTTTGGCAATAAAGGCAACTCTATCATGAGATTCCTCAACCACTCAGCCTCTTTACTAGCTGAAGCAAGAGCTATAAACTCCGCTGCCATAGTGGAATCCACAATGCAAGTTTGTTTCTTGGAAGACCATGAAATGGCACCTCCCCCAAACATGAATACCCAACCACTTACAGAAGAGTCATCCTCTTTGTAAGTGATCCAACTAGCATCCGAAAATCCTTCTAAAACAGAAGGAAATCCACTATAAGGCATACCATAGTCTAACGTACCCTTAAGGTACCTCAAGACCCTCCGAACTGCAAACCAATATTGTGCACCCGGGTTACTAGTAAATCTACTTAGTTTCCCCACAACCAATGCAATGTCTGGTCTTGTACTAGTCATGACATACATCAAGGATCCAATTATCTTTGAATATTCCAATTGGGAAACTGTTTTCCCCGAATTCTTAACCAATTTAACATTAGGTTCCATGGGGGTGTTCACGGGACACTTATCAAACATATTAAACCGTTTGATCATCTTCTCAATATAACGAGATTGACTTAAGATAAGTCTTCCATTGTCCCTAATAATCTTGATGCCCAAAATGACATCTGCCCCCCCAAATCCTTCATCTGAAAAGATGAGGATAAGAATTCCTTGGTCAATTCTACTTGTTGTAGATTTATACCAAAGATAAGCATACCATCAACATATAGACAAATGATGACACCATGACCTTTGTCATCAAATTTTCTATAAAGACACTTATCAACTTGATTCACTTTGAATCCAAAGGACATAATCGTGTCATCAAATTTCCGATGCCACTGCTTTTGTGCTTGTTTAAGTCCATACAACGACTTAACCAATTTGCATACCTTATCTTCTTGTCCTTCCAAAACAAACCCTTCGGGTTGTTTCATATACACTTCTTCCTCTAGATCTCCATAAAGGAATGTCGTTATGACATCCATTTGATGAATCACTAGATTATACACCGAAGCCATTGCAATTAATAACCTTATCGAGGTAATTCTTGCAACTGATGCATAGGTATCAAAATAATCAACACCATGCTTTTGCCTAAAGCCTTGGATAACCAATCTGGCTTTAAATTTCACTATGGAGCCATCCGGCCTCCTTTTCCTAGTGAAAATCCACTTGCAACCAAGAGGTTTGCAACCGGGAGGTAAATCCTCTATGACCCAAGTATTATTTCCCATGATGGAATCCATCTCATCATTTATAGCTTCTTTCCAAAATGCACTATCTTGGGAAGTTATGGCCTCGCTATAAGTCTTTGGGTCACTATCCACATTGAAACAATATGGAGTAGTAGAACTAAGGGCGTCCCTAGATCCTTCAACCAAATAAATTATGAAGTCATCTAGAGGATTCCTAATTTTCCTTTCCCTAGTACTTCTCCTCACTCGAGGAGTTTCAACATTCTCATTATCGAATGTACTTTCATGAGTTTCAAGTTGATCATTCAACTCTACTATCTCCCTATCATTGGCACTGATTTGTAGATCTTTTGGTCTACTCATTGATGAAAATCGATTTTCATCAAAAATTGCATCTCTTGACTCAATAATCGAATGAATCGATATATAGTCATTTTGTTCTATTACATAGAACCTATAGGTTTTGCTATGCTCAGCATAACCTATAAATATGCAATCCAAGCCCCTTTCACCGAGCTTTCTTTTCTTGTTGCCAGGCACTCTTACGATTGCCCTAAAACCCCAAACCTTAAGATACGTCAAGTTTGGCTTTCTTTTGTACCAAAGTTCATAAGGAGTAGATTCTTTTCCCTTAATGGGAACCCAGTTAAGAATGTGACAGGCTGTCAACATTGCTTCACCCCGGAACCCTTCACTTAAACTAGAGTAAGATAACATGGAATTAACCATTTCTTCAAGAGTTCTGTTTTTCCTTTCAGCTACACCATTTGATTGTGGTGTATAACCCGCTGTAGTCTCATGAATTATACCCAAAGATTGGAAATAAGCTGGATCATAATATTCCCCTCCCTTATCAGTTCTAATTCTCTTAATTAATGATTCTACTTGCAGTTCCACTTCTCTTTTATAAACATCAAACTTTGTTAAAGCTTCATCTTTGGAATGCAAAAGATACACATAACAAAACCTAGAATAATCATCTATAAATGTAATCATGTATCTTTTGTTCCCCAAAGAAGGAGTACTATGAAAATCACACAAGTCACTATGGATTAGTTCTAAAATATTAGAACTTCTCTTAACTTTCTTAAACGGAGTTATAGCGATCTTATTCAACATGCAAGTAGAACATTTATTAGGAGAAATATCAGAAGAAGGTATCAATTCTTGTTTGGACATAAAAAGCATTTTATTATAATTCACATGTCCTAACCTTGAATGTCATAAGTTAAACAAACTCAAATCAACATTATTATCATTGACATCAACATTCAAACAAAAACCATCATCAAATACATACTTGTCTTTCAAAGAAAGTTTTGAACAAACCATTATCCAAATAACAACGACCAACAAATGTTGCACCCCTAGTAATTATGCATCTATTAGCTTCAAATACAAGCTTATAGCCAAGACTATTCAGGGTAGGCCCGGATACAAGATTCCTACTAATTTCCGGAGCATACAAAACATTCCTAAGAATAATTGCAGTCCCCGAACTAAACACAAGCTCAAATTGTCCTCTTCCAAGAACCTTGATGGTAGAGTTGTTCCCCATGTAGAGGTCTTCTCCATCAACAACCTTTTGAAAGGTTTTGAACCAGTGTTTACTCTTGCACACATGCCTTGAAGCCCCTGAATCAATCCACCATGAGTCATCATCCTGCACCATAAAAATGTTAGGATCCGTTGCATTTAAATCCAAACCGGAATTAAATTCAACTTCATAAATTAGATTACCTTTGGTGGGTGGGTCCTTGCTTTCATTAGCACGACCCTCCTTGGCTTTCTCCATCCTTTTCTTGAAATAAAAGCAGTCTTTCTTGCGGTGTCCAACTTTACCGCATTCCCAACAAGCAAATTTGTTATTGTTCGCTTGCTTTTTGGAATTTCCTTTGGAAGAATATTTATTCTTCCTCTTTCCACTAGTAGATGCACTAGCTCTTCCCTAATCTACCATATTAACGGTAGACGTGCTAGGATTTCCATCCTTAGCTCCTTCCATGGCACGAATCCCTTCTTCAATTTGAAGATGGGTGGCCAAACCGGACAATGTCATGTCCTCTTTCTTATGTTTCAAGTCATGTTTAACACTTTTCCAACTAGGGGGCAATTTGTCAATAATGCTAGAAACAACAAACAATTCATTCATGGCTATTCCATGTTGTTCCAAGCTACCATAAATACGTTGCAATTCATGAAATTGGTCCATTATGGACCGACCATCAACAAACTTAAAATTATTAAAATTGCTAACTAAGAATTTCTTACTTGATGCATCTTCCGCCATGTACTTGCTTTCTAAGGACTCCCAAAGCTCCTTAGCCGATTTAATGTTTTGATAGACATCAAACAAGTCATCCTCCATACCATTCAAGATATGACCACGACAAATGAAATCATCATTGTCCCATTTCGATCTCAACGGATTCCAAGGTCTCATTCTCATGTTCATCCGGCCTTGGAGTACTTATCACATATGCAACATTTAGAGATGTAAGAAGAAAATACATTTTCTTCTTCCACCTTCTAAATTCAACACCATCAAACTTTTTGAGTTTGACAAAATTTGTTGTTAATTCCTTCACACTAAACATACTTGACAAATTCTAAGAATAAACCTCTTTAGATTTTTAGGTTTTACAGTGATTTCAAACAAGAAAAACACTTAAATTTGTGTGGGAACAAAACCTAAAATAAATGATTATAATGTAATTGTAACTATCAAATGCAACACAATGTATTTCAATCAAGTATTATCCAAGTCTAAGAAATTATAGAAATTTACAAAGACTACACTAGTGTGCAGTTAATAAAACTTGCCTTAACTCCAAGCCGATACAACCAAGCATGAACATGAGAATACCAATGTCCTGTAAGACTAGATCCTTGATACACTGTCAAAGGCGTGTAAACACTTTCCTAAAGAGGTTTATTTCCCCCACACGGTACTTGGGTTAAACCGGAAATCCTCTTTGAGATACAATTGACAGCAATTTCGTTCTTAGTACTAGAATCGAAATCAAGATGACAAATTCACCAAAAATTGGATTAATTGAAAGAGCTTCCTCACAAAAGTTTGCAAGAAATTTGAGAGAAAAATGTGGAGAATATTTTTGGGGAGATGAAAATAATTCTGTATAAACTTCTTTCACGAAATAAGTCTTTTAATAAAAGACTCAATCGTCAGGAAAAAACTGCAAAACAGGGTGGCGTGGGCGCTCCACCAAGAAGCGCGGGCGCTCCCCAAGGAGGAGCGGGCGCTCCTATCTTAGGAGCGGGCGCTCCTCACAAAAACTGCGAAATTTCTAGTGAGAAGGCAGTGAGGGGCGCGGTTTAGGCGCGACCAGCAGCGCGTGCGCGCCAACCAGGACGCGCGGGCGCGCCATCTCACCCTTCCAATTTGCCAATTTCCAGAGAGGTACGCGGTTTAGGCGCGCTCTCTACGCGGCTGCGCCTAACTTGCGCGGGCGCTCCTTCATGGTCACGAGCGTGCAACCATCAACACTCTAAATATCCAACACCTTCATATGGCTATACTTCGACTATGAAATCATTGTTCCCTGTTGGGCGGGTTTAGCGAAAATCCGAAGTACGGTGCCATTGTTGGGCTATACTATGGACAGTGCCGAAGAGAAACCCTTTTCAAAAACATAGAAGACAGAAAATAGAAACATGCAAAATTGATAAGAATGGTGGCTCGGAGGCATTTCATTAATTTTAAAAGATGTACCTACATAGATTGTTCTTCCCCGAAGGGTTTATACATGAAATTTTTTCAGTACATCAGCATTCCAGTGGTTCTTTAGTTCGGTTCCATCCAACTGATGAAGTCGGTAGGTTCCGGGCTGAAGTTCATCATTAATTTCATAGGGTCCCTCCCAAGTAGCTGAGATTTCCCATGAATGCGGCTTTTTTGCACTACTGCAGCGTTCCAAAGAACCAAGTCCTCAATTTTGAGTGGTCTTGCATTGACCCTTCGGTAGTAGAACTTGCTGATTCTTTGCTTGTATGCAGTCATTCTGTCTCAAGCCGAATCTCTAACCTCGTCTAGAAAATCGAGGGATTCTTTCATGAGCTGTTCATTTTCTTCGGCTGAGAAATGGTGCACTCGCAGACTTTCTGTGCCTATTTCCACGAGGAGAACGGCCTCAGATCCATACACCAGCTGAAATGGTGAATGTCCCGTAACCTCTTTTTCGGTTATCCGAAGTGGCTAGAGGGTTCTAGGGAGTTCCTCTATCCACTTGGAATTTTAATCCTCAACCCTCTTCTTGAGTGCGTTGAGAATCTGCTTTTTTGCTGCTTCGGTTTGACAGTTACTCTACGGATGGCATACTGCAGAATAAGCCAATTTGATGCCGAATTGGTCATTGTACCGCCTCCCATGATTGTCAAATTGCCTCCCATGATCGAAGACAAAGACCTTCTAAATTCAGAAGCGAGTGATGATATTCTGCTAGATGAACTTCCTGACAGTTTGCTCAGTGATGTTCGAGGCTGCCTCGGCCTTGATCCATTTGCTGAAATGATCAATGTCGACTATCAGCCATCTTTTCTGGTACAGAGCATCTGGAAATGACCCCAAGATATCCAGTCCCCATTGAGCAAATGGAAGAGGATTCAAAATCGGCTGGAGATCTCGGGCTGGCTGATGGATAACTGGTGTAAATTTTTGACATTTCTCGCACATTTTGACCAGCTCCTTTGCATCCAAGACCATGGTGGGCCAGTAGTATCCTGCCCTCAATGCCTTGTGGGCCAATGTTCTCCCCCCGATGTGGTTCCCATAGATGCCGAGGTGAATCTCCCGAAGGATATAATCGACGTCTGTTGGTCCCACACATTTCAGCAGTGGGGCTGAGAAGGATTTTTTCAGTAGCTCTCCTCTAGAAATGATGAACCTTGAGCTGATTCTCTTCAGCTTGGAGGCTAAGTCTCTGTCCTTGGGAATTTCTCCCCGAAGTTTATAAGCTAGGATGGATCCCATCCTAGCTCGGCTCGGGTATGACGTAGCAGATTTCAGGTGCTTCGTCAACACTCCTTTCTCGCCGCACTTCCACATAAACAGATCGGTTCAGCTCGGTTAGAGTTGAACTTGCAAGTTTGGAGAGTGCATCGGCTTGTGCGTTCTGACCCCTTGGGATTAGCTCGACTTTAAGTTCCCAGCTTCGCAATTATCGTTTTGATTTTGCGAAGTGAAAGGAATGGTGTCCTTCGAACAAGTGTATTATTTCGATAGAGGGTTCGAAACTAATTAGGAAAGCTAATTATTCAGTAAGGTCAAGTGATCGGAATGCCTAGCTGGAGGCCGCTTCCGATCAGTAATATTAATGTATAATTAATATTACAGCTTAATCTTAACTGAACCTTTTGGGTCACACCCAATCGTGTAACCGAACCGAAGCGATGAATTAATCCGAAGGAATAAATGAGTCAATAAAGATTTTACGAACTAAGACGTCAGATTCCGAGCTTAGAGCGTCGAAGCCGAGCGTCGAAAGTCGAGTCGAATTTAGGAATCGACTAGACGGAAAAATCAGTCAAACAACAAGTCAACGTGCACGAAAATCCTAGCCTCGCAATGGCCTAGCCATACGAGAGCAAGGTAGGCTAGCATGGCTTGCCGACGTTCATGCCGCAAGGCCAGCACTGGCAGCAAGTCGAGCTTGGTGCGCGCACGCACAAGCTAGGATCGCCGGCCGAGTGTGTGGCGCTAACACTAGGCCACCAGCAGCCATGCAAGGCACAACGTGCTAGGCAGCCTAATGTTGTCGCAAGCTCGCACCCGCATGGCCAGCTAGCAGCACGCAGTAGCCCGCTAGCTAGCGAGGCTTGCTGGTGCTTACGGGCAAGGCCGTTGGGCTTGTGGCAAGCCAGCCAGCAGCGCATACCAGCCCATCTAGCTAGTGGCGGGCTTGCGGTGCGTGCAGGCTGGCCCTGCCAAAGCGACGAAGGCCTTGACCGGCCATTCCTTGTTGCCTAAGGATATTGACCGGTCTTGCCTTATTGTGATTGGTGGGTTTGGTGGCTTGGGGAACAAGGAGGCCATGTGGGTTGTCCTTGTGGTCCTCACCTAACCCCTTTCTCACCTTATGCCACTTGTTGTTTGATGATTTCTTTGCCATTTTAATTTAATTTAGAATTAAATTAAATCTTACTTTTGTCATTTTACCAACTATCCCACATTGAAAGATGATGGGAATTCTGGGGGACATATCCCTATAAATGCCAATCACTTGGTGTTGGAAATTTCACTTGAGTTGGTGAACTCTAAAGGATCTCCAAAAGCGAGAAAACCTTTGTTCGTAAACTCTAAGTTATTTTTGGTCTAGCCCCGTCTAAGGTACGGGGTAGGGCCCGATTACGGTTCGATAGCGAGGGTGTGAGCCGTTGAAGCTTTCAAGTCCAAGCTCATCGGTTGAGCGAAGCACGCTTCTAGGGTGAGTATTCTTTCTCTCTCTTATTTCTCTTCTCTTGTGTTTTGTGTATTTGCATGCTTTTGTTTATGTTGTAATTATTATGCATGCGATCTGGTTATCGGGTTTTGTTTCCGAGCGGTGTCGGACACCGCAAAACCCAACAGCGGTATAAGAGCCTCTTGCATTTAATTTTTACAACTAAAAATTAATTAAGGTGATTTAAAATGGATTTAAATTTCTGGTTTAACATCCTAATTAGATTAGGAGCTCGTTTTTAATTGAATTAAAATTGTATTTATGCTAATTTTGGATTACGAACTCTGATTTTGACTCAAAAATAGTGAATTTTGGGTGGAACCAACGTTTTAAATCAGACTTTATGCACTTTGTTTTTAAAAATGGCCTTCTAGAAGCCAAAATCCATCCAAAAAGTGGTTTTTCGAGGGGTTTTTCGTTTTTGACGAAAAATTTTCAATCTTTAAACCTTGATTAATTATAGCATGCAATTGTTGGATTATGTGTTTGATTATACTATTAATCTTCTGCAATTTTAACCCTTATTAAGCATGTTTATGAAGTCATAATTGGTGCTTAATTTGGTTAGCTCTTACTTTCACATAAACTTGCAATTTCACATTTTTGCAAATTAATTGCTTGGAGTGTGAATGTTTATGGTGAATATGCATTTTGAAGCCCTTAAAGTGTTAAAGATTCAATCTTTAATTGTTTATTTGGTTGTATCTTAACTTTCTAAGATCCATAATGAATTAATTTTGGTTTTAATCAATTTTAAGTTGATTAAAGTCTTAAATATTCATACTTGTGTTTGAAATATTATTGTTCTTCATATTGGAAGATTACAATATTCAAATGTGCCCAAATGAGTGTTGGATAAATTTTTTATTGGATGAATGATTATTTATTCAACTATTTTTGTCAAATCTCATTATTAAATTATGTTTGTTAAATTAATTATGAGAATAACCCTCAATTTTGTAGCATCAAGTTAAGCTAAAAAAAATTTAAAGAATGGTTCTTGAATTAATTTTGGTTTGTGCACTAAAATTGAATTTATTTAAGTTGGACTTGTTTTATTTTCATTATTGCTCAATATAAGTTCTAAAATAAATTTAGAATTAATTTTTTATGTCATACACAAAATCGGAATAAAATTCTGAGGCATAAGCACATAAAACGAGGCACCAAGCCTCAAGCACCACCCTCGGCTAGCTGGGCTGCTTGCGCAGCCTACATGTGGCTGCCGAGGGAGTGCATTGTGCTGGTACGTGAGTGTGTGCGGGCAGCAGCACTTGGTGCGGCAGTGCGTGCGTGTGGTACAATGATGCGACTGCTAGGCAACGTCAGCCCGCACAACAAGGCTGCGACCAGCACCAGCAAGCACGGAAGCACGCTGCTAGCGCCAACGAGACGCAAGCATGCTGAGCATGCTGCGACGCTGCCAATGACTAGTAGGTGGCTTGCACGCTGCTATGCCAGTGCGGGCAGCACCCACGCATGGAAGCAGGGCCTTGGTGCCTACAAGCCGAGCCTCGTGGCTTGGATGCTAGGCACTCGGCCATTAAGGGGCTATTATTTTGCGATTTGCGGTTTTTGTTTTAATAAAAACAAGGCTAGGCCTCGATTTTTCCCGGCACTTGCAAAATAATTTGGCAAAATTTTGGGTTGACCGACTTAATTAATTTTAATTGGATTAATTTTAATTAAGTTGGATATGGAATTTAGTGGGAGCTTCATTAATCGCTTGAGCTATTATTGCGTTAATTCACATAATCGGATAACAACTTTGACTAGTTTTAATTAGGCGTGTTAATCGGATTAACCACCTAAGTTAGTTACTAGTTTGCGCGTGTTTTGCATTGTTACTTGATTTATTTTGTAAAATGCTTGGGACATTCACTTTAGAAGTAAATGGATGAATGGAATATATATTCTAATGCAGGTTTTACAAAATGGCAACTAGTAGGGCCCGACTAGGATAGTAAATACGGACTGCGTTCCGTTTTGTAGTTTTGTAAATCTAAATACGGACTGCGTGCCGTTACGTATTTTTGTACTTAAATTATTTAGATTAGTCCTAGCTTTTCTAGTAGTTGCATAATTGGTGGTGATGTCTTGAAGAAAGCGTTTCTAAGAAGACGAAGCCAAGAAGATGCAATGAAGGCCCTTGAAGATTTGAAGATTCAAGTTTCAAGGGGTCATGCTAGTTACCAAATGCATCTCTATTATTCCCTATATATTATGCTCATACATAATTGCGATACTAGATGCACGTTTAGGATTTTGAATGTTAAATGATTAGTTTAGTTCACTTAAATCAACCAACAAAGAAATCCTAAGTCCCAAAGAATATTGAGTCAGAATTGCCATTCCAAAATGACACTTACGAAACTAATGAGAATAGTAATGGGCTATGCCAAAGCAAGGCATTACTACTTTCCTAGGGAAGTAAGGTATGTTGATGGGTTTGCTAAAGCAAGGCATCATATACACGTTAGTTTTGGTTAAACTCAACGGTATCAGAAAGGAATCCTTAGATGTCGTGGCAAAGGAGATAATCGTTAAGGAAGCATTGGATGCAACGATTTATCGAACCAAGAATAGCTTAGAGCTATTAGCAATCAGATTGCTTACCTTAAAATATAAAGTGTTAAGACAAGCCAAAGCATGCTTAATCACTTTTTGATTTTTGGGGTCTTGGAATCGTTTTATTGTAGCCTAATTGGGACAAATTTATAAATGTGTGAATAGAACGTTAATAAGTTAATTGAAAATCACTAGTAGAAAAAACTAAATAGGCACCCCCCCTATGGCAGCGGTTCATGAAAACCGTTGCCAACTAAAATGAGCGCCAATTAAAATTTCAGAGTTGGCAACGGATAACCGTTGCCAACTGTTTCTTTTTTAAAAAAAAATAATAAATAAATAGGTTAGAGTTGGCAACGGTTAACCGTTGCCAACTGTTAAATTTTGGCAACGGTTAACCGTTGCCAAATACTTATTTTTTTAAAAAAAAAAATTAAAAGGGTTAGATTTGGCAACGGTCAATTGTGAAAAAAAAAACCCGGTTTTTCCTTTCTCAAGCCTCCTGTATACTCCCTCCTGTTCTTCGTTCTTCTTCAATTCATTAAAAAAACATTAACGCGCGTTTTCCCTCCCCCCTTCTTCATTCAGCAACTCCCCTCTTTGTTCCTCCATTGAAGTGCTGCGAGCTTTCTCACCTCCGTTGAAGACAATACTCGCGTCGTACTCCGGCAATAACTCCCTCCATTGAAACATCTTCAACCGAAGGTAAGTAGCAATTAGGTTTTACTTATATACTTCCATTGATGAATTCGTTCGACTTTTTGGTGGATTTGATTTACAATTTAGTAATTATAAGTTCCTGTAATCTAGGGTTTGTCAATTGAAACAACTATAATGGACTTGAGCCCTATGTGACTATGTCGGAATTTGGAGAGGTTGGCGCTTTGTAGTAGTGAGTAATACTAAATTTGAACCCTAAATCCCTATTTGTTCAATAATCAACTCAATTTCAGAGAATTTTGCATTATCTGAATTGTGAATTTTGCATTATCTGAATTGTGAATTTGTGAAATGCTCGCCTAGTCGCCTGCTCCAGCCTCCAGTGCTCTGTGCAGCTGTGCTCTGTCCTCTGCTGCTCGCCTAGTCGCCTGCTCTAATGCCTAGTCGCTGACTTGTTGTCTTGCTGAGTGTTGGGTGTGGCCCTGCTGCAGTGCTGCTCCGCCTGCTCCGCTGCTCGCCTCAATCATTCAGCGCCTGCCGCCTCCGCCTAGCAAGGTAGGTAATCATCAATTGATTATTTTTTTTTTTGGTGAATTTTTGATCAAATTTTCATTACTTGTCTCTTAAAATTAGTATATACGGTGAATGTTCATTGAATTTGCATTATTTGTGTAAATTGTGTTTTGACTGTTAAATTGAACTTGTTAGTTTATCTGTTTATGTCATTATGTGAAATTGTGAATATGTGATGCCGGACATTGTATAAGACAACAATTAGACTATTAGTGTAAGGAGGAATATAAATTTATAATTAGATTACAGTGTGGACTGGTTAGTGCTTAGTGGTGCTAGTCGCATATTCGGCTGGAAGTTCTGTATAGACTAATGGAGATATTAGTTTGTTGATTTTAGTCTTGTCAATTTTAAGCTTGTTAATTATTTGTTAGTATTGTAATCTTGTCAATTTTCTATTTGGATGATCTTTGTAAATAATTTTTCTGGGGAATATTGCTTGATTTAGTTGAATATTGCTTGATTTAGTTGAATATGAACCGTCCAACCAATTATGAATAGGGGTAATTCGCTGTTGGGGTTATTTGCATATGATTCATACTTGTGATTTCATTTGTTTTGTTAACTTTGTGTTTGATTAGGTTGTTGAATTTATATGCAGGGAAGACTCACCTTATCAATCATTTTCTGATCAACAAGAGTTGGTATATTGTTAATTTTCCTGGATATGGGTGAGTCTCTGTAGTTTTGGTTTTAATTTGGGCAATTTCTGTAATTCTTGAGTCTATTTCATGTTGGGAATATTGTATACTTGTATTGTGAATCAATTGTTATTCGTGTTTATTCCTGATCATATGCTTGAATCATATTGAAGTGCCAAAAAAGGATTGCTTTTACGCCTTGAGGCATTGCTTCAAAATTATTGATCATCTTGGAAATAGCAGTGTTCGTGTTGGGAATTATCCCGCGTTGTCTAGGAGGTTTTCGGTGTCTGGTGCTCAGCAGTGTGTTGTTGATAGTGCTGATGTTCAAGCAGCAAAGCAGTTCACAGAAAGGAAGTTTAATTATTTCATTCCATCCTTTTATGGTATTTATATATGATACATTACATGCTTTCTGCTTGTTTATTTATCTATCTGTAGTTTCAAGAAGTTTTTCATTCCAGTTATATGTGAATGTTTATTTGATTGATTGCCACTTTGAGAACAAGGCTATTATTGTTCACTTAAAATACGATGTTTTACAAGAAATATTGTCTCAATCACAGTTCTTTATCCATGAGAAGGAGCCAAATTGAATTTTCACACACTTTTGTTTAATTTTCTAATATCTTTTGTGATTATGTGTAAATGATTACCATTCACTTGTGCAGAAATATGATGTTTTGTTTGAGAGGAATGGAAAACAAGGGAGCTTTACCTCCAATCGAAGGTCATTCCTACTAACTAACCCCAATTATTATTGAGCCATTTATGAGTTCAATAGACAAGAAATATAGAAAATAGGCATCCTAGTAGCCAAAATGGCCTTACTTGAGCCGTTTTGGTTGAAATTGCGTTCCAAAACCACTTACTTGCTCTTTTCTTGTAATCTCAAGCATTAGGCACCTATAACTAAGTGATTATGACATGTTTTAACTAGTTATGATTTCAATATACAAGAATTATAGAAAATAGGCATCCTAGTAGCCAAAATGGCCTTACTTGAGCCATTTTGGTTGAAATTGCGTTCCAAGACCACTTACTTGATCTTTTCTTGTAATCTCAAGAATTAGGAACCTATAACTAAGTGATAATGACATGTTTTAACTAGTTATGATTTCAATATACAAGAATTATAGAAAATAGGCATCCTAGTAGCCAAAATGGCCTTACTTGAGCCATTTTGGTTGAAATTGCGTTCTAAGACCACTTACTTGCTCTTTTCTTGTAATCTCAAGCATTAGGAACCTATAACTAAGTGATAATGACATGTTTTAACTAGTTATGATTTCAATATACAAGAATTATAGAAAATAGGCATCCTAGTAGCCAAAATGGCCTTACTTGAGCCATTTTGGTTGAAATTGCGTTCCAAAACCACTTACTTGCTATTTTATTGTAATATCAAGCATTAGTCACCTATAACTAAGTGATTATGACATGTTTTAACTAGTTATGAGTTCAATAGACAAGAAATATAGAAAATAGGCATCCTAGTAGCCAAAATGGCCTTACTTGGGCTATTTTGATCGAAAATGCGACCTAAACCCTTATATTGCTATTTTCTTGTAATTTCATTCCTTAGTCACATATAAATAAGTAATAATGTCATGTTATTATTATGATTAAGTATGAGTTCACTTACGTTTTGTGTATTATTCCAAGTTTTGTTCGGGTCATTCCTACTAACTAACCCCAATTATTATTAATTCACTTCTATTAACTCTCGTTTTGTGTATTCTAAGTTTTGCAAGGGGTAAACGGGACAGCCATACACGAGAGAGGAACTCCATGTAATTCGAGAGATGTTGGCGACCTACATCACATTTAATTTGTAAATATCGTTTACTAGCTAGCTACTTCATCAATCCTAGCCTTAGCTTACTAATTATGTACTATACATTATTATAACTAATTAAAATTGTTTGTAGGTAACATGACACATTTTTCTAATTAATATCATCTCTTGCGATTGTTATTATTATTTATGTTTTGTTATTAATAATACTAATTATTGTTACTATTATAATAATAATTATTATTATTAATATTAAATATTATAATAATAATAATTATTATTTAACATGTATATATTATTATTGCAGCCAAAAAAAAAATACAGGTCAATGGCAACGGTTAACCGTTGCCAATTTTTTTTTTTTTTAAAAAAAGGCGCCATTGTAGTTGGCAACAGTTAACCGTTGCCAACTCTCTTGGAAGATTTAGAGTGTTGATGGTTGCGCGCTCACGAACCATGAGTAGCGCCCGCGCTGGGTAAGTACGGTCGCGCTGAGGTCGCGCCTAAACCGCGGACCTCACTGGAATCTGAAGGTTTGGAAGGAGAAAGTTAGCGCGCCCGCGCGTCATTTGGCGCGCCCGCGCGTCCAAGAGGCGCGCCCGCGCTTGGGTCGCGCCTAAACCGCGACCCTCTCTGACTTTCTGTATGAATATTCGCAGGTTTTGGGAGGAGCGCCCTCTCCTAATATAGGAGCGCCCGCTCCTCCTGGTTGGCGCGCCCGCGCTTGGGTCACGCCTAAACCGTGCCCCCTTCTGCCTCCTTTGTTGAATTTCGGAAGTACAGGAGAGGCGCGCCCGCTCCTGATTAGGAGCGCCTGCGCCACTTTGGGGCGCGCCCGCGCCAGTCCTGATTTCGCGAAATTCTGACGGTTATTAAGTCTTTAATAAAAGGCTTAATAAAGAGATTCGAGATATAGAGGATTATGCTTCTTCTCTCCCAAAAAAAATATTCTTCACAATTCCTCATAAACTTCTTGCAAACTTTTGTGAGAAATCTCTTACAATTAATCCTTTCTTGTGAATTGTTCATCTTTCATTGATTCTTAGTGCTAAGAACATTGGGCTGTCTTTTGTATCTCAAAGAGTATTTCCGGATTAAACCCAAGCACCGTTGTGGGGGAAATTAAACTCTTTAGGAAAGTATTCATACGCCTAAGACAGAGTATCAAGGAATTAGACTCAAGTGATCACCGATTTCTCATGTTCATATAGATTGTTAAAGCTTGGAGTAGAGGCAAGTACATTATCTTTCACACTAGTGTTTTTCATTGTAATTTCTGAAATACTTTGATATTTTGGTGTTTGGTTGTAATACATTGAATTGTATTTGGATAATTGTATAATTTAATATTAATTATACATGTTTTAGGTTTTGTTCCCACACTTGTTAAAGTTGTTCTAGTTGTTGAATTACTTGAAAACCTAACAATCTAAAGAGTTTAATCTTAGAAGTAATCAAGCATGTCTAGTGTGAAAGAATTGACCACAAATTTTGTCAAACTCAAGAAGTTTGACGGTGTGGAGTTTCGGAGATGGAAGAAGAAGATGTACTTTCTTCTTACATATTTGAAAGTAGCCTATGTTATTAGTATTCCAAGGCCTAGTGAACATGAGAAAGAATCCTTGGAAAATGTTCGGGAAATGTCAAAATGGGACAACGATGACTTTATTTGTCGTGGTCATATTTTGAATGGTATGGAAGATGATCTTTTTGATGTGTATCAAAATGTGGAGTCGGCTAAGGAGCTTTGGGAGTCCTTAGAAGGCAAATATATGGCTGAAGATGGTTCAAGTAAGAAGTTTTTAGTAAGTAATTTCAATAATTTTAAGTTTGTTGATGGTCGGTCCATAATGGACCAATTTCATGAATTACAACGAATCTATGGGAACTTGAAACAACATGGTATTTCTATGGATGAATTGTTTGTAGTTTCAAGTATAATTGACAAGTTGCCTGCTAGTTGGAAAAGTGTTAAGCATGAGCTTAAACACAAGAAAGAGGACATGTCTTTGTCCGAGTTGGCCACCCATCTTCAAGTTGAAGAAGGGATAAGAGCCATGGAAAGTGCTAAGGATGGGAATCCTAGCTCATCTACCATTAATTTGGTAGAGGAAAGAAAAACTGGTGCTTCCACTAGTGGAAAGAGGAAGAATAATACCTCTTTCAAGGGAAAGTCCAAGAAGCAAGCAAACAATAACAAGTTTGCTTGTTGGGAATGCGGTAAAGTTGGTCACCGCAAGAAGGACTGCTTTTCTTACAAGAAAAGGATGGAGAAAGCCAAGGAGGGCCATGCTAGTACTAGCAAGGAACAACCCAACAAAGGTAATCCAATTCATGAGGTTGAATTTAATTCCGGTTTGGATTTAAATGAAACGGATCCTAACATTTTTATGGTGCAGGATGATGACTCATGGTGGATTGATTCGGGGGCTTCAAGGCATGTATGCAAGATGAGGCATTGGTTCAAAACCTTTCACAAGGTTGGTGATGGAGAAGATCTCTTTATGGGGAACAATTCAACCATCAAGGTCCTTGGTAGAGGACAAGTAGAACTAATGTTTAGTTCGGGGAATGCAATCATTCTTAGGGATGTGTTGTATGCTCCGGAAATTAGTAGGAATCTTGTATCGGGGCCTTCCCTGAATAGTCTTGGCTATAAACTAGTGTTTGAAGCTAATAGGTGTATTATAACTAGAGGAACAAATTTCATAGGTCGTTGTTATTTATGTAATGGATTATTTAAGCTTTCTTTGAAAGACATGTATGGATTAGATGATGTTTGTTTGAATGTTGTTGCAAGTGATAATCATGTTGATTTGAATTTATTTGACTTGTGGCATTCTAGATTAGGACATGTGAATTATAATAAAATGTTGTTTATGTCCAAATAAGAATTAATTTCATGTTGTGATATTTCTCCTAATAAGTGTTCTACTTGCATGTTGAACAAGATCACTAGAACTCCATTTAAGAGAGTTGAGAGAAGTTCTAACATTTTAGAACTAATCCATAGTGACTTGTGTGATTTTCATAGTACGCCTTCTTTGGGAAACAAAAGATACATGGTTACTTTTATAGATGATTATTCTAGGTTTTGTTACGTGTATCTTTTGCATTCCAAAGATGAAGCTTTAACCAAGTTCGATATTTATAAAAGGGAAGTAGAATTGCAAGTAGAATCATTTATTAAGAGGATTAGAACTGATAAGGGAGGGGAATACTATGATCCAAGTTATTTCCAATCTTTGGGTATAATTCATGAGACTACAGCTAGTTATGCACCACAATCAAATGGTGTAGCTGAAAGGAAAAACAGAACCCTAGAAGAAATGGTTAATTCCATGTTATCTTACTCAAGTTTGAGTGAAGGGTTCTGGGGTGAAGCTATGTTGACAGCATGTCACATTCTTAACCAGGTTCCCACAAAGGGAAAAGAATCTACTCCTTATGAACTTTGGTACAAGAGAAAGCCAAACTTGAAGTATCTCAAGGTTTGGGGTTGTAGGGCAATCGTAAGAGTGCACGGCAACAAGAAAAGAAAGCTCGGTGAAAGAGGCTTGGATTGCATATTTATAGGATATGCTGAGCATAGCAAAACCTATAGGTTCTATGTAATAGAACAAAATGACTATATATCTGTTCATTCGGTTATAGAGTCAAGAGATGCAATTTTTGATGAAAACCGATTTTCATCAATGAGTAGACCGAAAGATCTACAAATTAGTGTCAATGATAGGGAGATAGTAGAGTTGAATGTTCAACTTAAAACTCATGAAAGTGCATTCGATAATGAGAATGTTGAAACTCCTCAATTGAGGAGAAGTACTAGAGAAAGGAAAATTAGGAATCCTCTAGATGACTTCATAATTTATTTGGTTGAAGGATCTAGAGATACCCTAAGTTCTACTACTCCATATCGTTTCAATGTGGATAGTGACCCAAAGACTTATAGTGAAGCAATATCTTCCCAAGATAGTGCATTTTGGAAAGAGGCTATAAATGATGAGATGGATTCCATCATGGGAAATTACACTTGGGTCTTAGAGGATTTACCTTCCGGTTGCAAACCTCTTGGTTGCAAATGGATTTTCACTAGGAAAAGGAGACCGGATGGCTCCATAGTGAAGTTTAAAGCCAGATTGGTTATCCAAGGCTTTAGGCAAAAGCATGGTGTTGATTATTTTGACACCTATGCACCGGTTGCAAGAATAACCTCGATAAGGTTATTGATTGCAATGTCTTCGGTATACAATCTAGTAATCCATCAAATGGATGTGAAAACGGCATTTCTTTATGGAGATCTAGAGGAAGAAGTGTACATGAAACAACCCGAAGGGTTTGTTTTGGAAGGAAAAGAAGATAAGGTGTGTAAATTGGTTAAGTCATTGTATGGACTTAAACAAGCACCAAAACAGTGGCATCGAAAGTTTGATGACACAATTTGGTCTTTTTGATTCAAGGTGAATCAAGCTGATAAGTGTATATATAGCAAATTTGATGACAAAGGTCATGGTGTCATCATTTGTCTATATGTTGATGATATGCTTATCTTTGGTACAAGTCTACAACAAGTAGAATTGACCAAGGAATTCTTATCCTCATCTTTTCAGATGAAGGATTTGGGGGAGGCGGATGTCATTTTAGGCATCAAGATAATTCGGGATAATGGAAGACTTATTCTAAGTCAATCTCACTATGTTGAGAAAATGATCAAACGGTTTAATATGTTTGATAAGTGTCCCGTGAACACCCCCATGGAACCAAATGTCAAATTGGTTAAGAATTCGGGGAAAACAATTTCCCAATTGGAATACTCAAGGATAATTGGATCCTTGATGTATGCCATGACTAGTACAAGACCGGATATTGCATTGGCTGTGAGAAAACTAAGTAGATTTACTAGTAACCTGGGTGCACAGCATTGGTTTGCAATAAGGAGGGTCTTGAGGTACCTTAAGGGTACGTTAGACTATGGTCTATCTTATAGTGGATTTCCTTTGGTTTTAGAAGGATATTCGGATGCAAGTTGGATCACTTACAAAGAAGATGATTCTTCTGTAAGTGGTTGGGTATTTATGTTTGGAGGAGGTGCCATCTCTTGGTCTTCTAAGAAACAAACTTGCATTGCCGACTCCACTATGGCAGCAGAGTTTATAGCTCTTGCTTCAGCTAGCAAAGAAGCTGAGTGGTTGAGGAATCTCATGATAGAATTGCCTTTATTGTCAAAGCCAATGCCACCGGTGGCAATCCATTGTGATTCCAATTCGGCGTTGATAAAGGCTTATAGTCAAGTGTATAATGGTAAGTCTCGGCATATTTCACTAAGGCATAGCCTAGTGAAAGAGCTTATCAATGATGGGGTCATAAGTCTTGACTATGTTCCAACAAAGTTGAATTTGGCGGATTGCTTTACAAAGGCAATGCCAAGACATTCCATCATATTTGCTATGAATGGAATGGGGTTATGTCCAAAAACACAAATTTGTGAAATCCAATCTAACGCTTGAAGAAACATCAAGTCTTAGATTCAATGTGGTTGAATCGCATTTTTGATGTTTGTTAGCAATATTTAATGACCCATATTGCTATGGTACTTGTGATGTATGAGGTAGCGTCAATTAAAAGTTCTCAAAGGTTTAGAGTTGAGAAGCTCTAAATGTAAGTGTCTTGTCACAAGGACACATTTACGTATACGAGAACCTACCTATATAAGTTCGAAGTTTAGCCGCTTCAAGAAGTCTAAAAGGACATATAGACTTCGATGAACTTATGAAAGATACGGACACATGGCTGTTTAAAGGTGTCAAGTGATGATTAATTCGATTTGTCTTATGTGTACTTCACCTTCTAATGATTGGATATATCCGTGTGATTCAATCCATATGGAAATCATGGGATATGATCATCGTTAAGTGTGTTGTACTAGGTGTCAATTCAATCCGAAGGGACATTGACATTGATGCATGAGATGTGGTTTAATTGTAAGAAGTGGAGAATGTTTTAAGTAACACTCTAAATGGGGGAGGATTGTTGGAAGATTTAGAGTGTTGATGGTTGCGCGCTCGCGAACCATCAGTAGCTCCCGCGCTGGGTAAGTGCGGCCGCGCTGAGGTCGCGCCTAAACCGCGGACCTCACTGGAATCTGAAGGTTTGGAAGGAGAAAGTTGGCGCGCCCGCGCGTCATTTGGCGCGCCCGCGCGTCCAAGAGGCGCGCCCGTGCTTGGGTCGCGCCTAAACCGCGACCCTCTCTGACTTTCTGTATGAATATTCGCAGGTTTTGGGAGGAGCGCCCTCTCCTAATATAGGAGCGCCCGCTCCCCCTGGTTGGCGCGCCCGCGCTTGGGTCGCGCCTAAACCGCGCCCCCTTCTGCCTCCTTTGTTGAATTTCGGAAGTACAGGAGAGGCGCGCCCGCTCCTGATTAGGAGCGCCCGCGCCACTTTGGGGCGCGCCCGCGCCTCTTGGTGGAGCGCCCGCGCCAGTCCTGATTTCGCGAAATTCTGACGGTTATTAAGTCTTTAATAAAAGGCTTAATAAAGAGATTCGAGATATAGAGGATTATGCTTCTTCTCTCCCAAAAAAAATATTCTTCACAATTCCTCATAAACTTCTTGCAAACTTTTGTGAGAAATCTCTTACAATTAATCCTTTCTTGTGAATTGTTCATCTTTCATTGATTCTTAGTGCTAAGAACATTGGGCTGTCTTTTGTATCTCAAAGAGTATTTCCGGAGTAAACCCAAGCACCGTTGTGGGGGAAATTAAACTCTTTAGGAAAGTATTCATACGCCTAAGACAGAGTATCAAGGAATTAGACTCAAGTGGTCACCGATTTCTCATGTTCATATAGATTGTTAAAGCTTGGAGTAGAGGCAAGTACATTATCTTTCACACTAGTGTTTTTCATTGTAATTTTTGAAATACTTTGATATTTTGGTGTTTGGTTGTAATACATTTGATTGTATTTGGATAATTGTATAATTTAATATTAATTATACATGTTTTAGGTTTTGTTCCCACACTTGTTAAAGTTGTTCTAGTTGTTGAATTACTTGAAAACCTAACAAACTCAAGCAATTGGCAGCGGTTAACGTTGCCAACTCAAGCAATTGGCAGCGGTTAAGCCAACTCATGCAATTGGCAGCGGTTAACCGTTGCCAATTGCTTGAGTTGGCAACGGTTTTGAACCGTTGCCAATTATTTTGGGATTTGGCAACCCTCAAATACGCAACGGTTCAAAACCGTTGCCTTTGGGGGGTTTGAACCGTTGCCAATTTGCTCTTTTCGTGTAGTGAATTGCTTGTTTGCATGTATTTCAAAGCTGATTACTATGTTATTATCTTGATAAATGGTTATACTTTGCACTTATATTTGTAGAATTCTAAATCAAATTATAATGTTTCCAACGATTGGTAAAGAAATCTTTTGAGAACGGTTCTCAAAGAAAAAAAAAGGCATTTCCAAAATACAACTTCTCATAAAAGACTTTTATAGCTAAGCCCAAAAGGACGGTTGGACATCATGTATTCAAAATACTAGGTAGTTTAGATAAACATGAAGTATTGAGTTGAAAACTCAATTTGTCAATAATTGACAACCAACATATCTTTTCGCTTCAAACACTAATGAGTAGGACTCATTGATGTAGTAATTCAAGTACGAATTAAAGGAAATTATGGAACTTTGTTTTACAGCGCATTAAAGCTTAATTATACCTAACAAAGTATAAAAGTCAAAACATTTAGAGAAAAGGTTCTTAAAGTTATGAGATGATGTATGATAAGAAATATAGGAAACAAGAAACAAAGAAAATTATTTTATTTGGTATGTATGCATGTATGAATGTTTTAATACTTGCATAGTATCATATTAGGTATCTTATATACTTTGAAAATTGAGGTGACATCATTATAAGAAGATTATGATTTTTGGATTGTTTGATAAATTATATTTAATAACTTGTTTACAAGCATGATATGAAGTGATAATTTAATTATGACATGATACATTTATTAAAAGTGAACTGAACCATATAATTATTTAATTATAAGTAACAAGAAAAAATTAATGTAAGCTTAATTCAATTTTATAAGAAAGAGCTATATTTATTATTTATGAAACATGATTATTATTTATTACTCACTCAGATTTATAGATTGGGACAAGTAAATTTAATACTCTTTCATAGTATGAGTTGAGTCAAAAAAGGATACCAACGTAAAAGTGTAATTATACACATTTTTTGTGTGTCATAACCATGTAATAAATTGATCAATCACAAAATTAAGGGGCGAACGCAATAAATTATTACATATAAATATTTAAAAATATGATATCTAAAATATAATATTCTAATGGATAAATCACAAAAGAAATTCAAAAGAGGTGTGTGAATAGTGAAAAAGTGTAAATAATGCAATTAAAATAATGGATGAAATAATTAACAAATTACATAAAATTATTTATGAATTAACAAATTACATAAATATTTATAATTATAAAAACAAATTATTTGTTCAACAAAAGTATTAGCATATTGCCTCAGGCCACCAAATATTAGAGACGACTATGTCAAACATCAATCAAAACTACAAACACACCACAAATTCAATCAAACCTACAAATTCAAATAAATTAATAAATATAATACATACACATACATACCAATTAGGTCACGGAGAAGATAGAGAGATGAGATCGACGACGAAATATGGAGGAGAAAGGATTTGCAATTCTATCAAGGTGCTCAATTTATAAATACCTAATCGGTGTCGTGACCGACTTTTGCTTGTTTACTCGTACTATTGTTTTGCACTTTACTTTTTATTCCCTTGCGGTAGGATTATACTTCCTCCATAAAAAATTTCAAAAACGGAAGTTAAACATTATCTCATGTAATGTAATATATAAAGAGATGACCAATTGATAATATTGGTAAATAAAAGAGACCCTTAGTTACAATTTGAGAAAAAAAAAAAAGCTTACTCCGACGACAATTTGGTATAAATGCTGGCTATATGCGACAATTTGGTAAAAACAACAAACTTCGGCGATATTTACCCCAAAAAATCTTTTTTTTCCAACAAACTCTTTAAAAATTTTAATTTAATTTGTTTTTGTGTTTTTAGATTTATTATTCCCATTTAAAATTTTGAATTAATATGCCATCCCCTTTTTATTTTTCTAAATCCCAATTCCAAATTTATTTCCAACTCCTTTTAAAAAGAAAATTCAAGTTATTTCGTTTAATAAGGGGTATGAAAACTAAGTGAAATTGATGCTACACCATTTTTTTTTTCTTGAAATTGTTATTTCCATTAAAAGGGTTGGTAAATTACCACGAAAAACAAACTAAATTAAGCATTCGCGAGTAATTTGTTGGAAATTTTTGTATTTTATGGGTAAATTATCGCCTGAGATTATTTTATTTACCAAAGGCATTAGAATTAACACCAACGAGCATGTTAATTTTTTATTGTTTTTCGTTCGTCTGAAAGGAACGCCTGAAATTTGGAATCTCCCTTAGCACATCCTAAAATTTCAGGCGTTTCAAGGAGGACTTGTAAATTATTTGAAAGATTCATCACTTCCAGATTTAGTCAAAGACAAATCATCCCTGTTACAACGAGAATCAGACATATAACTACCTTATTGTGTGATTATACTGACAAAAGAAATAGTGTATTTAAGAGCGAATATTAATATATCAAAAGAGAGATATACTTAGGGTAATTTTATAATACTCTGAGAATTATGTTTCTAAAGTGTAATCGGATGATTACGGGTAGAAGAGAGGTGATCTTGTAAGTGCTTTAGGGCTCTAAAGGAAGAAATAAAAAAAAGAAGTTTAAGGACCTACGGGTTGAACAACCCTAGGCGGAGACGTAGGCATTTTTTACGAACTTCGTAATAATATCTCTGTCTCTGTAACTGCTTGTTGTCTTTATTTTACTACTTTTACTTCAGTTTTATTTACGCAACCTGTTTTAAAGCCTTGATGTAAATCTCAAATCCTTGACACTGGATAGGTAATCAGTTTATTCCACATTGAAACTGCGTTCAAGACCTTGAAATTTAAAATTTGCGAAATTTGGCCATACTCTTTTCAACCCCCCCCCCCCCCCTTGATCCTTCATCCTTGCCAGAATTCAACAAGGGGAGATAATATGTGCTATAACAAGCTTTTGACTATGTTCTGTTTAGTCTTATTTATAGGTTATAATATTATTTTTTGTGGTTGGCATAACAAGCCTATATCAGTTGTGATTTTTTGTAGGTTTGTTTGAATTTAAAGCCATTGTTAATATGCTGGTTGTATTGTTCAAGTCCAATATTTTCAAAGTTTGTTTTCTAAGTTATAATTGGCTTAATTTTCAAAAGACAAATTCGGATTAATATTACTTATCTCTAGTCCTTGACCTTACCTGAAATGTAATATTACTTACAAAGCATTGAATTGATCTCACGACCTTTACCCGGTACTATTAAGACAACGAACAATTGACAATTGGAATAATATAATACAACAAACAATTGACAATTACAATAATATTTTGTCATTTGACAAACTTTTTATATTATTAATACAACAAACAATAGGAATAATATTTCGTCAATTGACAAACTTTATGAGAATTAAACAAAATTGACATTCCTAGAACCCTTATTACACATTCCAAAATGAAATTAATTAAAAATATCCCCCAAATCCTATAAGATTATTCAGAACATTCCACACTCAAATAAAAGAGATAAAATACAAATAGAAATACAATTAGCCGAGCTCATTGATCTGTTAGCTCAGGCATTCGGCCCCTCCTTTGCCTAGCCTTGAAGTTAACCCCGGGCACTGGTAAATCATGCATCTGCATCCAAACAACGTTACTTCATATTCAGATTCAAAGTACACATGTGAAAAAAAAACTAGTTTAAGATCAAACCTCACATTATTCACTCCATCTTGTAGGGGTCCAACACTATCCCTTGCATCCCTTGGGTGTTGTTCACCGTAAGCAACATCCAATAGCTTCAATCACACAACCCAATACAAATGGAAAAAGGTTACTCTAAACCTTATTTGATTGAAGCAGACCACTATGCATTGTATAATCGATACTATGCAATACAAATACAAAAGTGCTTACCCCTAGTTTCACGTAGTCACCGGACAACAACTTGTCTGATTTTGCTGCCTTCCCGATCTGCTGCATTGTCCACACTTCAATTCTTAGGAAAACATCCCACTGAATAGGATCCCTATCCAACCGATCCAAGTAAAATATCTGCCAAAAAATAATAGCAAAACAAGCAATTACTATACCACAAAGGCACGAGATCCAAAAAGGAACAAGCAACAATACACTAAAACACATATTATGGCAAATATTCCACACCCGCCGCATCCACTGGCAAACCCATTAGCATAGAAACGTCGGGCAAAATTTTGTACGCTCTCTAGCAACTTAGACAACACTAAAGAACACCAATCGTACTCGATTGCCTCCATAGCACAGCTTACTGCATGTAGTAGGTCAGGGACACAACACCATCTCTAAAGCAATTATAAAGATCAACGTCTTGAATTCCTCTTCCTCTCTGGCATCATAGTACCCCTCCAACCGATTCATCATATCTGAACTTAATGGTATGCCTACAGACCTGTAGACCTGACCAGATTGTCTACCAGACTTGGACTCCCACGATTTACCATACTTGAGAATAAATCTCTGAACCTTCACACGTTCATGTTGGGTCATAGTTTTAGTACTAGGAACAGTCCTAGAACCCATTGGTATCCCTAGTACCCACCGAACCTGATTCTTTGAAAACCGAAACTCAAGTCCGTTGGGACTCCTAAGCATTTTACTGATTGGATCCATCCGTGTCATGACCCAGTATGCCAATTGCCTTGGTAAATGCATATCTAAAGCAAGATGTAAAAGACTGCCAAATCCCATCTCACAAACCCAACGTCTTCGCCTGTCATCAAATTTCTGACATATGCGCCCAAATGACTCGATGCGGCAACTCATGTTAGGAGGCTGCCCATGAAATTACAGTAATTAAGTTAATGTTCCTATCCCACACCCACTGACAACTGAATCAACAAGCAAACTTACCCGACTTCTGGCCTTTGAATGTTCAGCCATCACCTCTGCCCTACCTTTGACGCCCCCTCCATAACTTAATCCGTCATCCTAAGCACACCAGCAACTAAATTCATGCATAAACCTTAGTCGCGCAACCAAAGCAATTTCACACACGCAGAATTCCGTAATGTAGTACCTTAAACAATTCCGGATACAAAGGCATGGTCTTCTGCTCACATACATTACTCTTGTTACTGAGCCCATACCCCTCATCATCTTCACCCCCAACCTTCATAACCACAGCATCACAAAACATTAAACCGTAATCAAAACATAATCACATCCCCATAAAACCACAGTTCAAAACATCATCACATCCCTACCCTAAAGAATATCTTAAAAAAAAACCTCACCATTGTACGTTTACGCTTACCATTCCCCGCTGACCTTTTCATAATCTGTCACATAAGAATACCCACAATAACCAATCAAAGCAAATCGAATCTTGACACGATTCCACACCGTAACACAATATCACATAGAACGAACGAATAATGACCACCAATGAATGCATAATTCACCTCATTCCATCAAATTTACTGCTGGAATGAGCAGCATAATTGCACCCGTAATTAAAGAATTCCAATTATATTCCACAAATTCCACAACTTCCATTAATTTATTCCATTTATATCCAATTAACAAACATAATCGCAACAATTCTAATTTTTATTTTCCACTTATATTCCGCTAATTCCACAAATTACCAATTAAAGTCAAACTATTATCATTTTTTACCTTTGCTTGTACAAATCCGAACTGGAACGGCAACCCTAGCATCGAATTAATTCTGTCAACAGAAACAATCGACGTACAGAACATCGAAACCCAACCATAAAACATTCAAAAACCCAAAAAACAAAAAGCCAGTTTGAAATTACTTTGAATCAGAAAGAACCTGGATACAGCAACAATTCGAGTTGGGACCTCGTCGACTTAAGTTCCGCCGAGAATTCGAGTTGGACCTCTTCCAGCCTCTTCGGGTTCGGTTCCGCCCAGAAGTCTAGTTGAGCTTCAACGAAGTCAAATTGAAAACCCAGAATTCGTGCCTTTATCCAGTTGAGCTTCAACGAAGTCAAATTGAAAACCCAGAATTCGTGCCTTTCTTCGACTAGGGTTTCGGAGTTTTGAAATGCAAGGCTGTTTATCGTCATCTCTAACGTATGACTTCTAATTTATATTTTTTGATTGGTTTCAATTTGGTGGTCCTCTAGAGATATGTAGAATAGAATAATAGACAAGTTTCTATATTGTTAAAGTGAATTTTTTTAGTAATTTTGTTAAAGTGAATAATAGACAAGTCTTTGATTGACGCTTGAGGCTTGACACCACTGTCAATACATTTATATTTATACACCACTGATGGCTGACCCCAACATGCTCCATCTCGGAGTCAGGATCAATCTCCCAGGGGCTCAGCCTCATGGCTGCCCCCAGCAGTCCCCAGCTTGCAGCACCAAGAATTTTACAACTATAAATAGTAACCCAAGTACAACGGAATAGAGGTTAGACAATCACATTTCATCACTTATCCATTATTATTCACCCAATACCTTACTAACTTAAGTATCGGAAGGGGGTTCCTCGAGCCACCCCCGAGGGCATAACCACCGTTCTGTGCAGGTATCACAGGCGACGTCCAGATCTGTCCACCAGCTAGACTCTAGAACTACACCCGGAACACCAACCGCTCGATGAAATAGAAATGGACGATTGAGATTTAATATGGCATATTAATTGTTTCACGAATTGAAAAAACAAAGGATCGTTATGTCTCTCCTCTATAAAAAACGTTCAACCACCTCGATCTTTACGCTCGATAACGATCAAACTCTTCTTACTTGAACATGAAATCTTTAAAATCATGTTGCTAAAGATCATTTACGTCTTGAAATCTGCATTTTGAATCCAATTTTATGTCAATTTTTCACTCAAATTAAACAAGGTTTTTGTGCGAATTCGAAAAATTTATGCAAATTCAAAGTTTGTCGGTGCGATGCTGAAATTTCTTCATAAGAATCTGCAAAATTGATGTCTAATTAAGGTATTGATTACAATTTCTTATGTTTTAAATTAGGAAATTTTCACTTTTGTTACCACTCAAACACCCCTGTATGAGATAGCTCCGGCAGAGCTCTCTCCGTGCTCCTAACCTCAGGACAGAAGAACATCTCCGGTCAGCAAGAGCTGGCCTGAGTACCTGATACCACCCCTTAAGGGGCTAGATGTATAGGGTAGCTCCTACTGAGCTGCCTCGTGCTCCCAGCACCTCTTAGGAGGTGTGAACTCAAGCCAGTCCGGTCCAAGGTCAGGGAAAACCTCCCAAGGGCTCAGCCTCGTGGCTGACCTTAGCAGGGCTCAGCCTGTAGCACCAAGAATGAAATAATTATAAATAGTAACCCAAATGCAACAAAAAAGGAGTTAGACACACACATTTCATAACTTATCCATTATTGCTCACAAAATAGCCTAACTAACTTAACCATCAATGGGGGTTCCTTGAAGCCACCCCCGAGGGCATAACCACCGTTATTGTGCAAGTGACTTCCGACCGACGTTCAGGCCACCCTATCCAGGCTCCGGAGCTACCCGGAATAACCCCTATTTCACTTTTGCTACCCATCTAAAATTTTATTTTATTTTGCTACTACCAAAAGTTACAACATATAACTTTTGCTACCACTTAACAGAAACTGTTTGGGTTCCGTTAAGTGGGGCCCATTATGTCATTAAATAATGATTTAATTAATTTTTTTAAAAAGAAAAACTTATAAAACAAAAATTAGCTACTGCGCCTCTCTATCAGCCACCCCTCCCCCTTCCCCATGCCGGCTGCCGACGGGCAAATGGTCCCCCGACATCGGCGACCCCACTCCCTCCCTTTCCCCCACCCACGCTGCCCACCTCCCTCCCCTTTCCCACGCTGCCACCAATAAAATATCACCGCCCAACAACATCTTGGGTTGTTACACCGCAATCACTCTCCACCTCACAACAACACCAATAACAAAAACCTCAGTACCTTAACTCGCCTACTGCACCTCCACCAATCACAGCCAACAACCACCACCAACTCGCCATACAGCATCTGCGCACAGTGGATCATTTGGGTGCCGGCAACCGGCACGGGGAGGGGGGGCTGACGAGGAGGGTGAGAGGGGCTGGAAATTTTTTAATTATTTAAAAGTTTTTAACAAAATAATGGTTCCGAACTTAACGAAATCCTAACAAATTATGTTAAATGGTAACAAAAGTTATATTAATATTATTATGATTATTATTATTATTATTACTAGGTGTGAAGCCCGTGCAATGCACGGGTTTGGTAATATTTTTTTTATTATTAAATAAGAACATATAAAGTTGATATTAATTCATCAACCTCAGAAATTTGAAGACCAATATAAATTTTGGTTGATGGAGAAGTATTTAAATTAAATTTTCCTATAAACAAAATGATAATGACAAATTAGGTTATTTGTTGTAAATATTAAAAAAAAAAGTTATTATAATGACTAATATATGATACTTACCATTAAAATATTTGACCATTGTTGAAGTAACGATTATACCAAAAGGCTTACTGGAATCAGCAAGTAGGTCTTTTTGTCTTAAATAATCAGAAAATACTTATCTCAAATCTTTAATTGGATTCGTTGTCCCCTAACCATGATATCAAGATACAAATAATTTACTAATAAATCTAGAATAAGTCAAATATAAATTATCTTACAATTATAAGTTTTAGTTTATTGTAATTAATAATAATAATAATAATAATAATAATAATAATAATAATAATAATAATAATAATATACAAATATATTAAAATAATAATTACCATTTGTCTTCTATTTCAATTGAATCTCCAATTTCGTTTACAACCATACCAACCACATCTTGTAAGACAAAGTGATATACAAAAAACAAAAAAAAAAAAAAAAAAAAGAAAGAAAAAAGAGAGAGTTAGTAAAACGAATGATAACACTATAATATTTTTTAAACAATAAAAATTGAAAATATGTAAAATATATA
This sequence comes from Chenopodium quinoa, assembly GCF_001683475.1. Lineage (NCBI taxonomy): Eukaryota > Viridiplantae > Streptophyta > Magnoliopsida > Caryophyllales > Amaranthaceae > Chenopodium > Chenopodium quinoa. Next base: position 5,169,552 of record NW_018742951.1, read on the forward strand.
CCAGGGAGTGTTGCATTACTACGGAATTGACCTAAATGTTGCAATTTCAAATCTATGCAACGGAATTTTATTATTATCTGCAACCCCTTAACAGATGTATTTTGAAAAAATTGTATCATTATCTTGTTATCGCTCACAACACGATATTGATTTTTGTTAGGTACAACAGAAAAATATCGAATTGTGTAAACTTTGCCTTCAATTAGTTTTGAGCGAAATTGTTGGACAAATTTTCCTTTGATTGAAGCATGGACATAATCACCCTACATGTGCAAAATAAAATTATATGTTAAAATAATATTGTAAGTTACACAATGAATTTAAAACGATAAGTATTATCAAATAAAAAAATAAAATTAAAGGCTTACCTCTTCGTCAATTAAAACCATGTCCAAACTAATCAAACTATTATGTTTTCGAAAGTTCAAAACATCAAAAAGCCTTGATACGCGTACTTTAATTTTCCAATCATTTTTGGAAGAATTAAGTTCTCGAATCGACGAAGTAGACCTTATAAAACAATATAATGAAAAAAATAGTTAAAAATAATATTACCAGTAATTATAATTTGAAAAAAAAAATTAAGTTTAGGGAATTACACCGACATTTTCTTAAACCTCAATATGAAATATGTTTTGTATGAGGTATTGTGTGATTCTTTGATGGTGCATGAATTAAATTAATGCCTATTTATAATAATAACAAATCATAAGCTAATTAAATCAATTTATATCTTTTCCCCAACTTAAATTTTATCATTTTATTAAGTATCGAAACAATTGATAATATTTTGCTTGACTGATAAAATAGATAAACCTGCTGAGTGTCTTCGTTCGAGGCTTTAACCAAAAACAGTGTGCAACGGATTATAGAAGGCCGCAATCTTTTGGCAAATTGCCTTGATAAGGCTTATCTTTTCCTCAGCTTAAAGTTTGAATAGATTAAATCTGTTGGGCCTTTTTGTATGCTGACTAATTATGTTTTTCTTTTGTTTGTAGTTACTTTGTTCCATTAAACTTGGAATTTTCGTTCTGATTTGCTTGACAATTATGGGCTTTTGCTTATGATCTACTCCGTGGTGCAACCTTTTGTAAGCACTATACTTAATTAAAAAAAAAACTATCAATTCTACTAATACTCTCTGGATAACAATAATTTAAAAAAGATAAAAATTTATAGATATATCAAATATTTCTTCTTATTTTCTTATTGGTCGGAAAAAGTATATTTTTATTTCAAAAATAAATACAAATATTTATTCTTATTGGCCGAAATAATTATATATCAAATCTTTCTTCTTATTTTTTTATTGGTCGAAATAAGTATATCTTTATTCTTATTGGTCAAAATAATGATATTTCTTACGTGGCAAACGAATTTTTTAATTCCAAAATAAAATAGAAATTACGTGGCAAAATTCTTAAATCTTATTCGTCACTTTTGTTTAAGTGGCAAACGAATTTTTTAATTCCAAAATAAAATAGAAATCTAGTTTTTAATTGGTCGAAAACATACCTTTGCTTACGTGGCGCGCCGAATGCTCTTTAAAAATGCCTACTTTATTTATATATATTAGATTAGATTATTATTATTATTATTATTAATATTATTATTTAAAACATGTTTACTTAAAACCTTTATAAAATCTACCTGTTTCGTAATTAGATAATCATATAAAGACCCGCCCCCATTTATTTATCAGACGGATCTAGCCCATATTAATATATTATAACTATGGCGGGTCATGGCTTTTAAAGGACTCAATTCCTATTTCCTAACTCTCTGAGTTATTTCATTGAAGCGCACTCAACGTTCTCCATTGAAGCGTTCTCCGTTGAATCTAATTCTTGTATCCCCCATTGAAGCAGCTTCTAAGGTAAGTTGTTTGTTGTTGTTATTATCATCACATCAATTTCACAATCTAGGGTTTATATTTGATCTAATCTAATTTAATTATGCGTGCTTTAAGTTTAGGGTTCGTAAATTCTTAGATTATGAAACATCATATCCAAAAGAAAAGAAAATTTTAAGCGTAATTTGATTATTGAATCAAATATCCCTAAAATTATGTATTTTTTCGAGATAATTCAATATGAAATTAAATCTCTTTTCCCTGGGCCTAGGGCGGCCGCCCCTCCTGCCCTGCCTCAGGGACGGGCCTGATGTTTGATTTTGTAGTTTTGATTGATTGTGTGTGGTTTTGTAGTTTGAAAATGGTGTCAGACGCTAGCAAGAAGAAGGCTGCTCAGAAGAAGGCAGCTGTGGCGGCGAAAGGAGGAAGTAAAGCGCCTGCCTCATCGAAGGCGGCAGCTCAAAGTGTTGATAAGGTTACTGAAGCAGCTGGGGATATGGCGATTTCTGATCGGAATTGTACCTGTATTCTTTGCTCGCATCCTATGTCAAGAGATGTTGGGGTAAGTTGTTTTTCGATCTGTTTCGTGCCGAATTTCTTATTCCTTTGTTTATTAGTATATGAAATTCTGTTTTTGCTGTTGATCATAAGAAGGGAGCTTTAGAAGGATTTTTTGAGTTTACTAATGTTAGTTAATTGAGGTCTATTTTGGGGTTTGCTTGAACTGAATAAGAGGGCTGAATTTTTTATATTAAGGGGTTTATTTTTTTTAAAACAAATTTATTTGGAAGTAATCGTAATGTTATGGATTGTTTGTATCGGGATAAATAATTCATGATATTTTGATGTTAAAATAAAAAAAAAAAAGAATTTCCTGTTTGTTAATCTGAAATTGAATGGCGAGGTTTGAATGATATGTTAGCCATCGAAGTTTGTGGTGTAGAGAATATGTGATTGATCAATTTTTTCTTGCATATTAGTCTTTGCAAATATTATGGTATTTGCAATCATGTCTATATATATTATGGTACTTGCAATCATGTCCATATTCCTTTTGAGTTTCTTTTGTTGAATATTTGATTGGTAATGGAGTCTTTTCTTTCACATATTTTTATGTGCTTGTTCACAAATAATGTGGTTAGCTGGTCTCACTTTTAACTTATTCTTGTTAGCTATGCCGCATTTAGACCGATAATGCGTAGGCAGCAGATGGTCTGTCAGGCTGTCAGCGGGGTGTTGTGCTATCTATGATGCTGGATTAATTGAATGAACTTATAATATTGTGAATTTTCCCGATATGTCATCCCTTGTGATCCCTTCTTACTTGGGAGTTAAAGTTATGTATAATATGCTTTTGTATTTTGAGCATGTGGCTGCTTTTAGTTTCTGTAGTTCTCTGTATTCTGTTATTTTGCTGTGATCATACTCCTCTAATTTGCAGATAGAGTCTTCTTCAGTTACTTTTCATGGGCATGATCAAATAGATCTGATTGACTCAATGCTGGAGCTGCATTATGGAAGGTTTGTTGCTATCTTAAATTTATATTCTATACTTCAATATTATTATTATATTTGAACTTGTTTTACTCTAGGCGTAATGCATTCTAAACTTTATTTTATAATTTTATTTGAACTTGTTTATATTCTTTTGGCCTAAGTAATTTTCTTGATTTTCCTAGAAAGTTGCAAAACAAAGCAAAAGCTATTAATTATTATTAAAAATAAGGAAAGAAGATATCCAATGCAAAAAGATGCTGTCTTTTGGCCTCTTTTACCTAAGCTACCTTCATTTATGTTCAATATCTCACAATCCACCTCTTCCTCATCACACACCATCATCAACAAAATCATATTGTGGTATGTTTGGCATCATTTGACTAATTGATATTGTTTGTGCTTTTTTTAAGCATAAATGACTTTACTTCCTCCCATGCATGCTCGGGAGAATTAGGGTAGGGCATTTGGCTGTGTTTCTAAATCCTCCAATCAAGTGTTGCTTCAAGCAATATGGCCCTCCCTTAGTTACTTCAGCACAAAAGCTACATACCCAAGTCCTTAGTTCATTTTGCCACCTTTTACTTGAGATCTTGGGCGGGGTTATACCTGATAAGGGTGCCACCTTTTACTGCCAAAGTCCTTAGTTCATTTTGCATCTCTCCCCTCTTAGGGCATACATTCCTGATATTAGCAGGGCTCTTGATGCGCCTTTTAAAATATGTAATATGGATTACGTGTCTCTATAGTCTCACGGGTGCTTCTAGTCTCTAATTCTCTCGTAATTGTTTGCATGATCTCAACTATTTTATGCTTTTTATTTGTTCAGTTGTATATGGTTTGTGCTTTGTCTTTTGTTGATTCTTAGTGTCTCATTTCTTTGTAGATCAACACTACTAATTGTGTACTAGTTTTTTTGTTGCATTTTCTTTATGTGTTGTCGTTAACATGTGTATTTGGTTTGTGTATTTTGTGTCACAGCCTAAAGCGTACGCCGCTTTCTGCTTTGACTCATTTAAGTCCCAGGGAGAGAACTTCTAAGCATTCAAAGAAGTATATTCCATTGGCGGTCAAAGCTTTAGAATACTACAATTCTAAGGAGGTATATGTTCCCTTATTTTTTTTGTTGTTTACACAAACCAAATCAATTAAGCCACATATGATGACAACACAAAAAGAAAGTGTAACAAAAAACTAATACAAAATTTTTCAGTCAATCATTAATTTGTTATCTTTTTTTTTTTTCAACTTGTATGTAGCTCATTTATTGAAGCTGTTTTTATTTTTCAGCACAAAAATCTAAAGTTTGTGGAAGTATGTGTTGCCGCTGAGAATGGTGACTACGTGCATATCAATTTCCATGGCAGTTCAGATGATGCTTTGGAGAAACTACTTTTTGCTGAATTAAAATACTCTAATGCAAAAGAAAACGATTGTGATACGCTTGAAGTGGAAGGGTGTTGTGTGTTGGAAAAAATTGATTCGGGTATGTTTCTTGACATGTTCAGTTGTTTGAGAAATATTGTTGAGCTTTGGGGGTGTTTGGTACGTGGAAATGTGAGTTTGTGGATTTTGAGAATGGGATAGGGATTGATAATTGGTTGTTCTAGATTCTAATATGTCATTAAATTTTTGTTATTCACTTCTCCTTCCTCCTCTCTACAATTTAGTCTTTTCTCACCTCCCCTACCCCCTTAGGTAATAAAATGGGGGAGTTAGGGTACGAGGGATTGGAAGTTTATTACCCATGAAACAATCGTTGGAAATTGTTGAGTTTGAGATTTAAACTCACACTCCCAAAGCTTAATTCCTTTCAAACAAATGCACTATTGATGTGAATTCTAAACTCTGATATGTCAATTCCTTTCAAACAAATGCACCATTATGTGAATTCTGAACTTTGATATGTCAATTTTAGCTATTAACTTGATGTTACTTTTGACACCATTCTATTATCAACAACTCAAATGTCTTTGGCTCTAAACTCACTTTTTATCTTCATGTTCGTCTTTCGTAAAATTTACATAACTTCATTGATGGGTAAAACTCATATGATGCAGGAAACCCACTTGGGGTAGGATATGCTGTGGGGGAGTAATTCATCCAGGACCTAGAGATGGATTTCGTATTATTTCTGGAGATCCTTTTAAGGATTACAAATTTTGGGACTATCATCCATGTGCATTTGAAGCAGTTAGCCAGTATTCAGAACTCACTACACATTATCAAATGTTCCATGATTGTGCTATGAAAGCCATTGATCACTACAACTTTCATCAGGTTTTCTCGCTTGTCTATTGTTATCTTGCAATTTTTAACTTTTTTTTTAAAAAATAATTATATTGGTTAGTACTCATAATGCACGATTTAGCTAAAATAATTTTATCAATGTTTATAATAAAAAAATTATAATTATTCAGCATAATTACTTGAGTTGTTACGGAGTAACATTTATGAAATTACTTTAAATATTGTTAAAATGGGCTAAATATGCTATAATATGTTTATAATCAAAATTATGCGTTATAGTGTTTTTATGTTTTACGGACGTTAAATGCAAGTTAATACTCCAGAATACATAAATCTTATCAGGCTTAAATGAATTTCATTGAGCCTATAACACATAATTTACAGTTGCTCTTTCTAAATTAGAAAGTAAAAGTTCCTCTAATATAAACTTAGTTATCCTACTCTTTTAGTGAGAAGCATTGATATACAAATCAAGTTTAAATCTACACGCTGTACTTTTAGCAGTTCGGCTCAATAACCTAGTTGTAAAGCCTTTTCCTTTCAGCATTTATCCTGAAGCTTAGTCTGTTTTATGGATGTCTATAAATACTCGTGATCCTCAATTGATAACTGTTAAACCAATAAAATTTACAGCTGGGGAAAAAAGGTACATAGGAGAAATGAAGTATGAGATAATAGGAACCATACTGAATTACTGAGGTGATGTAGAATATTAACAACTTTAAATATCTTCTACCTCATTTTATAGTGTTATGTACCTTCAAAGTCTAAAATAATAGCATCAATTTTGGGTATTGTTTCAGGATGCCAAGTTCAAGTTTGTGGAAATGATTGGTGGAGCTTCTCGCGTATCTGATGTCAAAAGGATTATCCATATCAATTTCAAGGGCAAGTCGAGTTTCAAGCAAAAAGAAGTGTTGTTTTTTGCTGAGTTGTCCATTCCATTGTTCGAAATTGAAGTATCTTCCCAACGCTGGGAAGATTACAAGAAGAGTTTTATTCAGGTGAAAGGGTGTTGTCAGTTGAAGCTGCTTGATTCTGGTAATTATTTTTGACATTATATTTTAGAATTTTAATTTGATATTTCATTTCAAATATTGGTTAAGTTGGAAAATGTCATGCAGGAAATCCTTGGGGTAGAACTTGCGGATTATGCTATGGAAGAGTAAAGCATCCTGGTCCAAAAGATGGTTACTGTATTGTAGCAGGAGATGAATTTATTGGTTCTGAATTTATGAACATTGGTCTAGGTATCTATTAGAGAGTTAAATTCCTTTTTGGAAATAACTTAAATAATTATTAGCCTTGTTTAACCTTTCCGATGAATATTGGAACAAGAAAATGGCAGTAAATAAAATTGTTTTTGATAAAACCTTTTCGATTTTTAAGGTATTTATAAACCTTGTTTCCCGCGCTTCCCGCGTCCCTATTGCCAAATACATGCATATGTACTTATTGCCAAATACAGGGAATTAGCGGTACTTATTGCCTTTGACCCATTGAATTGTCAAATCACAACTCTTCACTCCACCTTTTTACCTTCTCACTCCTCTTAAACCGTCACTTCATCCATTATTTAAGCCCCCCCCCCCTTTTCTAACTCCACCTATTTCACCTTCATCTCCACCTCAAAGCTTCATTCTTTTTAGCAATGGCGCCCAAAAGAAAGCCGTTAATTCCTAATTCTTTTTATGTAGTTCCTGAATTATTTCAATTTTCTTTCCTAAACCTTCCAATTTTTCCCTCTCTAAAACCTCCTTCACTTCCTCAATTATGGTTGGTTTTTTCTCCATAGTGACGCTATACGCCACCTTAAGAAATCCTTCGAGAGATATTGACGCTGCAGATAATTGATTACTTTTTTAATCTGGGGAGTTGATTTTCTCGGCGTTTTTTTTGGATGGTGGTCTACTTTTTGCTTTTATCTAATTGAGTAAATTAGAAAAGAAAATCTTTTTTTGCCATATTCTTTTGTCAGTTTTAACAAGTCTAGTTTATTGATTTAGCTTGTTTTGGGTTGGCCTTCAATAATTAAAGACTAGAAGGATGCAAGTGTAATTTTAATTTAATATTTCACTTTGAATTGTTTTACTAAGTTTTGTATTTTGAGATTTCAAAATTAAGTTTTCACCAACTTGTGTGTTTTGTTTTTGTTTTTTGGTTTTTTTTTTTGTTGTGATTTTTGTCAAATTATATTACGCTTATACTATATCCATAATCCGTCCCCCCAATTTGACTCGCATGGCTCCTCTACTCAGCAGTATCTCTCGAGGGATTTCTTAGGGTGGCTTATAGCGTCATTATCCTGGAATCAAAAACCATGCTCGAGGAAGTTAAGGTGGTTTTAGAGAGGGTGAAATTAGAAAGTCTGGGAGAGAAAGATGAAATGATTCAGGTCCTAAACAAAGACAAAGAAGATTTAGTTATAGAGCAGAAGAATTTAACAACTATGATGGAAAAAGCCGAAAATTGGTTATCGAATCTTGAGGGAGATATAACCAAAATGATGTGCTTGGTTTTTTAAAGAGAATGCTATATTAAATAGTACCCGTTGAGGGAGAATTTTATCAGTAAGGTCTCACTTGCAATGCTCTTAACTGAATATCTAGCCTTACTGTCTGTAATTTTGACATGGTTAAATTATTTGAAAGATTCATCACTTGCAGATTTCTGTCACGGCCAACTCATGTCCAGGCAGCTGAATCCCATCTAGATGGAAGTCAGTGTCATCATTCTCCCTGTTACAACGGAAATCAGACCTGTATCTTCTCATCCGAGCAGCCTGATGTAATGAAAAGTTTAGATGAGTGTCATGAGAACATTTAGCGGAACACCTATCCGGACAACAGAAGCCACAGTCACGCATATTATCATTGTTCCTCCATGGCATTTTTTTAATTTCTATTTAGAATTCTTTTCCTAAATGTTTCAAAAGTGTAATGGGGTTATTACGGGTAGAAGAGAGGTGATCTTGTAAGTGTTTTATGGCTCTAAAGGAAGAAATAAAAAGAGTTTAAAAACCTATTGGTTGAACAACCCTAGGCGGAGACGTAGGTTTGTTGAACTTCAATTCATAATAATATCTGTCTCTTTTACTGCTGTTTTGCTTTACTTTACTGCTTTTACTTCAGTTTTGGTTATGCAACTTGTTACTAAGCCTGGAATTAAATCTCAAAGCCTTTATAGTGAATTTTTTGCCGAACTTGCGTTTTTGCTCTTTACTTCAGTTTTATTTACACAACTTGTTTTTAATCCTTGAAATGATCAAAGCCTTGACACTAAATTGTTACATTTGTTTACTACACCTTGAAACTGCGTTCAAGAACTTGAAATTTTATACTTGCGACAATTGACCATACTCTATCCAACCCCCCTTCTAGAGTATACTTGTTATTATTATATTGAACCTATTGGTCATACTCTATTGAGTATTGACCCTTCATCCTTGCCGGAATTCAATAAGGGGACTATAACAACCTTTTGACCATGTTATGTTGTAGTCTTATTTATAGGTTATACTATAATTTTTTGTGGTTTATATCAATTATCCTTGTCGGAATTCAATAAGGGGACTATAACAACCTTTTGACCATGTTCTGTTGTAGTCTTATTTATAGGTTATACTATAATTTTGTTTTGGTTTATATTAGTTGTGATTTTGACTTGGGAGTGGGCTGCAAGCATTTTTTTATGATTGATCGAAGTCAAAGCGTGATAATATGCAAGGTGTATTGCTCAAGTCCAACGTATTTGTACATGCAATTATTAGTTAATAGTCAAGTTTCATTTTCAATAGTCAAAATCAATTACAATTAATAGCCAAGTATCATTTTCAATGTAACTTATCTTAACAATAATTGAAATCAAAACTTTAAACCTATAATAAGAATGAGAATAAGGTACGGACTCCATTAAAAAGAAGGGGACAAAACACAACTTAAAAAGTTAAAACAGAATATTTGATGATTATTGGAAAAGAAAAATGGCAGTAAATAAAATATTGGAGCAAAATGTTTGATGAATATGTCTTTAGATATTTTTAAATAAGGGTTTGAAAAATTCTATTTGGAAATTACTTATGATTTTCAAGGTATTTGATACCCTACAACAAGGTAGGAAATCCATTAAAAATAAGGGGACAAAAAACAATTTCAAAAGTCAAAACAAAATATTTGATGAATATTGGAACAGATAAAAGGCAGTAAATAAAATATTGGAACAGAATATTTGATAAATACTTCGTATGTCTTTGGATATTTATAAATAAAGGTTTGAAAATTCTTTCTGGAAATTACCTCTTATAAACCTTTCCGATGTGATAATAAGGTTTTGAAAAATTCTTTTTGGAAATAACTTAAATAATTATTAACCTTGTTTAACCTTTCCGATGAATATTGGAACAGAAAAAGGGCAGTAAATAAAATTGTTTTTTTATAAAGCCTTTCCGATTTTCAAGGTATTTATTAACCTTGTTTCCTAGTCTTCCCGCGTCCCTATTGCCAAATACATGCATATGTACTTATTGCCAAATACGGGGAATTAGCGGTACTTATTGCCTTTGACCCATTGAATTGTCAAATCACAACTCTTCACTCCACCTTTTTACCTTCTCACTCCTCTTAAACCGTCACTCCATCCATTATTTAAGCCCCCCCCCTTTACTAACTCCACCTATTTCACCTTCATCTCCACCTCAAAGCTTCATTCTTTTTAGCAATGGCGCCTAAAAGAAAGCTGTTAATTCCTAATTCTCTTTTTGTAGTTCCTGAATTATTTCAATTTTCTCTCCCAAACCTTCCAATTTCTCCCTCTCTAATTCCGACCTCCATCACTTCCTCAATTATGGTTGGTTTTTTCTCCATAGTGACACTATACGCCACCTTAAGAAAACCCTGGAGAGTTACTGTCGGGGTGAGATGCTACGGCTGTTAGACGAGCATTGTCGTGAGGAGAATGAGAAGCGTCGGAGTGATGAGGCTCGTTCGGAGTTTGACTTCCTTTATCTTCCTATTGATTTAAGTGCTTCTTTATTCTCTATATTTTCTTGTCTTTTTCTGATTTTATTTCCTTTATTTGAATTTGGTTAATTAGCATAGGAGGGTGAGGTAATTTGGGGTATGCCTTTGTGAATTTTACAGCCCGTTGACAATCAAAACGGTGAAGATAAGAGTATTATATCTCCCTCGAGTTTTGAGAAGCCAAAAATTGGTTATCGAAACTTGAGGGAGATATAATACTCTTATCTGGCCTTACTATCTGTAATTTTGATCAATTGGGATGGTTAAATTATTTGAAAGATTCATTACTTGCAGAGATTTCAATCACGGCCAAATCATGTCCAGGCAGCTGAATCCCATCTAGATGGAATTCGGTGTCATCATTCTCCCTGTTACAACAAAAATCAGACCTGTATCTTCTCATCCGAGCAGCCTGATGTAATGAAAATTTTAGATGAGTGTCATGAGAACTTTTAGCGGAACACCAATCCAGACAACAGAAGCCACAGTCACACATATTATCATTGTTCCTCCATTGCATTTTTTTGATTCCTATTTACTACTCCCTCCGTCCCCAAAAGTTCGACCCTTTTGGCCTAATTTTAGTCCCAAAATGTTCATACCATTTGCATTAAAATACCCTTCAATTTGCAATAATATTTGTGCAAAATTAGTTTCCCCATACAAATTTTGCTTTTTCTATGTGCTTTTATTATGAGCTTTTCCTCTCTAAACTTTTGGCAATTCCCATGTAAATTTTCCTTTTCGATGTACTTTTATTAGCTTTCCCATACACTCTTATACTCCCTCCGTCCCCGAAAGATCGACCCTATTGGGTATATTTCGCGGGTATTAAGAAACTTATTGGAAGTATAAGAGTGTATGGGAAAGCTAATAAAGGTAAATTGAAAATGGAAATTTACATGGGATTTCCAAAGAAGTAGAGAAAAAGTAATAAAAGTACATAGAAAAAGAAAAATTTGCATGGGGAAGCTAACTTTACACAAATATTATTGAAAATTGGAGGGTATTTAAATGCAAATGGAATGAACATTTTGGGACTACAATTAGGCTAAAAGGGTCGAACTTTTGGGGACGGAGGGAGTACATGTTTATAAAGTGTAATGGGGTGATTGAGTGGAAAATCTGTGGATTGAGTGAAGAAATTTGCAAAAGACAGAGGTTTACACTAAGGAGGAGGTTAGCCGAAAGAGGAGGAGAAAATTTTGAGGAAATTGAACTGACAGTTTATGGCTATTTTGCACAACATCGAAACATAAAGCTTCGGTTCTCAGGAGACCTAGCGGTGTTAATGTGGGTTAACCAAAAAGGCGTACCAATTGAGCTGTGTTCCTTGCTTCCGCTACAATGGTACCCTAAAGCACTTACTGTCCTGCAGCGATCTTCATTGGTAGAAAAATCAAGCAGAGTCCAGAAGATAAAATAAGGACTCTCACAGATGCAATGAGGAGAAGTAATTATGCTGCTGAGCCACTCCTACGTAGCTGTGGCATAACAAAACAACACAACAAAAAAAAAAAAAACCCAACACAAGAAGCGAAGCCATACCAAACAAAATCCTTTCTACAGAATATCCCCCTCCTTGTAATATTCCACTATTATCATAATACTCCTTTGTGAGTTTCTTGTACCGAGAGTTCTCTTGTAATAGTGGAATAAAAGTGTTCATTGTTACATAAAATCGTGTGTTCATTCATATTAATTATCTTGCCAACTATCAACTCAATTTTTACTTATCAATCAAACACATCTTCGCTTCCGCTGTACACTCACCAACCCTAACAAGTTATAGGTGTTGTCATCAACTAGATACAAAAAGTCCTAATCCTCCACCACACTATAATTGTTTCATCTCATAAGTTTACTTAAAAGTTCCTTCTTGTAATTTTATCCACTAATACTCTTTTGTGAGTACTTATTATTGTGAGAGTTATTATGTAATCTTACACCCTAACTATTGGGGTCTTTTCTCCTTGTACATGTATATTTTATTATTTGAAAGTGCTCGTTTGGTGTTATTTATCAATTTCTCGATCTATCATGCTTCGTCTTTAACCTTACAAGTTAAAGGAAGAAATAAATAAAAAGTTTAAAAACCTACGGGTTGAACAACCGCTTTTTACTTCAGTTTTATTTACGCAACTTGTTTTTAATCCTTGAAGTACATCTCAAAGCCTTGATACTGAATAGTTAATTCAATTTATCACACCAAGAAACTTCGTTCAAGACCTTGAAATTAAATACTTCCGACAATTGACCATACTCTACCCAACCCACCCTTTCTAAAGTATACTTGTTATTACTCCATCACCCTATTGAACCTTCATCCTTGCCGGAATTCAACAATGGGAGATAATATGTGCTACGACAAGCTTTTGACCATGTTCTGTTTAGTCTTATTTATAGGTTATACTATAATTTTTTCTGGTTGGTTTAACAATCTTATATCAGTAGTGATTATGACTTGGGAGTGGGCTGTAAGATTTTTTGGTATGTTTGATGGAAGTCAAAGCCTGCTAATATGCAAGTTGTATTGTTCAAGTCCAATATTTTCAAAGTTATAATCGGCTTTATTTTCAGAGAAGACAAATTCAGATTAAATATTCACTTATCTCAATAATATTGGCATAATATTTGATAAATATCTGGACAGAAAAATGGCAGTAAATAAAATATTGGAACAAAATATTAGACGAATATATCTTCTAATATTTCTTATAAAACCTTTTCGATTTTCAAATATGGCAGTAAATAAGGTTTTGAAATTCTTTTTGGAAATAATAACTTGTTATATTTTTTATAAAACTTTTCCGATTATCAAGGTATTTAATAACCTTTTTTCCTGTGTCCCTATTGCCAAATACATGCATTTGTACTTATTGCCTTCACCCATTGAATTGTCAAATCACAACTCTTCACTCCATATTTTCACCTTCTCACTCCTCTTACACCGTCACTTCATCCAATAATTAAGCCCCTGTTTTATCTCTCTCTCCTTGTACTTATTGCCTTCATCCATTAAAAAGAAGGGGATAAAAAACAATTTCAAAAGTTAAAACAGAATATTTGATGAATATTGGAACAGAAAAAGTGGCTGCAAATAAAATATTGGAATAAAATATTTGATAAATATGTCTTCGGATATTTATTAAATAAGGGTTTGAAAAATTCATTTTGGAAATTACCTCTTATAAACCTTTCCGATGTGATAATAATGAAAAATTCTTTTTGGAAATAACTTAAATAATTATTAATCTTGTTTAACCTTTCCGATGAATATTGGAACGGGAAAATGGCAGTAAATAAAAATGTTTTTCATAAAACCTTTCCGATTTTCAAGGTATTTATTAACCTTGTTTCCTCGCTTCCCGCGTCCCTATTGCCAAATACATGCATATGTACTTGTTGCCAAATACAGGGAATTAGCGGTACTTATTGCCTTGACCCATTGAATTGTCAAATCACAACTCTTCACTCCACTCCACCTTTTTACCTTCTCACTCCTCTTAAACCGTCACTTCATCCATTGTTTAAGCCCCCTGTTTTCTAACTCCACCTATTTCACCTTCATCTCCACCTCAAAGCTTCATTCTTTTTAGCAATGGCGCCCTAAAGAAAGCTGTTAATTCCTAATTCTCTTTTTGTAGTTCCTGAATTATTTCAATTTTCTCTCCCAAATCTTCCAATTTCTCCCTCTCAAAAACAGACCTCCTTAATTGACGGTGCATATTATTGAAATACGCCGGAGCTGTGATAACAACGCCCCTAACAATCAAAACGGTGAAGATGAAGCCCTTGTCAAGGATGGTGTTATTACTTTCCGGCTTATTTCAATTGTCTACAGCAGCAGTGTCTCTCGAGGGATTTCTTAAGGTGGCTTATAGCGTCATTATCCTGAAAAACCCTAAAGATTTAGTTATAGACTGAATCCCCTTTTCGAGCTATTGGCTATAGAAAAAGCAGAAGAATTTAACATCTAAGATGGAGAAAGCCGAAAATTGATGTGCTTGGATTTGAAAAGAGATACAAGTACTTGGATTTGAAAAGAGATACAAGTACCCGACGAGGGAGAATTTTATCAGTAAGGCCTCACTTGCAATGCAATTATTGGACCATACTGATAAAATTCTCCCTCACCGGGTACTTGTAAATTATTTGAAAGATTCATCACTTGCAGATTTAGTCACAACCAAATCATCCCTGTTACAACGAGAATCAGACCTGTAACTACCTTATTGTGTGATTAGACTGACAAAATAAATAGTGTATTTAAGAGCGAATAATAATATATCAAAAGAGAGATATACTTAGGGTAATTTTATAATACTCTAGGAATTATGTTTCTAAAGTGTAATCGAGTGATTACGGGTAGAAGAGAGGTGATCTTGTAAGTGCTTTAGGGCTCTAAAGGAAGAAATAAAAAAAAGAAGTTTAAAGACCTACGGGTTGAACAACCCTAAGAGGAGACGTAGGCATTTTTTGCCGAACTTTGTAATAATATCTCTGTCTCTGTTACTGCTTGTTGTCTTTATTTTACTGCTTTTACTTCAGTTTTATTTACGCAACCTGTTTTAAAGCCTTGATGTAAATCTCAAATTCATGACACTAGATAGGTAATCAATTTATTCCACATTGAAACTGCGTTCAAGACCTTGAAATTTAAAATTTGCGAAATTTGGCCATAATCTTTTCAACCCCCCCTTGATCCTTCATCCTTGCCAGAATTCAACAAGGGGAGATAATATGTGCTATAACAAGCTTTTGACTATGTTCTGTTTAGTCTTATTTATAGGTTATACTATTATTTTTTGTGGTTGGCATAACAAGCCTATATCAGTTGTGATTTTTTGTAAGTTTGTTGGAATTTAAAGCCATTGCTAATATGCTGGTTGTATTGTTCAAGTCCAATATTTTCAAAGTTTGTTTTGTAAGTTATAATTGGCTTTTTTTTCAAAAGACAAATTCGGATTAATATTACTTATCTCTAGTCCTTGACCTTACCTGAAATGTAATATTACTTACAAAGCATTGAATTGATCTCACGACCTTTACCCGGTACTATTAAGACAACGAACAATTGACAATTGGAATAATATAATACAACAAACAATTGACAATTACAATAATATTTTGTCATTTGACAAACTTTTTATATTATTAATACAACAAACAATAGGAATAATATTTAGTCAATTGACAAACTTTATGAGAATTAAACAAAATTGACATTCCTAGCACTTGAATGGTTTTCCCTTCTTGACCATAAGCATATCATGCTTCCCCTCATCCTTGAGCGTTAGCTCAGCTTGCTTCAACATTCTATGAAGCTCAGTGAGGGTTTTCTCCATGTTGTGCATGTTATAGTTCATCTTGATCTGATCATAGCCTTTGTGCAGCGAGTGTAGAATAATGTCAATTGCCATCTCGATTGAATACCCAGCGTCAAGCCTTTCCATGTTATCAAATAATCTGATCATTTTAAGTACATGTGGGCTGACCGGCTCTCCTTTCTTGAGCTTGCTCTTAAGGATCTGCCTATGGGTCTCAAACCGCTCGGTTTAGGCCTGCTCTTGGAACATATTCTGATGTTCTGAAATGATCTCAAAAGCTGTCTCCTTTCCAAAGATGGTCTTTTGGAGATCCGGAGACATTGTGGCCAACATGATTCATTTGACATCCCGATTGGCAGCGTGCTATTGGTTTAGGGAAGCTTGAGTGGCCTCCTCATCAGGAGCGTCGGGCATTTCCTCATCAAGGACGTATTCCTTTTTCTCTTTCATGAGAACTATACGCAAGTTCCTTTGCCAATCAAGGAAGTTTGTCACATTCAACTTCTCTTTATCGAGAAGAGAACGGAGTGAAAGTTGGTTGTTGTTGGTATTAGTTGCAGACATGTTTCTACAGTTGAAAGAATTTGCAATGAAAAACCATTCATAAAACCAATAATTTTTAAATATAAAGCATACATGCTAATTTTCAATCTTATTAAGCGTATTATCCACACATTTATAATTGTTCCTTTCAGGCGAGAATAAAACGATTCCAAGACCCCAAAAATCAAAAAGTGAATAAGCATGCTTTTGCTTGTCTTAACACTTAATATTTTAAGGTAAGAAATTCAATTGCTAATAGCTGTAATCTACTCTTGGTTCGATAAAACGTCGCATCTAATGACTCCTTGACGTTTATCTCCATTGCCACGACATCTAAGAACTCCTTACTAATATTGTTGAGTTTAACCAAAACTAACGTGTATGTGATGCCTTGCTTTGAAAAGCGCACCAACATACCTTACTTCCCTAGGAAAGTAGTAATGCCTTTCTTTGGCATAGCCCATTACTATTCTCATTAGTTCCGTAAGTATCATTTTGGAATGACAGATTTAACTCAATTTTCTTTGGGGCTTAGGGTTTCTATGTTGGTTGATTTAAGTGAAATAAACTAATCATTCAACATTCGAAATCCTAAACATCCATCTAACATCGCAATTATATAAGCAAAATATATAAAGCATAATTAAAGATGTATTTGGCAACTAGCATGACCGCTTGAACTCGAGTCTTTAAATCTTCAAGGGCCTTTGTTGCATCCTCTTGGCTTCGTCTTCTTAGAAGTGCCGTCTTCGAGACATCACCACCAATTATGTAACTACTAGAAAGGCTAGGACTAATCTAAATTTTTAAGTACAAAAATACTTAACGGCACGCAGTCCGTATTTAGATTTACAAAAATACAAAACGGAACGCAGTCCGTATATACTATCCTAGTTGGCCCCACTAGTTGCCATTTTGTAAAACCTGCATTAGAATATCTATACTATTCATCCATTCACTAACGTGAATAGCCCATGCATTTTACAAATAATTCAAGCAACAATTCAAAACGAGAGAAAAAACTGGTTACTAACTTAGGTGGTTAATCTAATTAACGCGCCTAATTAAAACTAGTCAAAGTTGTTATCCGATTATGTGAATTAACGCAATAATAATAGCTCAAAACGATTAATGAAGCTCCCACTAAATTCCACATCCAACTTAATTAAAATTAATCCCATTAAAATTAATTAAGCCGGTTAACCTAAAATTTTGCCGAATTATTTTGTAAGTGCCGGGAAAAACCGAGGCCTAGCCTCGTTTTAATTAAAACGAAAAAAACGCAAAATCGTAAAATTTAATAGCCCTTTACGGTCGAGTGCCTAGCATCCAAGCCACGAGGCTCGGCTTGCTAGGCACCAAGCCCTGGGTTGCCATGGGTGGGTGCTGCCCGGCACAGCCCTTGCTGCGCCAAGCCACATGTTAGTGGCTGACATCATCACTCGCGCGTTATGCTGGCCTAAGCTGCGTGCTTCCAACGCATGCAAGTGCTGGTCTCAAAGGCCTTGCTGTGCGGCCTGACGCTGCCTAGCTGCCGCACACGCACCACACGCTCGCAACCATGGCGCACCAAGCTAGTGCTGCTCCCGCAGACTAATACATTAGCACGCCGCGCACTCTCGCAGCCACATGTAGGCTGCGTAAGAAGCCTAGCTGGCCGAGAGTTATGCTCGAGTCTTCGTGTGATATAAAAATTAATTCTAAATTATTTTTAGAACCAATATTGAGCAATATGAAAATAAAACAAGTCCAACTTAATTAAATTCAATTTTAGTGCACAAACCAAAATTAATTCAAGAATCATTTTTTAAATTATTTTTGGCTCAACTTGATGCTACAAAATTGAGAGTTATTCTCACAATTAATTTAACCAACATAAATAAACAATGAGATTTGACAAAAGAGTTGGAAAAATAAATACAATCATCCAATGAAAAATTTCTCCAGCACTAACTTGTGTAAATTTGGAAAAATTACATTCTTCCAACATGAAGAATAATCAAATTTCAATCATAAGTTTGAACATTTAAGACTTTAATTAACTCACAAAAGATTAAAACCAAAAATTAGTTCATTATGGAATTTAGAAAGTTAAGATCCAACCAAATAAACAATTAAATATTGAATCTTCAACCTTTTAAGGGCATCAAAAATACATTTTCACCATAAACATCCACACTCCAAGCAATTTATTTGTAAAAATGTGAAATTACAAGTTTATGTGAAAATAAGAGCTAATCGAATTAAGCACCAATTATGACTTCATAAACATGCATAATAAGAGTTAAAATTGCAGAAGATTAATGGTATTATCAAACACATAATCCAACAATTGCATGACATAAATAATCAAGGTTTAAAGATTTAAAATTTTTCGTCAAAAACAAAAAAACCCTTCGAAAAACCACTTTCTAGGTGGATCTTGGCTTTTAAAATGCCATTTTTATTCACAAAGTGGGTAAAGTCTGATTTAGAACGTCTATTCCACCCAAAATTCACTATTTTTGAGTCAAAATCGGAGTTTGTAATCCAAAACCAGCATAAATATGATTTTAATCCAATTAAAAACGAGCTCTGAATCTGTTTAGGATGCTAACTAGAAATTTAAATCCATTTTAAATTACCTTAATTAATTTTTAGTTGTAAAATTAAATGCAAGAGGCTCTTATACCGCTGTTGGGTTTTGCAATGTCGGACACCGCACGGAAACAAAACCTGATAACCGGATCGCATGCATAATAATTACAACATAAACAAAAGCATGCAAAATAAACATAAACATAAGAGAAGAGAGAGAAAGAATGCTCACCCTTGTAGTGTGCTTTGCTCAACCGTTGAGCTCGGACTTGAAAGCTTCAAGTTCCGCAAGTGCGAGAACCTTCGACAGCTCACACCCTGGCTACCGAACCACACCGGTCCCTACCCCTAATCTTAGTCGGGGCTAGACCAAAAATAAATTAGAGTTATTAGAACAAAGGTTTTCTCTTCTTTGGAGATTCCTTAAAGTTCACCAACTCAAGTGCCTTTCCCAAATGCCAAATTATTGGTATTTATTGGGAATAAGGCTCAAGAATTCCCATCATCTTTCAATGTGGGATAGTTGGTAAAAAGGAAAAATAGAATTTAATTTAATTCTAAATTAAATTAAAAGGCCAAATGAATCACCAAACGACAAGTGTCACATGGAGAGCAAGGGGTTAGCTGAGGACCATAAGGGGAAGACCACAAAACCACTCCACACACACGCACGACCTCTCGCAGCGCGCCTGCACCATGGTTGTGCCTGCCTTGGGCGCCAAGGCTGCCTCGCTGGCGGACTGGCACCATGGTTGTGCATGCTAGCTTGCGTGCTGCTTCTGTGTAGCTTGTGCAAGTGCCTGGGTTGCAAGCATTCTAGCAAGCCTCGCGCGCCAGCGATGCTAGCCTGCTGCGCCATCTAGCCTACAATGGTAGCATGCGATGCTAGTTGCTGAAAGGAATGGTGTCCTTCCAACAAGTGTATTATTCTGATAGAGGGTTAAGAATTATCAGGAAGCTAATTCTTCAGTGAGATCAAGTGATCGGAATGCTAAGGTGGAGGCCACTTCCGATCTGTAATATTAGTGAACAATTAATATTACAGCTTTGTCTTGACTGAACCCTTCGGGTCGAACCCAAATGAACTGCCGATCCGAACCGACGAATCAATCCAAAGGATTTGATGAGTCACTAGAGTATTACGAACACAGACGTCGAATATCGAGCCTAGGGAGTCGAAACCGAGCGTCGCAATATCAACAAGCAACAAGTTCGAGCAAAGCCGTAGCATCACATTGGCCTAGCCATATGGTTGCTAGGCTAGCTCGAGCTAGCACCGCACCATTGCTAGCACTAGGTGCTTGCGTGCGTGCGTGCGTTCGCATGGCAGCACCATCGCTAGCACTATATTCTTGCGTGCGTGGGTGCCTTCGCATGGCAGCACCATCGCTAGCACTAGGTGCTTGCGTGCGTGCGTGCCTTCGCATGGCAGTACCATCGCAAGCACTAGGTGCTTGCGTGTGTGCGTGCCATCGCATGGCAGCACCATCGCTAGCACTACGTACTTGTGTGTGCTGCCTTCGCATAGCACAGTAGCACGCTGTGCTTGCTGTGCGTGTGACAGGGGAGAGCACCTTGCCAGACATCGCCCAGTGCCTAGCACTGTTGTGCGCCCAGCAGCATGCATGGCCCGCTAGCAGCACGCATGTGCTGGGGCGTGCTGGCTGATGCGTGCTGGCGTGCTAGCTGTGCTAGCTTGCCAGCAAGGCTGGCAGCCAGCTCAACATGGCATTGATGCCGGTTTGAGGAGATTGGGGACCAAGGCTTAGAGCCATGCCTTGGGGAGCAAGGAAATGGTCCCCCCTATGGTTATGGTCCTCACCTAACCTCTCCTCTCCCCATGCCACTTGTTGATTTATGATTGCATTGTTTTATAATTTATTTTGGAATTAAATAAATTAGTGAAAAATGCAACTATCCCACATTGATCATGAATGGGAGTGCAAGTTGCATTTCCCTATAAATACCCCATGATTGGGCATTTGGAAATCAACTTGAGTGGAACTCAATAAGACATCTCTTATTATTGAGAAAACCTTTAAATTCGTAAAACTCTAGTTTTATATTTGGTCAAGTCTCGACTAACCCTCGAGACGAAGATCGTTCGGGTCGGGTCGTGGGTACGAGCTGTTGGAGGCCGTCACGCTTGTGAGGCTTTAGGCTTCGAAGTAAGAGGTCGGTTTACTAGCGAAGCACGCTTCAAGGGTATTACTTCCTTATCCTTTCTCTCGATTATTGTGTAATTCATGCTTTATTGCTTTAATTATTGGGGCGGGTCTTGGGCGGGTTTCTCTTCCGCGTAGCGTTGGACGTTACGAAATCCAACAACGGTATCGGAGCAGCGCTCTTTTTAATTATTGCAATTCGTAATTAATTAAGGTGATTTAAAATGGATTTAAATTTCTAGTTGTGTTTTCTAATTGGATTAGAAGCTCGTTTTAATTAATTTTAAACCTCGTATTTTTATATTTTTGGTTGACGAACCCAGATTTCGACTCAAAAATAGTGATTTTTGGGTGGAATCGATGTTCAAAATCGTTTCTGACCCTTTCAGCATTGTTCAGAAGCCAAAATCCTCCCTGAATAATGTTTTTTGAGGGGTTTTTCGTTTTTAACGAATTTTTTTTAAATCTTTATGCCTTAATTAATTTATGCATGTTAAGGGTAAATTAAATGTATGGTTGCATCCCTAATCTACTGCAATTATAAACCCTTTTAAGCGTGGTTATGAAGTCATAATATGTGCTGAAGTTGGTATGTTCAATTTCTCACATAAACTTGTTATTTCACAATCATGCAAATAAATTGCATTAAAGTGTGAATGTTTATTGTGAATGTGAAATTTTAAAGTTCCTTGTATATTAAAGATCCAATCTTTAAGTGTTTAAATGGTTGGAAC
The DNA here is from genome assembly GCF_001683475.1 of Chenopodium quinoa. NCBI lineage: Eukaryota > Viridiplantae > Streptophyta > Magnoliopsida > Caryophyllales > Amaranthaceae > Chenopodium > Chenopodium quinoa. Next base: position 5,191,515 of record NW_018742951.1, read on the forward strand.
TTTGATTCTAAATTCCATGGTTAAACTAATTTTGGATTTAATTATTATTGTGTTGATTAAAGTCCTTAAAGTTCAAGTACTTGTGATTAGATCTTGATTAATCTTCATATTGGAAGATGTAATTTTGTTATTTTACACAAGTAAAAAGTTGGAAAATTTTCATTGGATGATTGGTTTTATTTTCCAACTCCCTACTTTGTCAAAATCATTATTAATTTGCATATTGGTCAAATTAATTTTGGGTGTAGCCCTTTCAATTTTAAAGCATCAAGAAAGACCTAAATTGTTCAAAAGGAAATTTTGGATAATTTTAGGCTTGTGCACCATTAAAATTGAATTAACTAAGTTGGACTTATTTTATTTCATTTTGCCCTAAATTCATTCTAAAATAAATTTAGAATTAATTTTATGTCACACGTAAATCGGGATTAAAATTCCAAAATACGGCACGTAAATCGAGGCAACATCACCCAAGCGTTACCAAGGCTAGCCGGGCTGCCTAGCAGCCCACATGTGGCTGCCTATGGTGCGCACGCAAGGGGATGCCTTGAAGTGCTGCTACGGTGTGGCAAGGGGCTGTTGTTGCGGGAGATGGCTGGATGCATGGGCCTTAGGCTGCTGGAGTGCTTGTGCATGCTGCTGGGCAGCGAGGCAGCAAGCACCAGCCAGCCAACCCACTGCTGCCAGCGCCAGCTAGCATCTAGCATGCGTAGCGTGCTGCTGGTGCTAGCTAGCATGGCATGCTGCGCTAGGCGAGCTTGCTAGCAGCCAGCACTAGACGCAACGCATGGGCTGCCTAGCAGCCATGGTGCGCAGCCCTCGTATTTTGAGGGTGGGCTGTTTTGCTTGAATTTAAGGCTATCGTTTTTGCAAAATTTTGCCGTTTTTAAATTTATTTTAAATTTTTTTTAACAAGGTTAGACCTCGATTTTTCCGGCTCTTGCAAAATTTTAATTTTGACAAATTTGGGTTAACCGGCTTAATTAATTAGATTAATTAAGTTGGATGCGAAATTTAGTGGGAGTTTGAGTAATTTTGTGAACAAATTGCGCCTTAATAAACATAATATGTTAAACAACTTTGACTAGTTTTAATTAGCCGTGTTAATTGGATTAACCACCTAAGTTAGTTACTAGTTTTCGCGTGTTGTGCATTATTACTTGTTTTTCGTCGTGAAATGCATGGGCCATTCGCATATAGTGAATGGATGAATGGAAAATATATTGTTTCACAGGTTTCGTGAAAATGGCAACTAGTGGGACCCGACTAGGATAGAAAATACGGACTGCGTTCCGTTACGAATTTTTGTAAATCAAAATACGGTCTGCGTACCGTTGAGTATTTTTGTACCTTAATATTTAGATTAATCTTAGTCGTAGTAGCTTGTAATTTTTCTTTGGCAAAGATGTCTCAAGACGGCGCTTCTATGAAGACAAGCCAAGATGAAGACCCTTGAAGATATGAAGATTTCAAGGGGTCATGCTAGTTGCCAAATGCATCTATTTTATGCTTTATATATAATTATGCTTATATATATATATATATATATATATATATATATATATATATATATATTTGAATGCTAGATGCATGTCTAGGATTTCAAATGTTGCGATGATTAGTTAAGTTCACTTAAATCAACCAACATAGAAACCCTAGGTCCCTAAAATATTGAGCTAAAATTTGTCGTTCCAAGAACAACACTTACCGAACTAATGCGCGTACGTGATGGGCTACGCCAAAGCGAGGCATCACTACCTCCCTAGGAACGTAAGGTATACTAGGTATACGAGTTGATCTTGGTTAAGCTCAACGATATCAGTAAGGAGTCCTTAGATGTCGTGGAAAAAAGATAAAATGTCAAGAATGCATTAGATGCGACGTTTTATCAAACCGAGAGTAGCTTAGAGCTATTAGAAATTGGATTGTTTACCCTAAAATATTAAGTGTTAAGACAAGCCAAAGCATGCTTAATCACTTTTTGATTTTTGGGATCTTGGAATCATTTTATTCTCGCCAAAAGGGACAAATTATTAATGCGTGGATAAAATGCTCAATAAGATTGAAAATTTGCATGAACTCTTTTAAATTTAAAACTTATTGGTTTATGAATGGTTTTTTCATTTCAAGTTCTTTCAATTGTAGAAACATGTTTGCGAGTAACTCAAACAACAAATCTATGTGCCCGGAACTCCTCGACAAGTTGGCTTTTAGCCTCAACTTGGTCAACTTCAAGGAGTGGGAGGAGGAACTCAGGAAAACTCTTCGGAATTGTTCCTTGGAGTACATTCTTGATACTCCCATTCCAAGCTTCTTCTCTAAGGGAATCATGACCGATGAGGCTCATGATAAATGGTCTTCCGATTTGAAGAAAGTCAATATAAGAGTCACCAAGAGTGACAATGGAAACTATGATGGACTCATGTTTGATGTGACTAGGTCACTCTCGAACATGAAGATAAAGCCACCGGAAAGGGGTTGTCTTGCTAAGGAAAGGTAACAGCTCTGGTCAAGGGTATGCAATACCAAATTGAGACCTGGTATGCCGATTCGACCTCTGTGCTCAAAATGACTAGGTTCTTCAAGCACATGGAGCTTCTCGGAATCCCATTGGAGGATGAAATGGCGGGCCATATCTTGCTTGCTTCTCTCCACTCGGGCTATGATGCTATTAGAGCACACATAGATGCGGAAGAGGAGACACACTCTTTAAGAGTTGTGGTGGAGCGGCTTCACCGAGCCACCTCTCATGGAGCAAGCAAAAGGCCCTTGAAGAAGAAGGTCAAGGTGAAGATGCGTTGCTTCTATTGTGGTGGGGAAGGCCACTACAAACGGGAATGCAAGATCTTTCGCAAGGATGAGGAGGAGAGGAATGTTCCGACTACCTCAGGTATCTTCCTTAAACACTAATGCATTAAGCAAATCATAGGTATTAGATACAAAATATGAGTCTTTGTTGCCTTTTCAGGGATCAAGTGAGAAGCTTATCAAGTGTACGTGCAAAACGAGCAAACGACGAAGATGGTCTTTCAATCGTGCTTGCATGCACCATTTTGTCTATAACTTGTAATTAAACTAATCTTAGTTTCATCATGCTTTGGAACATACTATGATCTATGGTGTTGGACACTAAATTATTTTGATCGTAAGACTTTGACAATAGTTGTTTCAAAATGTCTTGTTTATATATGTTCAATATAAATTGCATGTTTTTACAATTAGACAAATGTTGATACCGCTGACAAAGCTAAGACAATTCATTACCTTCACCGACGACTATAGTAGATATGGTTATGTCTACCTTATATCGGATAAATCTGAATCTTTTGATAAATTCAAAGAATTTCAGAATGAAGTTGAGAATCAACTTGGCAAGAAGATTAAAGCACTTCGATTGGATCGAGGTGGCGAATATTTGAGCCATGAATTCGACGATCACTTGAAAGAAAATGGTATCCTTTCAGAGCTGACACCTCCTGGAACTCCTCAATGGAACAGAGTATCTGAAAGGAGAAATCGAACCTTGTTAGACATGGTTCGATCAGTGATGGGTCTTAGTGAACTTCCTATCTCTTTCTAGGGACATGCGCTACTAACTGCGGCACTAACACTGAACCGTGCTCCGTAAAAAGCTGTCGAAAAGACTCCATATGAATTATGGACTAAGAGACCTCCAAGGTTGTCTTTTCTTAAGATTTGGGGTTGCGAAGCATATGTCAAGCGATTAATTTCTGACAAGCTTCACCCAAAATCGGACAAGTGTTTCTTTCTGGGCTACCCAAAAGAAACCAAGGGGTAATACTTCTACAATAAATCCGAGAACAAAGTGTTTGTTGCTCGTGATGGTCTCTTTTTGGAGAAGGAACACCTTTCCAAAATGACAAGTGGGAGGAAAATCGAACTCGACGAAGTTCGAAAGGACGAGCAACAATGTCAACCTGATAAAACTAACAATCAATATGCTTTAGAAGCAGTTGATAAGATTTGTCAAAATCAAACAAACAATGTAAATGCTCAACCTATTACCCTTCGTAGGTCGCAACGGCTAAGATCTCAACCAGACAGATACCTTGTTATTGTCTTAACCGAAGATTAGGACATCCTAGTCATGGATGGAGATGAGCTAGCGACATACAAATAAGCTATGACGAGCCCCGACTCTGCTAAATGGCAAGAGGCCATGAAATTTGAGATGGACTCCATGTCTGAAAATCAAGTCTGGGACTTGGTAAATTTGCCTGAAGGTTACACACCCATCGGTTGCAAATGGATTTTCAAATTGAAAACAGACAAAGATGGAAATGTATCAATATAAAAAGTTATACTGGTGGCAAAAGGTTATAGGCAAATCCACGGGATTGAATATGATGAAACCTTTTAGCTAGTCGCAATGCTTAAATCCGTCCGGATCATCCTAGCAATTGTTGCATATTACGATTACGAAATATGGCAAATGGACGTCAAAATCGCCTTCCTTAATGGCATTTTGGAAGAAACTGTGTATATGACACAACCAGAAGGTTTTGTTGATCCAAGCAACGCTGGAAAGGTATGCAAGCTTATGAAGTCCATTTATGGACTAAAGCAGGCAAGCAGAAGTTGGAATTCGCGATTTAATGAAGCCATCAGTAGGTTTGGTTTTATCAAGAATCCAGATGAGTCTTGTGTTTAAAAGAAGGTCAGTGGGAGTAACATCGCATTCCTTGTCCTATATGTCGATGACATATTGCTCATTGGAAACAACACAAAATTATTACAGTCCGTAAAGAGCTGGCTGGGAAAGTGCTTTTTCAATGAAGGACTTAGGAGAGGCACAGTACATATTGGGCATCAAGATCTATCGGGATAAATCTAAGAGGATGATTGGATTGAGCCAGAGTACTTAAATTGATAAAGTAATGGCATGATTCAGCATGGAGAATGCCAAGAGAGGGCACCTACCCATGTCCCATGGCGTAACTCTCAGCAAGAAACAGTGTCCACAAACACCTGTTGAGCGGGAGATAATGAATCAGATTCCATATGCTTCGCTTATTGGATCGATCATGTATTCCATGATATGTACTAGGCCTGATGTATCATACGCCTTAAGTGCTACAAGCCGATACCAATCAGACCCAGGAGAGGCGCATTGGACTGCGGCCAAGAATATCCTAAAGTACCTGAAAAGGAACAAGGATAAATTCCTTGTGTATAGTGGCAACAAGGATTTGGTTGTTGAAGGATATACTAACGCGAGCTTCCAGACTGACAGAGACGACTCCAAGTCACAGTCAGGGTACATTTTTAGCCTGAATGGAGGAGCGTTTAGTTGGAAGAGTGCCAAGCAAAGCACCACTGCAGTATCTACAACTGAAGCCGAATACTTGGCAACTTCGGAAGCAACTAAGGAGGCAGCTTGGATTCGTTAGTTCATTAGTGAACTTGGTGTTGTACCCTCTATCAAGGGTCCAATAGATCTCTATTGTGACAACAATGGAGCTATTGCTCAGGCTAGAGAGCCAAGAGAGAACAAAAAAGTCAAACATGTCCAAAGGCGATTTCACATGATAAGGGAATTGAAATCCGAAGGTGAAATCAGAATTTGTAAGATCGGAACGGATGACAATGTGGCCGATCCTTTGACTAAACCTCTGCCTCAAGTGAAGCACAACAAGCACGTCGAGGAAATGGGAAATCCGTGCTGCTTCTGTGTAGCTTGTGCAAGTGCCTGGGTTGCAAGCATTCTAGCAAGCCTCACGCGCCAGAGATGCTAGCCTGCTGCGCCAGCTAGCCTACAATGGTAGCATGCGATGCTAGCTGCTGAAAGGAATGGTGTCCTTCCAACAAGTGTATTTTTCTGATAGAGGGTTAAGAATTATCAGGAAGCTAATTCTTCAGTGAGATCAAGTGATCGGAATGCCTGGGTAAAGGTCGCTACCGATCTGTAATATTAATGAATAATTAATATTACAGCTTTCTCTTGACTGAACCCTTCGGGTCGAACCCAAACGAACTGCCGATCCAAACCGACGAATCAATCCGAAGGATTTGATGAGTCACTAGAGTATTACGAACACAAACGTCGAATATCGAGCCTAGGGCGTCGAGACCGAGCGTCGCAATATCAACAAGCAACAAGTTTGAGCAAAGCGGTAGCATCACATTGGCCTAGCCATGTGGTCGCTAGGCTAGTTCGAGCTAGCACCGCACCATCGCTAGAACTAGGTGCTTGCGTGCGTGCATGCCTTCGCACGGCAGCACCATCGCTAGCACTAGGTGCTTGCGTGCGTGCATGCCTCCGCATGGCAGCACCATCGCTAGCACTAGATGCTTCCGTGCGTGCGTGCCTCCGCATGGCAGCACCATCGCTAGCACTAGGTGCTTGCGTGCGTGCGTGCCTTCGCATGGCAGCACCATCGCTAGCACTCTTGCGTGCGTGCGTGCCTTCTCATGGCAGCACCATCACTAGCACTAGGTGCTTGTGTGTGTGCGTGCCTTCCCATGGCAGCACCATCGCTAGCACTACGTACTTGCGTGTGCGTGCCTTCGCATAGCACAACACCAAGCAGCAGCAGCACGCTGTGCTTGCTGTGCGTGTGCCAGGGGCCAGCACCTTGCCATACATCGCCCAGTGCCTACCACTACTGTGCGCCCAGCAGCATGCGTGGCTCGCTAGCAGCACGCATGTGCTGAGGCGTGCTAGCTGATGCGTGCTGGCGTGCTAGCTGTGCTAGGCTGGCTGTGCTAGCTGGCCAGCAAGGCTGGCAGGCAACTCACTATGGCATTGATGCCGGTTTGAGGAGAGTAGGGACTAAAGCTTAGAGCCATGCCTTGGGGAGCAAGGCAATGGTCCCCCTCATGGTTATGGTCCTCACCTAACCTCTCCTCTCCTCATGCCACTTGTTGATTTGTGATTGCATTGTTTTATAATTTATTTTGGAATTAAATAAATTAGTGAAAAATGCAACTATCCCACATTGATCATGAATGGGAGTGCAAGTTGCATTTCCCTATAAATACCCCAAGATTGGGCATTTGGAAATCAACTTGAGTGGAACTCAAAAAGGCATCTCTTATTATTGAGAAAACCTTTAAGTTCGTAAAACTCTAGTTTTATATTTGGTCAAGTCTCGACTAACCCTCGAGACGAAGATCGTTCGGGTCGGGTCGTGGGTACGAGCCGTTGGTGGCCGTCACGCTTGTGAGACTTTAGGCTTCGAAGTAAGAGCTCGGTTTACGAGCGAAGCACGCTTCAAGGGTATTACTTCTTTATCCCTTCTCTCGATTATTGTGTAATGCATGCTTTATTGCTTTAATTATTGGGGCAGGTCTTGGGCGGGTTTCTCTTCCACGTAGCGTTGGACGTTACGAAACCCAACAGTTGTTAGCTAGCTCGGCATGCCGCAGCTCCCTGAGCCAGCACGCGTATGCTGAGGTTAGGCTTGCGGCCATGCCTCGCATGCTGGCAGCCTTTGCTAGCCACATTGTCGTATCCCTCGGATGGCTTGGCCATTTCGAGGCTAGGGCTATACGATGTGTCTTTTCGTTTGGTTGATTTATCCGTCTCGTCGTTTCTTGAATTCGACTCGAGTTACGACGCTCGGTTTCGACGCTCTAAGCTCATAATTCGGCGTCTTTGTTCATAAAAACTCTATTGGCTCATTTAATCCTTCGGATGAATTCGTCACTTTTGTTCGGTTACATGATTGGTTGTGACCCGAAGGGTTCAGTCAAGATTAAGCTGTAATATTAATTATTCATTAATATTACTTATTAGAAGCAGCCTCCAGCTAGGCATTCCGATCACTTGACCTCACTGAATAATTACCTTTCTAATTAATTCTGAATCCCCTATTGGAATAATACACTAGTTCGAAGGACACCATTCTTTTCAGCAGACCCATCACTCAGGATCGAAGGGTTGTTGGGTATCTAATTGGAAAAACAATCTCAATATTACTAGGACCTAGATTTTTTATGTTGTGATTATTTAGTGAACTCTAACGCATCATCACAAATATAAATAAAATCTCACATGCATGATTTACTAATGCATAAATAAAACATGACATAGTATGGCCCCTTAGTCCTAAGAAAACTAGAATTGAAAAGCTCCCATTTGAACCTTCATGGATATCCATCCACCTTGCTCCTTTGGGCCTTCACTTCATGGGTTCTTTGGACTAAACTATTTAAATAACTAATCTATTTAAATTAAATAAAAAGTTATAAAAATACTTAACAGTACGCAGACCGTATTGAAATTACAAAAATACATTACAATACACAGATCGTATTTGAATCTATGGGCCATACTAGTTTATACATAGGAACATAATATCATATATTATATAAAAGTGTCATATAATAAATCACTCAACATGCTTGCCTAAACTACAACATGAAATGTTCATAATAAAGGCAACGTGAATCTTAAAATATCTAATATTTTTAATTCATAATTAGATGATATCATATATTGTTCATTGCCATCCATAAAATATCATATATTTTAAATATTGCATGAGATAGAATCAAATCTTATTTGAAAATGGAAAGATAAATCATGTTTAATTTCCATGATTGTCCTAACTAATTTAGGATATTCTATCATAATTACTAGCTAGTCAAATAATTTTAAAATCAATTATTTCCAAATCTAATTATGCGATAATCAAATTATTTAAACCAATTATTATCCTTTTGGAATATGCTCAAAATATCCTAACTGATTTCATCCAAAATTTATTAAAACAATTTTGTTTTTTTTTCTGAAAAACTGCCGCACACCGCAGCCACCTTGGTTTGCCAGCTGAGGCTAGCCACGGTGGCTGGTGCCTTCACAATACCCACTGCTGTAAGGCAGTAGCTGCAGGCCACCGTGTGTGGCCACCCAAGGCTAGCCACGGTGGTTGGCTTCCTTTCAGTAGCCACTGCCGCAAGGAGCAGCAGCGTGCAACGCTTGCACGGCTGCTGCCAGCCACCCTTTGGACCACCTGCCCTCCCTCCCCTCCCTCTTGGACTAACACTGGTCGACAGCTACAGTGGTTGCGCCACCTAGCCGTGGCTGCCGGCCACTTTTATAATAATTGTTTTTGAATTTTTAATTTAATTGAAAAACCTTTTGTTAAAAATAAATTAAATAATTCTAATAATTAAAATTAAACCCTTATTCAATTTTAAAATTAGAGTTCTTCATAAAATTAATCCCAAATTCTAACTCTTAAAATTAAATTGATAATCATACACAAAATACTTTTATGCATAAATCAATCTAATTAAAATTATAAAACATAAAACTAATTTAACCAAAAACAAGCACAAAATCAAAATTTTGGGTCATTATTTTCGAAAAATTCGAAATTAGGGTTAGGGATGTTCTTAAATTTCGAGCAACTAGGGCAAATTTTCGGTCCTCTCTAAGCTATTTTGAGGATAATTAAATCAAATTTAATCAATTCAAAGAGTTAAATCACATTTAATATAATAATTGAACCATAATTAAATTAATTTCTCCCTCTTAATTGATTATGAATCATAAACATGGACTTCAAATAATCGTATCATTATAATCAAGCGTGTTCATGCAAGAGGCTAACTGATACCACTATAGGACTTTAGGTACTATAAGTGGAATTTCATAAATCATATCATACGCACCTATATTAGGATCAAAAGCATAACACACAAGAATCATATAATTATACCTTTGAAGCGTGAATTCCACGTAGCTATTTGATGGACAAATCAGGGAGAGAATAGAGCCCCAAGCGTGATTAGTCCACGGGATTAGAACAAGCGTCCACCAATGCTAGATTGGCCGAGTGAAGGGGAAAACCGGAGTCACCACCTTTAAAGGACAACCGAGCACCACCACCTTGAGCACACCAACGGCGCCTACGGAGGAGGAAAGAGCCATGACAGAGAAGGGAGTTTGAGAGGGTGGGGTCTCGTGTTTTCTAATTAGGGTTTCAACTTGACAGTAAAACTGTTTTGTGGAAAAACCTAGGCACCAAGTCTAATTATTATAATTAAACTAGGTTTGGAAGCCCAAAAACCCTCCAAATCCCTCCATATGGTCGGTCACCTAGGGGAGAAGGCCCATCATTGGCCTTTTCCTGTTATGCTTGATCTAGGCCGTTTGTGTGACCTTATAGGATCTGTCCAATTGCGCTTTGGCCTATTTTCCTAGCCCAAAGATCGTTAGTACTTCTAGATATGATATAACGACGACCCAAATGGACGAATTTAAGTATCTCCATAATTTGATCTATTATATATCTAGTAATTGCACTTGACAAAGACATAAATCCTTCAGTTATATGTGTACGTTTGTACTTCACACTTTTTATTTCTCCGCTGCTGGGCTTGTCCAGCTTTAACTTGGTTTCTTTTGTCTGTACTTGTTAGATATCTGCCAGCATAACTTTGTTTCCCTTTTTTTTTATACTTTGGCTGAATTTTTCATCACCTTGGTGGGTGAGGGTTCAGCTTGAATATATATATGTATGTATCTTGGCAACTTTTTCGTTACATTGTCTGTTGTTCATTTGTTTTTACATGTGTCTTTTTTGGGAGTCTTTCTGAGTCACTGTATAGTGACCCTAAACCTTAACTCAGCATCTCCTTCCCTCTGCTACTTCCCCTTCCAGGTGAAACCACTTAGGTTGGGTTTCCACGCTGAACTTGGAATGTATATCCTTCTTGATTTGCTCCATGCTTGTGCGCTTTCCTTAGTGTTTCTTATTCGTTTTCTGTGCTTGTCAAATGATTTTGGTTATTATATGCAAAGACTTATTGTCTCTCATCTGGTGTGGACTTAAGGTTAAGCCCCTTGTCTGTGTGACTGGGGCGTATTTTATGTCACTCACTTAATCGGGTGAGGAATTGAAATTGCGCTGTTCATCTTGTATGATGAGGGAATTTTTATGTCACTTACTTGGCTCTGTAAGGACTTATGGGTATGCTTGGTGAAGGCTTATCATTGTATCACTCACTTAATTTATATGAGGATTTGTGATCGTGCTATTTCCTCTGCTTTCCACAAAGGTGAGCTGGGTGGTACCAAAAGAGCCTTGGTGTTTCCCACTCATCTCCCTTTGCTATTCTTCTTACCCTACCGTCTCGAGTTGAACCTGCCAAACAACCACCTCAGGCGTCCCCATGGTGGTGCCCTATTTTACTTGAGTTGATAGGTTGGACTGGGTAGTGCTGTTAACTCCTTTTGTTTGTGTAATCTATGACTCTAGGTGGTCATTTTAGACCATCCCCATTAGCAATATATGTTGCCATATGTTGCCTTGGTGAGTTTAGCACGAGTATGGCGACTTTAATTATTCTAACTTGCCTGCATATTAGTGATTGATGTTAAAGCATAACACAACGTATAAACTTGTTTTGACAAACAAATGTAGGATACTCCTCATGCAGAGGCTTGTATTTCATTGATTAAATGGATTAAATTGCCTTGATTAACATTGCACAAAATAAAAGGGATTTCTATATGTTTCCATGATTAATTGCATAACTTTAAACAAAATATTTCTTTAACACATCTGCATTGAAATTGTTCCTTAAGACTTGACCTTCTTGGTTAGAGAGGCGGATAGCACCTGGTCCTACTTGTTCGTGGATGAGGAAAGGGCCCTCCTGAAAGGAATGGTGTCCTTCCAACAAGTGTATTATTCTGATAGAGGGTTCAGAATTATTACAGAGCTAATTCTTCAGTAAGGTCAAGTGATCGAAATGCCTAGGTGGAGGCCGCTTCCGATCAGTAATATCGAGGTACAATTGATATTACAACTTAATCTTAACTGAACCCTTCGGGTCGAACCCAATCGAATCACCGATCCGAGACAACGAATTAATCCGAAAGGATTTAATGAGTCACAGAATTTTACGAATACAGACGTCGGATGTCGAGCCTAGGGCGTCGAGACCGAGCGTCGCAAAATCACAAAGCAACAAGTATGAACATAGCCCTAGCACCACACTTGCATAGCCATGTGGATGGTAGGCTAGTTCGAGGTAGCATGCACCTAGCATGACTAGGCGCAAGCCTAAGCACACTAGGTGTTCTAGGCGCACCATCGCAGCCTAGGCGCACCATCGCAGCCTAGGCGCGCCATCGCTGGCCTATCGCAAGCAACAGGCGCACCAGGAGCACCTGGCAGCCTATCGCAAGCAACAGGCGCACCAGGCAGCCCATCGCAGCATGCGTGCTGGCTTGCGTGCTTGCCTTAGCATGGCAGCACCAAGCAGCGCACCATGCGTTTGCGAGGGCCTGGGCGCCAGCATATTTCTAGGCCACGCACAGCAGCCCAGCATCACTACGCACCAAGGCTGCTAGGTGATGCGTGTGGTGCGAGGCTGATGCGTGATGTGCATGACTAGTGCGCATGGTGCGTGACTAGTGCATGTGCTGCGAGGATGATGCGTATGGTGCGAGGCAAGGGGGCCAGCATGCGTGGCTCGCTAGCAGCACACATACTGGCTATGAGAGCATGTGCGAGAGGTGCAGCGAGGATGCATGTGGTGCGTGGGATGCTGGGGCCAGCGCCTAGCACTAGCACGCACCAGCACCAAGCATCGCCCAGCACCTAGCATGCGATGCCTGGCTGGGATGCGAAGGCAGCTGGGTGGGCTGGTGCTAGCTGGTTGGGCTAGCTGGCACTGCTAGCTGGCGTGCTAGCTGGCAGCAGCCCAGTAGCCCTTTGGTTGAGGCGGTTTTGTGAAGGGTGGGGACCAAGGCTTGGGCAAAGCCTTGGGGAGCAAGGCAATGGTCCCCCCCACCTCTCCATGATCCTCACCTAACCTTCTCTCTCCCCTTGACACTTGTTGCATTGTGATTGAATTTATTTATTAATTTATTTTAGAAATAAATTAATTAGAAAATTATTCATTCTCCCACATTGGTTGGGGAATGAAGTTCAAGGGTGCATTTCCCTATAAATACCAAAGGCATGGTATTGGGAAATACACAACCTTCAGTGGAATTAAAAAGGCAACTCTTATAATTAGAGTAAACATTTGATTCGTAAAACTCATAGTTTTGTTTTGTCCGGGTCTTGACTAACCTTCAAGACTTGGGACGCTCGGGTCTGGTCGAGGGTACGATCCGTCGGAGAACCCGTAGTTTCGGGATTTTGAAGTAAGAGCTCTTCGGGAGCGAAGCACGCAACAAAGGTATAATTCTTGTTCTTAATCTTATTTGATTAAGTTTATTATGCTTGTTAATCGCTTTAATTAAGGGGCGGGTCTTGGGGGGTTTCCTTCCGCGTAGTGTCGGGTCACTACGAAACCCTACAGCGGTATCGGAGCCACGCTTCTTTTAATTTTTGCAATTATTGATTAATTAAGGTGTTTAAAAGAATTTTTTTTTCTGGTTCATGTTGTTCTAATTAGATTAGATGCTCGTTTTAATTAATTTTAAAACTCGATTTTAATCTCGATTTGGATGTCAAACCCAGATTTTGGCTCAAAAATAGTGATTTTTGGGTGGAATCAACATTCTGGAAAAGATTCAACCCTGTTGAGGACTGTCCAGAAGCCAAATTCGAACCAGAAACCCATTTTTTCTGGGGTTTTTCGTTTTTAACGAAAATTTTAATTCTTTTTAAGCCTTAATTAATGCAAGCATTACAAGGTTAGATTAAATGCACATTTGCATCACTAATCTACTGGTTTTAAAAATATCCTTAAGCATAATAATGGAGTTTTTTTTATTAGTGCTTATGTTGATATACCAATTTTTCTCATAAATTTGTTTTTCACAAATTTTGCAAATAAATTGCAATAAAATGTGAAAGCTTGTTGTGATCATGTAATTTTAAGTTCCTATAATGTTAAAGTTCTAATCTTTAATGGTTTAAATGATTGGAACTCTAACCCTAAATTCCATATTGAACAAAGTTTGGATTTTTCATTTTTTTTGATTAAAATCCAATAAGTTCAAATACTTGTGAGTAAAATTTGATTAATCTTCATATTGGAAGATGTATTCTTGGTATTTTACACAAGTATAAAAGTTGGAAATTTTATCATTAGATGATTAGTTCATTCTTCCAACTCCCATTTGTCAAATCCATTATTAATTTGCATATTGGCAAGATTAATTATGGACGTAGCTCATTTTATTTTAAGCATAAAGTATGACCTAATTTTGTTCAAATAAATTTTTTGGATAATTTAGGCTTGTGCACCATTAAAATTAAATTTATTTAGTTGGACCTAATATTAATTTTAATTTCCCTCAAATTGATTCTAAAATGTAATTTAGAATTAATTTTTGTCAAACACAAATCGGAATTAAAATTCCGAGTGGAACGCACGCAAATCGATGCAAAACCGCAAGCGCCACCAAGGCTAGCCGGGCCGCTCAGCAGCCCGCATGTAGGCTTCCTGTGGTAGACGCAAGGGCAATGCACCATTGCGTATGGCAGTGTGGCAGGGATGGTAGCGATGCGCAGCTGCGTAGGTTTGTCCAGGGCTGTAATGCGCGCAGGTTGGCTAGCATCAGCAGGCACTAGCCCAGCACGCATGTCGCACGCAAGCACCAGCATACTAGAGAGCATGCGCAGCATGCTAGCAGGCAGCTGGCGCTAGCAGCGATGCTAGCTGGGCGCAGCCTGCCTCGCCTATGCACCATGGCACCAGGCCATGGGCTGCCTAGCAGCCATGGTGCGCACCCTCAAAGGGTTGTGTTGGGGCATTTTTTGCTTAATACTTGGGCTATGAATTTTGCATTATCTCGTCTTTAAAATATTTTTGGTAATTATTTTAACGAGGTTAAAAACCTCGATTTTCGATTTTGCAAAATTTTGACAAATTTTGGGTTATGCCAACTTAATTAATCGGATTAATTAAGTATGGATGCGAAATTTAGTGGGAGCTTATTTTGATTGCTTAAGCCTTTTAGAAATAATGGATTAAACAATTTTGACTAGTTTTAATTAGGCGCATTAATTGGATTAATCACCTAAGTTAGTTACTAGTTTTGCGTGTTTAATTATGTATTTCGTAAATTGCATGGGCCATTCACAAATAGTGAATGGATGAATGGAAGATTATTTTCAAAACAGGTTATTGAAAATGGCAACTAGTGGGGCCCGACTAGGATAGAAAATACGGACTGCGTTCCGTTATGTATTTTTGTAAATCTAAATACGGTATGCGAAGCGTTAAGTATTTTTGTACTATTAGATTAATCTTAGTCGTTCTAGCTAGTTTATTTTATTTTGGCCAAGATGCCTCAAGACGGCGTTTCGATGAAGACGAGCCAAGATGAAGACCCATGGAAATTGAAGATTTCAAGGGGTCATGCTAGTTGCCAAATGCATCAATTTATGCTTTATATATATTGTTGTTATATATGAATGTTAGATGCATGTCTAGGATTTCTATATGTTGCGATGATTAGTTAAGTTCACTTAAATCAACCAACATAGAAACCCTAGGTCCCTTAATAATATTGAGCTAAAATTTTCGGTTCCAAGAACAACACTTACCGAACTAATGCACGTATGTGATGGGCTACGCCAAAGCGAGGCATCACTACTTCCCTAGGAACGTAAGGTATACTAGGTATACAAGTTGTCTTGGTTAAGCTCAACGATATCAGTAAGGAGTCCTTAGATGTCGTGGCAAAAGAGATAAAATGTCAAGGATGCATTAGATGCGACATTTTATCAAACCGAGAGTAGCTTGGAGCTATTAGCAATTGGATTGTTTACCTTAAGATATTTAATGGTTAAGACAAGCTAAAACATGCTTAACCATTTCTTGATCTTTAGGATCTCAGAATCATTTTATTCTCGCCCATAAGGGACAATTTATTAATGCGTGGATAAAATGCTCAATAAGTTTGAAAATATGCATGATCGCTTTTAAATTTCAACTTATTGGTTATATGAATGGTTTTTCACTTCAAATTCTTTCAATTGTAGAACAATGTCTGCGAGTAACTCAAACAACAACCAATTCTCTTTACGCTCTATTCTCGACAAGGAGAAGTTGAGCGGGCCAAATTTTCTTAATTGGCAAAGAAATTTGCGCATTGTACTAATGCAAGAGCAAAAGGAATACGTCCTTGATGAGGAAATGTCTGACGCTCCCAATGAGGAAGTCACTCAGGCTGCCCTTAACCAATGGCAAAGTGCCAATCGGGATGTCAAATGCATCATGTTGGCCACTATGTCTCCGGACCTTCAAAAGACTTTCTTTGAAAAGGAGACGACTTTGAGATCATTTCTGAGCTTCAGAATATGTTTCAAGAGCAGGCCCGAACTGAAAGGTTCAAAACCCACAAGCAGATCCTTGAGAGCAAGCTGAAGAAAGGAGAGCCAGTCAACCCGCATGTTCTCAAAATGATTGGATTATTTGAGAAAATAGAAAGGCTTGATGCTGGGTATTCAACCGAGATGGCAATTGACATCATTCTCCACTCGCTTCTTAAAGGCTATGATCAGTTCAAGATGAACTATAATATGCATAGCATGGAGAAAACCCTCACCGAGCTTCATGGTATGTTGAAGCAAGCCGACTAAACTTTCAAGGATGAGGGCAAGCATGACATGCTCATGGTGAGGAAGGGTAAGCCGTTCAAATGTCCGGGCAAGAAGAAGAGCTTTAAAGGGAAAAAGAGAAATTTTCCGCCTAAGTCAAACACTGCCAAGGGCAGCAAGGACAAAAAGGTAGCATCTTCCAAATCCGACTCCAAATGTTTCTACTGCAAGAAGAAGGGACATTGGAAAAAGGATTGCCTCAAATTCAAGGAAGATAAGAAGAACGGCACAGTTGCTTCTTCATCAGGTATTTTTGTTATAGACTTAAACTTCGCTAGCAAAACATCATGGGTATTAGATACCGGATGTGGCTCACACCTTTGTTCCAATGCTCAGGGACTAAAGGTAAATAGGAGTCTAGAGAAGGGAGAGGTCGAGCTTCGGGTCGGCAATGGAGCAAGGATGTCTGCCATCTCCGTTGGAACTCTCAGTTTGTCGTTGCCCTCTGGGCTTATTCTAGAACTTGACAATTGTTATCATGTTCCTAGAGTTACCAAAAACATTATTTCAATATCGGCGTTGGACGCCAAAGGTTTTGAATTTCGAATTAAGAAAAATAGTTGTTCATTTTATTTCGATAATGTTTTTTATGGTAAAGCATATTCAGAAAATGGTCTTTATGTGCTTTCTCTTGACAAACAAGTCTATAACATTGATGATACCGCCAAAAGGCTAAGACCATCGAGTCGAATCAAACCTACTTGTGGCATTGTCGTCTTGGCCATATTAACGTCAAACGCATCAAGAAACTTCTACAAGAAGGTGTTCTTGACTCATTCGACTTGGAGTCGTTTGAAAATTGCGAAGGATGTCTATTAGGAAAGATGATAAAACAACCATTCTCCAAGTTGGGAGAAAGGGCAAGTGACTTATTAGGTCTAATACACACGGATGTATGTGGACCAATGAGTACACCCGCAAGACAAGGTTACCAATATTTCATCACTTTCACCAACGATTTTAGTAGATATGGCTATATCTACTTAATGTCGAATAAATATGAATCCGTTGACAAATTCAAAGAATTTCAGAAAGAAGTTGAAAATAACCTTGGCAAGAAAATTAAAGCACTTCGATCGGATCGAGGTGGCGAATATTTGAGCCATGAATTCGACGATCACTTGAAAGAAAATGGTATTCTTTCAGAGTTGACACATCCTGGAACTCCTCAATGGAACGGAGTGTCCGAACGAAGGAATCGAACTTGTTAGACATGGTTCGATCAATGATGGGTCTTAGTGAAATTCCTATCTTTTTTCTGGGGACATGCGCTACAAACCGCGGCACTAATATTGAACCGAGCTCTGTCAAAAGCTGTTGAAAAGACTCCATATGAATTATGGACTAAGAAACCTCCTAGGTTGTCTTTTCTCAAAATTTGGGGATGCGAAGCATACGTCAAGCGATTAATTTTGGACAAACTTCACCCCAAATCGGATAAGTGTTTCTTTGTGGGATATCTAAAATAAACCAAAGGGTATTACTTCTACAATAAATCCGAGAACAAAGTGTTTGTTGCTCGTGATGGTGTCTTTTTGGAGAAGGAACACCTTTCCAAAATTGACAAGTGGGAGGAAAATCGAACTCGACGAAGTTCGAGAGGACGAGCAACAATGTCAACCTGATAAATCTGACAATCTAAGTGCTTTGGAAGCAACTGAGAAGATTGGTCAAAATCAAACAGACAATGTAAATGCTCAACCTATTACCCTTCGTAGGTCGCAACAACAAAGATCTCAACCAGACAGATACCTTGGTATTGTCTTAACCGATGATCAAGACATCCTAGTTATGGATGGAGATGAGCCAGAGACATACAAGCAAGCTATGACGAGCCCCGACTCTGCTAAATGGCAAGAAGCCATGAAATCCGAGATGGACTCCATGTCTGAAAAACAAGTCTAGGACTTGGTGAATTTTCCCGAGGGTTATACACCCATTGGTTGCAAATGGATCTTCAAATTGAAGACAGACAAGGATGGAAATGTATCGATATACAAGGCTAGACTGGTGGCAAAAGGTTATAGACAAGTCCATGGGATTGACTATGATGAAACCTTTTCACCGGTTGCAATGCTAAAGTCTGTCTGGATTATTCTAGCGATTGCTGCATATTACGATTATGAAATATGGCAGATGGATGTCAAAACCGCCTTCCTAAATGGGATTTTGGAAGCAACTGTGTATATGACACAACCAGAAGGGTTTGTCGATCCGAGCAACACTAGAAAGGTTTGCAAGCTTAAGAAGTCCATTTATGGACTAAAGCAAGCCAGCAAGAGTTGGAATCTGTGATTTGATGAAGCCATCAGTAAGTTTGGTTTTATCAAGAATCCAGATGAATCTTGTGTATACAAGAAGGTCAGTGGGAGTGACATCGCATTCCTAGTCCTGTATGTCGATGACATACTGCTCATTGGAAACAACACAAAATTACTGGAGTCTGTAAAGGGCTGGTTGGGAAAGTGCTTTTCAATGAAGGACTTAGGAGAGGCACAGTACATATTGGGCATCAAGATCTACAGGGATAGATCTAAGAGGATGATTGGATTGAGCCAGAGTACTTACATTGATAAAGTACTAGCACGATTCAACATGGAGAATGCCAAGAGAGGGCATCTACCCATGTCCCATGGCGTAACTCTCAGCAAGAAACAATGTCCACAGACACCTGTTGAGCGAGAGAGAATGGATCATATTCCATATGCTTCGCTAATTGGGTCGATCATGTATGCCATGATATGTACCAGGTCGGATGTCTCGTATGCCTTGAGTGCTACGAGCCGATACCAATCAAATCCAAGAGAGGCGCATTTGGACTGCGGCCAAGAATATCTTGAAGTATCTGAAAAGGAACAAGGATAAATTCCTGATTTATGGTGGCCATAAAGACCTGGTTGTTGAAGGTTACACCGACGCTAGCTTCCAGACTGACAAAGACGACTCGAAGTCACAGTCAGGATACGTATTCTGTCTGAATGGAGGAGCGTTTAGCTGGAAGAGTGCCAAGTAGAGCACGACTGCAGATTCTACAACTGAAGTCGAATACCTGGCTGCTTCAGAAGCTGCTAAGGAGGCTGTTTGGATTCACAAGTTCATCAGTGAACTTGGTGTTGTACCCTCCATCAAGGGTCCGATAGATCTCTACTGTGACAACAATGGAGCTATCGCTCAGGCTAGAGAGCCAAGAGAGCACCAGAAGGTCAAACATGTCCAAAGGTGATTTCACATGATAAGGGAATGGAAATCCGAAGGTGAAATCAGAATTTGTAAGATTGGCACAGATGATAATGTGGTCGATCCTTTGACTAAACCTTTGCCTCAAGTGAAACACAACAAGCACATTGAGGCAATGGGAATCAAGCATGTTGGAGACTGGCTTTGAAATTCTCTGTACAAGTGTTTTAATTAAACTGGTTGTTTATATTTATTTTTCAGAAATTGTTGATGGATTTAAAGAGGGCGTTTTTTATTTTCTGGGTGGTTGTTAAAGATTGAATCTTTAATGCTTGAAATTGGGCAATTCAAGATGGATATTGAAATATTTGGTTCACAGTAGATTGTAACATTAGATAATCTTATAATCTTATCATAGCCATTGCAACATTGTGCATAGTATCATTGTGTGCATGCTGCGTAGCAAGTGAAGGACAAAATTCAGCTCTATTTCGAAAGACATTACCTGATGAGATTGGAAATAAAAAAGAAAACATTATTTATGACCTTTTAAGAGTATAAACTTGTGACATTAGTCACACTTACACATGATTGTTGACAGAAACTAGAGATGTGCATAGGTCAATCACTCAAGCCGGCCTAACTTGGCTTGTTACCGATTATATTGGGAATTATTTGTGCACCCAACATTCTTCTTAGAGCATTAAATGGGCTGCAAAATTTAGGTGGTGAGTCTGGTATTGTGTATTGATCACATTAGGACTTATTATCACAATTAGGTAACGAATTGCATACCTAAACCCTATATCGCACTAGCAAATTAAATCAAAATCATTTCCAATTAAATAGTTAGACGATTTAACTCTAATCTGCTCTTACATATAATTGCACAATTGCTTGCAGGTTTAAAACAGCACATACTCTGCCCTCAGCAAAAGTTTGCTGCAGAAGGAGCTTCGTTCTCTTTCAACCCAATTTTTTTCCTATTTTCCCCATTTTTTTGTTAAATTATAATTGTGATTTAATTGCATAGAATTTACTAGCTTATTTGAGAAATTGTTTCGGTAAAAACAATGGGGACCTTCAGTAGGTCCCTCGGATTAGTGGAGATGAAGCCCAATTCGAGTGATGACCAAATTGAGGATTTCCTGCACAGCAAGACAAACGTAAACTGGCCTCGGGGTTGTGTCGAGGAAGACCCCTCCGATGCCGAAATCAGTACGAGTGTAAGATAAGGAAAGAAATGCTATGCAAGAGGATTTGCTGCTTGAGGCAATATTAGTGAGTGAATGTAATTGTGTTGAAATGAAAGATCTTATACCTTGTTCCAATTGGAGAGACTGGGCCTGAGGAGTTGAATGGGCTGCCATTCAACTGGGCTTCTTTGACTTGACTTTGCATATGGGGGTAGAGTGTTGGGCCTTTCCTATTGGGCTTTATTTATTTTCATTTATGGACTGGGCCCAAATATAAGTTATTTGGACCCCAAACAGAAATGATTCAGTTATTTGGGTTTGGGTTTACTGGCTCCTGCATAATTCAGTAAAAAGGATACTTCTTTTAGAAATGATTCAGTAATTGCATAGAGTTTACTTGCTTCTTTTAGAAAGGAGATTATTTGGGTTTACTGGATCCTGTATAATTCAGTAATTTCATCAATTTAGAAGTGAAAATTCTAATTCAAGACGTAAAGGGGAGTTTATAGAATATGTTTATGTTAATTCTCTGTATTCTGAATGATCTTATTAATTATCTTTCTTGAATGAATTTTGCCGAACACAATTGAATAATACTAATGCGTAGAATTAGATTACTGTGATTAAGTTGCTAAAGCAGAAAATTGGGGTTTACAAGGTTGATTTTTGTAGGACAATTTAGCAGTGTTGCAGTGACTATTGATTAATTTGAGTTAGGCTGAACAATCCTAAGATTAAGACAGCAGCAAAATTTTCACCGGGATATTGCTGTTGCTGCTTACTGTATATTAGTTTGAAGTTGCGAATTGAAGATAGGAGGATGGGAATGGGATGTGTAAAAGAGCACCAGAAAAGTTGTTATGTAACAACTTAGTGTTAAAGCTGCTTCCTTTGTTGAATTGAGTTTGTTAAGTTGAGGTTAGTGCAAATTGCTAATCAGGAACCTTGGGAACCTGCCAGCTTTATATGGACTGTTTATCTAAAGTTAGAAGAAGAGAAGCTTTCTAAATTAGCTTGCTGTAATTCGTGACTGTAATGTACTGTACAACTGTGGAATTTTATAGCGGTAAATTTAGTATCTGTATAAGCCGATGGACAGTGGCGGACCTAAGAATTTTCGTCCGGTGAGTCAAAATTGATAATAAAACATGTAATAAATTTTTTTTACCAAACAATCAAATAATAATACTAAAAATACAACCAAATATTCAAAAAGTATAAAATACAACCAAATGTTCAAATAAATTTATTTTTGGGTAGACTAGTGAGTGATATGACTCACCAGGACAACATCCAAATCCGCCCGTGGGTGTGTATTAGCCCGTAAGCTATGAACCAAAATTTATTAAATAAGCCGTGAAATTTAAATGAAAACTATGAACTTACATTTATTAATATATAATCCATGAAAATTAAAAAGAAAAAAAAACACATGGTGAAGACACTTCACGTTGAAAAGCCTGAACTTCCAATGACTAGTCCTTTCCAAATGTGAAAGCTTTCTAAATCTAAATTTTAAGCTTTTCCTCCCATACTTGAAGCATTATCCTGCTTCCCTCCCTTATAACCAACCAAACCCTTATTATCTTTTCCAAAGCTGGCCGTGTATCCCCATCAAGGCCATCAACCTTCCTATTCCAACGCTTCTATAATTCCCCATCAAGGTTATGACACTAGACCTCACCTACATCCGGGGCTCAATGGCAGCCATCCTTTTGAGTCCTCCAAGACTCAACTTGCCCCCAAAACATCTACTTCCATTTCCGTCAGTTTCGTAACCCGGTCTAACGCCGATAGGGTTCTTCTCTTTACAGAAGCACGAGAGGAAAGCTTTTATGACTGTCTTCCTCTTTTTCTTTCATTGTGACTACTGGCATCTTGGACCGTCCGAAAGGGTGATGGTTTTTTTTTTAAAAATAAATTGATTTTTTTTTTTTTGCCTCACTGGTGAGTCATATGACTCACCATGACATTAACTAGGTCCGCCAATGCTGATGGATACTTCGGATTAATTCTTTGCAGGAATTTAAAGGCAGATGGATACTGGTGCATCTAGATTTTATGGCTGGAAATAAGAATTTTTACATGCGAAGGAGAAAAATTGAATGGCTTAAAATTTTTGACTCTATTCTTCTTAAGAATCTGGTTCTGGGATAATGTAGGGTATGCCAGGTTCACTTTACCCTTTCTTCTGGTCTAGCTTCCCAAAATCTAAGTAGAAGTTACTTTTCTGTTTTGTTAATGATTTTGTCAAGCAGTAATTGTGTTGTATGCCTGTGTATTGTTTATTAAAGTTAATTTAATCTGGACATGTCTAAAGAGGTTTAGTTGTTTCAGCCAGATATAAAGGCATGTTGGGTACTATAGCGACTATTGCAGGGGAAGAGGGTTTGCCTGCTTTCTGGAAGGGTATTGTGCCAGGGTTGCATCGCCAATGTCAGTATGGAGGCTTGAGGATTGGCCTATATGAACCTGTGAGTTTGAGATATATTTTCTTATATGTCAGGTTCTTTACCTTTATCTATCATAATATTGATGCATCTTTTCATCCTCCCACCCTACGTTTTAGATGGTTATTATTGGATCTTATCTCTTTGGAGATTTCCCTCTAATCCAAAATATACTAGCTGCTCTCTTAACTGGTCAGTTATTTATCAGTCATCCAAGCTTCTAAAACCACCTTTTAATTGTGTTTAAAAAATTATAAAAGAATCTTTGCTATACTAATGATATTTTCATTTTCTAACTATCTACCTGGCAATTTATCTTTTGAACAGGTGCAATTGCAATAATTATTGCCAATCCAATTTGTGCCGAAATGTAACACTTTAGAGACATCCGGGATAACTAATAAGTACTTGTCAGAATTATAGCACCTTAGCTGCTGAAGCCGAAGCTGAAAGCTGTTGCTGAAGCCGAAGCTTCTGCTGTTGCTGAAGCCGAAGCAGCTGTTGTTGCTGAAGCCGAAGCAGCTGCTGCTTTTGTTGAAGTAGCTGAAGCTGCTGAGCTGCTGTTGCTGACATATTAGTAGAATTGTGTATTTCTTAAATTTTACACATTTTTTTTACCATAAAATCATTGTTTTTTAATTAAGTTTATTTATTTCTTTACCATATTTATTAGTATTGTTTTACAATAATGGCCTTATGTAAATATTCCAATTATGTGCTTTAAAACATAACTAAGAAATAAAATGATATCCAAGTTTGATATTTATACCATTTTCTTAATTTTTAGTCATTTCATATTTTAAGTCAATTAGAAATGCTTACTAAAATAATGATGTTACTTTTGCAAGGGACTCACCACTAATTAATTTGAAGCAAACAAATTGATACAGAACAGGTACCAAAACTAAGCACAAAAAAAATTAATGTGAACTTGGGAATTAAATGAACAAAAATGGTTAAATATTTTTGAAAATTGAGCAAATATCAGCTATGAGGTTCCCCAGCAGTAGTTACAGGCAACAGAAAATAAATCTCTAACTGTAACCTTTATCAAGATATACTTGGTGAGAATTGGTGAAAATAAACATTACATATATACTTGGTGATTGTATATTTAGGAAATTAAGCAAATATTAGCTATGTTATTGCCTCGCAAGAAATAGTAGTTGGTCTCCACCAAATTACTACTGTGCATTTATACTCTTTGAGAATGGGAAGTTGGTCTCCACGAAGTTCCAGCTTTTAGCCACCAAACAATCCTTATTCACCACTTTCCTTCGTGGCAACTCAAGGGAGCCGAGGTGTGTCACTTCCTCCACCAAAGTGCTACGAGAATTGGGAAGCCAAGGAAAGAGCTATAAGGGTCATGGCTAAAAAAGCTCAATCTTCGTAAGCTTTATCGAGGGAAACAACTCCCAGCCGAATCCATCTATGGTGGACGCCGAGACTTTTAGCCTCCATTTTGAGCCATGGCCGAGGCTAGCAATGCTGAGGCTTTAAAGCTTCATTTGAGCCATGGCCGAGACTATTGATGCCGAATTCAAGCTCCATAGCAAAGACTATTGTGCCGAGGTTCAGCTTCATTGCCGGTGCTGAGGTTCAAGCTCCATAGCCGAGCCATGGCCAAGGTACCTAGCCGAAATAAGCTCCGCCGAGGTTCACACTAATAAGCCGATGTTCTTGCTACCGAGATTGAAGCTTCGGCCATGGCATGGCGTTGCTGGCCTCAGCATGGCTCAAAAATAGAGCCTTGGCTTGGAGTTATTTCCTCGGCGGAGCTTGCGAAGAGGCTAGGTAATGGAGAAACACCACCTCGGCTTGGAGAAGCCTTGAACAATGCCGAACCAATTTGCTCGATTCGGATCTTTGAGCTTGGCATGAAGCTATTTAGCCTCTGCCATGAATGGCTTCCTGGAATTTTGAAGATTTATGTCGACTTGGGAGACAATGATGCGTTCTTGTGCAACCTGCATTCCGCCATTATGGGTCGCACCAACCACTAGCCTCGGCTATGGAGCTTGAAGCTTCGGCGTTGTTATAAGTTCTGAAATTCTTATCACCCATTGTTGAATAGTAGCAACATCCTTCGAATTATCCCTTCGGTATTGCCCTTTTCTTTGTCCTTTTCCCCTTTTCTTCGGCTCCGAACCTATTTCCTTCTTAATTAAAGTTTTCATCTTTAGAGGAAGAAGTAACGGATAATGAAGAAGATGCAACAATGGCGGAACAAGGTTCGATATTTGTAATTAATAGTCTGAAAGTAGATGGTGTGTTAAGTGATTGATTTGTTGACTTATGTTGTATGGATATATCTAGATGATGGAACCTTTGCCAGAGCTGTTTTAGAGATATTTTCTTGCACCTCTGACTTCATTGTATTATGCACTTATCATCATGGCATTGACTATTGGTTGATTTTCGTTCTTATCAACAAAATATCACCTTCTGTGTGCTTAATTTTTGTTGTCTTTAATTCCATAAGATGTTGTGTAGAAATGCCACATTCTGCTAATCTATGAGTTAATTTAATTTGGTGTCCTATAGTACAAATAATGGATCACCAATATACCACATTTTATGTGAAGATAAGTTCAGCGACTTTAATAGTTATAAGACCGTCTTATTAGTTTCTTAAGAAAGAAGAGATATACAAGGTCAATTTTTATTAAGTAATATCAGTCTCTCTAAGAACTTTTAACAACCCGACAACAATTATATGTTTAATCAAGCATTCCATGAGAATTGAAGGACTCTTAAAGGAAGAGACCTTAGTAAAGTAAGAAATGGTATTGTAACTAAAATTGGTTTTTAAGAGTGAAAATTTTCATGGGTTAGTAAGTTTGTAGTGCTTTTATTTAATTTTTGTATGGGTAAGTAATATTAAATTATTAATTAGTGCATTATCCAAGGAAGACTTCATCAATGAAATCAAGGAATCTTAGGTCTGTGCATGGGTTTACTGGCTCCTGCATAATTCAGTAAAAAGGATACTTCTTTTAGAAATGATTCAGTAATTGCATAGAGTTTACTTGCTTCTTTTAGAAAGGAGATTATTTGGGTTTACTGGCTCCTGTATAATTCAGTAATTTCATCAATTTAGAAGTGAAAATTCTAATTCAAGACGTAAAGGGGAGTTTATAGAATATGTTTATGTTAATTCTCTGTATTCTGAATGATCTTATTAATTATCTTTCTTGAATGAATTTTGCCGAACACAATTGAATAATACTAATGCGTAGAATTAGATTACTGTGCATGGAACGTCATGCAATGCCAGCAAGGAATCTTAGGTTAAAAAAAGATGAAATTAGGATATAATTAAGAATTAATTAGTGCATTATCCAAGGAAGACTTCATCAATTTTGTATAATTGGGGATAATGAAATCAACATCAGCATGGGTTCATCATGAACATGTTTGTCATTTGTTTGGGTCCAATTTAGTCCAATTGGGCCTAGGCATTAAATGATCCAATTAAAAGCCCAAGGTCAAGGTTCAACTCTCCAATTGTGCTAAAGTCAAAGGTCAGCCCTCAAAGCAAGCCAATTGGGCTAAGGCCCAACCTCTCCATGAATGAAGAGGTATAAAAGCCATCAATATTCATACATTCACATATATTCATAGATTCATATATTCTCATATACTCAAATAAAGCCTCAAGCAACAAATTCTCTTGCATAGTGTTCTCTTTCTACACATTGTACTGACTTTAGCATCGGAGGGGTCTTCCTCGGCAACACCCCCGAGGCTAGTTTACGTGTATTTACTGTGCAGGAAACCTTCGGCCCAACATAACTTGGACCGAATCCAGTCTTCTCCATTTCAGCGGACCTTCGGCAAGGTCCCATTGTTTTCACCCGAAACAATTTGGCGCCGTCTGTGGGGAAGACTTTCAAAAATCTTTAAGCCAAATCTCTAACCAAGATCATCTTGCAATTATCTTAGTAGCAATGGCTAAGAACCGCAAGAGCAAAAGCCTCCGTCAAGGAGCGGGCGAAAAGCCTAAAACCCCTACACCATCACCCTCGCCGGACCGGAACTCTCCCAAGGGTGCCAGCTCGGGGGGAGGATCATACAAGGAGGATTCCCTTTCTCCCGTAATTCATGACTCTCATTATAGGCCGAGTCACTCTCGGTCTAGCAGGGGTGAGTCCGATCATAGGACACATTCAGTGCCCCAAAGCCAACCATCGGCTGTGCGCCCTCATTGCCATACTCGGCCGAGGACCCCTTTGACGGGGCCCAGCTCGGAAGAGGTGGCAAGAGCGCTGGCAGTGCTCATGGAGGCGATGAGGGCACAAAATATGCCACCACCTCGTGATCGAACTCCTCCGCATACCCGACATCAGCGGAGGAAGTTAGACCATGATGGTGGGAAGCTTCCTTCCTTCCGGGAACTGGAAGAGTGGGAAGAGGATACATGGAAGAATGAAAAAGAGAGGAAAAAGAACCCTCAATTTTTAAAGGGATCCTCATCCTCACGACCAGAAATGCATAAGAGCAACAGCTCAGCTTCTCGGCCAGAATCTACTCACCGAGAACCTGAGACTGTTCGCCGAAGCGTCCTTGACCGACTCGGCGGCAAGGAACCGAGCGTGCGCAGTCGCCTCTTGTTCCCTGCAGCCGAGGCCCAGACTTCCCAGCCAGGGACGAAAACCACTCCTACCTCTCTAAGAGGGCGGAGCGCGGTCCCTTCGGCCAGGAACAAGGGCAAGGCCGTTATGCTACCCGCCAGTTCACCATTCGAGCAATGGATACTGGAAGAGCGCGTACCCACGGTTAAAATACCGTCGCACATCACATATGACGGGACCTCGGATCCGAAGGATCACGTGGCCTCGTATGAGACTCATATGCATCTTTGCCCCAGATCCGAGGTGACTTGGTGCAAATATTTCCCAACCACTCTCAAGGGGGTCGCGCAAGCGTGGATCTCCAAGGGAGTAAGGCAAGGCTCCATAACAGGGTGGGATGATCTATCCTCCAAGTTCAGGAGCAAGTTTTCCACGGCAAACCGCCGAGAGAAGACTACTGCAGAGCTCATGAGTCTACAACAGGGGGAAACCGAAAGCCTCCGAGACTATCTGACCCGTTTCAGTAACGAGTCATCCAGCGTCTCTCAGCTGGACCAGGGGCTAGCCGTTTTTGCAATGCAGAATGGCCTTCAGCCCGGAAAGTTCCTAGAATTCATGGTCATGCATACCCCGCAGACCTTGGAGGAAGCTCTGGATGCCTCGGATAAGTTCATCCGAGCCGAAGAATGGAACAAAGCGAAAACCCAAACTCAATTTGGGGGAGGGAAACAAAGGCAAATACCCTTGTCTGAAGGCCAAGGCCATAAGGCAAAGGGAAAGTCAAAGGCCTCGGAGCAATCTTTGGCCAGCGACCCAAAGAAGGAAAGATCTGCCTCATACACAGGCAGATACGAGTCCTACACTCCGCTCTCTCTTCCACGCGCCAAAATTTACAGCGTGACGAAGGAGGAGCAGAGTTACCGAAAGCCGAGACCACTCCCAGAGTGGTATCAGCGAAAAAATAAAAATCAGTGGTGCGAGTTCCACGAGTCTTCGGGACACAACACTGAGGAGTGTATCCAACTGAAGGACCAGATAGAGGACATGGTCCGGAAGGGATACTTGAAAAAATACATCGCGGATCACCGCGAGAAAAAAGAATCCGAGAAGTCAGCAAAGGACTCTCAGCAAGACCTCGACTTCCCCCGGAAAAACAGTAAAAAGCCGGAGGGGAAATTCCCTCCGATCAATGTTATCTCGGGATGAATATACTCTCGGAGGGAGCACAAGCGACGCCTTAGAGCTTTGACTCACCAGGTGAACAACGCTGACATTCAATCTCCCCAGTCGCCGGTGCCGAACATGACGTTCACAACCGCCGACTGCCGGGGGATTACGTTCCCTCACGAGGATCCGTTGGTGATCATCGCCACGGTGGCCAACCACGACGTCAGTAAGGTCCTTGTTGACGGTGGCAGCGGAGCAAACATTCTGTTCCGAAAGGCCTACAATCAAATCAAGCTGAAGCCCAAGCATCTTACGCCGGTACCCTACCCGGTATCCGGGTTCAACGGGGCTTCAACTTATCCAGATGGGAAGGTGACACTTCCTGTCACCATCGGCTGCGATGAGGCAGCCAGGAACGTCATGATTGAATTTTTGGTAATTGACGCTCCTTCAGTGTACAACGTGATTTTGGGGAAACCCATAATTCACGAGATCCAAGGGGTCGTCTCAACTTATCATCAGCTGATGATTTACGTCTCAGACGCCGGCTTCCCCGAAAGGATACAGGGCAACCAAAAGGACGCCCGAAGGTGCAACTACCTCAAACCATCCAATAGTCGCCCAGATGACAAGGATGAGGAGGAGAAAGAAAAAGAAAGAGAGCCGAGCACAAAAAAGCCGAAAGGCCTAAGTGCTTCGGCCCAAGGATCTGTACCCAGAGGTAAAGGGCCCAAAAGGGAAAAGGCTAGCTCTTCAGCTGAGCCGCAAGACTCAGAGAGCCAGCCGAAGAACAAAAAGACTGGGACACCTGCTGACATTGGCAGCAGGCCAGATTATGAAGAGTCCAGTCCATCAGCAATGGACATGGACCAACAGACTGAAACAGTTGAGTTGACCGAAGGAGACGTTGAGAAATGTGTAACAATCGGGATGAACCTTGATCCGAACACCCGTTTTGAACTTATTCAGCTTCTTCGGGACAACAGAGATGTGTTTGCTTTCTCGGCAGCTGATATGCCCGGGATAAGTTCAGACCTCATCTCCCATAAGCTTAATGTTGACCCAACGTGTCGACCAGTTAAGCAAAAGAAGCGGAATTACTCCGCCAATAAGAACCGAGACATCGCAGCCGAGGTCAAAAAATTGCTGGAGGCAGGATTCATCGAACCTTGCCAATATCCAGAATGGCTGGCAAATGTGGTGATGGTTCAGAAGGCCAATGGTACCTGGAGGATGTGCGTTGACTTCACGGACCTAAATAAGGCTTGTCCAAAGGATTTCTATCCCTTGCCGAGGATCGATCAGCTAGTCGATTCGACAAGTGGCCATGCCTTGCTTAGTTTCATGGACGCATTCTCGGGGTATCATCAGATCTTTATGCACCCCGACGATCGAGCAAAGACAGCATTCGTCACGAACGCTGGGGTGTACAATTACAAAATGATGCCCTTCGGATTGAAAAATGCGGGGGCAACCTATCAAAGGCTGGTGGATCAAGTTTTTGCCGATCAAAAGGGCCGAAACATGGAAGTCTATGTTGACGATTCGATCGTCAAAAGCAAAAAACCAGAGGACCATGTAAAGGACCTGGCTAAAACTTTCGCCACCTTGAGAAAGCATCAAATGAAGCTGAATCCGAAGAAGTGTGTCTTCGGCGTGAAGTCAGGGAAATTCCTTGGGTTCATAGTCAGCAAAAGGGGGATTGATGCCAATCCCTCTAAAGTCAAAGCGGCGCTCGACCTTCCTGAGCCGAAAACGAAGCAAGATGTTCAGCGGCTCACCGGAAGAATGGCAGCCCTCTCAAGGTTCATTTCCAGAGCTTTGGATAAGGGGTTACCTTTCTTCAAAGCCCTGAAACTCCCGAAAACAAAAGAGCTCGTTTGGGAGGAAGAGCAAAAAGACGCCTTTAAACAGCTTCGGGAGCATCTGGCTCAACTCCCAACGCTAGCTAGCCCAGCTAAAAGTCAGCAACCGATCTACTTCGTCAGTCATACACTGACGGATGCCGAGACTCGCTATCCTCTACTCGAGAAAGTTGCTTTCGCGGTAGTAGTAGCTGCTCGGAAGCTGAGGCCCTATTTTGATTGCCATCAAATAGTGGTCTTAACTGATCAGCCGTTGGAAAAAGTTCTCGGCAAGGTTGAAAAATCTTGTAGGCTAGCCAAGTGGGCTTTTGAGCTCACCGAATTCAGCATCAGCTACCGTCCGAGGGCTGCCATTAAGGCTCAAGCTCTAGCGGATTTCTTGGCCGAATGCTCATACCAAGAAGCGCTAGACAGTGAAAAGAAAGTCTGGACCGTGTTTACGGATGGATCTTCCACCGAAAACGGTTCGGGGGCAGGAGTAGTGATAACTTCTCCCGAAGGCAAATCCTTTGAGTATGCACTAAAGTTTTCTTTTAAGGCCTCGAACAATGAAGCCGAGTATGAGGCAGCAATCGCCGGCCTAGAATTGTGCATCTCCCTGGAAGCCGATCATGTCTGCCTAAAAACAGACTCTCAGCTAGTTGCATATCAGATCAGTGGCAGCTACGAGGCCAAAGAGCCCTCCATGATAGCTTATCTTGCCAAGATCAAATCAGTCATTGCAGAGCTGAAAACTTTTCAGGTTCAGCTGATCCCAAGGGGTCAGAATACTCAAGCCGATGCACTCTCCAAACTTGCCAGTTCATCTCTTACCGAGCTGAACAGATCTGTATATGTAGAAGTGCGTCGAGAGAGAAGTGTCGACGAAGCACCTGAAGTGTGCTGCGCTGACCCAGAGCCTAGTTGGATGGACCCCATCCTAGCCTTCAAGCTTCGGGGAGAAACTCCCGAAGATAAAGCTTTGGCCTCCAAGATGAAGAGAACCAGCTCTAGGTTCATTGTCTTCAGGGGGGAACTTCTGAAAAAGTCCTTCTCAGCCCCATTGCTGAAATGCGTGGGACCAACAGATGCAGATTATATCCTACGGGAGATTCACCTCGGCATCTGTGAGAACCACATTGGGGGAAGAACCTTAGCCCACAAGGCATTGAGGGCTGGATATTACTGGCCCACCATGATCGCAGATGCTAAGGAGCTGATTCGGAAATGCGAAAAATGTCAAAAATATGCTCCAGTTATCCATCAGCCAGCAAGGGATCTTCAGCCGATCCTTAATCCACTCCCGTTTGCCCAATGGGGACTGGATATACTGGGACCATTTCCAGAGGCTGTGTACCAGAAAAAATGGCTAATAGTTGGAGTTGACTACTTCAGTAAATGGATCGAGGCCGAAGCAGCCTCGAACATTACAGAGCAAACTGTCAGAAAATTTATCTGGCAGAATATCATCACTCGCTTTGGCATCCCGAGAGTATTTGTCTTCGATCATGGGAGGCAATTTGATAACTTACCGCTGAAGCGGTATACAGATCAGTTCGGCATCAAACTGGCATATTCAGCGGTATGCCACCCGCAAAGTAACGGACAAGCCGAAGCTGCAAATAAACAGATCTTAAATGCCCTCAAGAAGAGGGTGGAAGATCAAAAGTCCAAGTGGCTGGAGGAGCTCCCTGGAACCCTTTGGTCCCTTCGGACAACTGAAAAAGAGGCAACGTGCCATTCACCTTTTGAACTGGTGTATGGTGCCGAAGCCGTCCTTCCAGTGGAAATTGGCTCTGAGAGCCTTCGAGTGCACCACTTCTCGGCTGAGAATGAGCGACTGATGAGGGAATCTCTCGATTTCCTCGACGAAGTAAGAGACTCAGCCCGAGACAGGATGGCCGCTTATAAGCAGAGAGTCAGCAAATTTTATAACCGAAGGGTCCATGCAAGGCCTCTCAAAATTGGAGACCTTGTCCTTCGGAATGCTGCTGCAGTTCAGAAAGGCCGAATCCATGAGAAACTCTCAGCTGCATGGGAAGGACCTTATGAAATCTATGATGAGCTTCAGCCAGGGACATACCGACTTCGGCAGTTGGATGGAACTGAGTTGAAAAATCACTGGAACGCTGATGTACTGAAAAAATACCATGTGTAAACCCTTCGGGACAGAACAATCTTTGTAAGTACATTTTGAATTAATGAAAGGCCTTGGAGCCGCCATTTATATAAATGTTTACAACTTTTTATCCTTTCAAAGTTTTCTTCGTTCTATCTACTCTTTAAGGGTTTTTTATTCAGCCTCGTCTGAAACCTTCGCCTTCGGGTAACTGGGTTACATATTGCTGACAAAACTCGTCTTTTAAAAGAACACTGGTCTTTCAGCTGAAGTCAAACTTCAGTAAGACTTGTTCTCCAAAGACATGAGTCCATGGACAATTCTGGGATATTGCCTTAACTGAGCCTTGTATCCCAGAGAGCCATTATCCGAAACATTGCCTTAAGTTGGACCTGTGTTTCGGGTATCCATTTTTCAAAGATAGACAGAAAATCAAAGATAACAACAACAGTTGAAAATTGTTTAATCAGCCTCGTCTGAAACCTTCGCCTTCGGGTAACTGGGTTTCAGATTGCTGACAAAACTCGTCTTTTTAAAGAACATTGGTCTTTCAGCTGAAATCCAACTTCAGTAAGACTTGTTCTCCAAAGACATGAGTCCATGGACAATTCTGGGATATTGCCTTAACTGAGCCTTGTATCCCAGAAAGCCATTATCCGAAGCATTGCCTTCAGTTGGCCTTGTGTTTCGGATATGCGTCTTTTAAAGAACACAGGTCTTTCAGCTGAAGTCCAACTTCAGTAAGATTTGTTCTCCAAAGTCATGAGTCCATGGACAATTCTGAGATATTGCCTTAACTGAGCCTTGTATCCCAGAAAGTTATTATCTGAAGCATTGCCTTCAGTTGGCCCTGTGTTTCAGCTGAAGTCAATCTTCAGTAAGACTTGTATTCCAGAAGCACTGCCTTCAGTTAGCCCTGTGTTTCGGATACCCATTTTAAAGAAGTGAAGAAATTGTTTATTCAGCTGAAGCCATACTTCAATTTCTGGGAGGGCAAGAAGCACTATCAGTGCAAGTTTATGTTCGGAAGAATGAAAGAAACAGTAAAGCATCAAAAAACAAAGCAGCTGAAGAAAAGAGCATCAAATTAATAATTTATGCTCAGAAATTGAGCTACAAGTTCAATTAAACTGTATCGGCAGCCGCCCACAAGCGGAAAATAACAGCTGCCGAAATACGTACATAAGCAAAAAAATAAACTGTTTTACGACAAGGCAAGCTGAAGCAAAAAACAAGGCAAAAAATTCAGAAAGCGGCAAGTCTAAAGTTAAGCGCATGATGAACCGCAAGATTCTGAAGACGACTGCCCGAGTTCCTATGCTTCAGCCCGAGGATCAGACTGATCAGCGTTGTTGAGCCCCATGGTGGCCTCAGCCCCAGCAGCAGAAGAAGCAGGCTTTGCACTCTGCCGAGCCTCCCTTTCCCTCTGTTCAGCCTCCAACTCCATTCTCTCAGCTTCCTCTTCGGCTTCCTCAGCCTTAAGAATTTCAGCTTCGACTGGAGTTGCATACTTCATATGAGGGTCTTCGGGATTCTGGACCCATTCAGCACATTTGGACCAGTCCAGCTTCGGCTCAGCATGAAGGCAGACTCTTCGGCATACTCTGAACCCGTTTCTGAAACCCATTTCATATTCTTCCTGGGTATAGACACGGACTTTGAGTAGAGCCTCAGCATCAGCCAGCTTCTTCTGGGTCTCCTCCAAGTCTTCCTTGGATTTCTTCAGCTCATCGGCGAGCTTGGAGGAGGAACCTTTCAGCTCATTCAGCTCCTGCTGAACTTGGGAAGCCTTTGTCTGAGCCTGGGCCACTTCTACTTTTTTGGCCATCAGTTGATCCTCAGCCTCATGGAGTTTAGCTCTTTGAACTTCAGCAGCAGCAGCAGCCTCTGAGAGTTGGACATCCCTGGCTTGGAGCAGCTCTTCAGCAGCCATTCTGCTGGCTTCAAGAGCTTCTAGCCGTTGCTGCACTTCAGCTTGTGCAGCAGCTCCTTCCTGAATACGGCTCTCAACGGCAGCCTTGAATTTGGAGACGTCCACTCCCATGTGCTCCTGGAGGAATTTTTCCCCTTCCATCAGTGGGGGAAAAACTTCCTTCTCCATAGCGTCGCAGAAGGTTTTGAGGGCTTCAGCAGCTTTTTTCTCGTACTCCTCACCCTTCTGCTGCTTCTCTTCAGCTGCTGCTTGCTTCAGCTTAGCAAGCTTTAATTCCTCTTCAGCTACCTTCTTTTCGTGCTCGGCAGCGTCTACCCTATCTTGTAGGGTATCTATCAGCTCTACAATGAGAGTCTGATTGTGCACGAACTGAAAACAGGAGCACAAGTTAAAAAAATAAAGGTAAATAAAAATAGAGCTGAATTTTAGAGGAAATAAAGGCAAGGAAAATCACCTGCATCATCAGCAATTGGTTAGACCTGGCTGGGTCAGGAACTGATCTGCTGGATTCGCCCATCCCAGCAGTGGCCTTCAGCGACCAGATTTTTGCCCTATCTACTTCGGACATGCCAGCAAAATCGCCGAAGTAGGCTGCAGCACCTTCACGGTTCTGACCCCATATGAGGTCCCAGATGTGATCTGGGATTGGAATTCGGGGGGCCGAGAAACCCATTTCTCCAGATTGCAGAGTCTGGAAAGAAGGAAAGGATGACGATGGAGCTTCTTTAGCTTTGGATGGCTCAGCATCATCCTTCTCAGAAGAGTCAATTACTATGACCTCTTCTTCTTCAGGGGTGAGGACGAAAGCCTCAACCTCTCTTGCAATGTCTGCCGTGAAACCCTCAGCACTGGGCATCACGGCATCCTTATTTTTGTGCTCAGTAGCACTCTCCTGAATTGCTTCTTGGACCCCTCCCTTAGATTCGGGAGTTCTCTGATCCACCTCCATCTCAGGAGGTGGCGGAGGGGTCTTTTGAGGTGATTGGGGTGGTGGCCGGGGAACCCTCGGCGATCCATTGCCTTCCTCGGGTTCCCTTATTTCAACGCCGATGGTCATCGGCCTCCGCTGAAATTCATGAGGGCCGATGATGGCCATTCTTCGGCGCCTTTTCTGAAGAGGCTGCTCGTCCATGTCTGAGTCTGAAGACTCTTCTTGTATTTGGTCTTCGGGACGAACAGGGGCTTTCCCTTCTCTGTGTCTGTTACTCTCTTCAGACTGTAACAGACAGGGGGGAGGAAGAATGTGAGTACAAAAAAAAAAAAAAAAAAAAAAAGAAAAAGAAAAAAGAAGAAAGACAAAGTTAAGTCTGAAAGCTCACCGAGGTCTTCAGCAAAGCCTCGTCTTCTTCAGCTGCCCTAGCTGCAGCTTCTTCTTCAGCAGCTCTGGAGGACCCTTCTCCTCCTTTGCAAGCTTCGAGAACCCGTGCAACCTCTTCGGCTGTACGGGCAGCTTCAGCTTCTTCGTCCGGCAGCTGAAACCAGGGGTCTCTGTTCTTCCACCAAGGCTTCTGCCTCTGATACAGAGCAACAACCTCAATTTGGATATGGGAAGAGTCTAGATGAACTTCCCTATGCCTCGGTTCAGTGATAGACGGGGCCCGATCAGTTACAACTCGTTCTCGGTTGACACCAAGACGAGCGTAGTTAATGCCAACGTTGGTCTCGTCCCGCTCTGAAAAAGAAAAGGGGAAAGGTCAGTTCAAATAGGTTGGCACAGCATAAAAAAGCGAAGTGAGAGAAGAAAAAGAGATAATTAAAAAGCCTCGGCCCCAGCCGAAGAAGCTTACCATCCTTAAACTTTCGGCTGAGGCCAACAGCTGCTAGCATGTTCTCTTGGAAAACATAATGCGTATCGGGGAGCCAAGTCTCCGGGATATGCTGCATTCGGCCGCTGCCCCCCGGTTCGGCAGCTTGCCGAAGATATGTTGTTGATCAAGGTTCGGATCCGGCCCGTTATCTGCGGGGGGACCTAGACTTCCCATGTCGGGATCAGGCTCAGCAAGGTACCGAGAGCGCTGAAGACGCAAGGGTGGCCCGGATCTGTGGGTGCCCTAACCCAAATCCATTGACCTCTCCAGTCCTTGTCTGAAGAGTCGTTCAGCCACATGGTTAGGTACTGGGGCCGGGACTCAATCCGGTACCACCCAGAACCATGGATTCTGTGCCCACTTTGAATATTTGGCACTAGCCGATGAAGCTTTTTGAAGCAGTGCAGGTTCGGCACATACTTGAAGAACTTGCAGACCCATAAGTATGTCATCACCCTTCGGATGCTGGTGGGAGTTAACTGACATAGGGAGATATTGTAATGGATCAGCAAGTCTCGGACGAATACGTTCAAAGGGAACCTCAGCCCGTACTGAAGCTGTCTTGTGTACACCCCCACATACCCCGAGGGTGGACGATGGATTCTATCGGATGCCGCGGGCATTCGGCACCAATACCCATCAGCTTCAAAAATGTCGTAATGCAACTCAATTTGCTCGGCAAACCGATATTGTTCGGCATTCTCCACCCACCATGAATAGGGGCGGTTCTTTATCATGGCCGAAGCTACTTCGGCATTCTCCCACTCTGAAAACCCGGGGAGGATATCCCAAAGGACAGCGGGAACTTCATCGTCCCGTCCAGAAGCGCTCGGCCCCTCCGTTCTCTGAGGAGGAGCCGAGGAAATTGGAGTCGCCCTAATCCCTTCAGCAGGGTCAGACTCTGGCCTTTGTCTATTCCAGGTCCCAATCCTGTTCCTAGGATCGGGAATTGGCCTTGCTCTTCTTGGAGCACGGGCTCTACCTCTAACTCCTCTTGCCATTGATTATTTCGAAGAAAAAAGTCGAAAAAAAAGGGAAGGAGTTCGAATTCGAAGAAAAATAAACTGAAATCAAAGGAATTTACCTTAATCTGAAGCGAAAGTTGTCGATTTACGAGTTCGTAGTGGCAAGTCTCAGTTTCTAAGCTTAATGCTCGGGGAATTTACGAAGTTTTGATGCGGGTTCTTGGTTTCTCTCGAGAATTCTGGGTTTGTGTTGGTGAATAAGTGAGGAGAGATGACGCGCCTCTGTTTATATCTCCAGGAATGGGATACGGGGAGTCCGCGTTTCAATTTCTCTTAAATACCCCACTAAGTAACCGTTAAACACACGACCTTGCGATTAAACTGCCCATTATCCGTCCAACTTCCACCATCATCCGCCTTAACCGTTGTTATCTCATTAATTACGGTTTAAATTCAAATTTTTGGATTAATTAAATCATTTACTTCCCTCCTTTTCTGAATTAAATCAAACCCGACCCGTCATCCTTCCAAATCGGGTCTGGGGGGCAAGTTGTTTGGGTCCAATTTAGTCCAATTGGGCCTAGGCATTAAATGATCCAATTAAAAGCCCAAGGTCAAGGTTCAACTCTCCAATTGTGCTAAAGTCAAAGGTCAGCCCTCAAAGCAAGCCAATTAGGCTAAGGCCCAACCTCTCCATGAATGAAGAGGTATAAAAGCCATCAATATTCATACATTCACATATATTCATAGATTCATATATTCTCATATACTCAAATAAAGCCTCAAGCAACAAATTCTCTTGCATAGTGTTCTCTTTCTACACATTGTACTGACTTTAGCATCGGAGGGGCCTTCCTCGGCAACACCCCCGAGGCTAGTTTACGTGTGTTTACTGTGCAGGAAACCTTCGGCCCAACATAACTTGGACCGAATCCAGTCTTCTCCGTTTCAGCGGACCTTCGGCAAGGTCCCATTATTTTCACCCGAAACATCATCTATTTGTTACATAAGGGGTTCCATGTAATTCAACTGTTTAGTCCTTGATTAGCTATGGTTAATTAGGTTTTTTTTTTTTTTTTTTTTAAAGTTTGTGAATTTTATCAAAGGAACTGCCTAATTTTGTGAAGTTGTGTTTGGCAGTCCAATGAAATTTCGTTAGGGAGGAAGTTCAATGTTTAATTTGTGTTTCGGTTGAAAACAATGGGACCTTGCCGAAGGTCCACTAAAATGGAGAAGACTGGATTCGATCCAAGCTGTGTTGGGCCGAAGGTTTCCTGCACAGTTAACACACGTAAACTAGCCTCGGGGGTGTTTCCGAGGAAGGCCCCTCCGATGCTAAAGTCAGTACAATGTGTAAAAAGGAAGACACTATGCAAGAGAGTTTGTAGCTTGAGGCTTTTGTGGAGTATTTCTCAATGCAAGAATGAGCATATGAGTTGGAATAATCCGTGTATGAGATAATGTATGTGATGATGCATGTGTTGTTGTGTCTGATAGTGTATATGATCTCGTATGTGATGTTATGAGATGTCCTCTTGAATGTGTTAATATGAGGGCTTTTATACCTCATCATATTTGGAGAGGTTGGGCTTTAGCCCAATTGGCTTACTTTGTGGGCTGACTTTTGACTTTTGAGCAATTGGAGAGTTGAACCTTGACCTTGGGCTTTTAATTGGATCATTTAGTGCTCCGGCCCAATTTTGACTAAATTGGACCCAAACAACTTGCCCCCCAGACCCGATTTGGAAGAATGACGGGTCGGGTTTGATTTAACTCAGAAAAGGAGGGAAGTAAATGATTTAATTGATCCAAAAATTTGAATTTAAACCGTAATTAATGAGATAACAACGGTTAATGATTTGCGGAAGTTGGACGGATAATGGGCAGTTTAATCACAAGACATGTGTTTAATGGTTACTTAGTGGGTACTTAAGAGAAATTAAAGCACAGACTCTTCGTATCCCGTACCTGGAGATATAAACAGAGGCGCGTCATTCTCCTCACTGATTCACCAACACAAACCCAGAATTCTTCGAGAGAGAATCCAAGAATCCGTATCAAAACTTCGCAAATTCCCCCGAGCATTGAGCTTAGAAGCTGAGACTTGCCACTACGAACTCGTAAATCGGCAACTTTCGCTTCAGATTAAGGTAAATTCCTTTGATTTCAGTTTATTTTTCTTCGAATTCGAACTCCTTCCCCTCTTCTTTCGACTTTTCTCTTCGAAATAGTCCATGGCAAGAGGAGTTAGAGGCAGAGCCCGTGCTCCAAGAAGAGCAAGGCCGATTCCCGATCCTAGGAATAGGATTGGGACCTGGAATGGTCGAAGGCCGGAGTCTGACCCTGCTGATGGGATTAGGGCGACTCCCCTTTCCTCGGCTCCTCCTCAAAGAACGGATGAGCCGAGTGCTTCTGGACGGGACGATGAAATTCCCGCTGTCCTTTGGGATATCCTCCCTGGGTTTTCAGAGTGGGAGAATGCCGAAGTCGCTTCGGCCATGATAAAGAACCGCCCCTACTCATGGTGGGTAGAGAACGCCGATCAATATCGATTTGCTGAGCAAATTGAGTTGCACTACGGCATTTTTGAAGCTGATGGATATTGGTGCCGAATGCCCTCAGCATCCGATAGAATCCATCGTCCACCCCCGGGGTATGTGGGGGTGTACACGAGACAGCTTCAGTATGGGCTGAGGTTCCCTTTGGACGTTTTCGTCCGAGACTTGCTGATCCATTACAACATTTCCCTATGTCAGCTAACCCCCACCAGCATCCGAAGGGTGATGACATACTTATGGGTCTGCAAGTTCTTCAGATACGTGCCGAACCTGCACTGCTTCAGAAAGCTCCATCGGCTAGTGCCAAATATTCAGAGTGGGCACGGAAGCCATGGTTCTGGGTGGTATCGGATTGAGTCCCGGCCCCAATACTTGACCATGTGGCCAAATGACTCTTCAGACAAGGACTGGAGAGGTCAATGGATTTGGGTTAGGGCACCCACAGATCCGGGCCACCCTTGCGTCTTCAGCGCTCCCCGGTACTTAGCTGAGCCTGATCCCGAAATGGGAAGTCTAGGTCCCCCCGCAGATAACGGGGCGGATCCGAACCTGGATCAGCAACATATCTTCGGCAAGCTGCCGAACCCGGGGGGGAGTGGTCGAATGCAGCATATCCCGGAGACTTGGCTCCCCGATACGCATTACGTTTTCCAAGAGAATATGCTAGCAGCTGTTGGCCTCAGCCGAAAGTTTAAGGATGGTAAGCTTCTTCGGCTGGGGCCGAGGCTTTTTAACTACCTCTTTTTCTTCTCTCGCTTTGCTTTTTTATGCTGTGCCAACATATCTGAGCTAAACTTTTTCCCTTTCCTTTTTTCAGAGCGAGACGAGACCAACGTTGGTATTAACTACGCTCGTCTTGGTGTTAACCGAGAGCGAGTTGTAACTGAACGGGCCCC
Source organism: Chenopodium quinoa (assembly GCF_001683475.1). Taxonomy (NCBI): domain Eukaryota; kingdom Viridiplantae; phylum Streptophyta; class Magnoliopsida; order Caryophyllales; family Amaranthaceae; genus Chenopodium; species Chenopodium quinoa. Next base: position 5,232,746 of record NW_018742951.1, read on the forward strand.
GTCTATCACTGAGCCGAGGCATAGGGAAGTTCATCTGGACTCTTCCCACTTCCAAATTGAGGCTGTCGCTCTGTATCAGAGGCAGAAGCCTTGGTGGAAGAAGAGAGACCCTTGGTTTCAGCTGCTGAACGAAGAAGCTGAAGCTGCCCGCACAGCCGAAGAGGTTGCACGGGTACTTGAGGCTTGTGAAGGAGGAGAAGGGTCCTCCAGAGCTGCTGAAGCCGAAGCTGCAGCTAGAGCAGCTGAAGAAGACGAGGCTTTGCTGAAAACCTCGGTGAGCTTTCAGACAACTTTTTTCTTTTCTTTTTTTTTTTTTTTTTTTTTTTACTCACACTCTTCTTCCCCCCTGTCTGTTACAGTCTGAAGAGAGTAACAGACACAGAGAAGGCAAAGCTCCTGTTCGTCCCGAAGATCAAATACAAGAGTCTTCAGACTCAGATATGGACGAGCAGCCCCTTCTGAAAAGGCGCCGAAGGATGGCCATCATCGGCCCTCATGACTTTCAGCAGAGGCCGATGACCATCGGCGTCGCAATAAGGGAACCTGAGGAAGGCAATGGATCGCCGAGGGTTCCCCAGCCAACACCCCAATCTCCTCAAAAGACCCCTCCGCCACCTCCTGAGATGGAGGTGGATCAGAGGACTCCCGAACCTAAGGGAGGGGTCCAAGAAGAAATCAAGGAGAGTGCTGCTGAGCACGGAAATAAAGATGCCGTGATGTCAAGTGCTGAAGGCTTCACGGCAGATATCGCAAGAGAGGTTGAGGCCTTCGTCCTCACCCCTGAAGAAGAGGAGGTCATAGTACTTGACTCCTCTGAGAAGGACGATGCTGAGACAACCAAAGCTAATCAAGCTCCATCGTCGTCCTTCCCTTCTTTCCAGACTCTGCATTCTGGAGAAATGGGTTTCTCGGCCCCCCGAATTCCAATCCCAGATCACATCTGGGACCTCATATGGGGTCAAAACCGAGAAGGAGCTGAAGCCTACTTCGGCAGTTTTGCTGGCATGTCCGAAGTAGACAGGGCAAGGATCTGGTCGCTGAAGGCCACTGCTGGGATGGGCGAATCCAGTAGATCAGTTCCTGACCCAGCCAGGTCTAACCAACTGCTGATGATGCAGGTAATTTTCCTTCATTTCCTCCGAAATTCAGCTCTATTTTTTTTTTATTACTTATTTTTTTTTGTCTTCCTGTTTTCAGTTCGTGCACAATCAGACTCTCACTGTAGAGCTGATTGATACCCTACAAGATAGGGTAGACGCTGCTGTGCACGAAAGGAAGGTGGCTGAAGAGGAAGTTAAGCTTGCTAAGCTGAAGCAAGCAGCAGCTGAAGAGAAGCAGCAGGAGGTTGAGGAGTACGGTAAAAAAGCTGCCGAAGCTCTGAAAACCTTCTGCGATGCTATGGAGATGGAGGTTTTTCCCCCACTGATGGAAGGGGAAAAATTCCTCCAGGAGCATATGGGAGTGGACGTCTCCAAATTCAAGGCTGCTATTGAGAGCCGAATTCAAGAAGGAACTGCTGCACAAGCTGAAGTGCAGCAGCGTCTAGAGGCTCTTGAAGCCAGCCGAATGGCTGCTGAAGAGTTGCTCTTGGCCAAAGACGTCCAACTCTCAGAGGCTGCTGCTGCTGCTGAAGCTCAAAGAGCTAAATTCCAAGAGGCTGAGGATCAACTGCTGATCCAGAAAGTTGAAGTGGCCCAAGCTCAGACAAAGGCTTTCCAAATTCAGCAAGAGCTGAATGAGCTGAAGGGTTCCTCCTCCAAAGTCGCTGAACAGCTGAAGAAATCCAAGGAAGACTTGGAGGAGACCCAGAAGAAGCTGGCTGATGCTGAGGCTTCACTCAAGGTCCGTGTTTATACCCAAGAGGAATATGAGATGGGTTTCAGAAACGGATTCCGAGTATGCCGAAGACTCTGCCTTCATGCTGAGCCGAAGCTGGACTGGTCTAAATGTGCTGAGTGGGTCCAGAATCCCGAAGACCCTCACATGAAGTATGCAACTCCAGCTGAAGCTGAAATTCTTAAGGCTGAGGAAGCCGAAGAGGAAGCTGAAAGACTGGAGTTGGAAGCTGAGCAGAGGGAAAGGGAGGCTCGGCAAAATGCAAAGCCCGCCTCTTCGGCTGCTGGGGCTGAGGCCACCATGGGACTCAACGCTGATCAGTCTGATCCCCCGGCTGAAGCATAGGAACTCGGGCAGTCGTCTTCAGAATCTTGCGGTTCATCATGTGCTTAACTTTAGACTTGCCGCTTTCTGAGTTTTTTGCCTTGTTTTTTGCTTCAGCTTGCCTTGTCGTACAGCAGTTTTATTTTTTTGCTTATGTACGTATTTCGGCAGCTGTTATTTTCCGCTTGTGGGCGGCTGCCGATACTGTATTATTGAACTTGTAGCTCAAAAATTTTTTTTTTTTTTTTTTTTTTTCTTCAGTTGCTTTATTTTTGAATGCTTTACTGTTTCTTTTCTTCAACTCTGCCGAACATAGCTGCACTGCGTGCTTCTTGCCCCCACAGAAATTGAAGTATGACTTTAGTTGAATAAGCAATTTCTGAACTTCTTCAAAATTGATATCCGAAACACAGGGCCAACTGAAGGCAATGCTTCTGGGATACAAGTCTTACTGAAGATTGACTGTCTGAAAGTTGGATATCCGAAACACAGGGCCAACTGAAGGCAATGCTTGGGATATTAGCTTTCTGGGACTAACCTCTTTAGAACAAGTCTTACTGAAATTTGACTTCAGCTGAAAGACCAGCGTTCTTAAAGAAGACGCATATCCGAAACACAGGGCCAACTTAAGGCAATGTTTCGGATAATGGCTCTCTGGGATACAAGGCTCAGTTAAGGCAATATCCCAGAACTGTCCATGGACTCATGTCTTTGGAGAACAGGTCTTACTGATGTTTGATTTCAGCTGAAAGACCAGTGTTCTTTAAAAAGACTGAGTTTTGTAAGCCATCTGAAACCCAGTTACCCGAAGGCGAAGGTTTCAGACGAGGCTGATTTAAAAAGGCTGTTATCCTTGATTTTCTGTCTATCTTTGAAAAATGGATACCCGAAACACAGGGCCAACTTAAGGCAATGTTTCGGATAATGGCTCTCTGGGATACAAGGCTCAGTTAAGGCAATATCCCAGAATTGTCCATGGACTCATGTCTTTGGAGAACAAGTCTTACTGAAGTTTGACTTCAGTTGAAAGACCAGTGTTCTTTAAAAAGACTGAGTTTTGTAAGCCATCTGAAACCCAGTTACCCGAAGGCGAAGGTTTCAGACGAGGCTGGTTTAAAAATTTTCAACTGTTGCTGTTATCCTTGATTTTCTGGCTATCTTTGAAAAATGGATACCCGAAACACAGGGCCAACTTAAGGCAATGTTTCGGATAATGGCTCTCTGGGATACAAGGCTCAGTTAAGGCAATATCCCAGAATTGTCCATGGACTCATGTCTTTGGAGAACAGGTCTTACTGATGTTTGATTTCAGCTGAAAGACCAGTGTTCTTTAAAAAGACTGAGTTTTGTAAGCCATCTGAAACCCAGTTACCCGAAGGCGAAGGTTTCAGACGAGGCTGATTTAAAAAGGCTGTTATCCTTGATTTTCTGTCTATCTTTGAAAAATGGATACCCGAAACACAGGGCCAACTTAAGGCAATGTTTCGGATAATGGCTCTCTGGGATACAAGGCTCAGTTAAGGCAATATCCCAGAATTGTCCATGGACTCATGTCTTTGGAGAACAAGTCTTACTGAAGTTTGACTTCAGCTGAAAGACCGGTGTTCTTTAAAAAGACAGGTTTTGTCAGCAATCTGAAACCCAGTTACCCGAAGGCGAAGGCTTCAGACGAGGCTGAATAAAAAACCCTCAAAGAGTAGATAGAACAAAGAAAATTTTGAAAGGATAAACAGTTGTAAATTTTATATAAATGGCGGCTCCAAGGCCTGTCATTAGTTCAAAATGTACTTACAAAGATTGTTCTGCCCCGAAGGGTTTACACATGGTATTTTTTCAGTACATCAGCATTCCAGTGATTCTTCAACTCAGTTCCATCCAACTGCCGAAGTCGGTATGTCCCTGGCTGAAGCTCATCATAAATTTCATAAGGTCCCTCCCCTGTAGCTGAGAGCTTCCCATGGATTCGGCCTTTCTGAACTGCAGCAGCATTCCGAAGGACAAGATCCCCAATTTTGAGAGGCCTTGCATGGACCCTTCAGTTATGGGAGATGAGGTCTGAACTTATCCCGGGCATATCAGCTGCCGAGAAAGCAAACACATCTCTGTTATCCCGCAGGAGCTGAATAAGTTCACAACGGGTGTTAGGATCAAGGTCCATCCCGATTGTTACACATTTCTCAGCATCTCCTTCGGCCAACTCTGCTGTTTCAGTCTGTTGGTCCATGTCCATTGCTGATGGACTGGACTCTTCAGAATCTGGTCTGCTGCCAATGTCAGCAGGTGTCCCAGTCTTTGTGTTCTTCGGCTGGCTCTCTGAGTCTTTCGGCTCAGATGAAGAGTCAACCTTTTCCCTTTCGGGACCTTTTTCTCTGGGCACTGATCCTTGGGCCGAAGCACTTAGGCCTTTCGGCTTTTTTGTGCTTGGCTCTCTTTCTTTTTCTTTCTCCTCTTCATCCTTGTCGTTATCTGGGCGACTACTGGATGGCTTGAGGTAGTTGCACCTTCGGGCGTCCTTCTGGTTGCCCTGTATCCTTTCGGGGAAGCCGGCGTCTGAGACGTAAATCATCAGCTGATGATAAGTTGAGACGACCCCTTGGATCTCGTGAATTATGGGTCTCCCCAAAATCACGTTGTACACTGAAGGAGCGTCGATGACCAAAAACTCAATCATGACGTTCCGGGCTGCCTCATCGCAACCGATGGTGACAGGAAGCGTCACCTTCCCATCTGGATAAGTTGAAGCCCCATTGAACCCGGATACCGGATAGGGTACCGGCGTAAGGTGCTTGGGCTTCAGCTTAATTTGGTTGTAGGCCTTTCGGAACAGAATGTTTGCTCCGCTGCCACCGTCAACAAGGACCTTACTGACGTCGTGGTTGGCCACCGTGGCGATGATCACCAACGGATCCTCGTGAGGGAACGTAATCCCCCGATGATAAGTTGAGACGACCCCTTGGATCTCGTGAATTATGGGTCTCCCCAAAATCACGTTGTACACTGAAGGAGCGTCGATGACCAAAAACTCAATCATGACGTTCCGGGCTGCCTCATCGCAACCGATGGTGACAGGAAGCGTCACCTTCCCATCTGGATAAGTTGAAGCCCCATTGAACCCGGATACCGGATAGGGTACCGGCGTAAGGTGCTTGGGCTTCAGCTTAATTTGGTTGTAGGCCTTTCGGAACAGAATGTTTGCTCCGCTGCCACCGTCAACAAGGACCTTACTGACGTCGTGGTTGGCCACCGTGGCGATGATCACCAACGGATCCTCGTGAGGGAACGTAATCCCCCGGCAGTCGGCGGCTGTGAACGTCATGTTCGGCACCGGCGACTGGGGAGATTGAATGTCAGCGTTGTTCACCTGGTGAGTCAAAGCTCTAAGGTGACGCTTGTGCTCCCTCCGAGAGTATATTCCTCCCGAGATAACATTGATCGGAGGGAATTTCCCCTCCGGTTTTTTACTGTTTTTCCGAGGGAAATCAAGGTCCTGCCGAGGGTCCTTTGCTAACCTTTCGGATTCTTTTTTCTCGCGGTGATCCGCGATGTATTTTTTCAAGTATCCCTTCCGGACCATGTCTTCTATCTGGTCCTTCAGCTGGATACACTCTTCAGTGTTGTGGCCCGAAGACTCGTGGAACTCACACCACTGATTTTTATTTTTTCGCTGATACCACTCTGGGAGTGGTCTCGGCTTTCGGTAACTCTGCTCCTCCTTCGTCACACTGTAAATTTTGGCGCGTGGAAGAGAGAGCGGAGTGTAGGACTCGTATCTGCCTGTGTATGAGGCAAACCTGTCCTTCTTTAGGTCGCTGGCCGAAGATGGCTCCGAGGCCTTTGATTTTCCCTTTGCCTTATGGCTTTGGCCTTCAGACAAGGGTATTTGCCTCTGTTTCCCTCCCCCGGATTGAGGTTGGGTTTTTGCTTTATTCCATTCTTCGGCTCGGATGAACTTATCCGAAGCACTAAGAGCTTCCTCCAAGGTCTGCGGGGTATGCATGACCATGAAGTCTAGGAATTTTCCTGGCTGAAGGCCATTCTGCATTGCAAAAACAGCTAGCCCCTGGTCCAGCTGAGAGACGCTTGATGACTCGTTACTGAAACGGGTCAGGTAGTCTCGGAGGCTTTCAGTTTCCCCCTGTTGCAGACCCATGAGCTCTGCGGTAGTCTTCTCTCGGCGGTTTGCCGTGGAAAACTTGCTTCTGAACTTGGAGGACAGATCATCCCAACCTGTTATGGAGCCTTGCCTTACTCCCTTGGAGATCCACGCTTGCGCGACCCCCTTGAGAGTGGTTGGGAAATATTTGCACCAAGTCGCCTCGGATCTGGGGCAAAGATGCATATGAGTCTCATACGAGGCCACGTGGTCCTTCGGATCCGTGGTCCCGTCATATGTGATATGCGACGGTATTTTAACCGTGGGTACGCGCTCTTCTAGTATCCATTGCTCGAATGGTGAACTAGCGGGAAGCATAATGGCCTTGCCCTTGTTCCTGGCCGAAGGGACCGCGCTCCGCCCTCTCAGAGAGGTAGGAGTGGTTTTCGTCCCTGGCTGGGAAGTCTGGGCCTCGGCTGCAGGGAACGTGAGGCGACTACGCACGCTCGGTTCCTGGCCGCCGAGTCGGTCAAGGACGCTTCTGCGAGCAGTCTCAGGTTCCCGGCGAGCAGATTCTGGCCGAGAAGCTGAGCTGCTGCTCTTATGCGCTGCTGGTCTTGAGGATGAGGATCCTTTAAATAATTGAGAGTTCTTCTTCCTCTGTTTTTCATTTTTCCAAGAATCCTCCTCCCACTCTTCCAGTTCCCGGAAGGAAGGAAGCTTCCCACCGTCATGGTCTAACTTCCTCCGCTGATGCCGGGTATGCGGAGGAGTTCGATCACGAGGCGGTGGCATATTCTGTGCCCTCATTGCCTCCATGAGTACTGCCAGCGCTCTTGCCACCTCTTCCGAACTGGGCCCCGTCAAAGGGGTCTCCGGCCGAGTGTGGGCATGAGGCCGTGCAGCCGATGGTTGGCTTCGGGACACTGAATATGTCCTATGATCAGACTGACCCCTGCTAGACCGAGAGTGGTCCGGCCTATATTGAGAGTCATGCATTATAGGAGATAGGGAATCCTCCTTGTGTGATCCTCCCCCCGAGCCGGCACCCTTGGGAGAGTTCCGGTCCGGCGAGGGCGATGGTGTAGGGGTTTTAGGCTTTTCGCCCGCTCCTTGACGGAGGCTTTTGCTCTTGCGGTTCTTAGCCATGGCTGCTAAGACAATTGCAAGATGATCTTGGTTAGGAATTTGGCTTAAAGATTTTTGAAAGTCTTCCCCACAGACGGCGCCAAATTGTTTCGGTTGAAAACAATGGGACCTTGCCGAAGGTCCACTAAAATGGAGAAGACTGGATTCGATCCAAGCTGTGTTGGGCCGAAGGTTTCCTGCACAGTTAACACACGTAAACTAGCCTCGGGGGTGTTTCCGAGGAAGGCCCCTCCGATGCTAAAGTCAGTACAATGTGTAAAAAGGAAGACACTATGCAAGAGAGTTTGTAGCTTGAGGCTTTTGTGGAGTATTTCTCAATGCAAGAATGAGCATATGAGTTGGAATAATCCGTGTATGAGATAATGTATGTGATGATGCATGTGTTGTTGTGTCTGATAGTGTATATGATCTCGTATGTGATGTTATGAGATGTCCTCTTGAATGTGTTAATATGAGGGCTTTTATACCTCATCATATTTGGAGAGGTTGGGCTTTAGCCCAATTGGCTTACTTTGTGGGCTGACTTTTGACTTTTGAGCAATTGGAGAGTTGAACCTTGACCTTGGGCTTTTAATTGGATCATTTAGTGCTCCGGCCCAATTTTGACTAAATTGGACCCAAACAATTTGTATAATATGAGAGATTTAATAAATCTGAATTGCACCTTCAGCGCCAGCTTATTGCTTCAGCAGCAGCTTATTCAACATGCAAAGACACCAAAAAGATTTGCAGGAAAGACCCGCTTCATAGTAGTTAAACTGAACAAAAAATCATAACAAAAAAAAAATTAAGCAGAAATTTTGCGGAAAAATAAAACAAGAAATTAAAAGAAAACCAACCAGAAAAAGAATTATGAGCCATGAAAGATTGTTGGCAATAAAACCCTTAAAATTCAAAATTATTAAAGAAATTTGGTGAAAAAAGAGAGAAAAAAGAAGAAGGTATTTTAAAAAATAATTTCCTTTTTCTTTTTTGAGTTATTTCTGTTTTGCCCTCTTCCTGGTCCTTTTCCTCTTTACTTCGGCTCCGAAATTATTTGCCCTTTTCTTATGTTCTTCCTTTCTCTCTCTTCTTCTATACTCATTCAGTCATTCTGAGCTTCTTTTCTCTCTCTTCCTTTTCTTTTTCGAACGTCGGCAAGTTTTGCGAAGGTGGTACTTCGGCTTAAGTAGTCTCGGCAATGGAGTTAGAAGCTTCGGCAATGGAATTTGGAACTTCGGCCATGGCATAGAGCTTTAAGCTCCGGCATTACAAGCTTCGGATATTGAGCTTGGAGCTTCGGCCCGTTGTTAGTCACGATTATGAAGCTTAAATCTTCGGCGTTCCTTGCATCGGCTATAGAGCTTGAAGCTTCGGCGAAACTTGCTCAGAGGCTGGAAACTCGAACCTAAGCCATGAGAACTTACAATATTTGCTTACATTAATACTTACAAGTTGTCACAGCATAATGACATAAATTATTTTTATTTACTTACATTAATTACTTACATGTTATATAAACCGTTGCTGAAAACCCGAAGCTAGCTTTCAGCAAACCTCATAAATGTAATTTGAAATTTCAGACATTGCATTAAACTAAAGGCCCTTAATCTCAGCAACATTTTGGTTTCAACGGCTCAAAGTTGCTTCTGCTGAGTCCCTTTTACCTTAGTGTTATTTACTCAAATAAGATTTTTAACAACTACTTTCAAATAATATAATTTATGAATCAAATTTTTTATTACACACACTGTACGCAAACCTAATTACCGTGTAACAAAAACAACGAATACGATATTAACAAACAATAATCACCGCCATTCCTCCATACATGGCTGAGAACCAATCGTCAAGGTTGAGGCTACCTCTGCCGAGCTAAGCTAAACCAAAACCATTTATGGCAGAGGTTCCTCTTGGCCGAAGCCATTCATGTAGAGGCTAAATAGCTTCATGCCAAGCTCAAGATCCGAATCGAGCAAATAGGTTCGGCATTGCTCAAAGCTTCTCCAAGCCAAGGTGATTACCTATCCTCTTCGCAAGCTCCGCCGAGGAAAAGAACTCCCAGCCGAAACCACTTAATGTCGAAATTTCAATTGACCTCACACATTAATATCTACAGTATAATAATAATGTATACATAAACGTGTGCACACATATTAGCTTGTGCTTGTTTCCAAGCCCAAGCTAACAACGCCGAAGCTAACAATGATGTTGGAGTCATATATTGCCATTGTAATGTTGGTGTTGCTTGCGGCTTGGTAAGGAACAGGGCAGCAAGGTCGAAATTTCAATTGAAATCACAGTTATATGTAAGCTTAAATTACATGATTTCAATTGAAATCACTGTTAGATGTAAGCTTAATTACATGAATTCATATTTGTATAAATACGAAGTGAAGTTAGCTTTTATCATTTGGATAATTATAGAAATTAAGTAATGTACCAACAACTAAGTAGATATCAGAACTCATAATAGGGTGTAAGCTTCTACAAGAAGCAAATCAGTTTTACTTAATAAGGAGAAAAAGAAAACAGTAGTTTAAACGGTTTTACAGGAAGCAAATCAGTTTTACTTATAGTGGATGCCACTGTTTCTTCATTACTATTCACTTCTTTAAAACAAAGTCTATACAAATTATTGATATCTTCCTGCTTCTTTGCTAATTGCAAAACTTAATAAGGATTTGACCTAGATGAGTTTGTTAATGACTGCATACAGAACAGTGAAAGGGTTGACTTATTTGGGATATAGATAAGATTCATTAGTTTGGTTAAGAGAATTGAAGGAAGAAATATGCTGACAGTGCTATTACCAAGAACACGCTATTAGGGAGAGAGAGAGCTAGCTAAAATTAGGACAGTTTACAGGAAAGTTTCTTCTTTGGTAAAAAACGGAAGCAGCTAGCAAGGCATTAAGTTCCTTGATGGCCTGATTTATTAAGTGTAATTAGCGTTAAGAAGGTCTCTTCTTTTCAAGCATCGGTCTTCTTATTTCAGCAACTTAGCATTGATCTTCTTCAAGATTTTGATTCCAGCAGCAACTTATTTCAGCATCGGTCTTCAAGATTTTGATTCCAATAGCATCAACTTTTTTCAGCCGATCGGTCTTCTTCAAGATTTTGATTCCAGTAGCAACAACATATTTCAGCAGCAGCAGCAACTTATTCAGCACCAGCAGCAGCTTATTTCAGCAGTAGAAGCAGCTTATTTCAGTAGCAGCAGATTTCAGCAGAAGCAGTTTCAGCAGAAGCAGATTTCAGTAGAAGTTTATTTCAGCAGAACCAGATTATTTCAGCAGAATCAGATTTCATCAGAAGTTTATGTCAGCAGAAGCAGATTATTTCAACAGAATTTAATTATTTCAGTAGAAGCAGATTTCAGCAGAAGCAGATTATTTCAGCAGAAGCAGGTTATTTCAGCAAAAGCAGAATATTTTAGCAGAAGCAGATTATTTCAGCAGCTTATTTTTGCAGAAGATTATTTCAACAGCTTATTTCAGCATAAGCTTATTTTAGCAGAAGATGATTTCAGCAGTGCATAAGCAAACTTCAGTAGCCGCAACAACAGCAGATTATTTTGAAAGACTTTGGTAAACATTCTAATACATGAATGCAAATATACATTATGATTTCAATGTACTTATTTCGAAACAACTTCAAATATATTAGTAGAATGACATTCATTGAGTTTCAACTACACAAAACTAAAAAATTACATAGGCAAAGCTAAAATGGTTTTGATCACTGACTCATCAAATATATGGCAAAATGGCATAACGAAGACATTCGTTACTCATCCTACCATGTATTGAACGATTTGATCCCCAGTTGTTTTGAACTACCCAATAAGGCTCACAAACTTTTGTTTGATGCATTAACTGACATTCTCTCCATCCCACAACCATAGAAGCGTGCATGCTTTCATGCCGCACGTCTCCCTCCTCTCGAGTATAATACATTCCCTCTCTCCCTAGGATAGGTGCTAGCCTACGAAAACCATATATAGCACCATAAAATGGACCTTTAACACCCATAATCCTACTTAATAGGTCAAACTTTGCTCTCACACCTATATCCCTAATATTATTCTGAAAGTCTCCTTGAATGGTTGAGTGAGTCAAAATCTTGTGTGCAGTAGTTCCCGCCATGTCCTTCCACAGATAATTATAACGGTCATTAGTTCGACGTTTTGTATCATACTCCAATTTAGTAGTGATTGGAGTCTGCCCTAATAGCAGAAATAAGTCTTCACCCGTTCCGCGATCATCAGGATTCTCATTAGATATTTGAGCTAGATGTTTGGCAGACAATGAATGTCCCACAACTCCATCTATGTAGTTTCTAGGATTTGAACTTTCAGCAATTTGAGTTATACCTCATATTACATCCGTTGTTGCAAGAAATCGGCAGTCTGTCCAAAAAAATATATACAAACAACAAAAAAGTTAGAATTACTTGATGACTCGTGAAAGTAGTTACTGAGTATTATTTTAAATATAAAGGTAGGAAATTACCAACATCCTGCAAATATGAATCACTCAAAGGCACATGTAAATTGATCCAACGATGTTCTTCTTTAATAACCCACGTACGGTTGAGACTATCCGTCAATGTTGTATGAGTAAGTTCGTGATCATGAACAAACCGGGGTTTGCGATCGATCAAACTCCGATTGACATCATAAAAAGGAATCGAATAGGTATCTTTGGACATCTCTACATTACAAAAGAAAAAACAACAAACATTCACAGAGCAATTAAAAACAGAGCTTGAATCCAAAAAAAAAATAAAAGAGCTTGAAAAATAAACTGCAGTTCACTAAGTAAAAGCATAGAACAAAAATTAAATATAGCAGATTTTTGAAAATCAGAAAAAAACAACAAACATTCACAGAGCTATTAAAACCAGAGCTTGAATCCAAAAAAAAAACAATAAAAAGAGCTTGAAAATAAACTGCAGTTCACAAAGTAGAAGCAGAGCACAAAAAAAAAATAGCAGATTTTCGAAAATCAGAAAAAACAACAAACATTCACATAACTATTAAAAATAGAGCTTGATTCCAAAAAAAAAAATCACTAAAAAGAGCTTGAAAATAAACTGCAGTTCACAAAGTAAAAGCATAGACAAAAAAAAATATAGGAGATTTTGGAAAATTAGAAAAAACAACTGCTATTAAAAACAGAGCTTGAATCCAAAAAAAAAACAATTAAAAGAGCTTGAAAATAAACTACAGTTCACAAAATAAAAGCAGAGCAGAAAAAATAAATATATAGCAGATTTTCGAAAATCAGATAAAATAACAAACATTCACAGAGCTATTACAAACAGAACTTGAATCCAAAAAAAAAACAATAAAAAGAGCTTGAAAATAAACTGCAGTTCACAAAGTAAAAGCATAGAACAAAAAAAAATATAGCAGATTTTCGAAAATCAGAAAAAAAAAAAAAAAACAACAAACATTCACAGAGCTATTAAAAACAGAGCTTGAATCCAAAAAAAAAAAAAAAACAATAAAAAGTGCTTGAAAATAAACTGCAGTTCACAAAGTAAAAGCAGAGCACAAAAAAAAATATGGCTTGAAATTTTTTTGCAGAGGGATGAGAGAGAAACCTTCACAGAGTGGAGCTTGAATATTACAGAGGGGAGAAGAGAAAACCTTCACCGAGTAAAAGCAATGAAATATTATAGAAATGTATGTAAAGGGATGAGAGATAAAACAAGGAATGAAATTAAAGAAGATGAAAGGGTGTATCTATAAGAGGAGGGTGATTTGTTTTTGAATTTACTTTGTACCTGAATTTTTTTTGTAAATAGTACGATAAATAAAAAATTAAAAAAACAAAAAAAAAATTTGCAGTGTAGTACAGTCTATGGGGATGTCATTTGTGGTGGTGTAGGTATTAGTGGGGAGGTGTAGAGATGTGCTCAGTGTTAGCCCAAGTAATATTAGGAACCTTAGAGAGGAGGGTGCCTTGCTCAATGTTTTGGTACAACTTCCTTACCTTTAGATTAGGAGTAACACACTTATTTTGGATGATTATTCATGAACTACGGGATATTACATAAATTATTATAAGGGTACAAATGAGTTTGACATAAATTATTACATATTATATTACATAAAATGTGAGGTTAATCAAATGATAAGTGGCTTAATAATTAATATCTCTTAAAAAGGGTCTTGAGTTTGAGTCTACCTATTATAATTAGGTCAATTACGTACATACTCGGGTTGAATCCGAACGTAGCCGAGGCAAACTTTCTCCTCCTAATACTTGGGGTATAAGTCAAGACAAAAATACAATGCACACCTTTTGTCCTTTTGTACAATTTTCTCTCCACTCCCCACTAATGACACTGCAGTGTGCCAAACATACTCCTGTATGCTCAACCACACCGCCACAAATGACAAACCCCATAATACACTACAAAATTACAAATCCATTATTACATCATACACTCAAATACCTCTTCTATCTTCCTTCCACTGTCATTCATTCCCTCATTTTCTCTCTCATCTCTCTGCAAATTTTCAAGCTCTGCTTTTAATCATCAATGGCGAAGGTTTCTCTATCCTCCGTTTCTCTATTGTTTCCCTTTTTTTTTTCTCTATTTGTTGTTGTTGATGACGACTTACCATGTTTTTTCCCGAAATTTGCAGGGGGGAAATAAGGAAAAAAGAAGGAGAAAAGAAGGACGACAATGGCGGCAGTGGACGTGGCGGCGGCGGTCATCTCAATATTGTACTGAAAATAGATTTGCACTGTCAGTGTTGCACTAAACGAATTCGGAAGTTCATTCATACCTATCCTAGTTGATTTCTTACTTCTTTCTGCATTTTTTTTAAGAAATTAATTTTTCTCTGGAATTTCGTACAATGTGTGTATATTTTTGAGATAATCAATGCTCTTTAATCATGAAGTCATCGCTAAAATAGGTAGAAAATCATTTTGTTTTCAGTCTGAAAATGTTATGGGTGATATCAATAAGAAAAATAATCGGAGTAGATAAACAAATAAATAAATAATATGAATTCGTCCTTAAGCGTTTAATATGAACTTCATTCGACAAAATAGATAGAATATAGTTTTGTGTGAATTTATTTAATTCCGCAATTTTCTCCCCTCTTAATTTTGTTTATTTTTATTTTTTATTTCAGTACTTTTGAAATCTCATGAAATTAGTATAAAATCAATTTTAATTTCAAATTTTGAGTACCGGCATTTATAATTATTTGCTCTGAGCTTTAAAAGACACACCGTTAATTCGCTACAGAAAATAGTACTGTACGGTTTTTAAATGGAGTTATCAAAAAAAAAATTATTTTAAATTTATTCAATAAATAAATAAATAGGAGTATCATTTTTACTTTAGATTAAAATATATTTTTGTTGAATTAAGAATGACGGGTGCCTGTGATAACGGTGATGTTGAAGTTGGCGTACCATTGTGACGACTGTGGTGACAAATTGTACAAGACAATTAAATCGTACAATGGTAAAATTATGAAATTCTAAAATAAACAACGTTAACATGTTAGATAATTCTAATGATTTTATTAATATTATATTATTATTTATTTGTGTTGGTTGATAAGTAAAATAGGTGTGCATGAAACGAGCGTTGAGAAGAAAAAGGACATGATGAAGGTGACAGGAAGGATAGAAGGGAAGAAGATGGCGGAGGAGCTGAAAAAAAAGTGGAGATTGTAATGACAAGAAAGAGAAGGAGATCGAATGTGCGAGGAAAGAAGGCGGTGATTGTCAATGGATTGGGTCGGGTTCTTGAGATCTTTGAGGTTCCTGAAGTCCTCAGTTCTTTAGTGATGAAAACCCGAATGCTTGTGGGTTTTGTGCCGGGTTTGGTGGGTTTGGGCCGGGTGGTCAACAAACTTTGACAAGCTCCGTAAGTAAGAAAATTTTGCATGAATTAGACAGATATACATAATAATGCAGATCTAACAGCGTGACATATTTTATTGATGAACAAAACAACATTTTTAATGGCAACTATCTAGCAGTTCTCTGTATTTCTGTCCATCACACTTTATACATTCCTACTACTCCCTTTGTCCCTTATTTTTTACCCCATTTGACTTATTACGGTTTTCGAGAGACATTCAAACGCATATATCTCAATTTCTATACGCGTAAAAATTATAAAATTTTGATATTAATAGACTATACAATGAGACAATTCTAACAAGAATCACATAATATATTATCACTTATAGATCAACTAGAATTTATGGTCAAAGTTTTAAAAGTTTAACTCATATTTTTGCAATGGGGCAAAAATTAAGAGACGGAGGGAGTGTAATAATCGTCTGATTTATGAGACTATGCAATACGTTTCATAAGTCGAGGAGATTATCAGAATAATGTATGCTGCAATCCTGCAAATTGAGTGCACTAATATGCAACGAAAAAGAACAAAGCTAATGCATGGTTGTTAGGGTTACCTGATGATCATACCCATCCCACTAGTAGCAACACTGTTGTTAGGATTACATGCATGATGATCCTTCCACTACCATTTGGAACGGTTTAGTTTATTGTATTATGGGACTTGTAACAACTTGGAATGCAGATCCCACAAACAAGTACTCCGTATATCATATTCCTTATTTAGGCCTTTGTTTTCCTTTCAATCGCAAAACCATTCTCTAAACTGCAACTTCTTAGTTTGTACGGTAACTTTGAGATTTTTTATTTATTTTTGATTAATTTTTCTTACTTTTGATTAGTTTTTTATTACTTGGAATGTTTTAATGTACACTATCCTACTAGTTCAATAGGTAGAGAATTATGCAAATGCACAAAGATGTGATTCGATCCCACGTAACTTTATTTATTACATTTAACTTTTTTTTTATTTAATGTATTTAATTGGTTTTGCTACCTAAAAAATTATATTTACTTTTTGTATCATTTTGTTTACTTTTTATTTTAAAACCTTTGCTTTAATCTCGTATTCACCATGAAAAACTCAATGACTCGGTTTCTATGTTTATATATCACTTTTAATGGTTTCATGATAATATACTTTTGTTATTGTTTTATTTACTTTTAATTTGAAAAACCTTTACATTAAGTATGTTTTTGTTCTGCAACAATGCTTCCATAGTCAATTATCAAAAGCCAATTAATTGTTCTTATTCCTTAGAGCTACTGTTATTACCTTTTTAATCATTTTTATTTACTTTTAAACTGGTCACTTTTTGTTATTTACTTTTTGAGATATTTTGATTTACTTTTGAATTATTTTAGTTTACTTTTGATGAGATTTTTTATTTACTTTTAGAAACAACCTATATATGTAGTAATAAAACCTACATCTTCTATGAATATGCAATTTTGCATAGTGATTTACCATTTGAGCTAATAGGTTTAGCACACTAGTACTAATTAAAAAACATAAACAAATATGGCACATAATATATTTACTTTACATATAATTACATGTACTTTTAAAGATAACTAGTTTACTTTTAAGATAACTAGGGAGAAGAACAACCATCTGAAGTTGTGTTTGACCGAACTCCAATGTGGGTTCTGATAAGAAATACTCCTATGAGTACAAATTCTAGTATTACGAATTTGTGGGAATAAAGAAATTACTATGTATAATGAATTTAACTACACATACAAACCAGACACTAACAAGTTTAAAATGAATATACAGAGATATTACAAACTAAACTAAAAGTATGAAATATGAACACTTGTCTTACTCCATGCCAATAATACCAACAAGAACATGAGAATACCAAGGACCACGTGAGTCTTCAATACTTGATACTCGTCTAAGGCGTGTAAACACTTTTCTAATGTGAATATTTCACGGTGCTTGGGTTGAAACCGGAAAACCACTTTGAGATACAATAGACGAACACTACAATATTTGCACTAAGAATTGTCGTAAGATGATCAAATTCTCAAAAACAAACTTAATTGATAGAGAATTAGATGAAGAGATTGCAAGTTTCTTCAAGTAAAATGTAGAGAAGACAAAATATTGGAGAGGAGACCAAAATTCTTCTTATTCCCAAAACGAAAGACCCTTTTAATTAAAAGGAAATAACCGCAAAAAACCGCGGTCGAGGGAAGCAGCGCGGGCGCGACCGAAAGAGGTGCGGGCGCGCCTCCCCGATGCTGCCAAAAGTTTGCAAGTTTCAAAAAACTTAGCGCGATTTTATCGCGCTTTAATCGCGGGCAGCGCTAACCTTGCGCGGGTGCGCTGAATAGTGTCGCGGGCGCTCCACTTCGACACTCTAAATTATCAATAATCCTCCCCCATTAAGAGTGTACCTTTAAAAAAACCTTCTCCACTTCTATCAATTAAGCTACATCTCATGCATCAATGTCAATGTCCCTACGGATTGAATTGACACTTAGTACAACACTCTTAACGATGATCATTTCCCATGATAAATCACACAGATTCTCTAACCATTCGAAGGTGAAATACACACAAGATAACTCGATTTTAACATCACTTGACACTATTATACAACCATGTGTCCGTATCTTTCATAAGTTCATCAAAGTCTATATGTCTATCTAGACTTCTTGAAGCGGCTAAACTTCGAACTTATATAGGTAGGTTCTCATATACGTAATAGTGCCTTTGTGACAAGACACCTTCATCTAGAGCTTCTCAACTCTAAATCTTTGAGAACATTAAATAAACGCTACCTTGCACATCACAAGTACCATAGCAATATGGGTCATCAAAAATTGCTAACAAACAACAAAAATGCAATTCAACCACATTGAATCTAAGACTTGATGTTTCTTCAAGCGTTAGATTGGGTTTCACAAATTTGTGTCTTAGGACATAAACCCATTCCAGTTAAAGCAAATATGATGGAATGTCTTCGCATTTCTTTAGTAAAGCAATCCGCCAAATTCAATTTCGTAGGAACATATAGTCAAGAATTTTGACCCCATAATTGATAAGCTCTTTCACTAGGCTATTCCTAAGTGAAATATGTCGAGACTTACCATTATACACTTGACTATATTCCTTTATCAAAGCCAAATTCGAATCACAATGAATAGCCACCGGTGATATTGGCTTAGGCAATAAAGGCAACTCTAACATGAGATTTCTCAACCACTCAGCTTCCTTACTAGCTGAGGCAAGAACAATAAACTACGCTGCCATAGGTGAATCGGAAATGCAAGTTTGTTTCTTTGAAAACCATGAAATGACACCTCCCCCAAACATGAGATTTCTCTAAATTCTTAACCAATTTAACATTAGGTTCCATGGGGGTATTCACAAGACTCTTATCAAACATATTAAACCGTTTGATCATCTTCTCAATATAATAAGATTGACTTAAAATAAGTCTTCCATTGTCCTTAATGATCTTGATGCCCAAAATGACATCCGCCTCCCCCAAATCCTTCATCTGAAAAGATGAGGATAAGAATTATTCCTTGGTCAATTCTACTTGTTGTAGACTTGTACAAAAGATAAGCATATCGTCAACATATAAACAAATTATGACACCATGACCTTTGTCATCAAATTTGCTATATATACACTTATCAGCTTGATTCACTTTGAATCCAAAGGACAAAATTGTGTCATCAAATTTCCGGTGCCACTGTTTTGGTGCTTGTTTAAGTCCATACAATGACTAAACCAATTTACACACCTTATTTTCTTGTCCTTCCAAAACAAACCCTTCGGGTTGTTTCATATACACTTCTTCCTCTAGTTCTCCATAAAGGAATGCCATCTTGACATCCATTTGATGAATCATTAGATTATAAATTGAAGTCATTGCAATCAATAACCTTATTGAGGTAATTCTTGCAACCGGTGTATAGGTATCGAAATAATCAACACCATGCTTTTGCCTAAAGTCTTGGATTACCAATCTGGCTTTAAATTTCACTATGGAGCCATCCGGTCTCCTTTTCCTAGTGAAAATCCACTTGCAACCAAGAGGTTTGCAACCGGAAGGTAAACCCTCTAAGACCCAAGTATTATTTCCCATAATGGAATCCATATCATCATTTATATCTTCTTTCCAAAATGCACTATCTTGTGAAGATATGACCTCGGGTCACCATCCACATTGAAGCAATATGGAGTAGTAGAACTAAGGACAGAACCTTCAACTAAATAAATAATAAAATCATCTCCGAAGCTCTTAGGTTTCCTTTGCCTCTTACTTCTTCTGACATTAGAAGTCTCATTCTCATTATCGAATGAACCTTCATGAGATTCAAGTTGATCACCAAAATCAACAATCTCCTTTCCTTTGGTACTAGCTTGTAGATCCATCCTTAGGTTTACTCATTGATGAAAACCGGTTTTCATAAAAATTTGCATCTCTTGACTCAATAATCGAATGTTTCGAAATATAGTCATTTTGTTCTATCACATAGAACCTATAGGTTTTTCTATGCTCAGCATAACCTATAAAAATGCATTCCAAGCCCCTTTCACCGAGCTTTCTCTTTTTGATACCGAGCACTCTTACGACTGCCCTACAACCCCAAACCTTGAGATGCTTCAAGTTTGGTTTACTTTTGTACCAAAGTTCATAAGGAGTGGAATCTTTTCCCTTAGTGGGAACATGGTTAAGAATGTGACAAGCTGTCAACATAGCTTCACCCCAAAACCCTTCACTCAAACCGGAGTAAGATAACATGGAATTAACCATTTCTTGAAGAGTTCTGTTTTTCCTTTCAACCACACCATTTGATTGTGGTGCATAACCAGCTGTAGTCTCATGAATTATACCCAAAGATTGAAAATAAGCTGGATTATAATACTCCCCTCCCTTATCGGTTCTCATTCTCTTAATAAATGATTCTACTTGCACTTCTACCTCTTTCTTATAAATATCAAATTTCACCAAGGCTTCATTTTGGGAATATAAAAGATACACATAGCAAAACCTCGAAAAATCATCAATAAAAGTAACTATGTATCTTTTATTTCCCAAAGAAGGTGTACTATAAAAGTCACATAAGTCACAATGAACCAATTCTAAAATTTTAGAACATCTCTCAACCCTCTTAAAAGGAGTTCTAGTGATCTTATTCAACATGCAAGTAGAACATTTATTAAGAGAAATATCACATGGAGGAATTAACTCTAGTTTAGACATGAAATTCAATTTATTGTAATTAACATGACCTAACCTAGAATGCCATAAATAAAACAAATTCACATCATTGTCATTATCAACATTCAAACAAACATCATCCATCATTACAAACTTCTCTCTTAACGAGAGTTTAAACAATCCATGAGTTAAATAACAACGTCCAATAAAAGTGCTACCTCTAGTAATTATACATCTATATGCTTCAAACACTAGTTTATATCCAAGTCGATTCAGGGTAGGGCCAGATACAAGATTTCTAGAAATCTCAAGAGCATATAATATATCCCTAAGAATGATACCATTGCCCGAACTAAACATCAACTCAACTTGTCCTCTACCTTGGACCTTGATGGTAGAGTTGTTTCCCATATAAAGCTCTTCTCCATCAACAACCTTGTGAAAGATTTTGAACCAACGCTTCATCTTGCATACATGCCTCGAAGCCCCTGAATCAATCCACCATGAGTCGTCATCCTGCACCATAAGAATGTTAGGATCCGTTTCATTTAAATCCCTACCGGAATTAAATTCAACCTCATGTAAAGGATTACCTTTGGTGGGTGGGTCATTGCTCTTCGAAGCATGACCCTCCTTGGATTTCTCCATTTTCTTCTTAAAAATATAGCAACCCTTCTTGCGGTGTCTAGTTTTACTATATTCTCAACAAGCATACTTGTTGTTGTTGTCCTTCTTTTTCTTAGACTTTCCTTTGGAAGTATTGTTAATCTTCCTCTTTCCACTAGTTGAAGCACTATATGTACCTTCCTCCACCACATTGATAGTGGAAGAGCTAGGAATCCCATCCTTAGCATTTTCCATACCCCTAATCCCTTCTTCAACTTGAAGATGGGTAGCCAAATCAGACAAAGATATGTCCTCCTTTTTGTGTTTCAATTCATGTTTCATATCTTTCCAACTAGTAGGCAACTTATCAATAATACTTGAAACAACAAATAGTTCATCAACACTAATTCCATGTTGTTTCAAGTTACCATATATATGTTGTATCTCATGAAATTGATCCATGATGGACCTACTATCAACAAACTTGAAATTATTAAAGTTACTTACAAGGAATTTCTTGCTAAAAGCATCCTCCTCCATATATTTGCTTTCCAAGGACTCCCAAAGCTCCTTGGCGGACTGCACAAGTTGATAAACATAAAAAAGATCTTCCTCCATCCCATTGAGAATGTGACCACGTAAAATAAAGTCATCATTATCCCACTTTGATTTCTCACGAACATCTTCCATGGTCTCATTCTCATGTTCTACCGGCCTAGGAGTACTAATAACATAGGCAACTTTCAAAGAAGTAACAAGAAAATACATCTTCTCTTCCAACGTCGAAACTCCACACCGTCAAACTTCTTGAGTTTGACAAGATTAGTGGTAAGTTCTTTCACACTAGACATGATATTATATTCACTTTAGATTGTTAAGAAATACTCCTATGAGTACAAATTCTAGTATAATGAATTTGTGGGAATAAAGAAATTACTATGTATAATGAATTCAACTACACATACAAACCAAGCACAAATAAGTTTAGAATGAAAATATAGAGATATTACAAACTAAACTAAAAGTATGAAATATGAACACTTGCCTTACTCCATGCCAATAATACCAACAAGAACATGAGAATACCAAGGGCCACGTGAGTCTTTAATACTTGATTCTCGTTTAAGGTGTGTAAACACTTTTCTAAAGTGAATATTTCCCCCACCATGGTACTTGGGTTGAAATCGAAAATCACTTTGAGATACAATAGACGAACACTACAATCTTTGCACTAAGAATTGTAGTAAGATGATCAAATTCTAAAAAACAAACTTAATTGATAGAGAATTAGATGAAGAGATTGCAAGTTTCTTCAAGTAAAATGTAGAGAAGACAGAATATTGGAGAGGAGACCAAAATTCTTCTTATTCCCAAAATGAAAGAACCTTTTAATTAAAAGGAAATAACCACAAAAAACCGCAGTCGAGGGAAGCAGCGCGGGCGCGCCTCCCCAATCCTGCCAAAAGTTTGCAAGTTTCCATAAATTTAGCGCGATTTTATCGCGCTTTAATTGCGGGCCACGCAAACCTTGCGCGGGCGCACTGAACAATGTCGCGGGCGCTCCACTTCGACACTCTAAATTATCAATAGGTTCGTATCTTTGATGTGTCGTTCAATAAAAGAAACCATAACATGTTACGTGAGATTGGAGACGTCCTGGGCGGATTTCTTGAATTGGATGAGTCGAATCCTTCTATGTGGGAGAATTTTTTAGAATCAAGACAATGGTGGACATGAGAAACCTTTGCGCCGTGGCTTGTTTATAACGGTTAGGGGTTCAAAGTCAAAATGGGTTGATATAAAATAAGAGCGCTTGGCTGACTTCTATTTTTACTGTGGCGTGTTAGACTATACTGATAGAGAACTTGTTAAAAAAGAAGCAGATGGTGAAGGAGTGAAAACGTAGTGTATCAGTATGGGCCGTAGATGAGAGAGTCTCCATTAAAGTTTTCAAAATTTGTTGTTGACAATGTTGAGATGGAGAAGAAGATAGTGGAGAGATTAAAGAGTGTTAATAGGGGAATTTCCTTGAGCTATAATGATCCTAGAGCTGTCAAGTTAGGTTCTGTTAGAGTGGCCCGCAAACTCAAGTTCTCTTCACCAAGTCCTGGTGGTAATGTGAATTCCCTAAAGAGTAGAGAATGTGAATTCCCCTAATAGACCAAAACCGGTGGAGCAGGGGGGAAAAGTATGGGGAGGGAGGAGAGTAGTGTAGCAGATGAGGTGGGTCAGAATTCTAGTAAGGTGGGTGGTGCGAATGAGGTGATTACTGATGAGTTGAGTAAGGGGAGTGTGTTTGGATTAGGGGATGTTGGGGAACAGAATAAAAATGTAGTGAATGTAATGAGGGGGAAAACTCTTAGTAACCATAAAGCTAGTAAGGAGGGTGTGTTTGTTGGGGGTGTGGGGTCTGAAACATATAGGGGGGGTGGAGTTGGAAGAGAATTACCAGGGGGGGATGATATTGTTATGAGGGAGAATGCTAATGATGTGTCTAGTAATTTTGGTGGGGGGAATGGTTCTCTAAAACGAAGTCTTGATTGTGCCTCTGTTGGTGGAGTGGTGGTGGATGGGAAGCATGATGTGAAAAAGCTTAAAGGTGATGTCGGCTCTAATAATTTTCAAGTAGATGGACTTGGGTCTAACCAAGCCCTCGAAAAGCAATGAAAACCTTAAGCTGGAACGTCTATGGACTTGGCAATCCATGGACGGTTAGAACTCTTGGCGACATTTGTTGGAGAGAGAGGCAAAACTTCGTCTGTATTTCGGAGACAAAAGTACATAGTAGCATTTTAGAGAGAATAAAAAGAAGATGTGGATTTGATAATGGCATTTGTTTAAGTAGTGATGGAAGGTCGGGCGGTATGGGTTTTTGGTGGCGTGATATCAATGTGGAGATGGTCTCTTTTACTAAACATCATATTGCAAAAAACATCCTTAATGGGGACGGTACTATAGTATGGAGGGCTTTTGGTATCTATGGTTGGCCGAAAGCGGAAAATAAATCTAAAACTTGGGAGATGATGGTGAATTTACACTCTTCGTGTTTCGCGGTTTTTTGAGTCCCTTGGGATACTGGTCTTGAACACGGCCGGATGGACGCGGACACCTGCAAAATAACGAATATTCCGTTTCACGGAATATTCGCTTCCGACGATCAAGTTTGTGACCGGAAACTAAATAAATGTACAGAGAGAAAGTAGAGAGAAGTTGGAGCTTTAAGTGCTCTTAGAATGATATGTCTTAATCCACCCCTCTCATCATAAATAATTGGGGTATTTATAAGGGTGGGAGAGTGTACCCTCTAGAGATTGATAACCTAGGATGGTGTGCTCTGATTCGCAGCACAATCAGGTGAAGGCACATGTCCATATGGGGCGCCGTTTTACGGCTTTCTCGAAATTTGGGCTTCTTGATGTAAGGAGGCCCTTTTCTCTCATTTCAGGTGCTCTTTATGCTTGACACATGTCATCTTCCTATAGGGACACGTGTTGTCCTTTAATTGGGCCACGTGTCTATATGGGATTGGGCCACGTGTTGGGGTATTTTTTACCCTAAACATTTGCCCCTTAGAGGGGGTGAATCGTACCATACGGGCCGCCTCCTCTGATCTTTTACTTGTTCGGTTTCGTTCGAGTGTCTGGCAAATGGAGCATTATCATTGGTGGAAGACGAACGTTGTCGTCCGTCCATCAGAGGGATTTCTCCTTTAGGTTGTCTACCTTGTTTAGTCCGCCTGATTTTACTTAATGGACTTTGAGTCTTAAAATCGAGCGGATGGGTTGTGCCGACTGACTTGAGGGGGACACTTGTCATTCGTATTTGGCGGAATGACGTTTGAATTCCGCTGACCTGGCCGTCAATTTTGACGCGCCATCACTGTGTCTGTACCTTTTTCCCGTCATATATGACGGAGCGGTTTTTTAACCGTTCATCTTCTAGCTTAACTTTTTTCAAAAGTTAGTGTTCGAACTTTTGGGCGGGAAAGATGGTTTTACCATTTTTCCCTCATAAATTTGGTCTATAAATAGAAGTTATTTGATTTCATTTTGATACTTTGAAAACTTGAGTATTCTAGAGAAATGTTAGAGCATTTAGAGAAAGAAAGTTATTTTCCTCCCAAATCTTCGAGAGCTCTGCCATGTTCCTTGAGTTTACCGGTCAGGTTTTTGAGTTTTTCGATCAACCTTCAAGGTATTCAAAGACTTTTAAAGTTTTCTACACGTACAGAGGTAACCACATGCTCCTCTTTACTTCTTCCTTTTTTTTCTTTTACTTGTTTATTTTTATAAACACGAACTGGCACTACACTTGCCTTCGTCCGTTTCTCCTCATGAGGTTGGTCGTTCGCCTAGGACTGAAGAGTCAAGAGTGGACGGGGACAAGTCCTCCGCTCTATGGAGTGGGTTCATTTCTAGTGCATACCAACTCACCCCCACCTATTCTTCTCTGTCCCTACAGTCGAGCATGGAACGTACGAGACAGACGTACAAAAAAACAGGCCGCCATTCGACAATATGGTGGACCCATTAGTCCCCTACGATCAAGTAACACGGACGTGGAGGACACAAATACAACTACACTTAGTGGTAGTGAATGTTCCGTGGTCGAAGTGACCACCATGGAAGCATCCGGTCGATATCCAGATCTATGCTTCTCACAGTTCACCAGCTTGGTTTTGATGCCGTCCGAGCTGCCATCTTCTGAAAGGCATCTTTCCTCTTCTCAGGCAGACGCTAGGTCGTCTGTCCAAAATCCTCAACAACCCCCAATCAAAACTACCAGGTCAGCCAGACCTAGAACTGGCATCCATATTATTGAACCGGCCGACCTGCCCCCGCGTAGCGCTCCTCCTTTTGGAAACCAGGCGGACACTGGGGGAAGGAAATATAAGGGAAAAAGGCCCTTGGTGCCTGAAGGCACCATTGTTTTTTTAGGCGGTCAAGGGTCCAAGGGAGGGAGCTCGGCCGAAGCTGCTGAGCTGGACATAGTGTTGTCCTCTGAACTTAGGGGCGCTCCTCAAGCTGCTGAAGGAGAGGTTGAGAACCCGAACCCCGATCAGGCGGCCAAGGAAACAAATGCTGATAATTTCAAGGACCCGCACTCCTGTACGGTTGGCGACACTGCCTTGACCTTCCTGCACTTAAAGTTCGAGGAGTTCAAGAAGTTCCTCTACATGGGAAAAGGCTATGAAATCATAGCGCCCACTCGCTCTTACTCAGTGGTCGTCTGGGAGAGCAAGAGGCAGCGGAAGATATGCTTCAGCGTCTACCGCACTGCTTAGAAGTGGGCCTTTGCTTCCCTCTTCATCCATTCTTCTAGGAGCTCCTGGACGAATACAACATTGCTATCTTCCAATTGGTGCTGAACAACTGGTTTAACATTTTTGGCTATCTGGTGACGTTCCTTTGGCAAGGCTTCAAGTCGGGCGTCCCTATTTTTTGTGATATGCATTCCATGGTCCGCCTGGATACTAGCACGGACATGTGGTTTATTCTGAGCACCCAAAAAGATTATATGGTGGTGATGGATAGGCCGTCCAAGTGGCGAGACTAGAATCACTGATTCTACCGCATCAAGAAAGATGAAGAAGGGTTTAACTTGCGAATGAATCAGTTCAATGTCGATCCAATTCAGCTCGGCCACGGGTAGCATAGACCTAGCAAGCCGCCCGACCACCTTGACTACATGCACCAATTGAACTACTTCGGAGTTAGAAAGGTAGTTAGGGATGGAAAGACAGTGACCGTGCCACTCAATTGGATTCCTTTAGCTGTGTGGCTAGGAACCCAGCTTCATGTCGGCCTGTGGCCTGTACCAGAACTACCCTCAAGGTGGAACCTTGTGACTTAGTCGTTCTAATGCTATTTGTATCATACAAATATTCTAACATTTTTTCCTCTTTTTTCTTCCTCAGACGTAGCTCTTAGAATGCTGGATCTGGAGCAGAAGGGGGAGGTTGACATGTTCGAGCTAGATTTAGCGCCGGTACAAACTCCTCCAACAGCAGCACAACCAAGCTAAGGAGGTACTGACAATTTATTCATTTTTTTTTGGGCTGAGCTTGTGTGTTGGAGGAAGAGTCCTTCCCCATTTCACTTGGACACAATTCAACTTGTTTTGAAGTTGAGTTGATAAGTTAGGAAATATATGCTATCTGATTTCACCCAGACGTTGTCTTTTATCTATGTTTGCCGAGTTGATTGGTTGGGAAGGTGTTCCTTCTCAACTTTACTCGGACACTTGTTCATTTCATCTGAATTTATCTTGTTTCTTTCAGGCGCCCGCTCCTACTCCCCAGTCGAAGAGAAAGCATCTGGCTTCTGATTCCAAGGACGGCCAATCGTCCAAAGCCAGGAAGACAACAGCCTCAAGGGCTAAGTCTTCCACCAAAGCGGCCAAGGTCACGCCGCAAACTACTTCGAAGCAATCTGAAGGAGAGCCACCCTAGGTGTCACCTAGTGGGTTCTCTAAGCCAGTGGATCCACAAACTGAGGCGGTTCATGATGAGTCCGTCCATGTGGACGATGGGGATAAGTCATCCTCGGAAAAAACGACCGGAAGCTCGACCTCGACTCCGCATGTCAAGGAAGTAGATAAATCTGAGTGGCAGAAAGCTGCTTCTTAGTCGGCCAAAGGACAACGCGGCCGCACACAAGAGGAAGGGGATGAGCCAATGCCCCCTCTTTCATTCAACCTTCCATCTCCTCCATCTTTCTCGGACGGTAAGCTGAATCTTCGTAGGGCTGTTGACTTGTGTTTTTAAGTATGTACTTGCTTGTTCAATCTTAACACTTTTCTTGGTTTTGTGCAGACATTACCAAGGAGATGCACATGAAGCTACCCGGCCACTCGCTCACAAACGCTGACTGGAAAACTGGGAAGCCATGCAATGGGCCGTCCCTAAGGAGCAGCGGGACAAATTCCGTAGAATAAGTGAGGGCTTCCTTGGCCCAATGATCAACTGCAATACCGAGGTAGAATTTCCCTAACTTCCCATGGTTTATTTTTACTTTCAGACTTAGATTATTTTCTTAGTTTGCTTGTGTTAACTTATCTCTGCCCGGATGTTGATCTTCCTCAGACTGAGTGCCTTCCTAGATTGGAAGGATAAGGAAAATGAGAAGATTAAGGCGGCCTGGGCCACCATTACCCGGCTACAAGACAAGATCACCGACAACCTGGCCCTACAGAAGATTCATTACAAAACGGCCCTTAAGGCTCCCTTTGAGAAGTCAGCTCGGCAAAATGAGGACATCGTCAAGATTGGCGATGCAATCCAACAAGAGCAGCTGGCCAGGCAGGTGCTTCAGCTAGAGCGGGACGAGACGGTTGCAAATGCCTCTTAGTGGAAGGAGGGCTTTGAAGCCTCCAAAAAACTGAAGAATGAGTTGACCTCGTCCCAAGAAGCTCTTCAGACAACCCTGGATAAAAAAGACTCCCTCAGCACTTGAACAAGTTCATTGCGGACTTGTCCGAGCAGTTGAAGGCCCCTCGGTCGATAGATCCCATGGAGGTCATCTTTATAGAGCATAGGTCGAGGAAAAGCTGAAAAGCTGCTTCCACGAGGCCTTCTTCCTGCTAAAAATACAAAGTTGTCCATGTGATGTAAACCTAAACTAAAGAATAGTTTCCTCAAAAAAAAAAAAAAATAAATAAATAAATTAAAAAATAAATTAAAGAATAAGTGTTAAAAAGTTAGGGTATGATGGGTATTTGTTGTGTGAACAAAGATAGTTGCAATATTTATGAAACTTCTTTAAAAGGCAATTGGTGCAATATTAAAATAACAGAAGAAGTAGAGAACTTCAATTGAGAGTGTTTATTTATTATTATTATTTGTTATTATTTCTCTTTTATTTATTATATTTTATATGTTATAGATCAAATATTATATTGTGATTTTCAAAGTATCGTTGGGCCACACAGTAGTTTAGTTTCAAAGTAATGTTATAGTTCACTTTTTTATAATAAATTGTGATATTTAAAGTCAAATATTACACACATGTCTATGCACTAGTTTGACTTTATTTTATATAATTGAATATTAATGAAAATTATTTTAAAAATTATATTATGAAATTTTATATTAATACCTATCTAACAACATATTTTATGATAAAATATATTTTTATTATGTTAGTAAATAAATTATGGTAAACCTAATGCATGAATAGTGAAAAAAAGTCCAACGTCTCATGTATTATGGGACGGTGAGAGTAACTCAGTACATTACCCGCGCCGCATATTAGAGTATTAGACTACAATTTAATTACAAAAAAAAAATATTAATAATAATAATAATAATAATAAAAAAGTTAGTTTTAAAGACAAAAATTCATATGTAGCTAAGATTAAGGGATAGAGGAAGTCAAATTTGGTCCATTTTTAGTGAGGTCGAACAGTGTCATTTTTCAGATTACATGCATTATGCACTGTAGGCTATTTATACCTGGTCAGTTAGGGATTGGTCGACTAGTTTCTAGGTTTGAATTTGGGTTACATAATTTTTGGAGGGTTGAGTCACAATCTCACAATTTAAAAACAGTACATAAAGGGCCCAAGGTTTAATAGCAGGCCCATTATCAACCGTTGAATTAGTTGTGAAATTGTAAAGAACATCCAAGGAAATGCACCAGTAATCTCACTTAGCTAGCTAATTGCTTGCGAAGGAAGGATTTACCTAAACTAAACAAACGAGAAGCAAAGGTAGCATTACCATGGAAATACACGTGTAAATTCTAGAATCAATACAATGTAATTCCTATGGTCTAATTTGTCAACACATAATTTCATATATTAATATCTTCTAGTATTAAATAAGCAAAGATTATGATGTTTGAAAAATAAAATAAATGTAGAGAATCTAACAAGATCTAACATGAATATGTTTTTTCTAAAGAATAAATCGCAAATTGAAGTAAAAGTAACTTATGTGATTAGTGCTCTAAGTCAAAACATATCAGCTAAAAAAGCCTAAGAAGAACTAGAGAAAGTATAATTATTAAGAAAAAATTAGTTCTCCATTATATTTACGTAGTATTTAGATAAAAATAAGGCCTGCTAGAAAGTTGTTAGAAATGCAACATCCCCGTTGTTGAAAACATAGTTCACAATGCTTGGAATTGCCAAAGAAATGTCAAAGAGATGTCAAAGAGAAATGCATGTAGAGCAGCATATATATAATCCCTTGTAGCTTCACATAGAAGTTCCAAATCACACAAATTGACACATATTAATCTTGAAGATCAGGAACTAAGATGGATAATGGAGGAAATAGGCCAATAAAGAAGGATGATATTCCAGAGTCGACAAAACGGTGCTGGGTAAGGCATTGAAGACTATATTCACCGGAAAGCCTCCATCATCGGGGGGGCAGGGAGATTCTTCAAATGGTTCAAGAGTCGCACCAGAGTAATGGTATCACTGATGTTATTAATAGGGACGAATATAGTAAAAAAAAAAAAAAAAAAAAAAAATAAAAAAAAAAAAAAATAAAAAAAAAAAAAGGTTTGGTATGTCACTGATGTATGTGTTGTTAATTTCTTATCTTTCATTTTAACAATGTAACTTATCCATTTTGTTTGAATCTTATAGCAGTTTCTTGCTTTAAACAAATTCCGAATTCACCTTTCATATTAAGAAAATCTAAGCAGCACAATCCGAGAAAGTTTCAGCATATTACATTTCTATAGAATCGACTCTGAATCTCCTCTAAGATTTTGAGGTTTGATGCTTCTTTTCCACAAATGACTTCATAATCAATTACTTTCTGCTGGAGGAACTTACTGTCAGCAAGATATTCGTTTTTTTTCCCTATAAGCAATGATATCAAACAGCACATGTCAAAATTAAACTATGTGCCGATTTTATAAAATGTTGGTCAATGCAAGAATTTTTTACACCACTCGATCCAGAACATGCCTGTAGGATGCTACGGCATAATCTCTGATGGGAGCAATTACCTCTTTTCTTTCTACTATGTACACTAGCCTACTAATTTCATATCACCACAGACTCTGAAGCTGCTCTTGCAATGTTGCTCTCAAACGTCTATTAGACTCTAGGTCACTGGCCAATTTTTCCTTCAAAGCTATAAGTTCTGACCTTCTCGCCTTAGCAGCTTGAACATCACGATTTTGTGCCTCACTGTTGCTATCCTGAATTCGCAAACAACATGAATTGAGGTGACAGATAATAAGTAAAACATTATACTGAACATTAAACACAATAACCAATACTCCATGAACATTTTCATAAGTAATTTATGAATTTCAATGAGCACTTCAAGTGCATCAGCTTTAAACAGGTTTGCCAAATCATAAATCAATGCTGAGTGGATGTTGGAAAAAAATGCATTTGTGATCCACTATAAAGTCCCAAGAAGATAACTTTGAGCATTGAAGAAGTGTAATCTCATTTCAACTGTCAATGACCTAATACAAAATGCATTATCCATGGCCTAAACGATATTGCGTAAAATTTGGCTAAAAATACTTGAAGGGTGCAATTTCTTCATTGTCATGAAGATGAAAGAAGGAAATTATTATCCATTTCTCAAATCAATTGTTCCAATGCTCGACAGATCTAGGAAGAAAGCTTAGGTTCCCTACTTCATTCACTTCCCCTTCCCTATATCTTCCTTCATTCTTTTCCCTCTATGATTTCTCACCATTGTCACCAATTAAACACACCAAAGCCCACACCATACACAATGCAATGACCTCAATTCCATCTACAACTCAGTTTGATCAGCAAAACACATCAAAAAAACAAAGTTCAGCTTCTACTCGCAGCAAAGTTAAAACCAAGCATAACTTATACTGCCCAAACCAGGCAGACTTCATACCAAAAGAATACAGCTAACCAAAGTCAAATTCATCATTCTACAATAACCTCAATAACATCATATATCAATGCGCTTATCAACATCCCCTCTACATATAACGGAAGATTGTTTGATCTTCATATCTGACCAAACACCATCACTTCACATGTATAAAGAACAGAATGTGCATTAGTGGGGGAGTTCATTAACTTAATCTTCATTATTAAAGAACTTCCTTGCTTATGCAAGCTACAGAGTTAAGAAATAGGAAGTATTTATCTATAATTCCCTACTTGAACAAAATCAAAACTCACACCAACTTTGGTGTTCAGAGTATCAACCACGGTGTCCCCGACCACTCAACACTTCTTATTTATATAAACAAATCTGAAAAATAAGGCCGATGAACACTAAAATCATACCATTTTTCATACACAGCAATTTCATTTTCTAAGTTCTATGTAATTATTTTCATGATTAACAGTACTTACAGAACTAGATAGTATGTTAATGTTAATTATCCAAATTCACCTTATCCCTGTACCTAATTACCATTATTATGTAGCATTAATTTTCATGATTAACCGAGTTTGAACACAATATCGCATTCCTCCCAGAATTCTTGTCCCTAATTAGAAACACAATATCTCATTTTTGTGGTTCCATCATCCACCAACTTTTTTTTATTAACTTCTAATCAACAATCCGCTCAAAACCAAATAAATCAACAACACTACAATGCAACTCGGCTTATATTTAGGAACGCAGAGAGTAATACAGTCCGATTACTTAATTTCAAGTTCATCACATAACTCACCTTCTCATTACCACATTGCAATTCCTTAATTCTGCTACCAATTTCTTCAGCATACTTCTGAATTCCCTTCCTAAAATCATTCATTTCAGAACATTTGAGAGCATAAAATTTATCTCTCTCTTCCTCCAATGGCTCAAGCTCCTCTACCTCAACCTTCAAATCCCTAACCAGCAACACATTACAAACAAATCAACACAAACTAACGAATTAAATTCAAATAAAATCACAACTTAATCAAATTGAATTCAATACAATTTCCAGTAAATCGAACCTCAATTGTTGAGCACGGGATAGAAATTGACGATCCAAAAACTCAATTTCGGATTTGAGTGACGAGATTTTGAAGTTATCTGATGCAAATTTTTGATCTAAGATCAAGCATCTCTGTTCCAGTAATCTGATTTTGGCGTGTTTAGCTGATAATGATAGGGATTTCCTCTTTTGTAACTCTTTCTCATCCTACAAATTGGTAGTTTACTTTCCAATTTTAGAGTATGAGAGGGAGTGAGATGATGATAATGGAGAAGAATGAAGAGGGAAAACCTGGAGGAGAGAGAGTCTTTGATTACGAGTGGACTCCATATCTCCAAGCCTTTCTTTGAATGCTGATTGAAGCGCCATTGATGAGTTGCTTGCTCACTTGCTCCTGCGAATTCTGCAATAGTGATTTTGGATTTTGAGTGCAGTAAAATTAACTATGATTCCGTCATTGTTTTATTTTTTTAAAAAAAATTAAATCCAAAATCTTTTTTTTTTTTTTTTTTTTTTTTTGAATCCAAACACTTTGATTAAACACGTTTTGTCGATTACTAAGTGTCTAGTAGGGATGATAATTTTAAATAGATATCCAATTAACTTCATCTACTCAATATAAATAATTGGGCGAAAATTTGCTTTAAATAGTTGAAAGGCAGGTGATGGATGAAGAATGAGTGACAAATCGGATTTTGATTTGGATGGAGCTCTACTTTATCCGTCATCAATTTGCCTATCATTTAATTCGTTGTCCACCCATTTAACAAAGAAAAAATAAGTAGTAGGTTGGTTTGTGAGTGAATGATATTTGTGAGCCATTATAAGAATAATTACTGCGTTGATTAAGGTGGTATTATATTTGCGTTTGTGAGTCGAATGAATGCTAATATGTAAAACGTGCTCTACTAATTTGAGTGAAAATTATACATATTGCTTAATAATTAAAAGATTGCTTTATTTAGCTTTGCTAAAAATAAAAATAGAAAAACACAGAGCACCATTGATTAATTTTATATTTAGTTAGAAAATCTAACGTAGAATGAAAAATTAACATCGATAATCTTGATATATTCATAAAAAATAATAAATTATAATTATCACCCTTTAAGTATTTGACCCACCCAATTCACTAAAATGACGGACGGATCATATACGGATGGCGAGTGGAGTGATAGGATGGATGCGGGTGAAGCTCCATCCGACCTAATCTGATCTATTACCATTTCTAATTAGAATATTTGTCAACTTAAAATTGTTTATACATATGAGTATTCCCGTTGTACTGTATACAAACATTTAATACATCATTTTGTTTTGGACACGTGTCAATATACAAATTTGATTACTAATATCTTTAATATAATGTTAATTTACCATTTAAAATAGTGATATTATGAAAATAAATAACATTAATAACATTTGGTTTCTTCAAAAAAAAAATTAACATTTGGTTTCTATGAACGGTTTTTATTGATAAAAAAAAATATAAAAATAAATAAAAAAAATAAAGTTAAAGTTAGTAAGTAATGCATGCAAAAGTTAAAGTGATGTATTTATATAACTATGGAGGGAATATAAATCATAAAAAAATTAATATTCAGAAACTAAATATTAAGACGAATCTAACAAATAAACATAAACATTGATCAAATATATTATATGAATATTGTAAAAATCAAAATTAAGCTCTTAGAAATAATGAAAGAAGGAATGTTATATACGAAGTACTTACGAACTATATGACTCAAATGGCAATACGTAAACATTCATGGTGTTATTGTTATGGGTCCAGTCCACATATAACATGTTTTAAGCCATTTAACTTTTAGGCCCAAAATGATGCTTAAAGAGTTTTGGTTCATTTGAACTTGGTATCTCGTAGAAGCTTTGTGAGTACTTGACTTTAGATCTAGTATCCTAAAATCAACAAAGGACATGAGGAGCAACAAAATACACACACGTAGCAGTGTCAATTTGGGTAACTAGATGAAGTTTGAGTTGAATCACAACAGGTCGAGTATGTTCAGGTCAAGGTTATCCTTTAACCCACCTTGATGTGGGTCGGGTCAATTTCGGGTCAAGATCTGTCGGACCAGAGCTGGTTTAAGTCGGATCAATTTTAGACCGATTTATATTCAGTTCGGATAAATTTGTATCGGGTTCAAAATGAGTTTGGCCTGGTTAATTTTGGTTTAGATGACTTTGGGTCTGATTGATTTCGGTTCGCTTGATTCTGATTCGATTAAGTTCGATTTAATTTGATTTGGATAAGGTTGATTCATTGGGTCACTTCCAATTCATATCATTGTTGGGTTTTGCTAAATATGGGTCCAGTTGACCAAATTCAAGATTCAAATAAATTCTTTTTTAAACTAGAGTAATTATTGAACTATTTGCCTTGTTAATGGGTCACTATCTGGTTATTTATGTGTCATTTTTCATATCGAGTCACTAATACATACTTACGTAGTATTAGTTTTCTGAATAGATGTGTCATTTTTATCTTTAAGCCAAATTAAAATTGAATTAATAAACTAATGACATATTAATAGATGATAGCCACATATTGATTAAATTGAACTTGAGATTAGTTAATACAACAAATTGATTAAATTAAAGAAATATACTATTATACAGCATTACAAATCAAAAATTAAAAATTGTGAAATAAAGAAATCCTTCAAATAAAATACGATCGTGGAATAGAACTTACACTGTGAAACATCGATCTCTCATTCAGATCTTTAGAATATACAACCTTTTGGAGAGATAATTTAATGATTTGTTGTAGTTATGAGGATTATTTTCATCTGATTGGTCTAATTGTATTCGAGAAATTGATAAATTTACGATCGTGCATAATTCTTTACCAATGAAGCAATTTCACGGCAATCCATCAAAACAAAAATGTAAATCCTCCTTCAAAAGAGAAGAAGAAATACCTATCTTTCGAAGAAGAAAAGATCCTCCAATAGAAGAAGAAAAACCCTACATTTCTAGAGGGAGAAAATTCTTCCTAGGACAGTAGGAGGTATTATAAACCAAAAAACAAACAAAAATAAAGAGAAAAACATGCAAAAAACAAAGATTGGGCTTTTCATTGGTGAAAACCGTTGAAAGCCCCTCTAAATTTTAAAATTCAACAATGGAAGCTATGGTTTTAGAGAGAGGAGAGAAGAGAAGGATCGGAGGTTAGAGTTTATACTTTTCACTACTTTGCATTTTAAAAATTAGCATCATTATGGAAAATAATATATTATTTTTTTTATCTTTTAAAAAAGATACTCCTTTTCATGTTTAACTAAGTGAAACGTTTTTACTTTGTGCACTATTCATCTAATTCATTTTGACTAATTTTTGTGATTTATGCATAATAATAAATATAGTCTTGTAGGTATTTGTTGGAATCGTCTCAATAAATAGTTCATTAATATTCAATTGTTATAATTTTCACTTATTGATGTTTAAAGATATTATCAGTTAAAGTGCTACATCAACATACGTACACAAGGAAAATATTTCATTATTTAACCACAAAGATAGTGGATACAAACCAAATTGCTTTGGTGGAGCTTTAAATCTTTAATACCATGGGGATTGCCATTTCCTAAAACAAATTAAACACTATAATCATTCTTAATAACATGAACATAACCTATCGACCCAAACAAAAGTTACCTACATATATTTTTTGCACCCACTAAAGCAACAATGTACCCTAAATAGTTCTCTTTCTTTCCTCCCCCAACTTGATTTGTTGTTTGGTTTGTATACCTTTTAACAAAAAGCATATGAACAATGAAGATGTAAATTGTCCACAACCAAGTCATAAAGCTACCAGATCATGTGATCATCCCAAAGCTCATAACCAACCATGTGATCCCAACCTTAAAGCTTAACTAACAAACAAACAGCCGAGCTACATTTTTATTTTTTATTTATTTTTTTTTAAATAGGCATGCATTGAGAAGACTTTTCATTGTAATGGAGCCTTACACAGGTCAACCCGACTTGAGTTGCAGGTAAGGTGTCTTGGAAATAGGGGGGAGGGTAAGAAATTCTCCATCACCAAATTTAAAGTGTCCCAACTGAAAATTAATCACAAATCTTCATGTTTCTCAGATACTATTCTTACCATTAGATAAAATGCTACTCAGTACTTGTTAATAGCTAAGCAACTGAAATTAATGGCCCCAAAATTACATCAAATGCGGATTGGTATAATTGTTGGGCTTTGTAATTTACTCTTAATCTTAGTTTCATGATAAAATTGTTACTTAGTAAAATCGTGTCTATCTCTAAGTCAATGAATTAAGAATCATTTTAAAAAGTTACACAAAATTATTATTGACACGCGCCAGCAAGAATAACTTCTTTAACAAATTAAACTTCATAGTCCTTTAATTTTTTCAAATTTAATCATCATCATCATCATCATCAAAACCTTAACAATATTGTCCATCTTTAATCTTTACCCCTTAACAAAAGTGCTTACATCATTTAATTTATTAATTAATCAACTACAAAATTAGTAAATCTCTAAATTAAAGTATATAATTCATTTTGTAAAAAAAAAAAAAAATACATCTTATTAGGTCCACCTAAATTGTTGTGTTGCATGTGCACCACGTTGGATGATGTGAGACGATGTACATAAACCAATCCATAAATCTTCATCATATTATGATGAAGCTGAATTCATTCATAGTCCTTAAGTTTCCTTAAAGCAGCAGTTTATCAAAAGCTTCTTTCATTAAAGTTAGCTAATGCTGACGGTATATAGCCAGATTAAAGAATAAAGTTAAGGCCGCCAAAGTTTTATAAACTTTTTTACTTTATTATGTCATGTAAATTGTAATTAATTACTAATTGAACGAAAATCAAGTATATTCTTAGAATTACAATATCTAATTACGTTGAAAAAGAACATACTTTTGAACTTTTTGGTTTTACTTAATGGACTGTCATGGATTCCACGTCCTAAAAGTGAAGATACAAATTGATTCAAATCTAATTGGTACAAAAGAATTGCCTTTATACATATTTAATTGAACATAATTTTATACAATACAATAATATATTACATTCGGAGCAAAATAATACTTTTGCCGTCCCCTAAAAAATCAGAGATATTACATATATATAAACTCTATCTTAAATACATAACCCCTAATTTTATACACAAGTCTAGCCTTTCCAAGTCTTACAAAAGTCAATAATCAACATTATAATAAAGACCCGACTTATATAAGAACCAAATTGACTAAACCCGTCAATAATCATGAATACATACACCTATTGTATACTGGACCGACTGAATAGATATATTGTAACTTGATAGTCAACAATGTAGTATGATTGTCTGACTAGTGACTCAATGTGGGGTGAATCACACATCATACAAGAATAATAAAATGGAATTTAGGGGAGAAGAAATATGGATAAGTAAAAAAAATGAGACATCATAAAGTAAGTAAAGGTGCTTGACTGTTTTTAGAAGTTGAAAGTTTCATATCCAACCAAGACATCCATCATAATCGGGTTGTTATGGTTTAAAAGAACATGGGGTGTATTCTTCCAATTTTCGGTTGTATCTTGAAGCTGTTTTCCTTGAGCTTGAAAAAAGTTGGTGAAAAGAACCAACTTTTGAAGCCAATGAATTTGCAAATCTCCTGAAAATATTATCTTGTAGTCTCTTGATCATCACATACTTTGTGTACCACCTTCTTGTCAAATAAGCCATTGTCAAATGTTGATATCCTGAATCTAAATTCTTGTTTCCGCGCCCCTAAATTGTATGTTGTAAATTGTTTTGCCGTCCTAATTTTATTCGTAAATTAATGACCTAATATGGTACACGGCCTATATGATCGATCGATGAATTTGTTACAAGATAAAATTTCTTGATATTTACATAGTATTGCCTTAAGCTAGCTAAGATGAACTAGTTATGTTGGTCTTCTCATTAGAGCTTGAAAACCCAGCAAATGTACAAACATCCAGTAGACCAAGCTTTGATATCCTTTGTGTGTTGCCTGTTTAATAAAAAAAAAAAAAAACGTAGCGGCTGATGAAAAATGTTTCTTTTAGGAAAAACATTCGAGGTTAAATACAAACAAAAATGATAAATTAGAAAGAATACATCACAATTTCATCATCTTATCTACAATAATGATGTTTGTAACTACCAACTTAAATAACAATAATATATATACAATTTAATTACTATCTATGCGTCATAACTACTTTGCCCCCATCATTGTTTATTGTATAATTATTTTGCAAAATGCATGAGACACGGAATTAGGAGAGAAATTTTGAATATATGACCTTTTGTACACAAGCTCTCATTTTTGCCACTACTTATGTCAGGACTTAATTGCTCTTAATTGTCCCTTTCTAATTGCAGCATACTTATTTTAGTGAAACTTTTTCTTTAAAGTTGGACCTCAGTCCTACCCACTTATATGTATATCGATCTGTTTTTTCTCTATCTATTTTTTCACCAACTTTCATCACCGGCCATGACATTTCCTATTATAGAAAATAAGAATTAACCAATAAGGGGACAAAAGTAGTATAATGCACAAGTTATCATTTATGTCAGGACTAATAATAACTTGAAACATAAATTTCCTTAATATTTATAGTATATTGTCTCTATATCAATGAATAAAAACATTATTATTATTGTAATTATTCTATCAATGAAATTAAAATTATTAAACTAAACATTTACCTTGGAAGAGGCAGAAGATGTCAAAGAGATAGATGACGTAGTAGGTGTAGTAGAAGAATGATCATGAGCAGCCAAAGAAGATAATCCCACATTATAAGCCATTGTACAATCTGGTTGAAATAACCCATAATGTCTTTCTGAGGTGGGACCAGGCTTCATATCTTCATTGAACAAAGCAAACACATAAACTTCAAGCCTATTTTTAGGCCTTATTGGAGTTCCTTCATTAGCCATTTGCCTCTTCAACAAATTCTTGTTGTATGTTGCAGCATTCTGTACTGTGGCACCTGTTTCATTCGGGTCGCCCATGGACGGCCACCCGGTTTCGGACACTCGTACGTCTAGCCCACCATAACCTAGACGCCACATGGCGAAGATGACTGCATCAACTTGAGCGTATAGCATGTTGTCGTAATGGAGATTTGTGTTAGGGTCCATCATGCCGGGGTTTGGGTTGAATAGAACATAGTCGAGTTGGATCTTGGTTGGATCGTCCTTGTAGGCGAAATACGGGTATGCATTAACCCAAAAGGGTGAATTAGTATTGTGCAAGAACCGTAGAAATTGGGTGATGACCCCGGTTAATTCAGGTTTGAATGATCCGGCTGATGGCGGGTACGACTCTTGTAGGACTCCTGCTGAGGTAGGGGAGAATACTTGGATGTTCGAGAGGCCGAGTTGAGCTAAGGCACCGTGGACACTAACCATTGCCGGTACAACGTAGTTGGTTAAGGATGTGTCCTCATCTGTAAAAACCTCGTTACCAACCGATATACCGGTGATATTCGTAGCCGGATAGTAGGGTTTAATACGAGTAGTCACCCATTGAAGGGCTGCCTGGGGGTTCATAAGGGTGGCTAACTTTTCATTCTCCACGGTTACAATAAGTTCCACCCCCGAGTTGGCGAAAGTCGTTAAGATTTGCGGGTTCGTGTCGTAGATTCTTGCCTTTGTTAGCCTTACTGAGGTCATTAGGGATAAAACTGTCGACGGTTGGGGTAGGTTGTTACCTACCTGTCCGTAGTTTATTCCTAGAGACTCGACAGATAATGCTGAAACAATTAACAACAAACAGTTGATTGGTCAATACCTGAAATACGATAAAAGGGAAAAAATAACAAGAGCTGCATGATAAGGAAATAAAATTACCTAAAATGGACAAAGAGAAGAAAATCACATAAATGATACTTATTGTATAACCAAATAGCTTCATTTAATTAAAAATATAATGAAAGAGAAAAAGAGAGAGAAAAAGAGATGGGTGATGTTAGAGGTAAAGGAGTGAGGGAAGGAAGGGAGAAAGTATAGAGGGGGAGGTGGAGTATATATAATAATGTAGGGGAGGAATTCTTTTCTTTGCTTGTTCAAAAATTTTGGACGTAAGAAGACAGAAAAAGGGTTACACAAGAATTTTGGAGTTTAGTAGCTAGCTTGCCTTGACAATTTTGTTTTTCAGCGATTTTATTACAATGGATTCAATTAGTCATATTATGTTTTTAGTCCATCTTAAATATTTCTTTTCTTTAATTATACTTCTATGTCTTTTTCATGCATGCATTTTAGGTTTTGTGGTAAGTTAATTAACGTGATGGGGTTATATGTATAGTATACCAAATTATCAATTTATTTAATAGTAAATTAAAAGTTCTTAATAATGCTTATTTAAGGTTTCAAAAAAAAATAAAAAAATAATGCTTATTTAAATACTTCGTATTATGTAAATAGCTATATTTTAAGCTTTCTGTAATCCTATGTGCTTCATAAGACATCTTTATTTGTCCTATTTGCCTTTTTACATACTTTTCCATGCAAATGTTTAAAGATCAATATATTAACTTTGTATTATAAAAATATACAGTATATTTTTTTACAAATGGCATTTCAAAACTACAAATTGAGACGAATCCGACATGGCAATATGGCATGACAATATTTATTCTTATATCTAACAATTACTTCCCTCATTTATTTTACTTGAAACAATTTTATCGATGCATATCTTTATAATATATATTTTTTTAACTTATATCTTCTAAAAAAATAGTTATTGAGAGGAATTTATCAAGATCTCATATCACACAATAATATTATTAATATAATAATACATTATAATATGTAATTAAAGTTAAGTATATGAATAATGTACACAAATGAAATGATACAAGCAAGTAGAAAAATTATCAAATAAGATAAACAAAAAGAGACAGAAAAAATATGCGATACGAGTATAAACGTGTTCTTTTAAATTCTAGGCCGTGGGGATGTTTTTAGTGACTTTCCAACAAAGCAAACACCAACCGACGAGACAATAATCCCAAGGCCGCAAATGGTTTACTTGTTGTAAAAGGAAAAGAAATCTCCCGAAATATTGTTAAAGCAATTGTTTAAGAATTTGAGGTCATTGTTGTAGCCATTGTTGTTTAAACCAATTCATTATGTGCTTCTAACCTGTTCTCTTTGTATCAATTCAACAGTGCACGTGAGTGGATCCAGATGATTTTTAATTTTTTTTTTCTTACCACATAAACTAATAAAGGACGATTTTTAATGGCTACAATAAAATTGTGACAATTGTAAGGATTTATAACTGAGTGAATCACAACCCTCCGATTAATAAAATTCATCATATCCATCCATTTACTTTAAAATACGATTATCAACAAAAAAAATATTTAAAAAATAAACATTTTACCCAGAAAATTTGGTCGAAGGATGAAATTTCTAATTTATCTTATTTGATGTTTTCAAGTTTTTTCATCTTTAATATCAATTGATTGGTTTCTTGAAAACTAATTTTTTTTTATCATCTTCTTCTTTTGTTTTTTTGTTTTTTTTTTTTTTTTTTTTACAAAATCATCTTCTTCTTTTTTCCTCCCTTTTTATGGTTTTCTTTAATGGAGGATGATTCATTTTTTGATAAATTTGATGCAAAAATTATGGGCCTTGTATGCAATATATAATGCGGTAAATAGGTTTATTGTTGATAAACTATAATCAAATGTTGATTTTTAATGGAGATGGGAGAATCATTTGAACTTGGAAATTGCAAGAATATGTTCAATGGCAAAGTTCAGAATTTTTGTGTAATCAGGAAAACTTTTTTTTTTTTTCATTTCTTATTAAAAATTAAAGTCACTTGGATGAATGGACAAGATTGAACATTAAAAATATAGGGCCAAGATTACAACTAATTACAATAGCTAAATAAACTACAATTTTGTTGTAGCCATTGAATAGTCTTCCACTTAAAGAAGACAACTACAAATGTGAACTAACTAGCCATTGAATAGTCTTGTAGGCGTCGTTCGAAGTGCGCCTACTTAAGGATGTGTGAATATGCTTGGCAATCATAGGAAGTGAGAATTGACATTATACGATTAGGGACAAGGAAAGTAGGGAGCCACCAACAACTTTTTTAAGGAACTTGTAAACCGTTCATGGATCATTTAAGGCAAGCATGAAAAGAGACAACGATAGACAACAACGATTAACTCATGAAAGTTACATCCCATTTATAATCCATGAGATTACTAACTCTATATGTTTCGGAACCATGAAAGGAGGATCGGGGATGATGGTGCAAAGTGAGTCATGGAGTCACATTCGCTCGTATTGACATCTACTCGATTCTTATAGTGAAAAGTATTCGTGCAATCTCAAAGGCATGCTGTAGACACCTAATTGTGTCTCCCCAAAAACCAAACCCAATGATGAGTACCTTTCACGTCTTTTATAAACAAGTTCGATAAAGAGTTGAAGAGTCTAGTGAAGTTACCTTAAGCCTTAACCATATTCCTAACCTTACCTAAAATATTCTAATCCTAAATCATTCATTTCGTGTCTTTAAACCCAAAATCATTCATTTTGTGTCCTTAAAATCATTCATTTCGCGTTCAAATCATAAAAACATCCAAACCTGATTATTTTGGTCCATTATCTC
This sequence comes from Chenopodium quinoa, assembly GCF_001683475.1. Lineage (NCBI taxonomy): Eukaryota > Viridiplantae > Streptophyta > Magnoliopsida > Caryophyllales > Amaranthaceae > Chenopodium > Chenopodium quinoa. The sequence continues at coordinate 5,276,404 of NW_018742951.1, forward strand.
AGTCTAATTATTGTTTAGTTGGATGGGGCTTGAAAAGAGTTTTCCAACGATATATTATAAGCCTAAATCCAACTTTAATGAATAAGTTATGGCCAAAATACTAAACCGAGCCTAAGTCTACCTTACCTACAACCCAATGATTATACGAGGGTTCAAATATTTCCCTAATCCTAAATCAGTTAGGAACTTCTAGAATCCTCTAGAAGGTTCTAATATATCCTTCCCGAAAAGATAAAGATCAAAGAATTCGAGAGATCGAATAGAGCTCCTTTTTGATAATCCTTATCCCGTTCAAAATTCAAAGACGTTCAGATATATTTCACGATCATAATTCCATCATAAATCAAACTCCGTACAACTTGAATATCCTTCAAAAACATCGCGCAGCACCAGAACTGACGCGCCACGTCAGCAGTATCATGGCGTGTCAAAAGCCAGCGCGGCGCATAAGACCTAGCGCCGCAGCACGTCAACAAGAGTTTTATTCCGTCCCAAATTCTAATCTTTTGTGATCGTTTTGACTCCGTTTTCCCCGTTTTCAAATAAGCTAGAATCCACAATCCTAAGCTAGAACCATCAATCATAAGCCACAATTAGCTTCAACCACCTAGCTCCAATCATCATCAAACACCTATCATCAATCATCAAACACCTATGTTTTTGGCCTTAGCCTAAACACATCCTTGATACTCTCCCAAATCAGTCACAATACCTCCTTCACGAGATTCGAATACTCCAAGCCATACTTGACGTTACCTTCGACCTCGACGTGAAAGGTTGATAGTTCTGAGGGTTTGTTCCCAAATCTATATTTCAATTAATATTTGATGTATTTACTTTATTGATTTAACTTTCTTGAAGTTTACTAACGTGTGTATTGTTTTAAAAGCAAGAAGGTTGAGGCATCAAAGTAAGTTATTCGATTACTTAATTATTCTTTTGATTTTGGAGTAGAAATCATGTTTACAATATTATGTATATTTCTAGTATCATGCTTAGGATGTTATTATGATTTCTAGTATCATGTTTTGGATAACGCTTTGATTTCGTTATTAGTGGCATGCTAGGATTTGTTATTAATCCATTTAGTATCATGCCTAGGATCTTTCTACTAACGGTGTTTTGATGATGTTCTTATGATGATGATTGTTATATTAATTATATGCTGCTTGATTATTCATGATTTATTGTTATTGCTTGATCACGCTACTTTGTTTAGGTTTAAAGGAAATTTGTACTTGAAATCACTCCTAATAAGATAATTTATAATTTGATTTAGGCTAATATGACTTTAATTCAAGTGATCACTAATAATAGACTTGAATATGCATTAATAGTCAACCAACGTAGATTAAACAGATTTAGGATTAACTTGATGTGTGTATGTTGATTGAAAAGCGCGCATGCATATCAAAAGAATCAAGTAGAGGCTTATTTAGGACGGGTTTGACTTCTCTTATATCAAATTCGTACCATCATCTTCGAACATCCAGTCATGGTTTTGGACCACTATGGAACTAGCAATATCTGTGATTGAGAATGGGGTGTAACCTTCACGCCGTGAATGGTTTACAAGTTTCTAAAACTTGTTGGCGACTCTTTTTCTCTAGCTTTTTTCCTTGGAGCGCTGCTATGCTTAAAAACATGACCGGCAAGTAGAGTGGAGTGAAAATTCCCTACACATGCAAACAAATATTCAATTTGCTCCAAACTAGATTAGGCTAAATTGATTGAATATTAATGCAACACAAAATTCTAAACATTAGTGAGCACTTGATTAAACAAGAATATTAAAAAGGAGCCTAAACCGGTCGTTCAAATTATCTTATTAGTCGTGATTTTCAATTATATATTCCCTTTAAACATGCAATATGGTGATCAACAATACATAAATAAGAATAATATTGGAAGCAATTTAACCTAAACATCATTAGTTAAATCATCAAAAATATAATAGTAAACTAAATCATGATGCTAGTGTAGGGAATATTTCAAACATCAACTTTGAGCCCCACTGTGATCATGCATTTAAGTATGGTGGCGTCCAAAGGGAAGGAAGCTAGAGATAAAAGAGTCGCCAACAAGTTTTAGGAACTTGTAAACCGTTCATTCACGATCACGGAGATCGCTAAATCCATAGTGGTTCGGAATCATGATTGGATATTTGGGGATGATGGTAAGAATCCAACCTAAAAGAGATTGAACCCGCCCTAAATCGGCCTCTACTGAATTCTTATGATGTTCATGTGCGCTTTCTAATCAACATACATACATTAAATTAGCCCTAAACCTGTTTAATCTATGTTGGTTGATTATTAATGCACAAATAAATCTATTATTGGCGATCACTTGAATTAAAATAATATTAACCCTAAATCAAATTATCAATTATCTTATTAGGTGCGATTTCAAGTACAAATTCCCTTTAAACCTGCAAGAAGGGGCGTGATCAAGCAATAACAATAAATCATGAATAATCAAGCAATATAATAATTAACACAACAATCATCATCATAATATCATTAGCAAGATCCTAGGCATGATACTAAAAGGATTAATAACAAACCCTAGCATGTCACTAAATAATCAAGGTTAAAGCTTTCACACCTAAACATGATACTATAAATCAACATGATATTAGAAATATTAATTAACACCCTAACATGATACTAGGAATAAAAATATATCCTAACATGATACTAGAAATCATAAAGGCATCCTAACATGACACTAGGAATTAAAATAATATTCTAAACACTGTTTCTATATCAAAAACGAGGAATAAGGATAGTAGATCTACTCACTTTGATGCCTCGTACCTCATTCGATCAAAACAAAACACACGTTAGTAACTTCAAGAAAGATTAAATCAAACAAATAAATCAAATAAGAATTGAAATATAGATTTGGGACCAAACCCTCAGAACTATTAACCTTTCACGTCGATATCGAAGGCAACTACAAGGTTGGCTTGGAGTTTTGAAGCTCGTGAAGGAAGTATGGTGTGTGATTAGGGCAAAGTATCAAGGATGTGTTTAGGCTAGGCTAAGGCTAGAAAGAAAGAGAGAGAGAGAGAGAAAAGCTTTAAGCTTAGAGAGGGGATTAGATGATGATTGTTGGTGAATGACAACATGGTAAAACGACCTCTATTTATAAGAAAAAAGAGGGTCGAAAGATCAGTAAACAGTCAGAATCCGACTCGGAGTAAAACAGGTTTCTATCGTGGCGCGATAGATTTATTGCCGAGCACAAGTCTCTGGGTGATATCTTGTGGAATCAAATTTGTTTTGTTTGACAACCTCCTCATTCTCAAGGAGCGCTGTCGATGTCCACTCGTCCTTGAACAAAAGAGCTTTTAGAAGAATGTTCACGCGTCTCTGAACTAGGGAGCTTGAATGTTATGTCCACGTGTCTCTGAACAAAGGAGCTTTTAGAAGAATGTTCACGCGTCTCTGAACAAGGGAGCTTTGGAAGAAATTTCACGTGTCTCTGAACAAGAGAGCTTTGAAAAGGACGCCCACGCGTCTCAAAGCAAAAGAGCTTTGAATGAAATGTTTACGCATCTTTGAACACAAAAGCTTGAATGAAATGTCCACGTGTCTCTGAACACAAGAGCTTTGAAAGGTAAATGGTGAGAGTGTTCGATTGGTTGCAAACAGGAGCTTCGATGATTTGGTGAGATTGTTCGATTGACTCCGAATAAAAGCTTCGATGATTTGTTGTATCCTGTAAAATCAAACATTGCCAAAGGACTTTGCTGGTGGTTTTCTTGGGTTGACCCAAGACTTGGTGTACTTGACTCATTGTGGTTAATTGGTTGGCTTGAGGTTGACTCAAGCCTTGGTGTACTTGACTCATTTTGTGACTTAATGTGTTTAAATCAATTCGATGTGTTTTGACACATGTGTGCAGACTCAACTCGATGTGATATGACTTGACACGACTAAATGTGTATGTTGTGCGTACGACTCGTGTGTGTAAACTCAACTCGATGTGATGATATGACATGACTTGTACATGACTTGTGTGTGCATTGTATCGTGATTGTGATCGTGCACTCGAAAATGCAAAAAAGAAATAAAATAAAATAAAATAAAATTCCATCATTTTTGTGGAGGGTACCGACTTTCTCCCGAAAAGAAAGACGTGAAACGGAAAAGAGGTAAAGTGTTGGTGAAAGATGAAGTCTTTGAACTTCCTCACATGGAAAAAAGATGAATCAAGTGACGGTGTATGTTGAGTGAGCTTAATCAAGTGTATGCATTGATGTTGTATCTCATGGTGTAAGGATTGTAGCATCCTAGGCTATCTTAATTGATGAAAGAATTTGGGTAACTTAGGCGTGGAGGCTAAGTACTTCATACTTTGTGATGCAATGATGATTATGAGTGTGTGATTCTAAGATGACAAGGCATGCTTCAAAGTTGTATCAAGATTTTATGATACAAGGGTTCCTAAGGGAAGGATTATTTGGATATGTATTTGTGATGTGTGTGAAAGTGCCACTAAGGTTAAGCTGCAAAGGCTAAAGGTGTGGAAAAATATTTTGAGAAGAGTCAAATGATGGTGACTCTTAGGCTAGGTAGGGTAATGATGTGGGTTCAAGCCCTCAAGTCTAGCTCTAAATGGATAAGGATGAGCATTGGAGATCCCTTGATATGATCATGCATGAATGCGAATAAATGCATTTTTTATTACGGTCGCACCGCAATGTGAGGTTACTTACGTATCCGTTAGGACTCAGGCCGAATGTAGCTCTTAGCCGAACCTCGCACAAGTGTGTGTACACCTCAAAGTGGTCTTTCAAGGGTTGTAACGGGGTTAGGCTAAAGGTTAAAGAAAAAAGGATAAAAAGATCAAGACCCAAGATAAGCCCCCAAGGTGTGCAACCTTGCATTTGAATCTTTGTATTTGTATGCTTGAGATTTTCTCACTTTTGAATTTGCTTTTATGTCTTTTGCATTTGCAATTTGTATTTGAATCTTTTTTTTTTTTTTTTTTTTTTTTTTGTGGGATAAGTGTGGGCAATCCCGATCATGCGGTATATCACTCTCTTGGCATTCATGTTTCTCAGGCACGGTACCGAGCACTCGATAAGAGACGCAATCTGAGACATGTTCATATCAAAGAAATTGGAACACTTGTCCTTTTGCACACTTTTATTGCTTTTTATACTTTCAAAATTTTGGGAAAATCATTCAAGCTTTTGTACTTGGCTTTGATAATTGCATAAGTTGCACACTATCCCATCCCTAGGTTAGGTAGATGTGGGTTGAAAAAATAAAGGTCTATTGTTAGACGAGGATCAAAGTAGTTTATCAAGAAAGGATTGTATATTAGAAAAGGGTAATGGTAATATGATGTGGCTACAAGGGGTGCCTCAAATCATTGATATACCTTATGTTTAGTTCGGTATGGATTTTTGTTTTTTTTAATGCAATGTGATGATCATATGCAAGGAAATAAAACGCTCATTTTATTGAAATGGAAAGGATAAAAATCAAACTCATGAAAGTAAATCTAAGAAATGAAGGAGGGTGCCTATGCTAGACTTATTGGGGAAGGGGAATCACGAATGGTAAGATGAAAAAGTCATGAAAATCCTAAAAATCGAGGTGCCTTGTGCCTTGTTATGTCATCACTCGGTCTTATTGCCTGTTGGAGGGAATGAAATCTTGTTTGTATCAAAGAGATCTTGAATGAGGTTTTGAAACCTGTAACATCCATCTGTGATATGGTCGTTGCCTCGATGGTACTTGCAATACAAGTTGGGATTCCATCTTAAAGATCGCCTTTCTGACGTTGGGTCTTTTATAGGGCCAATAGGCTTGATTAAGCCCCGATCGTGGAGACGAAAAGCGGTATTAAAAGATATTCCAATAGGTGTGAACTCTCTTTTTTGTTCCCTGGTCTTTAAAGCATCTTTGTCAAGAGCCTAGATTTCATCGTTCTTGATGTAGTTGCTATTTTGATGGGAAGAAGAGGAAAAAGGATTGTTATTCTTCCTGCTCTTGCCATTATCACAATTGTTATTAGCCTTGGCCTCTTGTTACTTGGAGAAATATGAAGGCAATTTTAATCAATGAGGTCTTGAATGCGGTCTTTATGGGTGAAGCACTTTTCGGTGGTGTGACCATGGCCTCTATGATATTTGCAATAGGAGTTTGGATCCCAATTGGGAGACCGTTTCTCAGGTACTGGATCTTGGATTGGACCAATGGGATGAATGAGACCTTGGCCATGGAGATAGTCGAAAGCTTCATTATAAGTCATTCCTATTGGTGTGTATTCATCAATGGTCAGTTTTACCCGTGGCTTAGGAGCATTGAGTTTTTCCTAAAGTCCTTGATTGGAAGAAGGAGGAGGATGCTTGTTCTTTTCATTCTTCCGAACCTGACAATGAGTGTTTTGTTCGATGAATGATATCTGATTCGCTAGGCCTTCCACCATACTCATAAGCATGGCAACGACATCTCAAAATTTATGAACGTCTTCTTTTAGACTTGATGAGTTTTCCTTTGTAATATCTAAGAAAACTTCTTCATCTTCCTCAATAATGGCCACTTTGTTAATGGCAGTTATATAGACTTCTTCGATCATGGGCTCACCAACAGGTGTAGTGAGGAGAGAAGGATCAAAGAATATTTGATCTTCTGATGGCTAGAACCTCGGAAGTTTTGTTACCATCGATCAAATCTTGGATAGCTTCTTTGAGTTTCCAACATTCCTCAATATCGTGACCCCTTCCTTGGTGGTACTTGTAGTGTTTATTAGGATCCCACTTAGGTGGTCTGGCCTCCGAAACTGGGTCTTTGATAGGTCCTATGGGCATGACCAGTCCTTTATGGTGTAGTTTATCGAAAGCTGTCTCGTAGCTCATACAGAGTGGAGTAAACACTCTTTTCGACCTTTGGATTCGTTGCTTAAAAGTGTTCGTAGCATGTACTTCATTAATGGGGGAGGAAGAAGAAGGATAGTCGTTCATCTTTACTTTCGCATTATTATTGTCAGCAGCTTTCAAAAGGTCGTCTTCAATTTCGATACGTATATTGTAGACAGCTTTGAAAGTGCTTAGAGGTTGATATTTTGGGTGCTTTTGGTATTTGTCTTGAATATTTTTGATGAACATCCTCACGGATTCCTTTTCATTTGGGACAGTGATCATCTTGGCAGAAACTTCCTTCCACTTAGTATAAAATTCGATGAAACCTTCATTGTCCCTTAGCCTCAAGATTTTGAGCTCTTTAATTATATTCAGTTTCAACTTGAATGTTACACTTGTATCTATCAATGAAGGCATGCGTAATACTATCCCAAGTAGCCATTTTCTCAGAGTCCATGGAAAAGAACCATTGTTGACATACTGGTTCCAAGGAAAAAGAGAAAAGTGAGGGGAAAACCTTCTTGTCAATTCCCTTAATCTCTATAATCATCTTAAAGGCCCTCAAGTGGAAGTAAGGGTTGTCGGTAGCTTTGAATTTAGGGATGTCATTGGCAGAGAACTTCTGCAGAAGAAGATCGTTATCTAGTGAGACCCCTTTGGAGCTTATTCCAAAATACTTGTAGTCATTGGAGATTTGACTCAAGCTATCCTTCATGCGCTTGATGGTTTCAATGGGTACTTGCTTGTTAGGGTCTTCGACTCGAGTAGTGAGTTTGTTGAGAATTTTGACAAGTCCATTCACAGTTTCTTGAACTTCTCGAATTCTTTTTGGCTGGCCATTGTTACGAACTTTTTGCTATGTCGAATCGGTTTATCAAAGAGTAATATTTGAACAAAAGTGTTGTCCTTGATTAAACGCCCTTCTCTCCTTCACCAAGCGCTGTAAAATTAAACCATTGATTCTTTTAATGACTTAAACTTGATTCAACATGCATAGATGGGAAAGATCATAGTGTACGAGGGGAATGATATGTATGGGGGAAGCATGTAAGAGGAAAGTATGTGAATGTGGAAGTGTTTAACAGGGAAAGTGTAATGTATGGAAAGTGTTTCCGGGTTTTTCGTGTCCCTCGAGAGAGTTACAACACCAATACTGGATTCTGGACGCCTGTACCTGCTAAACAACGGAAACTTCGGTTGGATGGAGTTCCGCCTCCAACGATCAAGTTAGAACGTCTATGGAGTCTGTAAAAAGTGCGGAAAGTAAAGTATCTTCTCGGATTCCGAGAGAATATCTGCAATTAATGATTGCTCTGTTTTTTGTGAATATTTCTAAATGTGTCCCATGATGGGAACATCTCCCTATTTATAGGGTCTTGAAATGCATGCCTCCATCCTAGGTTACGGAAACCTAGGAATGGTGGGCTTCCTTGGGAATTGGGCCAGAAAGGGCGCCATTTTTCCCAATCATTAGAGATGCCACGTGTCAATAGGCGATTGGTTCTCTAGGAAGTGACTCGTGTCACCTTCCCATTGGACCACGTGTCCTCGGTAAAAATACCCAAAACATTTGCCCCTCACGGGTGTCATGTGGCATGCCACGTGGCACTGGTGACATCTGTCAGGCGGCCATTGGAGAACGGTTTTTAATTGTTTGTCTTCCAGGGGAATTACGGGGATGCCCCCTGAATTAACCTTCTATAAATAGATTTTTACCCCTCCCTTTTTTGGACATTTCCAAAACTTAGAGAGAGAGACGCCCGTTTTTAGAGAGATAAACTTTGACAACTGCCTGTATACCATACAAGTAGTTGCTTTCATTTCACCACTCACAGCCGGTACATGACAGGATCTAGTCGTATCACCTAATCAAAAGAAATTCCTAAATCCTCTAACTAAAGAAGATAGGGAAGTAGGGTCGAATCCACAAGGAAACAGTGTTCTTTTATTCCTAATCAATAATCATAATCTAAATAAATAAGTAACCAAAATAATTGTGTTTGTGTGAATTAAACTAATAATAAAACTAAGCAAATAAATCAAAGGAATAATCAATAACAAAGACCTCTAGGGTACAGGTTCACCAATAAATAATACTCCAGGGTAAAACATACGATCAATTATCAATGCATAAATTAACCAGATTATAAAGGGATGTCGCTACGTATTATAATCACATAATTAATCTACTGGTATTAAATCTCATCTCTCGAATCTCGACCTAACCATTAATAGATTAACACGCCTATTGAAACTAAGCCTAAACATCAATTCTCATCTCTCAAATCTCGAATCAATATTGCAAAACTCATACAATTAAATCTGCGCAAATCTAATTGCATAACATTAAATCAATCAATAGGAAATTAATCAATCATTAACCATTAACAATAAACAATTACCCCTTCATACTATTCATGGATCCCCACAACCCTAGAATTAAACTACTCACACATATTTAATATTAAGCTAAGCAAAGCAAATAAAGAAAGCATAATTAAGTCAAAGATATTAAATTATTGAAAATAAAGAGGGGAGAAATCGTTACCAAAATTAAGGGAAATAATGAATTGTATAAATCAAGAGTGTGTAGAGAGATAAAGTGTAGAGAGAGAAAGTAAGAAGGAGAGAGAAAGGAAGAGAGAAAGAAAAGTCGTCCGTGTCAAAGATGCCCCCAAACTCACTTAACAAAAGCGTATTTATACTAAACTAAAATCCTCAATAAAGAAAAAGAGAAACGAAAATAAAAAAAATCCTAAAAAGAACACGCGCCCGGTCGGGCGCGCCTTTTTCCTATAAAGTGCGTTGCTCGCGCCCGGTCGGGCGCGCATCTGGGCGAACCTTCGCCCTATGGTCTTCTCCTCTCGCCCGGCCGGGCGCGCCTCAGGGCGAGGGCACTGCCCGGTCGGGCGGATGCTTAGGCTTACTCTTCTTCGTCCTTTGGGCCTTGTTACCTTAGCCCAATTCGTCATCCTTCTTGGATCGAATTGCCCAAGCTCCAAATCTCCTCATTGAGCCCTTAATCACCGGATTGATTCCTCAAATACGGTCCTGGGCTTCGGAATACGATCATAGAAATGCGTCTCGTCTCCAATGCTCGCGGTGGCTCCACTAAGTGCCGGAAAATGTTCCCAAATCTGCAGTTTCCTGTAGAATAATACCACAACTACGAAAGCACTAGAAAACACATATTAGTAATAAAATTGGCTCTAACTATGATAACGGGACGGGGATAAAATAATATATAAAATGAATACATCAAACTCCCCCAAGCCAAACCTTTTCTTGTCCCAACGCAAAGAGCTCATCAATGGATAAACAAATCATACTTCACCCCATTAATCAATCAAAACCAAACATAACTGGTTCAGGTCAAATCCAACAAATATGCATCAAAATTAACCAATCAAATCCATCTAACTGATCATCCTTCCTAACAATTGTCAAACAGAGCAAACCACAAGAGCATATAAAATTCAAGACTAGTGCTCACACACTCAACTCTCATTTACGTGGCGAGTAAAAGATGTACTCGATCGCTCTCCATCCAAACCCTTTAATGTGAACAATGCCCTCCCAAACTCACAACACTCGTGTGTTTAAAAGACATGCACTCAACCTACTAGTCGACTCGAAATACATCAAATCATTCTTTGCATTGATAAACAACTAATTTCACATTCACACAACTCTATGCACAAAGGTCGGAAGGTTTTCAAAACTTGTAATGTAAGGCTTAGGTAAAGGGTAGGTAATATTTGGGAAAACGAGAGAGTAAAGCAATGTTTAAGGGAGCCTAATCCTAATAAATAAAACCAAGGTCAAAAATTAAGTAATGACCAAATCATCTCCAACACAACTCAACTCTACCAAAAATTCACCAAACATCCCATTATATTAAAAATACCCAACACTTACAATTTCACTCATTCAAATATGATATTATAGAACTTGAGTGATCAACAAACTTTGAACTCTTTTCTTTTTTCTTTTGATTTTTTCACTTTTTTTTTCTAGAAAATTTCGATAGAACATTTGAACATCAAACAATTTTTCTTCGCTCTTTTTTTTTCTTTTATCTCACATCGGAACTTTTTTCACTTTTGAACACTTTTTTTCAAAATATTCCAACTCACAAAAATAAGAACAATTATGCAACTTCTCAAGCCCACCCAAAACTGTGCAAATGAAAATGCACACTACAAACTCCTTCACCTCACTCACTAATAGCTCCCCCAAGCCAAGCTTGGGACTAGTAACCATTGGGGCAAAATAGGCTTGTAATGTGGCTAATAAACAATAAAAAGGGAACAAGCAACAACATGGGTAGCAAGAAGGGAACAAATGTATCTAAAATTATCTGAAGGCCACCTAAAAGAACAAATGCCTTCATCCTCCTCATTGTGCATAATAATGAGTCATACAAACATTACTCAAAGTTATAAACCAATACACAACTTCATTGACATACCAGGAACTAACACACATTCCTAACCAAATCAACTAGTCAAGCACTATATTCACAAGTAGTTGGACAAAATTGACTCATGTTAAGACATCAAAGAAATCAAACATCAAATTATGGCTAACCTATCCACAATACTCATCATCATATACCAAGAATCAAAACAAATTTCATGTATGGGGCACAGGAAAGCATGATTTATCATTCATTGGAACATAGCAAAAAAAAAAAAAAAAAAAAAAAAAAACCTAGAAAGCAATAAAACTAAACTAAACACACCAAAGAAAATAAAGAGAAAGGGGAAGAAAGGGTACTTGTATATACAAGAAATTCCCCCCAAGCCAAACCAGACAATGTCCTCATTGGCTCAAAGGGAAGAAAGTAACCCAGGCGACTACCCCTCATCATCAAACTCATAACCTCCACCATCCCAAGAATTGCGATGCATCACCTTGTTACAATTCTGGACAAGAAAGAAACAAAATGTTAGTAAGAAAAAAGGTAAAAACAAGTCAGATTCACTATTTTGATCATAACTTTTTTTATAAAAATGATAATGTATTAATTCCAATTACATTAGAAAGTAGCCTTGAAGATCTTTCCAATGATAGGTCACACGCAAAATTCGGTAAAGAAACGCAAAAGTTATGGCTTTTTGAAGTTGGCTGGTTTTGCTGACGCAATCTCGCGCCCGGTCGGGCGAGCTTAGCCCTTTTTTCGGCCTTTGTTCTTGCGCCCGGTCGGGCGAATTTTGGGCAAAAATCCTCTTTTCTCTCGCGCCCGGTCGGGCGAGTATGCTCTTATACAGACTTCCTTTCGCGCCCGGTCGGGCGGTTGGTCGCCCGGTCGGGCGCCCTACAGCACTTTGAGTCCGATTTTTCTTAATTTGTTCCTTTTTCTCCACTTGTTCCTCGTCAAACCCAAGCCCTACACAATTTAGAGCCCTTTCTATAGCATCCACTTCATCCTTCCATGTAGTAGCTTTTCCTGTGGAAGATGTAACACAAGATACTGCCTCCAAGGGATCTCTAACGAGAGCTTGGGGCTTATTAGAAAAATTATATATATCAACCACATCAATACTATAGCACTTTTCTTCCAACATGGGGCTTTTGGGGGCATTATGTAAATTAAAAATAATGTTTTCATCCCCTACACATAACGTAAGTTTACCACTTTTCACATCTATTATTGTCCCTGCAGTATGAAGGAATGGTCTACCCAATATAATTGGAATTTGCAAATCTTCCTCCATATCAAGAACAACAAAATCAACAGGTATGTAAAATTTACCTACTCTAACAGGTACATCCTCTAAAAAACCTAAAGGATATTTAAGGGAACGATCAGCCATTTGTAGAGTAATATTGGTAGCTTTTAATTTACCCATATTTAATTTAGAGCTCACAGATAATGGCATAACACTTACACTAGAACCCAAATCACATAAGGCTTTATCAATCAACAAATTTCCAATGTGACAAGGAATAGAAAAACTACCCGGATCTTTTAGCTTAGGTGGAGATTTATTTTGTAGTATAGCACTACATTCCTTAGTAAAAGCAACTGTCTCTACCTCACTGATAGATATTTTTCTAGTCAAGATCTCTTTCATAAATTTAGAGTATGCAGGAACTTGAGTAATTAATTCTGTAAAAGGAACTGTTACCTGCAAATTCTTGACAACCTCTAGAAACTTACCAAACTGCTTATCCAACTTATTCTTAAGATGTCTATTTGGGAATGGTAGTTTGATAACTGGTTTCTGTACATCCCCACTCTTGTCTTGATTTTTATCCTTCTTTGGAGTTACAACCTGCAATGTATCATCAGAAATGTTAGTTTTACTTTGGAGCCCTGCAGGGCTAGTAACAACAATATTTGGTGTAACAGAATCATGATTAACAATTTTTGTAATTATAGGTTCATCATCTTTGGGCATAGGAGGCCCATCGAAAGTTGAACCACTTCTCAGCGTAATTGCATTCACGTGATATGTAGGTTGCACCGGCTGCGATGGTAGGGCTCCCTGCTGGCGAGTTTGTAGAGCAGAGGAAAGTTGCGCAATATGATTGTCTACGATTTTGTTATGTGCTAAAAGTGCATCAATTTGTGCATCCCTACTCTGCATGTGTTTTTGCATACTTGCTAACATAGTTCTAATTTCGGACAAGGCAGGGTCAGTGGGTGGAGGTGGATTTTGTGGTTGGCCCCTTTGGTTGGGAGGTTGATAATATTGTTGCCGTGTTTGTTGTGGTGCATGTTGCTGTGGTTGTTGTGGAGATGGAGGGTTTAGCACATTGGTACTCTGGTAGGAAAGATTTGGATGGTCTCGGAAGCCAGGATTATAAGTGTTGGAGTATGGGTTATTTTGCCTATAGGTTTGGAAGGCATTAACTTGCTCCATGGAACTCCTACAATCTTGTTCCCAATGACCTGCAATTCCACAATTTTCACAAAAAGCATCATTAGAATTATTCACAGCAAAAACATTAGCTACGAGAGCGGGAATAATAGTACTAAGATTATCAAGTTTCTGACAAATAGAGGTTAATTGAGCCTGAACAAAGGATACTGAATCAACACTATGCTTCCCCTTGTTGGCAAAACCTCTAGGATTCCCATATTGGGAGTTGTGTATTTCCATCTCTTCAATAACCGTTCCTGCTATATCTTAATTCAGATTCATAAATCTCCCATTAGCTGCCGAATCAAGGATTGATCTGGAAGAATTTCCAAGCCCGTTGTAAAAGGCTTGAATAAGCTGCCATTGTTGCATCCCATGGTGTGGGCACTCTCTCTGCAGATCCTTGAATCTTTCCCAAGCCTCATATAAACTTTCATCAACCTCTTGGGAAAAGTTTGTGATTGAACTCCATAGTAGAGCTGTTCTCTCTGCAGGGTAATATTTATTATAGAAATTCAAAGCAAGAGTATCCCAGTTAGTAATACCAAGAGCAACTCTATTCAATCCATTATACCACAATTTTGCTCTACCACACAAAGAAAAGGGAAAAAGAATCTCCCTGATTTGGTCCTGTGTGACCCCATTTTGCCTAATAGTATTGCAATACTGGCAGAAATCTAAAATATGAAGATTTGGATCTTCACCCTTAGCTCCGCTAAATTGCTTCCTTTCAATCATAGTGATAAACTGGGGCTTGATTTCAAATTGGACTCCTTTGAGGGCAGGTGGAGGAGTAAGATGTGGGAAATCTGTCAGGGTCGGCTGCGAACAATCGCTGAGCTTGCGAGGTGGTTGGTGCGTCATCTCTGCTTCTAGTTCTGAATGAACCTCTGTATCACTAGAATCAGATGGTGGTTCCAAAGGTATAGTACCCTCGGAAGTAGCTCGTACCTGTCTAAAAAGATTCTTCTGTTTATGAAAAGAACGTTCAATTTCAGGGTCAAACGGAATGTAACCTGATCTAGAACTCCTAGGCATAAACACAGAACTAAACAAACAGATATGAGAAACTGTCCCTAAGAACTTGCGTTCTCTGAAACGAAAGAAAATAATTTAGATTACAAAAATAATCAGAAATAAAAAATAAAACCATTTCCCCGGCAACGGCGCCAAATTTTTGACAGGATCTAGTCGTATCACCTAATCAAAAGAAATTCCTAAATCCTCTAACTAAAGCAGATAGGGAAGTAGGGTCGAATCCACAGGGAAACCGTGTTCTTTTATTCCTAATCAATAATCATAATCTAAATTATTAAGTAACCAAAATAATTGCGTTGGTGTGAATTAAACTAATAATAAAACTAAGCAAATAAATCAAAGGAATAATCAATAACAAAGAGCTCTAGGGTACAGGTTCACCAATAAATAATACTCCAGGGTAAAACATACGATCAATTATCAATGCATAAATTAACCAGATTATAAAGGGCTGTCGCTACGTATTATAATCACATAATTAATCTACTGGTATTAAATCTCATCTCTCGAATCTCGACCTAACCATTAATAGATTAACACGCCTATTGAAACTAAGCCTAAACATCAATTCTCATCTCTCGAATCTCGAATCAATATTGCAAAACTCATACAATTAAATCTTCGCAAATCTAATTGCATAGTATTAAATCAATCAATAGGAAATTAATCAATCATTAACCATTAACAATAAACAATTACCCCTTCGTACTATTCATGGATCCCCACAACCCTAGAATTAAACTACTCACACATATTTAATATTAAGCTAAGCAAAGCAAATAAAGAAAGTATAATTAAGTCAAAGCAATTAAATTATTGAAAATAAAGATGGAAGAAACCGTTACCAAAATTAAGGGAAATAATGAATTGTATAAATCAAGAGTGTGTAGAGAGATAAAGTGTAGAGAGAGAAAGTAAGAAGGAGAGAGAAAGGAAGAGAGAAAGAAAAGTCGTCCGTGTCAAAGACGCCCCCAAACTCACTTAACAAAAGCGTATTTATACTAAACTAAAATCCTCAATAAAGAAAAAGAGAAACGAAAATAAAATAAATCCTAAAAAGAACACGCGCCCGGTCGGGCGAGGCATCGCCTGGCCGGGCGCTCATCCGGGCGAACCTTCGCCCTATGGTCTTCTCCTCTCGCCCGGCCGGGCGCGCCTCAGGGCGAGGGCACTGCCCGGTCGGGCGGATGCTTAGGCTTACTCTTCTTCGTCCTTTGGGCCTTGTTACCTTAGCCCAATTCGTCATCCTTCTTGGATCGAATTGCCCAAGCTCCAAATCTCCTCATTGAGCCCTTAATCACCGGATTGATTCCTCAAATACAGTCCTGGGCTTCGGAATACGATCATAGAAATGCATCTCGTCTCCAATGCTCGCGGTGGCTCCACTAAGTGCCGGAAAATGTTCCCAAATCTGCAGTTTCCTGTAGAATAATACCACAACTACGAAAGCACTAGAAAACACATATTAGTAATAAAATTGGCTCTAAAAAGCCAAAAATACTCCTAACTATGATCACGGGACGGGGATAAAATAATATATAAAATGAATACATCAGTACATCGTCTAGGTAGTTTGCAAACAATTATTATTTTTCTAAGGGGTACATACGGTTATCTTCTGTAGAACCGCCTGTGTACCCTTCGAGCAAGCTTTGGCATTTCAAGTAAGCACAACCGGTTACCCGTCTGAGCCTTCTAGCAAGCAAAGGTTCAGTTCCTACCTGTTAGTTCAGCCAGTCACCGCTTGACTACTTTGCAGCTCATCTCATAGGTACCGTTTCACCTCTTCTCAACTCTTTCATATATTTCCGTTTGTGTACATTTTACTCCATTAATGGATTCACCAATAGCACACACAGCACACCATAATGTAGTGGGGGGCTGGTCCCTTGGAACGTCTGAGTCTAGAACTGGGGGAGCCGCCACTGGGTGCCTGGATCACTCTTGCTCATCTCCTAATCCAACCGTCTCCGTGTGTGTGCAGGACACTATGGCTAGGACTAGAAAGACGGTTGTAGATCCGGAGTATAGGGAGGAGAGCACCAAAGAAAAGCCGCCTAAGGTAGATCAGGATGAGATGGCAAGAGGATCCCCTATGGGCACACCCAACACTCCCAGTGATGGGATTCTAGGGTCCGAAAATGGAGACGGGGAAGAGGCCGCCTTCGTATCTGGTCAGGAGGAGGCGGATGTGATTGCCCCTGAGAGAGACGGGAGTGAATCCGCCTTTGGGTCTGACTCCGTAGCCTCCAGCAGCTCTCTATCTCCGGATGTGGATAGTGAGGAAGAGGAGAGACCAACATGGAATAACAAAGGGGATCCACTTCAAATCCATATCTCAACCAAAGACAAGGCGAATCTGGAGAGGCACCTGGAGACGGTTAAACTCAAGCGTCCTCTAGGAGAGGGATATACCATCCAGGTGCCGCCTGAGCTGGGGACCATAGCCTGGAATGACAACTAGCCCAACGCTAATAAATATTTCGACTGTTATGAGGCGGCATTTTTGGCTGGGCTCTGGTTCCCCCTTCACAGTGCAATAAAGGTTATCCTTATAGGATATGACCTAGGTGTGTGGCAGCTAACCCCAAACTCCTGGGTTAACATCTTGGGCTACATTGCCGCCTGCGAGATGCAGGGTCTCTATCCCGACTGGGAGGCCTTTGCCAAGATGCACTATTTGAGCCAAAGTCCAGGCGGGTAGAAGGCATGGTATACCTTAACCACCTACCCAGAATACCTGATGACCCTAGACAAACAGTCTAAGTGGTCAGACTGCAAAACTTTGAACTTTGCACTTACAACCGGAAACCAGAGCTGCTGGGGCAGAAGTGCAAGTTACCTCAAATCCCGGATGAGGATTATGAAAAATAATAGAGGCGGGGTTTTTTGAACTTTCAACCACCACCCTCTCAACCGGAGAATCAGTTAGTGTACCCAAAAACTAGGTACCTAAACATGAGTTTTTGAGGGACGAGGCGTTTTTGTCCGCCTGTGGGTTGAGTATTCAATTTGACAGACGTATGTATATTATTTTTCCGGCTATGTTTTGCCGTCTCTATCTTTTGTAACTTGTGTTTTTTCTTGCTTGATGATCTAACAGATGGTTTTCTTTTGCAGAAACTGCATAAAACATGCTTCCTGTCCACAAAACTCCTGCTAAGTCCGCCATAGACATCCGCAAGGAGAATGTGGAGAAGAAGAAAGCTGCACAGGCGGCTAAAAACAAGGTATTAACCGCCTGAACCAACTTCCAAGTTATTGCTTTATTTTTATCTGTACAGATGGTGATAAACCGTTTGTATAGTTTGTGCCTGGTCCCAGATTTATGCCTAATTTTTGACTTGTTTTTCAGGAGGGAGACAAGGCTCCTAGATCCTTCTCAAGGGTCATCAGACCAAGGTCTGGTGAGGAGACTTCCGACAACAAGACTAGGAAGACCTCGTCTGCTCAAACGGCTTCCCGGATGTCAGATGTTGCTGCGGCGCCGTTTGTTGTCCTGCCTCTTAGGGCTGCGGGCGATTTGAACCTTCAGCCGCCTCTCTAAGGTACTGCTGAAACCTTCAACTCCCTTGAGCTTGGCTGGCCCATGCGGGTCAAATCACATTCTCGTCTTCAGTTAGAAGGTTCTTCTGGCAACCGGCAATCTATTGGAGGCGGTTATGTTTCTTTCTCACCATTTCTTTCTGGTGCAGATCTGTCTCCCCGGTGGCCGGATGTATAACAATTTTCCTGGGCCATGTTGAAGGCCGTCTCCAAGGAAGACAAGGAGGCCATCCCGGGTATACATGCATTCAATGTTGGCCGCATCCTAGCCCAGCTATCTGAGGTATAAGTGCTTCATTTCCAATTTTACTAACTTCTTAGTATTTTCCGGTTGCAATCTAACAATTTCAATGTACAGACGATGCTTCGAGTGGAGGGGCTGAAAAAGTCGGCTGCCCAAAAACAGGAAGAGGTAAGGCGGGCAAAAAGAGCCGCTTTCGACACATCTGATGTTGCTCAATACAAAATGATTATTCATGACCTTGAGACTAAGTCTGAGCTTTTTTAACAGGCGAAATCTATCAAGCGGCTTAAAAATCCCTCGATGAGGCCAACATCAAAATCTTCAATCTGCAGGCGGCAGCTGATAACGCTGAGCTCGAGCTCAAAAAGAAAGAGGATGCTCTCAAGTCCTTGGAGGACACAAAGAAGAAGAACACCTCTTTGAGATCAGACAATGACCGCCTGCTGAAGGAAAGGGCCGCCTCTGAGAAAAACTTCAGAGCCACGCTAGAGGCTGAGCAGAGCCGACTCATTGAGGAGAATGAGCATGACTGCGAGAACCGCATGAGGATGGCCTGGTCCCTCCTGAGTCCAGAGGCGGATTATAGCACCTGGGAGCTTGCCTACAAACCTGCAGATCTTGCTATCTTAGCCAAGGAGGAAAACCAGTCGGAGTTAGAGCCATTCCAAGATTGGGTCAAGAAGGAATCTACAGCCGTCAAGGAGGCGGACTCTGAAGGAGAAGAGGAGGATCTTGAGGAAGACCAGGAGACCTCTACAGCAGTCCCGCCTACAAAGGATGCACCTTCACCCTTGGCTAAATAATTCAGCTGCTTGTATTTTTGGCCTGCGTGCCGTATATTTTTATGTCTATTTTCACCGGATGTGGATCCGGTTAACAATTACTCTCCCGGCCTCTTGGTCGGTTTTTTAATGACATGTTTTACCGACTGTGTTGGTATTTGCCAAATATTACTTCAATTTTTCAAATTTTCAATTCTTGCAATTTTTGTTAAGTATCCGAATGCATGCGGCTAGTTTTCCCCTAGACGGATGTGTGCTTGGTGTTGATCCCGACCCAAGCGAGCAGTCGTCCAATGAGCATCCGGATGGACGTCAAGCGGTCATTGACCGCCTCTGAATCAATTCTCAGTATTTAATTCAAAGTTAGAATAACAGGCGGTTTTCTCTATGGCGCCTGGGTTCCAACTTTGATTTTTCGGGTCAACCGGCTGTGATTTACCCCTTGGGATAATCAGTCGTTGCCAATTTTCTAATAGCAAGCGACCATTGACCGTGTGTAGGTGTCATAACTAAGTTATGTTTTAGCTGCTAAGGTTTTGACTTAACGTAAATCTTCAATTATGATAACCGTTTGTATTGCCTCTGAATGTTTTAGCTGCTAAGGTTTTGACTTAACGTAAATCTTCAATTATGATAACCGTTTGTATTGCCTCTGAACAATGACCAGTTATATCCAACCAAGATACCAGTTACCGTTTGTATTAATTTTGAGCAATAACCGGTTATATCCAGGTCTCAATTGATCGTTTAAACGGCTGTGAGTTATTAAATTTAGATAGTCGGTTGGGCCGTTTGTGTTATAGTTTATTGAACAATGTACCACCCAAATGGGAGATGTTCTCTTCGACGAATTCACTCGGATGGGCGTCGCCTGTTGCCTGCTCATGTTGGAGCAGGTGACGGTTTCAAGGATATCTGGCCATTAGCCTCATTAATAGCTACTAAGTATTTGACTTAGCTTATTTACTCATGCTGGAGCAGTCGTAAAGAATTTATACAAGTCCGTCTGTACATTGTACAGACGATATATATACAGAAAGCAATAAACATGTGAAAATAAAGCTTCTTTTCATTGAAACTTTATTTACAAAAAATTTACAAGTCTCAGAAGTAGTACTTTTTCAAGTTGTCTAAGTTCCAAGTTCTGGCTAGCTGCCTGCCATCTGGAGTTTCCAGGTGGTAGGTGCCGCCTCTCACTTCTTCATAAATCCGGTAGGGGCCTTCCTAATTGGGAGTCAACTTTCCTTGCTTATTGGCCTTACCGGTTGCCTTCGTTTCCCGTAACACAAAGTCCCCCACTTTCAAGGGTCATTTGTGTACTCTTTTGTTGTAGGCTCTTGTCCTTCTCAGACGGTAAATCTCATGGCGCAAAGCGACATTGCCCCTGTGCTCAAGAAGTGAGTCCAGTGCTAGCCGCATGGCCTCCCAATATGTCTCTTTATCATAGAGCATGATTCGAAGAGTTGATTCATAATTCTCAACAAGCCGAACGGCTTCAGTACCGTATGTCATGAGAAACGGGGTTGCCCCTCTAGTTGCCCCTCTTTCAGTTGTCCTGATGGCCCATAGGACATGAGGTAACTCATCTGCCCATAGACCGCCAACCCTTTCTATTTTCTTCTTAGTGCCGTCTGAGATGAGCTTGTTGAAGGCTTCAACTTGGCCGTTTGCTTGGGGACGGCCGACTGATGCAAAACAATGCGAGATCCCTTGATCTCCCAACCAATTTTTGAGGGTAGGTGTCTCAAACTGAGGGCTATTGTCAAAAACCATAAACGTAGGTACCACAAACCGGGTGATGATATTCCTCCAAATGAAGGAAATGACATCCTTTGTCTTTATGCCCTTAACCGCCTCTGCCTCTACCCATTTTGTGAAGTAATCAACGGCAACTAGAATGTACCTTCATCCACCTATAGCAGGCGTATATGGACCCAGAATGTCCATACCCCATTTGGCAAAAGACACTGGGCTGTAGATAGTCGTTAATTTAGTAGCCGGATGGTGTATGAGTTTACCGAATTTTTGACATTTATCACACTTCTTCACCATTTCCATGGCATCTGCCTCAAGAGTGGGCCAAAAGTAGCCTTGCCGCCTGGCCCTTTTTGCTATAGTCCTGCCGTCTATATGTGATGCACAAAAGCCCGAGTGCAGATCCTCTAGAACCTCTTTCTCCTTTTTTGGGGTAACACATTTCAGCAACGGCTGGAGGTAACCCTTCTTGAAGAGTTCTCCATTATGAATCTCAAAACTTGCGGCCCGTTTTCTCATTGCAGCCGCTTTTGAGAAGGCATCCGGCAAAATGTCGTTTTCTAGATAAGCCCGGATACCATCCATCCAAGTCGAGCTTCGGTCAAGAACTCCAACGGGATCATGTTCAATACTTCTCTTTTCCATGACTTCCCGAAAAAATGACCTAGGCGTATTACAGGAGGTAGATGATGCTAGTTTAGAGAGAGCATCCGCCTGATTGTTTTCTGACCTGGGCACTTGACTCAGATGAAATTCATCAAGTGTCTCGGCTTTATCTTTGACCGCCTGCAAGTATTTGATCATAGCCGGATGGGTGGCCTCATAGTCACCATGGTATTGGCTAACAATCAGTTGTGAATCAGAGCAGGCGTCAACCTTTCTTGCCCCTGCCGCCTTACACATTCGGATTCCAGCTAGTAAGGCCTCATATTCTACCTCATTATTTGAGGCTTGAAACTTGAACCGTAGCGCATATTCATACTTGTCCCCTTCAGGGGACTAACATATAGCTCCTACACCACAGCCGTTCATAGTAGAGCTCTCGTCTACATACACTTTCCAAACCTGGTCGAGATTCTCCGGCTCAGCCGGCCTTGTCATTTCGACAATGAAGTTGGCAAACGCCTGACCTTTCACTGCCTTCCTAGGTTCGAACGCGATTTCAAGACTTTGCATTTCAATAGCCCATTTGAGCATCCTGCCGGATGACTCCAAAGTTGTCATCGGCCGCTTGAGTGCTTGATCTGTATACACCACAACCGGATGTGCCAGGAAGTAAGGTTTTAACTTCTTAACTTCCATGAAAAGAACGAGGCCAAATTTTTCAACCATGGGGTACCGTAGTTCAGCATTTCGAAGAACATGGCTAATGAAATAAAACGGAAGCTGGATACCGTCTCTTTCAGCCAAGAGTATTGTACTGAGGGCATGGCCTGAGACGGCCAAATACATGTAAAGCACCTCCTGTGGTAGAGGGCTTACCAGCCTTGGCAATGAATGCAAGTGCTCCTTCAACTTGTGAAATGCCGCCTCAGCATCCTCTTCCCATTCAAATCTTGTCTTCTTTTTTATTGCTTGGAAGAAATAGAGGCACTTGTCACCTGACCGGCTGAGGAATCTCCCCAATGCCGCCAGACAACCGGTTAAATTTTGAACTTCTTTGACAGTGTGGGGTGACTTCATGTCAATTACCTCCTATACCTTTTCTAGGTTGGCTTCTATCCTCCTTTGATCAATCAGAAATCCGAGAAACTTCCCAGACTCAACACCAAAGACACACTTCTTGGGATTGAGCATGACCTTGTGGCGCCTGAGGGTGGTGAAAGTTTCTCAGAGGTCATTAAGGTGATCCGCCTGTTGCTTGGATTTGACTATCATGTCATCTGTACGCCTCTACATTCCTCCCAATTTGATTAATGAAGATTGTATTAATCATTCGTTGGAAAGTAGAAGGCGCATTCTTCAAGCCAAACGACATCACAGTGTAACAAAATAACCCCTTTCTTGATCTTTTTTCCACAAGGGTATCAGATGAAAGCCTGAGTAGGCATCCATAAAGCTCATTAAGGCATGACCGGTTGTACAGTCGACCAGACTGTCTATCTTTGGAAGTGGATAGCTATCCTTTGGACATGCCTTGTTCATATTTGTGTAATCAACACACATGCTCCAGGTACCATTCGACTTTTTCACAAGAACAACGGTTGCTACCCAATCCGGGTAGTAACATTGCCGAATGAACCCGGCATCCATCAGCTTATTGACCTCAGCGGTAGCCGCTTGAGACCTCTCCTCACCATGATTTATCTTCTTTTGCCTAACCGGCTTCTTTTTTGGATCCACGGCGAGTTTGTGGACAGTTAGATCCGGGTTGACGCCTGGCATCTCTTCCACTTCAAAGGCAAAAATGTCTTTGAATTCTTTCAACAGTTGGTGCAAGTCCATACCAAACTTCGCAAAGGCAACTGTCCCCATCTTAACAGTCGCTCCGGACGTGTATCATCGAGGGCGATGTCAATATTTTCACTAGCCGGCTGGGGATGGAGATCATCTAATCGTTCCCCGATCAATGATTGCCATTGCCTTTCTTTTTTAACGGCCAGCAACTAGTTCGCCTTTCTCTTTTTGCCGGCTACCTTAGAAGCAAGCGCAGCTTCCTTGAAGTCATCAAGGTCAATGGGTTCTTTGCCTTGGCCGACTAAGGCCACAGTAGGCTTGACGTCTGAGAGATAACATTCCCTTGCCGTCTTCTGATCCGCATTCAGTGATCCCACTGACCCGTCATCCCTCTCAAATTTTAGGAGCATGAGGGATGGGATGATGACAGCCTTGGATTCATTGAGGGCGGGACGACCCAATATCAGGTTATAGGAAGTCAGTTGTTCAACAATCAAGAATTTGACGACCATATGGCGTCCTTCCCTCTTCTCTCCTAGCCGGATGGGTAAGTCAATCCTCCCCACCGGATGCACTACTCCACCCCCAAAACCAACCAAAGGGTGAGAGACTTTATGCATGCTGCTGGGCTTATACTTGAGCTTCACCAAGCACTTGTAGCTGATAAGGTCAGACGAGCTCCCGGTGTCAATAAGGATCCGGCCTACTCTTTGGTTGGCGAGCTTACTTTCAATGACTATGGGGTCATCATGTGGCCTCCTGACCTTTCCCCTGTCCTTCTCAGTGATAATGACCTCAGGAAAGGTGTCTTTTGACGCCTGGTCCTCATCCACAGAGTTGACATCCAGCCGCCTGATATAGTCTTTGGTGCCCCGGATGGTTGGACCCCCTCCAGCAAAACCGCCTGCTATAGTATAGATCTGTTCTTCGTCAGTGTTAGAACTAATAGCAAGTTGGTCTGCTTTTTAGGACGGCTGTCCGTCGTTTGTTTTTAGGGTCACTTTGGACTTCAGGATGTAGGAATTCAGCACCCCTTTATCAGCCAGTCGGTCCAACAACCGTTTGAGGCTATAACAGTCGTTGGTGTCATGGCCTATATCCTCATGAAAATGGAAGTATTTGTTTTTGCTCCGACTTTTGGCGCAACCTTTCATTGCAGTCGGTTTCTCAATTGTCACCCGGTCTTTGATCTCCATGAGGATGGAGTAGCAATCTTTGTTGAACTCGTACTTGGGGACGTACGGTTTTAACTCTTTCTTTTTCTCGTGGGATGGCTGATAAGAGTTATCTACCACCTAGACTTCTTTTCGTTTCTTGCTCTCTTCTTTTTTAGCCGGCAAAGCAGACCGACTATCTTTTTTGTCAAACTTTTTAGGGTCCGGCTGCTTGCTGATGGCACAGAGTTCAGTCATTTGTATATAGGCTTCCGCCTCCATTAGCGCCTCTTGGAGGGCAGCAACCCTCTTTCTGACAAGGTCGAACTTAAAGATCGACCCGTCCTTCAGACCTTTGAAGAAGTCTGTGTAAGCCACTTCGTTAGACAGCCCTTGAATCTGAATTCGCATTAGGTTGAACCGCCTGACGTAGGACCTAAGCCCTTCTCTATCTCCCTGCAGTATAGCACCCAAGTCTAGACTTATTTTCTTTACAGGGATGTTCATAGAGAAGTTGGAAGCAAACAAGTACGCAAGCGTCTTGAAGCTGTTTATGCATCCAGCTGGCAGGTTGCCAAACCATCGTTGGGCAATGTCCTTCAATGTAGCCGGGAAGCATTGGCACCAGGTGGCATCGTCCAACCCCTGTAGGTACATGAGATTGGTGTAGGTCATCAGGTGGTCTTCAGGGTTGGTGGTACCATCATAAGTAACTACCAACACATTTTTAACCTTGGCCGGCTGGGCCGCCTCGGTTATCTCCTAGGAGAACGCCGAAGGCTGTTCCCCAAGTTTTAGCAAACAAAGCTGCCAGTCCAAAGGTTGGACATTCTGCGCTGCCTGACCCCCGAAGAGAGCCGATTGTATATATTGTTTCTAATACGGCATATATGGCTGAGGGACATACGGAGACAAATGGATAATTTGAGGGCCAGAATGGACGGATAGGCCGCCTGACTGACCCTCTCGGTTTTATTGCGAATACCTCATCGAGGTATTCTGAAAGCTGGTTGGGTAAGTCGACGTTGAGGCCGACTCAGATAGTTGTTGACTTTTATTTTGCTGGATTAACATCTGGGCATCCAAATAAGTCTTCTTTAATCCATCCGGCTGAACTTGTCGGATGACATTCCTCTTCCCTGTTTCAGGGAATTTGATCTTAGACAGATTAATCAAGGGCCGACTCTCATCTTTTGTTTTGGGATGTGGAGTAGGCACACGGTCCTTGACTGGCCTTTTCTTCTTGGCTGACTGATCCCTGCTGGAGCCAGTCGTCTTCTTGTTGATCAGATCCTTGATATCCCCTTTGAAACTTGTCATGAATTCCATGAGCTCATTTCGAGTGACATGGGCTACGCCTTCTGCCGCTTGGGGTTCAAATGGCTTTACAATTGCCACAATTGGGCCAGCTTGATCAGTACCCCATTCCTTTATTTCTAAAGGACGGGTGCGCCTTGTACTAAGTGACCTATCTGGAGCCACATAGGTGTCGACATCGAAGTCATCACCACTATCTTGGTCTGTATAGACCTCTACTCCGGCCAAAGGCTGTTTCTCATTAGCAGGCGGTACAGACTCATGCGAAGCCATCTTAGAAGTACTCTCTCCACAGACGGCGCCAAATGTTTCGGGGTATTCTATGTCCCTCGGGAGAGTTACAACACCAAGACTGGATTCTGGACGCCTATACCTGCTAAACAACGAAAACTCTGGTTGGATGGAGTTCCGCCTCCGACGATCTAGTTTAAACGTGTATGGAGTCTGTAAAATGTGCGGAAAGTAAAGTATCTTCTCGGATTTCGAGAGAATATCTGGAATTAATGATTGCTCTGTTTTTTGTGAATATTTCTGAATGTGTCCCATGATGGGAACATCTCCCTATTTATAGGGTCTCGAAATGCGTGCCGCCATCCTAGGTTACGGAAACCTAGGAATGATGGGCTTCCTTGGGAATTGGGCTAGAAAGGCCGTCATTTTTCCCAATCATTAGAGATGCCACGTGTTAACATGGGATTGGTTCTCTAGGAACCTCTCCTGAAGTGGCACGTGTCACCTTTCCATTGGACCACGTATCTTAGGTAAAAATACCCAAAACAGAAAGTATGTAGGAAGGTATATGTGAATGTGGAAGGATATGGAAAGTTTTGGGAATAAGATGAACCCTTAACTCAAATGACGAAAAGAAGACTCATGCGTGGACCTAAGACATGGTCATGGTGAAAAGACATATACAAAGTGTGTGCTATGACTCATGAGTGAAAGTGACATGCTCAAGACTCGTGTAATGACCATGGACTAAATTGTGATTAGACTCAAACAAAGACTAGGTAAGGACATCGGTTAAACATTAAATTAATTAATCATGAAATTTAGAATCGGCGTGAAGACTCGAAAGGAACAGAACGAACCATCGCGTGACGATGGAATCGTTGTGGCGCGCAGGCTCCATCACGGTGCGATATGACTATCGTGTTGCGATAAAGCTGGCGTTTTGCGGCACAAACCAAACTTCCGCGCCAAAACTGGAGCGTCAGTTTAATTTGTTGTCGGTAACTCTTTCGAAGGTATAAGCCTATACTCTTACTAAGTTAAGTATACTTAGACTTTATTGATTCAAATTAATTAACCAATTAATTAAGCAAAGTCTTTTTAGTCAATGATTAGTTTGTTTAGACTTTATTTACAAACACAAGTCAACATAAGAGGTTAGCTCATCACAAGTAAGGTATGCACAAGCAAGGAATGCACAAGTAGTGAAATAGTCACAACATGATGCAATGAGTTTGCAACCTAACCATGGCTCTAGCTTTCTAAAGTTAAAGGATTATGGTGGTCAAAAGAGGGTCCATGGTTATGAGTCCTGATGCATCGCGCGGAAGCCTTACCCTTAGAAGGGTTGGCGCGTATGGATGGGACCCCGCAAGTTTGACTTGCTTCCATGGTTTGGTGAATTCACAAACTCGGATGTACCCGTCGTTGCACGGAGCGTTTGATTGGGTAGATGGAGCGTGAATTACCAAGGGCTAAAGCCATTAGAACACATATGGGTTCAGAAACGAAGGGAAAACTCAATTAGGAAGTAGAATCGGCGAGACAGTACTAGAATTAGTCAAAACAAGAAGACAGATTCCTGGCTGGATGTCGAAAGACCTCGGCGCAAGAAAACAGGGTCTATCACGCAGCGACAACCCTATCGCGTCGCGATGTCGCATGGCAATGGACACTGTCGTCTCGCGACAGTTCCTGCGCGTCACAACAATTTTCTGTTTACTTCGGATTTTCCGATTTTCAGTATCTTTTCGATTCTAGTTATGAAAGATATTTTCAACGTGTAAAAATCCTATGATTTTTACGCATTACAGATGGTCTTTCCAATGCGATCTTTTTATGCTTATGCCACAATGTTAACCAAAATTACGCACATGAATATTTAGAACCTTTCAAGTCTCATCCACTCATTCTAAAGTCAATTGCCAAAATAAATTTTAGGAATCAAAATTAGAAATCCTCCCCAGTGGAGTTGCCAAAAAGCTGTAGGGAATATTTCAAACATCAACTTTGAGCCTCACTGTGATCATGTATTTAAGCATGGTGGTGTCCAAAGGGAAAGAAGCTAGAGATAAAGAGTCGCCAACAAGTTTTAGGAACTTGTAAACCGTTCACGGGTGTGAAAGTTACACCCAATTCACGATCACGGAGATCGCTAACTCCATAGTGGTCCAAAACCATGACTGGATATTCGGGGATGATGGAACGAATCCAACTTAAAAGAGATTGAACCCGCCCTAAATCGGCCTTTACTTAATTCTTATGATATTCATGTGCGCTTTCTGATCAACATACATACATTTTAGCCCTAAACCTGTTTAATCTATGTTTGTTGATTATTAATGCACAAATAAATCTATTATTGGCGATCACTTGAATTAAAATCATATATATTAACCCTAAATCAAATTATCAATTATCTTATTAGGCGCGATTTCAAGTACAAATTCCCTTTGAACCTGCAAGAAGGAGCGTGATCAAGCAATAACAATAAATCATGAATAATCAAGCATGTAATAATTAACACAACAATCATAATCATAATATCATTAGCAAGATCCTAGGCATGATACTAAACGGATTAATAACAAACCCTAGCATGTCACTAAATAATCAAGATCAAAGCTCACCTAAATATGATACTAGAAATCAACATGATATTAGAAATATTAATTAACACCCTAACATGATACTAGGAATCAAAATAATATCCTAACATGATCTGGAAATCATAAAAAAAAATCCTAACATGACACTAGGAATTAAAATAATATTCTAAACATGATTTCTATATCAAAAACGAGGAATAAAGATAATAGATCTACTCACTTTGATGCCTTGAATCTCTTTCTATCAAAACAATAAAGACGATAGTAACTTCAATAAAGATTAAATCAAACAAATAAATCAAATAAGAATTGAAATATAGATTTGGGACCAAACCCTCAGAACTATTAACCTTTCACGTCGAGGTCAAAGGAAACTACGAGATTGACTTGGAGTATTCGAAGCTCGTGAAGGAAGTATGGTGTGTGATTAGGGAAAAGTATCAAGTATGTGTTTAGGCTAGGCTTAGGTTAGAAAGAAAGATAGAGAGAAAAAAGCTTTTAGATTAGAGAGGGGATTTGATGATGATCTTTGGTGAATGAAAATGGGGTAAAACGACCTATATTTATAAGAAAAAAAAGGGTCGAAAGATCATAAAAGAGTCAGAATTTGACTCGGAGTAAAACAGGTTTCTATCGCGGCTCAATTGATTTATCGCCGCGCGATAGGCTTTATCGCAGCGTGATATTTCTATCGCTCAGCAATGCTTTTAGAAGATAAAATATGTACGGAATCCGACTTCCAATCAAATTGGGTTAATTGAGTTTCCATACGTATTCTAATTTTATTAGAATTAAAATCATTGAAAAACAAGTGTTTTATCTGAAGTAAAAGTCTTAAATCTTTATGTTTTCAAAAATAGGATAAATTAGATCCTTCTAGATGATTTCAGAAGCTCATAATAAATCTTGAGCGATTTAGGATTAAAAACTTCCTTCTATAGGATTCTAGGAGTTCATAATAAATCCTAATTGGTTTAGGAATTATGTTAAGGTTATGGACCCTCCACATGGTCATTGGGTCGCAGGAAAGGCTCGGTTTAGTATTTTGGCCATAACTTCGTTGTTTTGACTCGGATTTGGGCTTATAATATATCGTTGGAAAGCTCTTTTAAAACCCCATCCAACAAAACAATTATTGGACCAGGATTATGGACCAAAATAGACTGGTTTGGACGTTTTTATAAATTGGATACGAAATGAACAATTTTTAAAGACACGAAATGAATGATTTTGGCTTTCAAGGCACGAAATAAATGATTTTGGATTAAAACATTTAAGCAAGGTTTAGAAATGGTCAAGGCTAAAGGGGAAATTACGAGACTCTTCAACTCTTCACCTAACTCGATATTCAAAGACGTGAAAGGTACTCTTCACCGGGTTTGGTTTTTGGGGAGACACAATCAGGTGTCTACAGCTAGTAACATTAATTAATTAATTAATTAATTAATTACTCACATTATGCGCACTCCTTTAAATTGCTACATCATGAATATATTGTTAGTAACTTCAATAAATTTATAAATTGAAAAGAACTGAATTAAAAAGTTAGAATTTTGGTTTCACCCTCGGGAGTATACCTTCATGCCTTAGTAAAAAAGTAGAACCTTCAGATCTTTTACGTCTAAGCATTTTGGGTTAATATGGGATTAAAAAACAGTTGTCGGGGTCTCAAAATTGCCTCCTTAAAATCCTTTTTTTTTATTTTTTATTTTTTTACGAGCTCCTTAAACTTAGAAATAAAGGAAGAATTTATAGGCTTAAAATCAAGTGAAGATAGGAATTTAAGAAAAGATAAAATTTAGAAAACGCGTCGTGCAAGTCAACAGTTTTGCAATTTTTGTTTTTATCATAACTATTGATCCAAAACTTAGGATAAGATAAATAATATACTGTCAAAAAGCATTGGAAGTTTACTGTAATACCCCGTATTTTTGAAAGGTATTTTCTAAATTAAAGAGTATTTTAGTCTCGTATTTTGACGTTTTTTTCTAAATTAATTATTTTTCTAAAGAGTATTTTAGTTTTGGAGCCAAAAAGATATTTAAATTTTGGCGCCTAAATCATTTGTCTTATTATTTTACAACTAATTAAAATTGATAATCCAATAAATGAAACTATTTTTGATTTCTCAAAAATTAAATAGATAAACCGAAATTATATTAAGTTAAAATAAATTAATTAAATTAATTTCCTTAAACTAATTAAATTGTATTTTCGGATTTCATATAAAAAAAAATCTGAATTGTTTTAATACCTTCCCAAATTAAATAATTTTATGAAATATATATCTATAAATTAATTAATAAAATTAATTTCCTAAACTAATGATATTTTCGGATTTTTCATAATGAAAATATGATTTTATTTATTTTCATAAAATAAACTAATTAAATGTTATTTTCGGATTTTTACAAAATAAAAATCTGATTTTATTTAATATCCTTCTAAGTATTATTTTCATGAAATAAATTAATTTTCTAAACTAATTAAATGTTATTTTCGGATTTTTCATAATAAAAATTTGATTTTTATTTAATATCTTTCTAAACTAATTATTTTCATGAAATAAATTAATTTTCTAAACTAATTAATAGTATTTTTGGATTCTATATAATAAAAACCTGATTTAATATCTTCCTAAATTAATTATTTTCATGACATATATATTTATAAAATATTTTACCTAATATATTAAATTAACATAGAAGATTCGAAAATATTAAGCAAATATTTTCGGCCACTCATAGCTTTTCTAAATAATTTTTAACTTAGTTTATTAAAAATAAAAATCCTTTAAAATTCCTTATTTCTACCTTAAATCTAAAATTTATTTGATCTTATTCTATACTTGCACTCCAAGCTCAAAACTTACTAAACAAAATTTCATGACCAAATAAAATCTAATATCCTTCCATATATTTAAAACCTTAATTTCTTATTCTTTGAAATTGCCATAAATTATACTAACCCTAAATTTCTATAAACTCATCACCTAAACACCTATAAATACCCCTCTTCCAAACACCCCAAGACACACATTAAAACCCCAAAAACCTCTCTTTCTCTCTCGGTTTCTATGCTCTTCTCCTCCCTCAAATTTCCGGCCACCACCACCGGCGACCACCATCACCGGCAGCCGCCAGTCAGCCCCACCGCCGGCAGCCACCACCTCCCTTTGCCGGGCACTTGCTCCTCCTTTGCCTTGATTTCCATCTTCATCCTTCAATTTCTCCTTTCTCCTAAACTTGTTTTACATTTCTAAAAATTTATAATTGAATTTCATATATATTATTGAATAAACTAATTTATAAAAACAGAAAATCATTTTATTAAAATGTAATGATACTTTATAACTATTTCATGCACATATAAGATAGGTTGGTTAAGTTGTTGTGCTTTTTTGATAGCCTTATATTAAATAAGGTTATAATAATGTGTAGGGTGTTCGTGATTAAGTGAAGTGAAGTAATTGTGTGAATCGCTCGTGTTACGATCAAGGTACGTTATGTGGTTTGATACCTTCGAAAGTTGTCTATGAAATTATGTTTATATATATTTCTTATGAAATTATGATTTATTATGTTTTATGAAATTATATTATATTGTTCCGTATGAAATTATATTTTATGTTCCGTATGAAATTACGTTAATACGAAATTATGTTTTATGAAATTATGCTGTATGATGGATTGAAATTAACGATTTTGATTAAAACAAAAGAGATTTTGAATCGTGATTGAAATTATTAAAAAGAATTAGATTAAAAACGATTTACAAGTTTATTGTTATTCAAGTATAACAGATTTTAAAAGGTGCTTTTAAGCAAATCAATCGATATGTTATGAACCCCACTTAGGGAATGGATTAGAGAAGGCTATGGACTTTGCATGACCTAGTCTTTCCTCAAGATTGACCTTTGTTCATAAAGTAAACCACTTGGGGGGTGTGCACACTTAGTGAGGAATTGATTTTGAAATGTAATCGATTGAGTTTTAAACTTCTCTTGAAAGAATTGAATTGCAAAAGTTCTTGCATGAGTATGATATTGGAAAGAATGTGTTGGAATTATTGGAATTAAATGTACGTGTTTTAATTAATGTTTTACTTATCTCACACATAATCTACTTAGCACAATTTGCTAATACGTGCTTTGGTTTTGGCTTTGCCCGTTTACCGTAATGGTAAGCAGGTGAACTTTTCAGGTGGAAGTTGATTGATGCATATGGGAGTCCATGGGAATTTCACCTAGCTTAGGAAAAGTTTGATCTGTTTTTGTGTCATGATTTATGAAAATTTTTATTTGAAGTACTATTAATAATGAATAAAGAATTTCCGCTGTAAAAGTATTTTGAAATATTAGCCTTGCGTTATTACGCGGCGGTAATACGCCCAAGTCTATCTCTACGGTATTTATACGTATTTTCTACATATTTCGTAGAGGGAGATTTGGGGGTGTTACAAAGTGGTATCAGAGCCAGGGTCTTAAAACAAGATTAAAAGTTGAAATAAATAAATCAGATGGGTAGACTTAAGTTGGGCATATAGGATAGAGTTTCGCATTTTTTTTTTAAAAAAAAAAACTATTTTCATAAAAACTATTTTCTTCTTTGGGAAAGATGATTGAGAAAAGGATGCTCAGGCTCTCATAATGAGGCCTATAATGGGTACGCCTCTTTGTCTAGGCAAGACTCTCCACGACGCTGTGGGTAACTTAACTGGGAGACGCGGGCTCGACCATCCTATATCATGAGTCGAGTAAATTATTAATTTCTGAAAGAAATGGTGTCCTTCCAACATGTGTATTCTTCTGATAGAGGGTTCAGAATTATTACAGAGTTATTTCTTCAGTAAGATCAAGTGATCGGAATGCCTAGGTGGAGGTCGCTTCTGATCAGTAATATCGAGGTACAATTGATATTACAGCTTAATCTTAACTGAACCCTTCGGGTCGAACCCAATCGAATCACCGATCCGAGACGACGAATTAATCCGAAAGGATTTAATGAGTCGACAGAGTTTTACGAATACAGACCTCGGATATCGAGCTTAGGGCGTCGAGACCGAGCGTCGCAAAATCACAAAGCGACAAGTATGAACATAGCCCTAGCACCACACTAGCCTAGCCATGTGGATGCTAGGCTAGTTCGAGCTAGCATGCACCTAGCATGGCTAGGCGTAGCCTAGGAGTACCATCGCAGCCTAGGTGCACCATCGTTGGCCTATCGCAAGCAATAGGCGCACCAGGCGCACCAGGCAGCCCATCGCAGCATACGTGCTGGCTTGCGTGCTAGCCTTCGCATGGCAGCACCAAGCAGCGCACCATGCGTGTGCGAGGGCCTGGGCGCCAGCATATTGCTAGGCCACGCACATCAGCCCAGCATCACTACGCACCAAGGCTGCTAGGTGATGCGTGGGTGTGCGTGTAGTGCGAGGCTGAAGCACGCCAGCTAACACCAGTGCATATGCTGCGAGGCTGATGCGTGTGGTGCGAGGCAAAGGGGGCCAGCTTGCGTGGCTCGCTAGCAACACGCATGCTGGCTATGCGAGCATGTGCGAGAGGTGTAGCGAGGATGCGTGTGGTGCGTGGGATGCTGGGGCCAGTGCCAGCACGCACTAGCGCCAAGCACTGGCACGCACTAGCGCCAAGCATCGCCCATCACCAAGCATGCACTGCCTGGCTAGGATGCGAAGGCAGCTGGGTGGGCTGGTGTTAGCTGGCTGGGCTAGCTGGCACTGCTAGCTGGCGTGCTTTTAGCAGCAGCCCAGCAGCCCTTTGGTTGAGGCGGTTTTGTGAGGGGTGGGGACCAAGGCTTGGGCAAAGCCTTGGGGAGCAAGGCTATGGTCCCCCCCACCTCTTCATGGTCCTCACCTAACCTTCTCTCTCCCCTTGACACTTGTTGCATTGTGATTGAATTTATTTATTAATTTATTTTAGAAATAAATTCATTGCCAAATTATTCATTCTCCCACATTGGTTGGGGAATGAAGTTTAAGGGTGCATTTCCCTATAAATACCAAAGGCATGGTATTGGGAAATGCACAACCTTGAGTGGAATTAAAAAGGCAACTCTTATAATTAGAGTAAACCTTTGATTCGTAAAACTCATAGTTTTGTTTTGTCCGGGTCTTGACTAACCTTCAAGACTTAGGACGCTCGGGTTCGGTCGAGGGTACGATCTGTTGGAGATCTCGTAGTTTTAGGATTTTGAAGTAAGAGCTCTTCGGGAGTGAAGCACGCAACAAAGGTATAATTCTTGTTCTTAATCTTGTTTGATTAAGTTTATTATGGTTGTTAATTGCTTTAATTAAGGGGTGGGTCTTGGGGGGTTTCCTTCCGCGTAGTGTCAAGTCACTACGAAACCCTACAGCGGTATCAGAGCCACGCTCATTTTAATTTTTGCAATTATTTTTTAATTATGGTGTTTTAAAAGAATTTATTTTTCTGGTTCATGTTCTTCTAATTAGATTAGATGCTCGTTTTAATTAATTTTAAAACTTGATTTTATTCTCGATTTGGCTGTCGAACCCAGATTTTGGCTCAAAAATAGTGATTTTTTGGTGAAATCGACATTATGGAGCAGATTCAATCCTTTATAAGGGTTTTCTTGAAGCCAAATTCGAACCAGAAACCCATTTTTTCTGGGGTTTTTCGTTTTTCAACGAAAATTTTAATTCTTTTTAAGCCTTGATTAATGCAAGCATTACAAGGTTAGATTAAATGCACATTTGCATCACTAATCTACTGGTTTTAAAATATCCTTAAGCATAATAATGGAGTTTTTATTAGTGCTTAAGTTGATATACCATTTTTCACATAAACTTGTTTTTCACAAATTTTGCAAATAAATTGCAATAAAATGTGAAAGCTTGTTGTGATCTTGTAATTTTAAGTTCCTATAATGTTAAAGTTCTAATCTTTAAAGGTTTAAATGATTGGAACCCTAACCCTAAATTCCATATTGAACAAAGTTTGGATTTTTCATGTTTGGTTGCTTAAAATCCATCAAGTTTAAATACTTGTGAGTAAAATTTGATTAATATTCATATTGGAAGATGTAATCTTGATATTTTACACAAGTTTGAAAGTTGGAAAATTTTTCATTAGATGATTAGTTTATTTTTCCAACTCCCATTTGTCAAATCCATTATTAATTTGCATATTGGAAAGATTAATTATAGACATAGATCATTTTATTTCGAGCATTAAGTAAGACCTAATTTTGTTCAAAATAAAATTTTGGATAATTTAGGCTTGTGCACCAATGAAAATAAGTTTATTTAAGTCTTATTTTTTTTTTTTTACGCAACTTAATTCTAAAATGTAATTTAGAATTAAATTTTGTCACACACAAATTGGAATTAAATACTGAGAAATGGCACGCAAATCAAGGCAAAAACACCCAAGCGACACCAAGGCTAGTCGGGCTGCCTAGCAGCCCATATGTGGCTGCCTATGGTGCGCACAGGGGTGTGCCATAATGCTGTTGTGCGCTGCTGTGTGGCGGGGAGGCTTGGGGCTGAGTGTGTGGAGCAGTGGCGAGGGCTGGCTTACGAGGGGATGCTGCTGGGCAGCATGGCAGCAAGCACCTGCCCAGCGCACCACTTGCTGGCAGGCGCCAGCTTGCTAGCCAGCATGCGTAGCATGCTTGGCAGGCTGCTGGTGCTAGCAGCGTGGCTTGCTGTGCTAGGCGCAGCATGCTAGCACCACGCACCACAACACAAGGCATGGATGGTGCGCACCCACCAAGCATTTACGTGGGATTTTCGCTTGATTTTGAGCTATACGTTTTTGCGAAAATCTTGCCGTTTTAATAATTTTAAATAATTATTTTAACGAGGTTAAAAACCTCGATTTTCGATTTTGCAAAGTTTTGACAAATTATTGGTTAAATAATTATTTTAACGAGGTTAAAAACCTCGATTAATTAAGTATGGATGCGGAATTTAGTGGAAGCTTAATTAATTGCGTGAGCTTTTTGCGTTTAGAAAAAATGGATTAAACAACTTTGACTAGTTTTAATTAGGCGCGTTAATCGGATTAACCACCTAAGTTAGTTACTAGTTTTGCGTGTTTAATTATGTATTTCGTAAAATTGCATGGGCCATTCACAAATAGTGAATGGGTGAATGGAAGATTGTTATTCAAAACAGGTCTTTGAATATGGCAACTAGTGGGGCCCGACTAGGATAGAAAATACGGACTGCGTTCCGTTATGTATTTTTGTAAATCTAAATACGGTCTACGAACCGTTAAGTATTTTTGTACTATTAGATTAATCTTAAATCAACCAACATAGAAACCCTAGGTCCCTTAATGATATTGAGCTAAAATTTTCCGTTCCAAGAACAACATTTACCGAACTAATACGCGTACGTGATGGACTACGCCAAAGTGAGACATCACTACTTCCCTAGGAACGTAAGGTATACTACGTATACGAGTTGTCTTGGTTAAGCTCAACGATATCAGTAAGGAGTCCTTAGATGTCGTGGCAAAAGAGATAAAATGTCAAGAATGCATTAGATGCGACATTTTATCAAACCGAGAGTAGCTTGGAGCTATTAGCAATTGGATTGCTTACCTTAAGATATTTAATAATTAAGACAAGCCAAAGCATGCTTAACCATTTCTTGATCTTTGGGATCTCGGAATCATTTTATTCTCGCCTAAAAGGGGACAATTTTATAAATGCGTGGATAAAATGCTCAATAAGATTGAACATATACATGAACGATTTAAATTTCAACTTATTGATTTATGAATGGTTTTTACCTTCAAATTCTTTCAATTGTAGAACAATTTCTGCAAGTAACTCAAACAACAACCAATTCTCTTTGCGCTCAATTCTCGACAAGGAAAAGTTGAGCGGGCCAAACTTTCTTGATTGGAAAGAAATCTCCGCATTGTACTAATGCAGGAGCAAAAGGAATACGTCCTTGATGAGGAAATGCCCGACGCTCCCAAGTAGGAGGTCACTCAGGCTTCCCTTAACCGATGGCAAAGTGCCAATCGGGATGTCAAATGCATCATGTTGGCCAATATGTCTCCGGACCTTCAAAAGACTTTCTTTGAAAAGGAGACGGCTTTTGAGAACATTTCTGAGCTTCAGAATATGTTTCAA
Organism: Chenopodium quinoa; assembly: GCF_001683475.1. Classification (NCBI taxonomy): domain Eukaryota; kingdom Viridiplantae; phylum Streptophyta; class Magnoliopsida; order Caryophyllales; family Amaranthaceae; genus Chenopodium; species Chenopodium quinoa. Next base: position 5,314,354 of record NW_018742951.1, read on the forward strand.
GAGCAGGCCCGAACTGAAAGGTTCGAAACCCACAGGCAGATCCTTGAGAGCAAGCTCAAGAAAGGAGAGCCAGCCAGCCCGCATGTCCTCAAAATGATTAGATTATTTGAGAACATGGAAAGGCTTGATGTTGGTTATTCAACCGAGATGGAAATTGACATCATTCTCCACTCACTTCACAAAGGCTATGATCAGTTCAAAATGAACTATAATATGCACATTATGGAGAAAACCCTCACCGAGCTTCATGGTATGTTGAAGCAAGCCGAGCAAACCCTCAAGGATGAGGGCAAGCATGACATGCTCATGGTGAGGAGGGGTAAGCCATTCAAATGTCCGGGCAAAAAGAAGAGCTTTAAAGGGAAAAAGAAGAAGTTCCCGCCTAAGTCAAATCTGCCAAGGGCAGCAAGGATAAAAAGGCAGCCTCTTCTAAATCTGATTCTGAGTGTTTCTACTGCAAAAATAAGGGACATTGGAAACGGGACTGCCTCAAATTCAAGGAAGATAAGAAGAACGACAACGTTGCTTCTTCATCAGGTATTTTCGTGATAGACTTAAACTTCGCTAGCAAAACATCGTGGGTATTAGATACCGGATGTGGCTCACACCTTGGTTCCAATGCTTAGGGACTAAGGATAAATAGGAGGCTAGAGAAGGGAGAGGTTGAGCTTCGGGTCGGCAATGGAGCAAGGATGTCTGCCGTCTCCATTGGAACTCTCAGTTTGTCTTTGCCCTCAGGGATTATTCTAGAACTTGAAAACTGTTATCATGTTCCAAGAGTGACCAAAAACATTTTTCAATATCGGCGTTGGACGCCAAAGGATTCGAATTTCGAATCAAAAACAATAGTTGTTTTATTTATTTTGATAATGTTCTATATGGTAAGGCACATTCAGAAAATGGTCTTTATGTGCTTTCACTAGACAAACAGGTTTATAACATCGATAATACTGCCAAAAGGGCTAAGACCATCGAGTCGAATCAAACCTACTTGTGGCATTGTCGTCTTGGCCATATTAACATCAAGCGCATCAAGAAACTTCTTCAAGAAGGTGTTCTTGACTCATTCGAGTTAGAGTCGTTTGAAAATTGCGAAGGATGCTTATTAGGCAAGATGATAAAACAGCCATTCTCCAAGTTGGGAGAAAGGGCAAGTGACTTATTAGGTCTAATACACACGGATGTATGTGGACCAATGAGTACACCCGCAAGACAAGGTTACCGATATTTCATCACTTTCACCGACGATTTTAGTAGATATGGCTATATCTACTTAATGTCGAATAAATCTGAATCCTTTGAGAAATTCAAAGAATTTCAGAAAGAAGTTGAAAACCAACTTGGCAAGTAAATTAAAGCACTTCAATCGGATCTAGGTGGCGAATATTTGAGCCATGAATTCGACGATCACTTGAAAGGAAATGACATTCTTTCAGAGCTAACACCTCCCGGAACTCCTCAATGGAACGGAGTGTCCGAAAGGAGGAATCGAACCTTGTTAGACATGGTTCAATCAATGATGGGTCTTAGTGAACTCTCTATCTCTTTCTGGGGACATGCGCTATAAACTGCAGCACTAACACTGAATAGAGCTCCGTCAAAAGCTGTTGAAAAGACTCCATATGAATTATGGACTAAGAAACCTCCTAGGTTGTCTTTTCTCAAGATTTGGGGATGCGAAGCATATGTCAAGTGATTAATTTCGGAAAAACTTCACCCCAAATCGGATAAGTGTTTCTTTGTGGGATATCTAAAAGAAACCAAAGGGTATTACTTCTACAATAAATCCGAGAAAAAAGTATTTGTTGCTCGTGATGGTGTCTTTTTGGAGAAGGAACACCTATCCAAAATGACAAGTGGGAGGAAAGTCGAACTCAACGAAGTTCGAGAGGACGAGCAACAATGTCAACCTGACAAAACTGACAATCTAGATGCTTTGGAAGCACCTAAGAAGATTGGTCAGAATTAAACTGACAATGAAAATGCTCAACCGATTACCCTTCGTAGGTCGCAACGGCAAAGATCTCAACCAGACAGATACCTCAGTATCGTCTTAACCGATGATCACGACATCCTAGTCATGGATGGTGATGAGCCGGCGACATACAAGCAAGCTATGACGAGCCCCGACTCTGCAAAATGGCAAGAGGCCATGAGATCCGAGATGGACTCCATGTCTGAAAATCAAGTCTGGGACTTGGTGAATTTGCCGGAGGGTTATACACCCATTGGTTGCAAATGGATCTTCAAAGTGAAGACAGATAAGGATGGAAATGTATCAATATATAAAGCTAGACTGGTTGCAAAAGGCTATAGACAAATCCACGAGATTGACTATGATGAAACTTTTTCACCAGTTGCAATGCTAAAATCCGTCCGGATCATCCTAGCGATTGTTGCATATTACGATTATGAAATATGGCAGATGGATGTCAAAACCACCTTCCTAAATGGAATTTTTGAAGAAACTGTGTATATGACACAGCCAGAAGGTTTTGTCGATCCAGGCAACGCTTGAAAGGTTTGCAAGCTGAAGAAGTCCATTTATGGACTTAAGCAAGCCAGCAGAAGTTGGAATCTGCGATTTGATGAAGCCATTAGCAAGTTTGGTTTTATCAAGAATCCAGATGAATCTTGTGTATACAAGAAGGTCAGTGGGTGTGATATTGCATTCCTAGTCCTGTATGTCGATGGCATACTTCTCATTGGAAACAGCACAAAATTACTAGAGTCCGTAAAGGGCGGAAAGTGCTTTTCAATGAAGGACTTGGGAGAGGCACAATACATATTGGGCATCAAGATCTACAGAGATAGATCTAAGAGGATGATTGGATTAAGCCAGAGTACTTACATTGATAAGGTACTGGCTCGATTGCACATGGAGAATGCCAAAAGAGGGCATTTACCCATGTCCCATGGCATAACTCTCAGCAAGAAACAGTGTCCACAGACACCTATTGAGCGAGAAAGAATGAATCAGATCCCATATGCTTCGCTGATCGGATCGATCATGTATGCCATGATATGTACAAGGCCAGATGTATCGTATGCCCTGAGTGCAACGAGCCGATACCAATCGAACCCAGGAGAGGCGCATTGGACTGCGGCCAAGAATATCCTAAAGTACCTGAAAAAGGAACAAGGATAAATTCCTGGTGTATGGAGGCCACAAAGAACTGGTTGTTGAAGGTTACACCGACGCTAGCTTCCAAACTGATAGAGACGACTCGAAGTCTCAATTAGGATACGTATTCTGTCTGAATGGAGGAGCGTTCAGCTAGAAGAGTGCCAAGCCGAGCACCACTACAGACTCTACAACTGAAGCCGAGTACTTGGCCGCTTCAGAAGCTGCCAAGGAAGCTGTTTGGATTCTTAAATTCATCAGCGAACTTGGTGTTGTACCCTCAATCAAGGAGCCGATAGATCTCTATTGTGATAACAATGGAGCTATCGCTCAGGCCAGGGAGCCGAGAGAACACCAGAAGGTCAAACATGTGCAAAGGCGATTTCACATGATAAGGGAACGGAAATCCGAAGGTGAAATCAGAATTTGTAAGATTGGCACAGATGATAATGTGGCCGATCCTTTGACTAAACCGCTGCCTCAGGTGAAACACAACAAGCACATTGAGGCGATGGGAATCAATCATGTTGGAGACTAATTTGAAATTCCCGGTACATGTGTTTTAATTAAACTGGTAGTTTTAATGTAATACATTGTATTGAAACCATTCATTAATGGAGTAATTAATTTTTGTGCAAAATTATCATTCACTCCATTACTATTTTATTGTGTTTTACAATTAAATAATGAGTCCATTCGATTTACGGAAATATTCAAAACAGGGTATCAAGACCATGTCTTGGATAAAGAAACACCTGTTAAGTGAACATTGAATATTTAAATCGAAAATTATCCCTAATTGAGGTCATCTAACAGATCGACGATTGATGACCGCCATTGATTAGTGTGTAGTATGATTTACAGCACCGTTTCTTGTGCTGCGAGGACGTGACAGTCATAAATCATTTGCACAGGTACAGTTTGGAACCGTACTGGATAAGACCTATGAGAGTACTTTAAGAAATTTCAAAATTGTCATAAGTACATTTCTCATTATGACTATCGGAACCTGTTTCCTCCGACCATGAGTATTGTGAAGTTTTCTTGTTTGAGTACTAGAGCCTTTGATGTTTCCTAACATCTACCGCAACTGGGGATCATAACGGGAACACTCGGGAGACTACGTCCTCTTAGCAAGAGGAACTTACAATGCATGACTGGGATTGTCCCCCTATTAACAATAGGGAAAATGTTTTGTTGTTTACAAGGCCGCTCGAAGAGCGAGACTGTGAAAATGCATGGTCGTGCTCAGATGGATTTTAGAAATCATCTGCTTATTGATAGTCGAACTCGGAGATCGAGAAACACTTATGAACGTAATAAGGATGACAATGAATCTTACCTTATAGTTCACGAAGAAACATTAAGAGACATAGGAAATGGGCTATACACTGTATGCACACTTGTCCGGAAGGACAAGTGGGAGATTGAAAGGAATGGTGTCCTTTCAACAAGTGTATTCTTTCGATAGAGGGTTCAGAATTATTACAGAGTTAATTCTTCAGTAAGATCAAGTGATCGGAATTCCTAGGTGGAGGCCGCTTCCGATCAGTAATATCGAGGTACAATTGATATTACAGCTTAATCTTAACTGTACCCTTCGGGTCGAACCCAATCGAATCACCGATCCGAGACGACAAATTAATCCGAAAGGATTTAATAAGTCGACAGAGTTTTACGAATACATACCTCGAATATCGAGCCTAGGGCGTCGAGACCGAGCGTCGCAAAATCACAAAGCGACAAGTATGAACATAGCCCTAGCACCACACTGGCCTAGCCATGTGGATGCTAGGCTAGTTCGAGCTAGCATGCACTTAGCATGGCTAGGCGCAGCTTAGGCGCACCATCGCAGCCTAGGCGCACCATTGATGGCCTATCGCAATCAATAGGCGCACCAGGAGCACCTCGCAGCCTATCGTCAGCAATAGGCGCACCAGGTAACCCATCGCAGCATGCGTGCTGGCTTGCGTGCTAGCCTTCACATGACAGCACCAAGAAACGTACCATGCGTGTGCGAGGGCCTGGGCGCCAGCACATTGCTAGGCCATGCACAGCAGCCCAGCATCACTACGCACTAAGGCTGCTAGGTGATGCGTGGGTGTGCGTATAGTGCGAGGCTGATGCGTGCTGTGCGTGACTAGTGCGCATGGTGCGTGACTAGTGCATATGCTACGAGGCTGATGCGTATGGTGCGAGGCAAAGGGGGCCAGCATGCATGGCTCGCTAGCAGCACGCGTGCTGGCTATGCGAGCATGTGCGAGAGGTGCAGCGAGGATGCGTGTGGTGCGTGGGATATTAGGGCCAGCGCCAGCACGCACCAGCGCCTAGCACTGGCACGCACTAGCGCCAAGCATCGCCCAACATCAATCATGCACTGCTTGGCTGGGATGCGAAGGCAGCTGGGTGGGCTGGTGCTAGCTGGCTGGGCTAGATGGCACTGCTAGCTGGCAGCAGCCCATCAGCCCTTTGGTTGAGGCAGTTTTGTGAGGGGTGGGGACCAAGGCTTGGGCAAAGCCTTGGGGAGCAAGGCAATGGTCCCCCCCCACCTCTTCATGGTCCTTACCTAACCTTCTCTCTCCCCTTGACACTTGTTGCATTGTGATTGAATTTATTTATTAATTTAATTTAGATATAAATTAATTGCCTAATTATTCATTCTCCCACATTGGTTGGGGAATGAAGTTCAAGGGTGCATTTCCCTATAAATACCAAAGGCATGGTATTGGGAAATACACAACCTTGAGTGGAATTAAAAAGGCAACTTTTATAATTAGAGTAAACCTTTGATTCATAAAACTCATAGTTTTTTTTTGGTCCGGGTCTTGACTAACGTTCAAGACTTCAGACGCTTGGGTCGGGTCGAGGGTACAATCCGTCGGAGATCTCGTAGTTTTGGGATTTTGAAGTAAGAGCTCTTCAAAAGCGAAGCACGCAGCAAAGGTATAATTCTTGTTCTTAATCTTGTTTGATTAAGTTTATTATGCTTGTTAATTGCTTTAATTAAGGGGCGGGTCTTGGGGGGTTTCCTTCCGCGTGGTGTCGGGTCACTACGAAACCCTACAATTTCGAAATAAAATGAATTGAAATTTCTCAAGTTTCAAAACTATGTGTGCATGTAAGTTAGTATAATATGAATTTTTTTGAAGAAGTCCATGGACAGGACATTTTGGGCATATTTGTGGCCTATGCATGATAAACTTATATGCTTGTGAACATTGATATGTTTATATGAATACTTATTGAATTATTATTGTCTAAATAGATGTTGGATGATATTAGGAAGAAGTACTTTAACATTCACTACTTGAAAACTGAGGCAATCAGTGTTAGCGATTTTGTGACTGGAATAACGGTGCTAGCTCTACACTATTATGAGAAGTACAACCTTGAAGTTTTTACCCAAACTCCTTGGCTAGTTCTTTTGGCATTAGCCCACTTACCCAAGATTAAGAAGTACTATCCTCTTCTTGAGAAGTATGGGGATGTGGTTAAGGATGATGGACTTTGGAACGAGAGACACCACCATGAAGGGAGATGGTTAGCCACCTTAACCCATTTTAAGAATGATTTACACTACCTAGAGCGTAAATATGAACCAAAAAGGAAGTTTTTGAAGCCACCTAATCTTACATCTCACCACACATTAACCGAGGTTGACCAACTTCGCTACCTAAACGCCCAACTCCCCTTCTCTTACCCAAAGTATGAAAAAGACTTTGACTCTTCTGACGATGAATCCATTCCACCACTTGGAAGGCGTAAGAACTATCCTTCTCCTTCCCATTTCTCAAAATATAAGGTTCCTACTTCATGTGAGCACCCAAAACCTCGAACCAAAGCCCAAATTCCAAAAAGGCCTAGAATTCATGACTTTTCATCATCTTCTAGCTCCAACTCTCCACCTTCTCCACAACCCAACAACCCTAACCCTCAGGGAAACCTTAACCCAAAGTCAGGCCAAACCCCAAATTACAGTGATTATGTACCAACCTACTTGAAGGAACCCAATGGTAATAAGAAGGCTAACAATGAAGATCCAGAGTTCGATCTAGTGGAAGAGAAGGGTTCAAATAAATGATCTATGTTATGACTTATTTCAATAAATTTATGCACAATGAATTGTACTTTGAATATTAATTAGTAATAATAATAAAGTATTTGCTTGATCTCTTCTATGTTTATGTGTACGAATAAATTTTAATTTTCTTTCTTTCTATCAAATGTGAACATCAGGAAAGATATGTCTTTAAAGTTAAAGAGTAAGAAAGCTGGTTCCAATATGGGCAAGGTCCTTAAGAAACTAATCCATCTTGCTGAAAACATTACCCAAGTAGCAAGCCAAGGGAAGGGTTCAGGAAATGGGGACACTTTTGGTGAAGACTTTAAGGGAGTAGCTGCAGCCAAACCACCCTTTTTCTTAGGAAAAGAGGACCCAGCTAGCCTTGAAAACTAGATCCGAGAGTTCGATAAGTTGTTTGATGCAATCAAGTGTCCAGACGATATGAAAGTTAGTAATGGTGCTTACTATCTAAAAGAAGAAGCTGACTTATGGTGGACGCAAAAGAAAGAGGAATTGATGAAAGACCTTAATTTTGGCTGGGAGGATTTTAAGGTAGCCTTGAGGAAAAAGTTTTATCCTGACCATTTGAGGAAACAAAAATGTATGGAGTTCACTAACTTAAGGATGGGAACTATGACTCTGAGTGAGTACTATTCTAAGTTCATAGAGTTGATGAGGTTTGCACCGGAAGTAGTACCAATAGAGGCTATCAAAGCCCAAAGGTTCGAACAGGGGTTAACTTGGAATCTGCAAGGAAGACTGGGTGGGGCAACCTTTGAGAGTCTAAATGAGGTGTATGGCCGAGCTGCCCATTTGTACGGGATCAAAGGAAGAGAGCTAGGGAGCATGTCAGGGGAGAAAAGGAAGTCCAACGATCAACCCCAAGGGAACGATAAGAGGCCTAAGAACCATGCGAGTTTTGGGAATGGGAACCATGGGGATAAGAAGGACTTTAAAGGGAATTTTCGGAGAAACTCGAACCAGGGTGATGAGAATAGAGAGAAAAAGGATAGAACTAAGAGAAGTTACTTCTGTACAAGATGTGGGAAGGATCACCCGGGGAAGGATTGTGCAGGTAATAAAGTGACATGTCGATACTGCCAAAAATTGGGACACCGAGAATACAAGTGTTTCAAGAAGGAAGCAGATTTGAAGAATGGAAAGGTTCAGGATGGACGGAATCCCCCAAAACCCCCACAATCTAGTGGACCTGCCCAGAACACTGAAATCAGCAATGGTGGAAATACTTCTAAGGGCCGGATTTTCGTAATGAATAGCCGTGAAGCTGAGACTTCCTATAATGTGGTAATTGGCACTTTTCTTTTACGTTCTTTATCTGTGAAAGTTTTATTTGATTCGGGTGCATCGCACTCTTTTATTTCTAAGGCAGTAATAGAAAGTCTCCAGTTAGAAAGTCCAGAGTCAGTCTCCTTGGATGTAGCTATTCCAACAAGGGAAGTTAGGGAGTGTTCTAGACTTTTTAGGAATATACCCCTAACTATTTCAGAAGTAGAGTTTCCATCGGACCTAATTGTATTCGATCTCAAAGATCTTGATGTGATTGTGGGAATGGATTGGTTGGTAAAGTACAAGGCCTAGATAGATTGTGTAGCACATAAAGTCACGCTTTATGGCCCAGCAAAGACCAGAGTGACTTATAGGAAGGAAGGGAAAACTCAAGGGATAAGAATTATTTCTGCGATACAACTTCAGAAGTGTCTAAAGAAAGGGTATCTGTTATTCATGTGTAGCCTCCAAGAGATAAGGGATGAAGAAGAAAAGAGTGATACAAAATTACCTGTTGTGGAAGAATTTCCCGATGTATTTCCCGATGAAATACCAGGCACGCCACCAGAAAGAGATGTGGAATTCACGATTGACTTGGTCCCCGGAACTGGACCTATTTCCAAGGCTCCATACAGGATGGCCCCAGATAAAATGAAAGAACTAAAGGCCCAATTGGAGGATTTGCTTGAAAAGGGATACATTAGACCCAGTTCCACACCCTAGGGAGCTCTAGTACTGTTTGTGAAGAAAAAGGATGGGAGTTTAAGATTATGTATTGATTACCGTGAGTTGAATAATGTCACCGTGAAGAAAAAATACCCACTACCCCGGATTGATAATTTGTTTGACCAGTTAAAGGGAGCAGGAACATTCTCGAAAATAGATTTGAGGTCAGGTTATCACCAGTTAAGGATTGCAGAGCAAGATATTCCTAAGACTGCTTTTAGGACCCGTTATGGCCATTATGAGTTTACAGTAATGCCGTTTGGGTTAACGAATGCACCGGCAGTGTTCATGGATCTGATGCATCGAATCTTCCGACACTATCTGGACTAGTTTGTAGTGGTATTTATTGATGACATTATGGTTTACTCAAACAATAAGGAGGACCATGAAGACCATTTGAGGAAAGTGTTACAGTTGTTAAGGGAGCATCAGTTATATGCTAAACTCTCTAAGTGTGAGTTCTGGTTAGAGAAAGTTTCCTTTTTGGGGCATGTGATCTCTAAGGAAGGAGTCTCAGTTGACCCAGCTAAGGTGCAAGCTGTACAGGAGTGGCCAACCCCAAGGAATGTGTCAGAGGTAAAAAGTTTCATAGGATTGGCCGGGTATTATTAGAGGTTTATTAAGGACTTTCCGAAAATAGCAAGACCGATGACCAACTTGATGAAAAAGGAATGTAAGTTCATTTGGTCTCCTGAGTGTGAGGAAGAATTTCAAACCCTGAAAGAAAAATTGACAACAACCCCTGTGTTAGAATTACCTGATGAGAGTAAGGAGTATGAGGTGTACAACGATGCGTCAAAGTTTGGGTTAGGATGTGTTTTGATGCAAGCTAGGAGACTAATTACTTATGCCTCAAGACAGCTGAAGACGTATGAGCAGAATTACCCAACCTATGACTTGGAACTTGCTGCCATAGTGTTTGCCTTGAAGATTTGGAGACATTACTTGTATGGAGTGACTTGTAAAATTTTAACTAACCACAAGAGCCTAAAGTATATCTTCACCCAAAAGGAATTGAACAATAGACAGAGAAGGTGGTTACGTGAGAATTCATCAAGGATTATGAGCTGCTAATCTAGTACCATGAGGGTAGGCTAATGTAGTGGCAGACGCCTTAAGTAGGAAGTCAAGACACTCGATATATGCGATGATATTGCCGGACCAACTGTGTATCGAGTTCCAAAAGATGAGTTTGGAGGTAGTAGAGCAAGGATAAGTCAGTCGGATGTTGAACGCTTTGATTATACGACCATCAATTTTCGAGGAAATTAAGAACAGTCAGTCGGAGGATAAAAAATTGAAGAATATAAAAGAGAAAATGGGTGAAGGGCAGGTATCGGATTTCACCATTGATGAAGACGGTGGACTTCATTTTAAGGGAAGATGGTGTGTTCCACAACACCGTGGGGACATCAAACAGAAATTGATGGAAGAAGCTCATTGATTAGGGGATTTTTCCCTACCAATCACCATTTGACAAGTGGACCATTCAGGCTTTGCCAAGTGTCCGCTAAATGGGCCAATAGAGGCCTGCCACGTGTCAAGCGTTGATCTATCCACCATGGACCAGTTGTGTCATGCCACGTGGCCTCCATATGCCAAACAGGCCAAACGGCCACCAAGGCCCAATTTCCAAGGAAAGCCCAGTCAGCTCCAGGTTAACCTAAAACTAGTATTTGACACGTTTTCCAAGGTTATAAATACTCTAATTAATCCTCATTACGGGGGATTCAACAACTAATTACTCTCACCTAGAGAATCTAAACACACTGATCATTCCTCTCCTAGAGGAACCAGATCTCCCAACCTTTACTTTTCCGCACTATTCACTCCTCATACACGTTCTAACTTGATCGTCGGAGGCGGAACTCCCACCACAAGGAGTCTCCGTTTTTTTGCAGGTACAGGCGCAAGGATACCAGTCCCGGAATTGAACTCTCCCGCAGGACATCAAAAGACCCTGAAACATTTTGGCGCCGTCTGTGGGGAGAGTACTTTCGAGATGGAATCACATTCTGTACCAAATTAGAGCGAGAGGCGTCCTATGGACGACCCTCAGGTCTATAGTGACCAGGATACTGAAAATGAGGTCGAAGTTGAGGCTCACACGGCCTCAGATGGGACCCTAAGGGCCCGACACACCCGTCACACTAAAAGGAAAGACCGGGTAGATTGCCAAGCTGGACCCAGCAATCTAGCCGGCCAACCGCCTGAGCAACAACAGGCGGCTGAAGGATCTGCTCCCATTACAAGGAACGAACTCATGACTTTCATGAGGGGGTTCAAGGGAGAGATCCAAGATTTGATTAAGAAGAGGACGCCTGTTCCTGCAAAGGAACAGTCGGCTAAAAAATCCTCCCACTTTGGTAGGATGAAGTCAGTCACTGATCGTGCGGCAACCCCTTACCCAAAACTTGGGGCTAGTCGGCCACCGGTGATTGATTGGACGAAGTTTCACTTCCCGTCAACTGGGAGGAGAAAGCCCATTCGTCATGTTCAAGCGGATGGGACGAAGAAAGTGTACACCGATGCTCGGTTGATGCTTGAGTAGAAGAAGAGTGACCGACTGTCAGAGTCGGCCTCTACTTCAGATTTTCAGGATAGTTTGCATAATACCTCCATGAGGTATACTCAATCAAATTATGAGAGTCAGACAAGCGGTACCTCCCGTCGGTCCAGATCTCATAAAGATTAGTCGGTACCGAATGTACCATACGTACCGCAACAACAATACTTCTTGGAGCCTCTCTTGTTTGGAAGGCAGGCGGCAAGAAACGTCCAACCATTGGACTGGCAACTACGGTTGCTCAGACTTGGAGAACATCCCTCCGCCTTCTCCAAGAAAATTATTGAGGCCGCCCAGCCGGCCAAAGTGAAGAATGTGTTAGTAGGCGCCTATGATGGCACTACTAACCCAGAAGATCATTTAATGGCGTTCACCAATCTAATGTACCTCCAAGGGTTAGATGATCCCACTTGGTGAAAGTGCTTCCCAACCACTCTCAAGGGAATTGCACAACAATGGTTTGGCAACCTGCCGACTAGTTGTGAGAATAATTTCAAGACACTTGCCTTCTTGTTCACCTCTAATTTTTCTATGAACATTCCTGCTAAAAAAACGACCCTTGACTTAGGGACCATTCAGCAGGGTGAGAAGGAGGGATTCGTTCCTACATCAGGCGGTTTAACCTGATGAGGATTCAAATACAAGGCCTACACTGATTTTTTCAGAGGTCTTAAGGATGGGTCGACCTTTAAGTTCGACTTGGTCCGAAAGAGGGTTGCGACTCTCCAAGAAGCATTGATTGAAGCTGAAGCCTATATACATGCGACGGTCTCTGTAACACTGGGAAACAGTCGGACGGAAGGAGGACTGACAAAAAAGAAAGCCGACTAAAGCAGTCGGCAAATGAAGATGAGAAAAAGAGAAAAGAAGTCTGGGCGACCGACTCCTCTGAACAGCCGTCCCAGAAGAAGAAGAAAGAATTCAAACCATACTCTCCCAAGTATGCGTTCAACAAGGATAGCCAAGCTATCCTCAAAGAAATCAAGAGCCGGATCTTAATCGAGAAGCCGGCCCCCATGAAGGGTTTTGCAAGCAATCGAAACCAACATAAGTTTTGTCATTTTCATGAGGATATTGGTCATGAAACCGATGAATGTATTAGCCTCATGCGCTACCTGGACCGCCCGGCTGAAAAAGTCGACCTTGACTCCTATGTCAAGAAGTCCAAGGGGAATGCTCCCCCCAAGCACAAGCAGTCAGCCAAGAAGAATCACAGTTCGGCTGACAGTTATGATACTGATGATGTAGTCGTCTACACTATAGCAGGCGACTTTTCAAGAGGCGGTCCCACTATCAGGGGAAACAAAGAAAATATCAGGTGGTTAGATGTTAATTTCGTTCACCAAGGACGGACCGCCAAGAGTTCATTCCCAGAAATTGTCATCACAGAAGAGGATCTGGGAGGTGTTAGGGGGCCGCATGATGACCCCATTGTCATTGAATGTAAAGTGGCCAACAAAAGAGTTGGCCGGATCCTCATAGATACCGGCAGTTCCTCTGATCTCATCAGCAACAAGTGCTTGGCAAAGCTCAAGTACAAAACTGACTGCATACATCCGGTATCTCACCCTTTAGTAGGGTTTGGAGGAAGTGTTGTACATCTAGTGGGACGAGTGGATCTACCCATCCGTTTGGGTAGATCCATGGTGGTTCGTCTCTTAGTGGTTGAAGAACTGTCGGCCTACAACATGATATTGGGACGACCCACCCTGAACAACTCTAAAGTTGTCATTATCCCCTCTCTTATACTGCTCAAATTTGAGAGGGATGATGGAACAGTCGGCTCCCTAAGGGGAGATTAAAAGATGGCACCAGAGTGTTACCTCTCGGATATTAAACCCACTTTGGTGGCTGCTGGCCCAAGTGGTGAAAAAACTGACTTTTAACTCATCAAGGAGCATGCGCCTGCCCAAGTGGCAGGCGGCAAGAAAAGAAAGGCTACTCAACTGGGGGCCAAGAGAAAAGAAAAAAGATAGCAATCATTGGCAGAGGAGCGGTCGGACGAATTCCGCCCTCAGTCGGCTAGCGAGCACACAGATGTTGTCCTGGACGACTCTCATCCTGACCGAACAGTCAAAGTAGGGACGACTGCTCTTGAAGTATTGGGTGAAGATTTGCATCAACTTTTGAAGGAATTCAAAAACATCTTTGCATTCGAAGTTCATGAAATGCAAGGAATCAGTCAGAATTGGCAGTGCATAAGATGGTTGTGGATCCGAATAAGAAGCCGGTCCGGCAAAAAAAAGGAACCATGGTGAAGAAAGAAGCCAGGCGGCCGCCGCCGAGGTTAAAAAGTTGCTTGATGCAGGTTTCATTCTGTAATGTTATTTCCCAGACTGGGTTGTGAACGTTGTGTTAGTAAAGAAGTCGAATGGTACCTGGAGAATGTGTGTGGACTACACTGATTTGAACAAGGCGTGCCCCAAGGATAGCTATTCATTGCCTAAGATGGTCGACTCAACGGCCGGCCACGCTTTAATGAGCTTCATGGACGCCTACTCTAGCTTCCATCAAATTCTGTTGTGGAAGAAAGATCAGAAGAAGACGTCCTTCGTCATTGATCAAGGGCTATATTGCTACACGGTCATGTCGTTTGGTTTGAAGAATGCCCCGGCCACCTTCCAAAGAATGATAAACACGGTCTTCTTTGACCAAATTAGAAGGAATGTCGAGGCATACATAGATGATATGATTGTAAAGTCCAAACTTCAAACGGATCATCTGGCTGACCTCCGAGAAACATTAAACCACACTCAGGCGGCACCATGTGATGCTCAATCCCAAGAAATGTGTTTTTGGGGTTGAGTCTGGGAAGTTTCTCGGATTCCTCATTAATCAAAGAGGTATAGAGGCGAACCCTGAGAAAGTGCAGGTGGTCATTGACATGCAGTCGCCTCGCACAGTCCGAGAGGTTCGGAAGTTAATAGGTTGTTTGGCGGCCCTAAGAAGATTTCTCAGCCGGTCAGGCGACAAGTGCCTTTACTTTTTTCAAGCAATAAAGAAGAAAGCAAGGTTTGAATGGGGACCGGATGCTGAGGCGGCCTTTCAAAAACTGAAAGTCCATCTGCATTCCTTACCAAGGCTGGTCAGTCCCTTGCCCAAAGAAGTGCTCTACATGTATCTCGCTGTGTCTGACCATGCTCTAAGTGTCGTCCTCCTTGCTGAAAGAGACGGCTGCCAGCTCCCAGTCTACTTTGTCAGTCATGTATTGAAAAATGCTAAGTTGAGGTACCCCCTAGTGGAACAATTTGGTCTTGCTCTCTTCGTGGTAGTTAGAATATTGAAGCCTTATTTCTTGGCACATTCAGTCGTCGTATACACAGATCAGCCAATCAAGCGGCCACTCACAACCATGGAGTCGTCAGGTCGAATGATCAAATGGGAAATAGAGATTCAGAGCCTTGAAATCACATTCGAGCCAAGAAAAGCACTAAAGGGGCAAGCATTTGCTGATTTTATTGTAAAGATGACTCGGCCCTCTAATTCTCAAATTCCAAAACAAGTCTGGAAGGTTTATGTGGACGAGAGCTCCACCTCAAATGGCTGTGGAGCAGGCGTCATATGTCAGTCGCCAGAAGGCGACGGGTATGAGTATGCTCTACGTTTTAACTTCCAAGCCTCGAACAACGAGGCGGAATATGAAGCTTTACTGGCCAGTATCCGCATGTGTAGGGCGGCTGGGGCAAGAAGAATAGACGCCTGCTCTGACTCACAATTGATAGTGAGTCAGTATAATGGCGAATACGAAGCAACCCATCCAGCCATGATTAAATATTTGCAGGTGGTACGACAGGCGGCCGGGTCACTTGAAGAGTTTCATCTAACTCAGGTACCCAGGTCTGAAAATAACTAGGCGGATGCCCTTTCAAAGTTGGCATCCTCGGCCTCTTGTGACACGCCAAGAACCGGTTTTTGGGAAGTTATGGAGAAGAAGAGTATTGAAGAGGATCCTATCGGAATTCTAGATCGAAGTTCAACCTGGATGGACCCAATCAGGGCATATTTAACAGACGACACCTTGCGGAATGATCATCACCAGGCGGCCTTACTGAAAAAGCGAGCGTCCAGTTTTGAGATGCGAAAGGGGGAATTCTTCAAGAAAGGGTACCTTCAACCCCTCTTGAAATGTGTTACCCCAGAAAAAGGACGAGAGGTCTTAGAAGATCTATACTCTGGATATTGCGCCTCTCATGTGGGTGGCAGGTCGCTTGCTAAACGAGCAAGGCGGCAAGGTTACTTTTGGCCTACCTTAGAAGCAGACGCCATGGAGATGGTGAAAAAGTGTGACAAGTGCCAAAGGTTTGGCAAATTAATTCACCGTCTGGCTACTAATCTCACTGCCATCCATAGCCCACTACCGTTTTCTAAGTGGGGGATGGATATTTTAGGTCCCTATACGCCAGCTACAGGCGGCAAGAAGTACATACTTGTTGCAGTCGACTACTTCACCAAATGGGTTGAGGCTGAGGCTGTTAAGGGAATCAAGACGAAGGATGTGATCTCATTCATCTGGAAAAATGTCATCACTCGGTTCGGGGTGCCCATGTCAATGGTTTTTGATAATGGTCCCCAATTTGAAACGCTTGTTCTCAAAAATTGGCTGGGAGACCAAGGCATCTCACACTGCTTTGCATCAGTCAGCCGTCCTCAAGCAAATGGCCAAGTAGAAGCTTTCAATAAGATCATCTCAGACGGACTTAAGAAGAAGATTGAACGAGCAGGCGGCCTATGGGCAGACGAACTACCGCATGTTCTCTGGGCCATTAGGACGACTGAAAAAGGGTCGACTGGAGAAACTCCATTCCTACTAACTTATGGTGTAGAAGCTGTTCTTCCAATTGAACACTACGAGCCGACTCTTCGAATAATGTTGTATGACGAAGAGGCGAACTGGGAGTCCATGCGCCTGGTCTTGGGACTCACTTCCAGAACGAAGGGGCAATGCAGCCCTGCGCCATGAAATCTACCGCCTGAGAATGACAAGGTCATATAACAAAAGAGTGCACAGGCGTCCACTCAAAGTGGGGGACTTTGTACTAAGAAAGATGGAAGCAGTCGGTAGGGCTAATGAGTCAGGCAAATTAACTCCCAACTGGGAAGGACCCTACCGAATCTATAAAGAAATCCAGGATGGCACCTACCGCCTGGAAACACCAGACGGCCAACCCTTGCCTCGAACATGGAATGTAGATAATTTACAAAAATATTATTTTTGAATGATGTAAATAGTCAAGAGCTACTAATAAAGTTTGCTATTTTGCTTCATTAAGTATTGTACTTAGAGAGGCATGCCGCCTGCTCCATGAGCAACCAGCTACTCTCCGTTTTTTCTATCAATTGAGGGGCATGCCAACTGGTAAAACAGTCGGCTACTCTCCATTTTACTCAATTATGCATTCAATTAAGAGGGGCACGTCGCTTGTAGCTATACAGCCGGAAACTCTCCTATACTTAGTTCGCCATGAACTACCTAAGGCCTATGGCCGAATGATCAGACCAGGCGCTCAGCCAACAGATCCAATCTTTAAACTAATATGACCTGTCCCAACATTATAGCAGGCGTCCGGCGGCATCCCTCCGGATGAAATTCGTCGCAGAGTGCAGCTCCCTTTTGGGTGGAACATTGTTCTATAAACTAATTACACGGCACCCAGACGAATGTCCCCAAGGACAACCACGTAGCCATTTTTGAGACAAGGATAACTCTAACACTAAACCAAACAAGTGTTAGCAGTTAACATCCGCGTCGGGTGACCGTCTGTATTACTTGGGATAAGTACAGCCGGTACCCCTTGAGTAAATAGCCAACAAAAATTCGTGAATCAAGGGGATCAGCCGGCTTCCGCCACCTGGTGCCTCTACTACTCAAGCATAAAAGCTGACGAATGAGTAACCTCAAAGATTACTCATAAGTCACTCTCTCATACTTAGTAAGGATTCAAAAGGTATGACGAGTTCGCCTGTCTAAAGGCGAACTAGAGCTCTCGTACCCCGACCCTACTAAGATGATTTCTTGTCAAACTAAAAATGTTTGTAAATCTGGTTTGTAGGTCGACTGCTTTTTGGCAAAACAAGGACTCAAGAACTATTCCTATTCTAACAAACAGGCGGGCTGGTTATAAGCGGCCTGTTCCTTTCTAACTTGAAAAAGTTAAACAAACCTAACGTACTTCTTAAAATATGTTGGGGGTCCGACTGGGTAAATGGTCGACTGATCGCCTAATCTGGAACCAAGACAACCAGTCGTCCAGGGGCATAGGCAGTCAGTATTGTGTACCTGTTCGCAATCTTTGGCTTACGATAAGTTACAAATTTTAAATACTTGGCTAGCCAAAACAGTCAGTATGACATGCAAGCGGATATCAAGGATCCTTGACACTTTGAAAAAATAGAGCATAAAACAAAAGTTAATGAGCAAAGACGACCAAAAGATGGTCGCCAAATTCATATAAACAGCCGGCCATAAAGACCATCAAAATATTCAATACCCCGCCCCCTGACCGGGTAAAGTGATACAAGAGCACACGGCGCACAGGTCGAAGAAAAAGTTAAAAGACATTAAATCTTTAAGATTGAGGCAGGGTTTCGGTATTGACTGCCGCCTGATCAGCAAGGGACACCTGGTTCTGGGAGGCATCCTTCTTACTTGTCTCGGCATCAGGGGCAGCTTCTTTAGACGCATCCACCTCAATCGGTTGCAGGGCCACCACCTCCTCTTCCTCCTCTGAGCTAGAGTCAACCGCCTTGTCTTCCTCAGCCGCCTGCCTCATGATCTGTTGGTTGTACGATTCAGTACAAGCGTTGAACTTTTTCTCCCACGCGGCATAGTGAGCTTTTGGGAAGAGGGTCGTCCCAAGTCATCTTCATGATTTGAGCCGAGTCGTCCATCATGGCTTGGACTAATTCCATTTTTTCTTTCTCGGCTTTGGCCGAGAGCTTGTCGCTGAGGCTCTTCTCATGCTTTTGCAGGTGGTCTTTGACAGCCGCCAAGGATTTTTCCATGGCCTCAAAATGGGTCATCTTCTGCTTAAGCGGTTTTAGCTCATCTCGGAGACTCTTGACCGTCGCCTCCAGCTCATTATTCTTCTTTTTGGCCGCCTCCAACTCAGTGCGGATAGTGGAAGTGGCGTACGCCTGATAATAAAGAATATCAGTTGTCAAAATTTCATTTTGGGCAATTTGAAACATTGCCTTATCAACGTCAGAGGCGACCATAGCTTTAGCAGCCTTTACCTCTTTGTTCTTGGCGTTGATCGGCCTTCGTAGGCCGTGTACTCTCAGCATGGTCTGGAAAAAGGAAAAATAGGTGTCATATTTGAGAATAACAAGCGGCACGCAAATTCAACACTTTAAATGTATTCCAAGTCTACCTCAGAAAGGAGACCCATGATGCCGTCTAGGTCAAGGGTGCCGACTCCCTTGACCGCATCCCTCTCCTCTTGAGGGACGACCTTAATCATAGACTTGGCCATTTGGACCAAGTCCGGTTCTTGAGGGCCGCCTGCATCCAAAAAAGAGAAACATCAAAAACGTGAAGAAAGCGATGAAGAAATAAGTTAAGTCTAGTAGAGCAGTTTATACCTCTTGGCGGCCGACTGAGGACTTGTGATGGTTTCCCCACACTTTGTGGGGTGATTGGCTGCTTGTCAGCCGACTGCTTCCTGGCAGAGCCAGGAGAGCTCCCAATCATCAGTTTGCGAGCCTCCATATCCGGCTGCTGGGAAGAGGAGGGTTTGGAAGTGCTCGCCTGCGAAAAAGATGAATGGTCAATGCTGATATAAGCAGTTTTTCAAGACAAGTTCAAAGGCTCGAAACTCACTATGGGCGTCTCCTTGGCAGGAGAATCAGAAGAGGTCCGCTTCTGTTGCATTATGGAGGTTTGCAGCAAGGCAACCACCTTCTTAGATGCGGAAATTTGGTCCATAGCTTCAGCTACAAATAAGAACCAAAAAGAGTTAGAAAAACATCGAAAACAAACCAAAAGAAGTGTACATATACTCAAGAGGCCGGCTATCTCTGGAGGACCGACTGCTAAGGCCGGAGGCGGCCAGAAAAAACTCGTCATAGAGCCATTGAAACTCTGGGACGCAGTTCAGGGGCACTTGCTCTCGTACCCCAGTAGTAGAGTTTGCCCTAATTTCTACTTTGAAGAGTCCTCGGTCAAGGATCTCTTCCCGGGCCTTGCTGGGGACAAGCGGCATGCTGCGATCGCCTGCTAGAAGAGGCGGATCCTTGTTCCACCAATTGTAGCGCTTGTTCAGCAGCTTCTCAGGGCTGGCAATGATGAGGAAGGTGTTTCTCCAATCCTTCCATTTATTTTCTTTGCCCCTTGTCATTAGGTAGCCCTTATGGCTCATTATTTGGTACCAGCCGGTACCGCTTGCCTTGGGGGTCCGGCTGAGATAGTTCATATGGGTGAACGCCTCAAAATTTGGCTTCACCCCGTGCATTTCACATCCGGCTACATAGCCAAGGATAATGAACCAGGAATTCGGGGCTAATTGCTAAAGCCCCACCTCATATCCATCGAGGATTTGTTGAACGACCGGATGCAAGGGAAAGCGGAGCCCAGCCTTAATGGCCGCCTCGTAACTGCCAAAACAGGCGTCCCCATAGCTGGTTCCCGCGGGCTAGACGACCGTATCCTCAACATCCGGCACAAAAACTTGAAAATCAGGACCCATCACATGGTCCGATAGAAAGGAGTCTATTCGTTCTTTCATAGCCTTGATCCGGCCCTTTGGGACATGACAGTAATAAAGAGTATTCAACTCCCTATGAGAGGCGGAGGGTTCCGACTAGTCGTCCCCCTTTTCAGATGCATGAGAAAGCCTCGCCTCATGCAAGCGAGCATGCCTTTCCTCTGAATTTATAGAGAGGCGGCTTGAAGAGCTAGAGTCAGACTCGCTGTCAGAAGAGTCCGACTCCTCCCCTCTCCCTGAGGGGGCCGACCCCTCTTCTTCTTCAAGGGTCGTCTGCTGACTGGCCAGGTCAACAGTGAAGCAGGAAGGGGCTACTTTAGCTCCCTCCTCAGAGCTCTCGGTAGAAGGGCCACCTTGGGTCCCTGCGGTATCAGGCGGCTGGTTCGACAACTCACTAATTTGAACCCGGAAAGAGGAGCCATCAGAGTTTTCAATCCTCTTGGTCTTTTTTGTTCTTGCCATACTGTCCTGCATAGATATAAAAACAGTTGGATTCCGGGACATGCGCAAAGTTTGAAGTACCGCAGGCCAGTCGGCACCCCTAGTCCTAGACTTAGCCGTCCCCGGTGACCGGCTGATTGCTAACCTAGGTCATGCCGGATGCTTTTGGGGTCTCATTTTCAAAAAAAAAAAAAAAAAAAAAAAAAAAAAAAAAAATCGCGAAAAGTAAACAGAAAACGGATAAAGGAACATTCGGTTACCTGAAACTTAAGTTCTGGATGAAAGCTTGATCGAACAGGCGTCCCACAAAAAACAGGCGGTTGGTAAAAGCAGCCGTCCAGAAAGTCAGAGCTCAAGTTCAGGGGTCTGAGAGTTCTCTTGAAAAAGTTCGCAAATGTGAACAAAAGACTTGGTCAACATGCCTTTATATTGGGCAAAGGAGAATGCGAAGAGTCGCCTCCAAATTCAAAAAAAACGAGCGGGAAAAATGCTCGGCCCGTCATAGGGCGACACCTGTAGCAGGCCGTCGCCTGTTACAGGCTAACACCTGTCACAGGTGACATGTGAACAGTCACGTGCCACCTGTGAGGGGCAAATGATTAGGGGATTTTTCTCTACCAATCAGCATCTGACAAGTGGACCATTCAGGCTTTACCAAGTGTCTGCCAAATGGGCCAATAGAGGCCTGCCACGTGTTAGGCGTTGATCTGTCCACCATGGACCACTTGTGTCATGCCACGTGGCCTCCATATGCCAAACAGGCCAAACGGCCACCAAGGCCCAATTTCCAAGGAAAGCCTAGTCAGCCCTAGGTTAACCTAAACCTAGTATTTGGAACATTTTCCAAGGTTATAAATACTCTAATTAATCCTCATTAAAGGGGATTCAACAACTAATTATTCTCTCCTAGAGAACCTAAACACATTGATCATTCCTCTCTTAGAGGAACCAGATCTCCCAACCTTTACTTTTTCGCACTATTCACTCCTCATACACGTTCTAACTTGATCGTCGGAGGCGGAACTCCCACCAAAAGGAGTCTCCCTTGTTTTGCAGGTACAGGCGCAAGGATACCAGTCCCGGAATTGTAACTCTCTCGCAAGACATCAAAAGACCCCGAAACACTCTCCTTATTCAATGCATCCTGGAGGGGACAAATTGTATAAGGACATGAAGAAAATTTTTGGGTGGCCAAATATGAAAAGAGAGGTTGCAGAATTTGTGGCCAAGTGTCTAACATGCTAGAGAGTGAAGATTGAACATCACAGACCACAAAGGAAAGTCCAATCATTAGAAGTGCCTAGTTGGAAGTGGGATTCCATCTCTATGGATTTTGTTGGGGCATTACCCAAAACTCGGGCGGGAAATGACACCATTTGGGTAATTGTGGATCGATTGACGAAAACAGCTGTCTTTATACCCATGAAAAACACTTGGTCCATGGAGCAATTGGGAAAAGCCTATGTTAAGTATGTAGTAAAGTACCACGGGGTGCTAAGCGATATTGTGTCAAACAGGGATTCGAGGTTCCTATCCAACTTTTGGCAAAGTGTGCAAAAAGCAATGGGGACGAAACTACTAATGAGCACGGCATTTCACCCTGCCACGGACGGACAAACCGAGAGGACCATCCAAACATTGGAGGATATGTTGAGGGCATGTGTAATGGAATATCAAGGGTCGTGGGAAGACCACCTGGATTTGATTGAGTTCTCCTACAACAATAGTTACCATGCCAGTATTGGGATGGCACCATTTGAAGCCCTATACGGGAGGAAATGTAGAAGCCCAGTCTGTTGGAGTGATATCAGTGAAACAATGGTACTTGGACCGGATATGATTGAAGACATGGTTAAACAAGTCAAATTGATAAAAGAAAAGATGAAAGCAGCCCAAGACAGGCAAAGAAGCTATGCTGATCCAAAGAGAAGGGAAGAGGAATATCAAGTAGGAGATAAAGTGTTGTTGAAAGTGTCACCCATGAAAGGGGTTATGAGATTTAGGAAAAGAGGAAAATTGAGCCCGAAGTATATTAGACCATACGAAATTACTCAACGGATCGGAAAAGTGGCATATAGGTTGAACTTACCCAGTGAGCTAGAAAAGGTCCATAACGTATTTCATGTGAGCCAACTCCGAAAGTATGTACCTGATGCGACTCATGTGTTACAACCCGAGAACATAGAAATGGAGGAAAACCTGACTTATGAGGAAGACCTGTCAAGATTCTGGATACTAAAGTCAGGAGCACAAGAAACAAGGATGTGAGAATCGTAAAAGTGTTATGGACAAATCACAGAATTGAGGAAGCAACATGGGAAGTTGAAGCCGATATGCGGAAGTGCTACCCGGAACTTTTTCTTGAGGTTAGTGGTCGAGTTACGGGGGCGTAACTCTTTTTAAGGGGGGTAGAGTACGATAGAGTTTCGCGCGTGTTTATTTTCAACCCTCTAGGTTAGCAGTAGGTCGTGTCTAGCTAGAATGTGCATGAAATTAACAAACTAAAACCTATATTCAAGGAATTTTTTTTTTTATTTTTCCTCATTATCCTGCCTAGTTTCGGGGCGAAACTTCTTTTAATGGGGATAGACTGTAATACCCCATATTTTTGAAAGGTATTTTCTAAATTAAAGAGTACTTTAGTCTCGTATTTTGACGTATTTTTCTAAATTAATTATTTTTCTAAAGAGTATTTTAGTTTTGGAGCCAAAATGATATTTAAATTTTGGCGCCTAAATCATTTGTCTTATTATTTTACAACTAATTAAAATGGATAATCCAATAAATGAAACTATTTTATACCTATGTTATAAATAGTATTTTTGATTTCTCAAAAATTAAATAGATAAACCAAAATTATATTAATTCGGTTAAAATAAATTAATTAAATTAATTTCCTTAAACTAATTAAATTGTATTTTCGGATTTCATATAAAAAAAATCTGAATTGTTTTAATACCTTTCCAAATTTATTATTTTTATGAAATATATATCTATAAATTAATTAATAAAATTAATTTCCTAAACTAATGAAATTTTCGGATTTTTCATAATATAAATCTGATTTTATTTATTTTCATAAAATAAACTAATTAAATGTTATTTTTGGATTTTTACAAAATAAAAATCTGATTTTATTTAATATCCTTCTAAGTAAATTATTTTCATGAAATAAATTAATTTTCTAAATTAATTAAATGTTATTTTCGGATTTTTCATAATAAAAATCTGATTTTTATTTAATATCTTGCTAAACTAATTATTTTCATGAAATAAATTAATTTTCTAAACTAATTAATAGTATTTTCGGATTCTATATAATCAAAAACTTATTTAATATCTTCCTAAATTAATTATTTTCATGACATATATATTTATCAAATATTTTACTTGATCTATGAAATTAACATAGAAGATCCGAAAATATTAAGCAAATATTTTCGGCCACTCATAGCTTTTCTAAATAATTTTTAACTTATTTTATTAAAAATAAAAATCCCTTAAAATTTCTTATTTCTACTCTTAAATCTAAAATTTATTTGATCTTATTTTATACTTGCACTCTAAGCTCAAAACTTACTAAAAAAAATTTCATGACCAAATAAAATCTAATATCCTTCCATACATTTAAAACCCTAATTTCTATTCTTTGAAATTGCCATAAATTATACTAACCCTAAATTTCTATAAACTCATCACCTAAAAACCTAAAAATACCCCTCTTCCAAACACCCCAAGACACACATTAAAACCCCAAAAACCTCTCTTTCTCTCTCGGTTTCTCTCCTCTTCTCCTCCCTCAAATTTTTGGCCACCACCACCGGCAACCACCATCACCGGCAGCCGCCAGTCAGCCCCACCGCCGGCAGCCACCACCTCCCTTTGCCGGCCACTTGCTCCTCCTTTGCCTTGGTTTCCATCTTCATCCTTCAATTTCTCCTTTCTCCTAAACTTGTTTTACATTTCTAAAAATTTATAATTGAATTTCATATATATTATTGAATAAACTAATTTATAAAAACAGAAAATTATTTTATTAAAATATAATGATACTTTATAATTAATTCATGCACATATAAGATAGGTTGGTTAAGTTGTTGTGCTTATTTGATAGCCTTATATTAAATAAGGTTATAATAATGTGTAGGGTGTTCGTGATTAAGTGAAGTGAAGTAATTGTGTGAATCGCTCGTGTTACGATCAAGGTACGTTATGTGGTTTGATACCTTTGAAAGTTGTCTATGAAATTATTTATATATATATTTCTTATGAAATTATGATTTATTATGTTTTATGAAATTATATTATATTGTTCCGTATGAAATTATATTTTATGTTCCGTATGAAATTATGTTAATACGAAATTATGTTTTATGAAATTATGCTGTATGATGGATTGAAATTAACGATTTTGATTAAAACAAAAGAGATTTTGAATCGTGATTGAAATTATTAAAAAGAATTGGATTAAAAACGATTTACAAGTTTATTTTTATTCAAGTATAACGGATTTTAAAAGGTGCTTTTAAGCAAATCAATCGATATGTTATGAATCCCACTTAGGGAATGGATTAGAGAAGGCTATGTACTTTGCATGACCTAGTCTTTCCTCAAGATTGGCCTTTGTTCATAATGTAAACCACTTGGGGGGTGTGCACACTTAGTGAAGAATTGATTTTGAAATGTAATCGATTGAGTTTTAAACTTGTCTTGAAAGAATTGAATTGCAAAAGTTCTTGCATGAGTATGATATTGGAAAGAATGTGTTGGAATTATTGGAATTAAATGTACGCGTTTTAATTAATGTTTTACTTATCTCAGACATAATCTACTTAGCACAATTTGCTAATACGTGCTTTGGTTTTGGCTTTGCCCTGTTTACCGTAATGGTAAGCAGGTGAACTTTTCAGGTGGAAGTTGATTGATGCATATGGGAGTCCATGGGAATTTCACCTAGCTTAGGAAAAGTTTGAATTGTTTTTGTGTCATGATTTATGAACAGTTTTATTTGAAGTACTATTAATAATGAATAAAGAATTTCCGCTGCAAAATTATTTTGAAATATTAGCCTTAATTGCGTTATTATGCGGCGGTAATACGCCCAAGTCTATCTCTACGGTATTTATACGTATGTATTTTCTACATATTCCGTAGAGGGAGATTTGGGGGTGTTACATTTACTTTCCAACCGAATTAGAATCAGATTAGATACCTTGTAGAGGGATAAATCAGTCGTTAGACAATCACCCTAAGCCAAACAATACTTCTACGTAAACCAACCTAAGACAAGTCTAGGGTGAGTGAGGATCGTATCCACAGGAAATGGCTATGAGTACACCAAGATTATGAAACGATTGTAATCTAGTTCGGCCACAAATTGAAGGTTTTAATTAATTAACATGGGGACAAACAATAGGGGGAAATGGGAATCGACACCAACCAAACCAATGGATCAATACAACAGGCAAGCATGAACACAAATTGGGCGATAGAAAGGGCACCCAACATTGTCTTCTTTCGAAGCCACAACACTAAGCATTCCTAAACCAAGTTCAACTAACATGATAGGCCAAACAAGTCATAATGATAGAAAGTAGACTACTAACTCGGGTTTGTCTTTCGATTGGTCCAAGATAGCATTAAGGTACAAGTAATTGGGATTTCTCGCCTAATTATCGTAACTAATACTACTACATCATCCAAACAAGGAACCGTAGTCAAGATAGAAATTCGGTTTAATCATACAAGAAAAGGTTTACAACCAAACTTCATCTTTCAATGCAAGCATAGAAATGAATACATGCGCAATAAGTGGCCATCCAATTACACATGTAATTAACAAATTCTTTAACAATCAAACATCAACCCAAAGTGAACATGCAAGCACAAATATCAATCAACCCACGGCTTGGTTGGGTCTTCACCCAACCCCTATCTAATTAACTACTCACTAATCATGGTGAAGAACATCATAGCAACAAGTTCTAATTCTAGCATCAATCTAACAAGTTGAGAGGAGAGACAAAATCTAAGTTGATTGAACATGCAACAACAAATAATCAAGATTAAGAGAGAAATTAATAATTCAAAGCAATTAAAAACAGAAAATAAAGAATAAGAGATAGAGGAAAGAGATTACTAATGAAGCTTCAAAGTTGAAAAAATGTAAAAATTGACAATACAAATTTCAATTAATCTACTCCAATGATTGAGTTTGAGAGAAACAAAGCTAATTAATAAGAGTTTAGAGGACTAACTAAGAGATAAGGGTCTAAGAAAACTAAGGGAAAAGAAGATCAGTAAAAATAAAACCAAGGGTCGTATTCATACGCCCAAAAATCACATAGTAAATTACTTCCAAAAAGTCGGGTAAACAGAGCAGGAGCGCCCGCTCTTCTTCATAAGAGCGCCCACTTCGGCAGTCTTGCGAGCCCGCTCCTGCTTCTACAGATCGAGGCAGTTTGCGGGAGCTCGGGGAGGAGCGCCCGCTCCTCCTATGGTGAACGCCCGGTCTTGCTTCATGTTCATGCTACTTAACCAATTTCTCATTGTATTTACAAACACGAACACACGTAAAAAGGAACGAGGAAGCCAAAAGCTATAATCATGTACAAAAGGAGTTGGAAGGGGGTTGAAGAGGGGAAAATGACTACAAAAATCGTGTTAAAAATACCATGATAAGTGGACAAATAAAACACTTATCAAATTCCCCCAAGCTTGCCAATTTCTTATCCCCAAGTAATTCACTTGGCACAAAAGAAACCGAAAGATTAGTCCGCTCAAAGAAAAATACATGTAAAGATAAAAGAATCCCTAAGCAATAAAATTCGAGCATGAGGTATATGCCTGATAAGTGTCATTTATGTCACTATCTTTTAGGAGTTTCTAGTTAGTTTTTCATTGTTTTGATATCTTTTTACTTGGTTTTAATAAAGTTTTATTTCATTTGTCGTGTTTGCATGTGAAATGTCATTGTTGATCAATCTTGGCTTTTCTTGCATATTTTTGGTTGCTTCTTGCATTAGATTAAACTTTATTGGTTTATTCTTATGTTTAGGAACACTTGGATAAGTTCATTGCTCAAGATTGAAGAAATATAAAACATAAATGAACAAGTAATGAAGAAATGTGCACTTGATTTGCAAAGATCGAACTTCAAATGCTTATATCCTTTGATTTACAAAACATTTCTGAGTGATTCTAATTGGAGATGAAAGCTTATCTCAATAGCTTTCCAACTACAGGTCATATGCTCAATTCTGATGTAAAATGAGGGACTTATGTTCGTTTGAAGCTGAGCAGTTTTGTCCAGCGCGAAGGAGCGGGCGCGCAGTCTAAGAGTAGTGCCCGCTCCAAACTTTCTGGAACGATTTTTTGATTTCCACTGTTGCAGCTAGGAGCGCCCGTGCACTGACATTGGAGCGCCCACTCCTATACATGCTGCTCGACTTTTTGCGGAGCTTCCTAGGCAATTTAGTAAGGGGTATAAATAGATTTTTTGCTCATTTTAGAGGGAGGTATTCATTTTTTCAGTAGATTTTAGGTTAGTTTTAGGTTTTTAGAGAAAGAAACTCTCAAATTTTGGAGAGAGAAAGTGAGAAACACAATGGTTTTCATGGATTTTGGATAATCAAATGAGGAATTTGATGATTTTAAGATCTCCATTTAATATCAATGAGCATTTCTTACTCTCTCTTCTCTTTATGCTTTATTTAATTGCTTTCATCATGTTTGAGTAGTTTCCCTTCTACTAGGTGTTGAGTGAAGCTTTTTAATGATTAATTGAGTTATTTGAGATTAATTTGATGATAATTGTGTGATTAAATTGATTGAATTGATGTTGGCATGTTGTTTGTTTTAGATTGGATTGATCTCCCATGATAGCAAACTTAATTGCATATTGGTTCTAATTTGACAAGGGATTGTGAATTAGAATTGATATATTTGATTGCATTTTGGGTAAATTTCTTCTATGCATCTAGTCAATGAGGGATCTAGGCTAGGAATTTGAGAGATTACTTTTGAGTGTAGTTAACTCTCATTTTAATTCTTTCTTTGCATGATTGATTATCAAATGGATTTTCATTAGCTTATTAATTGTTCAAAGTGGATCTTTTCCCCTAGTAAACTTTATCATACCTTGTTCTTTATATGTGGTTTAGTGTAGTTGTAGTGTCCTCTATCCATAACTCGACTTCGGCGTAACTTAAGCATTAGATTAAGAACAATCTAGCATTACCGTTCCTTGTGGTTCGATTCCGAACTTACCACTAGACTTGTTTAGGGGTTAGTTTTAGGATTTATAAATTTATTTGAACGTTAGGAGGTTAGTTAACGACCTAATTTTCCCGTGTTCAATGCCTAAGATCAATCACGGTCATGACTAGGCAAGGCCTAGCTAACCTTCCCGAATGTACTCTACTTTGGTCCATTCAACCAATCTTACCGCGTCCCCAATACAAAGTTCAAATTCCCCCTAATGGTAATGTCTCATGACTCCTTGAAGGAGCCGGAAGAAAAATAGACAAAAGAAGGTTTTAGAACACTCAACATCTCAATGATAAGTACCCTCTCCATATGCTTGTGAAACAACTCCCTCCACCGACAATGGCTTCAACCACAAGTTGAGGATTACGACACAAAGTTAAGGCATAGAGTAAGCAAGAAATGATTGCAATTAAAGTCAAGCTGAGATGTATAACATTAAGAGAAAACCTAAGGAGGTTTCTAACTTTGACCCAAATTACAAACCATGAATAAATTTGAAACAAAAACGTACCCCCAAACTTGTTTAATTGCTAGGGTGGTGGCTATTCATCACTTTTTTCTTTCTTCTCTCTCTCTCTCTGTTATTTTTTTTTTAAACATGAACATTTACATCACAAACTACTAATTACAATAAATAAAGGGAAGAACTAAAGAAACAAGGACGGTATGCCTTAACTTTTTGTGAATAAACAATACATAACAGCCTTCATCAACACTAAGAGTAGTTTAGGCCGTGATCTTGGGAGTTGGGACTCAAGTTCTTGATCTAGGTACTAAGTCAAAGAGGATCCACTACAAGAAATAAGTTATTTTGCGACAGCCAAAATTTGTCGCAAAAAATAGTAAAAAATGTCGTGAAAAATAGTTGCGACGGTCAACAGTCGTAAGCCGTTTGTCGTAGTCAGAATCGTCGTAAAATTTTATTTTTGTGATAGTTTGACTGTCGTAAAAAATTATTACGGCGGTTTTACTAATTCAACGACAATTTTTTATTTTGTCGTTGTAATGATTTTACGACGGTTTAAAACCGTTGTAAGTTACAACAGAACAATACAAGAAAATAGCTATTTACCGACCGAAAAAATCAGTCGGTAAAACTTAAAAATCGGTTGCTAAAAGCTTTACCGACCAAATTCAGTCGGTAAACAGCGGCCATTAAACACTTGGTCGGTAATTCAAAATTTACCGACTGAATTACGGTCGGTAAATTTTTACCAACTGTTTTCTCAATTTTACTGACTGATTTCAAATCAGTCACTAATTACCGACATAATTAATATTCAGTCGCTAATTAGCGACCGAATATTATTTTTTCGGTAATTAGTGACGAATATACGGTCGGTAAATTCTCGGATAAAAAAAATAAAGATTAAGCCTACAATGCTGCAATTATGGCAGTTTGTAGGCACTTTTTTTAAAAAAATTATTAAATAACCAGCACAAAAATACTTAACAAGGAGTATTTTTTCAAAAGGATACAAAGTATTTATAAAATACTCAAAAATTTTAAAACTTTTACAAATAACAATTAAAAGTACAATTAAACAAAAAAAAATTAAAAAAAAAATTAAAAAAAAACCAAAGATCTTGATCTACAACATATTACAAATTTAAACTTCAAAGAACTTCAAACTTGGATATGGAAACTTGAACTTTGTAGCAATCTAGAAACTTCACCTACAACCACAAATATACACTTAAATTAAAAAAAATAATAATAAAAAATAAAAAATAAAAAAAACCAAAGATCTTGATCTACAACATATTACAACTTTAAACTTCAAAGATCTTCAAACTTGGATCTGGAAACTTGAACTTTGTAGCAATCTGAAAACTTCACCTACAACACAAATATACACTTAAATTATATAAAAAAAAAGAATCTTGATCTACAACATATTACAACTTTAAACTTCAAAGATCTTCAAACTTGGATTTGGAAACTTCACCTACAACCACAAATATACACTTAAATCGAGCTATGCGGGCCTTGCCAAAAAGGGTAGGTGGGTTGGCCGATGAACCAACCTGGAACCGGTCCTTGTTGAACGGGACAGTTGGGATAGTTGAGGTAAGGGAGAAAGTCTCCCCTATCAACTACATGTTGATAGTTTCTCTCCACAACGAAACTTTGATATTCAATTTGTTCTAAAATTCTTTGGTTGGTTAAATTTAATTGGTTGAAAGCATTTTCGACATCGAAGAGGGAGGAGGAGGAGGATGAACCATCTACCCTAGATCGGGGAATGGAGGATGTACTCATACGACGAGGTATAGGTACATCCTTGTCACGTGGCACTTGCCACGTGTCCCCCACGGAGTTAGTAACCGCCGCATTTGGGAGTGTGCAATAGTGCTTCCCATTGACCTTCCAATTAAAGCGAGGGACCCGGCCCAGAATTTCAACAAGGGAATCCATATCATAAAGTCCCTTGATATCAAGCAAGATAGGACCATGGACCGGGGTCATTTGGTCTAAAAAAGCGCTAAACCCGAATTTCCTCGCTATAATTGAAATCATTCCCCCACACTTAATCTGACTATTCATCTTCCTTTTTAACCTTATGTCTATACATCGTTTAATGAACAAGTATCCCATGTTCACATTCCCTTCCACATTCCCTTCAAATCTTGAAGCTATGAAGAGGCATTTGATCTCCTCTTTTGTTAGTTTCCCTAAGTCTTTCTTAGAAGAAACAAGCATAGCTCATGATTCTCATGAAGATTCGAAGGACAGGGTGGATAATGTGGCTAGCATGGCTAGATCAGGTCGTGAAATTGGGATAACCCGCAATGGTGTTTCACTAAACTTGCTCCTCATAGTTTGAGAAGTAAGTATCATTGGGGTCGTATACTTGGTTTGTGGTGGGCCATGTGAAGATTTCATTCAATCTAGTTAAAGTTAGGACCCTTTCAACATTGAACATCCTAAACTTTATTTCACACTCTAACGGCTCACCCTCTATGTTTATGTGCTTCCGAGTGACCAATGAGAGGAATTCGAGAGTTAGGGAAGCATAAGTTTCTTCCCTATTCTCTAAGAAGTTTAGCCAATCGGAATTGTTGGCTAATCTTCTTATTCCTACATCAACCCCTAGTAGCTCAATTGATTCTTGATGATAGAAACGGGTTGGGATAATTTTTCATTTGGAAAGGTCATTGAATGCTTTTTTACATCAGTCATGGACTTTTAGTGGTGGTGGGGGGTTAGGATTTTCTTGTTGTGAAGGTGTAGGGGATAGTTGAGGCTCACTTGTCTTTCTCTTCTTACCTCCTCCAAATAATTTCTTCATTTTTTATCAGGGGATGGCTATTTAAGAAAGTCACTCAACACAAACAACACCACAAACACTCTTAACTTAAAACCCCCCTAAAAATTCCAAGTACATGTTTCACAATATATAACAACACAACCAAAAATATCTCCCAACACACAATTTCTCAAACACAATCAACTTCACCAATTTCACACGAATCAAATTCACAAATTCACCAAGCTTATGCAATTTTCAATCACAACATCAACTACTCCAAATTTCATTCACAATTTTTCACTAACAATTCTCATTAAGCAACAATATTTGTTAAATTTCAACTAATCATGCAACTAACTACACAATTTATATGAAATAATCAAAATTAATAAATTTGAAGAAGAACCCTAAGGTTCAAGAGGAAAATGGTAGTAGAGAAGAAGAATATACCGACTAGAGTATAAAAATACTCTAAATTCTTCCAAGACTACTCAAATTTGCTCCTCCTTCCTCAAGCTTTCACCATTTGAAGTCATTCTTGCTATG
Source organism: Chenopodium quinoa (assembly GCF_001683475.1). Lineage (NCBI taxonomy): Eukaryota > Viridiplantae > Streptophyta > Magnoliopsida > Caryophyllales > Amaranthaceae > Chenopodium > Chenopodium quinoa. Next base: position 5,347,331 of record NW_018742951.1, read on the forward strand.
GAGAATTTGTAAATTTTTGGATTTTTGCTCAATTTTGTGATTTTTACAGAGAGAATTGGATGTAGATTAAGGATTTGTGAATTTTTTGTGAAAATTTTGAACAATTGATGATATTTTGAAGAGAGAAGGTGGAGAAAATGAGGGTTTTAGAGTGAGAAAGAGATGGTAAAAGAGGAGAGAGAGTAAGAGAAAGGTGAAATGAGAGGTGAGAAGTGAAAGAAAGAGACGAAAAGAGATTAGTAAATCTCAAATTATTACCTGGATGAATGAGGAGCGGGCGTGCAAGGTATTAGGAGCCCTCGCTCCACCCTTTAAGATAACCCATTGATTTCTACTTCGAAGATAGGAGCGGGCGTGTAGGAGGTTAGGAGCGCCCGCTCCTGATTGGAATGCAGTTCCTGCTCTTTGGTTTAAAATAGAGGAGCGGTCGTGCACTTGAATTGGAGCACCCGCTTCAGATCTGATTTCGACCTTCTGATTTCATAGGAGCGGGCGTGCTCTATCTCAGGAGCGCCCGCTCCTAATGCTGCTGAAGTTCCTATCTTTTTGAAGGAAGTAGGAGCGGGCATGCGCCATGATAGGAGCGCCCGCTCCGGAGCTGACTGGAGTTTCTGTATACTTTGGCATAACATGGAGCGGGCGTGCACTCATGTAGGAGAGCCCGCTCCTAATGCTGCTGAAGTTCCTATCTTTTTGAAGGAAGTAGGAGCGGGCATGCGCCATGATAGGAGCGCCCGCTCCGGAGCTGACTGGAGTTTCTGTATACTTTGGCATAACATGGAGCGGGCGTGCACTCATGTAGGAGCGCCCGCTCCTTCTATTGACTGTCGAATCTCCCTCCTTTTTATTTGTTCCTTAAGTTGATCAACCTAAACAAAACCAAGCACAAACAAACACTCTAAATTGTTAAAGTGTTAGTTCAAGCTCTCTCATCTCATTTTTTTTAGGTAAAAACAAAAATACTCGGGTTGCCTCCTAGGAGCGCTTCTTTAACGTCACTAGCTTAATGCAAATTTGAAAAATATCCTCAAGGTGGATAAAGTTAGAGACCATTTTGTCACCATTGTTTTCATTGTTACAAATTGCCTTCATGGGAAAAACCAAATTGTTTTCTTCACTAACACCTACAACAAGTTCATCCTCAACTTTCTTTGAAACCATCTTCTTCTTTCTTTTTCTCTTTACCTTCCCCTTCCTCTTCTTTTTGGAAGCTTTGGTGTCATCCTTTTCATCCTTGTGAGCATCGAACTCACCTTCTTCAAGCATCGTCTTGAGGCAAGCAAGCATGGCAATCACCTCATCAAACCTGTCCAAACCTTGCTTTGACAACATAAAAAAGAGGATTAGTGGCACAAAGCATTCTCAAATCATGCAAATCATTGTCACTAAGATCATCCAAGGTCATGAAATCTTTCATGGGGAAAGGACATCCTCTCTTGGGATCAATAGTAAGACAAAATTCATCATCACCCACATTCAATGTTAGTTTTCCTTCCCTTACATCTATGATTGCACCACCCGTTGCTAAGAAAGGTCGGCCTAGGATGATAGGGGTGACGGCATCTTCATTACTAGCACAATGAAATCAACCGGGATAATGAAATTACCCACCTTAAGCAGGACATCCTCAACCTTACCCTTAGGGAATTTGTTGAATCGATCGACGGGTTGAAGAGTGACATTGGTGGTTACCAAACCACCTGTACCAAGCTTCTCAAAAATCGAAAGAGGCATCAAACTCACACTAGCTCCTAGATCACATAGGGCATTTTCAAAGGAAATGTTCTTAATAGAGCAAGGAATAGAGAAACTTCCGAGATCTTTTAGTTTAGTGGATGAATGGTTCTTGATGATTGCACTACAATTTTCGGTTAAGCTCACCGTGGTGGATTCAGTCATGACAACCATATCATCCTCACTTGACTTAGACACCTCACATTGTTTCTCTTCCTTAACCTTCTCACTTTCATTCTCTTTTTACAAACTCATGGGTGGAGTTTCATCTATTCTAGTCCCACATCTAGTCATAATTGCATTACGATGTTCTCTAGGATCAACAGCTTGACTAGGCAAAGATGTGCTAGGATTGTTACTTTTAAGTAAATTAACTAGTTGAGTTAATTGAGTTTCTAGCATCTTATTGTGGGCTTGCACTTGCTTGATACTCTCCTCTAAGTCATTGGTTTTCTTTGTTTGCATATTAACAAATTTTTCCATTGTGGTTTCTAGACTCGACTTAGGAGGGGGAGCTTGAATTTGGAGAGGGGGTTGAAGGATAGGAGCAAGGGTTGGTCTATTTCCTCCATTAAAACCGGGTGGGTTATTATTAGAAGAATATTGACCCCTTTGATGGTACCTATTGTCATTTTGATGGTTCAGTTGCTTATTTGACACATAGTTACTATTACCTTGATTCCTATAATTTCCTTGGTTGTTATTTTGAACATTCCTTTGGCCAGTATATTGACCTTGACCATTTTCCTTGGGTTTGACCCAACCAAAGTTTGGGTGATGTTTCCATCCCTCATTATAAGTGTTGGAATATGTAGGGTTTCGTAGTGACCCGACACTACGCAGAAGGAAAACCCCCAAGACCCTCCCCTTAATTAAAGCAATTAACAAGCATAATAAACATAATTAAGCAAGACTAAGAACAAGAATTATACCTTTGTTGCGTGCTTCGCTCCCGAAGAGCTCTTACTTCAAAATCCCGAAACTACGAGATCTCCGAAGGATCGTACCATCGACCCGACCCGAGTGTCCCAAGTCTTGAACGTTAGTCAAGACCCGGACAAACAGAACTATGAGTTTTACGAATCAAAGATTTACTCTAATTACAAGAGTTGCCTTTTTAATTCCACTCAAGGTTGTGTTTCCCAAATACCCAATCCTTTGGTATTTATAGGGAAATGCACCCTTGATTTTCATTTCCCAACCAATGTGGGAGAATGAATAATTTTGACAATTAAATTAATTCCAATTTAATTTAATAATTAAATCAATCACAATGCAACAAGTGTCAAGGGAAGAGAGAGAGTTAGGTGAGGACCATGAAGAGGTGGGGGGGAGGGACCATTGCCTTGCTCCCCAAGGCTTTGCCCAAACCTTGGTCCCCACCTGTAATACCCCGTATTTTTTGAAAGGTATTTTAATTTCTAAATTAAAGAGTATTTAGTCTCGTATTTTCGACGTATTTTCTAACTTAAGAATATTTCAGTTTTGGAGCCAAAATGATATTTGAATTTTGGCGCCTAAATCATATATTAAATGCATAAACTAAACATTTTATAAATAGTATTTTGATTAAATAAATAATAAACCAAAACTCTATTAATTAATAAAATTAGAGGTATTTTCGGATTTAAAAATCTGATTTTTGTAAATAGAATTTTCGGATTTTCCCAATAAAATCCAATTTTACTTAATATCTTGCCAAACTAATTATTTTCATGAAATAAAATTAATTTCCTAAAACTAAATAAATATCATTTTCGAATTTTACAATTAAAAATCTGATTTTTACTCTAAGTAAAGTATCTTCATAAAATAGAATTAATTCCTACACTAATGAAGTATTATTTTCGGATTTTATACACTAAAAATCCGATTTTTCTTAATTATTTGCAAAGTTAATTATTTTTATGAAATTAAATGATTTCCTAAATTAATCAAATAGTATTTTAGATTTTATATAATAAAAATCTGATTTTATTAATTATTATAGACCAAATTTTCGGCTACCCTAATTATTTAGTAAGAAAATTGATTTTATTCTTCCAAATATTTATAAACTTATTGAATCTTTAATTTTAGTCAAATAAATTATTTTACAAAATCCCCAAACTAACATAAGAGGTCCGAAAATATTGAGCAATATTTAGCTCAATATTTTCGGCCACTCATGATTTTTTCTATAAGATTTTCAAATTGTTTTTATTAAAAATAAAATCCTTTAAATTCCCTTACTTCTATTCTTGAATCTAAAATTATTTGATTCTATGTCATACTTGCACTCCAAGCTTAAAACCTACCAAATAGAATTTCATGATCAAATAAAATATTATAGCCTTCTATATATTTAAAACCCTAATTTCTATTCTTCAAAACTTCCATAAATTATAAACCCTAAATTGCTATAAACTCATCACCTAAACACCTATAAATACTCCCTCATACCTCTCATATTCTTCACACCAAAAACTCAATTCCCTTCTTTTCCTATACTCTTCTTTTCCCTCAAACTTTTCCTATTTTTCTTTTCCTCTTTTCTAAAAGAAAATCTGCCCGTATATCTTTGAAGCCTATTTTCGGGCACTTCTGGTCAGTTTTTGGATTTTTCTATTTCACAGAAAATTATTTCTCTCAAAACATCCTTGAGGTTAGGCTCAAGAATCACCTAATTCAGAGTTATGTCAAAGGAGTTATGACCTCTGCAAGTTCTGCCTATCCTTTCCAACGCAAATTCAATTTCCTTTAATCCTATTCCTTTATTTTCTTCATGGTTAGTTTTCTAAAATATAATTACCTATTTCACAGTTATAATTTTATATTAAGGTATTATTTTTAAAAGAGTTTTATATTCCATGCACATTAGATTTAGGTTTATGTCTAAAGATGTTGTGATAATCGTATGGTTATGTTAATTGCAAGGTGTATTCGTGATTGAACTTTGAAAGTGCGAAGTGTTGATTGATATTCAGAATTAAGGTACGTTATGTGGTTTGATACCTTTGAAAGTTGACTATGAAATTATGTTTTAATATAGTTCTTATGAAATTATGTGCCGTATGGAATTATGTTTTACTATATGAAATTGTGTTTTATGATAGCTTGAAATTAATGATTTTGGTTAATCAAAGAGGCTTTGAATTGCGATTAAAATTATTAAAAGGATTGGATTAAAAATGATTTACAAGTTTATTGATGTCCAAGTATAACGGATTTTTTTTAAAGGTGCTTTTAAGCAATCAATCGATATGGTTATGAATCCCACTTAGGGAATGGATTAGAGAAGGCTATGGACTTTGCATGACCTAGCCTTTCCTCAAGATTGGCCTTTGTTCATAAAGTAAACCACTTGGGGGGAGTGCACACTTAGTGAGGAATTGGTTTGGAATGAATCGATTGAGTTTTTACTTGAATTAAAAGAATTGGATTGAAAAAGTTCTATTTGAATACGGCATTGGTATTTCTTGATAAATTAAACATGAATGATTTAAATTACGTTTTACTTATCTTACGCATGATGTACTTAGCATAATTTGCTAATACGTACTTTTGTTTTGGCTTTGCCCTGTTTACCATTTATGGTAAACAGGTGAACTTTTCAGGTGGAAGTTAATTGATGCATACTGGAGTCCACGGGAATTTCACCTAGCTTAGGAAAAGTTTGACTTTGTTTTGTGTCAAAAATTATGAACAAGTTTATTTAAAGTTTTATTAAAAAGAATAAAGAATTTTCCCCTGCAAAAGTATTTTTGTTTTAAAGTATAAGCCTTGCGTTATTACGCGACGGTAATACGCCCAAGTCTATCTCTACGATATTTATACGTATTCTTCTACATATTCTGTAGAGGGAGATTTGGGGGTGTTACACCACCCTCACAAACCGCCTTAAGCAAAGGGCTGCTGGGCTGCTGCCAGCTAGCAGTGCCTGCTAGCCCTGCCAGCTAGCACTAGCCCAGCCAGCAACCTCGCATCCCCAGCCAGGCAATGCGTGCTGTCACTTGGCGATGCATGTGCTGCTGTTGCGTGCCAGTGCTAGGCGCTGCTAGCTGCTGGCGCTAGTGCTGGCCCTTGGCTCTCTCGCCATGGCACACGCACACACCCTCTCGCATTGCTAGCACAGCCAGGCCAGCATACGCATAGCCCAGCCAGCGCACTCACGCACGCAAGGCTTAGCATGCGTGATGCTAGCGAGCCACGCATGCTGGGCTTGGTGCTGCTTGATAGCTCTTCCTCGCATACACTCGCATATTGATGTTGCTGCGATGCCTTCCACGTACATGCACACGCACACAAGGCCTAGTATGGGAATGTGCTTGTGCGAGGGGCCTGCGATGGTGCCTAGCACCCAGGCACGCATGCTGCGATGCAGTGCCATGCGAAGGCATGCATGTGCGTAGACATGATGCTGTAATGGTGCGATAGGCTAAGGTACAAGCACACGCACACACGCACAGGCCTAGCCATGCGATGGTGCTGTGCTTGTGCTGCGATGGTGCGATGGGCTGCGATAGTGCCTAGGCTTGCGCCTAGCACGCATGGCACGCCTAGCACACCATGGTGCGCCTAGCACACACATGGTGTGCCTAGGCTTGTGATGAGCTAGCCTAGCCTAGCTACGGCTATGCTCGTACTTGTTGCTTGTGATTTTGCGACGCTCGGTCTAGATTCCCTAGGCTCGATATCAAACGTCTATATTCGTGAAACTCCGTCGACTCATTAAATCCTTTCGGATTAATTCGTCGTCTCGGATCGGTGATTCGATTGGGTTCGACCCGAAGGGTTCAGTTAAGATTAAGCTGTAATATCAATTGTACCTTGATATTACTGATCGGAAGCGGCCTCCACCTAGGCATTCCGATCACTTGATCTTACTGAAGAATTAACTCTGTAATAATTCTGAACCCTCTATCGGAAGAATACACATGTTGGAAGGACATCATTCCTTTCAATCTCCCACTTGTCCTTCCGGACAAGTGTGCATACAGTGTATAGCCCATTTCCTATGTCTCTTAATGTTTCTTCGTGAACTATAAGGTAAGATTCATCGTCATCCTTATTACGTTCTGAAGTGTTTCTCGATCTCCGAGTTCGACTGTCAATAAGCAGATGATTTCTAAAATCCATCTGAGCACGGCCATGCATTTTCACAGGCTTGCTCTTCGAGCGGCCTTGTAAACAACAAAACATTTTCCATGTTATTAATAGGGGGACAATCCCAGTCTTGCATTGTAAGTTCCTCTTACTAAGAGGACCTAATCTCCCGGGTGTTCCCGTTATGATCCCCAGTTACGGCAGACGTTAGGCAACATCAAATAGACTAGTTCTCAAACAAGAAAACTTCACAATACTCATGGTCGGAGGAAACAGGTTCTGATAGTCATAATGAGAAATGTACTTATGACAATTTTAAATTTCTTAAAGTACTCTCATAGGTCTTATCCAGTACAGTTCCAAACTGTACCTGTGCAAATGATTTATGATTGTCACGTCCTCGCAGCACAAGAAACGATGCTGTAAATCATATTACACACTAATCTCTGGTGGTCATCAATCGTCCATCAGTTGGATGACCTCGATTAGGGATAACTTTCGATTTCAATATTCAATGTTCACTTAACAGGTGTTTCTTTATCCAAGACATGGTCTTGATACCCTGTTTTGGATATTTCTATAAATCGAATGGACTCATTATTTAATTCTGAACCACAATTAAAAAACAATGGAGTGAATGATAATTTTGCACAAAAATTAATTACTCTATAAATGAATGGTTTCATTACAGTGTCTTACATTAAACATCGTACTTAATTAAAACACATGTACAAGGAATTTCAAAGCCAGTCTCCAACATGCTTGATTCCCATCGCCTCAATGTGCTTGTTGTGTTTCACGTGAGGCAGCGGTTTAGTCAAAGGATCGGCCACATTATCATCTGTGCCAATCTTACAAATTCTGATTTCACCTTTGGATTTCCATTCCCTTATCATGTGAAATCGCCTTTGCACGTGTTTGACCTTCTGGTATTCTCTCGGCTCCCTGGCCTGAGCGATAGCTCCATTGTTATCACAATAAAGGTCTATCGGCCCCTTGATAGAGGGTACAACACCAAGTTCGCTAATGAACTTGCGAATCCAAATAGCTTCCTTGGCAGCTTCTGAAGCGACCAAGTACTCGGCTTCAGTTGTAGAGTCTGCAGTGGTGCTCTGCTTGGCACTCTTCCAGCTGAACGCTCCTCCATTCAGACAGAATACGTATCCTAACTGTGACTTCGAGTCGTCTCTATCAGTTTGGAAGCTAGCGTCGGTGTAACCTTCAAGAACCAGTTCTTTGTGGCCTCCATACACCAGGAATTTATCCTTGTTCCTTTTCAAGTACTTTAGGATATTCTAGGCCGCAGTCCAATGCGCCTCTCCTAGGTTTGATTGGTATCGGCTCGTTGCACTCAGGGCATACGATACATCTAGCCTTGTACATATCATGGCATACATGATCGATCCGATCAGCGAAGCATATGGGATCTGATTCATTCTTTCTCGCTCAACAGGTGTCTGTGGACATTGTTTCTTGCTGAGAGTTATGCCATGAGACATGGGTAAATGCCCTCTCTTGGCATTCTCCATGTTGAATTGAGCCAATACCTTATCAATGTAAGTACTCTGGCTTAATCCAATCATCCTTTTAGATCTATCTCTGTAGATCTTGATGCCCAATATGTATTGTGCCTCTCCTAAGTCCTTCATTGGAAAACACTTTCCCAACCAGCCCTTTACGGACTCCAGTAATTTTTTGCTGTTTCCAATGAGAAGTATGTCATCGACATACAGGAGTAGGAATGCAATATCACTCCCACTGACCTTCTTGTATACACAAGATTCATCTGGATTCTTGATAAAACCAAACTTGCTAATGGCTTCATCAAATCGCAGATTCCAACTTCTGCTGGCTTGCTTCAGTCCATAAATGGATTTCTTCAGCTTGCAAACCTTTCCAGCGTTGCCTGGATCGACAAAACCTTCTGGCTGTGTCATATACATAGTTTCTTCCAAAATTCCATTTAGGAAGGCGGTTTTGACATCCATCTTCCATATTTCATAATTTAATATGCAGCAATCGCTATGATGATCTGGACGGATTTTAGCATTGTAACTGGTGAAAAAGTTTCATCATAGTCAATCCCGTGGATTTGTCTATAACCTTTTGCCACCAGTCTAGCTTTGTATATCGATACATTTCCATCCTTGTCTGTCTTCACTTTGAAGATCCATTTGCAACCAATGGGTGTATAACCCTCGGGCAACTTCACCAAGTCCCAGACTTGATTTTCAAATATGGAGTCCATCTTGGATCTCATGGCCTCTTGCCATTTTGCAAAGTCAGGGCTCGTCATAGCTTGCTTGTATGTCGCTGGCTCATCACCATCCATGACTAGGACGTCCTGATCATCGGTTAAGACGATACCGAGGTATCTGTCTGGTTGAGATCTTTGCCGTTGCGACCTACGAAGGGTAATCGGTTGAGCATTTTCATTGTCATTTTAATTCTGACCAATTTTCTTAGATGCTTTCAAAGCATCTAGATTGTCAGTTTTATCAGGTTGACATTGTTGCTCGTCCTCTCGAACTGCGTCAAGTTCGATTTTCCTCCCACTTGTCATTTTGGAAAGGTGATCCTTCTCCAAAAAGACACCATCATGAGCAACAAACACTTTGTTCTCGGATTTATTGTAGAAGTAATACCCTTTGGTTTCTTTTGGATATCCTACAAAAAAACACTTATCCGAATTGGGGTGAAGTTTGTCTGAAATTAATCTTTTGACATATGCTTTGCATCCCCAAATCCTAAGAAAAGACAACCTAGGAGGTTTCTTAGTCCATAATTCATATGGAGTCTTTTCAACAGCCTTTGACGGAGCTCTGTTCAGTGTTAGTGCTGAAGTTTGTAACGCATGTCCCCAGAAAGAGATAGGGAGTTCACTAAGACCCATCATTGATCGAACCATGTCTAACAAGGTTCGATTCCTCCGTTCGGATACTCCGTTCCATTGAGGAGTTCCGGGAGGTGTCAACTCTGAAAGAATACCATTTTCTTTCAAGTGATCGTCGAATTCATGGCTCAAATATTCGCCACCTCGATCCGATCGAAGTGCTTTAATTTTCTTGCCAAATTGATTTTCAACTTCTTTTTGAAATTCTTTGAATTTCTCATAGGATTCAGATTTATTTGACATTATTGTAGATGTAGCCATATCTTTTATTGTCAATGAAAGTGAATTCTAAGATGGCTTAGTTCATTTGGTATCAATCCATTGTCTTTGTGTAAAGCATGCAATTTAATTTGAACATATGCTTGCAAGACAATTTTGAAACAACTATTGTCAAAGTCTTACATGCAAAATAACTAGGTGTCCAACACCAAGGATCATAGTATGTTCAAAATCATGATGAAAAACTAGGATTAGTTTTAATTACATCTCAAAGACAAAACATGTGCATGCAAGTAGACCGAAAAACCATCTTCGTCGTCTTTTTGCTCTTGCACCAACACTTGATAAGCTTCTCACTAGGTCCCTGAAAAAGGCAACATAAAGTGAGTCATACATGGTATCTAATACCTATGATAAGCTTAATTCACAAGTGCTTAGGAAGATACCTGAGGCAGATGCTCCATTCCTCTCTTCCTTTTCTCGAAAGAGCTTGCATTCTCTCTTGAAGTGGCCTTGCCCACCACAATAGAAGCAACGCATCTTTGCCTTAACCTTGAAATCCCTCCTTCTTGATGATCTTTTGGTTTCCCCAAATGAGTTGGCTCGGTGAAGTAGCTCCACCACATTCTTCAAAGAATGTGTCTCCTTTCTTTCAGAAATGTATGCCCTTAGTGCATCATATCCTGAGTGGAGTGAAGTGAGCATAATATGACCAGCCATTCCATCTTCTAATGGAATTCTGAGGAGTTCCATGTGCTTGAAGAGCTTAGTTATTCTTGCCACATGGGATCGGAGGGGCATACCCGGTCTCAACTTAGTGTTGCAGACTGTAGACCAAAGATGGTACCTCTCTTTCGCAAGACAACCTTGATCCGATGGCTTCACATTCATGTCTGTAAGTGACCTAGTCACTTCAAACAAGAGTCCATCATTGTTGTCGTTGAAACTCTTAGAGAATCTCACACCGACAACATCCCTTAGTCCTCCAAGGAACAAGTCCGGGAAAGAGAATGGAAGTTTTTCTTTCCATTCTTCCGGGATGGAGTTAACCATGAGTTGTGATACTAATTTGCAATCATTTGACCATTCACAATAAGTTTCGTCACTCAAGTGTTTCTTGGTACAGAGGGTTGGGAGCGAAGTATCCAGAACATATTCCTTGGAACAACTCCGGAGAGTTTTCCTGAGTTCCTCTTCCCATTCTTCAAGGTTTGTTAAGTTAAGCTTGATAGCTAACTTTTCGGGGAGTTCCGGGCACACATGGTTGTTGTTTGAGTTACTTGCAAACATTGTTCTACAATTGAAAGAACTTGAAACGAAAAACCATTCATAAATCAATAAGTTGAAATTTAAAAGCGTTCATGCATATTTTCAATCTTATTGAGCATTTTATCCACGCATCTATAAAATTGTCCCTTTTAGGCGAGAACAAAATGATTCCGAGATCCCAAAGATCAAGAAATGGTTAAGCATGCTTTGGCTTGTCTTAATCATTAAATATCTTAAGGTAAGCAATCCAATTGTTAATAGCTCTAAGCTACTCTCGGTTTGATAAAATGTCGCATCTAATGCATCCTTGACATTTTATCTCTTTTGCCACGACATCTAAGGACTCCTTAGTGATATCGTTGAGCTTACCCAAGACAACTTGTATACCTAGTATACCTTACGTTCCTTGGGAAGTAGTGATGTCTCGCTTTGGCGTAGTCCATCACGTACGCACATTAGTTCGGTAAGTGTTGTTCTTGGAACGACAAATTTTAGCTCAATATTATTAAGGGACCTAGGGTTTCTATGTTGGTTGATTTAAGTGAACTTAACTAATCATCGCAACATATAGAAATCCTAGACATGCATCTAACATTCATATATAACAACAATATATATATATATATATATATATATATAAAGCATAAAAATAGATGCATTTGGCAACTAGCATGACCCCTTGAAATCTTCAATTTCCATGGGTCTTCATCTTGGCTCGTCTTCATTGAAACGCCATCTTGAGACATCTTGGCCAAAATAAATAAACTAGCTAGAATGACTAAGATTAATCTAATAGTACAAAAATACTTAACGGTTCGCAGACCGTATTTAGATTTTCAAGAATACATAACAGAACGCAGTCCGCATTTTCTATACTAGTCGGGCCCCACTAGTTGCCATTTCAAAGACCCGTTTTGAAAACAATCTTCCATTCATCCATTCACTATTTATGAATGGACCATGCAAATTACGAAATACATAATTAAACACGCAAAACTAGTAACTAACTTAGGTGGTTAATCCAATTAACGCGCCTAATTAAAACTAGTCAAAGTTGTTTAATCGATTATTTCTAAACGCAAATTGCTCACGTAATCAAATAAGCTCCCACTAAATTCCGCATCCATACTTAATTAATCCGATTAATTAAGTCGGCATAACCCATAATCTGTCAAAATCAAAAATTTTGCAAAAGCCGGAAAAACTGAGGTCTAATCTCGTTAAAAATAATTACATAAATAATTAAAAACGGAAAAATTTTCGCAAAATTGCATAGCTCAAAATCAAGCAAAAATCCCACACAAGTGCTTGGTGGGTGCGCACTATGGCTGCTAGGCAGCCTATGCCTTTTGCTGTGGTGCGTGATGCTAGCATGCTGCGCCCAGCACAGCAAGCCACGCTGCTAGCACCAGCGGCCTGCCAGGCATGCTACGCATGCTGGCTAGCAAGCTGGCGCCTGCCAGCAAGTGGTGCGCTGGGCTGGTGCTTGCTGCCATGCTGCCCAGCAGCATCCCCTCGCAAGCCAGCCCCTTGCCACTGCTTCACGCACATCAGCCCCAAGCCTCCCCCCCACACAACAGTCACTCAAGGCACACCCATGTGCGCACCATAGGCAGCCACATGTTTTTGCCTTAATTTGCGTGCCATTTCTCAGGATTTTAATCCCGATTTACGTGTGACATAAAATTAATCTAAATTTATTTTAGAATTAATTTTAAGGGAAAAAATGAAAATAAAATAAGTCCAACTTAATTAAATTCAATTTTAACGGTGCACAAGCCTAAATTATCCAAAATTCATTTTGAAATAATTTAGGTCTTCTTTTATGCTTAAAATTGAAATAGCTATGTCCATAATTAATTTTGCCAATATGCAAATTAATAATGGATTTGACAAATGGGAGTTGGAAAAATAAATTAATCATCTAATGATAAAATTTTTCAACTTTCATACTTTTGTAAAATACCAAGATTACATCTTCCAATATGAAGATTAATCAAATTTTACTCACAAGTATTTGAACTTGATGGATTTTAATCAACCAAACATAAAAAATCCAAACTTTGTTCATTATGGAATTTAGGGTTAGGGTTCGAATCATTTAAAACTTTAAAGATTAGAACTTTAACATTTTAGGAACTTAAAATTACAAGTTCACAACAAGCTTTCACATTTTATTTCAATTTATTTGCAAAATTTGTGAAAAACAAGTTTATGTGAAAAATGGTATATCAACTTAAGCACTAATAAAAACTCCATTATTATGCTTAAGGATATTTTTAAAACCAGTAGATTAGTGATGCAAATTTGCATTTAATCTAACCTTGTAATGCTTGCATTAATCAAGGCTTAAAAAGAATTAAAATTTTCGTTGAAAAACGAAAAACCCCAGAAAAAATGGGTTTGGTTCGAATTTGGCTTCTGAACAGCCCTTAAAAGGGTTGGAACTGTTTCAGAAGGTCGATTCTACCCAAAATTCACTATTTTTGAGCCAAAATCTGGGTTCGACAGCCAAATCGAGAATAAAACCGAGTTTTAAAATTAATTAAAACGAGCTTCTAATCTAATTAGAAGAACATGAACCAGAAAAATAAACTCTTTTAAGACACCTTAATTAACAAGTAATTGCAAAAATTAAAAGGAGCATGGCTCCGATATCGCTGTATGGTTTCGTAGTGACCCGACACTAAGCGGAAGGAAAACACCCAAGACTCGCCCCTTAATTAAAGCAATTAACAAGCATAATAAACATAATTAAGAAAGACTAAGAACAAGAATTATACCTTTGTTGCGTGCTTCGCTCCCGAAGAGCTCTTACTTCAAAATCCCGAAACTACGAGATCTCCGACGGATCGTACCCTCGACCCGACCCGAGCGTCCCAAGTCTTGAAGATTAGTCAAGACCCGGACAAACAGAACTATGAATTTTACGAATCAAAGGTTTACTCTAATTACAAGAGTTGCCTTTTTAATTCCACTCAAGGTTGTGTTTCCCAAATACCCAAGCCTTTGGTATTTATAGGGAAATGCACCATTGATTTTCATTTCCCAACCAATGTGGGAGAATGAACAATTTTGACAATTAATTTAATTCCAAATTAATTTAATAATTAAATCAATCACAATGCAACAAGTGTCAAGGGGAGAGAGAGAGTTAGGTGAGGACCATGAAGAGGTGGGGGGGACCATTGCCTTGGTCCCCAAGGCTTTGCCCAAGCCTTGGTCCCCACCCTCACAAACCACCTTAAGCAAAGGGCTGCTGGGCTGCTGCCAGCTAGCACGCCAGCTAGCACTAGCCCAGCCAGCAGCCTCGCATCCCCAACCAGGCAATGCGTGCTGGCGCTTGGCGATGCTTGTGCTGCTGCTGCGTGCCAGTGCTAGGCGCTGCTAGTTGCTGGCGCTGGTGCTGGCCCTTGCCTCTCTTGCCATCGCACACGCACACACCCTCTCGCATAGCTAGCACAGCCAGGCCAGCATACGCATAGCCCAGCTAGCGCACTCACGCACGCAAGGCCTAGCATGCGTGCTGCTAGCGAGCCACTCATGCTGGGCTTGGTGCTGCTTGCTAGCTCTTCCTCGCATACACTCGCATGTTGTTGCTGCTGCAATGCCTTCCACGCACACGCACACGCACACAAGGCCTAGCATGGTGGTGTGCTTGTGCGAGGGGCCTGCGATGGTGCCTAGCACCCAGACACGCATGCTGCGATGCAGTGCCATGCGAAGGCACGCATGTGCGCAGACATGCTGTTGTGATGGTTTGATAGGCTAAGGCACAAGCACACGCACACACGCACAGGCCTAGACATGCGATGGTGTTGTGCTTGTGCTACGATGGTGCGATGGGCTGCGATAGTGCCTAGGCTTGCGCCTAGCATGCATGGCGCGCCTAGCACACCATGGTGTACCTGGCACACACATGGTGCGCCTAGGCTTGCAATGAGCTAGCCTAGCCTAGCTACGGCTATGCTCGTACTTGTTGCTTGTGATTTTGCGACGCTCGGTCTCGATGCCCTAGGCTCGATATCCGACGTCTATACTCGTAAAACACCGTCGACTCATTAAATCCTTTTGGATTAATTCGTCATCTCGGATCGGTGATTCGATTGGGTTCGACCCGAAGGGTTTAGTTAAGATTAAGCTGTAATATCAATTGTACCTTGATATTACTGATCGGAAGCGGCCTGCACCTAGGCATTCCGATCACTTAATCTTACTGAAAAATTAACTCTGTAATAATTTTGAACCCTCTATCGGAAGAATACACTTGTTGGAAGGACACCACTCCTTTCAGAATAAAGGTCATACCTAGGATTGGGTTGACCATTGTTGATTGCATTTACTTGTTCTTTGTAAGGGGAGGGGGAGCATAAATCATTTAGCAAATAACATTCGGAAGTCACATGATCATCACATCCATAAGTATAACAAGACATCATTTGTATTGACATATTTTCATTAGATTAACTAGATGCATGTGAATTTTGATATGGGGAAGGGGATAGAGAAGAGAATTGCAATTGATCAAACTTAGAAGACAAAGCATCTAATTTTGAATTAATCATATTTATAGCATTTACCTCATACTTTCCTCCCTTCTTGAGATGCTCCTCTCGTCAAGACTCCAATTGATGTAGTTTTGAACTACATCTTCGATGATCTTTAGCGCCTCCATGGGTGGCTTGTTCCTGATTGGTCCTCCCGATGCTCCATCCAACAATATGCGATCCACGCTCAAAAGACCTCTATAAAACCCATGGAGCAAGAGCCAATCTTCCATGCCATGGTGTGGGCATTGTTGTTGGTAGCTCTTGAATCTCTCCTAAGCATCATAGAGAGACTCGTCGGGGTCATGTTGGAAGTTTGATATTTTTGACCTCAACTCCGCCGTTTTCCCAAGAGGAATGAACCTCCCAAGGAATGCCGAAGTCATCTCATTCCATGTGTTTAATGACTTTGGAGGTAACTTATCAAGTCAATCACTTGCCTTTCCCATAAGAGAAAACTTGCACATGCTCAACAAAATGTATTCCGGAGTCACCCCATTTGCCTTCACGGTGCTACAATACCATGTGAATTGCTTAAGATACGCGATGGGATCCTCATGCTTTGCCCTGGAGAATTGATGACCCTCTATCAAGGTGATAAGGGCGGGGCTTATCTCAAAATTGTTTTCTTCGATAGCAGGAGTAGCAATCCCACTTGCTTCTTGATATGGTGGAGGAACACCAAACTCTCTTAAGGTTTTGTTTGGAAGAGCCATTTGAAAGTGATGGGGAGGTGAAGAAGTTGGAGAATTAGTTCTTGACGACTCTAATGGAATGGTGTCTCCACTAGACTCACTAGAACTAGAATAATCGAAATCAACAACCACTTGTGGCTCACTTGAAGTAGCACCACTATCTCTTGCTCTCTTTTCTCTTCGGTTTGCCCTTACAACCTTTTTAAGCTCAAGATTCAACGGTACAAGAGGTAGTGCTCTATTGTTGTGTTTAGGCATAAAACAAAGAAGACTAGATGGGAGATTAGTAGGTTAGTCAAAGAAAAACAATGAAAAATAAAGCAATAAAATGAACTAGTCTCACATATTTCACAAGTAACTCAATGCTTAACGCCATTCCCCGGCAACGGCGCCATTTTGGTAGAGAGATAAATCGGTCGTTGGACAATCACCCTAAGCCAAACAATATTTCTACCTAAACCAACCTAAGACAAGTCTAGGGTAAGCATAGGATCGTATCCACAGGGAATGGGTATGAGCACACCAAGATTATGAAACGGTTGTAATTTAGTTCGGTCACAAATTAGGGGTTTTGATTAATTAACTACTATGGAGACAAAAAATAGGGGGAAATGGGAATCGACACCAACCAAACCAATGGATCAATACAACAGGCAAGCATGAACACAAATTGGGCGATAGAAAGGGCACTCAACATTGTCTTCTTTCGAAGCCACAACACTAAGCATTCCTAAACCAAGTTCAACAAACATGATAGGCCAACCAAGTCTCAATGATAGAAAGTAGACTACTAACTCGGGTTTGTCTTTCGATCGGTCCAAGATAGCATTAAGGCACAAGTAATTGGGATTTCTCGCCTAATTATCGTAACTAATACTACTACAACATCCAAAAAAGGAACCGTAATCAAGATAGAAATTCGGTTTAATCATAAAAGAAATGGTTCACAACCAAACTTCATCTTTCAATGCAAGCATACAAATGAATACATGAGCAATAAGTGGCCATCCAATTACACATGTAATTAACCAATTCTTAAACAATCAAACATCAACCCAAAGTGAACATGCAAGCACAAATATCAATCAACCCATGGCTTGGTTGGGTCTTCACCCAACCCCTAGCTAATTAACTACTCACTAATTATGGTGTAGAACATCATAAAAACAAGTTCTAATTCTAGCATCAATCTAACAAGTTAAAAGGAGTGATAAAATCTAAGTTGATTGAACATGCAACAACAAATAATCAAGATTAAGAGAGAAATTAACAATTCAAAGCAATTAAAAACAGAAAATAAAGAGTAAGAGATAGAGGAAATAGATTACTAATGAAGCTTGAAAGTTGAGAAAATTTTGAAATTGAGGATACAAACTTCAATTAATCTACTCCAATGATTGAGTTTGAGAGTAACAAAGCTAATTAATAAGAGTTTAGAGGACTAACTAAGAGATAAGGGTCTAAGAAAACTAAGGGAAAAGAAGATCAGTAAAAATGAAGCCAAGGGTCGTATTCATACGCCCAAAAATCACATAGTAAATTACTTCCAAAAAGTCGAGTAAACAGAGCAGGAGCGCCCGCTCTTCTTCATAGGAGCGCCCGCTCCGGCAGTCTTGCGTGCCCGCTCCTACTTCTATAGATCGAGGCAGATTGCGGGAGCTCGGGGAGGATCGCTCACTCCTTCTATTGTGCACACCCGCTCCTGCTAGGAACAGGGAGAGGCAGATTGTAATGCCTTGAATAGGAGAGGCCGCTCCTTTCTTGGTTCACGCTCGCTCCTGCTTGGTGCATGCTTTCGCTAGAGTTCTTCATGTTCTTGCTACTTGACTAATTTCTCATTGCATCTACAAACACGAACACACACATAAAAAGGAATGGGTAAGCCAAAAGCTATAATCATGCACAAAAGGAGTTGGAAGGGGGTTGAAGAGGGGAAAATGACTGCAAAAATCGTGTTAAAAATACCATGATAAGTGGAAAAATAAAACACTTATCAATAGCTTTTGTAGAATTTAATATATAGCCGAAATAGCGGGACGGTGTTAGTTTTGGATAGAGTTTTGTATTTCAATCGTATCTTTTTCGTTATAGCTCGAAATTGAGCTTACGATATATCATTGGAAATATAATTTCAAGGGCTATCCAACCATATCAGATTTGGATAAAAATTATGAGGCGCAAAAATCAGACTTTCTCGGTTTTGGAACGATAGTTATGAAAAGAGGAAATTGGGCTAAGGTATATGTGGATTTTGGCCTAAGAAAAGTATTTTGGTCCATAAAATGGCTAAAATGGATTATAAAATGATAGTGGGCTAGAACAAAAGGACTATTAAAGTAAGGACATGTTCTCTTAACTTATATCAGGTACTTATTACTTATTCCTTAATAAATTTAGATCAGACCATAAACATTCAGATTAGACGAGATCAGAACTTTTAATTATCATTTACTTATTGCTAAATATCGTTAATTGTGTATTACAAAAAATTATGAAAATTACATATTTGAAAACTTTATAATGAGATGAATCTAACAAGATCTATTTTGACAGTGTTTTTCTTTATAGATTAGTATTAAAACGCGGTCAAAGTTTAGTCAAATTATTAAATCAGATCAGACCAGATCATCAGATCAAACCAAATCAGACCTTATGAAAATCATGTCAGATTTCCTTGTTTCAGGTGAAGAGAACAAGTCCTAATTCTTAGATCCATCATGCGAATCAGACCAAATTAGGCAATGAATATTATTTTGTCATCAGGCTTTGTGCAGGGAGACATTTTTAGGTGTCTACACCTCCCTAGTGACTTTCCATACTACACATATCTTAAAACAAGACCCCAAACTTCTAATCTCTTGAGCAATCCAGTAACAGGTCATCTCACCACCTTTTTGTCATTGAAGCACATCGACCACTCCAATTGAGTTAGTATAAAATGTAATCCATTGATACCCTTTATGCTTTGCCCACTAGATACCCCTCAAACAAGCTAGAATCTCTTCTTCATTGTAGCGCTTAAGAAACCTTACAAAACTCCCTACCCCCATTCTCTTGATCCGTGGCATTAATCGTGAAGGCCCATCCTATCCCTGCATTGCCTGTTTGTTTGTGCCAAGATCCATCGCTTAAAAAAATCATTTCCCATTGTTAACCGAAAGGCCATATGCATGGTATTAATTACTTCCCTCTACTCCTAAGGTGGCTCTAACGAACCCCCAGAGGGAGGCCATTACTCTTTTCCCTAATCTTTAGTGTACCTAGGATCCTTAATTCTATTCTAAGAAAATCATCCACATAGCTCGTCTCATTTTTAAAGACCCTTTCATTTCTTATAATCCACAATCCCCATTGAACACACGCAAAAACTTACATTCTCTCACTGTGCGTGGATCCATTGTTTCAAAGGAGTAGATCCATCATTTTCTGAGCTAATATGCAAGGAGCAATTATGCCATGCATATTTGCCAAATCACTACAATAGAAGAGGTGCTAAATATCTTCCTCTTCCACTTCACAAAAGTCACATAAAGTGTCCACCGGTACCCCTCTGTGGTGTAAATTACCCTTTACTGCTAAGCCATTCAAAATCAATTTGCACAAGAAAATACTCCACTTTGGTGGTATGTTTAATTTCCAAACAAGTTTGTAACTCATCATCCCTCGCGTGTGATAGGGATTCCTGTCATTATCAAGAAGAAAGGCATATCCAATTTTAACCGTATAGATACCTGAACGATGATTGTGCCAGTACAAGAAGTCGTCTTCCTCTGTCGTTGAAATCTCCATAGATAAAATCTGATAAACCGAGTCACATTCAAATTTCTCTCTCACCATTGTCACATTCTAAACCAGCCTTGGTGATCTTGTTATCAAGTAACAAACTCTTCCAGCCAATTCCAATCAACATTGGGTCATATCTGAGAAGAGGGATATGACCATTCACCCATTTCATATTTGCGATCTTCACCTTTTCCCTGTTGTTGATCTTCCAAGCAAAACTTGAAACAAACTTCTTATCTATAGTATGAAAACCTTTCCCCTCCCCAAAGAAGCATTACTACGGATAGTATGCATAGCATGTCCCATACTCAAGGAGAAGGAGCGAGTGGGGGAAAGGGAGTGTGCCAATAATAGTTGGGGATCATAGTGCGTGCATCCGATATACTTGCTTTAACAGCAGTGCATCATTGAGGTTAATCATTGACCTAATCCCTAGTCCTCCCATTTCCTTTGAGAGGTGAAGGGTATCCTTTCCAATCTAGTGCATCCCTTTATCTCCATTTTTATCCCAACAGAAATGAGTAATAATATAATCAATTCTACTTGCAATTGAGAGTGGCAATTTGAAGCATTTCATTACATGGAAGGAGATACTTATGGGAACTGAATTAATTAGAATAAGCTTTGCTGGTTACGAAAGCTTCAAAGAGCCCCAAGTAGTAACTTTCTTCACCACTTTGTCAAGTAGAAACTGGAAAGATTGTATCTTTCCTGTCATTAGGTCCACTGGTGCCCCTGACTGGTGCTCCACAATCAAACTTGTCTGATCTTTAGAATGCTCTTATAGTTTCCACATTTCGAAAGGACACTAAACTATTGAATTTGATAAAGGACTTGATAAGGTTAAGTCTCTAACCCGAGACCTCCCCAAATTTCCCTAAATAACTAACCATTGTAACATAAGACTCCCTTAAAACCTTAAGGAAAAAAAAATAAAAATAAATAAATAAATAAATAAATAAATCATAGCATCATTAGAAAAATAAAATGTGAGATTGACGGTGACCTCCTAGTGACTTTAAGCCCTTTGATCTGCTTGAGATTCTCCACCATGATAAGCATTTTGGATAGAATTTCCATGAAGAAGAGAAACAAATATAGGGAAAGTGGGTCCCCTTGCCTTAAGCCACATTCTGGTTAATAAATATCCGAGACCTGCCCATTGATCAGAGTCCGTTATGAAACTGTAGACACACACTGAGAAATCCACTGAATCCACTTTGCCGGGAAGCCATAAGCCTATAAAACCTTTACGAGAAAAAGCCAATTTACTCAATCATAAGCTTTAGACATATCAATCTTGATGGCCGCCGCCTTATCCGACACTCCTTTATTAATATTTAGTAAATGCAGCAGTTCATGACTTAAAAGAATATTATCCTCCACATATCTACCTGTTATAAAGGCGTGTTAGTATTCCGTTATGAGCGCAGCTCAAGAAACAACCCTTTCATCTTGTTGACCAAACATTTAGCTATGCTTTATAAATGCTGTTACACAGGCTTATCGAACGTAATTGCACCGCCACTTCGTCCGGGGTTTCCACCTTAGGAATCATAACCAAGATACAAGCATTGATTTCGTTAAGCATGTAACCTGTAGAAAAGAAGTATTGAATGAACTTGCCGCCACTACCTTCGCACCCACTTGTTCCCAATGTTTGTGGAAAAACTCCTAATGAACTCGTCCAACCCTTGATACTTTAGATTGTTAATGGAGAACATCGCCTTTCGTATTTCTTGTGCAGTGAACGGTTTGATTAAATCATGACTATCCTCCTCAGTGATATGCGGGAGATCAAGTTCTTGGAGAAAAAGGTTCATCCTCTCTCCCACCCATGTCAGGTTGACCTCAGCCGTCTTGTACACTTCCATAAGAGAGTTTTTAATTAATTTTCCAATTGTTATCCATTCATCCAAATCATTGCGCAAGGTTAGAATTTCCCATCTTTTCTACCTGTGTTACACCTTATTAAACATCAAGCTAAGGTCGAAGACATTTCACAATAATTTATCCATTTCTCTTTAATTCGTTGTTGCCAGTGTTGGAACACTATAGCTCTTTGCGCTAGTTTCTCGTTGACAGTCACCACATAACTCAAACCTTCATGAAGTGTGCTAATATTAGCACTGTGACTCACCATTGCAATAGTCGCATTTCTCTAAATGACCACCCCCCCCCCCCACACACACACACACAATTTCTTATTATCCAAAAAAAAACCATCCGTTTAGAACTGTAACCAATCTGATTTAACCCGAGAAATTCAGGACTACATACACCTAAAAAAGCCTTCTTGACCGAAACTCGATGATGAGTAAAACCTTTCATAACCGTTTGGTTCAAGTAGAGTGTTGTAATAAAGGAGCATTTACTTTTATTATAAAATCCAATTAATTATTTCATCTTTCTAAGCCATACTCAAATTTATTTCTGTCTTAAGCCCAAACCTTTTATTTAAAATTTTCCATTTAATTCTTAAGCTCAATCCCGAATTCAGTAATCTGGCACGTCAAACCTAAATGCATTCGTTGCGTCGCACGAGCTACTGATCTTTTCTGTAGATTTAATCCTTTTTTAGTTTTATTCCTATAATATATCATTGCTTTTCGAGGGTCACAGGCACCGTGTTATACTCGTATTCTCTCTAATACTCTTATTTTATTAATCTTCCATCTCTCTTATATTCCGAAATTGCTCTTTCGAGTACTCCTATATATTAATACTTCAAATTCACTCGAAGCTCTATCGGCGGTCTACGGCAGGAAAGCTTGATCATGAACCCTAAGGGTATCAATCTAGACCCAATTTGATATAATTTAATTAAATTTGATTTACAATTTATTTGAAGTTTACTAACAATTTATTAATAAAGATGTAATTGGAAGGTTTTGCGATCGACGTAAGTAAATTTAATTATTCCTTCCTTTTGTGTAATTAATTCTACAATATTTGTTCATGCTAGCTTCATGTGTTTAGGAATCGTATTTCTAATTCTTATTATCATGTTTAGGCTTTAGATTAATATTTTTAGTATCATGCCTAGGGTCATATTAAAATTATTTAGTATCATGTTTAGGATGCGTTTAATTTGTTCTCTAATTGTTATATTGAGTTGCTTCCTATTTTATGCATGCTTGTTTAACCTATTTGATTTTTTATATTTGTTCTGATCACCATATTGCATGTTTTATTCAAAACGTGTAATTGAAAATCACACTTAATAAGATGATTTGGACAACTAGTTTAGGTACCTAGTAATCTTGTTACTAAGTGATCACAATAATTAGATTTATGTGTGCATTAATATTCAACCAACTTAGATTAATTAGTTTGGAGAAAATTGAATATTGTTTGTATGTCTTTTGGTTGAAATTAATACATATCACTATAAGAATCGAGTAAAGGCTAATACGGGCGGATCAGAATTGACTTCATGACTCAATTTCATACCATTATTCCCGAATATCCAATCATGATTCAGGACCATAATGGAATACACAATATAATGAATAGGGTGTAACCTATTTGTCCCGTTTCGTAGTTGTCAATGATCCATGAACGGTTTACAATTTTCTTAAAAAGTTATTGGCGTTTCCCTACTTTTTCGTCCTTAATCGTTAAATGTCAAATCCAACTTCCTATAGTTATCAAGCATATTCACAACATTCTTAACATAAGCACACTTCTAGCGACGCCTACAACGACCCAAACTCGATCTATCTGTAAACGACCTGAACTCAACTCAAACCTAAATTTTACCCGATCTAAGCTAAATTAGCACTTATTGATCCGACCCAAGCTTAACCCAAAATCGATTTGACCTGACTACAACTCAAACCAAACCGATCTGACTCTACCTAAACTCAACCTGGTTTGAAATTGACCTAACAATTACTTAATTCAATCTAACCTGTTTTGATCCGAACTGATATTAACCTGATCCGATTTTAATCCAAATTGATATCAACCTGATCCAATATTAACCCGATCTGATTTAACTCGACACGATTTTAACCCGACCTTATTTCAAACCAACCAAAGTTTTAAACCAACCATAATTATAACTCAACCTTTGATTTTAAACTAACCATATTTTTAAACCTATACAAATTGAATGAGTAATATAGTTAACTAACTATACTTGTAGCCTCGTAAGATCGTACGGCTGAAGAGTAAAAACAACCTTAAAAAGATGATATTTTGTTGCGTCTATATCACCATATTTGGATGTCGTCTTTCAATTTGTCACTAGTTTATTATTCATCGTCTCACTTATGTAGGTATGACATGTCATAGATAATTCGATTTTAATTATTTGGCTTAAACATGAATGTGACACCTGTTGTCTTCATTAATATTCTTACACTGATTTAAATGATTGTCATTTGTTACTCGCATCTATCTATATCTATATCTATACTATATTATTAAAAAGCGTTTTTAAATAAATTTAGAGTGCCACATGACGCTCTCCTCATTTAATAAAGTTTTTCATTCCATATCCTCACCCCTTAAAAAGTGTGAGTCTTCCCCTTATGAACAGTAGCCACGTGTGGAGATGACATGTGTGAAAGCATAAGCAAATCACTACAACAGAAGAGGTGCTGAATATCTTCCTCTTCCACTTCACAAAAGTCACATAAAGTATCCACCGGTACCCCTCTGTGGTGTAAATTACCCTTAACTGTATAGTTTGTCGTTCCCACCTCCGGCCGCCGTGGAGGTTCTCAATTTGAATCATCGTCGTGGATTCCCGATATTTTTCTCATAGAATTCAGGTGAGAAATTCTTCCTCCTGGATTTATTTATTATTTCCTTTTGCTTATTAATTTTGCTGGTAATTTGGAAAAATTCGTGGGGTTTTCTTGGTTTTTGTAGGCGATTTATTTACAACAGGGAGACTGATAGGAATAGAGGGCTTATATTAGTAACAACAGGGAAAGCATCAAAGCAGTGGGATTGTTCTTAAATTTAAAAAATTAATCAGTCATCAAAAAGCTTTCTCAATCAATTATACACCATCTTCCTATTTGCTCAGGTGAGGGGTCAATTAAATTAACCGCATATTTTGTTTTGCTCTTTTCTCTTCGCCTGAGTTTGCTCACGCTGCTAAAGATGTGCTTAAGGTGTTAAGTGAGGTGAGGAAGACTTAAGCATCAGCTGGCTAATGGGGGGTGAACGAGTGAAACTCATACAAGGAGAGAGAAAGAAAGGAGGGGAGGATGGGGGGTTGGTTGGATGTATTCTTAATTCTAATTTATTCTCTATAATCCACAGTACAAATTTTCGGACGATCAAGCTCAACTGCAAACAAGGGCATCATGTCAAGCTCAAGTGCTAAAGTTACGGATTCATAACTCAAACAAGGGCATCATATCAAGCTTGGTTGTTACTCAATATTTTTGGCTACTTGAAGAGAATCCGGATATTGTTTCAGACTTTCAGCAATAAGAAGCAAGTTGTATATTATGACTATTAAGAACAAGAAAGCTTCAGTGCATGAATAGCTACAATCTGAGAAGGCCAAGACAGTTGATCAAAGTAAGAAGAGATATGGATTTTCATCATCTAATACCAGTAATGTAAGAATTCAAACCTATTTCCTCAATTTATGCGTTGCATGGTGCTAGAAAAAAGAGTTTTTAACTGCTCTTTATAAAATGTATTAACATTCTTTTTCTGAGATGAATTTAATTTAACAGATTATATATAAAGGTATTGCTCCTTTGTATGTAGTTTGATAAAGTGGTCTAAATGATTTGGTCAAAGCTAATTAGTAAGAAGCATATTGTACTTTGGGGCTAGATGAGAGTCAAAATTGAGAAAATCAGCTAAAATTACTTGAGATTTGGGTTTCCGGTCTTGGAGAAACCAATTAGGAAGAGTTTTCAGAGGCAGTGAAACAGGAAGCAAAGTGGAGAGAGACTGTGATGTTGAAAGGAGAAAGATATCAAGTTGAGAAACTAGGAAAATTTCAATACCTAGGGTTTAGTCTCACAATTTTGTTAATTTAATTATCAGTTATTGAACTATATATAGGTTATACTTATTGGAGCCATAAAGATTTTAATGACCTATTTAGTTGTAATTTTGATTTTTTTTCCATTTGGTTCTTATAGGATAATCAAATTAAATGATGAGGCGGAAGAATGGGCATGGATTCCGATAAAACAACTCCATTCTCCGGCAATCTACGGAAATACCAAGCTAGCTTAATCACTCGAAAATCATTTTTGTTCATGTAATTGAACTTCAGTTTAAGGTATAAAACGACTGTGAGCTTTCTTCTCCACTTATATTCTTCTCAAATTCCTATTTTTCAGCTTTATTGTTCATTATTTTCATTTTTTTTTAACTCTTGCTTTTGTGTTAGTGTCTATACAATTTTGTTATAATTGGCATTTTTTTAGGGTTTACAATTGATTTGCAAATGTTTCTTGTGGGGTGAGTTGGTGGATTGTTAGATTGAAAGCTCTAATATAATGCACCATGCTCTACAACAATTTTAATGTATTAGCTGCTTACTTAAATTTTAAATTTGCTTATTTATAATAAAGGGGCTTCTATACTTATGGTTGGACTTTCTAATCGGATCTTTGCAGTCATCTTTCTTTTTAATAATTATTACCGAATTATGGAGTAGAATTATACTGTTACATTGCAAGTTTGGAGTTTACTTGTGAACATAAAGAGGGAAGTAAATTGAGTTTATACCTTTTTTGATAAAATGATTTGCATAGCTGAACTTTTAAAAATACCATTGCAGTTACCTCTGATTTCTGCATCTTTGAGGTTACTCCTGTTATATGGATGATCAGTCTTGGACTACTGCCAATCCTTTGGATTATCTCTGGCTGATGCCTTAAAGCATATGGTCTTTGAGTATCGGGTTGCTCCTTAAAGCTTGTGGTCTTCATGGTACTTTCATTAAAATAGGTATATTGCTATTGTTTGCATATTGATTTTTGACCATAACGCTCTTGTTAGCGATTACAATGGAAAAGTTGAATACGAGCTTTCTGATATTTGTGCTTGTATTCTGATGCTTTTTAGTTCTCATCTCACTCCTAAAGTCCTAATGTTGTTGTTAGTGGATCTTGAGTATTCTACTTGAAGATGAAGGGAGATTATCATCGTTATATTGCCGAGTTTAAATCTGGTGATGAAAGGAAAACTGCTGCTGAAGATACTATGAATGCTTACAAAGCTACTCAGGTTTGTGTGTTTTATTTTAGTTTTCTTCAATTTTTTTGATTTTGTGCCATTGACTTTATCATCAACTCTCTTTGTTTGATATTTTGTTGCCAATATTATTGACTGTAATTTTGTAAGTGCTTACGTTTTCTTTTTTTTTTTTTTTTTTTTGTGTGATTTTTTTTCAATAGACTTCTCACTTTTGTTGCCTCATTTGTTATTGGTTATTTATTTAAAGCTTTGTATTTGAAAAAGACTTTTAATGTGATAATGCCTCATTGCTACAAATGCTATAATTAGATTTATTACTGAGAATTATTTGATTGTAAGAAACTAACAAATTTGTAAGTCATAACAAACTCTGCCACTTGTTAACAGGAGTAGCATGAGTGTGTCCAGTCGTCCAGCATTACACTTCCCAAGCAAAACTGATTTATATGTATACTAGATACTAGGTACTAGATACCAATCATGAACAAGCCACCCACGGAAGCGCTAAAGATCATCGAAGATGTAGTTCAAAACTACACCGATTGGAGTCCCGACTAGAGGAGCATCTCCAAGAAGGGAGGAAAGTATGAGGTAAATGCTATAAATATGATTAATTCAAAATTAGATGCTTTGTCTTCTAAGTTTGATCAATTGCAATCCTCTTCTCTATCCCCTTCTCCAAATCAAAATTCACATGCATCTAGTTCATCTAATGAAAATATGTCAATACAAATGATGTCTTGTGATACTTGTGGAAGTGATGATCATGTGACTTCCGAATGTTATTTGCTAAATGATTCATGCTCCCCCTCACCTTTCATAGAACAAGTAAATGCAATCAACAATGGTCAACACAATCCTAGGTATGACCTTTATTCCAACACTTATAATGAGGGATGAAAACATCACCTAAACTTTGGTTGGAAAGGGGATCAAACCCAAGGAAATGGTCAAGGTCAATATAGTGGCCAAAGAAATGTTCAAAATAACAACCAAGGAAATTATAAGAATCAAGGTAATAGTAACTATGTGTCAAATAACCAAGTGAACCATCAAAATGACAATAGGTACCATCAAAGGGGTCAATATTCTTCTAATAATAACCCACCTGATTTAAATGGAGGAAATATACCAACCCTTGCTCCTATTCCTCAACCCCCTCTCCAAATTCAAGCTCCCCCTCCTAAGTCGAGTCTAGAAACCACAATGGCAAAATTTGTTAATATGCAAACAAAGAAAACCAATGACTTAGAGGAGAGTATCAAGCAAGTGCAACCCCCACAATAAGATGCTAGAAACTCAACTAGTTAATGTACTTAAAAGTAACAATCCTAGCACCTCTTTGCCTAGTCAAGCTATTGATCCTTGAGAACATTGCAATGCAATTATGACTAGATGTGGGACTAGCATAGATGAAACTCCACCTATGAGTTTGCAAAAAGAGAATGAGAGTGAGGAGGTTAAGGAAGAGAAACAATGTGAGGTATCTAAGTCAAGTGAGGATGAGATGGTTGTCATGACTGAATCCACCATGGTGAGCTTAACCGAAAATTGTAGTGCGATCATCAAGAACCATTCATCCACTAAATTAAAAGATCTCGGAAGTTTCTCTATTCCTTGCTCTATTAAGAACATTTCCTTTGAAAATGCCTTATGTGATCTAGGAGCTAGTGCGAGTTTGATGCCTCTTTGGGTTTATGAGAAGCTTGGTATAGGTGGTTTGGTACCCACCAATGTCACTCTTCAACTTGTCGATCGATCTAACAAATTCCTTAAGGGTAAGGTTGAGGGGTAAATTTCTAAAATGAGAGTGAAATATGTGCGTGAAATGTGTTGTAAGTGTCGTGAGTGAGTGTTGTGAGTATTTAAATACGAGGGGTAAATACGGAATTTCAAAGAAAAAATGCGAACGACACCCAGTAAATTGGGAGCGCGTTTAATAACCCCCAAAAATGAATCTATTACATCTATTAGATTTCTTTGTTTCTTTAGATTTCATATCTGCCACGTGGTGTCATGTTTAAATGCTTTCAAAAATGAATATGCTAGACATATAAAGTAGAAAATTAATATAAAAATTGCTAACAGAGTTTTAGTTACAACAAGATCATAAATGTGTCTAACATGAGAAGGGGGTTATTGAAATGTTAAGGATTACAAAGATCTTTATAATATCCTTCGCCACATCCGCGGATTAGTTTAAGTTGTGAATCTTAAAACCTTGCTACAAATGTTCTATTAAGTTCAAGCTAACTTACACGGTTACGCGTCAGAGTATTATCAATAATTCCAAGTGATTCATACAGTGCTTTCATCATATCCGGATAATAGTTGTCGTAATACTCAATCATTTGAACCTTGTTTTGAAAAGGTACTCCAGCCTGCAAAAGAGTACAAGGTAGATATTTTTCAGCAAATCATGGTCTAATTACATAATCAGATACTTATGTAATAGTGAAACATACCCTGCACAGGTGCGAGAAAAATGTGAGAAAGTGTATGACAAAAACTTGTTTGAATAGCGATTTCGTCACTTGGATTCGCTCTTTGTGTTGGTGGCGATTTAACAAAAGTACTCAGATTTGGATCATTTGACAACTTAGCCCGCCAATTCCGTAAAATCTGTGCATGAGCCGGGTTTTTTCCAACAACATTCTTCGCGCAATCGACCAGCTCTCCAAGTTTGGTAATGCTATAAATTCTAGTTTGTTTTGTCCAAAATCTAGGCGAGTACAGAAATTTTGCTATTGAACTAGCCAATGGTTTAAAAAAAATAAATCACAGGTAATTTTATGCGCATTAATTTCATAACATAACAAAATGAATCATTATAACATTTCACAAATTAGGCTATCATTTTCTTTTACATAAAATAAATTCATTATGGTTATTATTTAATATACGAAAATATTAAAAACACAGAACATATTCAATTTTCTTAAAGGGTAAAAATATGTAAATATCAAAAGTCAATACCAATGTCAATGTCAGTTACAGTTACGCCTGAAAAATTGATACATATCTCTTTTGTGTGCGTCACTAAATAGTTTACAAGCTTCGCTAATTGAAAAAGTCCCTATAATTTCATAATCTCTCTTCCCTTGTGGTCTCTAGGCTCACTATATAGCCTCATCCTTTATTTTTTTTTTACTTTTTTTTTACGGAAATCATCCTACATTTACTTTGCTTTAAAAAAATTATTACATTTTCAAACATGGGATGTTAGGTGTGTGGGATGTTTGGGGTGAGAATGAGAGTTTTAGTCCTAAAGTATTTTAAGCAATTACGGATATGATAATATGTATACACATTACCCTATTAAAGAGTAATGAGTCTAATGACTATTATCTTTAAATTTTTTTTTTTAAATAAAAATCAATTTAAACTATGGGGTGGGCCTAGTTTTTAAAATGATAATTCACTTGTTATCACATCAAAAGGAGTAAATTAAATACGAATGATGCAATGAACTTTGAAAAATAATACTTTGTAAAAGTATTAAAGTTTACCCCATAGCAAGATTTTCTGTTAAAGTGCGAGTTATCAGCTTAGTTTCATCATTGTTGATGAGTTGACAATCTATCCAAATTTGATCTAGTAACCTTCTCAAATCCGTCCAAGTCTTTTTTCCACCATCTACACACTCACAAATAAATTAGCATATTTGATAAATGGATTACAACACTTAATTAAATAGAAAAGTGAGGTTAATGAGTTACACCAATGCAATTACCTTGTATAATTGATTCTGCAACCGCTAACACACGATAAGGCTTATCGTTGCTTATATAGATGCTATTCTTGTCCAAAAATAACTTGATTCTAGAGGAATAACCATGCATGACAATCAACCTCAAATCTCTACATATGTTATTGATAAAATGTTAATAAGATAATAAAAATTGAAGGAAATCATTTGAAAAAGTGAGTTTACAAAAAGTAATACTTACTGGATAATTAATTTTAACATATCGGTCATTTGAATAGGGATTCCATTATAATCGAAGATACACCAAGCTAGAGCGATTATTGTTTATCCAAGTGGCTAAGGTTGTTCTAGAAATGTGGTAAGCTAAAACATATTTTGTCCCAGCTACAACCAGAAGAAAACAATCCACAAACCCAGAATGAGCGTTTTTGCGAATAAGTTCAAATATCTTATTGGCCGTAACTGGTTCATGTTCAACCATGTAAAATCTCAGATAAGAAGTATTATTGTCCATAACTACACTGCCGAAGTACTCACCAGTAAACTTCATTTTTTCCTTAACAAAACAAAATTTTCATTACGTTATTATTGGTCTTCATGTTTTATAGAATACCATAAATAGAAATATTAGATTAAACAATAAATATTTTTTCAACTCAAAACTTAAAACCGTAACAATTCGGGGTTTAGGATTAGTGACAAGTTTAGGACGATGGATGACGACAACGTTGATTGTTACGCTTTTAAGTTTTGAGTTAAAAAACTATTTATTGTTTAATCTAATATTTCTATTTATGGTATTCTATAAAACATGAAGACCAATAATAACATAATGAAAATTTTGTTTTGTTAAGGGAAAAATGAAGTTTACTGGTGAGTACTTCGGCAGTGTAGTTATGGACAACAATACTTCTTATCCGAGCTTTTACATGGTTGAACATGAACCAGTTACGGACAATAACATATTTGAAGTTATTCACAAAAACGCTCATTCTGGGTTTGCGGATTGTTTTCCTCCGGTTGTAGCTGGAACAAAATATGTTTTAACTCACCGCACTTCTATAACAACCTTAGCCACTTGGATAAACAATAGTCGCTCTAGCTTGGTGTATCTTGATTATAGTGGAATCCCTATTCAAATGATAGATATGTTAAAATTATTTACCCCGTAAGTATTACTTTTTGTAAACTCACTTTTTGAAATGATTTCCTTCATATCTTATTATCTTATTAACATTTTACTAATAACATATTTAGAGATTTGGGGTTGATTTTCATGCATGGTTATTCCTCTGGAATCAAGTTATTTTTGGACAAGAATATCATCTATATAACCAACGATAAGCCTTATCGTGTGTTAGCGGTTGCAGAATCAATTATACAAGGTAATTTGCATTGGTGTAACTCATTAACCTCGCTTTTCTATTTAATTAAGTGTTGTAATCCATTTATCAAATATGCTAATTTATTTGTGGGTGTGTAGATGGTGGAAAGAAGACTTGGACGGATTTGAGAAGGTTACTGGATCAAATTTGGATAGATTGTCAACTCATTAACAATGATGAAACTAAGCTGATAACTCGCACTTTAACAGAAAATCTTGCTATGGTGCAAACTTTAATACTTTTACAAAGTATTATATTTCAAAGTTCATTGCATCATTCGTATTTAATTTACTCCTTTTGATGTGATAACAAGTGAATTATCATTTTAAAAACTTGGCACACCCCATAGTTTAAATTGATTTTCATTAAAAAAAAATTAAAGATAATAGTCATTAGACTCATTACTCTTTAATAGGGAAATGTGTATACATATTATCATATCCGTAATTGCTTAAAATACTTTAGGACTAAAACTCATTCTCACCCCAAACATCCCACACACCTAACATCCCATGTTTGAAAATGTAATAATCTTTTTAAAGCAAAGTAAATGTAGGATGATTTGCTATAAAAAAAAATATATATATATATATATATATATATATATATATATATATATATATATATATATATATAGGATGAGGCTATATAGTGAGCCTAGAGACCACAAGGGAAGATAGATTATGAAATTATAGGGTCTTTTTCAATTAGGGAAG
This sequence comes from Chenopodium quinoa, assembly GCF_001683475.1. Taxonomy (NCBI): domain Eukaryota; kingdom Viridiplantae; phylum Streptophyta; class Magnoliopsida; order Caryophyllales; family Amaranthaceae; genus Chenopodium; species Chenopodium quinoa. The sequence goes on from NW_018742951.1 coordinate 5,380,554, forward strand.
CTTGTAAACTATTTAGTGACGCACACAAAAGAGGCATGTATCAATTTTTCAGGCGTAACTGTAACTGACATTGACATTGGTATTGACTTTTGATATTTACATATTTTTACCCTTTAATAAAATATTTTCGTATGTTAAATAATAAACATAATGAATTTATGTTATGTAAAAGAAAATGATAGCCTAATTTGTGAAATGTTATAATGATTCATTTTGATGTTATGAAATTAATGCGCATAAAATTACCTGTGATTTTTTTTTTAAACCATTGGCTAGTTTAATTGCAAAATTTCTGTACTCGCCTAGATTTTGGACAAAACAAACTAGAATTTATAACATTACCAAACTTGGAGAGCTGGTCGATTGCGCGAAAAATGTTGTTGGAAGAAACCCGGCTCATGCACGGGTTTTATGGAATTGGCGGGCTAAGTTGTCAAATGATCCAAATCTGAGTACTTTTGTTACATCGCCACCAACACAAAGAGCGAATCCAAGTGACGAAATCGCTATTCAAACAAGTTTTTGTCATACACTTTCTCACATTTTTCTCGCACCTGTGCAGGGTATGTTTCACTATTACATAAGTATCTGATTATGTAATTAGACCATGATTTGCTGAAAAATATCTACCTTGTACTCTTTTGCAGGCTGGAGTACCTTTTCAAAACAAGGTTCAAATGATTGAGTATTACGACAACTATTATCCGGATATGATGAAAGCACTGTATGAATCACTTGGAATTATTTATAATACTCTGAGGCGTAACCGTGTAAGTTAGCTTGAACTTAATAGAACATTTGTAGCAAGGTTGTGGCGAAGGATATTATAAAGATCTTTGTAATCCTTAACATTTCAATAACCCCCTTCTCATGTTAGACACATTTATGATCTTGTTGTAACTAAAACTCTGTTAGCAATTTTTATATTAATTTTCTGCTTTGTATGTCTAGCATATTCATTTTTGAAAGCATTTAAACATGACACCAGCAGACGTGGTAGCTATGAAATCTAAAGAAATCTAATAGATGTAATAGATACATTTTTGGGGGTTGTTAAACGTCGCTCCCAATTTACTGGTGTCGTTCGCATTTTTTCTTTGAAATTTCGTATTTACCCCTCGTATATAAATACTCACAACACTCACTCACGACACTTACCACACATTCACGCACATATTTCACTCTCATTTTAGAAATTTACCCCTCAACCTTACCCTTAAGGAATTTGTTAGATCGATCGGCAAGTTGAAGAGTGACATTGGTGGGTACCAAACCACCTATACCAAGCTTCTCATAAACCCAAAGAGGCATCAAACTCGCACTAGCTCCTAGATCACATAAGGCATTTTCAAAGGAAATGTTCTTAATAGAGCAAGGAATAGAGAAACTTCCGAGATCTTTTAGTTTAGTGGTTGAATGGTTCTTGATGATCGCACTACAATTTTCGGTTAAGCTCACCGTGGTGGATTCAGTCATGACAACTATCTCATCCTTACTTGACTTAGATACCTCACATTGTTTCTCTTCCTTAACCTCCTCACTCTCATTCTCTTTTTGCAAACTCATGGGTGGAGTTTCATCTATGCTAGTCCCACATCTAGTCATAATTGCATTGCAATGTTCTCTATGATCAATAGCTTGACTAGGCAAAGAGGTCCTAGCATCTTATTGTGGGGGTTGCACTTGCTTGATACTCTCTTCTAAGTCATTGGTTTTCTTTGTTTGCATATTAACAAATTTTTCCATTGTGGTTTCTAGACTCGACTTAGGAGGGGGAGCTTGAATTTGGAGAGGGGGTTGAGGAATAGGAGCAAGGGTTGGTCTATTTCCTCCATTTAAATCAGGTGGGTTATTATTAGAAGAATATTGACCCCTTTGATGGTACCTATTGTCATTTTGATGGTTCACTTGGTTATTTGACACATAGTAACCATTACCTTGATTCCGATAATTTCCTTGGTTGTTATTTTGAACATTCCTTTGGCCACTCTATTGACCTTGACCATTTCCTTGGGTTTGATACCCTTTCCAACCAAAGTTTGGGTGATGTTTTCATCCCTCATTATAAGTGTTGGAATAAAGGTCATAACTAGGATTGTGTTGACCATTGTTGATTGCATTTACTTGTTTTATGGAAGGGGAGGGGGATCATGAATCATTTAGCAAATAACATTCGGAATTCACATGATCATCACTTCCACAAGACATCATTTGTATTGACATATTTTCATTAGATGAACTAGATGCATGTGAATTTTGATTTGGAGAAGGGGATAGAAAAGAGGATTGAAATTGATCAAACTTAGAAGATAAAGCATCTAATTTTGAATTAATCATATTTATAGCATTTACCTTATACTTTCCTCCCTTCTTGGAGATGCTCCTCTCGTCAGGACTCTAATCGGTGTAGTTTTGAACTACATCTTCGATGATCTTTAGCGCCTCCGTGGATGGCTTGTTCATGATTGGTCCTCCCGATGTTCCAACCTACAATATGCGGTTCGCTCTTAAAAGACCTCTATAAAACCCATGGAGCAAGAGTCAATCTTCCATGCCATGGTGTGGGCATTGTTGTTGGTAACTCTTGAATCTCTCCCAAGCATCATAGAGGGACTCGTCGGGGTCATGTTGGAAGTTTGATATTTTTTATCTCAACTCCGCCGTTTTCCCAAGAGGAATGAACCTCCCATGGAATGCCGAAGTCACCTCATTCCATGTATTTAATGAGTTTTGAGGTAAGCTATCAAGTCAATCACTTTCATTGCCCATAAGAGAAAACTTGAGCATGCTCAACAAAATGTATTCTGGAGTCACCCCATTTGCCTTCACGGTGCTACAATACCATGTGAATTGCTTAAGATGCGCAATGGGATCCTTATGTTTTGCCCCGAAGATTTAATGACCCTCTATCAAGGTGATAAGGGCGGGCCTTATCTCAAAATTGTTTGCTTCGATAGCGAGAGTAGCAATCCCACTTGCTTCTTGATATGGTGGAGGAACACTAAACTCTCTTATGGTTTTGTTTGGAAGAGCCATTTGAAATTGATGGGGAGGTGAAGAAGTTGGAGAATTAGTTCTTGATGACTCTAATTGAATGGTGTCTGCACTAGACTCACTAGAACTAGAATGATCAAAATCAACCACCACTTGTGGCTCACTTGAAGTAGCACCACTACCTCACGCTCTCTTTTCTCTTCGGTTTGCCCTTACAACCTTTTCAAGCTCAAGATTCAACGGCACAAGAGGTAGTGCTCTATTGCTGCGTTTAGGCATAAAACGAATAAGACTAGATGATATTCTGTTGCGTCTATATCACCATATTTGGATGTCATCTTTCAATTTGTCACTAGATTATTATTCATCGTCTCACTTATGTAGGTATGACATGTCATAGATGATTCGATTTTAATTATTTGGCTTAAACATGAATGTGACACCTGTTGTCTTCATTAATATTCTTACACTGATTTAAATGATTGTCATTTGTTACTCGCATCTATCTATATCTATATCTATACTATATTATTAAAAAGCGTTTCTAAATAAGTTTAGGGTGCCACATGACGCTCTCCTCATTTAATAAAGTTTTTCATTCCATATCCTCACCCCTTATGAACAGTAGCCACGCGTGGAAATGACATGTGTGAAAGCATAAGCGGTTACTGCTGAGGAGCTGAGGGGAAACACAAAATCAGTGTTGGTTGTCGTGTATTTTGGGGTTTTTCTTAATGCTATTAACTACAAATTACATCTGAAATTGTATCGGGGTCTTTCATACTTGTTTGTTGTATGTCATTTTCAGATGTAGAATTGAAGAGTGAGTAGAATTGAACGGCTATAATGCTGGTATTTAAATTGAAGTGTGAGTAGAACTGGGTCAAATTCGAATCTAGGAATTGATGAATTGGGTTTGATTTGATCAGTTTTTGAACTTGAAGGTTGAGATTTGATGTTTGGTTGGTTGGTTGAAAACTTGAGCTTATGTTGTTCTATGTAATTTGGGAAGGGAATCTTGGGGTTTGCAGGAAGTGACTGTAAGATTTGTGGATTGCAGAGAATAAATTTAAATTAAAGAAATCCTTTGTTAAAGCTTGATATGATGTTGCAGGCCATAAACTCATTAAACACAAAAAAAAAATTAAAAAGTGAGGTGAGGAAGACTTAAGCATCAGCTGGCTAATGGGGGGTGAACGAGTGAAACTCATACGAGGAGAGAGAAAGAAAGGAGGGGAGGATGGGGGGTTGGTTACGGATTCATAACTCAAACAAGGGCATCATATCAGGCTTGGTTGTTACTCAATATTTTTGGCTACTTGAAGAGAATCCGGATGTTGTTTCAGACTTTCAGCAATGAGAAGCAAGTTGTATATTATGACTATTAAGAACAAGAAAGCTTCAGTGCATGAATAGCTACAATCTGAGAAGGCCAAGACAGTTGATCAAAGTAAGAAGAGATATGGATTTTCATCATCTAATACCAGTAATGTAAGAATTCAACCCTATTTCCTCAATTTATGCGTTGCATGGTGCTAGAAAAAAGAGTTTTTAACTGTTCTTTATAAAATGTATTAACATTCTTTTTCTGAGATGAATTTAATTTAACAGATTATATATAAAGGTATTGCTCCTTTGTATGTAGTTTGATAAAGTGGTCTAAATGATTTGGTCAAAGCTAAATAGTAAGAAGCATATTGTACTTTGGGGCTAGATCAGAGTCTAAATTGAAAAAATCAGCTAAATTACTTGAGATTTGGGGTTCCGGTCTCAAAGAAACCAATTAGGAAGAGTTTTCAGAGGCAGTGAAACAGGAAGCAAAGTGGAGAGAGACTGTGATGTTGAAAAGAGAAAGAGATCAAGTTGAGAAACTAGGAAAATTTCAATACCTAGGGTTTAGTCTCACACTTTTGTTAATTTAATATTAGTTATTGAACTATATATAGGTTATACTTATTGGAGCCATAAAGATTTTAACGACCTATTTAGTTGTAATTTTGATTTTTTTTTTCCATTTGGTTCTTATAGGGTAATCAAATTAAATGATGAGGCGGAAGAATGGGCATGGATTCCAATAAAACAACTCCATTCTCCGGTAATCTACGGAAATACTAAGCTAGCTTAATCACTCGAAAATCATTTTTGTTCATGTAATTGAACTTCAGTTTAAGGTATTGAACGACTGTGAGCTTTCTTCTCCACTTATATTCTTCGCAAATTCCTTGTACAGCTTTATTGTTCTTTATTTTCATTTTTTTTTAACTCTTGCTTTTGTGTTAGTGTCTATACAATTTTGTTATAATTGGCATTTTTGTAGGGTTTACAATTGATTTGTAAATGTTTCTTGTGGGGTGAGTTGGAGGATTGTTACATTGAAAGCTCTAATATAATGCACCATGCTCTACAACAATTTTAATGTATTAGTCGCTTACTTAAATTTTAAATTTGCTTATTTATAGTAAAGGGACTTCTATCCTTATGATTGGACTATCTAATCGAATCTTTACAGTCATCTTTCTTTTTAATAATTAATACCGAATTATGGAGTAGAATTATACTGTTACATTGCAAGTTTGGAGTTTACTTGTGAACATAAAGAGGGAAGTAAATTGAGTTTATACCTTTTTTGATAAACTGATTTGCATAGCTGAACTTTTAAAAATACCATTGCAGTTACCTCTGATTTCTGCATCTTTGAGGTTACTCCTGTTATATGGATGATCAGTCTTGGACTACTGCCAAACCTTTTGATTATCTGTGGCTGATGGTCCTTAAAGCTTGTGGTCTTTGAGTATTGGGTTGCTCCTTAAAGCTTGTGGTCTTCATGGTACTTCCTCTGATTTCTGCATCTTTCTATTGTTTGCATATTGATTTTTGACCATGTGGCTCTTGTTAGCGATTACACTGGAAAAGTTGAATATGAGCTTTCTGATATCTGTGCTTGTATTCTGAAGCTTTTTAGTTCTCATCTCACTCCTAAAGTCCTAATGCTGCTGTCAGTGAATCTTGAGTATTCTACTTGGAGATTATCATCGTTAATTGCCGAGTTTAAATCTGGTGATGATAGGAAAACTGCTGCTGAAGATACTATGAATGCTTACAAAGCTACTCAGGTTTGTGTGTTTTATTTTATTTGGGCGGTTTGGTTGTTGCACGAACATTTATGAAATGACAAGTGAAACTATAAAATTGATTTAATGATCTTCTATTATGAAGTATTTGAGAGAAGAATTGCAATTTTCTATTGGATTAATGGATTACTTGTTTATTTTTATGCTTAGCTTGCTAAATCAATGCTTAGTTTGCAACATGCTTTGAAGGACTACCTATGGTGGTATAGAAACAAGGGGTTTGTGGAGATATGATGTGTGGTTTATATTTAATTTGATGATGCATTTATGCTGTTTTGATATGAGAGATTGTATGTTGTTGATCTGTTGACACATTTCAATAGTAGGATTGCTTTTGAAGATTGAAATATGAAGTATCCAGTCTAGCTTTCTTGTAGCTAATCTCTCATGTATTTCAATTCGGAAGATATTTCTTCAACATCGTGGCTTTGGCTTAGACATATATTTTAAGTAGCAAGTAGGGTATTGAGCTTATTATTTGACACATTATTTTATTTTATTTTTTAATTCTTCTTCTAGGAAATTGCTCATACAGATTTGCCACCAACTCATCCCATCAGATTGGGTCTTGAGAACCTTGAATGTATATCCAGTATTTTAGCTTAGCTTGTGTATATTATTTAATCAAATTCATTCCTAGATGTTGCCTTACATTGGTTATATATTGATACTTTCAAATTCATTCCGTATAATTCACTACATTTTATAATTATTGACAGGCATTTGAAGAAGCCACGTTGCAGAGCTGGATACTATAGTTGAAGAATCTTAAAAGGACAACCTCTCCCTCTAGACACCAGCCCAAGTCAGTATAGCTATGCTAAAGCCTACATTCACATGCTTCATTATTGGTTATGAGTATACGTTGGCAATCGTGTATATCGCTCGGAGACTGACTTAATTTATTTTTAAAGCTTGTGGTCTTCGTGTCATTTTATTTTTGACAATTTTTACAATGTGGGTTTGTGGGGTTAATTTGGTTTATTTTTGTTTCCCATATTTAAATTTGTTTATTTTTGTTTTTTTGATCTACATTGGCAATATTGCACCATTTTACGGAGACTACACTACACTTTTAAAATATTACTTTAATTTCCATCATATTTTACAATCTAACAAACAAAATTTAAAACTTTTTTTTTAATGTTTCTTGTCATATTTTCAATAATACTGAAAGTTTGAAACGTGTTACCTTATTATTTGGTCAATGAGACTAACTTTTAAGAATTGTCACCTAATTTAGACCCAATGAGCGAAAATATTCACGCACGAGCACATTCAAAATATATCTCTAAAATGATAAATCTAAATTTAAAATATATCAGTGCGTTTTGTGTTCGGCGGGCCGTACCATGTAATTTTTTTGTAAACAAAAAAAATAACCCCTATAACACTGATTAAGTAACCCATGTAATATTGACAGAGTAACACTTATAACACTAACAAAGTAACCCCTGCAACACTGACCAAGTAATCTTAATACTCACAAAGTTACCTCCATAATGGTTGGCCACACGCCAACCACCTGTATAAGAATTTGTGAAAATCTATTAGTATTTTCTAAAAACAATTTTTAAAATCTATTAGCTATATATACACTTCCAATTTTAAATCGAGCTAAATGTCTAAGCAAATAAAATCAACACATTTCACAACATCGAGACACACTCTTGCTAATGCGTGTTGCTCCGCGTGCAATGCGCACATGGGCCCACTCTAGTACTAAAATATATGGATCTTACAAGATTTGAACTCATAACCTTAAACTTAAATTTTAACATGTTAGTCATTAAGCTATTACCATATTACTTGTCATTCTATCAAATTAAATATTAACAATGGTTTCTATCATGGAAATAATGTAATAATTTGGGGCATCGCCCGAACCTAAAAACTTGTTATTATTATACGATTTAAATTTCCAGAACTTAGATTATTAAGTTCAATGCTTTGTGAATTTTGCTATACATTTAGCAAATAACATCATTAATTTGGTATACTAATTATGATCAATCACATTAGACTATCAATTTTACATACTCCCTCCGTGTTTTAATAAGTGTTACATTTTGACTTTTTTTTACTATTCAACAATGACTTTGACTTAATTATTTTACTAATTTATATAAAACAAATGTTATTGTACAATACAATGTTGGATTTGTCAAAATGTATACTTTCATAATATCAAATTTCCTTATAATTTTCTAGATAAATTAATGGTCAAAGTTGTGTCTCGACATGCATGTTTGGTCAAACTATAACTCTTAAACACAAAGGAGTATCTATATTAGGCTATATTGCCAAACTGCATAATATGCTACTTTCTCCGTTTTTTTTTATTTGCATCACTTGTAAATGCGTAGAGTTTTAGGAAAATGAATTTGGTATAATATAATAATGTGAGTGAATGAATAATTTATTATTGTAAAAGTAATGTGGGGACCATGAAAGTGAAGTATGTGAGAGAGAGTATCGTGGACCATGAGAGAGAGAACTGATAAATTAATTTGAGTGGGGTTTAAAGTAAGAGAGAGAAATAATTAAATATAGTATAAAATTACCATATATAGAAGTGATGCAAATTAAAAAAAAACAACTATAAAAGAAAAGTGATACAAATTTTTAAAAAAAAAAAAAACGGAGGGAGTACTATATATTAAAAGGCGTTCATGTGCCGGTCTCCTCATTTAATAAAGTTTTTCATTCCATATGCTCAAAAAAATGGATCTTACAAGATTTAAACCCACACCTTAAGTTTAAATTCTAACATGTTAGTCACTAAGTTAATACCTTATCACTTGTCATTCTATCAAAACTAAATATTAATAAAGATTTCTATCATGAAAATAATATAGTAAATCGGGATATCGTCCGGCCTAAAAACTAGTTTATTATTATAGAAAGAATAAAAATGTAACTAGCTAATTGTACGTGTTTTAAATTTCCAGAACTTAGATTAAGCTCAATGCTTTGTGAATTTGGATATACATTAAGCAAATAACATCATTAATTTGGTATACTAATTAATTATGATCAACCACATTAGACTATCAATTTACATATCTATATAAGGTTATATTGCCAACGTGCATAATATGCTACAAACAAAGCATTAATCATCTACTAACTATGGATTATCACTGGCAGCTAGTAAAATGAAATAGAAGTAGTAATAGTAATAAAAAGCATCATTACCCTTATAACAACATTGCACCTCTTTTAAAAGTTACGAAGTATAATATAATGTATCATCTTAGATAATCAATCACGTAAAGTATAATTGAATGGTGATGCAATTTTTCATTTCCAACTCATCAATAAAAACGCATAAAATTGCTTATAAATATTATATAAAAAAAAGGAGGTTGTTAAACGACGCTCCCATTTTACAAGGCACCGCTCGCATTTTAATACGAACTTTCGTATTTACCCATCGTAAATAAATACTCACGACACTCACAACACTCATTTCTCATTTCTGAAATCACAAATTCACAACTCTCTCGTACTTCACTCTCATTTCATCTCTCTAAATTTTTAAAAAAAAAACCAAATTAAGTTAAGTCATAAAATAAAAAAATAAAAAAAAAATTAAACAGAAACAGCCACAACATTGATCACAACAACAATAAATACTAATACTAATTACTCAATTAATCACAAAATTAATAATAATCATAATAATAATAATAATAATGCAAAGATTACAATAATAAATTTAATTAATTAATCAATTCAAAAAAAAAAAAAATTACATCCGCCCAAAAAATTAGGATCCACCTAGGTGGATCCACTTAAAATTTCCGAATCCACCTAGGAAGATCCAAAAAAATATTAGGCGGATGTGGGAGATCCACCTAAAATTTTCGGATCTACTTAGGTGGATCTAGAAATTTTAAGTGGATCCACCTAGGTGGATCCTAATTTATTTGGCTGATGTTTTATTTCAAAAATATAAAAAAAAAAGTACGACGACTTACAGAATCCTCCGACGAAGTCTCAAGTGTCCGAACGTTGTCGTCATTCATCGTCCTAAACCCGTCGCTAATGCTTAATAAATTTTTTAAAAAAAAACTCGGATTTTTGGTGGTGGATCGAATGTGGGGTTGTCGGGGATTTTTTTACCACGTGGTAGTAAGTGGAGGGGTCGGGAATGATATTATACCATTATATACTACCACTTACACAAAGGGCAATATCGTCCTTCCATATCAAAAAGGGAGCGATGTCTTGTAAAATGGGAGTGTTGTTTAGCAATTCACATTGCAAATAAATGCTATTATTTTAATCGAATTTCATTTAGTACTTTTTTTTTGGATAACTAAGGAATCTTTTTATTTAACCAGGATTTTACATTTTTACTAAATTTCTATGTCGTCATCATATAGTTCTAGTTAGACTTGACAATGGGGACTTGTCAATATCGGGTCATGCTCAGTTCATGTCACTCCAAGTCACGGGCCATTGCGAGACGGGTTACTTCGGATCAAGAAATATTCAACCCCAATCCAAAGTCACTACTGATTCGTAAGAACAAATTTTTATTTAATTATTATTGACTAATTTTTTCAAATATTTGATTTTTCAAGCTTTCTTTCTACTACCTCTATTTCATATAATGTGCAACAAATGTTTTGGCACAAACTCTTAAGAAAAATTTGTGTGCTCATGTTAAATTGAGATAAAGATAGAAATGCATATGATGAGGAGAGAGATAGAGAAGAATGACAACTTTAAAAGATAGAAAACTTTTGTTGTACTTAATGTGTAATATCTTTTTTAATAAATGTTGTACATAAGTATGAAATAAAGGTAGTTTTAGAAACATAGCAACAACAAAAATAGACTAAGTCTTGACAGAGATAAATGATATCCTGCACAAGGTTCTTGAACTCCTTTGGCGCCATCTTCGGATTCCTCGGCGAGATCAGGCACACTTTATTGTCCGTCCTCAGTTCCACTTCCTTCAACTGTTCCACAAACATTTGACCGTTGACCCACTGACATCCCTTTCACCACCCATTAATTTTAAACAGGTCAGGATCGGGCGAGTTAACAAGTCAGATAAAAAAATTGACAAGTCTATTTCTACTTGTTGTATCCTTTATTTTCAAAGGTGAGTATATGGAGAAAATACAAGTTTATTATCTTTTTAGGAAATATGGTGCCCACAATAATCATCAATAACTATATATTAAAGGCGACTATAAAATAACACTTGGTAAAATCTTGTTAAATAATTTCCCGTCAATTTTTTATTTACTTTTTTGACAAATTATCTTATGAAATTTTTAATTCATTACTTGTATAATATTTTCCTAATTTACCTATATATATATATGCTTCTTCTGTTAAATATTAATTGCAACAAAAATGAAATTTTATGTCGCACAAATAATACCCATTTGTTACAATTAATAATTAACGGAGGAAGTATACATATAAGAACTTAGGGTTGGGATTCGTTGAAAAGGGTTCTTATGGTGAGAAATGTAGATACATTGACCTTGTATTATAAATACATTATAAATACATTGTATACACATTAAAAATACACTGCAAATACATTAACTTCTTTCTTTTTTTTTGGTGGAAAATGAAAGAAGGAAGTCAGTGAAGGGGAAAAGAGAAGAGGGTCAGAAGAATCTGATAGCATTAACCAATTACTAACGTTGAAACAGAAGAGAAGAGGAGAGATGAAAAGGACGAGGATGGATGCAGAGTAGGGAGGAGAGAGAAAGGGGGGTTAAATGGTAAATGCATTCATCATGTCTTACGCCCATTACTAAACACAAAGCTGAATTCATGTACTCAATGAAGGAAATTAAAAATCCCCCGAAACCTACAAAATTATTTGCAATCATCTCCAAAATTAAATGTCAACATTTAACTGTGCTTGCTATTTCTGATCTCTAAGTGAGATATGTGGTATTTTTACTTTTTCAATTGTAATTTATGGGCGATATTATGGTTGTCATATTGTCATTCCCCATAACTTGGTCAGATACTCGCTTGAGTGAAGCCCGTAATTAGGTACACCGTGAGTAAGTTTTATATACATTAAGATGTATAGTGGATAGATTAAAAATAACGCAATTAAAATAACAGATGAAGTAATTAACAAATTACATAAAATAATTTTTGAATTAACAAATTACATAAATATTTATAATTATAAAAACAAAAAATTTATTCAACAAAAGTATTATCATATTGCCCCGCGCCACCAAAATATTAGAAACGGCTATGCAATAGATATTTTCATGCTATCATTGTACGGAGAATCAAAAGATTTTTTTCATGAAAAAGCTAATAATTCAATTGTATTTCACCAATGGGTATTTTTATGAAGAAGCCAATAATTACCTTTTGGTTATTATGGAGAATTAATGGGTATTTTCAAGCATTATTGTAGGGAGAACCAAAAGATATTTGTGGCATGCTCTTTTTCCATGACATACACCCAATTTTACGTAGTGTTATTTAACATGTCGACTGAACTTTTTTTCTTTACATTCATTCCTATATAGAAGTATATACTATTTAATAGAGTATTTCTCATACCTCATCATCTCTTTCATTGTTACATCATTTTTCAATTCTTTCATCTAGTAAAGCTAGTATAGAAAGAGATAAATTATACAAATGAGCCATGAGTAAATCCAAGGTAATTTTTTTTTATTTGATTTTGTTAAGTGAAAATACTATGAGTTATATCCATTATTCTTGCGTGTATAAAAAATTTTATTCTTACAATAATTGTCTTACAATTTTATTTTTTATTAATAAAAGTCAAAAGAAAGAACTTTTAGCTAGAACGAATGATGTAAAAATTTATTTCACCATGAGAAACATAGTAGTACAAATTTCTCACTTGGATTCTACTCGATGAGTGATATGATGATGCTCTACTTTTTTTACGGGTTTAAGTTTTGAGTTGAAAAAATATTTATTGTTTAATTTTATATTTCTATTTATGGTATTCTATAAAACATAAAGACCAATAATAACATAATGAAAATTTTGTTTTGTTAAGGGAAAAATGAACTTTACTGCTCAGTACTCCGGCACTGTCGGCACTGTAGTTATGGACAACAATACTTGTTATCCGAGCTTTTACATGGTTGAACATGAACTAGTTACGGACAATAAGATATTTGAAGTTATTCACAAAAACGCTCATTCTGGATTTGCGGATTGTTTTCCTCCGGTTGTAGCTGGGACAAAATATGTTTTAGCTCACCGCATTTCTAGAACAACCTTAGCCACTTGGATAAACAATAGTCGCTCTAGCTTGGTGTATCTTGATTATAGTGGAATCCCTATTCAAATGATAGATATGTTAAAATTATTTACCCCGTAAGTATTACTTTTTGTAAACTCACTTTTTGAAATGATTTCCTTCATATCTTATTATCTTATTAACATTTTACTAATAACATATTTAGAGATTTGGGGTTGATTTTCATGCATGGTTATTCCTCTGGAATCAAGTTATTTTTGGACAAGAATATCATATATATAAGCAACGATAAGCCTTATCGTGTGTTAGCGGTTGCAGAATCAATTATACAAGGTAATTTGCATTGGTGTAACTCATTAACCTCGCTTTTCTATTTAATTAAGTGTTGTAATCCATTTATCAAATATGCTAATTTATTTGTGGGTGTGTAGATGGTGGAAAGAAGACTTGGACGGATTTGAGAAGCTTACTAGATCAAATTTGGATAGATTGTTAACTCATCAAAAATGATGAAACTAAGCTGATAACTCGCACTTTAACAGAAAATCTTGCTATGGGGTAAACTTTAATACTACTACAAAGTATTATTTTTCAAAGTTCATTGTATCATTCGTATTTAATACTTAACTTGAGTGAAACCCGTAATTAGGTACACTGTGAGTAAGCTTTATATACATTAAGATGTATAATGGATACATTATAAATAACGCAATTAAAATAACGGATGAAGTAATTAACAAATTATATAAAATAATTTATAAATTAACAAATTACATAAATATTTATAATTATAAAAACAAATTATTTATTGAATAAATGTATTATCATTTTGCCCCGTGCCACCAAAATATTAGAAACTGCTATGTAATGGATATTTTCATGCTATCATTGTACGAAGAATCAAAAGATTTTTTGATGAAAAAGCTAATATTCAATTGTATTTAACCAATGGATATTTTTATGGAGAAGCCAATAATTACCTTTTGGTTATTATGGAGATTTAATGGGTATTTTCAAGCATTATTGTAGGGAAAACCAAAAGATATTTGCATGCATGCTCTTTTTCCATGACATACACCCAATTTTATGTAGTGTTATTTAACATGTCATACTGAACTTTTTTTTTTCTTTACATTCATTCCTATATAGAAGTGTATACTATTTAATAGAGTATTTCTCATACATTATCATCTCTTTCATTGTTACATCATTTTTCAATTCTTTCATCTAATAAAGCTAGTATAGACGGAGATAAGTTATACAATTGAGCCATGAGTAAATCCAAGGTATTTTTTTTTATTTGATTTTGTTAAGTGAAAATACCATGAGTTATATACATTTTTCTTCGTGTATAAAAAATTTTATTCTTACAATAATTGTCTTATTATTTTATTTTTTATTAATAAAAGTCAAAAGAAATAACTTTTAGCTAGAACGAATGAAGTAAAAAATTATTTCACCATGAGAAACATAGTAGTACAAATTTCTCACTTGGATTCTACTCGATGAGTGATATGATGATGCTCTACTTTTTTTACGATTTTAAGTTTTGAGTTGAAAAAATATTTATTGTTTAATTTAATATTTTCTTTTTATGGTATTCTATAAAACATAAAGACCAATAATAACATAATGAAAATTTTGTTTTGTTAAGGGAAAAATGAAGTTTTTTGCTGAGTACTCCGGCACTGTAGTTATGGACAACAATACTTGTTATCCGAGCTTTTACATGGTTGAACATGAACCAGTTACGGACAATAACATATTTGAAGTTATTAACAAAAACGCTCATTCTGGGTTTGCGGATTGTTTTCCTCCGGTTGTAGCTGGGACAAAATATGTTTTAGCTCACCGCATTTCTAGAACAACCTTAGCCACTTGGATAAACAATAGTCGCTCTAGCTTGGTGTATCTTGATTATAGTGGAATCCTTATTCAAATGATCGATATGTTAAAATTATTTACCCAGTAAGTATTACTTTTT
This sequence comes from Chenopodium quinoa, assembly GCF_001683475.1. Taxonomy (NCBI): domain Eukaryota; kingdom Viridiplantae; phylum Streptophyta; class Magnoliopsida; order Caryophyllales; family Amaranthaceae; genus Chenopodium; species Chenopodium quinoa. Next base: position 5,395,909 of record NW_018742951.1, read on the forward strand.
GTAAACTCACTTTTTCAAATGATTTCCTTCATTTTTTATTATCTTATTAACATTTTATTAATAACATATGTAGAGATTTGGGGATGATTTTCATGCATGGTTATTCTTCTGGAATCAAGTTATTTTTGGACAAGAATAGCATCTATATAAGCAACGATAAGTCTTATTGTGTGTTAGCGGTTGCAGAATCAATTATACAAGGTAATTTGCATTGGTGTAACTCATTAACCTCACTTTTCTATTTAATTAAGTGTTGTAATCCATTTATCAAATATGCTAATTTATTTGTGGGTGTGTAGATGGTGGAAAGAAGACTTGGACGGATTTGAGAAGCTTACTGGATCAAATTTGGGTAGATTGTCAACTCATCAAAAATGATGAAACTAAGCTGATAACTCGCACTTTAACAGAAAATCTTGCTATGGGGTAAACTTTAATACTTCTACAAAGTATTATTTTTCAAAGTTCATTGTATCATTCGTATTTAATTTACTCCTTTTGATGTGATAATAAGTGAATTATCATTTTAAATACTAGGCCCACCCCATAGTGTAAATTGATTTTCATTAAAAAAAAAAATTAAAGATAATTGTCATTAGACTCATTACTTTTCAATAGGGAAATGTGTATACCTATTATCATATCCGTAATTGCTTAAAAACATTAGGACTAAAACTCTCATTCTCACCCCAAACATCGGCAAAGAATTTATAGCATCACCAAACTTGGACAGTTGGTCAATTGCGCAAAGAATGTTATTGGAAGAAACCCGGCTCATGCACAGGTTTTACGGAATTGGAGGGCTAAGTTGTCAAATGATCCAAATCTAAGTACTTTGGTTACATCGGTACCAACATAAAGAGTGGATCCAAATGACGAAATCGACTGTTCAATCAAGTTTTTGTCAGACACTTACTCACATTTTTCTCGCACATGTGCAAGGTATGTTTCACTATTACTTAAGTATTTGATTATGTAATTAGACCATGATTTTCTGAAAAATATCTACCTTGTACTCTTTTGCAGACTGGAGTACCTTTTCAAAACAAGGTTCAAATGATTGAGTATTACGACAACTATTATCCGGATATGATGATAGCACTGTATGAAACACTTGGAATTATTGATAATACTCTTAGGCGTAGCCGTGTAAGTTAGCTTGAACTTAATAGAATATTTGTAGCAAGATTTTATGATTCAAAACTTAAACTAATTAGCGAATGTGGCGAATATTATCAAGATCTTTGTAATCCTTAACATTTCAATTACCCCCTTCTCATGTTAGACACATTTATGATCTTGTTGTAACTAAAACTCTGTTAGCAATTTTTATATTAATTTTCAGCTTTGTATGTCTAGCATCTTCATTTTTGAAAGCATTTAAACATGACACTAACAGACGTGGCAGCTATGAAATCTAAGGAAACAAAGAAATGTAAAATATATATATATGTGTATATACGTATGTATATATATATGTATATATGTATATGTATATATATATGTATATGTATATATGTATATATATATATATATATATAACGGATTTTTCACCAAATACCACTGAGTTTAAGCTTAATTCACCGTATACCACCAAAAACTTTCTAATACACCATATAACCTTCAGTTTTATGGAAATTTCACAACATGCCATTAATGACCAACGGAGGTTAACACCGTTAGTCATGAAGGTTAATAATGCCACGTGGCACTCAATAATTGGTCTAAATAAAAAAAGTTAAAACAAAAACAAAAATATGTAAAAAAAAAATGAAAAAAACCCACCACCCACCCCCCAAGCCACCGCGAAACCCTAACCCTTACCCTAGGCTCACCTAAAACTGGCCGGCCGCCACCCTAAACCCTCGAAATCGGCCGGCCGGAACCCCCCAATACAAACAACCACCCCGCCGATCTAAGTCCAACTTCAAAATCACCCCTTGACCCAAATCCTACCCCCGAAACCACCATAACCACCACCCTTAAAACACCACCCAGCCTCGAAAAACCCCTTTAACCTTCGCAAATCACCGAAAACCTCCATCCCGGCCTCGATTAACCCCTTTAACCTTCGCAAAACGGCCGAAAACCTCCATCCCATCCCCGATTAACCCCTCTAACCTTCACCACGAAATTTGCCGAAAACCACCACCACGAAACCCCAAAACACCAAAATCGAAACCCTAGATTTTGGTTTTAGGGTTTCGGCATACGTGGTGGTTCAATGGGGTGGAGATGGCATCAGGATAAGGCGAATTCGTTCGCCAACGCGGGGGAGGAGGGTTTCGACGTCGGCCGGTGTTTAGGGGACGGTTTTTCGAGTGAGGTGGGTTTTTGAGGTGATTCAATGGGGTTTTCGAAGGAGGCACGACAGTTCAGGGGAAGAGGAGGAGCGCCGGCGGAGGTCCTGGTCTGATTCCGCACCGGCGAGGGGGTTCGTTGGTGGTGGCTGACAGGGGGTGTCGTTGGTGGTGGCTCGCTGGGGGAACGTTGGTGGTGGTAGGTTTTTTTTTCTTTTTTTATTTTTTATTTTTTCAATAATTAATTAAATAATTATTTAAAATTAAATTATTTAGAAGGGAACAAATCACAAGCTGCCACGTGGCATTATTAACCTTAATGACTAACGGTGTTAACCTCCGTTAGTCATTAATGGCATGTTGTGACATTTCCATAAAACTGAAGGTTATATGGTGTATTACAAAGTTTTTGGTGGTATACGATGAATTAAGCTTAAACTCAGTGGTATTTGGTGAAAAAACCGTATATATAAACATATATACATACACACACACACACACACACATATATATATATGTATATGTATATATAATATATATATATATATATATATATATATATATATATATATATATATAAATTTTCGTAATTTGTTAATTTATTAATTATTTAACATAATTTGTTAATATTGATTGAACCTACTTATAAAAAACCTAGATTTGTCCTAACGGTATAAAGGGCTACACATGTCTAAATGATCATTCTCAAGCTACAAATAATTTATTTTCTCGAAGCTATAACGGGGTATTTTGATAAACCAAATCAATTAAATTTTCAATTGTCATAATAAGTACATACACTAACTCCTTCAGTAAATGGATCAAATGCCGAAGCGTCTCCCTTTCTCCTTAGATATGGATGAATGAGTATATTTTGATGTTATTTGACAAAAGTAAAAAAGGGGAGATTTTTTTATGTTTTGTTGCTTCATTATTATTTTACTATGTGTTTTATAAGAGATTTATGACAAAGGTGATGCGTATTGAAAAAATAAGATGAGAAAGTGTAATCCCCATATTTTTAAATATTTTATAAATGAATTATTTTTTTTGAAAATACAAGTTTCTCAACATGTGAAACGTTGGATGTTTCTCAAGTGGGTATGGTAGTCATTTCATGTAAAAAGTAGGGGCTATCAATGTCATTTTATTAGTGTAATGTGAAACGACAACTTGACGATGTTTATAGACGTGAATTATTCAAATGTTTGCCGAGTTGCTAATGCGGTGGTGCCCAATAACAATCCTATACTGAATTCAATTATATTTCATGCCAAATTATACTTTGAAAATTGAAATTAAGCTGAACAAAATTGTATTTTCAAAATAATAAACAAAATGGTGTTGTAAATTAAAATTAGTATTCAATTATGAATTACACTAACATTACAAAGTCATTTTCTCTCCTCAACAATGGAGCTATTCTCAATTGTTCAACAATGAAGGTTGAGGAAATTAATGGAAGAGGGCAAAAATTTACCATTTAGAGGTTAACCATGTCCTTAATTTATGTATTTTTCTTAGGGTTTTTCGCTGAATTCGGCGGCTTAGTGTTGAGGTTTGTATTGTTTTGACGTTGGTGGTGTTGGGCATGGTGTTTGTTTTGGTGTTTGAGGTTTCCACCATTTGATGATGAAAAAGAATCCATGAACGTGTGATTCTTAGTTCAGTTTGGAGATTCGAACTTCAAATTTTTGATGTAAAATAGCCATAGGCCGACGTTTAGAGAGGAAATGAGAATGGGGAACAGAGAGACGAAAAGTCATGAAAGAGATTGAAAGTATGGTGAAGGTAAAGATGACAATCGCAAAATTGATAACTTTGGTAACAATGTTAAGTTAACACTGTCAAAAGTAGGTGTACTTTGTCAAATTATGATCCCAACAAAAAAAAAGATGATTAGCAAATATAAAAATTAAAAAATTAATAAAGTTGCTAATGTTCACAAAATTTCCATTTTGAGAAACAATCCTTGTTTCTCATGTTGAGAAATTAGGGCTCTCTTAATTTTTTTTATTTATAATATATTTGTATTTATCAGGAATTTATTTTAAAAATTTTCAAATTATTAATTTTAATTGATAAATTATTTTATCACAAAGGAATTTTATGTGTTCATGTCTGATCTTACAAATCATGTCCATCAAAACAAGTCCAATACATCTTATTAATTAGTTGGGCTCATTATTTCATTCATGCCCAATCTAAACTAACCCTTTTTACTCTAAAATTCTTCCTCCCATAAATCCCCAAAATTTTCTCCACGAGAAAGGTTAGTTTTTTTTTATTTTTCTGTAAAAGATGGAAGAGAAATATAGAGAGATATAAGGGAAATTTTGTTACGTTGTGTATGTTATTCCATCTAGTTCGGGATATATACAAGTATATTATCTAAGGTTTCATCATCGGATAAGATCAAATATCCAACTCTAGAGTATTCTAGACATACATGGGATAGTAGTCATCCACTTATTATTTTATAACACTCCCCTTTGGATGACTATTAAAGTATACTAGAAAACCCGTACAAAAGAATACATTATAATGCGCATATAAGATGCTGCCTCGTTAAAAACCTTATCAGGAAAACCCAGTGGGAAAAACCATGGTTAAGGAAAAAAGAGTGCAGCGCGCATTACTCCTCCTAATGACTACATCACTTGAGATCATTAAGACGACGCAATCTAATGCCGTAAGCTAACCTTTTGAATGTGGCTGTTGGAAGCGCCTTAGTAAATAAATCTGCCAAGTTTTCACTCGAGCGAATCTTAAGGACTTTTATATCGTCATTCTTCTGGAGATCATGAGTGTAGAAGAATTTTGGTAAAATGTGTTTTGCTCTATCACCTTTGATATACCCTTCCTTAAGCTAGGCGATGCATGCTGCATTATCCTCATGCAAAATTGTTGGAACTTCTTTCTCGGAGTTTATGCCATAATTTTCCTGTATTTGTTGAATTACAGACCTTAACCATACACATTTACGACTAGCCTCATGGATTGCCAAAATTTCTGTTGGGTTTCGTAGTGTCCAACACTATGCGGAATGAATCCCTCCCAAAATCCGAACACAAATTAAAGTAACTAAGCCGTCTAAGCATGCATATTAATTAACAATCACATAATTAATTAACTAAGAGGGAGAGAGAAAGACGATCATACCCTTGACGCGTGCTTCGCTCCTTTTAGAGCTCGTACTTGAAAGCGTTAGCTCCACAAATGCGTAAGCCTCCAACGACTCTCACCCTTGAGACCCGATCTGAACGGTCCCCACCCCAAAGGTTAGTCGGGGCTAGACCAAGAAACTTAGAGTATTAGAATTAAGGTATTCTCTTCTTGGAGATCCCTTAAAATTCACAACTCAAGTGTCCCTTCCCAATCCCAAATGATGGGTATTTATAGAGACCCAAATGATGGATATTTATAGAGAAGGGAGCCTTGAATTCCAATCTCTCATCAATATGGGAGAGTTGGTAAAATGCACTTTATTCAATTTATTTTTAATCCAAAAATCAAATTGTAATGCAAGTGAATCAACAGACGCCAAGTGTCAAGAGGTGGGCAAAGGGGTTAGGAGAGGACCACAACCGGGGAGGGGGGGGACCAACCTCCCCATGCTCCCCAAGCAACCCACCAAAACCGGGCTCCCCACACGCATGAGCTGGCATACGCACATGCTGGCTGGCAGCCTGCCTTGGCTGCCAAGGTAGCCTCGTTGGCGCCTAGCACTATGGATGGGCCAGCCAGCCAGCCCGCATATGCCTACGCATAGCCAGCAGACCACGCACGCCATGCGGGCTGCTGCTGCTGCTGCGTAGCGTATACTTTTGCTAGGTGCTGCCCAGCACGCAAGCACGCATAGCCCATAGTACACGCACGCATAGCGTGTTGCTGCTTCTTTGCGATGCTTGTGCTAGGCACATCCTAGTTGTTGCTATGCGTGGTGCCGAGTGCAAGGCCCAGCATGCTAGCATGATAGCACACATGGCGCGCCAGCTGCTAGTTTGCGTGCGGCCAGGTGCACCAGCCTCGCAAGCATGCTTGGCTTGCGGCATAGCCATGCGATGCGGTTGGTGCCCTATGCTAGCTTAGCACTCGCATGGCTAGGACAATGCAAGGCTACAACTCTGTTAGAACTTGTCGTTTGCATGATTTCTCGTCTTGTCGAATTCTGAGTTCGACTCGACTTACGACGCTCGGTTTCGACGATCTAAGCTCGATATCCGACGTCTTTGTTCGTAATACTCATTTGACTCATCTAATCCTACATTTTGATTCGTCGCCTCGGATCGGTCACTTGATTAGGGTGTGACCCGAAGGGTTCAGTTAAGATTAAGCTGTAATATTAATTATACATTAATATTACTGATTGGAAGCGGCCTCCACCTAGACATTCCGATCACTTGATCTCACAGAATAATTATCTTTCTAATAATTCCGAACCCTCTATCAGAATAATACACTTGTTGGAAGGACACCATTCCTTTCAATCTCTCACTTGTCCTTCCGGACAAGTGTGCAGTTAGTGTATAGCCCATTTCCTATGTCACTTAATGTCTCTTCATGAACTATAAGGTAAGATTCTTCGTCATTCTTATTATGTCCAGAAGTGTTTCTCGATTTTCGAGTTCGACTGTCAATAAGCAGATGATTTCTAAAATCCATCTGAGCACGGCCATGCATTTTCATAGTCTCGCTCTTCGAGAGGCCTTGTAAACAACAAAGACTTGTTCCCTATTATTAATAGTGGGACATTCCCAGTCTTGTATTGTTACCTTCCCTTAATAAGAGGACCTAGCCGCCCGAGTGTTGCCGTTATAATCCCCATTTACGGCAGGCGTTTGACAACATCAAAACGGACTAGTACTCAAACAAGAGAACTTACAATACTCATGGTCGAGGAAAAAGGTTTCGATAGCTATAATGAGAAATATACTTATGTCAATTTCAAATCTCGTAAAGTATCCTCATAGGTCGATCTGGTATAGATCCAAACCAATACCTGTGCAAATGATTTATGACAATCATGTCCTTGTAGCATAAGAAACGGTGCTATAAATCATATTACACACTAGTCTCAAGTGGTCATTAATCGTCCATCATTTAAATGACCTTGATTAGGGATAATTTTCGATTGAAATATTAAATGTTCAATTAACAGGTGTTTCTTTATCCAAGACATGGTCTTGATACCTTATTTTGAATATTCTCATAAATCGAATGGACTCGTTATTTAATTATAAACCACAATTAAATAGAAATGGAGAGATAATAATTTTGCAGAAAAATTAAATTACTCCAAAAATGAATGGTTCTACCTAGTGTTTTACATTAAAAACCTCAAATTTAATTAAAACACATGAATAGGAAATCAAAGCCAATCTCCAACGTGCCTGATTCCCGTTGCCTCATCGTGCTTGTTGTGTTTCACTTGAGGCAAAGGTTTAGTGAGTGGATCGGCTACATTGTCGTCCGTTCCAATCTTACAAATTCTGATTTCACCCTTGGACTTCCATTCCCTTATCATGTGAAACCGTCTCTTGACATGTTTAACCTTTCTGATGTTCCCTTTGCTCCTTGGCCTGAGCAATAGCTCCATTGTTATCACAATAGAAGTCTATCGGACCCTTGATTGAGGGTACAACATTAAGTTCACCAATGAACTTACGAATCTAAACTGCCTCCTTAGCTGCTTCTGAAGCTGCCAAGTATTCGGCTTCAGTTGTAGAATCTGCAGTTGTGCTTTGCTTAGCACTGTTCCAACTAAACGCTCCTCTATTGAGACAGAATATGTACCCTGACTGCGACTTGGAGTCATCTCCGTCAGTCTGGAAGCTTGCGTCGGTATAACCTTCAACAACCAAATCATTACTTCCACCATAGACCGGGAATTTATCTTTGTTCCTTTTTAGGTACTTTAGGATATTCTTGGCCGCAGTCCAATGAGCCTCTCCTTTGTCTGATTGGTATAGACTCGTAGCACTCAAGGCATGCGATACATCCGGCCTAGTACATATCATGGCATACATGATCGATCCAATAAGCGAGGAATATGGGATCTGATTCATCCTCTCTCGCTCATCAAGTGTATGTGGACACTGCTTCTTGCTGAGAGTTATGCCATGTTACATGGGTAAGTGCCCTCTCTTGGCCCCTTCCATGTTGAATCGTGCCAGTACCTTATCAATATAAGTACTTTGGCTCAATCCAATCATCTTTTTAGATCTATCACGATAGATCTTGATGCCCAATATGTACTGTGCCTCTCCCAAGTCCTTCATTGAAAAACACTTTCCAAGCCAGGCCTTCACGAACTCTAACGTTGGAATGCTGTTTCCTAGAGCAATATGTCATCGACATATAAGATGAGGAATGCAATGTCATTCCCATTGACCTTCTTGTAAACACAAGATTCATCTGGATTTTTGATAAAACCAAACTTACTAATGCTTCATTGAATCGCAGATTCCAACTCCTGCTTGCCTGCTTTAATCCATAAATGGACTTCTTAAGCTTGCATACCTTCTCAGCATTGCTTGGATCAACAAAACCTGCCGGCTGTATCATGTACACAGTTTCTTCCAAAATCCCATTAAGGAAGGCGGTTTTAACATCCATTTGCCATATTTCATAATCATAATATGCGACAATTGATAGGATAATCCGGACGAACTTAAGCAGGGCGACTAGTGAAAAGGTTTCACCATAGTCGACGCCGTGAATTTGCCTATAACCTTTTTCCACCAATCTAGCTTTGTTTACAGATACATTTCCATCTTTGTCGGTTTTCAACTTGAAAATCCATTTGCAACTGATAGGTTTATAACCTTCGGGCAAATCAACCAAGTCCCAAACTTGATTTTCAAACATGGAGTCCATCTCGGATTTCATGGACTCTTGCCATTTTGCAGAGTCGGGGCTCGTCATAACTTGTTTGTACGTTGCTGGCTTATCTCCATCCATAATTAGGATGTTTTGATCTTCGGTTAAGACAACACTGAGGTATCTGTCTGGTTGAGATCTTGGCCGTTGCGACCTACGCAGGGTAATAGGTTGAGCATTTGCATTGTCGGTTTGACTTTGCACATTGTCGGTTTGACTCTGACCAATGTCAACAGCTGCTTCTAAAGTACTTTGATTGTCAGTTTTGTCAGGTTGACTTTGTTGCTCGTCCTCTCGAGCTTCATCGATTTCGATTTTTCTCCCACTTGTCATTTTGGAAAGGTGTTCCTTCTCAAAAAAGACACCATCACGTGCAACAAACACTATGTTCTCGAATTTGTTGTAGAAGTAATACCCCTTAGTTTCTTTCGGGTATCCAACAAAGAAACACTTGTCTGATTTTGGGTGAAGTTTGTCAGATATTAATCTCTTGACATATGCCTCGCAACCCCAAATCTTAAGAAAAGACAACCATGGAGGTTTCTTTGTCCATAATTCATATGGAGTCTTTTCGACAGCTTTTGATGGAGCTCGGTTCAGGGTTAGTGCCGCAGTTAGAAATGCGTGTCCCCAGAAAGAGATAGGAAGATCACTAAGACCCATTATTGATCGGACCATGTCTAACAAGGTTCGATTCCTCCTCTCGGACACTCCGTTCCATTACAGAGTTTCGGGAGTGAAAGGAATGGTGTCCTTCCAACAAGTGTATTCTTCTGATAGAGGGTTCAGAATTATTACAGAGCTAATTCTTTAGTATGGTCAAGTGATCGGAATGCCTAGGTGGAGGCCGCTTCTAATCAGTAATATCGAGGTACAATTGATATTACAGCTTAATCTTAACTGAACCCTTCGGGTCGAACCCAATCGAATCACCGATACGAGACGACGAATTAATCCGAAAGGATTTAATGAGTCGACGGAGTTTTACGAATACAGACGTCGGAAATCGAGCCTAGGGCGTGGAGACCGAGCGTCGCAAAATCACAAGCAACAAGTATGAGCGTAGCCGTAGCTAGGTTAGGCTAGCTCATCGCAAGCCTAGGCGCACCATGTGTGTGCTAGGCGCACCATGGTGTGATAGGCACTATCGCAACCTAGGCGCGACCTGGCAGCCTATCGCAAGCACCTGACGCACCTAGCAACCCATCGCAGGCAGCAGGCGCACTAGGCACACCTAGCAACCCATCGCAGGCACCAGGCGCACCATCGCAGGCACTGGGTGCTGCGTGCGTGCGTGCTTGGCATGGCAGCACCATCGCAGGCACCAAGTGCTAGCATGAGTGCCTGCCTAGCATTGGCGCACCATGTGTGTGCTGGCCTGTGTGCTAGCCTTCGCATGGCAGCACCAAGCATCGCACCATATGCGAGGGCCTAGGCGCCAGCATAGTGCTAGGCCACGCACAACAGCCCAGCATCACCACGCACTAAGACTGCTATGTGATGCGTGGGCATGCGTGTGGTGCGAGGCCAATGCACGATGTGCATGACTAGTGCGCATGGTGCGTGGCTAGTACGAGAGGTGCTGCGAAGGTGTGTGCGAGGAAAAAGGGGGGCCAGCATGCGTGGCTCGCTAGCAGCACGAATGCTGGGAGTGCGAGGCTTGTGCGTGCGTTGGGGAGTGCTAGGCAGCCAGCAGCACCAGAGCATAGCACTGCCAGCACCAGTGCCTAGCACAGCCTAGCACCAGGCATGCGAGGCTGCTGGGCAGACACATGCTAGCTGGCTGGGCTGGCTGGCACATGCTAGCTGGCAGCAGCCCAGCACCCCTCTTAGGTGAGGCGGTTTTGTGAGGGTGGGGACTAAGGCTTTGGGAAAGCCTTGGGGAGCAAGGCAATGGTCCCCCCCACCCCTCCATGGTCCTCACCTAACCTTCTCTCTCCCTTTGACACTTGTTGCATTGTGATTGGATTTATTTATTAATTTATTTTAGAAATAAATTAATTAGCAAATTATAAATTCTCCCACATTGGTTGGGGAATGAAATTCAAGGGTTCATTTCCCTATAAATACCAAGCTTGGGTATTGGGAAATGAACAACCTTGAGTGGAATTAAAAAGGCAACTCTAAGAAAGAGTAAACCTTTGATTCGTAAAACTCATAGTTATTTTGTCCGGGTCTTGACTAACCTTCAAGACTTAGGACGCTCGGGTCGGGTCGAGGGTACGATCCGTCGGAGATCTCGTCTTTTCGGGATTTTGAAGTAAGAGCTCTTTGGGAGCGAAGCATGCGTCAAAGGTATAATTCTTGTTCTTAATCTTGTTTGATTAAGTTTATTATGCTTGTTAATTGCTTTAATTAAGGGGGCGGGTCTTGGTGGGTTTCCTTCCGCGTAGTGTCGGGTCACTACGAAACCCTACAGCGGTATCGGAGCCACGCTCCTTTTAATTTTTGCAATTATTTTTTAATTAAGGTGTTTTAAAAAAGAATTTAATTTTCTGGTTCATGTTCATCTAATTAGATTAGATGCTCGTTTTAATTAATTTTTTAAAAACTCGATTTTATTTTCGATTTGGCTGTCGAACCCAGATTTTGGCTCAAAAATAGTGATTTTTGGGTGGAATCGACATTCTGGAACAGGTTCAACCCTTTTAGGATTGTCCAGAAGCCAAATTCGAACCAGAAACCCAATTTTTCTGGGGTTTTTCGTTTTTCAACGAAAATTTTAATTTGTTTTAAGCCTTGATTAATGCAAGCATTACAAGGTTAGATTAAATGCACATTTGCATCACTAATCTACTGGTTTTAAAATATCCTTGAGCATAATAATGGAGTGTTTATTAGTGCTTAAGTTGATATATCAATTTTTCACATAAACTTGTTTTTCACAAATTTTGCAAATAAATTGCAATAAAGTGTGAAAACTTGTTGTGATTTTGTAATTTACGTTCCTAAATAATGTTAAAGTTCTAATCTTTAAAGGTTTAAATGATTGGAACCCTAACCCTAAATTCCATGTTGAACAAAGTTTGGATTTTTTTCATGGTTGGTTGATTAAAATCCATCAAGTTCAATTACTTGTGAGTAAAATTTGATTAATCTTCATATTGGAAGATGTAATCTTGGTATTTTACACAAGTATGCAAGTTGAAAATTTTTTATCATTGGATGGTTAATTTATTTATCCAACTCCCATTTGTCAAATCCATTATTAATTTGCATATTGGCAAGATTAATTTTTGACATAGCTCATTTTATTTTAAGCATAAAGTTAGACCTAATTTTGTTCAAAATTGAAATTTTGGATAAATTTAGGCTTGTGCACCAATAAAATAAATTTTATTTAAGTAGGACTTAATTTTTTATTTTATTTTATTTTCCCTCAAATTGATTCCAAAATGTAATTTAGAATTAATTCATGTCACACGTAAATCGGGATTAAAATCCCGAGTCATAGCACGCAAATCAAGGCAAAACACCCAAGTGCCACCAAGGCTAGCCGGGCTGCCTAGCAGCCCACATGTGGCTGCCTATGGTGCGCACAAGGGGGAGCCATGATACTGCAGTGCGCCTTTGTGTGGCGGGGAGGCATGGGCTAATGTGCGTGGGCAGTGGCTGGGGCTGGCTTGCGAGGGATGCTGCTGGGCAGCAGGGCAGCAAGCACCAGCCCAGCGCACCACGAGCATCAAGAGGCGCCTGCCCAGCAGGCCAGATGCTCGCAGGCACCAACATGCTAATTGCCAAATGCATCTATTTTTATGCCTTATATATTTTTGTTATATATATGATTGCTAGATGCATGTCTAAGATTTCTATTAGGTTGCGTCAATTAGTTAAGTTCACTTAAATCAACCAACATAGAAACCCTAGGTCCCTTAATAATATTAAGCTAAAATTTGTCGTTCCAAGAACAACACTTACCGAACTAATGCGCGTACGTGATGGATTACGCCAAAGCGAGGCATCACTACTTCCCTAGGAACGTAAGGTATACTAGGTATACAAGTTCTCTTGGTTAAGCTCAACGATATCAGTAAGGAGTCCTTAGATGTCGTGGCAAAAGAGATAAAATGTCAAGAATGCATTAGATGCGACATTTTATCAAACAGAGAGTAGCTTGGAGCTATTAGCAATTGGATTGCTTACCTTAAGATATTTAATGATTAAGACAAGCCAAAGCATGCTTAACCATTTCTTGATCTTTGGGATCTCGGAATCATTTTATTCTCGCCCATAAGGGACAATTTTTAAATGCGTGGATAAAATGTTCAAATGTTCAATAAGATTGAATATATGCATGAACGTTTTAAATTTCAACTTATTGATGTATGAATGGTTTTTCACTTCAAATTATTTCAATTGTAGAATCATTTCTGCAAGTAACTCAAACAACAACCAAATGTGCCCGGAACTCCCCGAAAAGTTGGCCTTTCCCTTAAACTTGGTCAACTTTAAGGAATGGGAGGAGGAACTCAGGAGAACTCTCCGAAATTGTTCCTTGGAGTATACCCTTGATACTCCCATTCCAAGCTTCTTTGCCAACGGAATCATGACCGATGAGGCTCATGAAGAATGGTCTTCCAATTGCAAAAGGGTCTCACGACTCATGGCAAATTCCATCCCGGAAGATTGGAAGGAAACTCTTTCCTCCTATCTCCCGGACATGTTCCTCAAAGCACTTGAGGACGTTGTCAATGTAAGAGTCACCAAGAGTGACAATGGAAACTTTGATGGACTCGTGTTTGACTTGACTAGGTCACTCTCAAACATGAGGATAAAGCCACCAAACGTGGGATGTCTTGCTAAGGAAAGGCGACGGCTTTGGACCAAGGTCTACAATGCTAAATTGAGACCCGGCATGCCCCTCTGACCTCATGTGCTTGGAATGACTAGACTCTTCAAACACATGCAGCTTCTCGGAATTCCATTGGAAGATGAGATGGCGAGGCATATCTTGCTTGCTTCACTCAACTCGGGCTATGATGCACTTAGAGTGCATATCGCTGCGGGAAAGGAGACACACTCCCTCAAGGAGGTGGTGCAACTTCTTAGCCAAGCCACCGCCTATGGAATGACCAAAAGGCCCTTAAGAGCAAAGAAGAAGGAGTTCAAGAAGGTCAAGGCAAAGATGAGATGCTTCCATTGTGGCATGCAAGGCCACTACAAGAGGGAATGCATGCTCGTCAAGGAAGAGGGGATCACTCCGACTACCTCAGGTATCTTCCTTAACACTTGTGAATTAAGCTTATCATAGGTATTAGATACCTAGTATGACTCACTTAATGTTGCCTTTTTAGGGACCAAGTGAGAAGCTTATCAAGTGTTGGTGCATGGACAAGAAGACGACGAAGATGGTTTTTTCGGCCGTGCCTGCATGCAGCATTTTGTCTATGACATGTAATTAAACTAATTTTAGTTTTCCATCATGCTTTGAACATATTATGATCCACGGTGTTAGACACCTAGGAGTTTTGAGTGTAAGACTTTAACAATAGTTGTTTCAAGTTTGTCTTACAAATTTATGTTCAATTAAATTGCATGCTTTTACATATGATTAGACAAAAGTTGATACCACTAGCTAAGACCGTCGAGTCGAATCAAACCTACTTGTGGCATTGTCGTCTTGGCCATATTAACATCAAACACATCAAGAAACTTCTTCAAGAAGGTGTTCTTGACTCATTTGACTTAGAGTCATTTGAAAATTGCGAAGGATGCTTATTAGGCAAGATGATAAAACAGTCATTCTCCAAGTTGGGAGAAAGGGCAAGTGACTTATTAGGTCTAATACACACGGATGTATGGTGACCAATGAGAACACCCGCAAGACAAGGTTACCGATATTTCATCACTTTCACCGACGATTATAGTAGATATAGCTATGTCTACTTAATGTCGAATAAATCTGAATCCTTTGAGAAATTCAAGGAATTTCAGAAAGAAGTTGAAATCAACTTGGCAAGAAAATTAAAGCACTTCGATCGGGTCGAGGTGGCAAATATTTGAGCCATGAATTCGACGATCACTTGAAAGAAAATGGCATTCTTTCAGAGTTGACACCTCTCGGAACTCCTCAATGGAATGGAGTGTCCGAACGGAGGAATCGAACCTTGTTAGACATGGTTCGATCAATGATGGGTCTTAGTGAACTCCCTATCTCTTTCTGGGGACATGCGCTACAAACAGCAACACTAACACTGAATAGAGCTCCGTCAAAAGCTGTTGAAAAGACTCTATATGAATTATGGACTAAGAAACCTCCTAGGTTGTCTTTTCTCAAGATTTGGGGATGCGAAGCATATGTCAAGCGATTAATTTCGGACAAACTTCACCCCAAATCGGATAAGGTTTTCTTTGTGGGATATCCAAAAGAAACCAAAGGGTATTACTTCTACAATAAATCCGAGAACAAAGTTTTTGTTGCCCGTGATGGTGTCTTTTTGGAGAAGGACCACCTTTCCAAAATGACAAGTGGGAGGAAAATCAAACTCAACGAAGTTTGAGAGGACGAGCAACAATGTCAACCTGACAAAACTGACAATCTAGATACTTTGGAAGCATCTAAGAAGATTGGTCAGAATCAAACAGACAATGTAAATGTGACAAGCGCACATTAGGGCACGCTTTAAGGCATATAAATGGGTGATTTTGGATGTATTTAGGCCCGTTTTAGTCGTTTATTGCCTTGTTACACTCGTTTCCTTAATATTACGTGCTTCACGGGTTTCAGTCTGTTTTTGGTGTGTTAACAGGTATAGTTGACCAAGTTATGTCGAGTCCCGAACCATTGGTGCATAATCAGGCTATTATCGATCCTAGTCCACCAAGCTAAGACTTTGCTGCGGTTCTCAAGGCCTTGAAAGGCAAGTTAAGTAGCAGGCAAGGCAGAACAGTTCACAAATATGACACCTGTTCACTATTTTGCTCATAACTTTCGGTATACATATGATATTGGAGTGATTTCAATTTCATTGGAAAGCAGACTTGAAGATCTTTCCAACGATATATTGCACGCCTCAAACGGAGCTCTAGATAAGAAGTTGTGACTATTTTAAGAAGACCAAAGTGCCTGCAACCTTCCTGCCTATGCTTGCACGGCCGTTCCAAATTCAGCACGGCTGTGCCATTTTCCAGATTCAGCACTGCCGTGCTAGGCATTAGCACGGCCGTGCCAGGCATTAGCACGGCCGTGCCAAAATTGAATATATTGCGGATCAGCTACTGCCATGCTTTCACGGCCGTGCCACTTCTAGCACGGCCGTGCTGATTTACGAAGGGAAGCCTGCGCAATTGCTTTCTAAATTAAAACATATATATGTATAACCCTATTGTGAGGGTTAAGAGAGAGATTAAGAGACAGTTTTAGAGATAGTTTTTGAGAGCCTTAGTAGAGAGTTATTGGAGAACGTTCTTAGTATTAGAGATTCATTAGTTTTCTTAGAGATTATTCTAGCGATTTTAGTTTTCTTGGATTGATTTGAAGCAATATTTGTGAAGATTCTTTGTAATATTCATTGACGACGGATATCAAAGTTCTGAACTTTTCCATTGATTCGCATCAATACAATTGGTATTATTCATTCTTTTTTATTAATCAAGCTTTATTATTCCTTAATCAGAATTCATGTTTATATCTATTATGCTTTTGGAATTCATTATTGCTTTGATTATGAATATGTGTGAGTAGTCTCCTAGCTAGGGTTTCGGGATGAAACCCGGCCTAGGTAACCTATGTAATTGAGGATTGATTTTGATAAACGGATTGTGATTAAATTGATTATATGCCATTGCATGTTAATTCATTATAATAGGAGTAGCTAACCTAGAATCTTGAATTTGATTGCATGATATCCTTGATTTGAACAAGAGATTGTGAATTGAGTATTTCATTGTTGAATGTGGTTTGATTATGTATCGAGTAATGTTAAGTGCATGAGAAATCCAAGCTTAATATTTCCCGTTGTCTTCCTACCTCATGATATTGATCAGACATATAGTCTTTGCATATCCCGTTTGTCTCTGTGATTCCTTGTTGCGTAGTTACCGATGGTTTGGTGAATTCCCGTCTTCCCTAGTGTCTTAGTTTATCTGGTTTATCCCATCTTATTAGTAGTATTTTAGAACACCATTTTCCATTGATTTCGAACTAGCTTAGGTTTAAGATTGATTTGCAATTACTCTCGTTCCTCGTGGACCGAACCTTTATTTGCCATTGTACTTGGTTATAGGGTGTTCGTATAAGTATTGTTTGATTGAGAGTTAGATTGTAGCTACCGATTTAGCCCCTCGTCAAAATGGCGCCGTTGCCGGGGAGCGGTGTTTGTTAATTGCTTTTTGATTTCTTGAGTCTAGTTCATCATAAAAAAAAGCACAAAAAGATTTTTCCCTTTTGGCTACACTTGTAGCCCTGCTATTTAATTGGTTTGGTTATTGTGTATGAGCAGGTCTAAACAGAGAGAATTAATACCCTTCGATCCAGAAATCGAAAGAACTTTGAAGAGCAATCGTAAATCTTGATTGACGTCATCAAACTCTCAAGGAAAGGAACACAACACACAACTGGTTCCAATGACAGACATACCGCGCCAACCTAATCGGCCAGCACCACGACCCCTTAAGGAGTTGGGAACTCCTGGGGCGTATAGAGCTTCAAGTGGGATTGCTCCACCCACTACTGAAGCTAATGACTTCGAGATCCGGCCGGCCATGATCACCCTCATCGAGCGAAGGCAGTTTAGTGGTGCCAAGCATGAGAGCCCTTTGGCTCATCTGAATGAATTTGAGAAGTACTGCAACACTATCAAAGTCAATGGGGTGAACCAAGAGTTCGTGAGATTAAAGCTTTTCCCATTTTCACTCATCGGGAGAGCCCTCGAATGGTTAGAGAAGGAGGTAAAACCAAATACTCTACATACTTGGGATGATGTCACGACATCATTTTTGGGAAGATTCTATTCTCAAAAGAAGACGGCCGATGCTAGAGCCTTGATTCAAGGGTTTCGGCAAAGGAGTGGGGAGTCGATCTATGAAGCATGGGAAAGGTACAAGGAGTACCAGAGAGAGTGTCCGCATCACGGAATTCCAACATACCAGGTGCTACAGATTTTCTATGGAGGATTAAGTCCTCAAGGGAAAACCAATTTGGATGCGGGAGCAGGTGGCCCAATAATGAACAAAACTGAAGAGCAGGTCATAGATATTATCGAAGATGTGGTACGACACCACATGGATTGGCAAGACGGCGAGCGAGATGCTGTGAACAAGAGTGGAGGAACGGTCTATTCAGTGGACCACCTCAATGCCATTAGCAACCTGACATCACAAATTACGAACCTCAGGAAGGAGATGTTAGCGATTAAAGCCAAGCTCGATTCCGTACCATTGGAAGATCTTCCCTCCAAATCTAAGGGGAGAGGTATGAATCCTAATCCTTCCATTTCCAATATGCCTGTAGGATGTATTTTCTGTGAAAACTGTGGGTCTTATGATCATGATACCTCCGCCTGTAATTTTGATCCCTCATATGATCCTAATAATAATGATGGTAATAGATATAATAATGAACAGGTCAATGCTATGTCTTATGATAACGGACCTAGGAATGATAATAATAGATATCTGCCACCTTATCAAAGAGGGAACAATTATAATCAGGGAGGTAATGATTTTGATTATCAAAACCAGTGGGGAAATAGGGGCCAAAGGGACCAAAATCCCCAAGGACCCTATAATCAACATGGTGGTTTTGGAAATCAAAACCAATACCAACAGGGTAATCAAATGAATCATAATTCCCAAGGGCAATTCAATCAAGGGGGAAACGACATTAATAACAGGGGAAACTGGAATAATAATAATAAGGGGTACTCTAATCAAAATCCCCAACAATCTAATGTGCGTGGTTCCCGAGCTACAAATGATAATTATTATGCTCAAGGACCACCACAGAGATCTAGCTTGGAGGAAATGATGGAGTCCCAGGCCAAAATGTTCAACACTTTTATGTCCACCACTGATAAAAAGTTTAGTGAAGTGATGACACATAATAAGATGCTTGAAACCCAGATTTCTCAGTTGGCTAGTGCTATAAAAGACGGGGTTGGAGTTTCAAAACTACCGCCTCAAGGTATTGACCCTAAAAATTCTGTGAATGCTATCACCACTAGGAGTGGAAAGACTTTGATAGGGAGCGATAATGTAATACCACCAAAGAGTCAACCTGTGACTCCACCTATCACTGATAATGTTGTAGAAAGTGAGGATGAGAGGACCAGAGAAAAAAATAAAATTATTGAGGTCCCAAAGGAACATATGGGAGCACAAACCAATGAACCCGACCTATTACATAGACTCCCCTACCCCCAAAAATATGTGAGACATAAGCTAGATGCCCAATTCGGGAAGTTTTTAGAGACTTTGAGAGAAGTCTACCTTTCTATACCATTCACTGATGCTATTAAGCAAATGCCTAACTATGCTAGGTTTTTAAAAGATATATTGAGTGGTAGAAGAAATTGTGAAGGGGTAGAAACTGTTAACCTCACTGAACACTGTAGTGCTATAATAATGAACAAAATGCCTCCTAAGTTAGGAGATCCGGGTAGCTTTTCAATCCCTTGTGCTATAAAAAAAATGAATATTGATAATGCTTTGTGTGATCTTGGAGCTAGTGTTAGTCTCATGCCATATTCTGTTTATCAACGATTAAATATAGGAGAACTTCTTCCCACTAACATATCCCTTCAATTAGCCGATCGATCGATCAAATTTCCAAAGGGTAAAGTGGAAGATGTTCCCCTAAGGGTGGGGAAGTTTGTGATACCTGTTGACTTTGTGGTCCTAGATATGGATGAGGATGTTCATATACCTATAATTCTAGGACGTCCTTTCCTAGCTACTTCGGGGGCCCTTATTGATGTAAAGGGTGCCACGATTTCATTGAAAGTAGGAAAGGAGGTTTTAGATTTTGATTTAAATAAAACTATGAAATATCCTTGTTCTAATTCTGATAATTGCATGATGGTTAACACTATTGATTCCATTGTCTTTGATATGCGTAACGAATTATTCTATACTAATCATGATTTTGAGTTGAATGAGAACAAGGAAAACAGGGACATGGAGGAGCAATTTCTAGATGCATTAGATGTGGCCACTGCAAAGGAGGCTAATGAAGCACCAAAGGTAAAGCTTAAACCCCTTCCAACACATCAAGGAAGGGTTTCCCCTGTGTTTGTAGTACCTAAGAAAGGGACGGTGACTATTGTCAAGAATAAGAATGGTGAGCTTATCTCCACTGCAATGGCAAGTATTGATTATGGGTAACCTGTAATCCATGTGTTGCGTCAAGCTAATGACGTTAAAGAAGCGCTTCCGGGAGGCAACCCGAGACCCAGTCAAAGAGGTACTTTTCTCTTTCCCTTTTTGCCTTCTAGGTAGTCTCTCGATGCCTGACATTGAGGACAATGTCTATACTAGCTTGGGGGGGTGAATGGTTTCCTTGTTGATTTTCCCTTGTTTTTCTTCATATTCCTATAAAAAAAAAACGAGTTTCTTTTGGTTTCGTTTTGGTTTGTTTCTATCTAACCTGTGCAGATATGAAGACTCATGGAGGTAGCATTAGGAGCTTCGCCGCATCTCATGTTGTCTTAGTGTGTTTTCAAGAAGCATTTGGTGAAATCTTTCCCTTTTTCCTTTAGATTTTTGTTTTTGTGTGCTTAGGATAGTTTAGTTTAGGAAGAAGTTGAATGGTTCGAGGATGTTTGATCGGTTCTAAAGAACCTGGGATCATTGATGTTGATATCAATTGATCACTTGTTTGTCGATTGGGATTATTATGTGATTTTCATGCCTCTTTATGAGCCATTTAGCTTGTTTAGATTAATTAGTTGTTTATATATGTGTGCAATATAGGAAAAGCTTCTGTTATGAGAATGTGTAGTCTAGTTTATATGATTTGCCTCATAGTGTTTTCCTATATTTTTGGATCGTGATAAACTTGTCTAATTGCATAAACTTTTGGAATAATGCTCATATTTGGATTCGAAATGTGAATGAATGTGTGTGGAATATCTATTTCTACTTAAGCCAGTGATGAATACACAGTTTGAGTCTATTGTTGATCAATGTAGACGAGTCTAGGCGAAGGTAGTTGGTTAGAACACTTTTGTCATGTGAAACTCTATGCCTTTGGGCTGTGGTAAGATGGAGTCGCTTCCCATTTGTGGATTTGATCCCCTTAATTGGTAGTTGCTTTGTTTTTGAATCCCGTGAGGTTTTATTGTTCTAGCCTTCATCATTCTTCTTGAGTGGCATATTTGGATCCTTGATTACGCATGTTTCGATCTTTGTGTTGACTTGTAGCTCCCAAGACGACTTGACACTTTTAAGGGAGGAAGAGGGCACCTTTTTCATTTTTCTTATTTTGTTCCTTTTGTTTTGTTACAAATTGATTTTCTTTTTACATCATCTTACTTGCTAACCATGTTGAGCTTTAATTCCATTCTTGGTTAACCGTGTTACAAACCCGATGGCCAATGTTTTACCAATCCTTAGTTGTGAAGCGTTTACCTAGATAGGTTTGTTGAGCTTATTGTTTACTAATCAAGAAATAAAGTTTGATAGTTGGTTTGAGCAGGTGTGAAAGTGAGCCTAATTGTAAATATGTAATGCGAAAGTCATTTTGCCATCAATAAAAAAAGAGAAAAAAAGAATTTAAAAAGAAAAAAAAGAAGAAGAGAAAAGCCGTCCGAATTGTGAAAAAGGCAAGGACACATAAATAAAGTTTTGAAGTTTGAAAGAGGTCATTCGAGTGTGTATTATATGGATAATTTGGGATGTGTTAGAATGTGAATCAATGAGATTGTGGAAAGTGAATTACATCTTTTGAACTATTGTTTTTGAGAATTGTGATTCTTGCGCTTCATTTAGGAATTAACCCCACTTTTAAAATTGTTTTCACCTACCTTACCCATTGCCAATACATTACAACCCTTTAAGACCCTTAGACTTTAGAGGTGTTCGGTTCTCAAACGGTGGAGGGAGATACCTTTCAACCCTATGGAAAGATTATGCGTAATCGAGATGTCGGGATACCTTTGTTATTTCCTCAAAATATCACTTTTTCTGGTTCCTTCGAGGGATCACGAGGGGCCAATTAGGGTGGTGATTTGAAGCAAAAGGGGAGGACGTGGCCGGTTTGGTTGGGTTTAGAGGGAAGCATGACTTATTTGTTCTCTATGCTTGGTTTAGGTTTTGTTTCCATTTTGATCAACGATACCTTGGATTGTGTGTCTCGTTGCTTGTTTGAGTGAGTTTTCATTCCGTGCATGGTTGTTCTAAGTAGGATCCATTGACTTCATTCCATGCTAAATTGGATTTATATGTAATGGCAATAGTTTATTTGATCCTGTGTGTGTGTGTATCCCTTAGTTTTGCTCGAGGACTAGCAAAAGTGTAGCTTGGGGGATTTTGACAAGCGCACATTAGGGCGCGCTTTAAGGCATATAAATGGGTGATTTTGGATGTATTTAGGCCCGTTTTAGTCGTTTATTTCCTTGTTACACTCGTTTCCTTCATATTACGTGCTTCACGGGTTTCGGTCTGTTTTTGGTGTGTTAACAGGTATAGTTGACCAAGTTATGTCGAGTCCTGAACCATTGGTGCGTAATCAGGCTATTATCGATCCTAGTCCACCAAGCTAAGACTTTGCTGCGGTTCTCAAGGCCTTGAAAGGCAAGTTAAGTAGCAGGCAAGGCAAAACAGTTCACAAATATGACACCTGTTCACTATTTTGTGCTCATAACTTTCGGTATACAAATGATATTGGAGTGATTCCAATTTCATTGGAAAGTAGACTTGAAGAGCTTTCCAACGATATATTGCACGCCTCAAACGAAGCTCTAGATAAGAAGTTGTGACTATTTTAAGAAGACCAAAGTGCCTGCAACCTTCCTGCCTATGCTTGCACGGCCGTGCCAGGCATTAGCACGGCCGTGCCAAATTCAGCGCGGCCGTGCCATTTTCCAGATTCAGCACTGCTGTGCCAGGCATTAGCACGGCCGTGCCAGGCATTAGCACGGCCGTGCCAAATTCAGCACGGCCGTGCCAAATTCAGCACGGTCGTGCCAAAATTGAATATATTGCGGATCAGCTACTGCCATGCTTGCACGGCCGTGCCACTTCTAGCACGGCCGTGCTGATTTACGAAGGGAAGCCTGCGCAATTGCTTTCTAAATTAAAACATATATATGTATAACCCTATTGTGAGGGTTAAGAGAGAGATTAAGAGACAGTTTTAGAGATAGTTTTTGAGAGCCTTAGTAGAGAGTTATTGGAGAACGTTCTTAGTATTAGAGATTCATTAGTTTTCTTAGAGATTATTCTAGCGATTTTAGTTTTCTTGGATTGATTTGAAGCAATATTTGTGAAGATTCTTTGTAATATTCATTGACGACGGATATCAAAGTTCTGAACTTTTCCATTGATTCGCATCAATACAATTGGTATTATTCATTCTTTTTTATTAATCAAGCTTTATTATTCCTTAATCAGAATTCATGTTTATATCTATTATGCTTTTGGAATTCATTATTGCTTTGATTATGAATATGTGTGAGTAGTCTCCTAGCTAGGGTTTCGGGATGAAACCCGGCCTAGGTAACCTATGTAATTGAGGATTGATTTTGATAAACGGATTGTGATTAAATTGATTATATGCCATTGCATGTTAATTCATTATAATAGGAGTAGCTAACCTAGAATCTTGAATTTGATTGCATGATATCCTTGATTTGAACAAGAGATTGTGAATTGAGTATTTCATTGTTGAATGTGGTTTGATTATGTATCGAGTAATGTTAAGTGCATGAGAAATCCAAGCTTAATATTTCCCGTTGTCTTCCTACCTCATGATATTGATCAGACATATAGTCTTTGCATATCCCGTTTGTCTCTGTGATTCCTTGTTGCGTAGTTACCGATGGTTTGGTGATTTCCCGTCTTCCCTAGTGTCTTAGTTTATCTGGTTTATCCCATCTTATTAGTAGTATTTTAGAACACCATTTTCCATTGATTTCGAACTAGCTTAGGTTTAAGATTGATTTGCAATTACTCTCGTTCCTCGTGGACCGAACCTTTATTTGCCATTGTACTTGGTTATAGGGTGTTCGTATAAGTATTGTTTGATTGAGAGTTAGATTGTAGCGACCGATTTAACCCCCGTCAAAATGCTCAACCGATTACCCTACGTAGGTCGCAACGGCAAAGATCTCAACTAGACAGATACCTCGGTATCGTCTTAACAGATGATCAGGACATCCTAGTGATGGATGGTGATGAGCCGGCAACATACAAGCAAGCTATGACGAGCCCCGACTCTGAAAAACGGTAAGAGGCCATGAAATCCGAGATGGACTCCATGTCTGAAAATCAAGTCTGGGACTTGGTGAATTTGCCCGAGGGTTATACACCCATTGGTTGCAAATTGATCTTCAAAGTGAAGACAGACAAGGATGGAAATGTATCAATATACAAAGCTAAACTGGTGGCAAAAGGTTATAGACAAGTCCACGGGATTGACTATGACGAAACTTTTTCACCAGTTGCAATGCTAAAATCCGTCCGGATCATCCTAGCAATTGCTGCATATTACGATTACGAAATATGGCAAATGGATGTCAAAACCGCCTTCCTTAATGGAATTTTGGAAGAAACTGTGTATATGACACAACCAGAAGGTTTTGTCGATCCAGGCAACGCCGGAAAGGTTTGCAAGCTGAAGAAGTCCATTTATGGACTAAAGCAAGCCAGCAGAAGTTGGAATCTGCGATTTGATGAAGCCATTAGCAAGTTTGGTTTTATCAAGAATCTAGATGAGTCTTGTGTACACAATAAGGTCAGTGGGAGTGATATTGCATTCCTAGTCCTGTATGTCGATGACATACTGCTCATTGGAAACAACACAAAATTGCTGGAGTCCGTAAAGGGCTAGTTGGGAAAGTGCTTTTCAATGAAGGACTTAGGAGAGGCACAATACATATTGGGCAACAAGATCTACAGGGATAGATCTAAGAGGATGATTGGATTAAGCCAGAGTACTTACATTGATAAGGTACTGGCTCGATTCAACATGGAGAATGCCAAAAGAGGGCATTTACCCATGTCCCATGGTGTAACTCTCAGCAAGAAACAGTGTCCACAGACACCTGTTGAGCGAGAAAGAATGAATCAGATCCCATATGCTTCACTAATCGGATCGATCATATACCATGATATGTACAAGGCCAGATGTATCGTATGCCTTGAGTGCAACGAGTCGATACCAATCGAACCCAAGAGAGGCACATTGGACTGCGGCCAAGAACATCCTTAAGTACCTGAAAAGGAACAAGGATAAATTCCTGGTGTATGGAGGCCACAAAGAACTGGTTGTTGAAGGTTACACCGACGCTAGCTTCCAGACTGACAGAGACGACTTCAAGTCACAGTCAGGGTACATATTCTGTCTGAATGGAGGAGCGTTTAGCTGGAAGAGTGCCAAGCAGAGCACCATTGCAGACTCTACAACTGAAGCCGAGTACTTGGCCGCTTCAGAAGCTGCCAAGGAAGCTGTTTGGATTCGCAAGTTCATTAACGAGCTTGATGTTGTACCCTCAATCAAGGGGCCGATAGACCTCTATTGTGATAATAATGGAGCTACCGCTCAGGCCAGGGAGCCGAGAGAACACCAGAAGGTTAAACACGTGCAAAGGAAGGACAAGTGGGAGATTGAAAGGAATGGTGTCCTTCCAACAAGTGTATTCTTCCGATAGAGGGTTCAAAATTATTACAGAGCTAATTCTTCATTAAGGTCAAGTGATCGGAATGCCTAGGTGGAGGCCGCTTCCAATCAGTAATATCGAGGTACAATTGATATTATAGCTTAATCTTAACTGAACCCTTCGGGTCGAACCTAATCGAATCACCGATCCGAGACGACGAATTAATCCGAAAGGATTTAATCAGTCGACGGAGTTTTACGAATACAGACGTCGGAAATCGAGCCTAGGGCGTCGAGACCGAGCGTCGCAAAATCACAAGCAACAAGTATGAGCGTAGCCGTAGCTAGGCTAGGCTAGCTCATCGCAAGCCTAGGTGCACCATGTGTGTGCTAGGTGCACCATGGTGTGCTAGGCACTATCGCAACCTAGGCGCTCCTGGCAGCCTATCGCAAGCACCAGGCGCACCTAGCAACCCATCGCAGGCACCAGGCACACCAGGCGCACCTAGCAACCCATCGCAGGCACCAGGCGCACCAGGCGCACCATCGAGGCACTGGGTGCTGCGTGCGTGCGTGCCTGGCATGGCAGCACCATTGTAGGCACCAAGTGCTAGCATGGGTGCCTGCCTAGCATTGGCGCACCATGTGTGTGATGGCTTGTGTGCTAGCCTTCGCATAGCAGCACTAAGCATCGCACCATATGCGAGGGCCTGGGCGCCAGCATAGTGCTAGGCCACACACAACAGCCCAGCATCACCACGCACTAAGACTGCTATGTGATGCGTGGGCGTGCGTGTGGTGCGAGGCCAATGCACGCTGTGCATGACTAGTGCGCATGGTGCGTGGCTAGTGCGAGAGGTGCTGCGAAGGTGTGTGCGTGGTGTGCGAGGCAAAAGGGGGGCCCGCATGCGTGGCTCGCTAGAAGCACGCATGCTGAGAGTGCGAGGCATGTGCGTGCGTTGGGGAGTGCTAGGCAGCCAGCAGCACCAGCGCATAGCACTGCCAGCACCAGCACCAGCGCCTAGCACAGCCTAGCACCAGGCATGCGAGGCTGCTGGGCAGACACATGCTAGCTGGCTGGGCTGGCTGGCACATGCTAGCTGACAGCACCCCAGCACCCCTCTTAGGTGAGGCGGTTTTGTGAGGGTGGGGACTAAGGCTTTGGGAAAGCCTTGGGGAGCAAGGCAATGGTCCGCCCCACCCCTCCATGGTCCTCACCTAACCTTCTCTCTCCCTTTGACACTTGTTGCATTGTGATTGGATTTATTTATTAATTTATTTTAGAAATAAATTAATTAGCAAATTATACATTCTCCCACATTGGTTGGGGAATGAAATTCAAGGGTTCATTTCCCTATAAATACCAAGCTTGGGTATTGGGAAATGAATAACCTTGAGTGGAATTAAAAAGGCAACTCTAAGAAAGAGTAAACCTTTGGTTCGTAAAACTCATAGTTATTTTGCCCGAGTCTTGACTAACCTTCAAGACTTAGGACGCTCGGGTCGGGTCGAGGGTACGATCCGTCGAAGATCTCGTCTTTTCGGGATTTTGAAGTAAGAGCTCTTTGGGAGCGAAGCACGCGTCAAAGGTATAATTCTTGTTCTTAATCTTTTTTTATTAAGTTTATTATGCTTGTTAATTGCTTTAATTAAGGGGGCGGGTCTTGGTGGGTTTCCTTCCACGTAGTGTCGGGTCACTACGAAACCCTACAGGGAGGTGTCAATTATGAGAGAATACCATTTTCTTTCAGATGATCGTCAAATTCGTGGCTCAAATACTCGCCACCTCGATCAAATCGAAGCGCTTTGATTTTCTTGCCTAGCTGATCGAAGCGCTTTATTCGACATAAGGTAGACATATCGATATATACTATAGTCGTCCGTGAAGTTGATGAAACCATACCTTGCGGGTGTACTCATTGGTCCACATACATCCGTATGTATAAGGCCCAATAAGTCACTAGCCCTTTCTCCTAACTTGGAGAATGGTTGCTTTATCATCTTGCCTAATAAACATCCTTCGCAATTTTTCAAACGACTCTAAGTCGAATGAGTCAAGAATACCTTCATGAAGAAGTTTCTTGATGCGTTTGATGTTAATGTGGCCAAGACGATAATGCCACAAGTAGGTTTGATTTGACTCAATGTCTTAGCTCTTTTGGCGGTATCATTAATATTTGTCTAGTCACATATAAAATGTGTAATCTAATAGAACATATAAGCAAGACATTAAAAAACAACCATTATTATAGTCTTATGATCAAATAACCCGGCGTCCAACGCCATAGATCAAAATATGTTCAAAACATAATAAACAAGAATTAGTTCATTACAAGCCAAAGACAAATGATGTGCCAAAAAGCACGACGGAAAGACTATCTTCATTGTCCGCTCGTAGTTTCACATCCACTTGTGAAGCCCTTCTCACTTGGTCCCTGAAAATGGGAGCATGAAGTGAGTTAAACATGGTATCCAATACCTATGAATAACTTTATACACAAGTGTTAATGAAGATACCTGAGGTAGATGAAACATTCCTCTCATCCTCATCCTTTGAAAGATCTTGCATTCCCTCTTGTAGTGGCCTTGCCCACCACAATAGAAGCATCGCATCTTCGCTTTATTCTTGAACTCCTTCTTCTTTGCTCTCAGGGGCCTTTTGGTTGCTCCATAGGAGGTGGCTTGGCAATGTAGCTGCACCACATCTCTTAAAGAGTGTGACTCCTTTCCCGCAGCTATATGAAACCTAAGTGCATCAAGGCAAGCAAGATATGACCCGCCATCTCATCCTCCAACGGGATTCCGAGAAGCTCCATGTGCTTGAAGAGCCTAGTCATTCTAATCACATGAGGTTGGAGGGGCATATCGGGTCTCAATTTGGTATTGTAGACCCTTGACCAAAGCCGGTACCTCTCCTTAGCAAGGCAACCTTCTTCTGGTGGCTTTATCTTCATGTTTGAGAGTGACCTAGTCACATCAAACACGAGTCCATCATAGTTGCCATTGAGACTCTTTGTGACTCTCACATTAACAATGTCCTCAAGTGCTTTGAGGAACATGTCCAGAAAATAGGAGGAGAACATTTCCTTCCATTCTTCCGGGATGGAATTAGCCATTAGTCATGAGACTTTCTTGCAATCGGAAGACCATGCATCATGAATTTCATCACTCATGATTCCCTTAGAGAAGAATCTTGGAATGGGAGTATCAAGAATGTATTCCATGGAACAATTCCAAAGAGTTTTCCGAAGTTCCTCTTCCCATTCCTTGAAGTTGACCAAGTTTAGGCTAAAAGCCAACTTGTCGGGGAGTTCCGGGCACATAGAGTTGTTGTTGCTATTAGTTGCAGACATGATTCTACAATTGAACCAAGGAGGATCCGCCTAAAATTTCCGGATGAACCAAGGAGGATCCGTCTGAAATTTCCGGATCCTCCTTAGTTCATCTGGAAATAATTCAGGCGGATGTATAGTGTTGCGATTGTTTTTTTTCGATTCAAACACATACCTGTTCGCCTCTGGTGCCGCCGCCTCGACCACCGTACGTCACCTAGATTCGCCGCGGGTCTGCCATCACTGGATTTCTTCTCCCC
The DNA here is from genome assembly GCF_001683475.1 of Chenopodium quinoa. Lineage (NCBI taxonomy): Eukaryota > Viridiplantae > Streptophyta > Magnoliopsida > Caryophyllales > Amaranthaceae > Chenopodium > Chenopodium quinoa. The sequence continues at coordinate 5,425,439 of NW_018742951.1, forward strand.
TCCTTGGATTGGTTGCTGTCGGTGGTGGGTTGTGGATGTGTTTACTTTTTTTTCTGCCTTTTTTTTTCTTTTTTTTTTTCAGATTTTTAAATTTTAGAGATATAAAATGAGAGTGAAGTATGAGCGTAAAATGTAATTTCAGAAATGAGTGTTTTGAGTGTCGTGAGTATTTATTTATGAGGGGTAAATACGGAATTTCAAGCAAAAAATGCGAGCGATGCCTAGTAAAATGGGAGCGACGTTTAACAGCCCCTAAAAAATTAGGATCCACCTAGGTGGATCCACTTAAAATTTCCGGATATACCTAGGAATATCCGGAAATTTTAGGCGGATGTGGGAGATCTGCCTAAAATTTCCTGATCTACTTAGGTGGATCTAGAAATTTTAAGTGGATCCTAATTTTTTAGGCGAATGTTTTATTTCAAAAATATAAAAAAAAAGTACGACGACTTACAAAATCCTCCGACCAAGTCTCAAGTGTCCGAACGTTGTCGTCATCCATCGTCCTAAACCCGTCGCTAATACTTAATAAATTTTTTAAAAAAAAACTCGGATTTTCGGTGGTGGATCGAATGTGGTGGGGTCGGATGTGGGGGTGTCGGGGATTGTTTTTTACCATGTGGTAGTAAGTGGAGGGGTCGAGAATGATATTATACCATTATATACTACAACTTACACAAAGGGCAATATCATCCTTTCATGTCAAAAAGGGAGCGATGCCCTGTAAAATGGGAGCGTTGTTTAGCAGTTCACATAAAAGGAAGCAAATAAATGCTATGGTTTTAATCGAATTTCATTTAGTACATCTTTTTTTGGATAACTAAGGAATTTTTTTATTTAACCAGGATTTTACGTTTTTACTAAATTTCTATGTCGTCATCATATAGTTCTAGTTAGACTTGACAATGGGGACTCTTCAATCGGGTCATGATCAGGTCATGTCACTCCAAGTCACGGGCCATTGCGAGACGGGTTACTTCGAATCAAGAAATATTTAACCCCAATCCAAAGTTACTACTGATTCGTAAGATTAAATTTTTATTTAATTTATTATTGACTAATTTTTACAAATATTTGATTTTTCAAGCTTTCTTTCTACTACCTCTGTTTCATATTATGTGCAACAAATGTCTTGGCACAAACTCTTAAGAAAAATTTGTGTACTCATGTTAAATTGAGATAAAGATAGAAATGCATATGATGAGGAGATAGATAAAGAGGAATGGCAACTTTAAAAGAAAGAAAACTTTTGTTGTACTTAATGTGTAATATCTTTTTTAATAAATGTTGTACATAAGTATGAAATAAAAGTAGTTTTAGGAACATGGCAACAACAAAAATAGACTAAGTCTTGACAGATATAAAGGATATCCTGCACAAGGTTCTTGAACTCCTTTGGCGCCATCTTCGGATTCCTCGGCGAGTTCAGGAACACTCTATTGTCCGTTCTCAGCTCCACTTCCTTCAACTGTTCCACAAACATTTGACCGTTGACCCACTGACATCCCTTTCACCACCCATTAATTTTAAACGGGTGAGGGTCGTGCGAGTTAGCAAGTCGGATAAAAAAATTGACAAGTCTATTTCTACTTGTCGTATCCTTTATTTTCAAAGATGAATATATGGAGAAAATACAATTTTATTATCTTTTTAGTAAATATGGTGCCCACAATAATCATCAATAACTATATATTAAAGGCGACCATAAAATACCACACGTAAAATCTTGTTAAATAATTTCCCGTCAATTTTTTATTTACTTTTTTGACAAATTATCTTATGAAATTTTTAATTCATTACTTGTATAATATTTTCCTAATTTACCTATATATATATATATATATATATATATATATATATATATATATATATATATATATATATATATATATATATATACTTCTTCCGTTAAATATTAATTGCAACAAAAATGAAATTCTATTTCTCACAAATAATACCTATTTGTTACAATTAATAATTAACGGAGGAAGTATACATATAGATACTTAGGGTTGGGATCCGGTGAGAAGGGTTCTTATGGTGAGAAATGTAGATACATTGACCTTGTCTTATAAATACGTTATATACATTGTATACACATTAAAAATACATTGCAAATACATTAGGAAAAATTCATGGGAATAATCCCACCTTTGAGCCATTCTTTTTTAATAATTCCACCTTTGAGAAAATTATATAATAATCTGATCTTTACCCCCCATTCTTTTCTATTGGTCCCAACGGTCACGTATGTCACGTGGCGGCCTGTAATTGGTAAAAACAAAAGTTAAAAAAATCAATTAAAAAACCTTTAAAAAAAAAAGAATCCAACCACCCCATTCAGCCCCAGCCACCCAAGAAACCACCCCATTCTTCTCCTCTGAAATCCGACCACCCACCCCCTTCCCCTCTCAAATCCTACCACCCCACCCCCTTCCCATCTGAAATCCGACCACCCTCCCCCTTCCCCTCTGAAATCCGACCACCCCACCCCTTTTCCCTCTGAAATCCGACCACATGTGGTGGCAGATGTTGTAGAGTTTGATGCACTAACTGGAAGTAAGAAATGCAGCAGTAAGTACAAATCCACCATTGATGGTGGGTTTTGGGGCAAAGGGGATTAGGTGGTGGTAAAGGTGTGCATCGTGCCGGGCCGTGCCGCACCGTGCCACCGTGCTGGAGGAGGCGTGCCGTGCCGTGCCACCCAAATTTGCAGGCCAGCCCACGGCACGGCACGGCCCACGTGCCAGGCGGGCTCGTGCCGGGCTAGCCTGTGTGCTGGCTTGCTGGGCTGGCCTGCTGCTGGCTTGGCGGGCTGGGCTGCTGCCTTTCCTTTTCTCTTTTTTATTTTTTATCATTTATTAATAGTTTATAACTTATAATCTTATATAATTATTTTTCTAATATAAATTAAGTTTAATATTTATGTTTTATTATTTTTTATATTTAATATTTATATTTATATATTTAGTTTATACTATTACTTTATATTTTAATGTTTATAATTTATTATATTTATTTTTGTATTATTAATTATTAATTATTATAATTTTTTTTGTTATATTAATTTAAAAATTATAACTTAACTGGAAAAAAAGGCAAATTGGACTTTGGATGTGAATAATGCATACTTCATATTATTATTACTTGAAAAAATTGTACAATGATAATGATAAAAATCGTACAAGGATATTAAACAAAAATTGGATAATGATAAAAATCGTAAAATGATAATATTGATAATGATAAAATCGTATAATATACAAAAATTGTCTATTCTTCTTCTTCTTCTTGTTCGTCTTCGTCTTCGTCTTCGTCTTCGGCTTCGGCTTCAAGGTCATCGGCTAGTTGCATAGATTGAGAACTAGTCGAACCCGAATGGTCGGAAGCGGAGGTTCCTTCATCGTTGTCGTTGTCGTCGTAAGAACGGTCTTGTGAGCAATTTTCCGCATCCAACCAATCTTTGAAACATACGCACATTTCAAGTGTTTCGGGTTTTAGACTTGTTCTTCTATCATCTAAAACCCTCCCGGATGCGCTGAAAGCTCGTTCGGAGGCAATGGAGGAGACTTGGATACCAAGAATGTCTCGTGCCATTGCCGCCAAAGTTTGATGTTTCGTGCTTTGTTGTTTCCACCATGCAAGGAGGTCGAGGCTGTTTATCTCATCGTCGTCCATGCCCTTCGTGAAGTCGTAACTCAGGTACATTTGCAACTCCGAGACATCGCTTTGCGTTCTCCTTATTGATGAATCACCTGAAAACCTTGAAATCAAGTTAGTAGCTTGTGAAAATAAATGTTTGGCCTTCTTACTTACGTTTTTGGATGGTTGGGAAGGGCCTGAGCGAGGAACGGTGCCATATTTGGTTTCATAGACTCTATATAAAGCAAAAAACTGATCCTTCACATTAGTCTTATAGGTATCTACATCATCGCCAAGAAGCATGCATTGAAAGTAAATTTCAACTAACATAAATGTATTTTCATACTTTTGCCTAGGATCTAATATGGAAGCAAAAATATAAATCAAAGGAATTTCAGTATAATATTTACGCCACTTTGTTTCCATTTCTGGAAGATACTGATTATAATCACTTTGGTTGCGATGATCAGCGAAAAGTTGGGCGAGTAAACATGAATTTGAAATAAAGTTTTGAGCACAAGGATTATAAACAGAAGAAAAAAAATACGTCATGTTATATAATAACTGTAAAAATTGCATATATCGTTCACATTTATCCCAATCATCCTCATATATAGCATTGTTTGGAAATTTTTGGTTATAAAAAATTGTCAACGGATTCTTGTACTCAATTGCCTTGGTTAACATGTCATAGGTGGAATTCCACCTAGTTGGGCAATCGGTTTTGATTTTTACTGCCCTTATCAAACTCTTCCATTCTTGGTATCTCATGTTTGAGCTATTAATAGACATAATAGCATCTCTAATTTTGGTGTAGTATGGACCAATTGCTCTAATCCATCCTGTACACACAAGTTAAGAACATGACAAACACATCTAGTATGAAGTGCGTCACCATCTAATTATTACATCGTTCAAGTTTTGTTTGACATAATTAGCAGTATATGTCATTGAGGTTGCATTGTTAAATGTCATAGACATGATTTTTTCTCGAAGGTTGTATTCATTTATTGCTTCCATTAAATGGTGAGCAATGTTAATACCAGTGTGGGGGTATTCTAGCATTTTGAAATGGATTATTCGTTTTTGTAACAACCATTGATCATTTACCCAATGGCAAGTCACACATAAATAGTGATATTTATAACCACTATCCCAAGAATCAGCAGTCAAAGACACTCTACAATTAAGTTTACTCAATTCGTCTTGTAACCGCATTTTGTACTTTAGGAAGTTTTTCATGGCGGCGGAACGAATGGTCTTCCTAGAGATTCTCTTTTTTTGGGGTTGTAATGCTTTGTTAATGTAAGTGTTAAATGGGTCACTTTCGGAGAAAAGAAAAGGTTGTTCGGCATGTACTATCATTTTCCCTGGTTCATCCCTATCCCTCTCATAGTTGTAGGTAAAGCCGTGTGGATGGAATTGGGAAATTTTTGGCTGGGTTGGATCACTAGCTGGTTTTGCACAAGTTCTCATGTGTCTAATTAAGTGTCCCTATCCCTCTCATAGTTGTAGGTAGAGCCGTGTGGATGGAATTGGGAAATTTTTGGCTGGGTTGGATCACTAGCTGGTTTTGCACAAGTTCTCATGTGTCTACTTAAGTGTCCCGTCCCGAATTTGGATTGTGCCGAGTATGTATGACCACATGTTTTATATTTTGCTCTTGTTTGGTCTTTATTTAGGAGGAAATAACGCCATACTTCACTTTTACGGCTTTTGATAAGTACCATCTCACTTTCGGTTGACCATTCCTCATGTGTGTTTGGGAATTGGGTGTTTGTAGAATCGGGGATTTGTTGGTTAGTAGTAGAACCAGAGGCATTTAGGGTATCTTGTTGGCTACCTTGGCTAGAATAAAAATTTTGTGGGTCAAAGAAATTAGGTGGGAATTGACCGAATTGTGGAAATACCCCGATCGAATTATTTGGACCCACTCGTTATCAATGGGATCAGGGATACTTTCAGCAAGAAATATACCGACGGATAAGTGCTGGGCTAGCCGAAAATCAAAGTTTATCAGAAGCTTGGTCGAAAATTCCTGAAAAATTGGCTTTTTATGATTACATTGGCAATAATCCAGCGAAAGGAGGATTATTAGAGAATATAAGAGATTAAAAGAAGAGATTGGGAATTTGTGATTTGGGAAGTGAATGAAATTTGGTATTTATAGGGAATTTGGGAAAGAATGGTGGAAAATATGGCCATTGGCAACGGTACTATAACCGTTTATGGCCGCTGGCACGCGGGCCGTGCCTGCGGGCCAGCATAGCGGGCCAAGAGGCTGGCTCGTGCCGGGCTGTGCCGGAAAAACCAACTCCATGTCCGTGGCATGGCCCACGGCACGCCCGACGACCACCGTGCCAGGCCAGGCCAGCTGGCGGGCCGTGCCATGCCGCGTCAGAGATCGTGCCGTGCCGGGCTTCCCACGGGCCAACCCGGCCCGTGCCCAGCTTTAGGTGGTGGTTTAGGGGTCACGACGCAGGGGAGGGGGGTTCAGCGCGGTGATAATGCCGGGGATGGGGTCTGGGCAGCTCAGCCGGGAACAGGGGATCGGGGATGGGATGCAGGGGGTGGCAGAGGGAAGAAGTGGGTGGTGGTTTTGAGGTTGGCTGGGTTTGGGGACGTGGGTGGGGTTTTAGGGAAGAGGAAGGCCGGGGCTGGGGATTTCGGGATTGGGTGGGTAATTTCGGGAATGGATGGTGGGGTTGTATGAGGGTTGAGGTTGGTGGTGGTTGGGCGAGTGGTGGCCGGTGACAAGTGAGGAGTTGAGGAGGTGGTGGTGGTTTGGGTGGAAGTTGAGACGGTGACTATGGAACAGGAGGGATGAGATGAATTAAAAAAATTAATAAATTTTGACAGGTTTACCGGTTTCTGGTCAAATGGGACCAATAAAAAAGAATGGGGGGGGGGGTAAAGGTTGGATTATTAAATAATTTCTCAAAGGTGGGATTATTAAAAAAGAATGGCCCAAAGATGGGATCATTCCCATGAATTTTTCCAATACATTAACTTTTTTTTTTTTGGGGTGGAAAATGAAAGAAGGAAGTTGGTGAAGGGTAAAAGAGAAGAGGGTCAGAAGAATCTGATAGCATTAACCAATTACTAATGTTGAAACAGAAGAGAAGAGGAGAGATGAAAACAGACGAGAGATGGATGCAGAGTAGGGAGGAGAGAGAAAGGGGGTTAAATGGTAAATGCATTCATCATGTCTTACGCCCATTACTAAACACAAAGTTGAATTCATGTACTCAATGAAAGAAATTAAAAAATCCCCCAAAAACCTACAAAATTATTTGCTATCATCTCCAAAATTAAATGTCAACATTTAATTGTGCTTGCTATCTCTGATCTCTATTTGAGATATGTGGTATTCTTATTTTTTCAATTGTGATTTATGGGCGATACTATGGTCGTCATATAGTCATTCCCCATAACTTCGTCAGATACTCGCTTGAGTGAAGCCCGTAATTAGGTACATCGTGAGTAAGTTTTATATACATTAAGATGTATAATGGATACATTAAAAATAACGCAATTAAAATAACGGATGAAGTAATTAACAAATTACATAAAATAATTTATGAATTAAAAAATACATAAATATTTATAATTATAAAAACAATATTTATTCAACAAAAGTATTATCATTTTTCCTCGGGCCACCAAAATATTAGAAACGGCTATGCAATGGATATTTTCATGCTATCATTGTATGGAGAATCAAAAGATTTTTTCATGTAGAAGCCAATAATTCAATTGTATTTAACCAGTGGGTATTTTCATGGAGAAACCAATAATTACCTTTTGGTTATTATGGAGAATTATTGGGTATTTTCATGCATTATTGTAGGGACAACCAAAAGATATTTGATATATGCTCTTTTTCCATGACATACACCCAATTTTACGTAGTGTTATTTAACATGTCAACTGAACTTTTTTTCTTTACATTCATTCTTATATAGATGTATATACTATTTAATAGAGTCTTTCTCATACCTCATCATCTCTTTCATTGTTACATCATTCTTCAATTCTTTCATCTAGTAAAGCTAGTATAGACAGAGATAATTTATACAATTGATCCATGAGTAAATCCAAGGTAATTATTTTTTTTATTTGATTTTTTTAAGTTAAAATACTATGAGTTATATCCATTTTTCTTGCATGTATAAAAAATTTAATTCTTACAATAATTGTCTTACAATTTTATTTTTATTAATAAAAGTCAAAAGAAAGAACTTTTAGCTAGAACGAATGAAGTAAAATTTATTTCACCATTAGAAACATAGTAGTACAAATTTCACATTTGGATTCTACTTGATGAGTGAGATGATGATGCTCTACTTTTTTTTTTTGGTGAAAAATATTACGCTCTTAAATTGCCAAATAAGATGAATTTTTTTTTTTCTGAGGGCAGAAAATAAGATGGATTTATTTGGGCTGATTTGGGTCATAAATAGAACAATTGGGCTTGGTCTAGAAACCCCGGATTGTTACGGTTTTAAGTTTTGAGTTGAAAAAATATTTATTGTTTAATTTAATATTTCTATTTATGGTATTCTATAAAACATAAAGACCAATAATAACATAAAGAAAATTTTGTTTTGTTAAGGGAAAAATGAAGTTAACTGCTGAGTACTTCGGCAATGTAGTTATGGACAACAATACTTGTTATCCGGGCTTTTACATGGTTGAACATGAACCAGTTGCAGCCAATAAGATATTTGAAGTTATTCACAACAACGCTCATTCTGGGTTTGCGGATTGTTTTCCTCCGGCTGTAGTTGGGACAAAATATGTTTTAGCTCACCGCATTTCTAGAACAACCTTAGCCATTTGGATAAACAATAGTCGCTCTAGCTTAGTGTATCTTGATTATAATGGAATCCCTATTCAAATGACCGATATGTTAAAATTATTTATCCAGTAAGTATTACTTTTTGTAAACTCACTGTTTCCAATGATTTCCTTTTTTTTATTATCTTATTAACAAGTTATCAATAAACCATGGGTCACACGCAGTGCAAATCCACAACGCTCATACACCTGGTAACTCAACTCCCTCATCCTTCTCGTCTCATCGTCAAAGAACTTTCAAACAATGTTGAGACACTTTGCCATTTATACGTGATACTTCGTTTTTGATGAAATGTAAATAACCATGCATGACAATCAACCCCAAATCTCTACATATGTTATAGATAAAATGTTAATAAGATAATAAAAAAAGAAGGAAATCATTTGAAAAAGTGAGTTTTTGAATCAATGTGGTCTTGAATGCGGTCTTTAAGGGTGAAGCATTTTTCGGTGGTGTGACCATGGCCTCTATGATATTTGCAATAGGAGTTTGGATCCCAATTGGGAGACCGTTTCTCGAGTACCGGATCTTGGATTGGACCAATAGGATGAATGAGACCTTGGCCATGGAGATAGTCGAAAGCTTCATTATAAGTCATTTCTATTGGTGTGTATTCATCAATGGTTCGTTTTACCCGTGGCTTAGGAGCATTGAGTTTTTCCTTAAGTCCTTCATGGGAAGAAGAAGGAGGAGGATGCTCGTTCTTTTCATTCTTCCGAACCTGACGATGAGAGTTTTGTTCGATGACTGATATTCGATTCTCTAGGCCTTCCACTATACTCATAAGCATGGCAACGACATCTCAAAGTTTATGAACGTCTTCTTTTAGACTTGATGAGTTTTCCTTTGTAATATCTAAGAAAACTTCTTCATCTTCCTCATCATGGCCACTTCGTTAATGGCAGTTATATAGGCTTCTTTGATCATGGGCTCACCAACAGGTGTAATGAGAAGAAAAGGGTCAAAGAATATTTAATCTTCTCCGATGGCTAGAACCTCAGAAGTTTTGTCATCATCAATCAAATCCTTAGATAAATTCTTTGAGTTTTCAACATTCCTTTCAGTATTGTGACCCTTTCCTTGGTGGTACTTGCAGTGTTTATTAGGATCCCACTTAGGTGGTCTGGCCTCCGAAACTGGGTCTTTGATAGGTCCTATGGGCATGACCAGTCCTTTGTGGTGTAGTTTATCAAAAGTTGTCTCGTAGCTCATACCGAGTGGAGTAAACACTCTTTTCGACCTTTGGATTCTTTTCTTAGAAGTGTTCGTAGCATGTACTTCATTAATGGGAGAGGAAGAAGAGAGACAGTCGTTCTTCTTTACTTTTGCATTATTATTGTTAGCAGCTTTCAAAAGGTCATCTTCAATTTCAATACCTATATTGTAAACAGCTTTGAAAGTGCTTAGAGGTTGATATTTCAGGTGCTTTTGGTATTTGTCTTGAAGATTTTTGATGAACATCCTCACGGATTCTTTTCCATTTGGGAAACTGATCATCTTGGTAGAAACTTACTTCCACTTAGTAGAAAATTCGGTGAAACCTTCATTGTCCCTTTGCCTCAAGATTTCGAGCTCTTTACAGTCAGTTTCAACTTGAATGTTACACTTGTATCTATCAATGAAGGTACGGGTAATACTATCTCAAGTAGCCATTTTCTCATAGTCCATGGAAAAGAACCATTGTTGACATACTGGTTCCAAGGAAAGAGAGAAAAGTGTGGGGAAAACCTTCTTGTCAATTCTCTTAATCTCTATAATCGTCTTAAAGGCCCTCAAGTGGAAGTAAGGGTTGTCGGTAGCTTTGAATTTAGGGATGTCATTGGCAGAGAACTTCTGCGGAAGAAGATCCTTATCCACTAAGACCCCTTAATTTGGAGCTTATTCCAAAATACTTGTAGTCATTGGAGATTTGACTCAAGCTATCCTCCATGCGCTTGATGGTTTCAATGGGTACTTTCTTGTTAGGGTCTTCGACTCGAATAGTGAGTCCCTTGAGCATTTCGACAAGTCCAATCACAGTTTCTTGAACTTCTCGAATTCTTCTTGACTGGCCATTATTACGAACTTTTTCCTGTGTCGAATCGGTTTATCAAAGAGTAATACTTGAACAAAAGTGTTGTCCTTGATTAAACGTCCTTCTTTCCTTGACCAAGCGCTGTAAAATTAAACCATTGACTCTTTTAATGACTTGACTCAAACTCGATTCAACATGCGTAGATGGGAAAGATCATAGTGTATGAGGGGAATGATATTTATGGGGGAAGCATGTAAGAGGAAAGTATGTGAATGTGGAAAGTGTTTAAGAGGGAAAGTGTAATGTATGGAAAGTATGTAGGAAGGTATACGTGAATGTGGAAGGATATGGAAATTTTTGGGAATAAGATGAACCCTCAACTCAAATGACGGAAAGAAGACTCATGCGTGGACCTAAGACATGGTCATGGTGAAAAGACATATACAAAGTGTGTGCTATGAATCGTGAGTTAAAGTGGCATGCTCAAGACTCGTGTAATGACCAAAGAATAAATATGTGATTAGACTCAAACAAGGACTAGGTTAGGACCTCGGTTAAACATTAAATTAATTAATCATGAAATTTAGACTCGACGTGAAGACTCGGAAAGAACAGACCGAACCATTGCAAGGCAATGGAACCGTTGTGGCGCGCTGGCTCCATCGCGGCGCGATATGACTATCGCATCGCGATAAAGCTAGTGTTTTGCGGCACAAACCAAACTTCCGAGCAAAAACTGGAGCGTCAGTTTAATTTGTTTCCGGTAACTCTTCAGAAGGTATAAGACTATAGTCTCACTAAGTCAAGTATACTTAGACTTTATTAATTCAAATTAATTAACCAATTAATTAAGCAAAGTCTTTTTAGTCAATGATTAGTTTGTTTAGACTTTATTTACAAACACAAGTCAACACAAGAGGTTAGCTCATCACAAGTAAAGTATGCACAAGCAAGGAATGCACAAGTAGTCAAATAGTCGCAACATGATGCAATGAGTTTGCAACCGAACATGACTCTAATTCTCTAAAGTTCAAGGATTGTGGTGGTCAAAAGAGGGTCCATGGTTATGAGTCCGGATGCATTGCGCGGAAGCCTTACCTTTGGAAGGATTGACACGTATGGATGGGACCCTGCAAGTTAGACTTGCTTCCATGGTTTGGTGAATTCACAAACTCGGATGTACCCGTCGTAGCACGGAGCGTTCGATTGGGTAGATGGAGCGTGAATTCCCAAGGGCTAAAGCCATATGTAGAACACATATGGGTTCGGAAACGAAGGAAAAATTCAATCCGGAAGTAGAATCGGCGAGACAGTTTTACAATTAATCAAAACAAGAAGGCAGATTCCTGGCTCGATGTCGAAAGAACTCGGCGCGAAAAAGCAGGGTTTATTGCACAGCGACAACCCTATCACGTCGCGATAGAGCTGTCGCATGGCGATGAACACTGTCGTCTCGCGACAGTTCCTGCGCGTCGCGGCAGTTTATGTGTTCCTCGGATTTTCGCAGTATCTTTTTTATTCTAGTTATGAAAGATATTTCCGGCTTTTCCTACGTGTAAAAATCCTATGTTATTTAGGCATTACAGATGGCCTTTCCAATGCGACCTTTTTATGCTTATGCCACAATGTTAATCAAAATTACGCACATGAATATTTAGAATCTTTCAAGTCTCATCCACTTAATCTAAAGTCCATTGCCAAAATAAATTTTAGGAATCAAAATTAGAAATCCTCCCCAGTGGAGTCGCCAAAAAGCTGTAGGAAATATTTCAAACATCAACTTTAAGCCTCATTGTGATCATGCATTTAAGCATGGTGGCGTTTAAAGAGAAAAAAGCTAGAGATAAAAGAGTCACCAACAAGTTTTAGGAACTTGTAAACCGTTCACGGGTGTGAAAGTTACACCCAATTCACGATCACGGAGATCGCTAACTCCATAGTGGTCCGGAACCATGACTGGATATTCGAGGATGATGGTACGAATCCAACCTGAAAGAGATTGAACCCACCTTAAATCGGCCTATACTTAATTCTTATGATATTTGTGCGCTTTCTAATCAACATACATACATTAAAATAGCCCTAAACCTGTTTAATCTATGTTGGTTGATTATTAATGCACAAATAAATCTATTATTGGCGATCACTTGAATTAAAATCATATTATCCCTAAATCAAATTATCAATTATCTTATTAAGCGCGATTTCAAGTAAAAAATCCCTTTAAACTTGCAAGAAGGGGCGTGATCAAGCAATAATAATAAATCATGAATAATCAAACAATGTAATAATTAACACAACAATCATCATCATAATATCATTAGAAAGATCTTAGGCATGATACTAAATGGATTAATAACAAACCCTAGCATGTCACTAAATAATCAAGATCAAAGCTTTCACCTAAATATGATACTAGAAATCAACATCCTAACATGATACTAGGAATCAAAATAATATCCTAACATGATACTAGAAATCATAAAGGCATCCTAACATGACATTAGAAATTAAAATAATATTCTAAACATGATTTCTATATCAAAAACGAGGAATAAGGATAGTAGATCTACTCACTTTGATGCCTCGTACCTCTTTCTATCAAAACAATGCACACATTACTAACTTCAAGAAAGATTAAATCAAACAAATAAATCAAATAAAAATTGAAATATAGATTTGGGACCAAACCCTCAGAATTATCAACCTTTCACGTCGAGGTCGAAGGCAACTACGAGATTAGCTTGGAGTATTCGAAGCTCGTGAAGGAAGTATGGTGTGTAATTAGGGAAAAGCATCAAGGATGTGTTTAGGCTAGGCTAAGGCTAGAAAGAAAGAGAGAGAGAGAGAGAGAGAGAGAGAGAAAAAATCTTTTAGCTTAGAGAGGGGATTAGATGATGATTTTTGGTGAATGAAAACGGGGTAAAAAAACCTCAGTTTATAAGAAAAAAGAGGGTCAAAAGATCAGAAAAGAGTCTGAATCTGACTCGGAGTAAAACAGGTTTCTATCTCGGCAAGATTGATTTATCGCAGCGCGGTATGCTTATCACAGCTCGATATTTCTATCGCTCGGCAATGCTTTTAGGAGATAGACTCCGTACGGAATCTGACTTCCAATCAAATTAGGTTAATCGAATTTCTGTACGTATTGTATGTTTATCAGAATTAAAATCATTGAAAAACAAGTGTTTTATCTGAAGTAAAAGTTTTAAATCTTTATCTTTTCAATAACATGATAAATTAGATCCTTCTAGATGATTCCAGAAGCTCATAATAAATGTTAAGGGATATAGGATTGGAAACAACCTTCTAGACGATTCTAGGAGCTCATAATAAATCCTAATTGGTTTAGGAATGATGTTAAGGTTAATGGACCCTCCACATGGTCATTGAGTCGCAAGTAAGGCTCGGTTTAGTATTTTGGCCATAACTTATTCGTTATAACTCGGATTTGGGCTTATAATATATCATTGGAAAGCTCTTTTCAACCCCCATCCAACTACACAAATATTGAACCAGGATTATGGACAAAAATAGACTGGTTTGGACGTTTTTATGTCCATGGACACGAAATGAACGATTTTCAAAGACACGAAATGAGTGATTTTGGCTTTAAAGGCACGAAATAAATGATTTTGGATTAAAATATTTAAGGAAGGGTTAGAAATGGTCAAGGATAAAGGGAAATTCACGAGACTTTTCAACTCTTCACCTAACTCGATAATCAAAGACGTGAAAGGTACTCATCACTGGGTTTGGTTTTATGGGGAGACACAATCAGGTGTCTACAGCTAGAACATTAATAAAATAAGTAATTAAATTAATTAATTAATTACTCACATTACGCGCACTCCTTTATATTGCTACATCATGAATAAATCGTTAGTAACTTCAATAAAATTATAAATTGAAAAGAATTGAATTAAAAAGTTAGAATTTTGGTTTCACCCTCGGGAGTATACCTTCATGCCTTAGTTAAGAAGGTAGAACTTTCGAATATATTTTACGTCTAATCCTTTTAGGTTAATATGGGATTAAAAAACAGTTGTTGGAATCTCAAAATTGCCTCCTTAATATCTTTCTTCAATTTTTTTTTTTACTTTTTTTATTTTTTTTATTTTATGAGCTCTTTAAAATCAGAAATAAGGGAGGCATTTACAGGCTTAAAATCAAGTGAAGATAGGAATTTAAGAAAAGATAGAATTTAGAAAACGCATCGCGCAGGTCAACAGTTTTGCAATTTTTGTTTTTATCATAACTATTGATCCAAAACTTGAAATAAGATAAATAACATACTGTCAAAGAGCTTTGGAAGTCTACTTTCCAACCGAATTAGAATCAGATTAGATAGCTAGTAGAGGGATAAATCGGTCGTTGGACAATCAACCTAAGCCAAACAATATTTCTACCTAAATCAACCTAAGACAAGTTTAGGGTAAGTAGAGGATCATATCCACAAGGAATGGGTATGAGTACACCAAGATTATGAAACGGTTGTAATCTAGTTCGGTCATAAATTGGGTGTTTTGATTAATTAACTACTATGGGAACAAACACTAGGGGGAAATGGGAATCGACACCAACCAAACCAATGGATCAATACAACAGGCAAGCATGAACACAAATTGGGTGATAGAAAGGGCACTCAACATTGTCTTCTTTCGAAGCCACAACACTAAGCATTCCTAAACCAAGTTCAACTAACATGATAGGCCAAACAAGTCACAATGATAGAAAGTAGACTACTAACTTGAGTTTGTCTTTCGATCGGTCCAAGATAGCATTAAGGCACAAGTAATTGGGATTTCTCGCCTAATTATCGTAACTAATACTACTACATCATCCAAATAAGGAACCGTAATCAAGATAGAAATTTGGTTAATCATACAAGAAAAGGTTTACAACCAAACTTCATCTTTCAATGCAAGCATAGAAATGAATACATGACCAATAAGTGGCCATCCAATTACACATGTAATTAATCCAAAGTAAACATGCAAGCACAAATATCAATCAACCTATGGCTTGGTTGGGTCTTCACCCAACCCCTATCTAATTAACTACTCACTAATCATGGTGAAGAACATCATAGCAACAAGTTCTAATTCTAGCATCAATCTAACAAGTTGAGAGGAGTGATAAAATCTAAGTTGATTGAACATGCAACAACAAATAATCAAGATTAAGAGAAAAATTAACAATTCAAAGCAAGTAAAAACAGAAAATAAAGAGTAAGAGATAGAGGAAAGAGGAAAGAGATTACTAATGAAGCTTCAAAGTTGAGAAAATGTTGAAATTGCCAATACATTTCAATTAATATACTCCAATGATTGAGTTTGAGAGAAACAAAGCTAATTAGTAAAAGTTTAGAGGACTAACTAAGAGATAGGGGTCTAAGAAAACTAAGGGAAAAGAAGATCCGTGAAAATGAAGCCAAGGGTCGTATTCATACGCCCAAAAATCACATAGTAAATTCCGCCTAAAAAGTTGGGTAAACAGAGCAGAAGCGCCCGCTCATCTTCATAAGACCCGCTCCGGTAGTCTCGCGTGCCCGCTCCTGCTTCTACAGATCGAGGCAGATCGCGGGAGCTTGGGGAGGAGCGCCTACTCCTCCTTTGGTGAACGCCCGCTCCTGCTTCATGTTCATGCTACTTAACCAATTTCTCATTGTATATACAAACACGAACACACATAAAAAGGAATGGGGAAGCCAAAATCTATAATCATGCACAAAATTATGAAAATTACATATTTGAAAACTTTATAAAGATGAATCTAACAAGATCTATATTGACAATGTTTTTCTTTATAGATTAGTATTAAAATGCGGTCAAAGTTTAGTCAATTATTAAATCAGATCACACCAGATCAGATAATAAAAATTCAAATAAGTCCTTATGAAAATCATGCCAGATCGGGGAAGAGAACAAGTCATAATTCTTAGATCCATCATGCGAACCAGACCAAATTAGGCAATAAATGTTATTTTGTCATCGGGCTTTGTGCAGGGAGTCATTTTTAGGTGTCTACAACTCCCTAGTGACTTTCCATGCTACACATATCTTAAAAGAAAACCCCAAACTTCTAATTTCTTGAGCAATCCAGTATCAGGTCATCTCACCACCTTTTTGTCGTTGAAGCACATCGACCACTCCGATTGAGTTAGTATAAGATGTAATCCTTTGATACCCTTTGTGCTTTGCCTACTAAATACCCCTCAAACAAGCTAGAAGCTCTTCTTAATTGTAGGGCTGAAAAACCATACAAAAGTCCCTACCCCCATTATCTTGATCCGTGGCAGTAATCGTGAAGGCCCATCCTATCCCTGCATTGCCTGTTTGTTTGTGCCAAGATCCGTCGCATAAAAAATCATCTCCCATTGTTGACCCAAAGGCCATATGCATGGTATTAATTACTTCCCTCTTCTCTTAAGATGGCTATGACAAACCCCAAAGGGAGGCTATTACTCTTTTCCCTAATCTGTAGTGTACCTAGGCTCCTTAATTCTAGTCTAAGAAAATCATCCACATAGCTCGTCTCATTTTTAAAGACCCTTTCATTTCTTATAATCCACAATCCCCATTGAACACACACAAAAACTTACATTCTCTCACTGTGCGTGGATACCACCCTTGTTATAGAATAGCAAGATATAATTCTGGATCTATTGGCTCAAAGGAGTAGATCCATCATTTTATGAGCTAATATGCAAGGAGCAATTCTGCCATGCATATTTTGCCAAATCACTACAACAGAAGAGATGTTGAATATCTTCCCCTTCCACTTCACAAAGGTCACATAGAGTGTCCACCGGTACCCCTCTGTGGTGTAAATTACCCTTAACTGCTAAGCCATTCAAAATCAATTTGCACAAGAAAATACTTCACTTTGGTGGTATGTTTAATTTCCAAACAAGTTTGTAAAACTCATCATCCCTCGCGTGTGATGGGGATTCCTATCATTATCAAGAAGAAAGGCATATCTAATTTTAACCGTATAGATACCTGAACGATGATTGTGCCAATACAAGAAGCCGTCTTCCTCCGTCGTTGGAATCTCCATAAATAAAATCTGATAAACCGAGTCACATTTAAATTTCACTCTCACCATTGTCGCATTCTAAACCAGCCTTGGTGATCTTGTTATCAAGTAACAAACTCTTCCAGGCAATTCCAATCAACATTGGGTCATATTTGAGAAGAGGGATATGACCATTCACCCATTTCATATTTTTGATCTTCACCTTTTCCCCGTTGTTGATCTTCCAAGCAAAACATAAAACAAACTTATTAGCCATAGTATGAAAACCTCTCCCTTCCCCAAAGATGCATTACTACGGATAGTATGCATAGCATGTCCCATACACAAGGAGAAGGAGTGGGTGGGGGAAAGGGAGCGTGCCAATAGTAGTTAGGGACCATAGTGCGTGCATCCGATAAACTTGCTTTAACAGAAGTGCATCATTGAGGTTAATTATTGACCTGATCCCTAGTCCTCCCATTTCCTTTGAGAGGTGAAGGGTATCCTTTCCAATCCAGTGCATCCCTTTATCTCCATTTTTATCCTAAAAGAAACGAGTAATAATAGAATCAATTCTACTTGCAATTGAGAGTGGCAATCTGAAGCATTTCATTACATGGGAGGAGATACTTATGTTAACCGAATTAGTTAGAACAAGCTTTGCTGGCTGCAAAAGCTTCAAAGAGCCCCAAGTAGTAACTTTCTTCACCACTTTGTCAAGTAGAAACTGGAAAGATTGTATCTTTCCTATCATTAGGTCCACTAGTGCCCCCAAGTGGTGCTCCATAATCAAAACTTGTCCTATCTTTAGAATGCTCTTATAGTTTCCACATTTTGAAAGGACACTAAACTATTGAATTTGACAAAGGACTTGATAAGGTTAAGTCTCTGACCCGAGACCTCCCCGAAATTTCCTAAATAACTAACCATTGTTACACAAGACTCCCTTAAAACCTGGAAAAAAAATCATAGCATCATTAGAAAAAAAAAAAAAAAGTGTGAGATTGACGGTGACCTCCTAGTGACTTTAAGCCCTTTGATTTGCTTGAGATCCTCCACCATGATAAGCATTTTGGATAGAATTTCCACGAAGAAGAGAAACAAATATGAGGAAAGTGGGCCCCCTTGCCTTAAGCCACAGTCTGGTATGAAACTGTAGACACACACTAAAAAATCCGCTGAATCCATTTTGCCGGGAAGCCATAAGCCTATAAAACCTTTAGGAGAAAAAACCAATTTACTTAATCATAAGCTTTTGACATATCAATCTTGATGGCCGCTGCCTTATCCGACACTCCTTTATTAGTATTTAGTAAATGCAGCAGTTCATGACTTAAAAGAATATTATCCTCCACATATCTGTCTGGTATAAAGGCATGTTAGTATTCCGTTATGAGCACAGCTCAAGAAACAACCCTTTCATCTTGTTGACCAAACATTTATCTATGCTTTATAAATGCTATTACGCAAGCTTATTGAATGAAACTGCACCGCCACTTCCGGGGTTTCCACCTTAGGAATCATAACCAAGATAGAAGCATTGATTTCGTTAAGCATGTAACCTGTAGAAAAGAAGTAATGAAGGAACATGCCGCCACTACCTTCGCACCCACTTGTTCTCAATGTTTGTGGAAAAACTCCTCAATGAACTCGTCCAATCCTTGAGACTTTAGATTGTTAATGGAGAACATCGCTTTTCATATTTCTTGTGCAGTGAACGATTTGATTAAATCATGACTATCCTCCTCCAAGATATGTTGGAGATCAAATTCTTGGAGAAAAAGGTCCACACTCTCTCCCATCCATGTCGGGTTGACCTCAGCCGTCTTGTACACTTCCATAAGAGAGTTTTTAATTAAATTTCCAATTGGTATCCATTCATCCAAATCATTGCGCAAAGAATTTCCCATCTTTTCTGCATGTGTTTCACCTTATTAAACATCAAGCTAAGGTCGAAGACATGTCACAATAATTTATCCATTTCTCTTTCATTCGTTGTTGCTAGTATTGAAACACTATAGCTCTTTGCGCTAGTTGCTCGTTGATAGTCACCACATAACTCAAACCTTCATGAAGTGTGCTAATATTAGCACCGTGACTCACCATTGCAGTAGTCGCATTTCTCTAAATAACCCCCCCACACACACGATTTCTTATTATCCAAACTCTGACTCGAAAAAAACCATCCGTTTAGAATTGTAACCAATCTGATTTGACCCAAGAAATTCAGGACTGCATACACCTAAAAAGTCTTCTTGACCGAAACTCGATGATGAGTAAAACCATTCATAACCGTTTGGTTCAAGTAGAGTGTTGTAATAAAGGAGCATTTACTTTTATTATAAAATCCAATTAATCATTTCATCTTTCTAAGCCATATTTAAATTTATTTATGTCTTAAGCCCAAACCTTTATTTAATTATTTCCATTTAATTCTTAAGCTCAATCCCGAATTCAGTAATCTGGCACGTCATGCCTAAATGCGTTCGTTACGTCGCACGAGCTACTGATCTTTTTTGTAGATTTTATCCTTTTTTGGTTTTACTCCTATAATATATCGTAGCTTTTTGAGGGTCACGGGCACCGTGTTCTACTCGTATTCTCTGTAATACTCTTATTTTCTTAATCTTCCATATCTCTAATATTCCGAAATTCCTTTTTCGAGTACTGCTATATATTAATACTTCAATTCACTCGAAGCTCTATCGGCGGTCTACGGCGTAAAAGCTTGATCATGAACCCTGAGGGTATCAATCTAAACCCAATTTGATTTAATTTAATTTAATTTGATTTACAATTTATTTGAAGTTTATTAACAATTTATTAATAATGATGTAATTGGAAGGTTTTGCGATCGACGTAAGTATATCTAATTATTCCTTCCTTTTGTGTAATTAATTCTACAATATGTGTTCCTGCTAGCTTAATGTGTTTAGGAATCGTATTTCGAATTCTTATTATCATGTTTAGACTTTAGATTAATATTTTTAGTATCATGCCTAGGGTCATATTAAAATTATTTAGTATCATGTTTAGGATGCGTTTAATTTGTTCTCTAATTGTTATATTGAGTTGCTTCCTATTTTATGCATGCTTGTTTAACCTATTTGATTTTATATATTTGTTTTGATCACCATATTGCATGTTTTAATTAAAACCTGGAATTAAAAATCACACTTAATAAGATGATTTGGACAATTGGTTTAGGTTCCTAGTAATCTTGTTACTAAGTGATCACAATAATTAGATTTATATGTGCATTAATATTCAACCAACTAAGATTAATTAGTTTGGAGCAAATTGAATATTGTCTGTATGTCTTTTGATTGCAATTAATACATATCACTATAAGAATCGAGTAAAGGCTAATAAGGGCAGATCGGAATTACCTTCATGACTCAATTTCATACCATCATTCCTGAAAATCCAATCATGGTTCAGGACCATAATGGAATACACAATATAATGAATGGGATGTAACCTATTTGTCCCGTTTTGTAGTTGTCAATGATCCATGAACAGTTTACAAGTTCCTTAAAAACTTGTTGGCGTTTCCCTACTTTTTCGTCCTTAATCGTTATATGTCTAATCCAACTTCCTATAGTTGTCAAGCATATTCACAATATGCTTAACGTAAGCACACTTCTAGCGACGCCTACAACAACCTAAACTCGATCTATCTGTAAACGACCTGAACTCAACTCAAACCTAAATTTTACCAGTTCTAAGCTAAATTAGCACTTATTGATCCGACCCGAGCTTAACCCAAAATCGATTTGACCTGACTAGAACTCAAACCAAACCGATCTGACTCTACCTAAACTCTACCTGGCCTGAAATTGACCTGAAAATTACTTGATTCAATCTAACCTGTTTTGACCCGAACTAATATTAACCTGATTCGATATTAACCCACATTGATACCAACCTAATCCAATATTAATCCGATCTGATTTAACTCGACACGATTTTAACCTGACCTTATTTCAAACCAACCACAGTTTTAAACCAACCATAATTATAACTCAACCTATGATTTCAAACCAACCATAATTTTAAACCAACCATATTTGGCTGTCATCTTTCAATTTGTCACTAGTTTATTATTCATCGTCTCACTTATGTAGGTACGACATGTCATAGATAATTCGATTTTAATTATTTGGCTTAAACATGAATGTGACACCTGTTGTCTTCATTAATATTCTTACAATGATTTAAATGATTGTCATTTGTTACTCGTATCTATCTATATCTACATTATATATTAAAAAGCGTTTCTAAATAATTTTAGGATGCCACATGACGCTCTACTCATTTAATAAACTTTTTCATTCCATATCCTCACCCCTTAAAAGTGTGAGTATTCCCCCTTATGAACAGTAGCCACGCGTGGAAATGACATGTGGGAAAGCATATGCACCTTACATGCATAAACTAGCTATTGTGCTTTACGGTGCCTGTCTTGCTGATGTGGCAAAATAATTTCTTTCTCCTTTCTTTCGCATGATAATAGCAAGAGCTTCTGCACCTCGATTGAATAAACTTAGCCAATAATTTCTTTCACCTCGATTGTTTGTGAAAAGAGGTTTGTTGTCTTGATTTTATTTTTTTTTTGTTTAGTATGTTTGGTTGTAATGGTAATTGTTTAGTCAATGTTGATTATAAGCGGTTACTGCTGAGGAGCTGAGGGGAAACACAGGATCAGTGTTGGTTGTCGTGTATTTCGGGGTTTTTCTTAATGTTATTAACTACAAGTTACATCTGAAATTGTATGTGGGTGTTACGTCAATATATTTCTTCTAATGCTACCTGGTTCAATGTACCACAACAATATTTGCTATCTGCTTATTACAACCAGTGGAGGGCTGAATCAGTAAAGGGGACTGGGGTAAGTGGAGGTCTTTCATACTTGTTTGCTGTATGCCATTTTTAGATGTAGAATTGAAGAGTGAGTAGAATTGGGTCAAATTTGAATCTAGGAATTGATGAATTGGGTTTGATTTGATCAGTTTTTGAACTTGAAGGTTGAGATTTGATGTTTGGTTGGTTGGTTGAAAACTTGAGCTTGTGTTGTTCTATGTAATTTGGGATGGGAATCTTGGGGTTTGCAGGAAGTCACTATAAGATTTGTGGATTGCAGAGAATAAATTTAAATGAAGGAAATCCTTTGTTAAAGCTTGATATGATATTGCAGGCCATAAACTCATTAAACACAAAAATAAATTAAAAAGTGAGGTGAGGAAGACTTAAGCATCAGCTGGCTAATGGGGGGTGAACGAGTGAAACTCATACAAGGAGAGAGAAAGAAAGGAGGGGAGGATGGGGGGTTGGTTGGCTGTATTCTTAATTCTAATTTATTCTCTATAATCCACGGTACGAATTTTCAGACGATAGAGCTCAACTGCAAACAAGGGCATCATGTCAAGCTCAAGTGCTAAAGTTACGGATTCATAACTCAAACAAGGGCATCATATCAAGCTTGGTTGTTACTCAATATTTTTGGCTACTTGAAGAGAATCCGGATATTGTTTCAGACTTTCAGCAATAAGAAGCAAGTTGTATATTATGACTATTAAGAACAAGAAAGCTTCAGTGCATGAATAGCTACAATCTGAGAAGGCCAAGACAGTTGATCAAAGTAAGAAGAGATATGGATTTTCATCATCTAATACCAGTAATGTAAGAATTCAAACCTATTTCCTCAATTTATGCGTTGCATGGTGCTAGAAAAAAGAGTTTTTAACTGCTCTTTATAAAATGTATTAACATTCTTTTTCTGAGATGAATTTAATTTAACAGATTATATATAAAGGTATTGCTCCTTTGTATGTAGTTTGATAAAGTGGTCTAAATGATTTGGTCAAAGCTAATTAGTAAGAAGCATATTATACTTTGGGGCTAGATGAAAGTCTAAATTGAGAAAATCAGCTTAATTACTTGAGATTTGGGATTCCGATCTTGGAGAAACCAATTAGGAAGAGTTTTCAGAGGCAATGAAACAGGAAGCGAAGTGGAGAGAGACTGTGATGTTGAAAGGAGAAAGAGATCAAGCTGAGAAACTAGGAAGAGTTTAGTCTCACACTTTTGTTAATTTAATTATCAGTTATTGAACTATACATAGGTTATACTTATTGGAGCCATAAAGATTTTAACGACCTATATAGTTGTAATTTTGATTTTTTTTTCCATTTGGTTGTTATAGGGTAATCAAACTAAATGATGAGGCGGAAGAATGGGCATGGATTCCGATAAAACAACTCCATTCTCCGGCAATCTACGGAAATACCAAGCTAGCTTAATCACTCGAAAATCATTTTTGTTCATGTAATTGAACTTCAGTTTAAGGTATTAAACGACTGTGAGCTTTCTTCTCCACTTATATTCTTCTCATATTCCTTGTATTTTTCAGCTTTATTGTTCTTTATTTTCATTTTTTTTAACTCTTGCTTTTGTGTTAGTGTCTATACAATTTTGTTATAATTGGCATTTTATTAGGGTTTACAATTGATTTGCAAATGTTTCTTGTGGGGTAAGTTGGTGGATTGTTAGATTGAAAGCTCTAATATAATGCACCATGCTCTACAACAATTTTAATGTATTAGCTTCTTACTTAAATTTTAAATTTGCTTATTTATAGTAAAGGGACTTCTATACTTATGATTGGACTATCTAATCGAATCTTTACAGTCATCTTTCTTTTTAATAATTATTACCGAATTATGGAGTAGAATTATACTGTTACATTGCAAGTTTGGAGTTTACTTGTGAACATAAAGAGGGAAGTAAATTGAGTTTATACCTTTTTTGATAAACTGATTTGCATAGCTAAACTTTTAAAAATACCATTGGAGTTACCTCTGATTTCTACATCTTTGAGGTTACTCCTGTTATATGGATGATCAGTCTTGGACTACTACCAAACCTTTTGATTATCTATATCTCTGGCGCTGATGGTCCTTAAAGCTTGTGGTCTTTGAGTATTGGGTTTCTCCTTAAAGCTTGTGGTCTTCATGGTACTTCCATTAAAATAGGTATATTGCTATTGTTTGCATATTGATTTTTGACCATGTCGCTCTTGTTAGCGATTACAATGGAAAAGTTGAATATGAGCTTTCTGATATCTGTGCTTGTATTCTGAAGCTTTTTAGTTCTCATCTCACTCCTAAAGTCCTAATGCTGCTGTCAGTGAATCTTGAGTATTCTACTTGAAGATGAAGGGAGGTTATCATCGTTATATTGCCGAGTTTAAATCTGGTGACGAAAGGAAACTGCTGCTGAAGATACTATGAATGCTTACAAAGCTACTCAGGTTTGTGTGTTTTATTTTAGTTTTCTTCAATTTTTTTTATTTTGTGCCATTGACTTTATCGTCAACTCTCTTTGTTTGATATTTTGCTGCCAATATTATTGACTGTAATTTTGTAAGTGCTTACGTTTCCTTTTTTTTTTTTTGTGATTTTTTTCAATAGACTTCTTACTTTCGTTGCCTCATTTATTGTTGGTTATTTAAAGCTTTGTATTTGAAAAAGACTTTTAATGTGATAATGCCTCATTTATGGATTGGGCGGTTTGGTTGTTGCACGAACATTTATGAAATGACAAGTGAAACTATAATTGATTTAATGATCTTCTATTATGAAGTATTTGAGAGAAGAATTGCAATTTTCTATTGGATTAATGGATTACTTGTTTATTTTTATGCTTAGTTTGCAACATGCTTTGAAGGACTACCTATGGTGGTATAGAAACAAGGGGTTTGTGGAGATATGTTGTGTGGTTTATATTTAATTTGATGATGCATTTATGCTAAAGCCTACATTCACATGCTTCATTATTGGTTATGAGTACACGAAGTATATTAGGGATAAATTTATCGTTGGCAATCGTGTATATCGCTCGGAGACTAACTTAATTGGACACAAGCTTAATTTATTTTTAAAGCTTGTGGTCTTCGTATCATTTTATTTTTGACATTTTTTGCAATGTGGGTTTGTGGGGTTAATTTGGTTTATTTTTGTTTCCCATATTTAAATTTGTTTATTTTTGTTTTTTTGATCTACATTGGCAACATTGCACCATTTTACGTAGACTACACTACACTTTTAAAATATTACTTTAATTTCCATCATATTTTACAATCTAACAAACAAAATTTAAAAACTTTTTTTTTTAATGTTTCTTGTCATATTGTCAATAATACTGAAAGTTTGAAACGTGTCACCTTATTATTGGTCAATAAGACTAACTTTTAAGAATTGCCACCTAATTTGGACCCAATGAGCAAAAATATTCACGCACGAGCATATTCAAAATATCTCTAAAATGATAAATCTAAACATAAAATATATCAGCACGTCTTGTGTTCGGCTGACCGCACCATGTGAATTTTTGTAAACAAAACAAAATAATCCCTATAACACTGATCAAGTAACCCGTGTAATATTGACTGAGTAATCCTTATAACACTGACAAAGTAGCCCCTGCAACACTGAACAAGTAACCTTAATACTCACAAAGTAACCTCCATGATGGTTGGCCACACGCCAACCACATATATAAGAATTTGTGAAAATCTATTTCTAAAAGTATTTTCTAAAAATAATTATTAAAATCTATTAGCTATATATACACTTCCAATTTTAAATCGAGCTAAACGTCTAATCAAATAAAATCAACACATTTCACTACATCGAGACACACTCTTGTACTATTGCGTGTTGCTCCGCGTGCAACGGGCATACCCTAGTACTAAAAAATATGGATCTTACAAGATTTGAACCCATAATCTTAAGCTTAAATTTTAACATGTTAGTCACTAAGCTATTACCATATTACTTGTCATTCTATCAAAATTAAATATTAACGACGGTTTCTATCATGGAAATAATGTAGTAATTTGGGGCTTCGCCTGGGCCTAAAAACTTGTTTATTATTATACGATTTAAATTTCCAAAACTTAGATTATTAAGTTCAATGCTTTGTGAATTTTGCTATACATTTAGCAAATAACATCATTGCAAATATATTTTGGTTCTCCCTACAATTTATTATTGTAAAAGTAATGTGGGGACCATTATACATCTTAATGTATATAAAACTTACTCACAATATACCTAATTACGAGCTTCACTCAAGCGAGTATCTGACCAAGTTATGGGGAATGACAATATGACGACCATAGTATCGCTTATGGGTTAAAATTGAAAAAATAAAAATACGACATATCTCATATAGAGATCAGAGATAGCAAGCACATTTAAATGTTGACATTTAATTTTGGAGATGATAACAAATAATTTTGTAGGTTTTGGGGGATTTTTTATTTTCCTTCATTGAGTACAAGAATTCAGCTTTGTGTTTAGTAATGGGCGCAAGACATAATGAATGCATTTACCATTTAACCCCCCTTTCTCTCTCCTCCCTACTCTGCATCCATCTCTAGTCCTTTTCATCTCTCCGTCCTTTTCATCTCTCCTCTTCTCTTCTTTTTATCTCGTCCTTTTCATCTATCCTCTTCTCTTTAATGCTATCAGATACTTCTAACCCTCTTCTCTTTTCCCCTTCACTAACTTCCTTCTTTCATTCCACCCCAAAAAAAAAGGAAAGAAGTTAATGTATTTGCAATGTATTTTAATGTGTATACAATGTATTTATAATATATTTATAAGACAAGGTCAACGTATCTACATTTCTCACCATAAGAACCCTTCTCACCGGATTCCAACCCTAAGTCCCTATATATATACTTCCTCCGTTAATTATAATTTGTAACAAATGAGTATTAATTGTAAGACATAAAATATTTATTTGTTGCAATTAATATTTAACGGAAGAAGTATATATACATATATATATATAAAGTAGGAGAATATTATACAAGTAATGAATTAAAAATTTCAAAAGATAATTCGTCAAAGAAGTAAATAAAAAATTGACGGAAAATTATTTAACCAGATTTTACCACGTGTTATTTTATAGTCGCCTTAAGTATGTAGTTATTGATGATTATTGTGGGCACCATATTTACTAAAAAGATAATGAACTTGTATTTTCTCCATATATTCACCTTTGGAAATAATAGATACAACAAGTAGAAATAGACTTATCAATTTTTTGATCCGACTTGCTAACTCGCCCGATCCTGACCCGTTTAAAATTAATGGGTGGTGAAAGGGATGTCAGTGGGTCAACGGTCAAATGTTTGTGGAACAGTTGAAGGAAGTGGAACTGAGAACGGACAATAGAGTGTGCCTGAACTCGACGAGGAATCTGAAGATGGCGCCAAAGGAGTTCAAGAACCTTGTGCAGGATATCCTTTATCTCTATCAAGATTTAGTCTATTTTTGTTGTTGCCATGTTCCTAAAACTACCTTTATTTCATACTTATGTACAACATTTATTAGAAAAGATACTCCTAGTACTAATTTTTTTTTTTTGCTATTGCCACGAAATCAATACGTACTCTTTTTTCCCCTTCACGAACTTCTTTCTTTCATTTGCCTTTTTGATCAATCAGAAATCCGAGAAACTTCCCAGACTCAACACCAAAAACACACTATTTGGGATTAAGCATGACCTTATGCCGCCTGAGGGTGGTTAAGGTTTCTCGGAGGTTGGCTAGGTGATCCACCTGTAGTTCCACCCCAAAAAAAAGGAAAGAAGTTAATGTATTTGCAATGTACTTTTAATGTTAGGTTACCCGATCCGATCCGATAAGCAATTTTTTTGTTTTTTCCTACTTAAATCTATTTATCCAAAATCTAAACTCTTACTTTACTTCATAATCACTTTATAATTTAAATGGTTAGTAATATTATTAGTAATTTTGTCATGATCATGAGGTTTTATTGTTAATTAGTGTTGAATGATATCATAATAACTGAATTATAAAGTCTAAATTTTCATTATTGGATAGCATATTGGGTACCCGATAACCGATCCGAAAATCCGGGTACCCGAACTTATCGGTTTGGTTAATGGATATCATTTTTAGTGTTATTGGTTATCGGGTACCCGAACCGATAGTGTTAACAGTACAGGTACCTGACCCATGCTCTCCCCTAATTTGCATGCATGCCCTTTTTCCATGACATACACCCAATTTTACGTAGTATTATTTAACATGTCAACTGAACTTTTTTTCCTAACATTCATTCCTATATATATACTACTTAATAGAGTATTTCTCATACCTCATCATCTCTTTCATTGTTACATCATTCTTCAATTCTTTCATCTAGTAAAGCTAGTATACATTTTGTATTTAATACATTTTGTATTGAATAGCAAAGTAAGTATTTAAAACTATATATAGAAAAAGCAAATAACCTACCAAAGGAAACTAAGGCCACGGTATAATCAAGGATTATGCCTATAATTGTGGCTAAGATTCATTAACTACCAAAAATATAATTGACCGTAAGAAAGGTCAAGAAAGGCTAAATATAAGAGCTACAAATAAGGGAAGAGGATAACTACTAGCTATATACAAGGAGATTTGATTATCTCTTAACATAGACAGAGATAAGTTACAATTGAGCCATGAGTAAATCCAAGGTAATTATTTTTTTATTTGATTTTGTTTAATTGAAAATACTATGAGTTATATCCATTTTTCTTGCATGTATAAAAAAATTTATTCTTACAATAATTGTCTTACAATTTTATTTTTTATTAAAAAAAGTTAAAAGAAATAAAGAACTTTTAGCTAGAACGAATGAAGTAAAATTTATTTCACCATTAGAAACATAGTAGTAAAAATTTCACACTTGGATTCTACACGATGAGTGAGATGATGATGATGATGCTCTAAAGACCAATAATAACATAATGAAAATTTTGTTTTGTTAAGGGAAAAATGAAGCTTACTGCTGAGTACTCCGGCAACGTAGTTATGGACAACAATACTTCTTATCCGAGCTTTTACATGGTTCAACATGAACCAGTTACAGACTTACAGCGAATAAGATATTTGAAGTTATTCACAAAAACGCTCATTCTGGGTTTGCGGATAGTTTTCCTCCGGCTGTAGCTAGGACAAAATATGTTTTAGCTTACCGAATTTCTGGAACAACCTTAACCACTTGGATAAACAATAATCGCTCTAGCATTGTGTATCTTGATTATAACGGATTCCCTATTCAAATGACCGATATGTTAAAATTAATTTTCTAGTAAGTATTACTTTTTGTAAACTCACTTTTTCAAATGATTTTCTTCTTTTTTTATTATCTTATTAACATTTTATCAATAACATATGTAGAGATTTGGGGTTGATTGTCATGCATGGTTATTCCTCTGGAATCAAGTTATTTTTGGACAAGAATATCATCTATATAAGCAACGATAAGCCTTATCGTGTGTTAGCGGTTGCAAAATCAATTATACAAGGTAATTGCGTTGGTGTAACTCATCAACCTCACTTTTCTATTTAGTTAAGTGTTGTAATCCATTTATCAAATATGCTAATTTATTTGTGGGTGTGTAGATGGTGGAAAGAAGACTTGGACGGATTTGAGAAGCTTACTGAATCAAATTTGGATAGATTGTCAACTCATCAACAATGATGAACTCGCACTTTAACAGAAAATCTTGCTATGGGGTAAACTTTAATACTTCGTACAAAGTATTATTTTTCAAAGTTCATAGTATCATTCGTATTTAATTTACTCCTTTTGATGTGATAACAAGTGAATTATCATTTTAAAAACTAGGCCCACCCAATAGTGTAAATTGATTTTCATTAAAAAAATAAAAAATTTAAAGATAATAGTCATTAGACTCATTACTCTTTAATAGAGAAATGTGTATACATATTATCTTATTCGTAATTGCTTAAAAAACATTAGGACTAAAACTCTCATTCTCACCCCAAACATCCCACACACCTAACATCCCATGTTTGAAAATGTAATAAACTTTTAAAGCAAAGTAAATGTAGGATGATTACCTTTTAATTTTTTAGGCATAACTGTAACTGACATTGACATTGTATTGGCTTTTGATATTTATATATTTTTACCTTTTAAGAAAATTGAATATGTTCTGTATTTTTAATATTTTCGTATACTAAATAATAAACATAATGAATTTATGTTATGTAAAAGAAAATGATAGCCTGATTTGTGAAATGTTATAACGATTCATTTTGTTATGTTATGAAATTAATGCGCATAAAATAACCTGTGATTTTTTATTTAAAACCATTGGCTAGTTCAATTACAAAATTTCTGTTCTCGCCTAGATTTTGGACAAAACAAACTAGAATTTATAGGATTATCAAACTTGGAGAGCTGGTCTATTGCGCGAAGAATGTTGTTAGAAGAAACCCGGCTCATGCACAGGTTTTACGGAATTGGCAGGCTAAGTTGTCAAATGATCCAAATCTAAGTACTTTGGTTACATCGACACTAACACAAAGAGTGAATCCAAGTGACGAAATCGACGGTTTAATCAAGTTTTTGTAAGACACTCTCTCACATTTTTATCGCACGTGCAGGGTACCGGTACGTTTCACTATTACATAAGTATTTGATTATGTAATTAGACCATGATTTGCTGAAAAATATCTACCTTGTACTCTTTTGCAGAATGGAGTACCTTTTCAAAACAAGGTTCAAATGATTGAGTATTACGACAACTATTATCCGGATATGATGATAGCACTGTATGAAACACTTGGAATTATTGATAATACTCTTAGGCGTAGCCGTGTAAGTTAGCTTGAACTTAATAGAATATTTGTAGCAAGATTTTATGATTCAAAACTTAAACTAATTAGCGAATGTGGCGAATATTATCAAGATCTTTGTAATCCTTAACATTTCAATTACCCCCTTCTGATGTTAGCCACATTTATGATCTTACTGTAACTAAAACTCTGTTAGCACTTTTTATATTAATTTTCTGCTTTGTATGTCTAGCAAAGTCATTTTTGAAAGCATTTAAACATGACACTAGTAGACGTTGCAGCTATGAAATCTAAAGAAACAAAGAAATGTAATAGATGTAAGGATATTTTTGACTTTTACCAAAAAAAAAAAAATAACAAAAACAAAAAAGTAAAAAATCCTTTGATGAATTTGAGTTAGTAGTAGCTATTGCAAAACAAATTAAAGTCGCATTCTTATTTATAGAAGTCTGAGTTAGGTGATAACTAATACGATAGTAGTATAGTACCAAGACTACCAACTCATCAGTCTTCCCATATGTTTGTTGGTTTGATATTTATGGAAATATTCGCGTCAAAATGTCCTTCTATGGTAATAAGGATCAATTTCAAAATGAAGTCATATACAACTATACAAGTACTTATTTATGAGATGTTGGGGTAAATTGATAAGCAAAGCAAATGCAAAATTAAGTTGATCGTATTGTTGTACTCCCGTATATGATAGATCAGAGTAAAGAGAGAATCAATTGTAGATGTTTTCCACGACAATAAGAATAATAACACATGACAGGGTAAAGATTATGAAGCAGGAATGTAAATAAAAAAGCAAAGGAAGCACAACAACTGATGATTGTGAATTACAGTAGTTTAGTAAAGGGCAGTGATGAGTTTGGTGTTTAAGCATAAATAATAAAACATTAAAGGTTAGAGTAATACATATCCAGGTCCCCAATTAATGAACAGCCTTAAAATCCCAAGGATAGCTACTAATTAATACGGAGTATTTAATCAAGGATAACCTTATACACCGTACGGTGACTAATGAATAAGATAAAGTAAAAGCAGCGGTAGAATTGAAGTTGATATATGGTTTAGGATATGGATGGAGCACCTCCATTAACCTCGCGAAAAACGTCAATTTGATCTTTATCATGAATATACAACTGTATGAGTGTAGAAGGCTTAGTTATAATCATAGCAATGCAAGTACTCCGCAGTAAAATATTAAGAGAATTTGTATGATGTAAAGACATAGTCGTAGTACATAAGAAAGAGATAAAGAAAGAGTAGGAAGGAAGAGTACATCAGAGGGAGTGGCATCGCAGGTAGGAAGAATGCAATTGCCATTGAAAAGGAAGCGAGCGATGCCATGTTGTATGTTGTTAACTTGGTAGTACTTGTTAAATGCCTTGGTTATCTTTGATTTCCGAAGCACCTTTATATAAGTTGCCTTTTCATCCTGAATTTAAACAAGTATAGGGATTGGATGCAGATGCCCCCAAATTTAATATGAAAACCAAATAGCTGTAGTAAAAAAAAAAAATAGTACTTGATTGACAAACTTGAGATACATAAAGTTGGGGTCGAGCTCTTGTTCTTGTTCTTGCTTGTGTTGTAGCTGTTGCTCCATTTGTTCCCTCAATTGAGATCAGGCTTTGTTGCTTATTTTATTTGGTGAGAGAGAAAGAGAGATAGAAAGAGCAAGTAATAAGTCAGTAGAGTAGAAGAAGATAAGGCATGGAGCTGAGAATATTACTAAGCCTGGAAAGGCATACAAGTACACACACCACTCCACACACAAAACAAGTAAGAATAAATACATGTCATAGATGGATGGATCAGTTTGATATGATATGGACTATTACTAGACTTAGTAAAACTGTAGTTGCACATTATCTTTTTATACACACTAACTCTCACTCCACGTACTTATCATTTCATATTACTGTAGTTTTGAGATACTACTACGGATTAGTATGATAAATTGGGTTAGTTATTAATATTAACTCGTTCTAATCATGTTTACAACCTTCCCTACCTACGACCTCACCACTGATGAGTGATATCATGACCATCTAATAAAAATATCTCATTCCACATTTATCCTATGCATTCTCTACAATCTTACTTCCTAATTTCAATTTTACTTTTACGTTTCCAAACCCAAACCCAAACCCATTCAACTTTTTTTTTAACCAATCAATTTTCCCTGTTAATTACCGCATCAATCGGGTTTGGCGGTTCGGTTTGACCTCGGTTTGAATCGGGTTCGGTTTGAAGCGGGTTCGGTTTAAAGCGGTTTGGGTTGAAACGGTTTCATTTAGCCGGCAGGTCAGTTCGGTTCGGTTCGTTTTGATTAGTTACGGTTCGGTTCAATTTCGATTTATTTTGGTGCACTTTGAATTCGGTTCGGTTCAACGGCGGTTCGGTTCATTATCGGATCGGTTTGAAACGGGTCGGTTCAGGGGCGGGTTTGCCCGGGTCAACGACGGTTCGGTTTATAAACTGTTCGGTTCATTATCGGATCGGTTTGAAACGAGTCGGTTCAGGGGCGTGTTTACCCGGGTCAATGTCGGTTCAGGTTATAAACGGTTCGGGTCATTATCGGATTGGTTTGAAACGGGTCAGTTCAGGGGCGTATTTACCTAGGTCAATGCCGGTTTGGTTCATATCGGTGTGGGTCATTATCGGATGGTTTGAAATGGGTCACTTCATGGAATGGTTTACTCGGTTCAATGCCGGTTCAGTTCATATCAGTTCGAGTTATTGTCGGATCGGTTCAAAACGGGTCGGTTTAGAGGCGGGTTTACCCGGTTCAATGCCGATTAAATCGATTTAGACACCGGATTGTATATACTTACACAAATCTTCATATATTTTATATCATGTTAATATGTTATATTTCAAGTTTGGTTATACTCTTGTTGCTGTTTATTAGATATTAATATATTATCATATTAGTATATTAGTTTATTACAAATTTATAAGTTATTAATGTATTATTGTTTCATTATCAAATATTATCAGGCTATCAGCTTTTTGTTTGATTGTTTTAGAGATCGCGTCATGACCATTGTTTGATGAGTTGTTACTTTGAATATGATAAATCGATTCAGACATTGGATTGTATACAATTATACCAATCCTCATTTATTCTATATCATGTTAATATGTTATATTTCAAGTTTGCTTATACTCTTGTTGTTGTTTATTAGATAATAATATATTATCGTATTAGTATATTAGTTTATTACAAATTTATAAGGTATTAGTGTATTATTGTTTCATAATCAAATATTATCAGACTATCAACTTCTTGTTTGATCGTTTTAGAGATTGTGGCATGACCATGATTTGGTGAGTTGCTACTTTGAATACGATAAATCGATTCACACATCAGATTATATACAATTACACAAATCCTCATTTATTCAATATCATGTTATTATGTTATGTTTTAAGTTTGGTTACACTCTTGTTGTTGTTTATTAGATACGGAGTATTAGTTTATTACAAATTTATAAGGTATTAATGTATTATTATTTCATTATCAAATATTATCAAGCTATCAGCTTGCCTTCTTGTTTTGATTGTTTTAAATATCGCGTCATGACCATGATTTGATGAGTTAATACTTTTATTACGATAAATCGATAATTGAGGAAGTAGAAGTATTTAATTAGATCATCATGAAGTGTTTTAAGTTTTTATAATCAGATATGTTTATCGATTATCTGTACATACCAATGATAGTATGATACCAATGGTACCATACATTATTATTTATTACATATAAAGATATACATATACTGATATACATTAACTATGTCATATTTAATCAATTTCAATTTCCAAACATTTGCGTTTCTTACAATTATAAGTTACATAAGGTTAAAATGTTAAATGGATTAGTTTGTTAGTTTATTTAAATTATTACTCACACTCAAACAGCCTAAAAGGCTAAATGGACGAAAGTCACGAAAGTGTCGAAACCATTATATAGTACAACTGTACAAGTGTACAACGAAATAAGAATCGTTTAAAGTTACATTTTGCAATTAAGACAAACAATAAATCGCATTTACCTCGAAAGTATCAATAATAATAATAATAATAATAATAATAATAATAATAATAATAATAATAATAATAATAAGAAAAAAAAATTGTCTTTTACTACCAAAACTTCTACAAGTTTTATTTTACCACCAAAAAAAATTCTAAAAATTATTTTTTATTACCTATCGTCAAGAAAAATCGTTAAATCTAACGGTTTAAAAAAAATTTACGATTTTCAAGCGCAAAAACATGTTCTTCACAGGTTTAGGGGAGCATTTTGGACTTATGGAACCATTTGAGGTCAGAATTGACAAAAAATGATCCAAAATGCCTCGTTTTGCGTGTTTCACGCAAATCGAGGTATTTTTTTTAGTAGGAAAAACGAGTCATTTACGATTACTTTTTGTCAATTTTGACCTCAAATTGGATTTATAGGGACAAAATGCCCTTCAAAAGACTATGTATTTGACACAAAAATCGAAGTATTTAAAAAATTCCCTTAGGTTTACCTGTTTTTTTTTATGGCATGCGGTAAAAAACAAATTTATTTTATTTTTCGTGGTAAAAGTACAAAAACCTACGTAGATTTGATTCAAAGTCCTATTTAAGACATGTTACGTAGAAACATTGATTCAAACCTAGTGAAGTAGGGATACTTGTCAAAAGTAAGGCAGACATATTATTTCATTGTAGAAGTAATAAAAAGGCAATGGTTGCAACTCTATGTCCTCGACTAGTATGGTAAAGGAACGGTGATAGACCACTGGATGATATGATATTGAAAATTTGAAAGCTCTAGAAAGTGTTTCAATTAAGTCTGCTTCAGATCTACAGAAAACCCTGAGTATGTCATATGCATCATCTGCCAAGACAATTCTAAGGCTTGAGACAATGCTTCCTACTCCGTACGTTTGAAAGTCGTATGCTATTTTTGATCTCAACATTACTATGTCGGATGGTTCTAGCATAGTTGTCGACTATGGACGACTATAAGGGACTAAATCTGAACTGTTGATAATGTTTATTGCTTAATTTTAGCCTTCGAATATTACATTTTTAAAAAAAATTAAAAAATCTAAGTTACACATCATTTAAGTCACAAGTCAGCGACCAGTCAGCAAAGTGTTGTTTGGTTCATTACTTTTAGAGGGTATTTTTTTTCCACGTTATAATATTATAATTTATAAACAATCATTAAACGTTATAAAATTGAAGTAAGTCGTCCAAAATAAATTTTAAAAAAAAAAACATTTGTACATCTTCTTCTCCATCTTAAAAGCTTCATCCTCATTTTGATAGTTTCATCCATCTTCAATGGCGCACTTCATCTTTGATCTATTTTAATGGGGCACTTCATCTTCAACCTCTAATCTTCATTATTCATCCATGTTGTAAAATAGTTGTCTAATACAATAGCCAACAAAATGAACAAGGAGGGAAAGGTAAGGAAAACCGGTGTGGCATGATAAATCACTGCCTTTGAAAATGAATTTCGGCGCAACCGAGGTGCACAATTGTAATCGGTGGATCGTTCCCTAAGGTTACACACCACTCTCACACTAAGGCACTTTAGAGTGAGAGGTGGAGTTTATGGAAACTTATGCCCAAAGAAGTACAAATGTGTTTTGCTTTTGTGTTTTTTTTTTTTTTTTGTGTATACAAACCAGAAAACAACCATCAAATATATATGGAAGAATGATGGAGGATGGAAGATCAAAGGGAAGTCAAAAGGTGGAAAAATCAGAAGTAAACATGGTGATTTATCCACCATAAAAACCCTCTTAAATGGGGGGTTACAAGGGAACAAAGAAGAGAAGAATCCAAGAAGAAACGTAGCAGCCCAACAGCCGAACTCGAGCCCGATCGGGCAAGCACCTAGACAGATTCTAGGTTGCTCTAGCGCCCGGTGGGGCGGAGCCGGCCCGATCGGGCGAACACTCTTGATTTCCAAGCGTCCTTTCGCGCCCAGTCAGCCCGCTCGGTCGGGCGACGGAACTTAGAACTTACGACCCTTCTCGCGCCCGATCGGGCGCCCGGGTCAGGCTACTTTGGATTCCTTCCTTCCTTTATTTCAACAATCCAAAACACATCCAAAAAATACCAAATTATAGTATATGTAATCAATAATATTAGTGTTTAATCACAATTATGCTTCAAAACTTACCAAATTATATATGTATTGTATTTAATTCACCATTGATAAGATTTGATATTCTCAAAGATCATTTTAAGCCGATTATTTAGCAATTATACATCCATTTAAAATAATATTATATCAAATTAATTATTCGTTATCAATTCATATGTACGGAGTATATTGGGTTTGTGATCTAAAGGGATGTTTTCGATTTTTTATTATGTATCACCATTGATGAGCTTTGAATATCTCAAGTAAAAGATTTGAATTGGTGGTAAGAAAAAAAAAATTCGACAATGCAATGTAGTTGGTTATTTATTTATTTTTTTTAATTAAAACAAAAATAATAATAAAAAAAAGGTTTTTTGACTTTTATCAACAAGACAAAACACGAAATTGTTTTTTGCCACAAACTTTTAAAAGTTTTATTTTACCACCAACTAAAAATCAAAAAATTGTTTTTCACCACCAGTCGTCAAAGGAACAGTTTAATTTAAGGGTTTTATAAAAAAAAAGTACTCGATATTCATGCCAAAAACATGTTCTTTAGAGGTTTCGGGGGTCATTTTGGCCCTTTCAGTCTGATTTGAGGTCATAATTGACTAAAAATTATCAAAAATGTCTCGTTTTGTGTGGGTCACGCAAGGCAAAATAAGGTATCTATGATTATTTTTAGTAAATTCTGACCTCAAATCGATCCCAAAGAACCAAATTGACCCCAAAAACATTAAAGAATATGTTTTTGACGTAAAAATCGAAGAATTTTTTTAATTCCGTTTGATTTAATAGTTATTTTGACAACAGGTGTTGAAAAACAATTTTTAGATTTTCTGTTGGTGGTAAAATAAAACTTTTAATAGTTTGGTGGTAAAAAACAATTTCTTGTTTTTTCTTGGTGGTAAAATTAAAAAAGAAAAAAGGAAAAAGACGAAACATGATAAGGATTGATGACTTAACCAAGGCTATCTTTTCCTTCCTGCATATAAATCAATTCCCTTAACTTCAGTGATTGATACATCACTTTCCTTTAACTTTAGTAATTGATTTCTATTAGCAATAAAGTATATCTTTTAGGGGTCGTTTGGTTCGCAGGGGGTAATTGGAATGGAATGAACAAAGAGAAAAGAAAAGAATGGAATGAAAATACCTCATATTTGCTATGTTGTTTGTTTAAAAAACAAAGGGAAACAAATTCCATTAGTCCCACCACCACACAACCACCTAATTCATTAACTTTCCACCTTTTTCAGCCACCACCCATCCACCAAACCACTCACCGCACCTCCCCCACCATTCGCCACCCTACGCCAGCCCTCCCCCACCCCTACCGGCCCAGCGCAGCTCATCCGTCCCCCAAAAAACCTCCCTTAGCCGAGAAAAACCTTAGAATCTAGTCTCACTCCCCGTAAAACCTATCGGACAACCCTCCCCCACCCTCAAAACCCTAGCGCCTAGGGTTTCGATGGTGGGGGAGGGCTAGTCGGCCGTTTTACAGTGAGGAGATGGGTTTTTTTTTATAGGTTTTTCGATGGTGATTTTCAAGAGTGAGGATGGCCAACAAAGGGAGGAGAGGTGCGGTGAGGGGTGGGGGAGAGGCGGCGAGTGGTGACGTGGCTGGCTGTGGTGTAGTGGTGTGACTTTTCGGTGATTTGGGTAGGTAGGAGGGTGGTGGTATGGTGGTGTAGTGGTGGCTAAGGAATGAGAATGGAAATACCTAGGAGGGGGTGGGGAATCAACTTAGAAGGATTTAGGGGAATGAAGACGGTAAAGAGAATGGGGAAAGGCGTAACAGACAACAGCAAAGGGAATCAAGGCAGTTGATTCCCATTCCCTTTGATGAATACCCCCAACCAAACGGCCCCTTACTTTATTCTCCTAATTTGTAACTCTTAGTCGGTACAATTGTATTACCATAAATTTGTGTATTATCAACAATGAAATACATATAACTTCTCTTATACTCTCTTTACAAAACAAACGTAGAAGTTAGTTTCCTTGAAAATGGGTGATATATTTGACTAAATATATCTTTAAATATCAAAATGATTTGTTAAAAATTTTAACATATTAACATAGTGATATATTTGACTAAATCTATTCTAATTATTTTTGCCAAAAATAATTTATATTATAACATATTAACAAATATTAATTTTTTTGCCAAATTTATATTTTTAATATTTAAATTTTAAAAATATTTAGTTATATATATAAATTTGGATTTTTATTTTTTTTACCAATTTCACGTATATTCAGATATACAAATACATACATCATGTAAACCTGTTAAAAAAAATGGATAGAGAGTTATTTTGATATACCGTTATATATATATATATATATATATATATATATATATATATATATATATATATATATATATATATATATATATATACGGGGAGGTTCCGCTAAAAACAGAGATTATGGTGAAAACTAAAAACAAGCAATCTTAGCCATTCATTACTAGCACAAAAGAGCAGACGGTTCTAAAGCCCTAAGATCATTCCAACCTTACATATAATCAATTCAACCGTTTTAAAGGTCTTTTTTTTTTTTTGACAAACGCAACGTTTTAAAGGTCACTACATGCTAAAATAAGGTAACTTTATCTAAATTGACGATATTTACATAGAGTCACTATATATAAAAATAACGTAACTATATACAAAAATAGGGTAGCTATATCAATTTTTACCGTATTTACATTAAGGTCAGTATATACAAAAATAGGGTAACTATTTCAATTTTGACCATATTTACATAGAGGTCACTATATACAAAAATAGGGTAACTTTAACAATTTTTACAACATTTACATTAAGGTCACTATATACAAAAATAAAGTAACTATATCGACTGAGTTTTTGACACCATTTACATAAAGGTCACTATATACAAAAATAAAAGTCACTATATATAAAAATAAGGTGACTGAAACAAAATTTACAACATTTCCATAATTCTAAGGTCATTATATCGAAAATAAGGTAACTGTATATAAACTTCGGGTAATTATATCAATTTGACACCATTTACCCAGAGGTCAATAAATATAAAAATAAGTATTAAAAAAGTCTATGTAGGATTCGAACCTACATCCCGTGATTACACGGTGCTCGACCAATTGAGCTAATAGGCTTTTAACACGCCAAAAATCACGCCCACATAAAAAACTAAGATCGATAAAGGGTGAAATAAAATCATCATTTGTGAACATTTAATTTTGCTCAAGTTGACTAATCGAGGCCTTGTAAAATTAGATTCAGAGTGTTGTACTGCTATGCATGATGGATTGGAGTATATAATGCATCATTTTCCACTGGATTTAGATAGTGTACTCAAACAAAATACAAAGTCTTAATACCATTCAAGTAATCAAGAGATATGAAAAATCTGATCAATAAAAGTAAAGCTAAGAACAAAGATGCAAAACAAAGTCCTAGCTCTATCTTAGTAAACACGCTGGCCAAAAAAAAAAAAACAAAATTCAAACAGAATAGCACATTACATAAACTTGGAAGTTGGACCGCTTAGACAATACAAGTATATGGAAATTCATACTCTAACTGAGAATTCATCATATGCAGACTCCTGAATATGAGAGTAACATACTTCCTGAATCCCGACTTAAGTTTATGTGGATCGAACATAACTGAAGAGGTATGAAGGCAAGGTAGAGCACCAAAACATAAATTCAGATCATAACATAGACCCAAAAGTTTAACAGGCCAAGATACTAATATAACAAGGACTGGTACAAAACTGAACATGTAAAAAATCATGAAAATCAAAGTCAAATTACCATCTTGTCATTAATGTATCGAGTAGCATAACCAACACCAGATTTTCTATGCTGACCAGTCCAGAAAATTTCACCACCTAGAGAGATCTTTGGGGTCACACTCTGCATCCCACCAGTCAAAGGAAAAGAAAATCACACCAGTAATCAAAGTTCAACATCAGCGAGTACAGCTGAATCAACCAAATCATACCTCCACTGACAAACCTCTTAATTGTCCCTTATATACCAACATAAAATACTGGTTTTTGAGGTCTCACCTAGCTACATCCATTACAGAATACATACATTTAGATTAAGTACTTTGAAATGCAGACTTTCATCCAGATTTCATCCAGATAACCTCATATTACACTAGAACTCTAAGCTCACTCTAAGACAACTCTGCTCCTGAATCTCAATGTTGATCGTGTTCTAAGCAGAGGTTTTCCTTTTCTTAGTACTCATTCTCTGTGTACAAAGCAGAGCTAATTTATGTCTCCAAACTCTCACTAATTCACTCACAAATCCACTAAAAACACTTCATATTACTCAAAATTCGAATTAACTACTCCAAACTCTCACTAATTCACTCACAAATCCACTAAAAACATTTCAAATTACACAAAATTCGAATTAACTACTCCAAACTCTCCCGAATTCACTCACAAATCCACTAAAAACACTTCAATTACTCAAAATTCGAATTAACTACTCCAAACTCTCCCGAATTCACTCACAAATCCACTAAAAACACTTCAAATTACTCAAAATTCGAATCAACTACTCCAAACTCTCACTAATTCACTCACAAAACCACTAAAAACACTTCAAATTACTCAAAATTCGAATTAACTACTCCAAACTGTCACTAATTCCCTCACAAATCCACTAAAAACACTTCAAATTACTCAAAATTCGACTACATTAAACGTAATTCCTTTTTTCGATTCTACCTCTCATTCAATGAGAAAATCAATTCAAAGTTCCAGCAAATTCCACAATATACATAACATAACAACAACACAGATCAGACATGCACCGAAAACCTAATTTTCCAAATATCAAAAAACCAAAATAATTAAAAATATCAGATCGAACTACAAAAATACCTTAGCCGCTTCTCCTGAAAGTCGAATCCACCAAAACTCGCCGCCTTCCTCCTTCCGCCGCATTTAGAGAGAGAACGAAGAAAGAGAAACACGCAGTAGAGAGAGAAAACAAAGAAGCTGGTTGAAGTGAGAGAAAGTACGAAAGAAAAGAGAGAAGAGATAGGAGAGAGAAAATAACCTGGAAATTAAAGAGGAGAGAGAAATTCAGAGATGTCTGAAAATAAGAGGAAAGAAATCTGAGCCATACAATTTGATGAACGGCTCAGATTAAACGTTTTCAGTTTTTACTTTAACACTTGTTTTTACATGATCCTATTCCTATATATATATATATATATATATATATATATATATATATATATATATATATATATATATATGAATATATATATAATTCAATACCAAAAATAAAGCGAACTTTCAAAGAAAGAGGAATAATTTTTATCAATGTTTTAAATGATCTTATGTAATAAATATTATCTAGTACCACTCAAGATATTATTGGGTATCTTCACCGAAAAAAAATTATTATTTGGGTATCCTCAACTAATAATATTGTGTGTATAAAGAATACAAAATACATTTAGAGTATGTTCTGTTCACCTTATTTTCACTTATTTCAGGGGTAATAAGTTCTGATAAATTTAGATAAGTTTAGTGAAGTTCAGATAAATTCAAATAAGTTTAGTTCAGGTTTAATAAATTCTGATAAGGGTTACCCAAGTACAAATTATAACTAAAATAAGTTTTAATAAGATCTAATAAGTTCAGATAAGTTCAAATCAGGTAAATAGAATACACCCCTTAATGTATGTTAATAAATAATTTTTAAGTCAAAAATTCATGGAAAGGTTGTAAATTTGAATAAATGAACTTATGCTAGAATGTGTAATTTGTAATATTCAAATGGAATGTTCTCATGAATATATAGGTAGCCTCAAAAATAGGGGTTTAATTAAAATGGGACCTCCTAGTTAAATGGAATGTATAATTATTTAAATGGGACCTCCCAATTAGTATATACGAATGAAGTATGTAGGTAGCTTCATATGGTCTAATTAAAATCAATATACAACACAACAGTGTATATTGAAACCATTTGTAATTTCCTTACAAACATATAGTTATATATGTTTTGTGTTTTTTTTAGAAAAATAAGAGTATTATATATTATTTTCACTTATTTCAAGTCTAATATGTTAAATTAAGTAAGTTCATATAAGTTCAGTTCAGAAAAAATAATTTCAAATAAGTTCACTGGGTCTGTTCTGTTCACCTTATTTTCACTTATTTCAGGTATAATAGTTCAAGTTCAAATAAGTTCAGTTCAGGTTTAATAAGTTCTAATAAGGGTAACCCAACTACAAATTACAACTAAAATAAGTTTTAATAAGGTCTAATAAGTTCTGATAAGTTCAGGTAAGTTCAGATAAGTTAAGATAAGTTCAGATAAGTTCAGGTCTGTGAAAATCAGGTGAATAAAACACACCCTAAGTTCTGATAAGGGTTACCTAAGTTCAAATTACAACTAAAATAAGTTTTAATAAGTTCAAATAAGATTAGTAAAGTTAAGATAAGTTAAGTTCAGAAGAGTTAAGTAAAGCTAAGTTTAGATAAGTGAAAATTAGGTGAATAGAACGAATCTTGATGGAGTAAGGATCAAAGAGAGAATGTGCAATAGACGAATATTATATTATTTACTTACATGTAA
This sequence comes from Chenopodium quinoa, assembly GCF_001683475.1. NCBI lineage: Eukaryota > Viridiplantae > Streptophyta > Magnoliopsida > Caryophyllales > Amaranthaceae > Chenopodium > Chenopodium quinoa. The sequence goes on from NW_018742951.1 coordinate 5,469,451, forward strand.
TTAATGATTTTAACTTACCTAGATTGAAACATAATTATCTTCAACTTTCCTTAATATTAATCCATCTCTTGCTAATAAATTAAAAATATTTGAAGAAGTAAATATAATAATATCAATAAACATCTTCTTTCTTTTTATTTACATCGTTGGCATAATGGGTTTTTTTTTAATTTTTTATAATTTTTTTTATTGGTGTTTAGAGAGCCACAAAGGCGAGTGATGAGAATCGATCCCAGGAGTACCTGGAACCGGGAGGAGAGCTTTAACCACTTCAGCTATCCCTCACTCTCACATTGTTGGCATAAGTTAAGTACTATAATTATATAATGTTCTTATTACTTTATTAGCAGCAATGACACACTTGCCCACTTGACCAATATTTCTATTTTTGTCAAATGATAATTAAAATGATTACAAATTCTTAAATGGACCTGGTTCACACAAATTTACTGTGGACCACTAACATTAGACATACTATGATTGTTTTATTAATAAAAAAAAATAGGTCACTACATTAAAATTAAGGTTATTGTGTTGAAATAAAAGCGATTGTGACATTATAAAAGTTATAAGAGGTTAAATTTTTGGGATGTAAACAGAAGTAACATTAAAGGTCATACAAGTTTTAATAAAGGTTACCATGTTAAAAAATAAGTATACTATGTTAAAATTACGGTCACAATGTTCCAAATAACGTTAGTTCTGTGTGTATATAAATTTTAAGTCCACAATAATATTATTGTGGACCAGGTCCAAGTCCACACAAGAATTTCTGTAAAAAGATACAAGTATAAATTATTAATTGGGGTAAGTAAATCAAATAAGATAAATTATTATCTTCCACTATATATGTATTGGTTATTTGCATATAATTCGTACCATCTTAATTTGGGACTACACGATAACTGTCCGGGAAATCTACATTTTTGCTATATAAGTAGCCTTTTCATTCGAGCTTTCTACTTTAATAAAAATCGTGATTATGCTAATGAGATCTTGGTTAGATAGAGTGAAAATAAATCTAGTCGAGAATACTAAAACGGATGTGATTATCCTAAATAACCTTAAAATTCTGCATTTTGTAAAAAAAAATGATTGGAAACACTACGTTTTAGGTATGCCCAAATGTAATACCCTGGAAATTTACTTCTTTTAAAAATACTCATTTTACTCTAAATAAAACCCTTTTTAGGAAATAACCAAAATATTAACGCCACCGTGATAACGGCTAAGGCTAATTTTAAAAGTCACACACCGGAAGTCTAAAAACAAAAACCAACTTTTAAAAATAAAACTTGAGTTCACAACCTCAAAACAAATGTAGAATAAAACAGTCACAAATTGGAACCAATTCAAACAGGGCCCTTCTTAAAACCAATTAAAAATAAACATAATATTGTTAGTCCATAAACAATAACCAATTATTTCGGGGTTTCTTTGTCCTTCAAGAGAGTTACAATTCTAAGACTGGATTCCGGGCGCCTGTACCTACAAAACAACGGAGATTTCGTTTGGGTGAAGTTCCACCTCTGATGATCAAGTTAGAACGTGTTCGGATGTAAAAAGTGCGGAATGTAAAATGGGATCAGGTTTCTCTAAGCAGAGAAGTGATCATCCGGCTATCACAGACAACCTCAGTATCCGAGTGTTTCACTCTCGTAGGTAATTAATTTTGCAATTAATGCTCTGTTTGAATAATTAATGTGTGTGTTGTGGATGTATTCAATCCTGTTTCCTTGGAGGAAACATCACCCTTTTATCGGGTCTCGAAATGCGTGCCCATCCTAGGTTACCGAAGCCTAGGACTGACAGGCTGCCTAGGGATTTAGGCCTTAAAAGCCGCCAAGCCCTTACCAAATATCTGTATGCCACGTGTCAAGCCTTGGTAGGTCCACTTTAGGCTCTCCTTAGGGTGACACGTGGCGGACTCTGATGGGCTCACGTAGCGGGATGAAAATCCCCTAATCATTTGCCCCTCACAGGGGTGACGTGGCTTACCACGTGGCGCCTGTGACATGTATCACATGCGGATAGGTGAACGGTTTTTTACCGTTTTACCTTTTGAACATCTTTCAGGGGTGCCCCCTGAAATTCTTACCCCCCCTATATAAGGGTCATGCCCTCCATCATTTTCGCACAATCTCAAGATTTTCGAACATAGAATTTTTGGTCTTTAGATAAGAACTTGTCTCTTTTCTGAGAAGAGCACATGCCGCTTGCTATCTGACTGTCTGTTTCTACAGCCGCCCAAGATATTTTTTCAAGCGTCTTCAGTACTTTCAAACCAAAGGTATCCGCCTTCTTTTCTCTCGTACATTAACTTTATTGCTTTTTTTTTAAAAAATGGTTTCCTAAAAGCACACGGCACGGCCTAGGTTAGGGATTAGCCAGTCATCGGGGACGGCTGCATCTAGAACTAGGAGTGTCGACTGCCCCTTGCTGGACCACACTTTGCGAAATTCCCCAAGTCTGACTGTCTATGTGTCTGTGCAGGACACCATGGCCAGAATTAAACAAACATCCAGGCAGCAGAACCCAGACGGCTCCTTTAGGGCGCCTCTTAGTGAACTCTCTGATCTGCCGCCGTGCACCCCAAGAACCCCCAGTGATTCAATTTTGCAAGAATTAGGAGAGGAGTTAAAGAGTGATGCCTCTGGCTCTATTTAACAGGCCCCCAGGCGGACGCTAGGTCCGACGGCTCAGACAGTGAGTCCGAGCCAAGTATTTCTAGTAGAGTCTCTGATGAAAAGCGCTCTCGGTTGGAAACAGCGAGAAAGTCCCTCTCCATAGAAAAGGGCGAAAGTTAGGCTGAGCCGTCTACTAGTCGTCGGGAGCAGTTTGCTGCTTACTATCATCATGTTCTCGCGAGCAGGCAGAAGACAATGGCGAACAAAGTGGGGAGTTTCAGAGCTGACCATGTCATAGGACATGGCTTCATTTTGTGCATGTCGGATGTTGAGGACACCGTAGTCTGGCCAGAATGGTCAAGCTATAGGGACGAATGCTTTGGTTGTTATGAGGCGGCCATTCAAGCCGGCCTTAGATTCCCCCTCCATCCAGTTGTGGAGAGCATTTTTGATGGATACCAGTTGGGTATCTAGCAATTGGCCCCAAACTCTTGGGTAAATATACTGGGTTGTGTTGCCGCTTGTGAAATGTTGGAGATAGATCCAAGCTGTAAGGCGTTCGCCCACATGCACTACCTTAGCCGAACCCCAAAAGCAAGCGGGTCCGGTTGGTACACTTTATCTAGCCACAAAGGGTATGTGATGACAATCGGGAAGGAAAACAAGTGGAAGGACTGGAGAAGTAAGTTCTACATTGTTTCTTCCCCTGACAAGATAAAGAACAAAAAATACAAGCGCTGGAACCGAAACCCTCCTCTGCTCTCAGGCGGAACTGAATTGCCGTTGTTCCCAGAAAGGCCAAAGAGCAGATCTTGGACAAGAGTCTTTTCAAAGTGACCATTCGGTCAAATGAGGAGACTGGGGTGAAAGAGGTCATTCCCCAAAGTTATATTCCCCGCTATGATTGGCTATCTGATGGGGATTATCTGGCCGCCTGCAGTTTGAGTGTAGAGAGGCCGAGAGGTAGATGACCGAATGTGTTTAGATTTTTAGTAAGACTTGACTGTTTTGTCCAACTTACTTAACCGTTTAAATCTTCTTATGCAGAGAAAGCAATTGGAAAAACTCTCGTCCACAAAGAAACCGGCTGCCTCTACCGCTCGATTTTGGGCAAGCGGAAGGGCGAAGAGCCGGATGTTGCAAAGGCGCCCAAGGTGAGCCACACTCTTTTATTTGGCCAAGTTTGATTTAATTTCCCGCCTGCTACTTACTCATTATTGCTTATTGTGCAGGGGGACTCTTCGAAACCTTCTCCTTCCTCTCAACCGGACCCTAAGCTTCAAAAGCAGACGACCGGTGATGTGAGGACTCCTGGCAAGTCCAGGAAACAGGTGGCCCAAAGGCCTGGAAGGACCCACCCTCCAACTGAGGGTAAGTCCCCAGCCAGCCTTGAAAGCGGTAGGCCCCTAATAGGCGTAGAAATCGTCATTAAAAGTCCTCCTATCAAATTAATCCTAACTACCAAAATAAGTGAATATAGTGGGAAGTAAGAGTCATATTTCCACAGGGAAGAGAAGCAAATCAATCATAGAATTCATGAAAATAAGAGCCAAGGGGTGTATTTTCGAGATTTTTTTGAGGATTAAACACTAAAAATAACTAATAAACACAATTAACAAGGAATTCACGCAATAAAAACAAACGCTAGGGGGTACGGGGGTTCCAAACATGGTTGACATATCAAAATAATGATGGAAATCAAGGTTAACTTGCCAAGGAATATAAAATTCCACCTAAACAATTCATTCTCATGCAATTTTTCAAGAAAATCGATAATCGAGATGTAACACCTAAATTAAATCACTCCCGTGCATCTAAAATAGGCAACAAATCAAATAAGGAATTAAAAGTGCAGTCAATAATCCCAAGCAATTAATAGCACAAATCATCAATTCAAGACATAGTAATCAATCATCCATCATCATCTAGTCAGCATTAATCCATGCTCTAAACCCCCTTCCCCTAGCTAGAAATATAGCCTAGAGAAGGGAAGAGAACCCATTGAAACAAAGTTAGAATAAACAACTAACACTACAAATCTAAACATCATTCATAAACAAGGATGAACAAAACAAAGCAACAAAACTAACCATAAACTAAGATAACAATCAAAATAGAAAACAATAAACAAAATAAGAGATGTAAGGGAAAGAGATTACTAATTGAAAATGTGGATTGAAATAACTTGAAGTTCAACAATGGAGGTAATAAAGCAAAACCCAAACTTTCTCTCTCTAAAACTACTCCTAACCTAGAGAGGGAAAATCCTAATCTAAACCTAATCCTAATTAGAGGAGAGAGATAAATGTAAAAAACTTCCTTAAGGAACTCTAATAAGTCCTCTATTTATATAACAAGAAGAGAAAGAAGGAAATCCGGATTTTTTGACCCTCTTTGCGCGCCCACTCCCTTCTTTGCCGCGCCCGCGGCATGGCCTGGAGAAGCCTCTCCAAGCCTTCTCTAAGGCATCTCCAGATTTTGCAAAGGCTGGGAAGAAAAGTGGGCCGCGCCCGCGGCACCATTAGCCTCGCCCACAGCGGCTGCGCAGCTTGGCAGTGTCTTGCAGATTCAAACAACCATAACTTCTGTTCTAGGAGATGACTTGGGGAATTTGACCTATCATTGGAAAGATCTTCAAGTCTAGTTTCCAAAGAAATTTAAATAGCCTCAATCCGATGTGTAGATCAAAATTTATTGCTGAAAGAGTGAAAAAGACTCAGTTTAAGGCCTTCTACGAGCTTTAAGCTTTCTTGCCTCAAGCTTCTTAGCTTCAAGCTTCTTCTATTAAACTTCCTTGCCTTCTCTTGGGTCATAAGCATCGAAGAAAGCGCCAAGCACCTACACAAATAGACCGAGAGAGAAAAGAGTGAAAAACACATAGGAAAACACGTAAATCAAGCTAGAAATCGAGCAAAAAGCATATTATTCACAACTAAGGCCTAAAACCATAAACTAAGACAAAGATAACTAAAACAAGACTAAACGTACTAGAAATAACAAAGAAACACCAAAATAGACCTAAAACTAAGGGAGAAAAATGCTCTAAAATGTGTCATGAATGACTATCAGCCCCCTAGAGAGGTGGCGTGAAGGTATTACAAGCTTTAATCCCTTGCCCTATCCTTGTAGAGTCAAATTCAATCATCAATCGACCAATATGTCTAAAGAGCCGGTTGGTAGGCCGAATTTACAACAACTATTTACAAAGTGTTGAATGTGCAGATGTACCCCAAAGGCCGGATCTTCAACAGCTGGCCAAGACCATGCTGAGGGCTATCTCCCTCGAGGACAGGGAGTCTATTAGAGAAGTCGGCACCCTCAATCTAGATGCCATTCATGCTCTCCTCACAGAGGTACTTTATTTTTTTTTTAATTTTTCTGGTACTGATATTTTCCCTTCTTTGCCGGATGCAGTCTATGCTGCGAGTGCACGGTCTTAGAAACCAATCAGCGAGAAGACCAAATAGGTAAAAGCTGCAAATGCTCGGGCCGCCTCTTCTATAGACAAGGCCATGTTTGAGATTGCTCAAAATGAAATACTAACCACTGACATATTGTATTCTCAGGCGACCTCCAATCTGCAGGTCAAGGCCAATTTGGACGCCACGAAAAGGCGGATCTTGAGCTGGAGAAGGAGGTTAAGGACCTCAAGGTCAAGCTCGAGCCCCACAAAGCTAGAGACGGATCCTGAAGTAGACGGACTCCGCACTCGGGTGGAGAAACTCAAGGCAAGGCTGCAAACCAGGAAGTCCAACTCGCCAAAAAGTATACTTTAAGGGCTGAGGAGGAGAAGGAGACCCTAGTTAAATAGATGATTGACGACTGCGACGCCATCATGCAGATGACTTGGGGGTCCCTCTTTCCGGATGCTAGCTACGACGGCTGGAAGAATCAATTCGTCGTCTCCTCTCAAGAGTACAATGATAAACTCTTGAACCAAGCTCAAGGGGAAGAAAAGGAAGAGGAGGAGTCGTCTGATTTAGCCGAGGGTTCTGATCAAGAGGAGGAGCAGGATGGAGAAAATGACCGGGAGCCGACTAGGGAGGATAAGGATGCGGCTGCCGATACCGAGAAGCCCCCTCCTGAAGCTTAAGCCTTGATGTTTTTTTTTCTGCGGCCAGATGGCCATGTATTTCTTTCTTTGGCCTGCGTGCCGTGTGTTTTCTTGTATCTTTACCGACTAAGAAGTCAGGTTAATTGACAATTCTTGCCGGTTGTGTCGGTTAACTCTTTTTTGTCGGCCATGAGGCCGACTAAGTTTATGAATCATCCAGCCATTTGGCCGGTTTAGCGAATTTGCACTTCCTTTGAATTTTTGCATCTCATAGATTTTAGCTAAGTATAACTTGATTCTTTCTATGAAGTTTTTCAATTTTTTACTATACCGGCTGTTTTTGCCCCTAGGCGGCTATGCACCTGGTTTTCAAAGGTAAATTGATTGACTTGGAAATTTTTGATACTTTGAAGAGTATGACTAATTTCCAAGTTAATCAATCACTAAGGTGATTGCCCCAAACCAGGTGGACAGTCGGCCATTACACAGATGGATAAGTGCTCAATATTATCCGGCCATTGGCCTCATTAGATAGTTCTAAGACGAAAAATGCTTAACTGCAAAGTTTTTTTGACTTAGCCTATTTTATTATTTGGAAATTGGTCGTTTGTATTGTACCTTGGCTATGTCAGGCGTTAAATGGGATATCCAACCAAGATAGTGGTCGCTTGTTATATTAGAGGCAACAGCTTTTAGTTATCATGGTTTCTTTAACCTAAGTAGGAATAATGGCCGAATACCGACTAGTGTCATGAGACATGCGGTTTTGTTGGTATCGTTTAGGTTCTCTTTTAGGCTGTTCAGGTCAAACGGCTGTGAGTTAGCCCTTATTAGGTTAATCAGTCTTTGCCGCTTATTTTTGGGTTTATAGAGTAATGTGCCACCCAAATGGGAGATGCTCTCTGCGATGAATTCACCCGAATGGGCGTCGCCGGACGCCTACTCAATTTGGAGCAGACGACCATTGGCCGTATCTAGTTGCTTTAAATGGTTAGCTGCCATGTTTTAGACTTAGCTTATTTTTTCAATTAGCTGCTAAGTATTGGACTTAGCTTATATCTTCAAATTCAGCCGTCTGTATTGCCCCTAAGCAATAGCAGGAGGTATCTGACCAAGATTATAACTGGTTACCGATTGTATTAAAACAATCAGTAGATTTTGTTATCTAAGTCTTATTTGATCGATTCAAACGGCTACGAGTCTTAATTTAAACAGTCGGTAGGGCCGTTTGTTTTTAAGTTTATAGAGCAATGTAACACCTAAATGGGAGATGCTCTCTGCGACGAATTCACCCGGATGGGCGTCGCCGGATGCCCACTCATGTTGGAGCAGGCGATGGTTTGTAATGTTATCCGGCCATTGGCCTCATCATCTGGCTATTGGCCTCATCATCTGGCTATTTTCCTCATCATTCGGCCATTGGCCTCATTAGATTGTTCTAAAAGGCACTACGCAAAGTTGCTAAGTTTTTAGGCTTAGCTTATGTCTACTCATGTTGGAGCAGACGTAAGATTTTAATAAGGCCGCTTGCACATTGTACAGACGATACTTTCATTGGGAGATGTACATAAAAACAATAATAAAAAACAACTTTTTATTGATAGGCTTTCTACTTTGCAAAAAATTACAAGTCTTAGAAGTAATACTTTTTTAAGTTGTCTACATTCCAAGTTTTGGCCAGCTACATGTCGTCTGGAGTTTCCAGGCGGTAGGTGCCGCCTCTTACTTCTTCATAGATCCGGTAGAGGCCTTCCCAGTTGAAAGTCAGCTTTCCTTGCTCATTGGCCCTACCGTTTGCCTCCATTTTCCGTAACACAAAGTCCCCCACTTTCAAGGGTCGTTTGTGTACTCTTTTGTTGTAGGCTCTCGTCATTCTCAGACGGTAAATCTCATGACGCAAGGCGGCATTACCCCTGCGTTACGGGAGTGAGTCCAATGCTAGCTGCATGGCCTCCTAGTTAGCCTCTTCGTCATAAATCATGACTCGAAGAGTCAGCTCATAGTGTTCAATGGGCAAGACAACTTCAGCGCCATAAACAATGAGAAATGGGGTTTTACCAGTTGCCCCTTTTTCAGTTGTTCTGATGGCCCATAGGACATGCAGCAACTCATCTGCCCATAGTTCGCCAACCCTTTCAATTTTCTTTTTAATGCCATCTGAGATTAACTTGTTGAAAGCTTCCACCTAGTCGTTTGCGTGGGGACGGCCGACTGAAGCGAAGCAATGAGAGATCCCTTGGTCTCCTAACCAATTCTTGAGCGTAGGCATCTCAAACTGAGGGCCATTGTCAAAGAACATAGACACAGGTACCCCAAACAGGGTGATAACATTTCTCCAGATGAAGGAGATAACGTCTTTTATCTTGATGCCTTTGACCGCCTTTGTTTTTACCCATTTGGTGAAGTAGTCAACAGCAACTAGAATATACCTCCGTCCGCCTATAGTAGGCGTATACGGACCCAGAATGTCCGTGCCCCATTTGGCGAATGGTATTGGGCTGTGAATGGCCGTCTGATCAGTGGCCAGATGATGTATGATTTTGTCAAACCTTTGACACTTATCACATTTCTTCACCATTTCCATGGCGTCTGCTTCAAGAGTGGCCACTTGGCCCTTTTCGCTAGTGACCTGTTGCCTATATGAGAGGCACAAAAGCCTGAGTGTAGGTCCTCTAAAACCTCTTGCCCCTTTTTTGGGGTGATGTATTTCAAAAGTGGTTGCAGATAACTATTTTTGAAAAGTTCTCCATTATGGATTTCAAAATTGGCCGCACGTTTTTTCATTGCAACCATCTCTGGATAAGTATCCGGCAAAGTATCGTTTGCTAGGTAAGCCCGGATGCCGTCCATCCAGGTTGAGCTTCGGTCCAGAATTCCAATGGGATAATTTCCCAAAAAACTGACCGAGGTGTATCACAAGAGGCGGATGATGCCAGCTTAGAGAGAGCATCCGCCTGATCGTTCTCTGACCTAGGCAATTGACTTAAATTAAATTCATCAAGTGTCCCAGCCTTTTCTTTGACTGCCTGCAAATATTTCATCATGGCCGGATGGGTGGCCTCATAGTCACCGTGGTATTGGCTAACGATCAATTGTGAATCAGAGCAGGCGTCAACTTTTCTTACCCCTGCCGCCTTGCACATGCGGATGCCGGCTAGTAAGGCTTCATATTCTGCCTCATTATTTGAGGCCTAGAACTTGAACTATAGTGCATATTCATCCTTGTCCCCTTCAAAAGACTAACATATAATGCATGCACCATAGCCGTTCATTGTAGAGCTCCCGTCCACATATACTTTCCAAACCCGATCAAGATTTTCTAGATCAGCCGACCTTGTTATTTCGACAATGAAGTCGGCAAACGTCTGTCCTTTCACTGCCTTCCTTGGTTCAAAAGAAATTTCAAGGCTTTGAATTTCAATAGCCCATTTGATCATTCGGCCGGATGATTCCATGGTTATTATTGGCCACTTGATAGGTTAATTTGTGTGGACCACAACCGGATGTGCCAAGAAATAAGGTTTAGACTTCTTAATTGCCATGAAAAGAGCAAGGCCAAACTTTTCGACCATGGGGTACCGTAATTCAGCATTTCGCAAAACATGGCTGATGAAATAGACCGGGAGCTGGGTGTCGTCTCTTTCAGCAAGGAGAACAGTACTGAGAGCGTGGTCTGAGATGGCTAAGTACATGTATAACACTTCCTTTGGCAAAGGGCTAACAAGCCTTAGCAAAGAGTGCAAGTGTTCTTTCAATTTCTGAAAGGCCGCCTCAACATCCGCCCCCCATTCAAACATAGTCTTTTTTTATAGCTTGGAAGAAATAAAGGCACTTGTCGCCTGACCGGTTGAGGAATCTCCCCAATGCCGCCAGTCAACCTGTTAACTTCTGAACTTTTTTTACAGTGCGGGATGACTTCATGTCTATGACCGCCTGTATCTTTTCTAGGTTAGCCTCTATCCCCCTTTGATCAATCAGAAATCCGAGAAACTTCCCAGATTCAACACCAAAGACACATTTCTTGGGATTGAGCATGACCTTGTGCCACCTGAGTGTGGCGAATATTTCTCAGAGGTCAGCAAGGTGATCCGTCTACAGCTTGGATTTGACAATCATATCATCAATGTACGCCTCTACATTCCTCCCAATTTGCTTAATGAAGACTGTATTAATCATCCGTTGGAAAGTAGCAGGCGCATTTTCAAACCAAACGGCATCACGATGTGGCAAAATAACCCCTGATCAGTGACGAATGCCATCTTCTCTTGATCTTTCTTCCACAAGGGTATCTAATGAAAGCCTGAATAGGTGTCCATGAAGCTCATCAAGGCATGGCCGGCTGTAGAGTCGATCAAAATGTCTATCTTTGGAAGAGGATAACTATCCTTTGGACATGCCTTGTTCAAATCTGTGTAATCACCACACATGCGCCAGGTACCATTCGGCATTTTGACAAGCACAACATTTGCCACCCAATCTGGGAAGTAACATCGCCGAATAAACCTAGCATCAAATAACTTTTTAACTTTGGCGGCTGCCGTTTGTCCTCTCTCCTCGCCATGGTTTCTTTTCTTTTACCTTACCGACTTCTTTTTGGGATCCACAGTAAGTTTGTGGACAGCAAGATTCGAGCTGATGCCTGGAATTTCTTCCACTTTAAAGGCAAAGATGTCTTTCATTTCTTTCAAAAGATTGTGCAAGTCTGCACCCAATTTTGCAAAAAAACTGTCCCAACCCTAACAGTTCGCTCTAGACGAGTGTCGTCTAGAGCAATATCAATGTGTTCACCAGCCGGCTGGGGACGGAGTTCATCTGACTGTTCCCCGGCCAGTGATTGCTATTGCTTATCTTTTTTCAAGGCCACCAACTGGTCGGCCTTTCTCTTCTTGCCGGCTGATGTTAAAGTAGGCGCAGCATCCTTAACTTCATCAAGGTCTATTGGTTCGTCACCCTGGCCAGATGCGGCCATCGTGGGCTTGACTTCTGAGAGGTAGCACTCTCTAGCCGTCTTCTGATCTCCGCTTAGGGAGCCTACAAATCCATCATCCTTCTCAAACTTAAGGAGCATAAGGGATGGAATGATAACAGTCTTGGATTCATTCAGAGTGGGATGACCCAATATCAAATTATAGGCGGTCAGCTCTTCAACGACCAAGAACCGGACTACCATGTGGCGTCCTTCTCCCTTCTCCCCTAGCCGAATGGGTAGGTCTATCCGGCCTACCGGATGCACAACTCCACCACCAAAACCAACTAAGGGGTGAGATACCTTGTGCATGCTCCCTGGTTTGTACTTTACTTTGCTAAACACTTGTGGCTGATGAGATCAAACGAACTGCTAGTGTCAATGAGGATCCGGCCTACATTTTGGTTGGCCACTTTGCATTCAATGACAATGGGGTCATCATGTGGTCGCCTGACCTTGCCCCCTGTCTTTTTCAGTGTTGACAACTTCAGGTAAAGTTTCCTTAGACGCCTGCCCTTCGTCCTGTGAACTGACATCCAGCCGCCTGATATAATCCTTGGTACCCCAGATGGTTGGACCACCTCCAGCAAAGCCGCCTACTATTGTATAGATTGAATCTTCATCAATGTCCGAACTATAAGCATATTGCGACTTCTTTTTGGACGGCTGCCCATGGTGAGTTTTCAGGGTAACCATAAGCCTCAGAATATATAAGACTTTAGCACCCCTTTATCAGCCAGATGGTCCAACAACCGCTTGAGACTATAGAAGTTGTTGGTGTCATGGCCAATGTCCTCATGGAAATGACAATACTTATTTTTGTTCCAGTTTTTGGCGGAACCTTTCATAGCAGCCAGCTTCTCAACGGTCACCTAGTCTTTGATCTCCATGAGGATGAAGTAACAATCTTTGTTAAACTCGTACTTTGGGACGTACAGTTTACTTTCTTTCTTTTTCTTCTGGGACGGCTGTTTAGAGTCATCAACCGTCGAGACTTCTTTTCTCTTTTTTTCTTTTTTGGTCGGCTGAGTTTGCCGACTCTCTTTTTTGTCAGACTGCTTTGAGTCCAACTGCTTACTAATGTTGCAGAGTTCGGTCACCTGTATATAGGCGTCCGCCTCCATCAGTGCTTCTTGGAGGGTTGCAACCCTCTTTCTGACAAGATCGAACTTAAACGTCAACCCATCTTTCAGACCTTTAAAGAAGTCTGTATAAGCCACTTCATCAGACAGCCCTTGAATCTGAATTCTCATCAGATTGAACCGCTTGACATTGGACCTTAGCCCTTCTCTATCCCCCTGTTGTATTGCACCCAAGTCAAGACTTGTTTTCTTAGCAAGGATGTTCATAGATAAGTTAGAAGCGAACAAGCAAGTACGCAAGTGTCTTGAAGCTATTGATGCATCCGGCGGGTAGGTTTCCAAACCATCGTTAGGCGACGCCCTTCAAATGTAGCCGGGAAGCACCGACACCAGGCGACATCATCCAACCCTGTAAGTACATGAGGTTGGTGTAGGCCATTAGGTGATCTTCTTAGTTGGTGGTACCATCATAAGTACCCACCAAAACATTTTTAACTTTGGCCGGCTATGCCGCCTCGGTTATTTCCTTGAAGAACGCAGAAGGTTGTTCCCCAAGTTTTAGCAGACGGAGCTGCCAGTCCAAAGGTTGGACATTTTATGCCGCCTGACCCCCAAAGAGGGTCGGCTGCATGTATGGTTTCCCATACGACATGTACAACTGTTGGGGCACGTACGGAGCCTAATGGATTATCTGAGGGCCAGTGTGGACGGACAAGCCGCCAGACTGACTTTCTCGGTTTGATGACGAATACCTCATTGAGGTATTCTAAGACCTGTCTAGGAAATTCGACGTTAAAGCCGACTCAGACATTTGTTGATTTTTCTTCTGCTGGATTAACATCCGAGCATCAGAATATGTCTTTTTTGAGCCATCCGGCTGAACATGCCGGATGGCCTTCCTCTTCCCTGTTTCCGGAAATTGGATCTTGGAGAAGTCAATCAAGGGTTGGTTTTCCTCCTTTAATTTAGGATGTGGAGTAGGCACTCGGTCCTTGACTGGCTTCTTAGCCGACTGACCCTTGGTGGAGCCAGTCGTTTTCTTATTGATCAAGTCTTTAATCTCCCCTTTGAAACTTGTCATGAATTCCATGAGCTCGTTTCGAGTAACAGGAGTTGTGCCTTCTGCCGCCTGGTGTTATCCAGACGGCTGCTCGGTTGGGTCGCTTGGACAAGCTTGATCTTTGCCCCGTTCCTTTATTTCCAAAGGGCGGGTGCGCTCGGTTTTGAAGGAACCGTCAGCAGCTACATAGGTGTCAAAAAAGTCACCATTGTCTTGGTCTGTATATACCTCAACTTCGGACGTACAGCTACATTAGGAGGCGGTACAAACTCATGTGAAGCCATCTAAGAAGTACTCTCCCCACAGACGGAGCTAAATGGTCGGGATTTTTTGTGTCCTTCGGGAGAGTTACAATTTTAAGACTGGATTCCGGGCGCCTGTACTTGAAAAACAACGGAGACTCCGGTTGGGTGGAGTTCCGCCTCCGACGATCAAGTTAGAACGTGTTCGGATGTAAAAAGTGCGAAATGTAAAATGGGATCAAGTTTCTCTAAGGAGAGAAGTGATCATCCGGCTATCACAGACAGCCTCAGTATCCGAGTGATTCACTCTCGTGGGTAATTATATCTGCAATTAATGCTCTTTTGAATAATTAATGTGTGTGTGTTGGATGTATTCAATCTTGTTTCCTTGGAGGAAACATCTCCCTTTTATAGGGTCTTGAAATGCGTGCCCATCCTAGGTTACCGAAACCTAGGACTGACGGGCTGCCTAAGGATTTGGGCCTTAAAAGCCGCCAAGCCCTTACCGAATATCTGTCTGCCACATGTCAAAACCTGGTAGGTCCACTTCAGGCTCTCCTTAGGGTGACACGTGGCGGACTCTAATTGGCCCACGTGGCGGGATGAAAATCCCCTAATCACCAATAATTCAAAAATATTAGGAAAAATTGTCATAAATAATACGACCTTTCAGCGGTCCACCAAAAATAAGTCAACCTTTTGATTATTTATGAATAATACGACCTTTAGGGGTTGTCCGCTTTAAAAAGTTATGACTTGTTGTTGACTTGATTAATAGGTATATGGGATACGTGTCAATGTTTGATTGGGTTAAAAAAATTTAATTTGTTTTTTTATTTAATATTTTAATTTTTAATAGGTAATAATATTAATTATTATTATTATTTTTGTAAAAAAATAAAAAATAACCCCCTCCCCCACCAGCCAGCCATTCTCCTCCCTTCCAAGGCTGCCAGCACCTCTTCCGGGCAACCACCAGGCCACCATAGCAAACCTCGTCCTCGTTCCACCATACCCCAACCGTCATTCCCAGATCCGCACCACTGTTAAATTCTCTCTCATCCGCCGCAAGCCCGTGACCAACAGTCCACCATAACCAACCTCAACCTTGACCTCCTTCTTCTTCACTCCTAGAAGTTTCGCCTTAAGCACGTGCGCTTCAGAATCTCCTTCCAGTACAAGCGTTGACAAAAGTAGGGGTGTCGTGAGCAGATGGAAATGGTTTCAAAGGAAAGGGTTTGGGGTTTGGGGAGTTTAGAAATTAGAAAGTTGGGTTCGATAGTTTGTTTAGGGAGTTGAGAAATTAGAAAAATTGGGATTGTAAATTTGAATGATTATGTTTTATTATTTATGATTGGAGTAGTGAAATTGGTTTGCTGGATAAAAGAATGTGAATTTCTGGTGGTGGTCGGATTTTAGAGGGGAGGGGGTTAGACCGTTAGGGTGGTCAGATTTTGGAGGTGATAGGGTGGGGGTGGTCGGATTTTGGAGGGGATGGGGTGGTAGTGATTGGTGGTCGGATTCTAAGGGGAGGTGTGGTGGCGGAGGTCAGTTGTGGAGCTGCTGCATTACTCATGGTGCATTCATGGAGGTTTGAAGGGAAGAAGAAGAAAGGGAAAAAAAATTAATTTAAAAAAAATTAATTGTAATTAACAATCATTAAAGTTGTTATTAAGAGTTAATTATGTTATTAAAAAGAAAAATGAAACTTAACCGGTCATTCAAGTTGCAAGTTAAATAACTTATTTAAAGCGGACAACCCCCAAAGGTCGTATTATTCAGAACTAATCAAAAGGTTGACTTATACTTGCGGACCGCTGAAAGGTCGTATTATTTATGACAATTTTTCCAAAATATTAAACTAAGAAACATAACAAATAACTATCTCCACTCTATCCCATCATGCTCTTCATGCTTCAAGTACCTGTTACTTCCTCTTTATTCAACCCTCTACTCATCATATAAATGGGTCATAGTAGGGCCAATCCAAAGGAAAGCCAAACACAAACACAAAATTACGAATCAGCAAAGCTGAGTACATATGCACCACACTAACATGAATATCCTAGCATAAAAATAAAATAATTATAACATGCTCGTCATACATCAACAAGTCAACTTACCTTTGACTCATAACTAGCAATATTAATTATTAATAATAATTTTGGTACGCATCGAACGGGTTTCCTTCCTTGAAAATAGCCCATTTATATACTGAGCTTCCAATCAGGGAGCTACCCTAATAGGCACCTACTATGTCACACTTGTGACGGAATTCCAGCGCATTAATAATAAAATAAAGTATAGCGTCCTGCACCCCTGTAGAAGCTATGGTTAAATATAAAACCCCATAACTCCCCCTACATGTTCATACTCAAGGTATATACATTCCAAGAGTTTTGGTGTGTATCCTCTTACACTTTACGCGATTTACCAATTTAACATGTGATGACTCAAACCAATCAATCAAGAATAAACATAGAAACATTCAACACATACTTCCAATTCATTCTTGAATTAATTAGTGAGCACATACTATTTATTTTAATTAAGGTTCCTTGCCTAGTTTTGTGCACAAAATTGCACGATTACTACCTTGGTGCATAAAACGCACTACTAAACTTCATTGACTCGTACTCAACTTACAAGAGCGAGTAAATATATAAATTAACTTCTTGACTCAACACCAATAATAAATGGGTGAGAAATAATTCACGAATCATGATCAATAATTCTAACTTTAGCTCTTTAATTCATATATAAGCCTTGATTATTAAATACATGCTTTCTTGATACTTGAAAATAAAACATACTTCCATGATTCATACATATTCAACTCGTATCATGCCTCAAATAACATATTCACATGCTTGCATAACAATTCATGCTCAACCAACATCAATTACAAGCATCTAATCAACCAAACATGCTACTAATTCATCACTTAAATCATACTTTACAATCCTAGCATGATACTACACACACAAATATTCTTGTGCACATATGTACCTTGAAAAAAAATGCCTAAACTCGGCCACACTCGCCAGAAATCACCTAGCTCGAAGAACCCTACAAATAAAAATACATAACTATAATTAATCTGCTATTCTCACAAATTTCTAACAACAATAATACACTTTAAACCTTACTAATAAACCCAATTTAATGACATAAAAGCCATAAAACCTTTTCTTTAAATGGGTACTTCAAATCCTTTCAAAAAGACTTAGTTTTTATGACTTAAATAAAGTTCCAGCATACTTATTTAATTTAAAACATCACTAATAAACTAGGAAATCATATTAAATTAATTAAAACCTTTTTCTCTTTTATGTGTAATCAAACCCTAACTCAATAATTAAAAAGTAGTGTGCATAAATAAATTCCAGCATTAATTTGAGGGCTTTAAACTCGTCAAAAATATGTTTAAACCATTAATTAAACAACAACAACAACAACCTAGGATCAAACCCTAACCATAAACCATAATTCCCAATTTCTAGAGTTTGTAAATTGGGGTTTTTGATTGAATAAAAATCTGAAAATTATATAAATAATTTAACAACATCAAATACCCAAAATCAATACCAAAACATAATCAAAATCATGTTTTAAATTAATAAAAACAACTAGAATTAAATTAGGAAAAGAAAAAAGTTTTATTTTATAATAATAAAACCGAACCACCAAAAAAAAAAAGAGGGAGGGTGGCCGGCGATGGTCGTCGGCTACTGCTGCTGGCCGCCGATGGTCAGCGGTAGCTGGTGGTGGCGCCGGTGGCTACCGGCGTGCGTGAGGGGGAAGAGGAGAAAGAGGCGTGGGAAAATAGAGAAAAAAAACAGAGGAAAAAGAAAGAGAAAAAGGAGAGAGAAAATAAAGAGAAAACTTTTGAGATTTTTGTGAAATCTGACAATAATGATTTTAGAGTGAAAAATCTTGAGGTTTTGAAGTATTTATACTCTCCTTTTAAAACAAAAACTCATAATTACAAAGCTGCCATCGCTAAATCCTACTCCCCCTTGACTTCTTCCTTTAGGGCCAACTTGTTGGGCTTTTAAGGGTCCTTAATTTCCCAACATGTTGATCTAATCATTTAAATAAAGATGACCCAATTCAAAACACTTTTATTGCCTCGACTAATGACTTATATTATTTTATGCACACTTACATAATATTTAAATAATTAATTTCTTTATAAATGAAATGAATCATTTTGATTTATAAAAATAAATAAAATAAATAATTTATATATAAAAAAATATTATAAAAATACGGAGTATTACAGTCTTCCCCCCTTAAAAGAAGTTTCGTCCTTGAAACTTCAGCACGAAAACCATAAAACTTTGCTCAAAACTTATTTAAAACTATACTT
The DNA here is from genome assembly GCF_001683475.1 of Chenopodium quinoa. Classification (NCBI taxonomy): domain Eukaryota; kingdom Viridiplantae; phylum Streptophyta; class Magnoliopsida; order Caryophyllales; family Amaranthaceae; genus Chenopodium; species Chenopodium quinoa. Next base: position 5,487,854 of record NW_018742951.1, read on the forward strand.
TTTCACCCACTTGGTAAAAAATTTTCTTAATACTTATAGTAGCTGTACTTTTTGTAACCTTTCTTGTTCTCTTTCTTTCTAAACTTTGTATAAAATTGTTCAAAATATACTAAAAATGCACAAAAATGCTTGAAAATAAGGTAAAAGCACGAAATTCTACCGCATTCTACCCCCTTTAAAGAAAACGAGTTACGTCCCCGTAACTCAACTAACCTCAAACAATTCTGGGTACTTCTTTCTCATTTCATCCTCAGCTTCCCATGTCGCTTCCTCAGTTTCTTGATTCGACCACAAAACCTTTACTATCTTGACATCTTTTTTGCGTGTACTACGCACTTTACTATCAAGAATCCTTACAGGTCTTTCCTAATAGGTTAGGCTTTGGTCTAGTTATATGGTTTCAGGTTGTAGGATATGCGACTAGTCTGGGATGTACCTTCTCAATTGAGAAACGTGAAACACATCGTGTACCTTGCTGAGGTCCATAGGCAATGCCAATCTATAAGCAACTTTTCCTATTCTTTGCAAAACCTCATACGGTCCAATGTAATTTGGACTCAACTTCCCTTTCTTCCCAAATCTCATTACTCCTTTCATTGGTGATACCTTGAGCAAAACCTTGTCACCAACTTGAAATTCCCCTTTTCTACGCTTTAAATCTGCGTAGCTCTTTTATCTATCTTGAGCAGCTTGATTCTTAGCTTGGATTTCTCTCACTTGCTTCGTTGTTTCTTCTATCAATTGAGGACCTAGAATTATTGTCTCACTAATGTCTCTCCAACATAGTGGACTCATACGTACACTTTCTTCCATACAAGGCCTCAAATGGTGCCATGCCTATGCTTACATGGTAACTATTATTGTAAGAGAATTCTACCAAGTCCAAGCTATCTTCCCATCCATTTTGGTAATCTAACACACATGATCTTAACATATCTTCCAAGGTTTGGATAGTTCTCTCAGATTGTCCATCTGTTGTAGGGTGAAATGTTGTATTCATCTTCAATGTCGTACCAAAGTTCTCCTGAACACTTTTCCAGAATTTCAAAAGAAACCTAGAATCCCTATCAGAAACGATATCCTTAGGAACTCCATGTAGCCTCACAACATTCTTGATGAAAGCCTTTGCAAGTTGTTCCATTTTCCATGTCTCTATCATTAGTATAAACATTGTCGATTTGGTAAGTCTATCCACCACAACCCAGATGGTATCATTCCCATTCTCAGACTTAGATAAACTAGTGACAATATCCATCGAGATGCAATCCCACTTCTAAGCCGGGATTTCGAGCGGTTGTATTGTTCCCTATGGTCTCTTATGCTCTATCTTCACTTTCTGACAGGTTAGACACTTAGCTACAAACACTGCTACTTCCTTTTTCATCTTAGGCCAACACCTTTTTCAAGTCCTTGTAAAGCTTATCTCCTCCTGGATGTATTGAATAGGGTGTATTATACCCTTCTTCCATCAACTTCTTCTTCAACTCCTCACATTTTTGTGGTACACACCACCTCCCCTTGAATCGAATACTCCCATCATCATGGATTCTAAAATCATTCGCCTTCCCTTGTTTGATCTTCTCCCTTATGCGATCTAATTTCACATCCCCTACCTGGTTATCCTTAATCTCATCGAATATCGCTGGTTGGATACTCAAATTATTAAGCATTCCTTCCAACTTTCCACGTGGTACTACCTCAAGGTTCAACTTACTCATTTCCTTACAAAGTTCATCTACCACTACCAAAGCGTTCACCCCATGAGTTCCTTTGCGGCTTAAAGCATCTACGACTACATTCGCTTTACCCTCGTGGTATTGTATATCTATTTCATAGTCATTGAAAAATTCTAGCCACCTACGTTGTCTCATGTTCAAGGTTGATTGCATGAAAAGATACTTCAAACTTTTATGGTCTATGAATATAAATCCTACATTTCACTCCATATAAATAATGTCTCCATATTTTCAACGCAAACACTATCACTGCCAATTCTAGATCATGAGTAGGGTAGTTAACTTCATGTTTCTTCAATTGTCTCGATGCATAAGCAATCACCTTCCCATTTTGCATCAAAACACAACCAAGTCCATTCTTAGATGCATCACTATATACATCATAAGAATCACTTCCATCAGGTAAAGTCAACACTGGTGCTGTAGTCAAATTCTTCTTCAAGGTTTGATACGCTTCTTCACACTTATCACTCCAAATGAACTTAGATTCTTTCTTCAACAACAAAGTCATAAACCTAGCTACCTATAATATCCAGCTAGGCCTAAAAAGCTTCAAATATCCGACACATTCTTGGGCGTCAGCCACTCCTTCACAACTTCAATCTTTGCAGGATCTACCTCCATTCCTTCCTTAGATACAAAATGTCCCGAAAATGCTACCTTCTCCAGCCAAAACTCATACTTTGAGAATTTGGCATACAACTGGTTAGTCCTTAAAGTAGCTAATACTGATCTCAAATGCTCTGCATGGTCCTCTTTGTTCTTTGAATAAACCAAAATATCATCAATAAATACCACAATGAATTGGTCCAGGAAAGGTTGAAACACTCTATTCATCAAGTCCATGAAAAATTGCAGGTGCATTTGTTAACCTAAAAGGCATTATTATAAACTCATAGTGTCCATATCTCGTCCTAAATGTCGTTTTCGGAATGTCCTCTTCCGCAATTTGTAGTTGATGATATCCAGACCTCAAATCAATCTTAGAAAACACTGCTGCACCCTTCAATTGGTTAAACAAGTCATCTATCCTAGGCAAAGGGTATTTGTTCTTTATGGTTACCTTGTTTAACTCCCTATAATCGATGCATAGCCTTATGCTACCATCTTTCTTCTTCACAAACAATACAGGAGCTCCCCATGATGATGCACTTGGTCGTATGTATCCCTTCTCCAACAAATCTTGTAATTGACTTTTCAATTCGCTCATCTCATCAGGTGCCATCCTATATGGTGCCTTAGAGATAGGTGCCATTCCAGGTACTAAGTCTATGGTAAAGTCTATGGTTCCTTTTGGCGGCATACTTGGAATCTCTTCAGGAAACACATCTAGAAACTCCTTTACTACTTCAATATCCTCTGGTTTAGGTGGTTCCTCATACTCCAAGTTCTCACACTAGAAAAATAGATTGGGTTTCCCTTCTTCATATATTTTTCCAACTTCACCACAGAAATGATCTTAGTATGCCTTGGTTTTCCATGCCTCCAATGGGTTAAAAGCTCTCCCTGAGCTGTTTTCAAGTGGATCTTCTATGACTGACATCGAATCTCAGCATGATAACAACATAACCAATCCATTCCCAGAATTATTTCAAGGTCTCCTAGTTCAAATTCAATCAGGTTGGATAGGAATTCCTTACCTTTAATCTTTATGGGAACATCCTTATAGACCCTAGTACAATGAACAACACCCCCATTTGGAAGTTCTATAGGAATATCTATGTTTTCTACAGTTTTGAGACAATGCGATAGTTTTGGAAGCATAGTTTTAGAAATGAAAGAAATATGTTGCACCAGAATCAAACAAAACTTTAATAGGAACTGAGTTTATGGAAAATGTACCAGTAATGACATATCTCGCTGCGTCAGCCTCACGCGAACCCATCACATTAAGTTTACCTAGTGTTCCTGACAGGCTTAAGTCGTATCACCGAATCAAAAGTAATTCCTAAGTCCTCTAACTAAAGCAGATAGGGAAGTAGGTTCGAATCCACAGGGAAACAGTGTTCTTTTATTCCTAATCAATAATTATAATCTAAATTATTAAGTAACTAAATTGTATTTGTGTGAATTAAACTAATAATAAACTAAGCAAATAAATCTAAGGAGATAATCAATAATAAAAAGCTCTAGGGTATAGGTTCACCAATAAACAATACTCCAGGGTAAAACATACAATCAATTATCAATGCATAAATTAATCAGATTATAAAGGGTTGTCGCTACGTATTATAATCCTATAATTAATCTACTGGTATTAAATCTCATCTCTCGAATCTCGACCTAACCATTAATAGATTAACATGCCTATTGAAACTAAGCCTAAACATCAATTCTCATCTGTCGAATGTCGAATCAATATTGCATAACTAATCCAATTAAACCAGGCCTAATCTAATTGCATAGCATTAAATTAATCAATAGGAAATTAATCAATCATCAATAATGAATAATAATAAATTACCCCTTCGTATTATTCATGGATCCCCACAACCCTAGAAATAAGTCTACTCACACATAATTAAAACTAAACTAATCAAAACATATAAAGAAAACATGATTAAAAACAATATGCAATTAAATTAAACGATAATAAAGCATAATAGAAACAATAATAATAAAGCAAACACGAAAATAATAAAATAAATAAAAGTAAAACAAAAGTATTTTAATACTAAAGCAATAAACCTACGACTAAACTAATGAAAAACTCGACTAAAACTAGCTAATCCCTCGTAAAACTAGTACTCCTCCTTTTATAAGAAAAACTTATCTTATTAAAAAGCCTAGGAAAAACTAATCCCCACCAAACTAAAACTCCTAAACAAAACGTAAGGAAGCTAAATAAAAAGATGCGGTAAATCCCATCTAAAGGTTGCCAATAAAATTGGGCCTTTATGTTAGAGATAACAACCCACTATACAAACCGACTTCGCAAACATCAAACACTCAAAAAGCCCACTCTCCCGATCGGGTCTGACGAGCTGGCAGTGAGCTGAGCTCCTTCCTTTCGCGTGAAATGGGTTTTGGCCTTGAACTTGTTGACTTAAGCCCCAATTCTCAATTAATTAGTCCGTGTTTCTTGCGGAAACTTCGTAGCTCTTTCACTTAATCAAGCCTTTAATCACCGAATTAAATTCCTTTAACTTGATCTTGGGCAAATAAATATACGATCATAAAATACGGTCAAACTCCAATATCTCTGTAGTGACTCAATAAGCTCGGGAATTATCATAATTTTGCAAATTCCTACAAAATAATATCACCTCTACAAAAACACTAAAAACATATATTAGTAATAAAAATAGCTCCGTAGAGCTCGAATAAACACGGATATGACCGTGGGACGGGGAATAAATATACATATAAAATAGACTTATCAGTTCCACCCTTGACTTGTGTGTTACCACTATTGGTATTCTTATCCCATTCTGAAATTGCGTCCCCTTGTTCACTTGATTCCCATTGCTCCCTTGACCTCCTTTCTGCTGATTCCAGTTCTGTCCACTACCCTTAAATTGGTTGTTTCCTTGACCCCCTTTATTCTTAGAGGAACACTCATATGCCCTATGCCCTTGCTTGTTGCACAAGTTACAAATGACTAAGTTACCCTCATAGTCTTTCACTGGGTGGTTGTTAGAACATCTTTTACAGTAATATATCCACTAGTTATGATCTCCAAGCTGGTTCCTATTTCCCTTAGGAAAATTACGCCCACCTTGGTTGTTCCTATTGTTTTGGAAGTTATTGCCCTGGTGGTTGTTAAACTCTTTCTTCTTAAAGTTATTATGGTTCCCAGACGGTCTAGAACTAGTCATAGGCTCCTTTTTTTTCTCCTTAGATTCCAACTCATCCCTTTCAGCTTTCTCCTTCAATTCTAACGCATGTAAACGCGCTGCTCTACCATATAACTCATCCAAATTGTCAAACACTTGTCTTGACAATTTGCTTTGGAGAGAAAAAGGCAATCCCCTCTCAAACCTTCTAGCTTTTTGTCTATCAGTAGCCACAATATCTTCAGCAAACCTAGACAGCTCGATAAACTTAGTGTAGTACTTAGTCACTGACATACTCCCCATCTTAAGTTCCAGGAACTCATCAGCTTTCTACTTCTGCAAGAATATAGGGTAGAACTTATCCCTTACTTGCTCCTTGAACACATTCCATCCAAAATTAGGTAATGCTCTCACAACTTGTTCATTCTGCTGCCACCACAAATCTGCTTCACTCCTTAAGTAATAAGCTGCACTACTCACTTTGGACTCATTAGGACATGCTACTGCCACAAACAACTTTTCAAACTCTCTCAGCCAGTTTTCAAGGACAGTTGGGTCAGGTTCTCCCTGGTAAGTAGGAGGTTTGCTTTGGGCTATCTTCTTAAACAACTCCCCAGCAGGGTCAAGATTGTTATTGTTATTCCTTTCAGCTAAATGTTGAGCTACCGCTAATTGCCTTACTACCTCATTCAAATCATTGTTATTGTTGTTTCTCCCTGCCATTCTAGTCCTCCTGAATAAAGAGATGACTACTATTAGGTTGGTCACAACTCTCTTGTAACTAGACGATAACCAAGCTACTTTAATTCAAGCATACAAGCAGGCATTTTTAATTATGGTAGAAGCAACTACTAATAATTAAACATATTGTTTTGGTTGTCATGCAACCACTTCACTTAGGTTAGTACATCATAAAAAAAAAAAAAAAAAAAAAAAAAAAAAGTTTGAGTCATTTACCTTGATACCATTTACAGAAAATAAAGGTAATAAATGACATTGATAAGGTTGTTCGAAAATGGAAATAAATATAAGGAATAATAATACTTTATTGAAATAATGAAAAGAAATGTTTGGAATATCTCAAATGTAGCTTTGCTACTTATTACTCACGCAGTACTTTATTAAACTATAACTATGAATAAAGAATGAAATAAATACTCAAAACACTAAAGAAAGTTAGTCTAAAATCTTCAAATGTTGACATTGTCAATCTTGTCTTTTATCTCCTTATACTTCTTTGGATTATACTCAGGATCACTCCCCATTATCACCATCATTGTCATCATCATCATCATCATCATCATCATCATCTTCCTCAGGATCTTCGTCAGACTCATCAGATTCTAAGTTAATGATTACTAGAGGGCTTAGAGGATTTGGATTAGGGATGATTTCACATGAAGAATCTCCAAACTCATTATCTTGCTCCATTGGCTCACCCTGACTCTCATAAGATTGCTCAGGTTTTGACTCAGACATGGAATCATCGTTTTCTGAAGAATAATAAGGTGCATTTTGTTGTGGAGCTGGATCATCAAAGTTATGGTAAGGCGTAGGATAAGAAGCATACTGAGGGTTAAGGTAAATGAATTCTTTGTGAGCAATGTAACGGTATAAATATCTCCAATCTGCTCCCCACTGACCATTAGAGTCCTTATACTTAGTATAGTTAGCTACACCATTAGGCAAATGAAAATCACGAAAGAGACTCTTAATAGCTTCATAGGGAGGATAGTTAGGCAAACAATGAACAATCATGGCAGAGACATAGTCATGTTGGTCAAGATGACGCTCTCCAAACACATCAGATCTATAAGTACAGTAAAAGTGAATCCTGCGAATATAATCCCACACATGCTCATAGTCCTTCTTTACTAAAGTACCTGTGATAGTGAATCTACTAGGTAAATCAAACATCCTGCAAGGTATCTCGGGTTATGACTCAATAAGAGAAATTTCTTTTTCAAGCAATATACAGCTCCTTGCAAAAATTTAAGTTTGGTGTTCAATCATACAATTTAGGTTATTACACATAAACATGCTTTCACATAGATACACATTATCATATAACATGCTTGAACACCTTACATAAATAAATATGCACATAGGAAGACATACAATTCTAACCTATATGCCCTTTCTTTCCTACCCAATCTCACCTCATGCTTTCAAAAACAATTAACACATAATTACATACCTTAATTCCTTCACATACCTACGCACATAAAAAAAAATTTATATATAAAATGAATTTATATTTTGAAAATAATTGTCCAAACATAATTAAAAAAAAAATCAGAACCCCCTCCCCCATTTAATTAAAAAAAGTATTTCGGCCCTAATTGATAAAAAAAATTCGGACCATTAAAAAAAAAGAGAAGAATTTTCGGCCTTTTTAAAAAAAAAAAAAAAAAAAAAAAAAAAAAAAAAGCGTTTTTGGCTTTAGTGGTAATTAAAATCCAACCAAAGCTCCCAGATACCACCTTGTAATACCCTGGAAATTTCCTTCTTTTAAAAATACTCATTTTACTCTAAATAAAAACCTTTTTAAGAAATAACCAAAATATTACCACCACCGTGATAACGGCTAAGGCTAATTTTCAAAGTCACACAGTGGAAGTCTAAATACAAAAAACAACTTTTAAAAATAAAACTTGAGTTCATAACCTCAAAAAAAATGTAGAATAAAACAGTCACAAGTTGGAACCAATTCAAACATGGCCCTTCTTAAAAACCAATTAAAAATAAATATAATATTGTTAGTCCATAAACAATAACCAATAATTCAAAAATATTAAACTAAGAAATATAACAAATAACTCTCTGCACTCTTGACAAGGGTTAAATCGGTCGCTACAATCTAACTCTCAATCAAACAATACTTATACGAACACCCTATAACCAAGTACAATGGCAAATAAAGGTTCGGTCCACGAGGAACGAGAGTAATTGCAAATCAATCTTAAACCTAAGCTAGTTCGAAATCAATGGAAAATGGTGTTCTAAAATACTACTAATAAGATGGAATAAATCAATAAACTAAGACACTAGGGAGAACGGGAATCCGCCTAACCATTGGTAACTAAGCAACAAGGAATCACAGAGACAAACGGGATATGCAAAGACTATAAGTCTGATCAATATCATGTGATAGGAAGACAACGGGTAATACTAAGCTTGAATTTCTCATGCACTTAACATTACTCGATACATAATCAAACCACATTCAATAATGAAATACTCAATTCACAATCTCTTGTTCAAATCAAGAATATCATGCAATCAAATTCAAGATTCTAGGTTAGCTACTCCTATTATAATGAATTAACATGCAATCGCATATAATCAATTTAATCACAATCCGTTTATCAAAATCAACCCTCAATTACATAGATACCTAGGCCGGGTTTCATCCCGAAACCCTAGCTAGGAGACTACTCACACATATTCATAATCAAAGCAATAATGAATTCCAAAAGCATAATAGATATAAACATGAATTCTGATTAAGGAATAATAAAGCTTGATTAATAAACAAGAATGAATAATACCAATTGTATTGATGCGAATCAATGGAAAATTTCAGAACTATGATATCCGTCGTCAATGAATAATACAAAGAATCTTCGCAAATCTTGCTTCAAATCAATCCAAGAAAACTAAAATCTCTAGAAATATCTCTAAGAAAACTAATGAATCTCTAATACTAAGAACGTTCTCCAATAACTCTCTACAAAGGCTCTCAAAACTATCTCTAAAAAACTGTCTCTGGAATCCTCTTAAAGTCGGGCCTTATATACGTCTTCTAATTCGGAGAAGTCAAGCGCGCAGTTAACCCTGGATCAGCACGGCCGTGCTGAATTTGGCACGGCCGTGCTAGCTTGTCAGTAGGTAAACCGGATTTCTTCTTCAATTTGGCACGGTCGTGCTATATATGGCACGGCCGTGCAGCTTCCTGGCACGGCCGTGCTAAAAATGACACGGCCGTGCTGAATATGCTCTAGCCCGGGGCTCATACTGAAGCTGACACGGGCACGGGCAACATCTGGCACGGCCGTGCTAATGGCCTGCACGGCCGTGCTGGTGCGTGGATACTGACACGGCCGTGCTATTGGCTTGCACGGCCGTGCTGCCTTGCCTGGGGTTGCTTGCTTATAGGCCAGCACGGGTGTGCCTATGGTAACACGGCCGTGCTGCCTGTGCTATGTAATCAATGCACGGCACTTGAACTTCCTTAACTCCTCGGACTTCGGTCAAGGCTAGCTCGGTTACGCATCAAGGGCTCAGGATCCGATTAAACTCGGTTGATATTACCTGAAAACACATAAAAAAACAAACCGAAAACCCGTGAAGCACGTAATATGGGGAACGTAAGCATAACAAGGTAATAATCGGCCAAAACGGCCCCAAATACATCCAAAATCATCCTAAAATATGCTCTAAAGCGCGCCCTAAAGTGCGCTTGTCAAAACCCCCCAAGCTACACTTTTGCTAGTCCTCGAGCAAAAACCAAGGGAAACACACACAAGATCAAATAAACTATGCCATTGCGAACAAATCAAATTAAGCACGGAATGAAATCAATGGATCCTACTTAGAACAACCATGCACGGAATGAAAACTCACTCAAACAAGCAACGAGACACACAATCCAAGATATCGTTGATCAAATGCGAACAAGACCTAAACCAAGCATAGAGAACAAAGAAATCATGCTTCCCTCTAAACCCAACCAAACCGGCCACGTCCTCCCCTTTTGCTTCAAATCACCACCCTAATTGGCCCCTCGTGATTCCTCAAAGGAACCGGAAAAAGTGATATTTTGAGGAAATAACAAAGGTATCCCGACATCTCGATTACGCATAATCTTTCCATAGGGTTGAAAGGTATCTCCCTCCACCGTTTGAGAACCGAACACCTCTAAAGTCTAAGGGTCTTAAAGGGTTGTAATGTATTGGCAATGGGTAAGGTAGGTGAAAACAATTTAAAAAATGGGGTTAATTCCTAAATGAAGCGCAAGAATCACAATTCTCAAAAACAATAGTTCAAAAGATGCAATTCACATTCCACAATAAACATTGATCACACTTTTACACATCCCAAACTCTCTATGTTATACACACTCAAATCACCTTTTTCAAACTTCAAAGCTTTTATTCATATGTCCTCGCCTTTTTCACAATTCGGACGGCTTTTCTCTTTTTTTTTTTTTTTTTTTATATTTTCTTTTCTTTTTTTTCTTTTTTTTTCAAAAACAAATTTTCATATTACATCTTTACAATTAAGCTCACTTTCAAACTTGCTCAAACCAACTATCGATCATTATTCTTGATTTATACACAATAAGCTCAAACAAACCTTGCGAGGTAAACGCTTCACAACTAAGGGTTGGTAAAACATCGGCCATCGGGTTTGTAACATGGGTAACCAAGAATGGAATTAAAGGCTCAACATGGTTAGCAAGTAAGATGATGTAAAAAGAAAATTAATTTGTAACAAAACAAAAGGAACAAGAATAAGGAAAATGAAAAAGGTGCCCTCTTCCTCCCTTAAAAGTGTCAAGTCGGTCTTGGGAGCTACAAGTCAACACAAAGATCGAAACATGCGTAATCAAGGATCCAAATATGCCACTCAAGAGGAATGATGAAGGCTAGAACAATAAAACCTCACGGGATTCAAAAACAAAGCAACTACCAATTAAGGGGATCAAATCCACAAATGGGAAGCGACTCCATCTTACCACAGCCCAAAGGCATAGAGTTTCACATGACAAAAGTGTTCTAACCAACTACCTTCGCCTAGACTCGTCTACATTGATCAACAATAGACTCAAACTGTGTATTCATCACTGGCTTAAGTAGAAATAGATATTCCACACACATTCATTCACGTTTCGAATCCAAATATGAGCATTATTCCAAAAGTTTATGCAATTAGACAAGTTTATCACGATCCAAAAGTATAGGAAAAGACTATGAGGCAAATCATATAAACTAGACTACACATTCTCATAACAGAAGCTTTTCCTATATTGCACACAAAAACAAAAAAAAACTAAAGGAAAAAGGGAAAGATTTCACCAAATGCTTCTTGAAAACACACTAAGACAACATGAGATGCGGCGAAGCTCCTAATGCTACCTCCATGAGTCTTCATATCTGCACAGGTTAGATAGAAACAAACCAAAACGAAACCAAAAGAAACTCGTTTTTTTTTATTTTTTTATAGGAATATGAAGAAAAACAAGGGAAAATCAACAAGGAAACCATTCACCCCCCCCCCCCAAGCTAGTATAGACATTGTCCTCAATGTCAGGCATCGAGAGACTACTTAGAAGGCAAAAAGGGAAATAGAAAAAAGTACCTCATTGACTGGGTCTCGGGTTTCCTCCCGGAAGCGCTTCTTTAACGTCATTAGCTTGACGCAACACATGGATTACAGGTTACCCATAATCAATATTTGCCATTGCAGTGGAGATAAGCTCACCATTCTTATTCTTGACAATAGTCACCGCCCCTTTCTTAGGTACTACAAACACAGGGGAAACCCTTCCTTGATGTGTTGGAAGGGGTTTAAGCTTTACCTTTGGTGCTTCATTAGCCTCCTTTGTAGTGGCCACATCTAATGCATCTAGAAATTGCTCCTCCATGTCCCTGTTTTCCTTGTTCTCATTCAACTCAAAATCATGATTAGTATAAAATAATTCGTTACGTATATCAGAGACAATGGAATCAACAGTGTCAACCATCATGCAATTATCAGAATTAGAACAAGGATATTTCATAGTTTTATTTAAATCAAAATCTAAAACCTCCTTTCCTACTTTCAATGAAATCTTGGCACCCTTTACATCAATAAGGGCCCCCGAAGTAGCTAGGAAAGGACGTCCTAGAATTATAGGTATATGAACATCCTCATCCATATCTAGGACCACAAAGTCAACAGGTATGACAAACTTCCCCACCCTTAGGGGAACATCTTCCACTTTACCCTTTGGAAATTTGATCGATCGATCGGCTAATTGAAGGGATATGTTAGTGGGAAGAAGTTCTCCTATATTTAATCGTTGATAAACAGAATATGGCATGAGACTAACACTAGCTCCAAGATCACACAAAGCATTATCAATATTCATTTTGTTTATAGCACAAGGAATTGAAAAGCTACCCGGATCTCCTAACTTAGGAGGCATTTTGTTCATTATTATAGCACTACAGTGTTCAGTGAGGTTAACAGTTTCTACCCCTTCACAGTTTCTTCTACCACTCAATATATCTTTTAAAAACCTAGCATAGTTAGGCATTTTCTTGATAGCATCAGTGAATGGTATAGAAAGGTGGACTTCTCTCAAGGTCTCTAAAAACTTCCCGAAATGGGCATCTAGCTTATGTCTCACATATTTTTGGGGGTAGCGGAGTCTATGTAATAGGTCGGGTTCATTGGTTTGTGCTCCCACCTGTTCCTTTGGGACCTCATTAATTTTATCTTTTTCTCTGGTCCTCTCATCCTCACTTCCTACAACATTATCAGTGATAGGTGGAGTCACAGGTTGACTCCTAGGGGGTACTACTTCATCGCTCCCCCTCAATGTCTTTCCACTCCTAGTGGTGATAGCATTTACAGAGTTTTTAGGGTCAATACCTTGAGGCGGTAGTTTTGAAACTCCAACCCCATCTTTTATAGCACTAGCCAACTGAGAAATCTGGGTTTCAAGCATCTTATTATGTGTCATCACTTCACTAAACTTTTTATCAGTGGTGGACATGAAAGTGTTGAACATTTTGGCCTGGGACTCCATCATTTCCTCCAAGCTAGATCTCTGTGGTGGTCCATGAGCATAATAATTATCATTTGTAGCTCGGGAACCACGCACATTAGATTGTTGGGGATTTTGATTAGAGTACCCCTTATTATTATTCCAGTTTCCCCTGTTATTAATGTCGTTTCCCCCTTGATTGAATTGCCCTTGGGAATTATGATTCATTTGATTACCCTGTTGGTATTGGTTTTGATTTCCAAAACCACCATGTTGATTATAGGGTCCTTGGGAATTTTGGTCCCTTTGGCCCCTATTTCCCCACTGGTTTTGATAATCAAAATCATTGCCTCCCTGATTATAATTGTTCCCTCTTTGATTAGGTGGCAGATATCTATTATTGTCATTCCAAGGTCCGTTATCATAAGACATAGCATTGACCTGTTCATTATTATATCTATTACCATCATTATTATTAGGATCATATGAGGGATCAAAATTACAAGCATTAGTATAATGATCATAAGACCCACAGTTTTCACAGAAAATACATCCTACAGGCATATTAGAAACGGAAGGATTAGGATTCATACCTCTCCCCTTAGATTGGGAGGGAAGATCTTGCAATGACACGGAATCAAGCTTGGCTTTAATCACTGACATCTCCTTCCCGAGGTTCGTAATTTGTGATGTCAGGTTGCTAATGGCATTGAGGTGGTCCACTGAATAGACCGCTCCTCCACTCTTGTTCACAGCATCTCGCTCGCCGTCTTGCCAATCCATGTGGTGTCGTACCACATCTTCGATAATATCTATGACTTGCTCTTCAGTTTTGTTCATTATTGGGCCACCTGCTCCCGCATCCAAACTGGTCTTCCCTTGAGGACTCAATCCTCCATAGAAAATCTGTAAAACTTGATATGTTGGGATTCCGTGGTGTGGGCACTCTCTTTGGTACTCCTTGTACCTTTCCCATGCTTCGTAGATTGACTCCCCACTCCTTTGCCGAAATCCCTGGATCAAAGCTCTAGCATCGACCGTCTTCTTTTGGGAATAAAATCTTCCCAAGAATGCTGTCGTGACATCATCCTAAGTGTGTAGAGAGTTCGGCTTCACCTCCTTCTCTAACCATTCGAGAGCTCTCCCAATAAGTGAAAAGGGGAAAAGCTTCAATCTCACGAACTCTTGATTCACCCCATTAACCTTGATGGTATTGCAGTACTTCTCAAATTCGTTCAAATGAGCCAAAGGGCTCTCATGCTTGGCACCACTAAACTGCCTTCTCTCGATGAGGGTGATCATAGCCGGCCGGATCTCGAAATCATTGGCCTCAGTAGTGGGTGGAGCAATCCCACTTGAAGCTCTATACGCCCCAGGAGTTCCCAACTCCTTAAGGGGTCGTGGTGCTGGCCGATTGGGTTGGCGCGGTATTTCTTCCATTGGAACCTGTTGTATGTTGTGTTCCTTTCCTTGAGAGTTTGATGACGTCAATCGAGATTTACGATTGCTCTTCAAAGTTCTTTCGATTTCTGGATCGAAGGGTATTAATTCTCTCTGTTTAGACCTGCGCATACACACTAACCAAACCAATTAAATAGCAGGGCTACAAGTGTAGCCAAAAGGGAAAAAAAATTTTGTGCTTTTTTTATGATGAACTAGACTCAAGAAATCAAAAAGCAATTAACAAACACCGTTCCCCGGCAACGGCGCCATTTTGACAAGGGTTAAATCGGTCGCTACAATCTAACTCTCAATCAAACAATACTTATACGAACACCCTATAACCAAGTAGAATGTCAAATAAAGGTTCGGTCCACGAGGAACGAGAGTAATTGCAAATCAATCTTAAACCTAAGCTAGTTCGAAATCAATGGAAAATGGTGTTCTAAAATACTACTAATAAGATGGAATAAATTAATAAACTAAGACACTAGGGAGAACGGGAATCCGCCTAACCATTGGTAACTAAGCAACAAGGAATCACAGAGACAAACGGGATATGCAAAGACTATAAGTCTGATCAATATCATGTGATAGGAAGACAACGGGCAATACTAAGCTTGGATTTCTCATGCACTTAACATTACTCGATACATAATCAAACCACATTCAATAATGAAATACTCAATTCACAATCTCTTGTTCAAATCAAGAATATCATGCAATCAAATTCAAGATTCTAGGTTAGCTACTCCTATTATAATGAATTAACATGCAATCGCATATAATCAATTTAATCACAATCCGTTTATCAAAATCAACCCTCAATTACATAGATTACCTAGGCCGGGTTTCATCCCGAAACCCTAGCTAGGAGACTACTCACACATATTCATAATCAAAGCAATAATGAATTCCAAAAGCATAATAGATATAAACATGAATTCTGATTAAGGAATAATAAAGCTTGATTAATAAACAAGAATGAATAATACCAATTGTATTGATGCGAATCAATGGAAAAGTTCAGAACTTTGATATCCGTCGTCAATGAATAATACAAAGAATCTTCGCAAATCTTGCTTCAAATCAATCCAAGAAAACTAAAATCTCTAGAAATATCTCTAAGAAAACTAATGAATCTCTAATACTAAGAACGTTCTCCAATAACTCTCTACAAAGGCTCTCAAAACTATCTCTAAAAAACTGTCTCTGGAATCCTCTTAAAGTCGGGCCTTATATACGTCTTCTAATTCGGAGAAGTCAAGCGCGCAGTTAACCCTGGATCAGCACGGCCGTGCTGAATTTGGCACGGCCGTGCTAGCTTGTCAGTAGGTAAACCGGATTTCTTCTTCAATTTGGCACGGTCGTGCTATATATGGCACGGCCGTGCAGCTTCCTGGCACGGCCATGCTAAAAATGACACGGCCGTGCTGAATATGCTCTAGCCCGGGGCTCATACTGAAGCTGACACGGGCACGGGCAACATCTGGCACGGCCGTGCTAATGGCCTGCACGGCCGTGCTGGTGCGTGGATACTGACACGGCCGTGCTATTGGCTTGCACGGCCGTGCTGCCTTGCCTGGGGTTGCTTGCTTATAGGCCAGCACGGGTGTGCCTATGGTAACACGGCCGTGCTGCCTGTGCTATGTAATCAATGCACGACACTTGAACTTCCTTAACTCCTCGGACTTCGGTCAAGGCTAGCTCGGTTACGCATCAAGGGCTCAGGATCCGATTAAACTCGGTTGATATTACCTGAAAACACATAAAAAAACAAACCGAAAACCCGTGAAGCACGTAATATGGGGAACGTAAGCATAACAAGGTAAGAATCGGCCAAAACGGCCCCAAATACATCCAAAATCATCCTAAAATATGCTCTAAAGCGCGCCCTAAAGTGCGCTTGTCAACTCTATCCCATCATACTCTTCATGCTTCAAGTACCAGTTACTTCCTCTTTATTCAACCCTCTACTCACCATATAAATGGGTCATAGTAGGGACAATCCAAAGGAAAGTCAAACACAAACACAAAAGTACGAATCAGCAAAGCTAAGTACATATGCACCACACTAACATGAATATCCTAGCATCAAAATAAAATAATTAAAACATGCTCGTCATATGTTCACAAGTCAACTTACCTTTGACTCATAACTAGCAATATTAATTATTAATAATAATTTTGGTACGCATCGAACGGGTTTTCTTCCTTGAAAATAGCCCATTTATATATTGAGCTTCCAATCAGGGAGCTATCCTAATAGGCACGTTCTATGTCACACTTGTGACGGAATTCCAGCGCATTAATAACAACAGAAAGAACATCGTCCTGTACCCCTGTAGAAGCTATGGTTAAATATAAAACCCCATAACTCCCCCCATATGTTCATACTCTAGGTATATACGTTCCAAGAGTTTTGGTCGAATCCTCTTACACTTTACGCGATTTACCAATTTAACATGTGATGACTCAAACCAATCAATCAAGAATAAACATAGCAACATTCAACACATACTTCCAATTCATTCTTGAATTAATTAGTGAGCACATACTATATATTTTAATTAAAGTTCCTTGCCTAGTTTTGTGCACAAAATTGCACGATTACTACCTTGGTGCATAAAACGCACTACTAAACTTCCTTGACTCGAAATCACCTTACATGAACAAGTAAATAAATAAATTAACTTCTTGACTCAACATCAATAATAAATGGGTGAGAAATAAATTCACGAACCATGATCAATAATTCTAACTTTAGCTCTTTAATTCATATATAAGTCTTGCTTATTAAATACATGCTTTCTTGATACTTGAAAATAAAACATACTTCCATGATTCATACATATTCAACTCGTATCATGCCTCAAATAACATATTCACATGCTTGCATAACAATTCATGCTCAACCAACATCAATTCCAAGCATCTAATCAACCAAACATGCTACTAATTCATCATTAAATCATACTTTACAATCCTAGCATGATACTACACACACTAATATTCTTGTGCGCATACGTACCTTGAAAAAAAAATGCCTAAACTCGGCCACACTCGCTAGAAATCACCTAGCTCGAAGCTTCCTACAAATAAGACTACATAACTATAATTAATCTACTATTCTCAGAAATTTCCTACAACTATAATACACTTTAAACCTTACTAATCAACCCAATTTAATGACATAAAAGCCATAAAACCTTTTTTTTAAGTGGGTACTTCAATTCCTTTCAAAAAGACTTAGTTTTTTATGACTTAAATAAAGTTCCAGCATACTTATTTAATTTAAAACATCACTAATAAACTAGGAAATCATATTTAAATCATTAAAACTTTTTTCTCTTTTATGTGTAATCAAACCCTAACTCAATAATTAAAAAGTAGTGTGCATAAATAAATTCCAGCATTAATTTGAGGGCTTTAAACTCGTTAAAAATATGTTTAAACCATTAATTAAACAACAACAACCTAGGATCAAACCCTAACCATAAACCATAAATTCCGAATTTCTAGGGTTTGTAAATTGGGGTTTTTGATTGAATAAAAATCTGAGTATTATATAAATAATTTAACAATATCAAATACCCCAAATCAATACCAAAATATAATCAAAATCATGTTTTTAATTAATAAAAACAACTAGAATTAAATTAGGAAGAGAAAAAAGTTTTTTGTTTTAATAATAATAATACCGAACCACAAAAAAAAAAAAGAAAGGGAGGGTGGTCGGCGGTGGTCGCCGGCTGCTGTTGCTGGTTGCCGGTGGCTGGTGGTGGCACCAGTGGCTGCCGGCGTGCGTGAGGGGGAAGAGGAGAGAGAGGCGTGGGAAAAGAGAGAAAAAAAAGAGGAAAAAGAAAGAAAAAAAGGAGATAGAAAAGAAAGAGAAAACTTTTGGAATTTTTGTGAAATCTGACAATAATGATTTTAGAGTGAAAAATCTTGAGGTTTTGAAGTATTTATACTCCCCTTTTAAAACAAAAACTCATAATTACAAAACTGTCATTACTAAATCCTACTCCCTCTTGACTTCTTCCTTTGGGGCCAACTTGTTGGGCTTTTAAGTGCCCTTAATTTCCCAATATGTTGATCCAATCATTTAAATAAAGATGACCCAATTCAAAACACTTTTGTTGCCTCAACTAATAACTCATATTATTTTATGCACACTTACATAGTATTTAAATAATTAATTTCTTTATAAATGAAATGAATAATTTTGATTTATAAAAATAAATAAAATAAATAATTTATATATATAAATCTTATAAAAATACGGAGTATTACACCAAATATGACTAAATTAGGTATACCTAATATAGGAAACATTTTATACACCGTGCATGATATACGTTTTAATTAAATCTTTTTCAATTGTCTTGATTGACTAATATAATTCAAATTTCGTGTACGCCCTAAATTAATTGGGGATATCTGACAAAAAAATTTATGTATGCTATAGGAGTAGTGAGTTTTTTCATACGCTAGAGTAATCCGTTGCAAACAATAGGACTAATAATAAAAATTGCAAGGATTCTTTCGTGTATGAATTTCGGTAAAAGGCAAACGTATATTTAACATTCTATTTTGGGACTAACTGGTAGTCATTTGGGATCGCCTAGTTTGTGTTCGTTGCTATGTACTAAGTACAATCAAGTAATTATTTTCGCGTATCCCTAGATTAATTTAAGATAAGGGGTTTCTCAATCTAAACAAGGATCGTTATGTAATAGGTAATGTTTTGTCCGAGCAACTGTTTTCAGCATTAAAATTCGAGCTTTCTACTTTAATAGGAGTTGTGATTATGCTAATAAGACCTTGGTTAGAAAAAGTGGCAACAAATCTAGTCAAGATTACCAAAAAAAAAGATGGCATCATCAGAAATAAATACTTTTGTATTTTTTAAAAATTAGAATTGAATCATTTCGTTTTTTAGGTACACCCAAAATTACCTTAGGTATACCCAAAATGGGAAACATTTTATACAACTGGATCAATGTTTCAATCAAGTCTTATCTTTGTAAATCTTCATGATTGACAAATAATATTCTAATTTGGGTATGCCTAAAAATAAGTTGGGGATATCTAAAAGAAAATATATATATATAAGCTCTAGGGGTTGTGAGTTTTGTTCTACGTAAGGTTAATTCGTTGCAAACAATAGGACTAATAATCGAATAGGATTCTTGCGTGTATGAATTTTGAAAATTATCTTTCGATTAAGGGCAAACGTATATTTAGCGTTTTATTTTAGGACTAACTAGTAGATATTTGCAAATTGGGACCGCCGCCTAGTTGTGTTTTTTAGTACTTACTAAGTACATACAAGTATATGTTTTCCCGTATCCCTAAATTAATTTAAGATAATGGGATTTTCAATCTAAACAAGGATCGTTATAATAGGTGGTGTTATGGCCAAGCAACTATTTTCAGCATTTAAAATTGGGCTTTCTAAGTTAATATAGTTAATAAGAACCGTGATTAACCTAATGAGACCTTGGTTTTATTGAGCTAAGAGTACTAAAAATGGGTGTGAATATCCAAAATAGCCTTATGCTACTGTATTTTGTAAAAAAAAATGAATTGGAAAACTTCGTTTTAGATACGCCCAAACATAACTTAGGTATACCCAAAATGGGAAACATACATTTTGTATACATCATTCTATGTTTTAATCAATTCTTATCTGTGTCTATCGTTCTGATTGACTAATAATGTTCAAAGATTGGGTACGCCCAAAATTAATTTGGGGATATCTAAAAGCTAAATTTATATATGCTCTAGGAGTTATGAGTTTTTTATACGCCAGGTAATCCGTTGCGAATAATAGGACTAACAATCAAAATTGCTAGGATTCTTGCGTGTATGAATTTTTATTTTTATCTTTCGATTAAAGGCAGACTGATCTTTAGCGTTTATTATTTTGGGACTAATTAGTAGTCGTATGGGACCGCTTAATCGTGCTCTTTGTTACGTATTACGTACATTCAAGTATATATTTTCGCGTATCCCTAAATTAATTTAAGATAAGGGGGTTTCTCAATCTAAACAAGGATCATTATGTGTAATAGGTTATGTTTTGACCAAGCAAAAACTATTTTTTAAATTCAGGCTTTCCACTTTAACAAGAACCGTGATTAAGCTAATAAGATCTTGGTTAGATAGAATTGCAATTAATCTAGCCAAGAGTAATCACAACAGATGTGATTATCTAAAATTAAAAAAACCTTGCTTATACTTCTATATTTTGTAAAAAAAAAAAAAAAAGGAACTGAACCACTTCCTTTTAGGTACAGCCAAATATAACTTAGGTACACCCAAAATGGAAAACATTTTATAAACCGTGATCTATGTTTTAATCAAGTCATTTCTTTGTCAATCATCCTGATTGACTAATAATATTTAATTCGAATTTTAGATACGCCAAAATTAAATTGGGATATCTAAAAGTGAAATTTATGTATACTCTAGGGGTTGTGAGTTTATTTCTATACAAAGTTAATCTGTTGCAAACAACATGACTAATAATTGAAATTGCGAGAATTCTTATGTGTATGAATTCTGATAATTATCCTTTGATTAAAGGCAAACGTATCTTTAGCGTTTTATTTTGGGACTAAAAAGTAGTCGTTTAGGATCGCTTAGTTGTATTTTTTGTTACGTACTACGTACATTCAAGTATATATGTTTTCGTGTATCCCTCCATTAATTCATGATACAGGCTATCTCTAAACAAGGATTGTTATGTAGCATGTAATGTTTTAGAAAAGAAATCAATTTCACCATTTAAATTCAGGCTTTCTACTTTAATAATAACCGTGATTATGCTAATGAGACCTTGGTTAGATAGAGTGACAATAAATCTAGTCAGGATTTCTAAAAATGGATGTGATTATCCGAAATAACCTTATACTTCTGTATTTTGTAAAAAAAAAAAATCGAACCACTTCGTTTTAGGTACCGTAGACATCTACTTTTGGTCCTCTATCCCGACCGGAAGTGTTATGATGATAAATAAAACCATCTTTGTGCTTGATCGAAGTGAGGAATGCTTATGGACTACTGATTAAGGCTTAAACACATAAAATAACTAGCTTGACTCAATTTGAAATGAACCAAAGCTTGCTAATACTAAGCTCGATCAGCAATTAGGCCTAGTCCCGAGATTAAACCTAATTTTGATGGATCTAGAGGTGCCAGGTCAAAATCTAAGGCTGCCACAGGAAAAACCGCGCGTAACTCAAGGAGTTGTGCTGGCCTGGCGCGCGCAACCTCCAGTGGTGCGCTTGTAGAAGATTCAGAATTTCATGAATATACTGAATCGAATCTTACCATAAATCCACGCGCAAGAAAATAGGTTGCGCTGCCTTCAGCAGCGCAGCTTAATCACTTGCGCATAGCAGCCTCGCGCGACCCATTGAAAATTGAGATGCGGGCGCCACCTGCTGCGGCAGAATGTTTAAAACTCTAAACTCACCCATTCCCTATAAATAGAGGTTCAATACGAGCTTTAAACACACAGAAATTAACCCGAAAAGTCAGCAGAAACTTTGTGAACTTATGCACTAATCATCCCCCTTGTCCTAAACATTCACCCTTTAATTATTGTTCTTACGGTGGAGGTTCCCGAACAAGAAGGAGTCCATAAGTGTTCTAAATGAAGATCTAGCAAGGAAAAATGGTAAATTCCCGAGCACTTAGATAAATCACCTTTCTTTTCTTACTTAAACAACTTTTAATTAACTTATTAGTGTTGTTTGATCACTTTAAATAAAAATTTATTAATTAATTCACATAGTATGCTTGCGTTAATCAAGACTAGAATTTGAATAATTGATTGATTGTTTTATCACTTAAGCCTAGGTGAATCTTGTTTATTTTGTTCTTTCCATGAATTTAATTAAATAAAAATAACGACATTCATTGTAATGTAATCCTTACGTGCTTAATATGTGTAAATAAAATCAACTAACTTAGTTTTAGGTATCACGTTGCATATATTGTTTGGTGATGAAATTGTGATAAAGGAAGAGCTAGTAGAGGCCACACTTGGGCTAGAATAGAGATTCCTCCCTAAAAGGAACGTTATTTTAGTACCTTCGCTCCCGAACTCATTTCTGGTACAAGTAGACCAATTTGGGCAAGGGTAAACTTATGCATGCTAAATATCCCTTGAACTCTACCTGGGAGAAAGGCATGAACGAGGTTTATGAGTTTTCCTAAAACTCATTGGCGACTCCTTATTAGTTTCTTACAGAGAAGCTAGCATAATGATAGGATCAACTTTAATTCAAGGTCCCTCAAACAGTCAGGAATTCAAATCCTAATACACCTTAAAAACGTGTAAAGTTCTAGGCTCTTAAAGGGCCATGGGCATAGAGGAGTAGGATTCCCTTTAATGGGCACACCCTCCTTACAGGTACACCCACATATAACTTAGGTATACCCAAAATGGAAAACTTTGTATACATCAAACGTGATTTATGTTTTAATTAATTAAGTCTTATATTTGTCAATTGTTTTAATTGACTAATAACATTCAAATTTTGCTAGAAATTATAAAATACACCGGGGTGCATGGTGTATCCAAGGGTAATATTTGCTCATTTCGATGGTTATTTCTCATTTTATCATCAAATGAGCAAACAAATACCCTTGAGTGCACCGTACACCCGGGTGTATATAACAATCTCTCAATTTTGCATACGCCCAAAATTAAATTGGGGATATCTTCGGAACAGCTTTCCTATAATCCCACACCCTTGCATATTGCTCAGCTGCAGATCCATAGATTTTTAGCTTTGCCCTGCACCTAACAAGCCATGCCTTGAAATAGTTGATTTTGATACCTAATCTTCCATGTTGGGTTCCCTCTAAATTCTTCCAAGTACTTGTCTGCCAGAAATTCTGCAGTCACCTTCTTGGTCATTTTTGTCTTATACACCTATACTTTAACCTCAAAGTCCTAATTTGCCAAGCCTTTGATTTCACTAACCTAGTAGCATAGAACTTAAATCTACACTTCTCCCCTTTCACACATGTACATTTCACCAACCTACAGCTCTTTTTGTACGTTATACACACAGTTGCATGCTGTCTCAAAGCTTTTCTCAATGCTTGCACATTGATGAACCTTTAACCCTTTATAAACTGGATATGCTTATTAAAGTCTGTATCAGTATTAAACCAAGTACAAGATCCCTGGTCATCATCTAAGTCACCATCCAAGCTCTTGAGTTCATCAGAATCACCCTCAACTTCTTCTTCAATCCTCACTTCAATTGATTTCAAATTAGTATCAATTTCAAACCAAGGATCCTTAGGTTCATCATCCCTGTACTTACCTTCTTTATTTATGCCTCTCAAGCTACCATTGACTTCACTTATAAGGTGCTCTAAATTCTTCCTCAACCACTCCTCATCATCATCATCTTCATAAAAATCCTCCTCTCCCTCTTCCCAATCTAGATCAAGGTCACTGAGCTTAGAATCTAAGGATTTAGTTTCTCCCTCCCCTCCTTAAACTCACCATCAAACAACAACTTCTTCCCTCTACCTTTCTTTCTAGCTTCTGCAGCTCCAGATCTAACAACAACAGCCTCCTCACCTACCTTCCCCTTACCCTTCTCTTGAGCACTCAACCTAACAACAACTCCCTAAACTACCTTTCCCTTTCCCTTTTCTTTTTCACTCAGTCTCCTAGCAAATGTGTTAACCCTAGGACTCTCCTCTGTATCTTTCTCATGAATCACAATACCCTTTAACATTGGGCTTCTCTGACTGAATCTGCAGTGGGCTTACTCACTCTTGGGCTGGTCCTAAGTGGTCTAGGCCCACCGAACTCCTTTCTAAGTTGCTTCCTTTCTTCTGGAGTCAACTCATTACCATCTATCATTTTAAATGGGGTTTTGTCACTGCCCTGAATTGGCTCATGACTAGTCACATACATCTCTATTACCCCTTCTTTATTCAATGACTCTAAGAACACTTTCACCTCATCACCACTAACCATCTCCCTTTTACTAGTTACCCAAGACCTTCCCTTCTATTTATACCAGCAACTAAAGCCCCTAAGCACAGCCACATTATTAGCATAAACAAAGCCATGAACAGTTGCCTCCCTCAAGAAGTGTACATCTATCTTAGAGACAGTAACATTTTTCATCCAATACCATCCTAAGTTAACACCCTCCTATTTTTACCACCTAATGAGGGTATAAATGCACCCCCTAATGTAATTTTAAGGTTCACTTTGTCCATTCTGTAATAGTGTCAACAAAAACAAACAACTGTAATTTTAAGGTTCACTTTGTCCATTCTGTAATAGTGTCAACAAAAACAAACAACCCAAATCACAAATTCAATAAGTAATTGCAAAATTACTCAAATCCAATTACATGCATTCAACAATTACCGCAACATACGGCAATTAACTTTCAATATGCACTTAATTAAAAATTACCAACTACAGCTAACCCTAATTAACTAATTTTTGAACAATTAAACTATATAAAAAGGTCAAAGATTCGCATAATTAGGGTTTATAATAGTTTATGTCACAGAACCCCAAAATTAGCATATTTTACCCAAAATAAACCCCTACAGTAAAGGAATTCAAAATACCTCTCTTTGTCAGGATTCTCGAATCTTTATCAGCAAAGACCCAAGCTTTTGATCCCCTCCCTGTTGAACATGACGACCTCTTGCTAATTAAAGGAGAAAGATGAGAAATTTAGGGTTTTACTTTAATAAAGAGAAGAAAAATCAAAGGAGAGAGATGAAAATTTCAGAAAAATTAATGGGAATAAGGTGAAAAAGTGAAAGCAATTGAATAGGGAAGGTAAGGGTAAGAAGTTATTCAAAAAAAAAAAAGGTAAGGGTTAAGAAGAGAGAGAGGGAAATCACGTTTGTATCATTTAATTTGGAGGGAAATTTAAAAAAGTGGGCCCCACAACAATTTTTTGTCACCGGAGTTGGGTTTTGGTGGGAAAAGCCAACTTTTTTTTTTTTTTTTTTTTTATGTAGTGGTAAAATAAAACTTTTAAATTATGTAGGTGGTAATACCAAATAAGTCATTTTTTTGAGGTGGTAAAAGTCAAAATTTCCTAATAATAATGATGATGATAACAACAATAATAATAATAAGATGTATGCTATCGATCTGGGATTTCAGCAAGAAAGGACGTTGACATTGGGTTGTTTGGAGGTAATGACGGGGCCCGGCGGCCCGCCCTTAGCCCTGTAGATGTGTTACTTTATTCTTGGAATCCTGGTCGCGATGTCTGTGCTAATTTGACAGAGTCTTCTCCTTTGACGCAGTCTGCGCTACCTGACTTTGTTCCCGGACGGGTAATGGTTGATGAGGCTCATCAAAAGCGGGTCAAGTATGAATCTAGTTGCCGGACAGTTGGATATGGTTTCTTTCCCTTATCCTTTTCTTCACTTGGGGAATTAGAGAAGGAGGATGTTGCGTTGTTAAAGTGGGTTCAGAAGTTCTCGACGACTTAGGACATTGGGGCACGTGCTATTGCTCATATTTTCACTAAGATACGATTTGCTATAGCTAGAAGAGTGGGGGCCCAGATTATATCTCGGCTTTCCACTAATTTTTTCAAGACTGTATGACTTTGTCTGTTTTTGAGATATAATAATAATAATAATAATAATAATAATAATAATAATAATAATAATAATAATAATAAAATACACCAATGTACTTTAAAGGTAATTTTTGTATAAAACCAACTTTAATTTACCAAACATATTTATTAACAGCTAACATAAAAACCAATACAAACAGTTGGTCAAACCAGCCAAGAGAAATAACCAATCACCAATGCCCAACAACCAATTGCCAAACATAGCCTAAGAAAAACGTAAAACTAAAACTCATTAATAGAAAATTATGAAAACTAATCATTTAATAGTTATAATAAAGCCGCTAAAGGAAAATTTAAGCTGAACCTAATAAAGCTAAACTAAGTCTAGAGTATGGAAGCTGCTTGAAACTCCAAGAATTTGGGACTAAGGCTTTGTTGTTATTATATTCCCAAAAGACGTCAACCGACATTAGGAATTGATGTAAACTCGTACTTAAAGGAAAAGTCGAGCGAAACATCAATCGGTGTGCTTGCTTCTTATTCTGCTAGTCTGACTTCTCAGATTTGGTGGGGATACTTAGGCCTTTATATGAATTGGGCCCAAATTACCTTTTTGTCTGTGGGAGATCTAAGTGTTTAAGACTTCTCTACTTAATCGAGCCCTTACACCCTTAGTCACCGAACCAATTCTTCCTTAGCTTCGTTGGACTTCAATATTTGAGTCATAAAATACGATCGAACTCTAATATTTTGCAAGGGCTCAATAAGGTCGGGAATTGCGGTAATTATACAAATTCCTACAAAATAATACCAACTCTACAAAAACACTATATTACGCATATTAGTATAAAAATAGCTCTACATAGCTCAAATAAACTCAAATACGACCACGTGATGGGGAATAACTCAAATAAACTCCCTGCCAGAGTAACTCATCCACCTTACCCCACCGGACCGAAACCACCCCCACCCCTTCATCGCCGTACAAAACCCACCTCGAAGCAAGCAATCTTTTTTTTTTTTGGAATTTGGCCATGGCGAAGCGATCTAATTACACAACCAAAGTCCATACCAAATATCTCCATTTTTTTTGTTTTCGATTACTTTGGAAATCAAATTGAGTTTTGCTTTAAACTTTTCAGGCACCTGCAACTTCAATTAACCTTTTATAATCCGATTTTGGGGTTGGGTGGGGTGGAGCTCCAATCAACGTGGTGGAGTTCGAGGTGGGGGCGGGGTTTAGTTAAGGGGGTTGTGGGGGGATGGTGGTGGTCAGTGGTGGGGCAGTGGTTGTGGGTGTGAAAGTTGGTTTGTTTGAGTAGTGGCGGTGGGGTTAGGTGGTGATGTGGTGGTTATGGTGAATGGTGTTGGGGATCATGGATTCATGGTGGTGAAGATGATTAAAGAAATAATTTTTTTTTAAAAAGTAACTTTTCATCGAGTAACCTGTAAAAATGACCCTTAAAGAAAATAAGAGGTAAAGGTGAGCCTGTTCCCAGATTATGCAAAGGTCGGCTCGTTTTGAGTAGGTTGAGCAAAGGTGGGATTATTCTTTTCAATTTTTCCTATATAAAATAGACTTATCACTTACATACCAACATGCCAAGGACTAATATTTATATAACGCCAAGCCTCAAACCATTTGAAAAAATAATTATTCTCAACCTTTTGATCTCATACTTTAATCAAATAATTATTCACATGCTAATAAATAATATCTCGATGATGGCACAGGTTCCCAAATAACATAACATGAAAAATTCGATTGATAAAATGTCTCAAGTCTTATAGGGAAATAATACTAGAACCCGATTAAATATAAGTAATTCTCAACCTTAAAAATGATATTAGTAACCCTAAAACCTCAATAAACCCTACAAAAATAATACAATCAATCAACACAACAAAAACAATGTACGATAATTAAAATTATATAATACTACAGAATAAATATATGTACACAACCTGATCATATGAAAAACAAATCATAAAATTTGCACATAACACTACAACAAAATAAAGCAAAGGTAACAGTGAAAAATCATTGCCTAATATAACAAAGTGTTGCCTTGTAGCTAAGGCAACACATATGAGGCGTAGTATATGCCCCCGGTGTCTATTCATAAGGCAACACATTTTTATTCAAAGGCAACAATTTTGAAAACCAAGGTAAAATAATACATAAGGCAACACTTTTACAAAGAAAACAAATGAAAAATGTTGCCATCTAAGGAGGCAATTCAAAAATGTTTCTAAATATTGCCACTCCCAAGCATTTAGTAGGTTGTAGGGCTCGAACTTGTGACCTCAAAGTCACAAGGTGACTTCACCACCAACTCCACCAATATATATATATATATATATATATATATATATATATATATATATATATACATATATGTATATATATATCACACATTTACACACACTCGCCATAAAAGCAATATCTTAAATTATGTTATCTTTTTAATATAAATGTTGCCGTAGATGGCAACATAAATATTAATGTTACATTTTCAAGCAATAGTTTTGTTATTGTTATCTTTTCATGCAACAATTATTATGTTTGTTGTCTTAGACTAGAAAAAGGTAACACTTTAAGCGACTGTAGCCTTATATATTCTACAGCAACACTTTTTTATATGTTACTTTAGTTCAAGGTAACAAATAAATATTGTTGCTTTAGATTACTAAGAGTATCATTTCTGTAAGTGTTGCAATCTTGAGTGTTGTCTATTCTCATTTTTTTTTGTAGTGTAATAATACGAAGTACAATACAAACATCTCCTAAATAAGTTTCATATGAATAATCAAAATTTTATCAAACAAATCCAAAGAAAATTAGGTGTGATTACCTTTTGGGAATAATCAAGTCACAAGTCGAACAAGGTATGCAGCTCAAGACTCACGACCACATGCACATAAAACTCTTCGAAATTAAAGCAATTGACTTCATTATAGACCATGAAATTAAATTACAAAATATTTCCTCCGTTTTTTTAGTTGCGTCACTTTAATAATTGCGGAGTCCTAGCAAATTTTGGAGTAGAGAGATTAAGAGAGAGAAAAAATAAAGAGGCCCCATGTGATAGGAGCGAGATATAATCTATAATATTAATAAAACTCAAAGGGACAACATGCTACAGCCATGTGTCATCGTTCCTTCCATATGACTTGGCGCCACATGAGCACTATGTGTCACCTTATGTGTCATCATTGTTGGGTTTCGTAGAGTCCGACTCTACGCGGAAGAGAAACCCGCCCAAGACCCGCACACTAATTAAAGCGACTAAGCATGAAATCACTAATTAAACAACAATTAAGAGAGAGAAGGAAAAGACATTCTTACCCTTGGCGCGTGCTTCGCTCGAATCCCGAACTCTTACTTCAAAACTCGAACCCCGCAAATGCGAAGGTCTCCGACGGCTCGTACCCACGAACCCGACCCGAACAATCCAAGTCCCGAAGGTTAGTCGGGACCCGACCAATAAAAACTAGAGTTTTACAAACTTAAGGTTTTCTCACTTTTCTAAGGAGATGCCTTTTTAGTTCAACTCAAGTGTTCTTCCCAAATCCCAAAACCTTGGTATTTATAGGGAAATGAACCTTGAATTCCCACTCTTAATTAATGTGGGAGATTTGCAATTTTCCCATTTTATTTTAATTAAAACAAAAATAAAATTGCAATTTAATCACCAAGTTACAAGTGGCAAGAAAAGGGGAGGGAGAAGGTGAGGACCACCAAGGGAGGGGACCAAACCACCTTGCTCCCCAAGGCATAAACCAACCTTTGGTCCCCACTATCAAAACCGGTCCTCCTTGCCAAGAGGTTGGCTCGCAGCCTGCCTTGGCTGCCAAGGCTGCCACTTGGCGCCTAGCACCAAGGCTGTGCAGCCTGGCCAGCCAGCTAGCGCACTCGCATAGCCAGCCGCAGCCAGCCAGTGCATGTGTGCTGCTAGCGAGCCACGCATGCTGGGCGCTACTGCCATGCGAGGCACAGCGTGCTGCTGCTTGCTAGCACACACGCACAGCCTAGCATGCCTAGCACGCTGCTGGCTGGTACGTGTTGCTTGCGATGCTGCGAAGCACTAGGCTGCTGCTATTCGAGGGCCAGCACGCATGGTGGGTGGCTGCGATGGCTAAGCGCCAGCACGCTAGCAAGCACGCAATGGTTGCGATGCATGCGAGCAGTGCTAGGCCTAGCCTTGCGATGCTTGCAGGGCTAGCTATGCGCCAGCGCCTAGCATGCCAGCAAGGCCTAGCCTTTCGATGCTTGGGCGCATGGCGTACTAGCACACACGCAAGGCTACGATGCTTGCGGTGACTAGCTAGCATGCATGGGCCTAACATGCTTAGCATGCTAGGCTTGCGACTAACATTGCGATGCACATGCTAGCTCGAGATATCCTAGCCCTTGCATTGGCCTAGCCAATGCGATGCTACGGCCTAACTCGAACTTGTAACTTGATTGATTTCATGTCTCGTCGAATTCTAAATTCGACTCAACTTGCGACGCTCGGTCTCGACACTCTAAGCTCGAAATCCAACGTCTTTGTTCGTAAAACTCTGACGACTCATCATATCCTTCGGATTGATTCGTCATCTCGGATCGGTTGTTCGATAGGGTTCGACCAGAAGGGTTCAGTCAAGATTAAGCTGTAATATTAATTGTACATTAATATTACTGATCAGAAGCGACCTCCACCTAGGCATTTTGATCACTTGACCTTACTGAAGAATTAGCTTTCCAATAATTCTGAACCCTCTATCGGAATAATACACTTGTTGGAAGGACACCATTCCCTTCAAAGTCTTTCCGGACAAGTGTGCAATTTGTGTATAGCCCTTTTCCTGTGTCGCTTAATGTCTCTTCATGAACTATAAGGTAAGATTCTTCGTCATCCTTATTACGTCCAGAAGTGTTTCTCGATTCCCGAGTTTGACTGTCAATAAACAGATGATTTCTAAAATCCATCTGAGCACAGCCATGCATTTTCACAGTCTCGCTCATCGAGAGGCCTTATAAACAACAAAGACATGTTCCCTATTATTAATAGGGGGACATTCCCAGTCTTGTACTATAAGCTTCCTTTATTAAGAGGACCTAGTCGCCTGAGTGTTGCCGTTATAATCCCCATTTACGGCAGACGTTTGACAACATCAAAATGACTAGTACTCAAACAAGAGAACTTGCAATACTCATGGTCGAGGAAAAAGGTTCCTATAGCTATAATGAGAAATATACTTATGACGATTTGATATCTCTTAAAGTATTCTCATAGGTCTATCCGGTACAGTTCCAAACTAGTATCTGTGCAAATGATTTATGACAATCATGTCCTTGTAGCATAAGAAACAGTGCTATAAATCATAGTTAACACTAATCTCAAGTGGTCATTAATCGTCCATTGTTTAAATGACCTCGATTAGGGACAATTTTCGATTAAAATATTCAATGTTCACATAACAGGTGTTTCTTTATCCAAGACATGGTCTTGATACCCTATTTTGAATATTCTCAAAAATCGAATGGACTCATTATTTAATTCTAAACCACAATTAAATAGATATGGAGTAATCATAAATTTGCAGAAAAATTAATTGCTCAAAAATTGAATGGTTCAACATAGTGTTTTACATTAAGACATCGAGTTTAATTAAAACATCTATACAGGGAAATCAAAGCCAATCTCCAATATGCTTGATTCCCATTGCCTCAACGTGCTTGTTGTGCTTCACTTGAGACAAAGGTTTAGTCAGAGGATCGACTACATTGTCGTCCGTTCCAATCTTACAAATTCTGATTTCACCCGGATTTCCATTCCCTTATCATGTGAAATCGTCGCTTGACATGTTTGACCTTCTGGTGTTCCCTTGGCTCCCTGGCCTGAGCAATAGCTCCATTGTTATCACAATAGAGGTCTATTAGACCCTTGATTGAGGGTACAACACCAAGTTCACCAATGAACTTACGAATCCAAACTGTCTCCTTAGCTGCTTCCGAAGCTGCCAAGTATTCGGCTTCGGTTGTAGAATCTGCAGTGGTGCTCTACTTAGCACTCTTCCAACTAAACGCTCCTCCATTAAGGCAGAATATGTACCCCGACTGCGACTTGGAGTCATCTCTGTCAGTCTGGAAGCTCGCGTCAGTATAACCTTCAACAACCAACTCATTACAGCCACCATAGACCAGGAATTTATCCTTGTTCCTTTTTAGGTACTTTAGGATATTCTTGGCCGCAGTCCAATGCGCCTCTCCTTGGTTTGATTGGTATCGGCTTGTAGTACTCAAGGCATACGATACATCCGGCCTAGTACATATCATGGCATACATGATCGATCCTATAAGCGAAGCATATGGAATCTGACTCATTCTCTCTCGCTTATTAGGTGTCTATGGACACTATTTCTTGCTGAGAGTTATGACATGGGACATGGGTAGGTGCCCTCTCTTGGCTCCTTCCATGTTGAATTGTGCCAGTACCTTATCTATATAAGTACTTTGGCTCAATCCAATCATCCTCTTAGATCTATCCCTATAGATCTTGATGCCCAATATGTACTGTGCCTCTCCTAAGTCCTTCATTTAAAAACACTTTCCAAGCCAGCCCTTTACGGACTCTGACAGTTTAGTGCTATTTCCAATGAGTAATATGTCATCGACATATAAGACTAGGAAGCGATGTCACTCCCACTGACCTTCTTGTAGACACAAGATTCATCTGGATTCTTGATAAAACCAAACTTGCTAATGGCTTCATCGAATCGCAGATTTCAACTTCTGCTTGCCTGCTTTAGTCCATAAATGGACTTCTTAAGCTTGCATACCTTCCTAGCATTGCTTGGATCAACAAAACCTTCCAGTTGTGTCATATACACAGTTTCTTCCAAAATCCCATTAAGGAAGGCAGTTTTGACATCCATTTTCCATATTTTGTAATCGTAATATGCAGCAATCGCTAGGATGATCCGGACGGACTTAAGCATTGCAAATGGTGAAAAGGTTTCATCATAATCAACTCCGTGAATTTGCTTGTAACCTTTTGCCACCAGTCTAGCTTTGTATATAGATACATTTCCATCTTTGTCTGTTTTTAATTTGAAAATCCATTAGCAACCGATAGGTGTGTAACCTTCGGGCAAATTAACCAAGTCCCATACTTGATTTTCAGACATGGAGTCCATCTCGGATTTCATGGCCTCTTGCCATTTAGCAGAGTCGGGGCTCGTCATAGCTTGTTTGTATGTCGTTGGATCATCTCCATCCATAACTAGGATGTCTTGATCTTCGGTTAAGACAATACCAAGGTATCTGTCTGGTTGAGGTCTTGGCCATTGCGACCTACGCAGGGTAATAGGTTGAGCATTTGCATTGTCGGTTTGACTCTGACCAATGTCAACAGCTGCTTCTAAAGCACTTTGATTGTCAGTTTTGTCATGTTGACTTTGTTGCTCTACCTCTTGAACTTCGTCGAGTTTGATTTTCCTCCCACTTGACATTTTGGAAAGGTGTTCCTTCTCCAAAAAAGACACCGTCACGAGAAACAAACACTTTGTTCTCGGATTTATTGTAAAAGTAATACCCCTTGGTTTCTTTTGGGTAGCCCAAAAAGAAACACTTGTCTGATTTTGGGTGAAGTTTGTCAGAAATTAATCTCTTGACATATGCTTCGCAACCCCAAATCTTAAGAAAAGACAACCTCGGAGGTTTCTTTGTCCATAATTCATATGGAGTCTTTTCAACAGCTTTTGACGGAGCACGGTTCAGTTTTAGTGCCAGTTAGAAGTGCGTGTCCCCAGAAAGAGATAGGAAGTTCACTAAGACCCATCATTGATCGAACCATATCTAACTAGGTTCGATTCCTCCGTTCGGATACTCCGTTCCATTGTGTCAACTCTGAAAGAATACCATTTTCTTTCAAGTGATCGTCGAATTCATGGCTTAAATACTTGCCACCTTGATCCGATCGAAGTGCTTTTATTTTCTTGCCAAGTTGATTTTCAACTTCACTCTGAAATTCTTTGAATTTCTCAAAAGATTCAAATTTATTCGACATAAGGTAGACATAACCATATCTACTATAGTCGTCGGTGAAGGTAATGAAATATCGATAACCTTGCCTTGTGGTTGTACTCATTGGTCCACATACATCCGTATGTATTAGACCCAATAAGTCACTTGCCCTTTCTCCCAACTTGGAGAATGGCTGCTTTATCATCTTGCCTAATAGATATCCTTCGCAATTTTCAAACGACTCTAAGTCGAATGAGTCAAGAACACCTTCTTGAAGAAGTTTCTTGATGCGTTTGACGTTAATGTGACCAAGACGACAATGCCACAAGTAGGTTTGATTCGTCTCGATGGTCTTAGCCCTTTTGGCGGTATCATTAATGTTATAAACTTGTTTGTCCAGAGAAAGCACATAAAGACCATTTTCTGAATATGCCTTACCATATAAAACATTATCGAAATAAAATGAACAACTATTGTTCTTAATTCGAAATTCAAAACCTTTGGCGTCCAACGCCGAAATTGAAATAATGTTTTTGGTAACTCTAGGAACATGATAGCAATTGTCAAGTTCTAAAACAAGTCAAGAGGGCAAAGACAAACTGAGAGTTCCAACGGATACGGCAGACATCCTTGCTCCATTGCCGACCCGAAGCTCGACCTCTCCCTTCTCTAGCCTCCTATTTATCCTTAGTCCCTGAGCATTGGAACAAAGGTGTGAGCCACATCCGATATCTAATACCCATGATATTTTGCTGGCGAAGTTTAAGTCTATAACAAAAATACCTGATGAAGAAGCAACGGTGCCGTTCTTCTTATCTTCCTTGAATTTGAGGCAATCCCGCTTCCAATGTCCTTTCTTCTTACAATAGAAACATTCGGAATCGGATTTAGAAGAGGCTACCTTCTTGTCCTTGCTACTCTTAGCAGCACTTAACTTAGGCGGAAAGTTCTTCTTCTTTTTCCCTTTAAAGCTTTTCTTCTTGCCCGAGCGCTTGAATGGCTTGCCCTTTCTCACCATGAGCATATCATGCTTTCCCTCATCTTTGAGGGTTTGCTCAGCCTGCTTCAACACACCATGAAGCTCGGTGAGAGTTTTCTCCATGTTGTGCATATTATAGTTCATCTTGAACTGATCATAGCCTTTATGCAGTGAGTGGAGAATGATGTCAATTGCCATCTCGGTCAAATACCCAGCATCGAGCCTTTCCATGTTCTTAAATAATCCATTCATTTTAAGCACATGCGGGCTGACTGGCTCTCCTTTCTTGAGCTTGCTCTAAGGATCTGCCTGTGGGTTTCGAACCTTTCAGTTCGGGCCTGCTCTTGAAACATATTCTGAAGTTCAGAAATGATCTCAAAAGTCGTCTCCTTCTCAAAGAAAGTCTTTTGAAGGTCCGGAGACATAGTGGCCAACATGATGCACTTGACATCCCGATTGGCACTTTGCCATCGGTTAAGGGCGGCCTGGGTGACCTCCTCATTGGGAGTGTCCGTCATTTCCTCATCAAGGACGTATTCCTTTTGCTCTTGCATGAGAACAATACACAAATTCCTTTGCCAATCAAGAAAATTTGGCCCACTCAACTTCTCCTTGTCGAGAATTGAGCGTAATGAAAACTGGTTGTATAAGTTACTTGCAGACATGTTTCTACAATTGAAAGAATTTGAAATGAAAAACCATTCATAAACCAATAAGTATGAAATTTAAAGCGTTCATGCAAATTTTAAATCTTATTGAGCATTTTATCCATGCATTACATTAGTCCCTTTTAGGCGAGAATAAAATGATTCCAAGATCCCAAAAATCAAAAGGTGATTAAGCATGCTTTGGCTTGTCTTAACACTTGATATTTTAGGGTAAGCAGTCCAATTGCTAATAGCTCCAAGCTACTCTTGGTTTGATAAAATGTCGCATCTAATGCTTCCTTGACAATTTATCTCCATTGCCACGATATCTAAGGACTCCTTACAGATATCGTTGAGCTTAACCAAGACAACTTGTATACCTAGTATACCTTACATTCCTAGGGAAGTAGTGATTCCTCGCTTTGGCGTAGCCCATCACATACGCGCATTAGTTCGGTAAGTGTTGTTCTTGGAATGGCATATTTTAGCTCAATATTTTAGGGACCTAGGGTTTCTATGTTGGTTGATTTAAGTGAACTCAATTAATCATCACGACATTTGAAAACCTAAACATGCATCTAACATATCATTCGCATATATAAGAACAATTATATATAGAAAACATGAAATAAGATGCATTTGGCAACTAGCATGACCCCTTGAAATCATCAAATCTTCAAGAGTCTTCATCTTGGCTCGTCTTCATAGAAACACCGTCTTGAGACATCTTCGCCAAAATAAAATTACTAGCTACTACGACTGGGATTAATCTAAATATTAAGGTACAAAAATACGCAACGGTACGCAGATTGTATTTAGATTTACAAAAATACATAACGGATCGCAGTCTGTATTTACTATCCTAATCTGGCCCCACTAGTTGCCATTTTCACGAAACTTGTGAAACAATATATCTTCCATTCATCCATTCACTACATGTGAATGTCCCATGCATTTTACAACAAAAATAAGTAACAATGCATAACGCGCGCGAACTAGTAACTAACTTAGGTGGTTAATCCAATTAACGTGCCTAATTAAAACTAGTCAAAGTTGTTTAATATTTTATGTGATTAAGACGCAATTAATTCATGCAATTAATGAAGCTCCCACTAAATTCCGCATCCAACTTAATTAATCTAATTAATTAAGCCGGTTAACCTAAATTTTGTCAAAATTAAAATTTTGCAAGAGCCGGAAAAACCGAGGCCTAGCCTCGTTAAAATAATTAAATAAAATTAAAACGGCAAAATTTTGCAAAAACCGATAGCCCAATTCAAGCAAGAAATCGACCCACCCAAAAATCATGGGATGCGGACCATGGCTCCCTAGCAGCACTTGGGAGATGTGGCTGCATGTGCTAGGTGCTGGCATACATGCCCAGCAACGCATGCCACGCTTGCTGGCACCAGCAGCTTGATGCGCATGCTGGCTGCTTGCTGGCGTTGGCAGGCGAGTGGCTGGCTTGCTGGGGCTTGCTGCCTCGCTGCCCAGCAGCACGCACAAGCATGGCCAGCAGCCATCATCCACACACCATGCACATAGCAGCATACACACACGAGCCTAGCCACACAACAGCAACATCATTTTGAGGTGAAGCACCCTTGTGCGCACCTAAGGCAGCCACACACGCAGCCCGGCTAGCCATGGTGGCGCTTGGGCATTTTGCCTCGATTTGCGTGCTCTTTCTCAGGATTTTAATCCCGTTATTCGTGTGACATAAAATTAATTCTAAATTTATTTTAGAATCAATTTAGGCCAAAAATGAAATTAAAACAAGTCCAACTTAATTAAATTCAATTTTTAATGGTGCACAAGCCTAAATTATTCAAGAACCATTCTTAAAACAATTTAGGTCTTTCTTTATGCTACAAAAATTGAAGGGCCACACTCATAATTAATTCAATCAAATGTAAATTAATAATGAGATTTGACAAAATTAAAGGGGTTGGAAAATTAAACCCTTTCATCCAATGAAAAATTTCCCAACAATAACTTGTGTAAAATTGAAAAAATTACATCTTCCAATATGAAGATTAATCAAAATTCAATCTCAAGTTTTGAACTTTAAGGACTTTAATCAACATAAAAATGATTAAATCCAAATATTAGTTCAACATGGAATTTAGCAATCAAAGTTCCAACCAAATAAACAATTAAAGATTGGATCTTTCAAATATTAGGGGCTTCAAAATTGCAAGTTCACCATAAACATTCACACTTGAAGCAATTTATTTGCAATAATGTGAAAAATTCAAGTTTATGTGAAAAATGAACACACCAAATTAAGCACCAATTATGACTTCATAAACATGCTTAATGAGGTTTATAATTGTAGTAGATTAGGGATGCAACCATACATTTAATCTACCTTCAACATGCAATAATTAATCAAGGTTAAAAGATTTAAAACTTTTCGTCAAAAACGAAAAAAACCCTCGAAAAACATATTTCTGGATGGATTTTGGCTTCTGGACAACCTTACAAGAGTCAAAAACGATTTCAAACATCAATTCCATCCAAAAATCACTATTTTTGAGTCGAAATCTGGGTTCGTCAGCCAAATTAGTAAAAAAATACGAGATTAAAATTAATTAAAACGAGCTTCTAATCCAATTAGAAAGCACAACCAGAAATTTGAATCCATTCTTAAATCACCTAAATTAATTATTTGTCACAATAATTAAAGTGAGCGTGGCTCCGATAGCGTTGTTGGGTTTCGTAGAGTCCGACTCTACGCGGAAGAGAAACCCGCCCAAGACCCGCACACTAATTAAAGCGACTAAGCATGCAATCACTAATTAAACAACAATTAAGAGAGAGAAGGAAAATACATTCTTACCCTTGGCGCGTGCTTCGCTCGAATCCCGAACTCTTACTTCAAAACTCGAACCCCGCAAATGCGAAGGTCTCCGACGGCTCGTACCCACGAACCCGACCCGAACGATCCAAGTCCCGAAGGTTAGTCGGGACCTGACCAATAAAAACTAGAGTTTTACAAACTTAAGGTTTTCTCACTTTTCTAAGGAGATGCCTTTTTAGTTCAACTCAAGTGTTCTTCCCAAATCCCAAAACCTTGGTATTTATAGGGAATTGAACCTTGAATTCCCACTCTTAATTAATGTGGGAGATTTGCAATTTTCCCATTTTATTTTAATTAAAACAAAAATAAAATTGCAATTCACCAAGTTACAAGTGGTAAGAGGAGGGGAGGGAGAAGGTGAGGACCACCAAGGGAGGGGACCAACCCACCTTGCTCCCCAAGGCATAAACCAACCTTTGGTCCCCACTAGCAAAACCGGTCCTCCTTGCCAAGTGGCTGGCTGGTAGCCTGCCTTGGCTGCCAAGGCTACCACCTAGCGCCTAGCACCAAGGCTGGGCAGCCTAGCCAGCCAGCCAGTGCATGTGTGCTGCTAGCGAGCCACGCATGCTGGGCGCTACTGCCATGCGAGGCACAGCGTGCTGCTGCTTGCTAGCACACACGCACAGCCCAGCATGCCTAGCACGCTGCTGGCTGGTACGTGTTGCTTGCGATGCTGCGAAGCACTAGGCTGCTGCTATGCGAGGGCCAGCACGCATGGTGCGTGGCTGCGATGGCTAGGCGTCAGCACCCTAGCAAGCACGCAATGGCTGCGAATGCATGCGAGCAGTGCTATGCCATGCCTTGCGCCAGTGCCTAGCATGCTAGTAAGGCCTAGCCTTGCTATGCATGCTGGGCTAGCTATGCGCCAGAGCCTAGCATGCCAGCAAGGCCTAGCCTTGCGATGCTTGCTGGGCTAGCTATGCGCCGGCGCCTAGCATGCCAGCAAGGCCTAGCCTTGCGATGCTTGGGCGCATGGCGTGCTAGCACACACGCAAGGCTGCGATGCTTGCGGTGGCTAGCTAGCATGCATGGGTCTAACGCGCTTAGCATGCTAGGCTTGCGACTAGCATTACGATGCACATGCTAGCTCGAGATAGGCTAGCCCTCGCATGGCTAGGCCAATGCGAGGCTACGGCCTAACTCGAACTTGTAACTTGATTGATTTCATGTCTCGTTGAATTCTAAATTCGACTTGACTTGCAACGCTCAGTCTCGACGCTCTAAGCTCGATATCCGACGTCTTTGTTCGTAAAACTCTGGCGACTCATCAAATCCTTCGGATTGATTCGTCGTCTCGGATCGGTTGTTCGATTGGGTTCGACCCGAAGGGTTCATTCAAGATTAAGCTGTAATATTAATTGTACATTAATATTACTGATCGGAAGCGGCCTCCTCCTAGGCATTTCGATCACTAACCTTACTGAAGAATTAGCTTTCCAATAATTCTGAACCCTCTATCGGAATTATACACTTGTTGGAAGGACACCATTCCTTTCAATCATTCATTACCCTAAAATTCTTCATATGTGTGACCTTTGTACTTAATTTTCACATAGAATATAACTCCTAAATAATTGCACAATAATCTACAATTTAATTGGTAAGACATCAATCACACAATAATGGTTGTTGATTCCTTGGATGCTAATTTTCTAGATTCAATACCAGTCAAGCAAACATACAAAGCACTTTGTAATATTTACGTACGTTATAACTTCAATTTTTTGACAAAAAGTTAGTATTATTTGATTATGTAAAGTAAAATGAATAAAACATAGCATCCATTAATCATAAATAATTTATTATAATATTTTTTTTCACTTCTAAACATTGTTGAACATTAACCTTCTAAATTTAGTTTTTATCCAACTTGCAAATTTATAGTGATATGGGGTATCATCCGGGCCAATAACTAGTTTATTAACTAAAAGGAAAGTGATGCATCTAGATTGGAACTTTCAATTTTAACAAGTGATGAGTCTAATAAAGATTGGAGAAAGTACTTAAGAAAAAAAATGGTGCATGAATCTCATTGCATGGTATTATATTCATTTTCAATGGTTATAGAATTATAGAGATTGTTAATGCTGTTGCTTGAAAGTCGCGACCAAATCTAGTCATAGATAGGATCATGGAGAATAAAAACAAAATATAATTATGAGAACTCCAATCCAAAGGCACGGTTACACATAAACATATGTATGAAAATATAATTAGAGTTTATGAGTATTTATGGTATATACTTTATTTACAACTAAAAATGTAGAGTCCTAATTAAATTAAAATAGATTTTAAAACTTTCCAAATTATAAAATAAAACTATGTAGATAAGGAGGATTACTTAATAATTAAAAATAACTTATTTAACTATAAAGAATATTATATAAAACCATAAAATATTTGGGTATTACAAAGGGATTGGTTACGAGGGTTGGCCTAAAATGGTTGTCAAACCACAGTTCCAATGTTGATGAAATGCTTGAGTTACTTGGGGAGTTTGGGCAAATCGTGGACTTTATTTCAATTAAAAACTAACACCATATTTGGATAGAGAGAAGTGGAAGGAAATGAAGAGAAAAGAAAGGGAGGATTTGTCATCCTTTACTTGATTAGCATATCGGTGAAATTGGAAAAATTCATTTCTTTCTCCTTTAATAAACCACATTCTTCCAATATTAGAAACCCACTCTCTTCATCCCACTCTCTTCCTTCCCCTTCTTTATACTTCCATCCTCTCCTTTTCATCCCTTCATGATTGTTATCGAAACATAGTGTAAGGAACTTGTTCTAAATAGACATGGGTGTAGGAGTTTGATACTGACTAGACTGATTGCCTATATCTATACTAATATATAAAGCGATGAGGGGTTTTGGGTGATAAATTTCACTTTCCCAAATTACTATAATGCTATAACTACCATGTTCATCTTTAAATTGTAACAAAAACAAAACTCATTAATAATTGTCATCTCAAAAATAAATAAATAATAAAAAGATATAAATAAATAAATAATTTCCACTTTTATCATACAATTTTCTATATCTCTTGCAATTATAAATACGAAGTAATATTTTCCTATTTTTTTTAAAAGTTATACATACAGAGAATACCACGTTTAACAAACTACTCTAAATCCCAAACTTATTGTTCTTCTGTCACAAGAATATTTAACTCTATCTATATTTTGTCATGTGAATATAATAAAGTTTTTTTTTGTTTTAATTTTGATAAAAAATATGCAATCAATTTTTCCTATAAAAATAGTTTATTACTTCCTCCGTTTTTATTTACTTGACACCGTTTGACTTTTACAATATTCACACACTACACTTTGACTCACTTTTGTGATTTCTATATACGATGAACATAGTCATATGAGATTTTGTTTAACTTGTATCGATATATATATTATTAATATCCATTTTTTATAATTTTACAATAAGTGTTTTCCTTCAATAATGCTTCAATTACTTCCAATTCCATAAATATAGCTAAACTTTTACAATTTCCCATTCTACTGTCCACATCACCATTTAAATATTAAACTTATTTTTTTTAATATTTAACACAAAACCGCCACTTGAGTAAGCCTTCCAACCTTAGTTTCACTTTAAATCCTACCTTTAGTTTGTGAAGCAATTTTGTTTTGGAGCTTGTTTTATTGTTTATGGTGCAAGTTTAGAATTATAAGTTCATTTGCAAAGCAAGTATGTGTTGTATATAATTTTTTGCATAAAACCAAATACATTTTGAGAAAAAAGCCGTCCAAAGTTAAAAGAGGCAAGGACATTTAAAAAAAAAAAAAAAAAAAAAAAAAAAAAAAAAAAAAAAAAGGAATTATTGAAAAAAAAGGGGTAAAGAAGAATGTAAAGCACAAAAAAAAAGGGGGTTTTGTTATTGTTGTTCTCCCTGTTTTTGTTATTTTGTGTTAAATAAGCTTGGGGGAAAGTTATTTAATAAGCATACTTGGCACTTTTGTTTTGGAATCGTTTGGATCTTGTGGAAGAAGTTCCACCCGTGCTTCACATAGGTTTACCACCAATTTCAAGAGTTCTCCACACCTTTACTCTCCTAGCTTAGATGTTAATACCTTGAAAGTCCTTTTGATCCTAGAGGGTTAAGTCATTCAATGATGGCGGGAAATAGGAATCAAGCCTATAGAGCGAGTTTGCATAGCCAAGATGTCGGGTAACCTTCTCAATGTTTTTAATTTC
This sequence comes from Chenopodium quinoa, assembly GCF_001683475.1. Taxonomy (NCBI): domain Eukaryota; kingdom Viridiplantae; phylum Streptophyta; class Magnoliopsida; order Caryophyllales; family Amaranthaceae; genus Chenopodium; species Chenopodium quinoa. The sequence goes on from NW_018742951.1 coordinate 5,530,886, forward strand.
TTATTTATTTTCCGGTTTCTTCGTGGAATCATGAGAAGCTAACTTGAAAGTGGATTTGAAACTAGTAGAGAGAACGTGGTTTGATTGGTTGAAACAAAAGGTGGAATGTGTTTCCTTTAGTTCTCTATGCTTAGCATATGTTATGTTTCAATCAACCTTGCACATCTTAGAACGTGCATACCTTTATTATTTTAGAAAGATTGACATTCATTAGTGTTTGTTCCATCATAAAAGTCCACTCTAGAACGCTTGTAACTTTTCTCTTACTTCGATTTATTTTATTTTATTTATTTATTGCCTTGCCTTGATTTTTGTCAAGAGTTATGGGTTAAACTCTTAGGACACCCTTACGAGAGCTTACTCGTCCTCTAGAGCGATCTATGGGGTTTAAAGTGCTTGATGCATGCGCTAAATGCATTCGTGATTCCTACGGAAGTGAGTTAGTGTATATTCTTTCTCTTCTAGTTTTATTTTATTTTATTGTTTTTTTTAAAAAAAAAAATATACATCGTTTTCCGTTGTGTTTGTTTTGTTTTGCTCGAGGATGAGCAAAAGTTAAGCTTGGGGGTGTTTGATGAGTGACATTTATGTTACCCTTAGGGGTAGTGTATTGGTCTCTTTTCTCCTGTTTTTCTTAGGTTTTCTACCTCTTTTCTCCTCTTATGGATTCCTTTTCTTTTATGGATGAAAAGTATGCTTATTTGCGCTTGTTTTGATAATCTTTATGCATAATTTTATCATCCCCATGCTCTCGTGATCTTTGCTATCTTTTGCAGGTTCCATGACGGTCCTAAGCACGGTAGGAGGCCCCTTGGCCAAGTATGGAGGCATGGACAAAGACAAGAGGAGCAAAAGGGAAGAAGAGGAAGCAAGAAGAGGAAGTTCAAGAGGAGGTGTGGCCGAACCTCTAAGAGGTTCGGTCGAACCAAGGTGTGGTCAAACTTTTGAAAAGTTCGACCGAACCTCCAAGGCAGTTTCAACCAAGTTTTCAGCATGTTTACAGGAGGGGTCGAACCAGGAAAGTTCGACCAAACAAGGATCAGGGAGGTTTGACCGAACCTACCCTGAGTTCGGCCGAACCTACCCTGAGTCCGACCGAACCTATCCAGAGTTCGGTCGGACCTTTTCCCGTTTCAGCTGACTTTTTTCGGAGCTTCCTAAGCAATTTTGTAAGGGGTATAAATAGTTTTTTTTGCTCATTAAAGAAAAAAGGATTTTTTAGTTTAGAATAGTTTTTAGGTTAGTTTTAGGTTTTAGAGAGAGAAACTCTCAAAATTTTAGAGAGAGAAAGTGAGGAGCACAATGGTTTTCATGGATTTTGGATAATCAAATGAGGAATTTGAAGATCTCCACCTTATATCAATGAGCATTTCTTACTTTCTCTTCTCTTATTGCTTTATTTAGTTTCTTTCATTATGCTTGAGTAGTTTCCCTTCTACTAGGTGTTGAGTGAGACTTTGTAATGATTGTTTGAGTTATTTGAGATAAATTTGATGATAATTGTGTGATTAAATTGATTGAATTGATGTTGGCATGTTGTTTGTTTTAGATTGGATTGATCTCCCATGATAGCACACTTAATTGCATATTGGTTTTAGTTTGACAAGGGATTGTGAATTAGAATTGATATATTTGATTGCATTTTGGGTAATTTTCTTCTATGCACCTAGTCAATGAGGGATCTAGGCTAGGAATTTGAGAGATTACTTTTGAGTGTAGTTAATTCTCATTATAATTCTTTCTTTGCATGATTGATTATCAAATGGATTCTCATTAGCTTATTAATTGTTCTAAGTGGATCTTTTCCCCTAGTAGACTTTATCATACCTTGTTCTTTATATGTGTTTTAGTGTAGTTGTAGTGTCCACTATCCATAAACCGATTTCGGCGTAGCTTAAGCATTAGATCGAGAACAATCCAACATTACCGTTCCTTGTGGTTCGACTCCGAACTTACCACTAGACTTGTTTAGGGGTTAGTTTTAGGATTTATAAATTTATTTGATTGAGTGTGGAATGTGCGACCGTTCTAACGCCCGTCAAAATGGCGCCGTTGCCGGGGAACGGTGTCAATGCTTGATTGTTTTTGATTGCTTGAGTCTAGGTCTTTGTGTATACTTTTCTTTTTATTTTATTTTTTTTTAATTTTTGCTTGTTTTTGTAAAAAAAAATGGCAAGTAACTCGTTTCCTCAATATGACAATGAGCCTTTTTGTGAATATTTCAATAGACTTGAGGGATATTTGGATTTTTATTGTTGTAGTCTTTGGGAGGCTTGTGAGATTTGTTATTTTGGTTTGAATGAGCAAACTAGGGATGAAGTTGAATGCATGCATAATGGTGAATTTAGAGCATTATCAATTGATGATGCTTGGGATTTTTATGTTTGGTTTGCTTGGGATGTCTATAATAAGGGTAATCATGATTCTATTATTGATATGCAATGTGTTGATACTTCTAATATTAGCATGAATTCCCATGATTTGTTACATGATCCCTTAAGTGAGCCTAAAACACATGATTTCAACTCTATTTCCTCTTTTGTTCACGATGATGAGGTGCATGCTCAAGTTGATGCTAATGGTGTGTTTCAATATTCTTCATTATTTACCATGCCTTCTTGTGATGTGCTTCGTTCCCTTAATGATGAATCTCATGTGTTTGATTGTGCCCCCACTCCCCAATGTGATGTATATGCTCATGATCTTAATGTTGATTTTTCCAATCTTGGTTGTACTTCTTCTTCTCTTGTTGAGGCTCAACCTTCAACACCTTTTGAATCCCTTATTGCTACTTTTGAATCTCAAATTAGGTGCATTGAGCTTGATAATGAGCTTGGGCCTAGTAAGGAAATGATTCTTAATTCTATGAGAGGTCAATTAGAGATAATGAAAAAGAATGAGGAGCGTCTTGAGGAGGGAAGGAGAAGAAAAGAAGAGTTAGAAAGCCAATTGTCACCCTTGATGCTTGTTTGTGAAAAATCCCAATTTAATGTGTGTGTTGAGGATGATGATGATGATTTTGAGCAACCAAGAGAGTGTGAGGATCCCATTGGTGAGCATATGAGTGATGGTGAAGGAGTTGAGAATGAAGAGAGTGTTGATTTTGAAAATCCTAACCCTTTTTCCCATCTTGATGAGTCTCAAGTGCATGATTGTGATCCTTTTATCCATGAGTATTTGGATTCATTTAAGGTTATGTCTAATGTGTTTATTGAGTGTCAAATGAAAACCCATAGCCTTTTGAGTGAGTTCATTAAGAATGCTTCATGGGAGAGAGACCATTTTGAAATGAATTTGCATCCATTCATGCATGGCTTTGAGATTTTAGGCTTTAAGGAAGTTAAGGGAGTTGTTGTTCATGATTGTAGTGAAGGGGATTATGTAGTTCCTCTTGGAAGTTGGATGTTTGAGGGAGATCATGATCATGAGTGTTCTTCTTTTGAGGATTCTATGATTGATTTTCATGCTCAAATTGGTGATTTGAGGAATGGTGGTGAAGAAGAGACCATTTGTAAGACCATTGCTCCTATCCCCTTCTCTCATGTCCCTTTTTCAAGGAATTTCAACCATATCCCCTACACTCTTATATCCTTTCCTTCCTTTGTTAATGAGCCTATTGGGGACCCCCTTGCCTATGAAGATTTTTATGTCCCTCATTCGTCTTCAATTGAGGAAAAGGGTGATTTTGCCACCCAAAAAGATTTTTGTGAAGAGAGTTTGCCTTTCTATTCTTTTTCTGATTTTCTTGAATTTTCTTTTGATTCTTCTTCTTCTTGGAAACTCCCTCTTCACCTTCTTTTGCGTGCACTAATCTTGGTGCATGCCCTTCTTATATCATTTGCTTACTTGTTATCTTATGAGATGTGTAGTAGTGCATTTGACAAGCTCTTGCGATCGTTGCAATATTATTTACTAGAGCGGTCAAGCTTGGACCTTAAGCAAGCCTTTCTCGGGAAGTAACCCGTGTTTTATTGCTTTCATTTTCTTTTCTTTTTAGAATAGTTTTTGGCCTCATGGAAATGTTTGTGTGCTTGGTGCTAGGTACATAACTTAATATACTCTTATGCATTGGTTTGGATCAAGAATCAAGGAAGTTTGACTCCACTTTTGCTAGCACATGGAAAACAAGATTCAATTTTAGAGGTAGTCGGCTTCAAGAAGGTTTAATTGGGTCATTTGCGAGTACTATACCCACCTAATATCCGGTAATATCCTTCCTTGCTCTTCCTCTAATGATTTGTGACTTGTTGGACATATGTTGGTTGGTTGGATGACTTTCTTTCTTTTCTCCTCCCATGGATTCTTTGGTTTAAAGTTTGAGCATGTTGCCTCATTCAAGCTTGGGGGAGGGTATTCTATCATGTTTGGTGGAATTTTGATTCATATATGCCATGCACATTTGTATATGCTTTTCCATTTTCTATGTCTTGAAAATCACAAAAAGATTTTTGTTTCTATCAAGGCAAATTTGCAATGTATTTTCTTTTGTTCTTGCTTTGGACATAATACTTTTGGACTTGTATTCTTGAATGTCTTTCTTCCTAAATTTTAGAGGTGTGCACGGTTTGAGAATGTGTTAGGTTGACTCTAGGATATGGTATGCTAAGGTAGTTGGCTAAGAACTTTGGGACCATGAAGCTCTAGTTCACTTGCTTGTGGTAAGATGGAGTTGCTCTCTATAGTGGATATGAAATCAAGAGTTAGTTATTGCTATCCCTAGTGATGTATAATTGTTCTAGCCTTCATCATACTTTGTTGAGCGGCATATTTGGATCCTTGGCTATTGCATTCTCATATCTAGAACTTGACTTTTAGCTCCCAAGATCGCGACTGAGCCACTTTAGGGGATGACAAAGACATTTCTCTTTTTATAGGATTAATTTTCAATTTTGGATTTGGTCTGCAATTGCCCCTATTACTAGCCCATTTGAGCCATATACATTCTTTTCTCTAACCTTAATACAAGCCTTCCAACCTTAGTTTCACTTTAAATCCTACCTTTAGTTTGTGAAGCAATTTTGTTTTGGAGCTTGTTTTATTGTTTATGGTGCAAGTTTAGAATTATAAGTTCATTTGCAAAGCAAGTATGTGTTGTATATAATTTTTTGCATAAAACCAAATACATTTTGAGAAAAAAGCCGTCCAAAGTTAAAAGAGGCAAGGACATTTAAAAAAAAAAAAAAAAAAAAAAAGGAATTATTGAAAAAAAAAAGGGGTAAAGAAGAATGTAAAGCACAAAAAAAAAGGGGGTTTTGTTATTGTTGTTCTCCCTGTTTTTGTTATTTTGTGTTAAATAAGCTTGGGGGAAAGTTATTTAATAAGCATACTTGGCACTTTTGTTTTGGAATCGTTTGGATCTTGTGGAAGAAGTTCCACCCGTGCTTCACATAGGTTTACCACCAATTTCAAGAGTTCTCCACACCTTTACTCTCCTAGCTTAGATTTTAATACCTTGAAAGTCCTTTTGATCCTAGAGGGTTAAGTCATTCAATGATGGCGGGAAATAGGAATCAAGCCTATAGAGCGAGTTTGCATAGCCAAGATGTCGGGTAACCTTCTCAATGTTTTTAATTTCTTATTTATTTTCCGGTTTCTTCGTGGAATCATGAGAAGCTAACTTGAAAGTGGATTTGAAACTAGTAGAGAGAACGTGGTTTGATTGGTTGAAACAAAAGGTGGAATGTGTTTCCTTTAGTTCTCTATGCTTAGCATATGTTATGTTTCAATCAACCTTGCACATCTTAGAACGTGCATACCTTTATTATTTTAGAAAGATTGACATTCATTAGTGTTTGTTCCATCATAAAAGTCCACTCTAGAACGCTTGTAACTTTTCTCTTACTTCGATTTATTTTATTTTATTTATTTATTGCCTTGCCTTGATTTTTGTCAAGAGTTATGGGTTAAACTCTTAGGACACCCTTACGAGAGCTTACTCGTCCTCTAGAGCGATCTATGGGGTTTAAAGTGCTTGATGCATGCGCTAAATGCATTCGTGATTCCTACGGAAGTGAGTTAGTGTATATTCTTTCTCTTCTAGTTTTATTTTATTTTATTGTTTTTTTAAAAAAAAAAAAAATATACATCGTTTTCCGTTGTGTTTGTTTTGTTTTGCTCGAGGATGAGCAAAAGTTAAGCTTGGGGGTGTTTGATGAGTGACATTTATGTTACCCTTAGGGGTAGTGTATTGGTCTCTTTTCTCCTGTTTTTCTTAGGTTTTCTACCTCTTTTCTCCTCTTATGGATTCCTTTTCTTTTATGGATGAAAAGTATGCTTATTTGCACTTGTTTTGATAATCTTTATGCATAATTTTATCATCCCCATGCTCTCGTGATCTTTGCTATCTTTTGCAGGTTCCATGACGGTCCTAAGCACGGTAGGAGGCCCCTTGGCCAAGTATGGAGGCATGGACAAAGACAAGAGGAGCAAAAGGGAAGAAGAGGAAGCAAGAAGAGGAAGTTCAAGAGGAGGTGTGGCCGAACCTCTAAGAGGTTCGGTCGAACCAAGGTGTGGTCAAACTTTTGAAAAGTTCGACCGAACCTCCAAGGCAGTTTCAACCAAGTTTTCAGCATGTTTACAGGAGGGGTCGAACCAGGAAAGTTCGACCAAACAAGGATCAGGGAGGTTCGACCGAACCTACCCTGAGTTCGGCCGAACCTACCCTGAGTCCGACCGAACCTATCCAGAGTTCGGTCGGACCTTTTCCCGTTTCAGCTGACTTTTTTCGGAGCTTCCTAAGCAATTTTGTAAGGGGTATAAATAGTTTTTTTTGCTCATTAAAGAAAAAAGGATTTTTTAGTTTAGAATAGTTTTTAGGTTAGTTTTAGGTTTTAGAGAGAGAAACTCTCAAAATTTTAGAGAGAGAAAGTGAGGAGCACAATGGTTTTCATGGATTTTGGATAATCAAATGAGGAATTTGAAGATCTCCACCTTATATCAATGAGCATTTCTTACTTTCTCTTCTCTTATTGCTTTATTTAGTTTCTTTCATTATGCTTGAGTAGTTTCCCTTCTACTAGGTGTTGAGTGAGACTTTGTAATGATTGTTTGAGTTATTTGAGATAAATTTGATGATAATTGTGTGATTAAATTGATTGAATTGATGTTGGCATGTTGTTTGTTTTAGATTGGATTGATCTCCCATGATAGCACACTTAATTGCATATTGGTTTTAGTTTGACAAGGGATTGTGAATTAGAATTGATATATTTGATTGCATTTTGGGTAATTTTCTTCTATGCACCTAGTCAATGAGGGATCTAGGCTAGGAATTTGAGAGATTACTTTTGAGTGTAGTTAATTCTCATTATAATTCTTTCTTTGCATGATTGATTATCAAATGGATTCTCATTAGCTTATTAATTGTTCTAAGTGGATCTTTTCCCCTAGTAGACTTTATCATACCTTGTTCTTTATATGTGTTTTAGTGTAGTTGTAGTGTCCACTATCCATAAACCGATTTCGGCGTAGCTTAAGCATTAGATCGAGAACAATCCAACATTACCGTTCCTTGTGGTTCGACTCCGAACTTACCACTAGACTTGTTTAGGGGTTAGTTTTAGGATTTATAAATTTATTTGATTGAGTGTGGAATGTGCGACCGTTCTAACGCCCGTCAATACACCTCCAAATCAAATAAAAAACAAAACCAAATCTTAATTTGTTAGTGAAAAAAATAATCAGAGTAATCTGATTTTAGAAGGAGAAGGAGAAGAATGAGAGAGCGGAGAGATGAGAATTTCAAGATAATTCCATGAAACTACCCAGAACCAATTGAATTAAAAATAAACATCAAATTCCCAAACTTAATCGAAAAATCCCCTAACCAAATTAATTTGAGGATGCTAGGCAATTGATAATGAAAATTTGAAGAATTAATGAGAGAAGTAGAGAGATAAGATCTAAAATTTGAGTGAGGTAGAATGGATGATGGGCAATGGAGAATTGGGGACTTTGTTTTTAATTGAAAAAACTGATTATGAGATAGCAGAGATGAAGATGAAATTTTGATAGTGACTAGTGAGTGGAAATCGCTACTTCAAGTAGCGGTGTTCCTACTTTAACCGCCATCTGAGATAGCGATTTTACCAAAAAAAATAAATAGACAAAAAAAAAAATTCATTAAATGGCTAACGCGGACAGTAATTTGGGAATTTTAAAAACAGTAGCAGTATATATGGAATTGTCATTCTTCCCAACAATATTTAGGGAAAGCACTCTTTTACAATGTTGATAATTAGAAATATTAATCATTAAAAACATGCGTTGGCAAGCGTGATAATAGAAATGTGTCAACTAAAAAAAACAGAGGAAGTATAATATAAATTTTTCTTATAATTGCACACGTGTGCGCCTCTTAGCTTGTTAGGATAATTATGTGAACTATGATGAAAAAAAAGACCGGGCCTTTAAATACTATAGTGGAGGCAATTTTTAAGAGCTATAACCTTGATAGATGACATTCTTTTTTCCTTAACATAACCCCTTGCATATATAAAGCCCTAAGTAGGTTGGCTTGGATGACTAGGAGCAACATCCGGTGTTTGGTTGTATGAAAAAAATCAGTGGATTTAGATTTCTTAGCTATCTTCTTCTACTCATATTTTGGTGGTTATCCTATAGGCACAGACCAAGGTTGCTTCTTTTAGGCGTTTAAATTTTTGACCATTTCTAATTCCTTCTCGTTTTGAGCGAGTGAATATCTAACCATAGAAAGCTCAAGCCTTGGTTCCATATACTTAGCGAGCACTTATTTGATTAGATTATTATCCCTCCATACCAAGGTTGCAATGATGTCAAAATTTGACAAAACTAACCCAATCCAAACAATCAAACTCATCTTTAATTTGTATCTAAACCTAGAAGACTATAATTCATTTATATAAATCGATATATTTCGATCCTCCTAAGCTACAACAATCTAGATCCAAACAGATTACTCCGCATCGAACCCAATATTGAACAACCCGATTGCAACCATCACAACAATGTAATCACTAATCAGATCTGAACCAAGAACTACTCACCAAACCCGATATTGAACAATCCAATTGTAACCACTCCCACAACCCTGCACAATCAACAACCGAATCCAAACCAAAAAATCTACATTAAAATCGTTACTGAACAATCCACTGTCGCCCCTTCGAGATCAAGATAGCATGTAAAACGAGTGTCCCAGGTAAATTCCTCTAAAAGGGTAATTTGTAGTAGTATACTAAATAAAGAAGTGGCAAAATCTAGAGCACTCTCTCCTTCTCCCTCTCGACTCTCCACATCATAGTCACTTCTCTTCCTTCCATATCTCTCTCTTTCTTACCAACACCAAATACCATGACCCTCAGCTAAGACACCCCCCATCTTCATTCTCCCTCATTTCATGTCTCCCCCCAACAACAAGCGCCCTTCTTCCGCCTCCACCACTGCCGCTTCCAACACCAACACCAGCCTCTCCTCCGCCAACTCCGCCGCCTTCTCTTCTCCGATGAAGAAGCCCAAGTCCCACTCTCAGTCCCTCGACTCCAAGAATGGCCTCCACCATTCCTTCAACTCCGCTGCCGATGACGATACGGATAACGCTGCTTCCATGATTGTTGACGACGATCTCAAGTCTGATGCTGCTGCTGTTTCTCTTTCTTCGAATTCTCGTGCTCCGATCACTGCCGGTGTTACCGCGAATTTGTCTCGGAAGAAGGCCACCCCTCCTAATCCCTCTACCAAGAAGCTTGTTATCAAGCTTGTTAAAGGTTTTACTCTTTCTCTTTCTTTTTCTCATCCCTGATTTTGGTAATTTGGGATTTTGAATTGTTAGGGTTTTTGGAATTTGCTGTTTGATTGGATTGTTTGTGATTTTTGTTAGATTTTTAGCGGTAGAGTGAGGAATTGAATTGAGGGATTATGTTAGGTTTTTGTTTTCGGGGTGTTGCGAATGATTGAGGGCGATTAGTTGTTGAATTGAGGTAGAAATGGCGGTAGGTTTACATTAGCTTAGCTATTTAAATGTTTAAGGTTTTTAGTGAAGATGAGTGCTTTTTGGCGAGGATGATAGCGCTTGGATTCGGTTTTTGGATGGAGGTTTTTAAGAACATTCGTTGTCCGAAGATGTTTGAGGATATGGTAAATACGTCCTGCTGTGGTTGCTGTTGTTTCCATCATTAGCAGTGTGTGATTTATATCTATTTTATTTGGGATAATGAATAGTTGGAATTATGGTCATATAGACAAAGTTTCCTAATTTGTGACTTGAGGTACTATGTAAATTTGAAAGGTATATAATTAAGAGGTAATTTGTGACTTGAGGTACTATGTAAATTTGAAAGGTAAAATTAAGAGGCGAATGGGATTAGATATGTAAATTTTGTTGGTACGAACTTGGAATAGACTGAGTGGATTCTTTACGCCATTTTTGTCTTAATTTTAGCAGACATGTCAATGGTGGGATCTTCATCAAGTGTTGCTGCTTTATTGTTAATTTCAGGTTTACGGTGGAGGTACAGGGTTAGCTTCGTATACATGCCATTAGTGGCATTCATGTTGTATAAATTTGTTTCAGTGTACCTTTAGGTTTTGATTGTTACTTAAATGCAACCAAGGGGAGGGGGTTTACAAAGTATAATACTTTTTCCTTGTATTAGTAAAACCTGTAGTCACTTTCCGCACTTGTCCTTGCTGCACTAAGAACAGGAGAAACTGAATTTAGTATAAGGACCTTCAGGCTGCCAAACCATTGCATTGGTGCATTCAAAGTCATAGGAAATGGTATTTAAGTAATTACTATCTATTATTGTATTGCAGTCAGCTTGTCTAATATTGTTTTCATCATCTATGTGCTCATCTTTCAGGTTACCTTACAATTTCCCAACCTCTAGGTTGTCCTAAGGTAGCTTGCATTGGTGAATACCATAGTGCACTAGACTGCTCGGGATATTGCTAGTCAAGAGTTCTTATCCCAAATTTGTTGTTGGTTATCTATTAGTGTTGTAGTGGTAGAAGCTATTCATCAAGGGTGAATTTATGTTGATTAAAGTGGTAAATCAACATTTTGGGTGCTAGTGTCCATAGTTTTTGGCGGTATTAATTTTTTTTTTTTTTTGCCTGTGTAACTTCCATTAGCCATAAAGTTAATTTTCTTGATACTATCATTTCCCACTGTACATAACGTCCCCAGTTAATTTTGGGATATGTATTGAGGCCGTTATTCATTGAACAACTTCATGTTTGTTGGAGATGAGTATCTCTCTTGAATAGTATTTCAAAAAAAAAAAAAAAAAAAAAGTATCTCTCATGAATGGAAAAGGTGAGGATCCTAGATTTAAGTAATGTTGGTGGTGCATGTTATGGGTAGGATATAGGTTAGGATGGGATTATCTTTAAAGATGTTTGCTGAGTTGAGAAATAATTTTTAGTAATTGTTAAATGCTAGATTTTAGGTACAGTTTTTAGAGATTGACCTGGCTATATTTGAAGTTCTCAACGAATGGTGTGAAGAATTTTGTATTAGACGAGCTCTTTGTCTTAGGTGAGAAGCTCTCTGTCCTTGCAACAAGGATGAAGATTAAAGATGGGTGGGTAACAACAAATTGGACTTTACAGGTGCATCTGAAATCAACCCAACCAGCAAAAGAAATCTTAGTTTGCCTCCAAATCCGAGTCCAAGTCTGTATTACTGTATTGCTCACTTTCAAGTCCAATCTATTCAGATATTCTCACTTTCTATTACAAATCCACAAAAATTTTTGTTTGATACTATTTGTGGTTCTCAAAAGAAAATTATTGTAAACAACAATTCAAAAGGTCAATAAACCAACCAAGGAGTTGTAGAATGACTTATAGGTAAAATTGAAATATATTAATGAGTATAACAAATCTATTCATAAGTAAGCGTTTAAAATAATTTTTTTTTAATCTATTACATACTAGTAAAGGCGAAACTAAGAGGGACACTTGGCAACGTGTTATAAATATTTTCCCTCCAAAATTATTTGTTAAAAAAAAAAATCATTATTACATAGAAAGAAGTTTTGTTTCTAAAGTAAACTTCCTATAATATAAAATTGCCCATTATAACTATTATATGTTTAATTATATTCTGTCATATATTTAAATGTTTTAATATATTTCATACTTTTAAATGCTTGGTGAGTTGATTCATTACTTTTTTGTTTATATAAATTTATTGTCATTAAAAATATTAAACAACCGTGTATTGCACGGGGTTTAATTTAGTTTACAATACAAATTGCCATATACACCTTGTGATTTGGAAAACTGAAAGGTAATTAACACTTACAGGAGCCAACGATGGCAAAAAATTAATTTGAATCCAATAACTTAATGATTTGTTCCTTTTTATTTATCTTTTTCTACTAGCAAATTAAACCTAGTCCCAATTGATAAAACTAGAAATGAAGTCAAGTACATACGTCCTTGAAGAATGACAGGGAGAGAAGCTTAGATTGCTTTTTGGAAACTGAAGTTAGTTGATTGGCTTTAATGAGCAAATGCAATAAACGGGGGGAGAGAGGGGTTTTGACTCTTGGCTGCAAAGTTAGAACAAGTGATGGGCTTAAGGTTTACTTTGGCTTAATACTCTAAAGAATCAGCAAAGTAAAAAAAAATTCACTGGCCTTTTAATGAGTTTAACCTGGTTCATATACTTGTAGCCTTCGAACTCAACCTGATTCCTATTCAGTTTTGTTTTCAAACAGTTTGGACTCAAATATGGGTTGGAAAATTCCTTTGCAGTGAGTCGGTCATGGATTGGATTCAGATTTAATTGCTGCCCTTAATGAAAATAAAAAATATAGGTGTTAAGGATATGGGAAAAGTCCTACAATTCAAAGAAAATGACAAATCAATTGCAAAACACACATGAAAAATAAAGAATTATGGGGAAGTGCCTTTGATACAAGGTAACAATCATTGTTACTTGTAATATTTAGTATATTTGTTTGCACTAAGGCATGCCTATTGCGTTGAAGGATCATCCTTAATTGTGCCTTCATTGAAACAAGAAAGGTAGTTGTGGAGTAGAGAGCCTTTTTATAATTTGAAGGAATTTTTGTGAAAAACCACCTTTTAAATCCTTGTTTTTGTGAAAAATCACCTTTTAAAAAAAAAATTGTAAAAAACCACCTAATTTAAAATTATTGTTGTAATTTGCCACCGCCAGCATAACAAATCACGACTAAAACATTTATAGTTGAAGCTCATTTTCGTACAGCAGGTGGTGAATTACAACAAAGATTTTAAATTAGGTGGTTTTTTACAGCATTTTTTTAAAAGGTGGTTTTGTCACAAAAACAAGGATTTAAAAGGTGGTTTTTGAAAAAAATTCCGAATTTGAATGCAAGTTTCTCTATCTCTGGCCACCAATTAAGTACATTCTTCCACTTACCTGGAACTTTACTTCCCTTTTTTAACCACCAAATGTTATCCTAAAATTACATAGGAGGCTTTCTTAATTCTGATACTATTGGAACAATTAGGAAATATCTGTTTTCATATCTGCTCTCCTAAGACACAGCTTGTGGACTTTTCTAATGCTAAATTTTTGTTACTAAACTTTCAGGTGATACTGATATTACATGGTACTTTGAATGGTATTAAAGCCATTTAATTATCGGCTATAATTAGCTATAACATCTATCTATGGGTGACGATGGCTTTTTACTGGAAGGATATTCACTTATAACCAAAAAATATCACAACTATTTAATTTTCTTGTTCTAATCTTAGTAATTTGGCAACAATCAATAGAACAAATATCTTCCTGTTCCTAAAAACAAACTTGAAAACAGTAGCTCTTCCATAACACTATTTATGGCCCTTGTGTGAGGCAGATGCTGACATTGTAATCAGGGAATTTGCCTATGTCATGTTAGAGAAAAAGAGTGATGGAATCCAGGGATTCTACTTTCATATTTTTTCAAATTTATTCTATATCAGAAAATTAAGGATATTATCAGAACTTTGGGAATTGGGATAAATGCAGCAGTACTAGGAGTTTAAGTATCAGAATGTTGAGATGAAATTTACACAAATTTCTGACATTTATTTATAACTAGTGAAGAGGAACCAAAAAACTAAAGAGGAGACCTGAAAAAAATGTTCTCCATTAGTTATATATTGATATTTTCATCATCATGAATGAAGTTTAGGGATTAAAAATGTTTACAAGGAATTGTGAGTGCTTCATGTTTTTTTTTTTTTCTGAAGAGGAATGGGCTTTATAGGTTGTGTTTGGTTATCAGTGTTTGTTGTTTCAATTAAGGTCGTTGCTAGAGGTAGAGTGAATCCATTTATGTTGTGGGCTTTTGTGTCACGACCATTTTGTCTTTCTTCCTTCATTTTTACATTACTTCGGTAAGACTTAATGCCGACGCATCAGATTTATTTTCTAGTACAGCATGTTGCAATATCTTGGAAATTCACTCTTTGATTATCCTGTGGTAGCTGATGTAAATGATAACGGTGTTCCTTTAGAATCCTTGGGTAATTGTATTGATTATATTGTTCATGGTATGTGGAAGCAAAACAGCTGGGTTCATCATGCTGCCATTTGACTGTTTTCAATCTGATTAGAGTTTATCAAATGGAATTGGAAAGTAATATTTACTGAGAGTGTATCTATTCCAGATGCTGATTTGACTTTATTCTAATTTTGCTCATTGTGAAACAGCTAAGCCCACCCTACCCCCAAACTTCGAGGAAGATACTTGGGCAACCTTGAAGTCAGCCATCAATGCTATATTCTTGAAGCAGCCTGATTCGTGTGACCTAGAGAAACTTTACCAGGTAAATAAACTCACAACTTCCAAGTCTTTCCAGAGTAGAAAACACAAACTGCCTTGTCCTTTGTGGAATATTATTCACACTTGTGAATCTCAAATTTTTAGGCTGTTAATGATCTTTGCCTGCACAAGATGGGGGGAAGTCTTTATCAAAGAATTGAGAAGGAGTGTGAAGCCCATGTTTCTGCGGTACTGCATTCATTGGTTGGACAAAGTCCAGACCTAGTAGTTTTTCTATCACTTGTTGAGAAATGCTGGCAGGACCTTTGTGACCAAATGCTGATGATTCGTGGCATAGCTTTGTATCTTGATAGGACATATGTGAAACAGACCCCAAATGTGAAGTCATTGTGGGACATGGGATTACAGCTATTTCGTAAACATCTTTCTTCATGTCCTGAAGTTGAGCACAAAACCGTTACTGGTCTTTTGAGAATGATCGAGAGGGAAAGGTAAATTTGCATGTTTCTTTGCTTAGTATTTTTTATTATTTCTAAACTATGCTCTATGGACATATGGCTGAAATATGCAATGTCATCTGTATCACAACTTTGATCCCTTGCACAATATTTCCATCATACAGATTAATTTGACTGATATTTTGGTTCCTCTGCTTTTTCCCTATGCTATTGTTATGTAGTATTGTGTGATATATCTCTAAGAGGACAACTTATCTTTACACCTGCTGTTGATATATTTTGCCGATGCCTTTTGTTTGTTCTAGCATGTTGTTTTGAATGGTGGTTGAAGCTAAAATTTGATATTTGTTCGTGAATTATATTCTGCACTAGTTTTTACAGTTGAGAGCTAGGCTTTTATTTTAACCTTTTTGGAACCTTTTTTTTTTTGGTGTGTGTGTGGTGTGTGCACGTGTGTGCATGCGTGTGTGTGTGTGGAATAGAGTTATCTTCATATTGCTTTCTGTTTTTTGGCATGTTCATTTCATATTAATCTTATCTTGCTGTTATAGACTACCTCCGGCAAGTATTGATTAATAATAAATTTGTAATTATGCAAGAGTTTAGAGTAGGAAGCTTAGTTAATTGATCAATAATGCGAAATTGCTTACAAGGATTAATAGCTTTAGGTTATCACTCTCAATTAGTAGCTTTAGGCTTACAACTCTCAGCACGTGTTTTCTCTCAATTTCTGGATGATTGCTATTCTACTACTCCTGCCTTTTTATACTCAAGCTCTATTACAAGGGTTAAACTTACTCTTTAATTACATTGTTCTCTACTGCCAAAAGTATCAAATGTTCAGAGAATCAGTCATTTCCCCCTCCCCTTAGTGCTTCGTTGATGACTTTTGTTCTGTTCGTCCTTTTGCTGATTTGGCTGTTCTGTTCCTTGTACTCCTGACCCCTTGATTTTGTTCTGCCTTCGAGCATAGACCCTTAGTGGTGGCTGACCCAAATGAAGTGGCTGACCCGAATTACGTACTGGGCTACTTGGGTCCATGACACTTGCTGTTTCAGAGGAAAAGAAGAGGGACTAAGTGCTTGTAGTACACTTAATATGTAGTATTATATTTGTGCTTCTTTCTTTTGATTTTACCTGAAGGTTTTTTCTTTCTTTTCTTTTCTGTTAACCAATTTTTTTTTTTTTTTTTTTTTTTTTTTCTTATTTTGCCATTTCAAAGGAAAGAAGAGGGACTGAAATGCTATTTTTACATCTGTTATGGTTTATATTTATGCTGCTTTTATTTTTTTTTCGTCTTTCTGTGATCAAAGAAATTTGTTCGAGTTATTTGTAAATCATTGGACCTTATATACGTTTTCTTTAACAATAGGTGCTATCTGATAACAAAATTGTGTACAGAGTTTCTGCCGTTGTAAGGTGTTTATTTTTTCATTTTTGTTACTGTTTCCCAGATTAGGTGAAGCTGTTGATAGGACTCTTCTGAACCATCTTTTGAAAATGTTTACTGCCCTTGGAATTTACCAAGAGAGCTTTGAAAAACCATTCCTGGCTTGCACAGAGGAATTTTATGCTGCTGAAGGTGCAAAATACATGCAGCAGTCGGATGTTCCAGATTATTTGAAGCATGTCGAAGTATGTGTTTGCTTTTAGTATTCCCTCTAGTTTAAAGCAGTTTTTTTTTTCCTTGCATTATTCATTATTATGATACTGGAACTGTGTGTTTGTATTGCTGTTATTGTTATTTAATGGGTGGCATATGATATGGCTATTCCTATACAGCAACCTTTCTGCGGTCAAAATCTGATACTGACTTCTTTGCAGATAAGATTACATGAAGAACAAGAAAGATGTCTACTTTACTTGGATGCAAGTACTAGAAAACCACTCATCTCAACGGCTGAAAAGCAGCTTCTTGAGCGTCATATATCTGCAATACTTGATAAGGTATGACTTTTGCAATACTTGTGGCATCTCTGCACTTTCATCTCTTGCGTTTTGCTGTATTATTACTGAAGTGTTAACATATTGACCAGGGCTTCATGATGCTGATGGATGGAAGTCGTGTTGATGATCTCCATAGAATGTACAGTTTATTTTCCAGGGTCGATGCCCTTGAGTCTCTGAGACAGGCACTAAGTTCATACATCCGCAAAGCTGGTCAGGCTACAGTAATGGATGAAGAGAAAGATAAAGACATGGTTTCTTGCCTCTTGGAGTTCAAGGCAGCACTTGATAAAATATGGGAAGAAAGTTTCTCAAAGACTGAATCATTTGGAAATACTATCAAAGATTCGTTTGAGTTCCTAATTAATCTACGTCAGGTAGGCATTTTAAAAGCATACATTTTCTAGTTACGAACTTGAAGTCAAGTTAGCTAATACAAAAATGAATGTGGGACATGCATGTGTACTATATTTTATTTCTTTTGTTCTCTACGTGCTTTGCTTGGCTATATTCATGCATATCAAATCTAACTTTATACTCAATTTAATAGAACCGTCCTGCGGAGCTGATTGCGAAGTTTCTGGATGAGAAACTTCGAGCGGGCAATAAGGGAACATCTGAAGAGGAATTGGAAGGAACCCTTGATAAAGTTTTGGTTTTATTCCGTTTTATACAGGTAAGTTTGTTTATGTAAAGTGGAATTTTGAAGGTTCTCTTTTTGTTGCAATTGACCTGCATCCAAGAATTTTTTTCTTTGTTCTATTTATTCAATCTATGCTATATTTGGGCCAATATCTCATTCCTTCTGTTTATTCTAGGGTAAGGATGTTTTTGAAGCATTCTACAAAAAGGATCTTGCGAAGAGGCTTTTGCTAGGAAAGAGTGCTTCAATTGATGCTGAAAAGTCTATGATCTCAAAGGTGACTTTATTGATATAATTCTGATTGTTTGAAGTTCAATTATTCTCTCTGATCATTTTTTTTGGCATTGCAGCTCAAAACTGAGTGCGGTAGTCAATTTACTAATAAACTTGAAGGAATGTTCAAGGTATGGTTCTTATCTTGGAAATTGTTATTTTAAACAAGCAACTACTAATTCAATTGTTTACAATGTGATTACGTGACATACAGCATTGTTTGGATGCAACCTTTTTTTTTTTTTTTTTTTTTTTTTTTACTGTTGAGAGTACTGTTTGTCCTCTTCTGATTTATTTGTATCTGATACCCATGGTTTTCCAAAGGAAAAAAAAGCCTTTTCTTGTCCAAAATAAAATATTAAAAGTAATTTAAACTATGATGAATTACTTGCATCTTATCTTATCTTATCTTATCAAGTGGGATTATTTACCAAAGCTGAATAAGAAATTAACTCGAGAGTCTGAGTTTGCGTTAAGGGACTTTAGGTTTAATGTTTCCCAATTTTAAACCAGTACAAAGCCATAATTTACGAAAGCTGCTTGGCCTTCTGTCTAGCTTATCTTGTTATTTTCCTCTTTAGCTTATATTTTTTTATCAAAAATGAAGTATATTAATTTTGGTGTCTTTTGGCTGTTTACATCATGTGAAATAAAGGTTCATATGGTTTGTTACATACTTTTCCCATAAATCAGAGGTTAACTATAAGGATAGCTCTTGAATCATTGAGGTTGATGGCATGTTGAGAAGCTGATCTTTTAGCTACATGGTATGTTTAGAAGCTGGTCTTTTGGTGGACATAGGGTCCAAGTACTTGACTGGATCACTGAGGCGAAAGAGGGGGGGGGGGTGTTGATGTATTGACCAAGGGAAAGAGGTTGTTTAATTTCTTCGGTGGTCTGCTGTGTGAAAACAATTTGTAATCCAAAAATAAAAACTATAAAACTGCCAGCTGATTTTGAATAGTTAACATCAGGCAATTGTTTTGAGACTGTAATTTGCTGAGAGGCCTAAAGATGCAATTCATGTGCTTATGAAGCTTAGGTATTCATTTTAGGTAATCATGCTTTTAATTTAGATTTAACTTTTAGCATTGTGCTTGGTATAGTGTAATGAAGATGATGCCCTAACCCATGTTAGCTTAGTGTTCTAGGGCCTTCTATTTGAAAGATGTATTAAATCATCTTCACTGGTGGAAATGGATGGGTTTGGTCATTTCAGTTGTTATTTATTACATGAACCAAGAGTAGAGGTTTATAATACAATTAGACTCTGAATTTTGGTGAATGTGATTTATAAGAATAGGTATATGAGATTTTAATATGGTGTGTAAATGAACATCAATTATAAATGATTTACCGTGTTAGTTCAACTTAGGTTGGATATCTTGTGGGAGCTATTTCTAGGGGACACAGATTATAAACATGGACTAAATGATTTTCATATGCATGTTGTCTATATTATGGTTTGAGGTACATATGGCCTATCTATCTTATAATTTAAGAGTTTTTTTTTCCTAACTTTTCACCACTAACACTCGAAAACTCCAATACTCAAATCTTATGCATTTGAAGTTTATTTAAATTTTTTTTATAAAAAAGAAACTACCAATAACTACCTATCCCACTGTTTTCCTAAAATTTTGTTTCAAGGGACTCCAATAACTACAAACATTTCACTTTGTATTGTTGTCTTTCACGAATAACGTATCTCGTGCATTAGCACGGGTATGCTCTAGTTTAAGAAATATAAGAGTGGGGAAGTGATGTAAGATAGAAATTGTTGGATCCATTAAAAGTTATAAGAATTAGCCTCCTGCTTAAATAAATATGCAAATCAACTTTAAGAATATAGCTCTAGTAGTGTGTTCGAATGATGGAATTTTGAGGAAAAACAAGAGTTGAGAGGTAAAAGGATTTATTTTAACTTATTTGATAAGGAATGGAAAATTGAGGTATCTGTATCTTCTTTTTTTTTTTTTTTTTTTTAATTTAATTTATTTTTTTTTTTAAATTTTTTATATACCAATTCCTTACATTATTAAACATTTGTAAAGATTTTAGATTGATGGGCTAAATAAACATCAAATATTTTTTCCATATTAATTCAACTTAGGTTGGGTTTCATTTGGGAGCCATTTGTAGTGAGTGCAATTAATATATGTGGGGTAAATGGTCATCACATCGTGTTCTGTCCGTTTAATGATTTGAGTGTACATATGGCTGTCTAAGAAATGGGAGAGGAGAGAGGGAAAGGATAATGTAAAATGGAAATTTTCAAATTTATCAAAAGTTTAAGAATTAACAGTTAAAGCAAAATTGAGATATCATTCAGCTTAAAGATATTTGGCTCTAATAGTGTGATTGGATAATGCAATTTGGAGCAAAAGGGAGAAATTAGAGGTAAAGGAATTTACTCTGACTTATTGGATATGGAATGGGGAGAGGAAAGGGATTGGAGAGGTGTTTGTTTTCTTTCCCTTTTTTATAAACTAAATCCTTCCATCATTGAAATGATTTAGGAAGAAGATTCTAGTCCAGTCCTCCTTTCCCCTGCTCTCCCCTCACCTCCTTCCCTTCTCTTTCTTTCCCCTTTCTTCTGATGATCTCCAACCAGCACGCTGTACATTAACTGGTTGTTTTCTAAAATTGCTGGTTGTTTGAAGAATGAGGAAACAACTGTTTGTTAATTAATTGGGCAATGGTACTCTTTCCGTTGGATTGACAGGTTTTTACCTCTTAGAATGATCATTTTCTCTTTTAAGAGGAGATGAAGGGCTGAATGCTGTTGAGAAAGATGGAAAAGAGGGACGAAGGAAAAATCTTAGGGGGAGGAGGGTGGGGGGATTAGGAAGGCAAGAGAAGGTATGCTTAAGATAAGGAAAAGAAATGCAGAAGATTTGGTCATGCGAATGGCAAGAGAACAATTTATACGTCAATACATCAAAAATGCATGCATGTAATTTCAATGTGCACCCTGAATTTAACTTGGACACCAATCAGGCAATCACACATAGAATGCTTTATTAATTTTATATTACTATATACCCTTGTTACTCTACAAATGTCAATGTGATGGATAAGCATAATATCATAATATGAGGCTTCTCCTAATGCTGACTTATTTCTAACTGTTTAATACATTAGGTTTTCCTAGTTTCCCTATTTTTGAATAGAACGTGTATCTATTTGAAGAAGAGCATAACCTCATTTTGAAGAAATCTTGGAGTCTTGAATATCTTGGTCTTTGAAGTGGATTTTGTTTTTCCCCCTCTTTTGAGTTTGTTGGGAAATTGCACATTCCCAATCTTCCCAATGACTGGAACTCGAGTGTTGGGTGGGGGGGGGGGGGTGGGTGTTGTTGTGACTCAATTTTGAGCTAGTGAAAACGGTATGAGACAGTACAGTCTTAGAATGTACATCCAGGCTAATGTGGAGATGAATGGCCTTTGTATGTTTTGACATCTTTCTCTATGGTGGAAACCTTTGTTATGAAATCCCTTATATCCTCAACCTCTTGATGCAAAAAGCCAGCCTGCATTAAGGTGAGGTTTTCTAAGAGATGAGCCTTTGATCAATGGCTATGTTCTTGAAGTCCCAGCAACTGTAGGCCTTGAGCATTCTGTGGAAAATAATGAAAGGGGAAAATCTTCAAATCTTGAAGCAAAATACTCTTATTCAGTAGATTTTGTGTAACTGTTCTTTCAAAAAAAAAAAAAAAAAAAAAAAAAAAAAAAAGAGTTTTGTGTAACTGTAGGGGTAGGCTAAGTTTTTATTACAGGGAATAAAGGCTGTTTATCGTAGGTCTGTAAGTATTAATTGTTGAGGCTATTGCAAGAGATGTAGTTGAAGCAATATTTTGCCATTGTTTCCGAAATCTAATTATGTTTGCTGGAAAGTGTTTGGGAAGAGAGTAAAGGTCTAGCTTTGACTGAAGCTCAACTGGATTCTCTGTTTTTGACATGCCAATAACCTACTTCTGGTAGAACACAGGTGGAGACTTGAAGGAATGTAAAAGATAGTCAATAAACTTCATGCTCAATGCATTACATACTGTGTCTTGGCCTTGGGAACGTGTCCAAGTGTCAACTTGTCTATTTTGTGAAATATTTTGGTTATTTTTTAGCCCAAAGATATGTTGGAGTGCCCGGGGTACTTTGTGTGAAATGAAGAGTCCGAGTAACATAGATTGCATCAACAGAAAATTGTTTTGGATAATGAATTATCGTTCTGCTAATCTGCTCAGATTTTCAAAAATTTTTGCTTTGTTTGTGAAAATAAAGGTTATATAGGGGTTCAAGAGTAACTCCATCTCAGTTATGGTGAAAAAACATTTACAGACAATTTTAACATGTTTGTGGTCTGTTTTTATTGTGGCTTGCAATATTTCACCTAAATAAATGATATCTGAACTTCTGAGGTTATGAGGAATTAGGTAATTCTTCCCTTTTCGTATCTTTTCCTTTTTTTTGATTTTTTTTCATCATATGTACTCCCCTTTCCTTTCCTCTCAGTTACCTCTTTGTAACCTAACATGTCGGTACCTTGGCTATAAAATCCCCTCATTCATGTATTTGATGTATTCAAGCAGTCTTGAACATATAATTTTCTAGACAATAAACAAGATTTGCAACAAGGAAATCTAGGATGAATCTAAAATATAACTTTTCTTAGTATAGTAAGTATCCTTTAAATTGTAGTGCGGCCACCCTAATATTATTACCTGCTGGCTACCTTTTATCATGCTAGACTGTAAGTGCCCTGTTGCAGCTGTAGAGTCGCCGCGAATACTATGCTCTACCTTTCCTCCCGTCTGTCTATGTGAGAATATTGTTTAGATGGTGGTAATAATAATGAATATGGGCCTCTGATCTTGTCCAATTTTGCTGTTAGTTAAGCAACAATTAGTCCTTTTCTTTAACTATTTTTATTAACTCGTCTGCAGTACATAATCAATAAAATGTTTTTTTTTTGCTATTTGCATAGTTTTGATTTCAATTTATGTAGGCCTAAGTATATGCTAGGCAAGTGGATAAGGAAAAATTGGGAAGCTACCTTGAGGATATAAGAATTCAGTTAGGCGTGGAATGCTAGGCGAGGAATTTTGGAAAGTTGTCGGAATTTGTTAAAGGAATTCAACTAGTTTAAATAGAAAGATTGGGAAGGGAATCCAAAAAGTAATTGTTTCTCTTTCATTTTTGTTGTATTGATGATATAATCTCTCCTGCTATGTAGCCTCTGTTTCCCTGTTTTTCTTGCCTTCTCTATTTTCTTGATTTCATCTTAATTTCTTCTCAATCTCAAATTTACGTCTCTCCATCAATATCTTAAAGCAACATTATTTTGGGATACCTGATAGATTCATGTGATTTTAGAAAAATGGCACCAAGCTATGTTACTCAAAGAGTGGAGTTGGTGGAGCAAGAATTAGCAAGAGTACATTAGACTCTCCAACCTTAAGTGCTGGTAGATTGTGGCCAGCTTGACAATGAGGCTGGATAGGTGCCTCGCCACTGTTGTTGTCGCGGCCATAGTGAAGGTGTAGCACAAGTTTTGCAGCGCAAATTTAATTTACAAGATGATGGCATAAATGTGTCAAATATTGGAAGTGGGCGTAAAGATGATGGCATTGACATGCCTTTATCTGATAGGTTTCAACTGGATTTACACTTTGAGCTATCTGAATCCAAATTAATTGCCTTGAACCTTCCTCAAAGGTCTAATGGAGGAGATATAGGAGACCGAATTCAGCCATTGAGCCATGGCTTTTGCTGTCAAAGAGGAAATGGGGCCGGATCTACCAGGCAGTTTTGGGGTCTCATTAAGAACATACTCTACCCCTTATTACGTATGCAATCTTAACAAACTACGTTTATAACCCGAAACCACTTAATCAATTATCTTGGCTCGATAGCTTAGCCCAAAACAAAAACACACAATGAGCCTTCTTCAAGCCTACCATTGAAGTAAAGAGACTGACAATTACAATCTATAGCATAAATGGGAGAAAAATCTTTGAATTTGCTCTGATGAGTGGTGGTTGGTGGGTCATATAGCTGTGTGCTACTCCGCAAAGATGATGAAGAGGAGAGTGAAGCGGTAATCTGCCCATAGACGATGAGTAACATTCCATCGTCCTATTTAAGGCTCTCTTAAATCTCTTTTAAATTGGTGGTGGGAATAATTTTTACATCTCCGTAATTGTGATTAAAATTAGGGAGGAAGAAGTAGTATTCATGGTGGATCTTGGTGCAACCCACTATTTCATATGTCTTGATACGGTGTTTCACCTAAAAAATTATGTCGGTGTGTCTTGGTTCAAAGGAAGGCGAATTAAGGGGGTGCCACTCCAACTTTAGGAGTTCAGTTTGTTTCAAATTTCTACCCCTTATGCTAGGTAACTTAATATTGAGAGTAGAATTGGCTGTCCAATACTCAGCAGTTGGAAGCTTCCGGCTTTGAAACTAATTCCAGGTTGGAGGGATTTTCGTAAACTTTCTTGGAGACCTAACTTAGGAAAAAATGAAAGTTCCATTATAAGCCATGTTGACGACTATTCAAAGAGAAAGGAGAGATTAAGATTGAGTTAGAATCAATTAAAGGTGGCACAACATTAGTAAGGGTACACGAGTGAATGGTGCCACCATATTTGCATACCACCTTGCAATAATTATTAGTGATCTTTTGTATGCCCATCAATTAGGGAAAGGAACATTCAATCACCCTATAAAGTTGAAAAAAATTTAAAAATAAAGGGGAAATGATCTTGCAAGCATGCGCTTTATCTAAACCTCCAATCCTGATGAGATTTAATGATTTCAGCTGGAATAATAGGGCCTTATTGTAGGCCATTTTCGAGCCTGATTCTCTTTAATAAAAAAGTATGTGTTATGGAGGCTATGTGTGCATTACAGAGGCCCTAAACAGATAGACAATGTTCGTAGTGATTGGTAAGCTTCTAGATTAACTCTACGGGTCTTGAATTTCTCTATGCTTGGTCTAAAGTCGGGATATCATCAAACAGTAGGGCTTTTTGGTTTTAGAGGGCCGCTTACTTTACAAAGGAAGGATCATGGTTCTAGGTAATTTTAAGATTACTTCAGCCCCCTTCTACAAGTGTTCATTACCCTCGTATTGGGGGCATTTTGGGAAGCTCAAAACTTAGCTTCTGTTTGTTATGGAATAGTACTGATTTGGGATGACCCAACTACCCCATTTTACATTATATTATATTGACTGGAAAAAAGGCCTAATAATTCTTGATCTGTCTCATGGCTCTCAATCTGCTATATAGATTAGGTTACAAGTACCTCTTTGTGTAGCACGGGACTGTGTATCTAGTGAAAGACTGTATCTTCATCCGTTCCTCATTCAGTGGAGTATCTAATTGCTATACGGCATCAAATTCTAAAATGTTAAAGTGTAGAGATTTGGTTTTCAACATGATTACGCACATCGACAGATTCGTTGATTGATGCACATTAAGCTTCCTGATTCGTAGTCTTCATGCCAAGTAAAGTTAGATATGGCGGTTTAATCCTATAATAAACGTTTGTGAAAATACTCTAATATCCTAATTTTGAGTTCTAGTGTAAAATGGCTGTGTGCTTCTTAATATATATATGTGAATGTATAGTTGGTTTATCCTCTCTTGTGTTTTTGCAGGACATTGAATTATCGAAGGAAATTAATGAGTCTTTTAAACAATCATCCCAAGCAAGGACAAAACTTCCATCAGGAATTGAGATGAGCGTACATGTCTTAACCACAGGGTAGGTTGTTATTCTAGTCTGGTTTTTGAATCCAAAAGGATTTAAGAGATTTTGTTATATAGGCTTCCTTGCTTGGTCCACTGGTAAATCTTCTTGTTGTTTTGCTGCAGTTATTGGCCAACGTACCCCCCGATGGATGTCCGGCTCCCACATGAGTTAAATGTATACCAGGTAAGTTACAAGTTGTGAAGCCAGAGGATATGTAAACGCACTGCCATACAGGGGTTTTGATTCTGGTTTGATGTGCAGGACATATTTAAAGAGTTTTACCTCAGTAAACACAGTGGTAGACGGCTAATGTGGCAAAATTCTCTGGGTCACTGTGTCCTGAAAGCAGACTTCCCAAAAGGTAAAAAGGAGCTTGCAGTTTCTTTGTTTCAGGTTCGTCTCCTATTACTTTTGATGTTTTATTGACTTTATTTTTTGTTATAGAAGCCCATTTAATTTGTTTTGACTCTTTAACTTGTGTATTGTGATATCTAGGCCGTAGTTTTGATGCTATTTAATGATGCTGAGAGTCTGAGCTTCCAAGATATGAAGGATGCCACTGGAATTGAGGATAAAGAGCTGCGGAGAACTCTCCAGTCCCTTGCATGTGGCAAAGTTCGTGTCCTTCAGAAGGTACTGACCAGCAATTAATTTATTCAAAACTTTCTTTGGATATTATATTTGAGATATTGTATTAAACACTTGTTATAAATTTGAAAATGCAGGTTCCTAAAGGCAGAGAAGTGGAGGATGACGACTCTTTTGTGTTCAATGACACATTTGCTGCCCCGCTCTATCGTATAAAGGTACCCGAGGTCTTATAATTATGAGTTTATACATGGACTACCATATATTACACAGTGAAGAAGATGACCATCGAACTGATTCTGTCAATTATTACATCAGATCATTTTCTTCCATCCCTAAATAATAATTAAATGTCTTGCAACATAGCATCATGCTTGCTAATGTGTAGCTTATATTAGTTTGGGCTTTGCATTTTCTCAGTCTTATTTGAGTTCGTAGAGGTTGACAGATTTTTGCATTGTAGTGGTACATGGAAAAATTGGGTGGGGAAGATGAGCAATTGTGGGGAGAGAGGTTGCTTGTGCTGCGAAGTTGCAATTATATTCCGAAGTTTGCACCTTGTAGTTTGGACTTTGATTTTTTGTTATTGCTTTGGAGAGTTTGAGAGTTTTTTGCATTATAGTGGTTCTTAGAAGAAGAATGGGAAGGGAAGACAGATTGTGTGTGTAAGCAGGGGGAGGGAGGGGGGAGCACTAAAAAACTCAAGAACAAACATAAACAAACTATTGACTAGGAAACTAAAATCCTACGTACATTATTATTTTAGTTTGTGGGAAAATAAGGTAGCATTGATGTGGGAAAATATATAAACAAATTTTCTAGGGGTATAAATGTCCACACACTATTCTTAAGAATTAAAAAAAAGATGCAATCAACATTAATGAGGGCAAATAAGTAAATAAACATTTTAGAGGCTTTAATTGTTCAAACACTATTCATAAGAGTTATCTCAAACTTTTCAAAAGGTAAGGAAACAATATTATCATTCACACTCTTCATTTTACCTCAAGTGCTCGATTAAGATCCCTCATACATGATTAGTACACTTCTACCCTTAATTTTGGCTAAATCATGACTGTTCATCACAAAATTAACCTAATCGAACAATTAGACACTCATACAAACTTTTTTTTTTTTTTGATTATTTTTCTTTTAAAATGACACCTTATGGCTGGAATCCTGGCCAAAAAGTCAATATTTTGGCTGTTGGCTTAAATTTCTTTTTGGTGTTTTTAACTCATACTGCATCTCACCTTATTCTCTCTCTCTCTATCTCTCTCTCTCTCTCCATGCCATAATAGCAAAGCTCTAAGATGAAAGATAATTATCATGGAGACTTTGAGATGCATTACATGTACAGTTTGGTATAATAAGTTTCCCTTTTTAAAAATTCCCTCTTTGTATTGGTAGGAAATGCGAAATCCAATTTCACAAACTTTACCTTATTTTTTTGAGTTAACCCAAAAGTTTCCTTGCAATAACACCGAATGAGTACTCCCTCCGTTTCATATTAACAGTTTGACTAGCACACATGCCAATGCACTACTTTTACTATAAATATTTGTAATTATATATTAGTATGAAGTATAAAAGTTTGATATAAAGAAAAACATACATAAAGACTAATCCAAAATTATTTTACATGGCAACATATGTTTTTTATATAATGGTTAAAATTAAACTTAGTCAAAGTAAGTATATGAGTGGTACAAAAACTGTTGCAATTATTACAAAATGGAGGTAGTACTACAAGTCTACAAAGTTTATGATGCTTTAATACTTGTTACCATAATACTGTATTTATTTTTTAGATAAGGTAATACAAAGTTTATGAAGATAGGCTTGGTAATCTTGATTTTAAAGGAAGGCTTTTTTCTCTTTAGCTTAGAAAATAATTTTCAGGAGATTTAAGCTCAAACAAGGCCCATAAGTTAAGATAAGGGCCAATTAGTTCAGATAAAGACTACAAGATAAATTTAAAACTAAAAATTATTGTTGATAAAAGCTTCTGAAATTCAGCCTGGAATAGATTAGATCATCTGGGGTTAATAGATTTAGATTAGGCTTTTCAGGTGACTAGAGCGAAGGCTTGGTATTGCTTTCATGAGGAGCTTTTCTTTGTTTGGTGTATCATGCGTCATGGGCATATTCCTTAATTCTATGTTGGTACCTTTTTACTTGGAGGCAAAATTGTTAATGGAGTAGTGATATATCCTATGGATTTGGGACTTGGGAATCGATCTAGTTGCCTTAATGTGAAAGCCTGTGATGCTCGGACTCAGCCGCCCACCCTTCCCAGTGTTTACACGACGCGGGTGCGGACACGAAATCCGGGTCGGACCCTTAGAAGAGAAAGTGAACTCGACAGTTTTGAACCCTAGCTTTGAAATAAAATGTCGGACTCACCAACACAAGAGCCGAAACCTTAGGGGTTTTTATTGGAAAGGAATTACGACCACCAAGAAGTTAGTTTTTTAATCTAGCAATGGGAGGCTGGGTTCTTCAATATTTCTCTATTTTCAACTGTGTCCATTTTAACTAGGTAGGGTAGGTGGAGGAAGAAACAATATTTTTTATGTGGGGAGGGGGTAGGTGGAGGACCTCATGTGATTCTCTTCACATTTATTTAAATCTGTTGTCAACATCAAATGAGAATTGGGAAAGACTTTCCTTTTATTTTTTCTACTTTATTTACTATCTGTCTTTACTACTTGACAACTTAAATTCTCTTTTATACACAATTAAACAATTTAACTACTAATTTTTAAGTTTGCTTTTACTCACTACCGAGTCCACGAGTCCATATCCAAAATTTGGTCTCTTAAAAAACATGTCCCCGTATCCTTAATTTTATAACTTTCCGAGTCCAACACTTAGACCCATACCCGAGTCCGACACCCGTACCCGAGTCTGAGCGTCTTAGGTGAAAGCAATAGAGGCCTTACACACAGATCTATTCTTGGAAGAAAATTGGAATGAGAATCTAATGTTAGGTTTAAGATGATGGCCATGCCCCAAAACTGGATTGATTTATTGGACTCAAGCCCATGTGCTTTTTGTTTGCTCTCTCTTTTTAAGAGCAGCTTATTTTCCTGATTATTACTATTCTTAAGATTACCTTTTTAATTTTTATCATTGAAATTGTTTTAAAGTGTCCATGTTACCAAATTACCAAAACACTACTTGCTTAATTTTGAATAATCTCTCTTTGAACAAAATATACATGGTTAATAGACTACCTAAAATTATCCTCTATTATTCCTTGAAGGTACAAATATATTAAGACTCAATTTAATGCAAATTTGGTTTGAAAAATATGACATGGTAAGATAGGAAGGATTTCAAGATTTTCAATTTGGCTGTTTTACTGGGTGTTTACTGTGCAGTTTTAGACTGTATGTTATGCCTATATATTAGAATTGTACACTGTTTCAGGCAGGGGATATAGGCCATAGTGTTGAAGATCCTTTGTCATGTGATCAATTTTATGTCTTTGTTCATCTTCCAAATGGGTAAGTTGTGAAATCTTGTTGATTGAAATCGTTGTCAAGGACTCAAAGACTCAATCACATATTTGAATATAAGGGGTTTGTCCAAATCGGTTGGCAGACTTGGCATCAGAGTTGTCTGTCATGGACAAAGATAGTTTTGAGTAAAGGGGCTACTTATAGAAGAACAGGGGTATGGTTGTTCTATCATGTATTCTTTGGGAAGTTTTCATCTCTAATGCTTTTCTTCTACATGATATGGTAGAATGGCTTTGTTACTTTTATATCCATTTTATGTATATTTGTAGTAATAACATTTTTGTTAACTCTATTAAACTAGTAGTTGCAGTAAGGTGGGCCTCCCTAAATTCTGTCTTAGCTGAATTAAATCTGGGTCATTCAGTTGTTCCTACAGTTTACAACTCCATGGGGTGCTCTTACCTATCCACTGTTTCCTAGAGTTTTTGGTGAAGTAGTGCTAGAAGTGCATTTTTGCATAGTTATTTGCTGTGTTATTGAGATAATTAGGTGTAGGAGATGGTTACAATGGCATCTTTAAGGAACTACTGTGAGGATGGGTGAGTATGAATGGAACCAAGTCATTTTAAATGTTGATTTGTTGTACTTAGTCAGTTAGTTGCTGTTGGACATCATTCTCTTGGAGTTGTCGCCACTTTGTTCCTTTCTAAGACTTTGACAGTGTTTTGAGGAGCACCTTTGATGGTTTGGCGATTATTTAAAGAATTTGGGCTAATATGCTGCAGAGTGTTGTAAAAAGAAATTCCATAGCATCATCTACAACACAGCTTCCCACGAATAAGATTTGGGAGATTCTTTTCATAAGTATGTTAATTGAATCTTGGGAAATTAACACAAAATCATCCCTTTATGAAGTTTGCTACTCTCAAATACTCTCAAAATCATACATGGAACCAAATTTGAGGGTGGATTTCTAAATGAAGATTCTGCTAAAGAAGTGGCTATATGTATAAGTGCTCCCGCTTTAAGGTGGTATTTGTTAAAAAAAAAAAATTTAAACATATTTTAATGCAGTTATCTGGCTTTTACTTAGGGGTTGGTTTTATTTATTTTTTAGCTATTAGTGGTTTATATAATGTAATCAGTTATCCCTTGATGCGTGTAGAAATACCCTATCTGTCTGATCTTGAGAGTGCCACTTTGTACATTGATTACTTTTTTTTTTTAGTGCAAACAGATCAAAGCATGTGCTTTCGATCACTGGGTATCCACTTCAAATTTGACTACATGGCAATTGAATAACCCAAGCATAAAAGTTTCTTCGTGTTGAACGCCCAGCTCCCTAACCTAATGCGGCACCGGGAATTCTGAAGCTTTTAACCTTTTTGGCAATTTGTGCAAAGACGGTGGTATCATGGATAATTATCAAGTGTTTAAATGTAGATCTTCCTTAGAGAGAATGTGTAAATGTGTGATATTGAAATAGGAAGTATTTAGATCGCCACCATGCCAAAGAGGTGGAGATGGCAGTGGACATGGGGCTAGATTGTTGAAGGTAACAACAATGGTGGGTGGGGGTGGTGATAACCACGAGTGAGAAAAAGAAAAAAATGAAGAAACTCAACCAAAAAAATGACCATCTTCAAAAATCACGTGCATGGCACGCGAGCACAAATACCTACCTGGTCCAATAATGTCAAATGCAGTTAAAGTTTGGCCCAACCAGTAATAAATACTCAGTTGCAGTTGCGCTGTTTATGGTAGACCAGCCGTATTTGAGACTGTTTATTTCAAATCTTCCTTCAAAATATGCTGCTTAATCTGATAAGATTTTATTAAACGGTGCAGGGAGCAATTGCCTGAAATCTAAGTACCCTCTTTCCCCTTTTCCTCTTTTATGCCGAAACCTGAGACTTCATCTTCTTGTCATGTGCCATGGATTGCTTCTTTGACAATAATTAATCATGAATGTTTGAATGATGCAGGTCAATGCAATCCAGATGAAGGAAACGGTGGAGGAGAACACGAGCACCACTGAGAGAGTATTTCAAGATCGTCAATATCAGGTTGCCTAGTATTCAACTCCCCTCTTTTTGTAATGCTTGCAAGTTGGCTCCAGGTTGTGATTTTCTTATATTAGATAGCTAATCAGTGTTTTACATTTTTGTAAATCTAAGGTTGATGCTGCTATAGTTCGTATCATGAAGACGAGGAAGGTGCTTAGTCATACTCTTCTGATAACTGAACTATTCCAACAGGTAAATTTTTTTACTTGATATTAGGGTGGGCTAGGGAGTAGCTGGGTACGGGAGTTCGTATACGTTTGTAGTTCTGTCATATTCAGTCTCAAGTATGAATTTTTTTACTGGATTGGGAACTGAATTTCTGTTAGTGGCTTCCAGTGTGATGTTGAATATTACATCCATCTCAAAGTGATGCAAATAATTTGTGATGGTTTTATCAAGGAAAATGATGCGAGTAATTCAGGATGGAAGGTGTACCTTCTGTGTTGCTTATCGTTTAGTTGCATTAAGCACAATGTGTCTTTGATGCTTGAAATGCTGCTTATTGTTTAGTTGCATTAACCACAATGTGTCTTTGATGCATGAAATGCTTCATATGTAGCTAAACGTTCTAAACGCATTGGACATGTTACTTAATTCTTGCATTTCTTTCTATGCTGTTTGAATTTACTGTGTTTTATTTGGTGAAACAGCTCAAGTTTCCCATTAAACCAGCTGATCTGAAGAAAAGGATTGAGAGCCTTATAGACAGAGAATACTTGGAGAGAGACAAGAATAATCCTCAAATATATAATTACTTGGCGTAACAGATCATTTTGAGTCGAACCTTCTACATGACACAGGGAAAACCTGCTACTGTCAGCTGAAGGTTTATTTGATAATGTACAGTAATTTGCACCCTTTTTTTTTTCTTCAACAATGTAGATGTAATATTTTTTTTTCCCCATATCTTGATAATTTTGCATTTAAAAAAATTCTCGAAACCAATAGCAATATGTTGTAAAATATCAGAGATTTAGTAATCAGTACTGAATAGCCTTTGGTCGCTCAAATCTCCACACTTGCCGTGTATTACCTCAACCATTTATAGAGTGACTCCGACCCCCATCCATCCCCCTCTCTTATGTAATCCTGTAAGGTGTAAGTGTTGGTGTTAGTGAGACTAGATGGCTGACTGGTTAATTTGTTCAATGATCAAACAACCTTATTTCAATTGGTACGGATATATACAAGTATTTACATCTATAAAGTATGTCATTTACTTCCTTCGTCACTAAATAAAATCACCATTTCTATTTGGAAAAAATCATAGAATGATTAATGTAGTGTATTATTGATACAAATTGAATAGAAAATATTAATAATGGGCTTAAAGAGAAGTTGATGAAGAGTGAATAAAAAAAAGTTGGTGGTCGAAATGAGAAATGATTCTTTTATTTGAAGAGAATAATTTTGAACAAAAGCCAAGGCTTTTTTAAATGTGAAATTAACGTTTCTCATAGTATGCTTGAGAATTTTGTGATCAAAATCATTCAATAGGACTTTTATGCTTGCCATTATCAATATCTTTGATCGTACTAAAGTAATCTTTTTTTTTTTTTTTTTTTTTTTTTTTTTTTTTTTTGTAAAAACAACTTAATAATATCAAACGGAAAGTGATAAATGAACCCTTATGTAAGAAGTTAAAAAAAAAAAAATAAAAAATAAAAAAAAATAAATAATAATAATAATAATAATAATAATAATAATAAAAAGGGATGCATATGATAAGCTAAAAATAAAAATGATAAGGATATGTATAGAAGTGAACATATGTATTGTAAATGGGAATGAAATTATTCTATCTTCATTTTGTTACTAAGGTTCTGATGTCTTTGCCTAATATTCACTAATTTTTAAGTTAACAAGTTTGATAAGTTTAGGGACATAAATACTAAGTTTAATCTAATTTTAAGTTGTAGAATAAAGGGTAAATAAAGAATAACCAAGTTAGCGGGTGATGACTTTACAGTTAATAAAGCCTAGCCAAATCAGCGGATGATGAATTTAAGGTTAATAAAGGCAGCTTAAATGAGAATACTATTTATGCAAGGGTTTGAGTATAAGTTTGTAACCATTTGATCATTCAACCAAGCAATACGTGGTCCACTTGGTAAGAATCTTACCTTACATAATTGAGGTTTAAGAATCCTACCGATAGTATGTGGAGAATCCTACTCAGCTTCTTTTTTTTTTTTTTTATCTTTCAAAGATTACTCTTAATTAAATTTTCTCTATTATTATGGAACATTCAAAGAGACAACAGAAAGAAATTATACGTAGTACAATCAATGGAGTAACCATAAACAAATACAGTACAAAAAAATAAAAACACAGAGCACAATAATAACATACTGTAATTCATATTTTGACATAGAAAAATCGTTGACACTATAAATTAAGAATTTTTACATTACAAAAAACCTTGCACAACGAACAAAATCACGCAAAAACAGCCCAATTCCATGATCCAAACCAAAAAAAGGAAAATTAATAAGAAACAGAAGATTCGATTTCATTAAGATCTGACAAAATAAATTGAGGAAGATAGCAGATCGAAATCAGACGGGCTTAGAAGGTGTTGAGGCGGAAGAATCAGCGTCGGGGTTGAGAGGAGCGCGGATGTTGTTGTTGACGTCGTCGTCATCGGGGTCGTAATCGGGGTTGAGGTTACGGTCAATGGCTTCGCGGCCTTTCTCGAGGCAAGGCTTGCAGGCCATCTCGACTGCAATCCAACCTAATGCTAGCCCTACCACTGCAATGATCGCCGTTGTGATTGCCCCCATTTTTGTTCTGAGGGCGGAGATTGTTGCTCGCCCACGTTTGTGGAAATGTGTCGACGAGTTTATGGATGTTGTTGATATTTTGGAATTGATTTTTGTGTCGTTATTATTAATAAAATTTGCGAGAAAGGACTGTTTATAGTAACTTGTTTGCGAGAAAGAACCTTATATAAAATAAGTGGCAAATTGGGACCTTATTTCAAAAAAAATTTATAAGATGGGACCTTTTGACGGAATCCGGCTATTGACCCTCGAAAACCACCTCCAACTCGCCGAAATCTCACCCCGACCCTCGAAAACCACCTCCACCACGCCGAAATCCCACACCGGCCCCTGAAAACCACCTCCACCACGCTGAAATCCCTCCCCGACCCAAAAAACCCCCTCCACCTTGCTGAAATTCCACCCCAACCCTCGAACCCAGCTCCCCCCCCCCACCACCCCAAATCCCCCAACTCGAACCCAGCCTTGAACACCCTCTAAAACTGACCCCCGAAACACCTCGAAACCCACTGCAAATGTCCCAAAATCTAGAAATCGGAGGTGGTATTTGAGTTTCGAGGGAGGACGGGGTTTTCTGGGTTTTAAGGGAGCATTTTCGCGATGGTTTTCTAGTATTTGATGGAGCGCGGTGGTTGGTTGGTTGGGTGGGGTGGGGCTTCTAGGTGGAGGAGTAACAGGGGAATAAGGGGAGGTTGGCAGGGATAGGGTGGGGTAATCGAGGAAGGCAAGGAGGGGATAGTGGTGGTCGTTCATGCCGGGGGGCGGTGCAGGGGTTGAGGAAGGGGTGGTTAGGCGGAGGTGGTTTTTTAAAATTAAACGTGGGTGACACTTGATAGTCATCGCCGGAAATTGTAGGTCAATGGTCGAATTCCATGACAAGGTCCCATGTCACAATTATGAAATAAAGTCCCATCTCGCAACTTTTTTTTGAAATATGGTCCCAATTTGCCACTTTTTTATATAAGGTCCTTACTCACAAACAAGTCACTATAAAAGGTCATTTCTCGCAAATTTTCCTTATTGTTATGTTACTAGTCTAAGGCCTGTGCATGACTAAAACTCAATTTATTATTAATCTAACAATATAATTATTATTTTATTGAAAAAATTGAGAAAAATAATTCGAACTTTCACCCATTCGCTTTTTTTATTCCCAACTATCAACTATTATTTAATAATCTTAACTTTTATATATCTTCGCTTTTTTGGATCAAGGTGACGGGTGACATGTTGGAATAGTCAAGGGAATTAATTTCCCTCCTAATCTTTGCTAACTTAACTCCACTCAACTACCCTCTTCTTTTCTCTCTCCCTGCCATTACTCCCCCCTACTTCAAATTTTTTCAACCATTTTTGTAATGAAGCTGACACCATCATTTGTAATTGTGGAAATTGGCAAGCTTTTTAGGGTAATTAGGAAGAATCTCTCAAGGGTAGAGGAGTTTCCATCAGACCCAGAGTACAAGTAACCCTAAAACTCTTCAATCATAATTCGTGGGGTGCTTAATTGTGTATTAAACCTTGCTTAACTAATGAATTACACATAATTGAACTTAATTAGTGACTTTAATTGGTTAACAATGACATAAAAACGTTGTCTTTTTTGGTTGATTAGTGTTAATTGTGCGTGTAGTGTATGTTGATTGTTGTGGTTGTTTTTTATTGAATTTGTGTGAAACGCTAGATTTGTATTTGTGGTTTAATTGGATTATGGTATATGAATGGTTGTTTCTGTTGTGTTTGAAACCCTAGGTTGGTTAAGATGAAAAATCCTTTTGTTGCTGTGACCTTGGAGTTTTGGCATGGTGGACAATTCAGGATTGTTGCAAATGGCCATTTAGTTTACGAGGGTGGGAAAGGTAGTACTAGAGAAATTAGCCCAGATGAAATCTGTTATTGGGATCTTATTCTATTGGCAAGAGAAGTTTCAAATGGTAAAACAGTTGAGGGAGTGTATTACCTGATTCTAGGACTTAGTATGGAGAATGGGCTTAGGAAGGTGCTTAATGATAAAGATACACTAGAATTAATTGCATTAGCTGATAAATATAGGTGTGTTGAGTTGTATGTTTTTCATGGGGCTGAGTCACCAAACCTTGAACCAAGTGTGGAAACACACTTTTAAACTTTAGTAATTGAAAATGAGTCCCCTGGCAGTGACTTACTTACCCAACAAACATCTACCAATAAATTACCCCTCAAAACAAAACTGAACAAGTTACCAACTAAAAGGGCCCCAGCTAAAAAAACATGTTTCCCCAGTGAGATTTAGTCCCAAAAAGAGACCTCTGTTAGTTGGAAAAGAAGCATCTTCCAGCTCATCCCACAAAAAAGATAACCCCACCTCAGCAGCTGACAAAGAGCATGTGAACCCTATTTCTTTTGCTAACCCTTCTCAAACCCACACACAACCCTTATCCAAACCCAGATCTTCTTCTACGTAACCCTCTGGTATTCTAGCTTCATCACAAAATGACCCTGGTGACACAGATACATTTGTTTGGGAAGATGATAGACCTGACAGTCCCATCCCTATAAATGATCTAATTCCCGATTATAGTGATGATAGTGATGATTCAGACCCACTTTATGAACCTGAAGATAGGAAAGGGAAGTTAGTAATAGATAAAGATGTTGATAGAGCTGCATATAGTGATAGTGAATTTGATGAGGCATTAGGGGATGAAGATGTGGGTGTTGAGGTGTTAGGTGATGAAGTGTTGGATGCTGGGTTTGAGGTCACAAATCTGCAATTAGACGGAGAGGAATATGAGCAGCTATTTAAATCAGGAGTTAGTGTTTGACTCTGATAATAGGGATGATGAGTATAACATAGCTAGGGAAAGAGTTCAGGTTCACAGCAGGCTCAACAATTGCAACTAAGTGCAACCTAGGGCCAGCTAGGCTCTCAAGAGCAAATTGTAGCAGATCAAGCAGTAGCTAGGACATCTGAACCAACCCCTTATCAGAGTGATTATGAAGATAGTTAGAGGAGAATGACACCCCACTTGGTAGTGGGGATGAGGGTGTGTTAGTTGGTAGGAGGGAAAGGAAATCTTTGTTAGTAAGTCCACAAACATATTTTTCACAATTCAAGTGGAAAATTGGACAGAAGTTTGCAAACAGGGAAAACTTTAAAAAAGCAGTTGCAAAATATGCTGTGTTTTAGGGCAGGAATATGGGATTTGTTAGCAGCAACAAAAAGAGACAACAAAGGCTATAGTTAGGTGCATACATGGATGCCTTTTTTATGTGTATGCATCCTGGGATACTAGGAGAGCAACACTAATGGTGAAAAGGGTGTGTGGTGATCATAGCTGCCATAGGAATATGAAAAGAAACATGCAACTTAAAGCAAGTTAGGTTGCAAAGTAATTTCTAGATGTGTTTAAAACAGGGCCTCACTGGCAATAGTGGACTGCATCAGGAAGGCTTACAAGATTTTGGTGAAAAGGGACTTTACTTACAAAGTCAAGTATGCTGCTCATAAGCTATTACATGGGTCAATGCATGACCATTATAATAAAGTTGGGGGGGGGGGGTATTAAGCAGTTGTGAAAGCATGTAGTCTTGGAACAGAGTGCATACTTGTCAGTGACACCTCAAAGAATCCACCAGTATTTTAGAGACTCTTTACATGCTTTGAGGGTTTGCAAAGAGGGTGGAAGGAGGGGTGGAGGAAGGTGTTGTGTGTTGATGCTTGCTTTCTGAAGACCTTCCTTGGTGGACTACTTTTATCTGTTGTTGGAAGAGATTTCAATGATTAGATGTATCCAGTGGCTTGGGCCATAATGGAGGGTGAGAATAATAGCTCCTAGGAGTGGTTTTTCACTGAAGTTCAGTCATGTTTGTAGCTTGTGACATACCATCATTTTTTATGTTCATT
This sequence comes from Chenopodium quinoa, assembly GCF_001683475.1. Taxonomy (NCBI): domain Eukaryota; kingdom Viridiplantae; phylum Streptophyta; class Magnoliopsida; order Caryophyllales; family Amaranthaceae; genus Chenopodium; species Chenopodium quinoa. Next base: position 5,569,507 of record NW_018742951.1, read on the forward strand.
TGGTGAGCATCATTATATCTCCCTTAATTGAATTTTTAATGTTTATTATTGCTACAATTACATAGCCATAGCCATATTAGATTGGTTGAATATTTCTCTGTATTTGGTTGATGTTGCAGGTAATCTTACATGTTGTCTCCAGTGTCTTGGCAAATGCAGAGCATAGACACTGCGTGAGACATATCTTCACTAACTAGCAAAAAACTTACAGAGGAGAGGAGATGAAATTGATTTTCTAGAAGGTTGCCAAGGCTTACAACATGGTAGACTACACAGATAATCTCAAACAACTAACTGATCTGAACATTAAAGCAGCTGAGGCCTTCCAAGCATATAAGCTTAAGTTATTTTACAGGGCATCTTGAAGACATCAATCAAAACTGATGCTATCACCTCCAATATGGCAGAAACCTTCAACGGGAACATAATAAATGCCAAGACAAAACATCTCCTATACATGTTAGAGGAGATCAGAACTGCCCTTATGTAGAGATTAGTAAAGAAAAGACAAGAGATGGAAATCAGACAATGACAGAGCGGCGAGTGATAGATTGCCATTCCTCGAAAGAGGTGGCACTTCTTATTCACTAAACTAAAGGGAGTCCCCTGTGCTTTGTCCCAAGATTCAAGCAAAGCCGGACAAAGAGAAAGAAAAGGCATCAAATTGTAAAGTTATACCATCAACTGACAATCTTTTCAATGTGACTTACTTTTTAGATCATTTGGTAGTGGACTTGCAAGCAAGGTCCTGCACTTACAGGAAGTGGGAAATGGTGGGAATCCCTTGCTTTCACTCTATTACATGTATGTTCTTCCAAATTAGGGAAGCTGAAGATTTTGTGGACCCTTGCTATAGAAGAGATACATATCTAAAAGCATATGCAGGTTTAAATGCTTATTTTGTGGGATTGTTCATTGTGTAGCTTGTTTATGATTCATTTGAACTTGTATATTTACTGTATTTTCTTATGATGTAGGATCAATACTTGCAAGAGAGCCTCCAGCTAAAACGCCAAGGGGAAGGCCTGGAAAGAATGGCCAACCACCTCACTGAAATGCAGCCCCAACTTCTTCTGAGCCTTTACATGTTACTGCAATCACATCAACTGCTCCTCCTGCACATCATGTAGTAACTGCTCAGCCAACCCAATTAGGGAGAGGTGGAAGAAGTATTAGAGGAGGTAGGGGATTAACGGGGGGGTGGGGTGGGGGGTAGAACATCTACTGGTGGAGGAGGGACTACAAGACAAGGCAGAGGGAAGGTATTGCTGTCTCATCTTGCATTTTTCAGCACTTGGTTGTTTTCATTGGTTTTGTAAATGTTTTTTTCCTTTTTGTTTTTTTCTGCTACTATCTAATGCTTATATGGTTATGAATTTCAGTTGCCAAAGGGAGGTGGGGTTTTGTTTGAAGCAGATGGTTCAGTTGTGACAGCTACAAAGGGGTAGAGGCAGGCCAAGCCTCAACCCAGTTGCAGCAGCCTGTTGTTCTCATCCAGTCAAGCCAAGCACCTACTGTGCTTTAGCAAACTCAGTGACTATGTACAAGTGATTGGTGTTGTCAACTTAGGAATTGGAACAGAACTTTGACTTTCATTTTGTTTGATATTTTGAAGTTGTGTGTAACTTAGATAACATTTTAACTAATTGTGACAAGCAGCAATCTTTTGATGGATTTACTTTGAATTTCTCACTTGCATGTAACAAATTAACACACATTAAAGATTTCATTGCATAAAAGTACTTAAATTAACACAAATAGCTGCTTCATTTAACTCATCAATGCCACAAACTGACTTTTATGAAATAGATTACACTATACAATTGTCTGATCATAGTACTATAAAATCCTATTTTAAGTAAAAGATCACAACGCCAAATAAAACCCATGAAAATAGTTGTGCCATTGACATGTGCCTTTCATTTATAAAACTCATCATAATCTCAACCCTTAATTGATAAAGATCAGCCTTCATTTGCTTCACATCATCTTCCAACTTGTCCTTCTTCCTTACCAGTTTCTTCACCTTTTCCTCCAACGCATTACGCTCAAACTCCATCTCAGCCATTGTAGTATCCCTTTCAAAGATTTGAAATCGAAGCTCATCAACTTCATTGTTGCAATCAACCCATTTTAAAAAATTACAATTTGTGTTCAGTGGTAAAACCAAATCAATTATAACAAAATCAAAAACCTAATCTGCTATAATTCTTTAAACACAATACAAAACAATCAAACAATCTTACCGGCCATTTTGGACAACCGAAAAACTTCCTACCAACATTCAGCCCATTTTTCACACTTCGTACCACCGCATCAGAACTGCAAGTGCACTTTGTTCTCAGTCCACCACAACCCCTTGATGTTGAAGATGAACTAGCAGAGGCAAAAGACCGATCTCCTCCTGCCATAGTTGATTAAGGTTTAAAGAGAGAGAAAAGTGAATAAGTGGGATGAAGAGGAACAGGGGAAATAGCGAAGACAAGGGATATAAGGGTTTAATTGAAGAAATTTTAAAAAAAAAAATTAAAACAAAAATATATTATTCCAACGGTCAGTGACGCGTCAGACTAAGAACCAACTACAATAGGTTTGTTACCTATTAGGACCAAAAAAGTGAAGACATATAAAAGTTGGGATTATTAAATAATAATTGATAGTAGGGATTAAAAAAGCGAATGAGTGAAAGTTTGGATTATTTTTGGGAAAATTTGACTTTTGGTACCTCCAAAATGGTCTCTACTGACTTTTAGTACTCATCTAAAATTTTATTTTATTTTGGTACCTATCAAAGTTACAAAATATAGATTTTGGTACCACTTAACAAAATCCATTAGAATTCCGTTAAGTGGGGCCCATCATCTAATTAATTAATAATTTAATTTATTAAAAAAAATGGCGCCAACGAACTCAACCCCTTCCTTTCCCCGCATCGTCGTTCCGTTCTTTCCTCCCGTAGTCCCATATTTTCGAATCGCTCCTTCCCCCACCCCGAAACCCTTGGCCTATTGTTGGGCGGCAATGCTGGTTGCGGATGCGGCGAAGAGAATTATGGGGCTGCTGCGAATTGATGTTGTTGCTGGGCGGCGGTCAGATGGAGATGGAGGGTGGTTTCGGTGGTTGGGCGTGAGGCTAAGGTGGCCAGTTTTGCGGTGGCTTTGTGTGTTGGAGTGGGCTGCAGTTTGTGGCGAGGTGGAGTAGGTGGAGCTGCAGTGTTGCTGCAATTAAGGGGCCAGCGAGAGGTGGTTGTTGATGCGGCTGTGTGTTGCTGCAATTAAGGTGGTGTTGGGCTTCGTCCTGGTTGTTGCAACGGCTGGCCGCAGCTGCTGGGCTGCAGTGGCCTGGTTGCCGCAGTGGCTGAGCTGCAGTGGCCTGGTTGCCGCAACGGCTGGCCAACCTCTTGTTTTAAAAAAAAAAGTAAAACTAGGGTGGTTTTCGGGGTTGCCGACAGCCGGTACGGGGAGGGGGGCTGGCAGCGTAGTGGCTGAGGAGGAGGAAGGGGTGACCGGAAGGTGGCAGGATGATGGCTGGGCCCCACTAACAAAAACCGTAACAGAAGTTAGACGGAGGTACTAAAAGCTATACTATTAGAATTTGATAGGTACCAAAATTAAATAAAATTTTAGATGGGTACTAAAAGTTACCAGAGGCCATTTTCGAGGTACCAAACGTCAAATTCCATACCTATGAAACTACAAATGAGATCATTGCATAATAATTAAATAAAAATTACGTTAATACTATTATGATCAAATACATAAGACCCACCACTAATTATTTTCATCATAATACATTAATACATATCTTAAAATGAAGATCAGAATATAATCTGAATGAAAAGGGAAGATCAGATAGTGCTGTTGTTTAGTTGCCGTGACAATGGGTCAATGGTTATGGGTGGTCGCTGGAATGGGAGCGAGGAAGGAGCAGGTGCAACAATGGGTTGTGAATGCAAGGCTGCTAGATGTGTGGCTGTTATTTGCGCCGCTGCTACATGGATGTTGTTGTTGTAAGGGAATATTGGTTTGGTGCGTGGTTGCGCTTTGGTGGATGAGTGGGAGTTAGTGTGCTACTGCTAGTATTGTCGGTTTGTGGTAGGTGCCTGGCAAGTAGGGTGTGTGAGAATAGAATGATAGCAAGCAAGGGTTGATGGGGTTGTTTGATGTGGTGTTCTTTAATAGAGATTAGAGAGGTGGTGGTGGGGCAGCAAGTTAGGGGCTTGAATAACAGCAGGTTGTCTTGACCTCACCCAATTTGTCGAGTTTTAGCAAATTTTTAATTACTTGAAGCTCTTTATGGTTTAATAAGTTATTTAATTATTTTGACTAGTGAGTTTTAAATTAAATAATTTATCATAGTTTCTTACCACTTATCATAGGTTATCATATTTAGAGTATTAGTTTGCGATAAATTTTCTTATATACATAATTTGTAATAGTAGATTTGTCCCCTACGCTTCTAAAGCAACATATCACTTGTGTAAGGAAAAAAATAGGTGGGGTTAGGGTTTCCAGTGAGGATAGGGGGTGGCCAAAGGGTGGTTGGAATTTTGGTTTTTTTTTATTTTTTTTAGTTTTTTTTTTAATTTTTTTTTATGGTTATTATTTTTGTAAAATTTTGGACCAATTATGATTAAGTCATTGACCCGTCGTTGATCGGTTGGGACTGTTAGAGGCAAACTCATAGCAAAGTTGAGATTATTTGATAATAAATCTTAATTGGGATTATTAGAAGTAAATCGATAATAATTGAGATTATTAATGTGTATCTTTCCTACAAACTATGCCAAATAAGAGTGCAGCAAAAAAACAAGATCACCTTTACAGATTATTATTATTATTATTATTATTATTATTATTATTATTATTATTATTGTTATAGATTAAGAAAGGCATTGGGAAGACAACTCTATAGTACCAGGAGCTGAACGGGGTGCAAGAGTTCAGGGACTCGTCTCTGTTTCCGCCTCTATCTCTTTTCTTCCTCCTTACACTATTTCTACTTTAAATTACTCCACTGCTTCTCCCCTATTTGACTGCTTCATTTAGTTGAATATCCTTTTGGGATTTTGGACCATATATTAAGTTATTTTGTATTTGTGTTTTGTTTGAAATATTGGTGTTTGTTGGCCCAAGATATCCATGTCATCTGTTATGAAGCCCATATTAGAGATTGTGCACATGGCCTTTTTGAGGGCCGTGCCTACACTTGGTGACTTGGTGTATCTATTACCCTCTGTTTTTATTTGTCTCATTTTGATTTTGATACGTTTCACATGTACCACTTTGATTAATGTGTGTGCAGAATAAAATATAAAAATTGTGTATTTGTTAGAATCGTCTTAAAACATACTTCCTCCGTTCCTAATTAGATGACATGTTTCTTTTATCACATTTGTCAATGCACAATTTTAATGATTTATATCTCCCATTATCAACATTGTAAAATTGTAAAAAGTGAATATTAATAAAATATACATTAAGCGATTCAAACAAGATCCCACATTATTATATTTTATCGTAGCTACAAATCACAAAAGCTAGTCAAAGTGTTGTTTGTGAATAGTGCAAAAGTCAAACTGTGTCATCTAAAAAGGAACGGAGGAAGTAGTTTTCAAATGTCAATTTTTTATAATTTATACTTATTATGGACAATTAAACATATCATTAATCAAAGTTATGCATTGGCAAATGTGTCGGTCAAAGTGGAGCACTTAAATAAAAACAGAGGGAGTACTCTATAATTAGAGTTTTTTTTCCTCTTAAACTTCCTATAAGGCCATATTCACATCATCTGATTTTTGCTGAATTGAAATTATAATTATTTAACTGAAATAATTTTTACTATTTCTCAATTATATTTCTTACTTAAAATTATTGACTTTTACTGAACTGAAATTATTTTTACAGTACTAAACTTATTTTTACTGAAACTAAAATTAATTTTATTGAATATTATTTTTGTAAGGTAAAGTGAACATAGTCTAAATCTTACACTCCCTATAAATCTAACATTTCAAATTTAATTAAAAAAAATAATAGAGAATCATTTAACATAAAGTTTAATTAGTAAAAATAATTTAAGTGTAATAATAATATTAAATGAAATTATATTTAATGAAATAAAATTATTTTTAATCAACTGAGGCCTTTAAAAGTATTTTTACTGAACTAAAAATATTTTTAATGAATATTATTTTTTAAGGTGAAGTGAACAAGGCCTAATAGTTACTAGTGTTGGCCATAAATGTGAAATTTGTTATATACACCCGGGTGCACCGTACACCCAACTAACACAAGGTTGTTTTTTGCTCTTTATTTGATGATTAAATGAAAAACAATCATCAAAATGAAAACAAAATACTCTTGGCTAGGTGTACGATGCATATGGATGTATATAACAATCTCTCCCATAAAATGTCTTTTGGTGGTAGGGCTTACCTAATGGGCCTCGTGTGTGATGAGTGCAAATTCTTATCTACACACTTGTGCAACTAAACTAGCTGCAACATATATATATATATATATATATGAACATATAGTTTTTCAAAAACGAACATACGTTTTTTTATCCCTTCCTTATATTTAACTACAAACACTTAAATAGACATGGTCCACATTAATTGTTTATAGACCACTAATATTAAAGACATTATACTTGTTTTATTAATTAAAAAAATATCATTATATTAAAATAAAGGTTATTATGCTAAAATAAAAGTCATTGTGTTATTATAAAGGCTATAAGAGGTTGTATTTTTTTTAAATAAATTTTTTTACGATCAATATAAATAATAAAGGCCACTATATTAAAATTAAGGGTAATATGTTCAACATGACATCGTACTTCAAGTTCACAACAAGTCTAATAAGGGGCACTATGTTAGAAATAAGGTTACTATGTTAATCATTAGGTTTACTATGTTCAATTTAACATCAATTGCGCGCCTATGAATCTCAAGTCTATAATAATATTATTGTGAACCGGGTCTACGCAAGTTTTAGCCCTCTCCTCTTTCTTTTTTTTTTTTCTTTCTTTTCCTTATAAATTAATTTTCTTTTTTACCTTACTTTCCTTCAATCTCTTAATTAACTTTTTTTTGTCCTTTTACTTTTGATACTATCTAATTCTTCATCATCTTCGTCGCGATCGTTAATCTTGAGGTAATTAGTGATTTTTTATTTTTATTTTTATTTTTTTAAATATGTGAATGTTATAAAATTGTTGATTTCTATTAATTTTTCATTTGTGATTTCTAAGCTATCATGTTATAGATCGAATATTATTGTCTCTATGATGAACCAAGATTAGATTTATGGTGAGTATTTTTTAGAGTTAAAATAATTACATGAACTTGTGTATAATTTCTGTAAAACAAAAAAAAAAAAAAAAAAAAAGAGCACGTAGTACTTTAAAATTGAACATTTGTACAAAATGAACATTTAGTACGCTAAAATACTTAGTACACTAAAAATGAACATTTAGTACATAAAAAATGAACGTCTTTAACAATCTATTTTTTCTTTATTTTTCGTTAATAATTATATACAATGAATTTGAACCTATATGAACATAAGAAAATCATGTTCATTTTTAATACTCCCTCCGTTAATTTTTATTTGCAACTTTGGGGCAAATTGCGGTTCACGAGGCAAAAGTTAAGGGGCAATTATTAGTGGGGTTAATTGAATGTGATTAAAGTGTTTGGAGAGAGAAAGGTTTGGCCCACCACTAAGAAAAGTAGTGGGAAAACATGTACAACTTTTGGAGGGATTGTATTTCCCCCCAAAATTTCAGCGAAATTTTGGTTTAGGCTGAAATTTGGAGAAATTTCATTTCCCACCAAAATTTTCCAAAATTTTAAACTACAAAACAGTGTACTGTTTAAATTGTGCAGACTTATATAAGCACTGCATTTCATATTACAGAGGCAATTAAATACAGCCTCTCCATTCAAACAGCATTTAACGGTTTCTTGTTCACCCAAAACATAAACATTGTTCATCCAAAAGATAATCTACCTTACAAATTACACGACGTTAGCCCATTATATACCAAAAAATTTCCTACAATTAAGTTAATACTACCCAACTAATACCCAAACACCTTCATAGGCAGCTGCAACTCCTTCTTCCTTCATCTTGTTCCCAAAAACACAGCAGCCACCGTTACATCAATCAGTTGAAGCTAAGGAAACAAACAAGGTTAGACAACCATGGTAGACTCATTTGAAGCGACGTACTTTGATGTGGATCAAATTTTGACAGAAGAAGAAGAGGCAGAATTGTACTACGAATACGCAGAAACTATGCAAGATCTAGGCATGGATTACTACGACTCTGAAGATGATATGATGCAAGACACAGAAGGAGAAGACCAAGGCCAGCAAAACACTGAACACACACAAGCTGAGGCTGGTTTCCAGGAAATGGAACAAGCCATTCACCAGGGGACTCAACAGAGACAAAGAAAGCAGCTCACCATGAAACAAAGAAGACAAATTGTGGATTCAATGTTGGTCAACATGCAGCAAGGGAACTTACCAAGAGGTCACTTAAAGCATTTGGCAGTTAATTACAATGTGCACAAATCAAGCATCACAAGAATTTTTGTAGACATAAAGAAACAAATGGCACAGGGCAGTTTGATTGATGTCAGGAGCAAAAAAATTGGCAGAGTAGGCAGAAAGCCAAAGGAATTTTCTGATGAATTCCTACAATCAATGCCTTTACATTTAAGGTAGACAGAAAGGAGCTATGCAGCAGCATTAAAGATCTTCCATGTGACACTTCACAATTTGAAGAAAAAGGGAAGGTTAAGAACACACACAAGTACCAACAAGCCATCACTGACATCAGACCACACGGTAGCAAGAATGAAATGGATTTTGTCACACATAAATCCAGTTACAAGTAATGGGGACCCAACATTTGTTGAAATGAACAATGTGATACACATGGATGAGAAATGGTTCTATCTGAACCCTGACAAGAGGAGGTTTTACCTCCTACCTAGTGAGGAAGATCCTTATAGGCCTATACATTCCACAAGTTTCAAGCTTAAAGCAATGTTTATGGGCTTAATTGGGAAGCCATTGTATGACACAGATGGGGGACTACTTCATGATGGGAAATATGGAATGTTCCCATTCACAGTCAAACAACTAGCCAAGAAGTCAAGTAAAAACAGAGTAGCAGGAACATGGGAAACAAAAGCAATACAGAATGTAAACAGAGAGGTCATCAAAGACATGTTGGTGGCTAATGTCATTCCAGCAATTATTTCAAAGTGGCCTGACAGTCAGCCAAAACATATTGTAATCCAATGGGACAATGCAAGGCCTCACCAAGTTCCTACTGATGCAGAGTTTATGGCAGCAACAACAGCTCATGGATTTAACATTCAATTTGTTTTCCAACCACCACAATCACCAGATTTGAATGTGCTTGACTTAGGGTTGTTTAGGTCAATTTAATCATTGCAATATCAGTCTTTTCCTAACAACCTAGATGAGTTAGTTACAAAAGTGCAAGAATCTTATGAGGCATTCAATCCTCAAGTCAACAAGTACATTTGGTTGTCTTTGCAAAAGTGCATGATTGAGATCCTTAAGGTACAAGGTGGGAATAAGTACAAAATACCCCACATGAACAAGAAAAAACTCGAAAACCTTGGAGAGTTGCCAAATCATGTACCAGTGCAGAAGGAACTTGTTTTGGAAGCAGTGGAGTACCTAGACACTATGTTTAGGCCAGTAGATGAGGGGACTGAACAAGGAACAGAAGAATTTAAGGTAGATGCAGACTGAGGGACTCATCACATCAAAGTAGAGACACATGGACTGCCACACATAACCACTTACAGTTGGTATGGTAATTTTGTTTTATATTCTGTTTTTTATTCTGGTATTAGGTGGTTAGGTGTATTTTGTTGATTACAGTGATGAATCATGTTAGGCAGTCTAATGTAAAGTACTTTTGTAACCACATGTTCAATGGAATAGAAATGGTTAAGAGTCTGATGTTAAGTGGGCACTCAATCCATCAAAAGTTTTTTTTTTCCATGTTTCAATAAAACACCAACCACAAGGTTACCTCAACAATAACAGCATAAAGCACATCATTGGAGCAAAACACTTGTGGGTTGGGAAGGTCAATAGAGTCCCTTCCTCATTTGGATTTGGACAGAGTACACAACACAGACACTTAGGGGACTGAATACAAGTCATTCTACCACATAAAGGACTGTCGTGTGTTCTCTACTTAATTGATCATTGAGAACACTTCAAGGTATGACCAAGGCACCTTTAAAAAATGTACAGACACATTAGCCTCATCATTCATCAATCAAACACCCATATGCCATATTCCAACAATCCAACAGTTGCTAAAATATACTCCAACACATGCATACATGCAACATAGTCCAAAACAGCAGACATAGCCAAGCATCCAACTGACCAGCCAATAACAAACAGGCTATCTAGCCAACAAATTCCGGAACAGCAAACATGACAAAAGAGCAGGCAATCAAAAACAGGCAACCATCCAACATCAATCCAGATCTACGCAAACAAAACCAACTAAGCCAACATGCATCCAGAGGCGATCAAAAACAGTAATTCAGGACTTCCTCACACGCGTAAAAGTCACGAGGAAAAGGAGATCCTTCGGCGATACCTGTCATCAGGGATTTTATCAAGTTTTCCTCGCCCCGGTCATCGGTGGCAATATAAGCATCGCGAAGTGGAGATAGGTTAACCATGGTGGTGGGGGACTCTTTTTTTTGGAAGTTGAGAGGACGAAAACTCAGATTTCAGGAGGAACAATGGAGAAAATTACAGAGGCGAAGGAGAGTGAAAGTCGAAGAACCAGATCTAGGGTTCTTAAGAAGAATCGAGAAGCCAGAAATAATCCCATGATTTTTTCAATTAAATGTTGGTGGTTGGGAATGTGGCTGATGGGATTGGATTGGGGGAAATAAATGGAGGGAGTAATTAGATTAGGTTAATTTAGATGTTTTGTATATAATGTGGGATCAGGGTTAATAAGGGGTAGAATTAAAAAAATCAAAAAAATTAAGTAAGGGTAAAATAGTAATTTTTAGGGTTTTTGTTTACCAAAAATGGAAATAAATTAGAAAGTTGCAAATAATTTTTAGCGGACTAAAATGGCAAAAGTTGCAAATAAAAATTAACGGAGGGAGTATACTAAATTTTCGTTTGTTTTTTTTACGTGTTCATTTTTTTTACGTATTTATTTTTGTATACTAAATGTTCATTTTAGTTAATTTGTTCGTACATAAGATACATATATAAAATCTTAATTTTATTAGGTATGATCTAGCTTTCTATGAAAAATAGCAGCACCAATAAGCACTACTCGGGGCAAGTCCAACTAGTTATTTCTAAAGGACGGTGGAATGTTGTAAGAACTTTTTACCCGCCATAGCCAAATAATATGCAGATTTTGTATCTTATTTTTCTTAAAATAAAATTAGTTAATTAACAAATAAAATTTGGATATTACTCTTAATATGTATCCAAGAGGTTTAATTGTACCAAGTATACCATACCATTATGTATATTATATGAATGCGTAAAATAATTAAATAAATAAATCGATTATAAAATATAAAAAGAAAGTGAATCATATGAATATAATGAACATAAGAAAAACGTACGAGTTTATTGTTGAAGGTTATGGTACTACAATAGCAGCCTGGCCTCAAAACATCACCATTAGAAAAATGTTGTCTTATTATGTAGGGTTAAGATAAGTTATTTATTATTCACAGAACAACAACAGGCACGATAATCATTGGAACATTGGCAACCCCCATTGCAAGCAGTGGCGGACCCAGGAATTTTCGACTGATGAGTCACAATCGATAACCAAATATGTAAAAAAAAAATTTGACAACATGACAAGCTTAGCTCTCTAATAATTGACAAGATTAAAATTTGTACAAGCATTAGGGTGTATTCACAATTTGACAGACATAATTGACTATATCATTAGGGTGGGTCGACTATATCATAAGCAATCGTCCGAATCGCCAATCAAATCAGCACATATGCAAAACCCCATATAAATCTACCAAAGTCAATGGTGTATTGACAATTTGACAGACATAATTAACATCAATAAACACCCTAAATAAACACTGATTACAATTCACATGGTCAAAAAGGTTCAAATTTCATCAAAAACCCAACAACATTAACAAAAGGTTCAAAGTTTACCAAACAAACAACAACAAAATCAACCAAAGAAAATAATTTTTTTTTTTTTTTTTTAAAATAAACTTAGAAATTTTTTTTTGTGCCCTGGTGAGTCATTTGACTCACCATGCACAAGGGCAGGTCCGCCAATAATTGCAAGCATCATCAGTACACGGGGTTGCTGGTTCACAATGCCCCAGGGGAGAAACTCTAGAACTACCGACCCCTTTTTTTCCGACCATAGTAGCTCCATTCTAATGCTACTAGCACTTTCTATAAAACAACAAATTACAAGGATTTAAAGAATGTTAATTAATTATAATAAATAACCATTAATTTGTCAAACTTTTTCGAACTCTAGTAAGATTTGTCACATTACTCCTATATAGAGTACCTAATAAAAAAAACAAATTCTCAATATTACCCTTTCATTTTGACAAAATATATAATAAAAAAAGAAATATGGGAATAATCTTGTCTAATGTGCAAAAACGTTTCGTACTTTTATTTTTCATGAATTTTTAATTCATAAAGCCATAAAGCTAAATGATTATTCATGAATTTTTAATTCATAAAGCCATAAAGCTAAATGATTAATTGTACTATATTTAACAAAGCAAAATTAATGCACATAAACCACATTCTTATACACCCAAACAATTCACATACGAGTCGAAATAAAAAAAATAAAAAAATAAATAAAAATAAAAAAAAATAAAAAAAGATTGGTTGCACTCACCTGGAGACATACAAAACAACAATAGGACTAGAAGCAAAGAAAAAATTGTAGTCTTTTCCATATTAAAAATTGTAAGCCTTTTTGTTTAAGAATAAATAAATAGAGAATTAAGAGTTTAAGATGTAAAAGAAAGACATTAGTTTATTAGCTACTGATACTAAAACTTTGTTCTCTTATGGAAGATAATATCAAAGATCCTCCTGATATCAAAAATCGTCTTTGATATAAACAACTACCTAAATATCTTTACACAAATTTCAATAAATATTATTGATTTGAGACATTTTTACAATTAATTATTTATTAAATTATTGTTACAAAATAAAAAAAAATTAAAAAAAAATTATTTATTAAATTATTATTACAAAAGAACAATATACAAGGGGAGAAAAGTAAAATCTTTGACATTTAAATTGCATTGTCAATCAATCCATATATTCTACATTTAAATTGTCACTCAATCCATATATTCTACATATATTCTCTTTATCCTAACAATTTCATAATCTCTATGTCTCTAAATTAGTGGCCTATTTCTCTTTATTATGTGAGAAATAAAAATTAGAAATAGGCTACTAATTTAGGAACGGAGGGAGTATTTTTTTTATTTTTTTTTATCACTGATCAAATTCTTTATTTTTATTAATGACTTTATTTTTGCATTAATAAACCAAAAAGGCGTATGTGATGTGCTGAAGTCCACGTATTACTAAAACTTTTGTTTTAAAAAAAACATAAATTTTCTATTAGTCATTAATGATGAAATGATAGAATTATTTATCATTAATTAGGGTACATTTAAAAGAATTTTTTTCCTTTTTTTTTAATACCATACTTTATAATTTCTTAATGTTGATTTACCATTGCTATAAGAATTATGTATGTGATATATGTAATCTCTTCATTTCAAAAAAAAGTTAAAAAAGCATAATCTCTTATTTAAAAACTTGGGATATGCTTAGCACTAGCCTTTTTATGCACGTGATACATTCGTAAATATATGATCAAGAGAACAATTTTATTGACAATAGCATAAACTGGCACGTACTAAATGTATTTTTTTTTTAACATGTTCATTTTGTAGTACTAAATGTTTATTTTTTTATCACTGAATGTTTATTTTTTATTTTTACTTGTTCATATTTTTCTTACTACATATTCATTTTATAGGGTGTGGTGTAGTTATCCTAGCTGCACCCTTGCTAAGACTTATTGTGTCATGAGTGGCACAAAAGGCTTAATTGTGCTTCTAGCTTAATGAAATACGGCATAACTCAGTTTGACCCATACAAATTATGCTTCATTGGCTATATTCTTAGGCTCGATTGAAAGACAATTGGACACCCAAACATATGTAATCTTTTATATTTGATGTAATGAGATATAAAGACAATACAAATTAAGAAAGTTTGAATTTATGACGTTTAATTTTATTTTATTTTATTTTATTTTTTTTTTTTTTTTGAAACCATGACCTTTTCTTATACATAGATTATAACATTAAAAGTGATTGTGTATTATATGCTCCGTAATATTGATATCAAATGGGGTACATATAACAAGAATAAGAGGCCAAATTTGTCCCAAATGTAGTCGAAAGTCTAGAAACTTGTAGATACAATTCCTGCAACCTAGAAATGTTATCATAATTAAAAATTTGAATTGATTGATTATGTTATATGAGCTGATTATATTAAATCTTTTACGAGTTTATCCGTTCCCCTCCACTTAAAGATATTGTGGTCCACCATGACTAATGACAAACATTCCATCAGACGCAATATTTAGGCATATGGTAAACGAACCACTCAAAACGAATGAGGAAAAACATTTGTATATACCTCAATCTTAAATAAGATTTAGCCGCATAGGGCCACAAACAACTTTCGTCGGCTCAATTTTGAATGTAGACCTCCCGCATGTTAATATGCTAAAGAAGGAGGTCGCCCCTTTAATTGTGTATTTAGTGAAGTGAGTGACTTGCACATTACATCAACTAGCTAGGTTAGTTTAGACACCTGATTGTGTCTCCCCAAAAATCATACTCAGTGATAAGTACCTTTTACGTCTTTGATTAACGAGTTAGGTGAAAAGTTGAAGAGCCTCGTGAATTCCCTTAAGCCTTGACCATTTTTAACCTTTACTTGAATGTTTTAAGCCAAAATCATGCATTTCTTGTCTTTGAAAATTATTCATTCCGTGTTGTCTTTATAAAAGCGTCCAAATCAGTATATTTTGGTCCAAAATGTGGGTCCAATAATTGTGTACTTGGATGGGGTTTGAAAAGAGCTTTCCAACGATATATTATAATCCCAAATCCGAGTTATAACGAAGAAGTTATGGCCAAAATACCAAACCGAACCTTACTTACGACCCAATGACCACGTGGAGGGTCCATTAACCTTAACCTCATTCCTAAACCAATTAGGATTTATTACAAGCCTCTAGAATCCTCTAGAAGGTTGTTTTCAATCCTAAATCTATTAGGATTTATTATTAGCTTCTAGAATCTTTTAGAAAGTTCTAATTTATCCTGTTTTTGAAAAGATAACGACTTAGAATTTTATATCGGATAAAACACTTGTTTTTCGAAGATTTTAATTCTAATAAAATTAGAATACGTACGGAAATTCGACTAACCCAAGTTAATTGGAAGTCGGATTCTGTATGGATTCTATCTTCCAAAAAGTATCGCTAAGCGATAGAAATATCGCGCAGCGATGAGAACTGTTTTATTCCGAGTCCGATTGTGACTCTTTTCCTCTTTTTTCCTATAAATAGAGGTCGTTTTCCTCCGTTTTCACACTAGGCGAAAATTGCTAATCAGCACCGGTTCAAAACCCCCATTTCGCACCGGTTTTGAACCGGTTCTGATTTGAGGGATGCTGAATCCCGAGACTTTTCGCACCGGTTCTTGATGTGAACTGGTGCGAAAAAGTCCCCAAAAATATTAAAAAAACACTTTTAGCACCGGTTCTTCCTGTGAACCGGTGCCTAAAGTGGCCCAAAAAAATTTTAAAAAAAACTTGTAGCACCTTGCTGTGAACCGGTGCCTAAAGTGGCCCAAAAAAATTTTAAAAAAAACTTTTAGCACTGGTTCTGTTTCAAAACCGGTGCTAAAAATGCCCCAAAAAAATAAAAAATAATTTATTTTATTTTATTTTTTTGCATTTTTTTCACTTAAATTGATATATAAACACTAACATATATATAAAGTTACATATTTTCATTAAAATAGGCTGTAATATTACAATTTTCGTCTAATAAAATAAAATCATAGTTTGTCTCATTACTAAAATCACCCACAGCTACCAAGAAATCCAATCATTTCCAACTCTTCTAAAACTGACATCAAAGTTCAGACTACATCCTTAAAACAGTCACAGGCTCATAGCAACAGAATGAGAATAATACCTTTTGAAAATGTTTTGATATTCAAGGGAGTGTTACATACATATATAGTTACAGATCATATGGAGCTTGTTTCATCTATTCTACATAGTTAAAAAAAATTCAAGATGGTACCTTCTTACACTTCTTGGCAAGCCTGGTTGGCATCGCAGACCTCTCTCAGTCTCTCTTTTATTTATTGTTTCATTGTTATCGCTGTAGTTGCCACCCATGCTTGTTGCAGGCTTGCCTTGGGCTTGAGGTGCGACTTTTATATAGAATTCTAGCCTCCATAATGTGGATTCACTCTATATGTCAATGGAAAAACATTCCTAAAATGATATGACAAGAAGCTAGCCTGTGGGGCAGACAATATATCCAGAAAAAGACTACTTGAGCATCTATAGCGAGGTCCACCTCCTCAGCGCATTTAATACAAAACCAGGATTGCTCAGGACAACAATCTCTAGTGCCCCACTGAGATCATCAGTGGATAGCCTTGTGACTTGTGAGCGCTATGCCAACCTGCCTTTCCTCTTCTGCTGACATTTTCCTGAAATTTGATGATTCAAATTCAGATTAAAAAATGCAGAGAGCAAATAGAACAATGTTCAACCAAAAAACTTCAGTAACGCAAACCACTTTGCTCTGGTGAAAGCTTAATTTACAGTCAGTTTCAGCTAGTAAGCAATAAGAAAGCAACGAAAAACATTAGACACAAAAAGAGATAATTATATTGATGTTCAAAGAGAGAGTTCAGGTTGTATCCTGAATGAGAAATTTTCTAACCATAAAAGATCTGGGAGACATGTCATATTCATAACTTGAATATCATGAGTCATTTTGCATTTTGACATTAGAAACAGCATGGACATCCTCTGGAACACAGACACCTCTTTGAGGGATAATTATAAGGTCATTTGCTTTAAGCGTTGCTTACATGGGTTAGGAGCAAAAAAGAATTCAGGCTTCTTACATGAAATATCTCTAGTCTGTTCAGTTTGAAAGTATTTTTGGTATCAAATTAGAAGTAGTTTGCAGGTGGTTTCAGAAGTATTTCTGTTACACTGTCATAGTTAAAAAAAAAAAAAAAATAAAAAAAAAAAAAAATAAAAAATAAAAAAAAAAACTTAACCTTAGTGATCTTATGCAGCATGTTTGACATGCAAGCTGATTGGATAATTGCTAAAGATATTCTAAAAATTCTAGGCTTTCAATGAAACAGTCCAATCACTCCGAAAAAATGGAACAAACCTCATTGCTTACCCCAAGTCATTTTGGCATAAGTAGACTCTTGAGCAACTGCATGCTTAACTGTACATCAACTTCCTCTTCTTATCGTCTATTATCCTGCAACAACAACCTGCCTTTTTTTTTAAAACGAGAAAGAATGATAAAATACGACAAAACTTACATAACAAACAGCAAACTGTGCTCACAAAAAGAATGGTCTTATTGATCACTGGTATCTCACCTTTTCCACAACTCAGGCAAAAACTGTAGCCACTTTTCTTCGAACTTTGCCAACAAGGTTCTTGCCATGACATGTAGATCATTCTTTTCATTAGTATATTTCATCGCATTCTTGAAAATCAACCTCACATCTGCACAGATCTCCCATACATGTTTATATCCACTATCATCCTTAGCTTCCATCTGTTTCTTTATTGTACAGAAATACATTGGGATTTCAATAATCTGGTAGCAACAGAAAACTTGAGGTAGATAATACCAGCAGCCAAATAATGTAAAAGGCACAAAAAAAGATTATTGACAAACAAATCAACCAGTCATTTTGTTCTTTACACAGAAGAATCCTGCAGCAGAATGAACATAGCTTATTTTATTTCATACGTCTCCAAATTCACCACATCCCCTCCCAATGACCGGAAGCATATAGAAGTAAAGGAGCCCTCAAAAGTCTTCAACCTGCCAGACCCTAGGTGCCCATAGCATGGCAGAAAAAAAAAACAATGGAGATTTGAATCATACATAAATTTCAAAGTGGTAATTTAACTCAGATTTCAGGCTAGCTACTTTACATGGTAACATTATGACTTGAAAATAGGTGTACTATCCACCATGGCAGTCCAAACATTAGGTTTTGAGGTTTAGCCCCTTCATCGGCTTAGAACCGATCTTCCATGTTTGCAGCTTAAAAGGGCATAAGGGCATTATTTCTCCCCAACCTGGATTAATCTAAATTGCTAAACTCAAGATCTGCGAACTGTATGATCAAGGAAAAACCAGAAGATGGACCAATGTGGAAAATTCAAGGGGTTAGAGCAACTTCAATCAAGTAGTATAAGCCAATCAGTTTCAAGGCACTATACCAGATCACTTCAAGAGGGAATGCAAGGTTTTCTAAGAAGATGAGGAAAAAGGAAGTACTCCTTCCACCTTAGGTATCTTCATTATAAACTTAAAACTTAGGTATAAGCATTTTATGGGTATTAAAATTATGAAATAGTCATATTTGAAGCAAAGTTAGAAAACTCATTTTCGGGATTTTATAAACTTAATAGTGGGAAAATTCCCTTTCCCTTTTAAAAAGCCAATTCCGTTCAATAATTGTGAAAATTTGAACTCCCTCCCTTCCCTCACCTCTAGTCTTGACAGAGTACCAAAAATATATATGGGTTCAGTAAAACGGTATTCCAAATTTAATCATACAATCAAGAGAAATCAAGTTGCAAAGACATAGCCTCTTAAACCAAAGCCTTTAAAAATCAATTCTTGTTCTACCCTTCTAGGTAAATAATGCATCTCAAAAGTAGATTCTCAAAAGTTCTTCTAAGTTCAAGAACCACAGTCATCTCACAACAAACCAATAGCAAGGGCAGGCCGGAAACATGCTCACAGTATTAGCAAAACTACTAATAGAAATCAAGCATGCATGTCACCTAAAAAACTTCCAACCTCTTAATCTCAAAATCAATAACTTATATTGCAATTGTGGTATCCACTATCCAGCCCTTTTAAATATATAGACTACAACTCTTCTTACTAAATTTCAGCACAATAATGCACAATTACAGCATCAATAAACATACTGTAACACCATTTTCCATGATATGTTGGTACTACATATTACAAAAATCCCTAAACCATGCAAGTTGAAGTTTACAGAACCAAGCTCCAAATTATTCAGCAAAATATCTTATCAAACATAAAATCTGCTCACCAAATTCATGAATGCAGAAAGATGGCAAGGAAATCAATCAGTACCACAAAAAGCACTTGATAAATTTGAGCTTAGATAATACTTTGTACGGTATATATAATTAGGGTCAGATTATCATGAAAATGCAGAAAAATTATCAAGAGACATCCTTTACCTCATCATCATCAAACTCATCACCATACCCAACCTTCGCATCGCCACAATACCCAGGTTAAATCCCATACCCAGGTTCGCTCCACTGCACATCAGTAATTTGAAAGCTCAGAAACACAGATCTACATAATTTCAAGAAATACTGACAATTAAATGTTGTCAAAATTCAGTGATTTGCGGTGCTGCATGTAATTGAGAAAGGAACATTTTCTATGGAGTAATATTGAATTAAAATAGAAAATCAGAAAACCCTTGGGTTCCGAAAACATGAAATTGTAAATTTGAGCAAAACAAATGCTCAAAAACCACAAAATAATGAAATTATTTAAAGAGAAAAGAAGAAAAAAGCATGATCCTTCAGGAAAAATCATTTCGGGAGGGGGAAACGACGAGAGGTGGGTTTGTACCAGCTCCTTGCGCCACTGCCGCCGTTGTTAGGACCGACCGACGCGCTGACAACATGAAAGAGGAAGAAGAGAAAGAAGATAAGGAAGGAGCAGGAGGTCGTTGATTAGGGTTTGTTTGAGGAGAGAGATAAAAGGGCGCTGAGGAAACAGAAAGAAAGAAGAGGGGAATGAATGAGAAAGAAGGCTCAATGGCATTTTTTTTTATTACAATTCGCACCGGTTTGGTTTGAACCGGTGCGATTACTCTTTCCCCCCTTTTTTTTTTTTTTTTTTTTTGTAATTCGCACCGGTTTGAACTGGTGCTAATAACATCATTTCGCACCGGTTTGGTTAGAACCGGTGCGAATTCCCCTTTCCCTCAATCCCGCCTCCGGTTTTTAAAAACCGGTGCGCATTTTGCGATGCTCATTTCTGTTTTTCTACTAGTGTCAGTCACCAACAATCATCATCTAATCTCCTATCTCTAAAGCTTATTCCTCTCTCTCCCTCTCTCTTTTTGATTTCTAGTCTAGCCTAAACACATCCCAAACACACATCCTTGATACTTTTCCAATCAAACACCATACCTCCTTCACGAGCCTTGAATACTCCTAGCCAATCTCGTAGTTGCCTACGGCCTCGACGTGAAAGGTTGATAGTTCTGAGGGTTTGGTCCTAAATCCATATTTCAATTCATATTTGATTTATTTGTTTAATTTAATCTTTTTTGAAGTTTACTAACGTGTGTATTGTTTTGATAGAAAGAGGTATGAGGCATCAAAGTGAGTAATCCGATTGTTTAATTATTCTTTTGATATAGAAATCATGCTTAGAATATTATTTTAATTCCTAATAACATGTTAGGATGCTTTTATGATTTCTAATATCATGTTAGGATGTTGGTTATGCTTTCTAATATCATGTTCCTAGTATCATGTTTAGGTTAAAACTTTGATCATTATTATTAGTGACATGCTAGGTGTTTCGGGGTTTTCTGATGTCCTGCGGGAGAGTTACAATTCCGAGACTGGAACCGGACGCCTGTACCTGCAAAACAAACGGATGCTCCGGATGATTGGAGATCCGCCTCCGACGGTCAAGTTAGTACTTGATTAAGGAGTAATTAATGCGGAAATTAAAGTGATTGGGTCTCTCTAGGTGAGAGTGTTTAATGTGTGTAATCTGCGTTTTTAGCGTGTTTTTCTCCCTTAATGAGGATTAAGGGAGGTATTTATAACCTCGGGAAACGTGTCAATCTAGGTTTAGGTTAACCTTGGGCTGATTGGGCTTCCCTCGGGAGTTGGGCCTAGGTGACCGGTTATCCCAGGTGTCATGAGAAGGACACGTGTCGTGTCGTAATTGGTCCATAGTGGACGGATCATTGCTTGACACGTGGCAGGCTCCTATTGGCCCATGTGACGGACACATGGCGGAACCTGATTGGTCCACTTGTCAGATGGTGATTGGTGGGGAAAAATCCCCTAATCATTTGCCCCTCACAGGTGGCACGTGACTGGTCACGTGTTACCTGTGACAGGTATCGCCCTATAACAGGCGACGACCTGCTACAGGTGTCACTCGGCGAGAGGCCGAGAGATTCTCCCGCCAAAATTTTGAATTCTGGAAGTGACCCTTCGCCTTCTCACTTCGCCTATATAAAGGAGTGTTGACTTCGGTCATTTTTACACTTGAAAACTTTGTGAGAGAACATTCGGACCCCTGAACTTGCTCTGACATTTTGGACCCTTTATGCCTACCGCCTGCTCTGACAAGCCGACTGCAAAGGATTTTCAGAACTTCATCAATCGTCACTCGTTCAGGTAACCGTCGGTTCTCTTACTCTTAATTTTCTCTTTACTTTATTCTTTTTTGAAATGGCACCACGGAAGCACACGACACGACCTAGGTTAGTGATCAGCCGGTCACCGGGGACGGCTGAATCTAGGACTAGGAGTGCCGCCTGCCCTTTTCTGGACCCATCTTTGCCCTTTATACAAAGTCCGACTGTATCTGTGTCTATGCAGAGCATGATGGCCAGAACAAAAAAGACTGCCAGGATCTCAAACTCAGACGGCTCCTCCCACAGGGTGCCGATTAGTGAAACATCTGACCAGGCGCCAGATGTGGAAGTGAAACAAAGCGGCTTGAAAGCCGGCAGTTTTGAGGGAGGAGTCAAAGTGACCCCTTCCCATTTTACAGTTGACAATTCTACATTCTCTCCTGCTCCTTTTAAAGGAGAGGAGGCGGGCCCCTCCGGGAGAGGGGAGGAGTCGTCCTCTTCGGACTCGTCAGAGGACGATTCCGAGTCTAGCTCTTCTGGCCATGCTTCTCTGGACACAGAAGAGAAAAACAGTCGCCTACAAGAGGCGAGGCTTTCTCACGCAGTTGAGAAGGGGGACGATTGGGCGGAGCCATCCGCCTCGCACAGAGAGCAAAATACCCCCTACTACTGCACGGTACCTCGGGGCCGGATCACAGCCATGCAAGAGAAAGTGGAGAGCTTTATTGCAAACCACACAATGGGCCCCGGCTTTTTAGTGTTCGTGCCGGATCCAGAAGACACAGTCGTCTGGCCGGCTGGTACCAGTTATGATAGCGCCTGCTTTGGCTGCTACGAGGCGGCCATCAAGGCTGGGCTGCGCTTCCCACTACATCCAGCTGTTCAGCGGATCTTGGATGGGTATGAGTTGGGGTTATGGCAGTTAGCCCCGAACTCCTGGGTCAACGTACTCGGCTATGTGGCCGGGTGCGAACTGCACGGGGTGGAGCCGAGCTTCGAGGCTTTCGCCCACATGAACTACCTCAGCCGGACCCCTAAGGCAGGCGGTACCGGCTGGTATCAATTGACGAGCCACAGGGGCTACCTCATGACGAGAGGTAAAGCAAAAAAATGGAAGGACTGGCGGAGCACCTTCCTCATCATTGAGAGTTCAGACACAGAGCTGAACAAGCGCTTCAACAGGTGGAACAGGAATCCGCCCCTTCTTGCAGGCGGCCGCAGCATGCCGCCTGTTCCCCCCAAGGCTAAGAAAGAGATCCTAGATAAAGGACTCTTCAAAGTAGAGTCGAAGGTGAACTCTACTTCAGGGGTACGAGAGCAAAAACCCCTGCACTGCGTCCCGAGCTTCAAATGGCTCTACGACGAGTACTTTTTGGCCGCCTGTGGCCTCAGCAGTCGGTGCTCAAGAGGTAGCCGGCCTGTCGAATACTCTGCTTTTCCGTGCATTTATTGTTATGTCTTTTATTAACTTTGCTATTTGTTTTTGCAGCGGACGCCATGAGCAAAATTACCGCCTCCAAGACTGCGGCGGCCATGTTGCGGGCCTCCATCATGCAACAGTGTTCAACCGACTCCCCCAACAAGGGGGCACCCTTGGTGGGCTTCGAACCTTTCACCCTCTTTTTGGAGTTGTGTTTATGCATATACTGACTCTTTTCTTCTTTTTTAGACGAGCGCTCCAAGAGCTTCTTCTTCCCAACAGCCGGACCCCAAGGCCCGGAGGACGACTGTTGCGAGCTCTCCTGGTTCTGCCAGGAAACATGTGGCGGCTGAGAAACAGCCGGCCACTTCTTCTAAAACTCCAGCTGGGCCACCTAGAAGTATGAAATTGTCCTTGTAAATTTTAGACTTGCTCCCTTCTTTACTAGGTCTAATCCGTTTGTTTATGCTTGATGCAGCCGGTCCTCAGGAGCCTGACTTGGTCGAGGTGGCCAAGTCTATGATCAAGGTCGTTCCTCCAGCTGAAAGGGAGGCGGTCAGGGGTGTCGGCACCCTTGACCTAGACGGGATTGCAGGGGTCCTTGCTGAGGTATACTTAGCATATTTTTGAGTATTTGAATTCCAGGACGCCTGTTTTCTTTTTTGTTTGGAAACTGACGCCTGTTCCCCTTTTTACTTAGGCCCTGCTCCGAGTGAACGGCCTTCGCAAGCCGCTTGACCGGAAGAACAAAGAGGTAAAGGCTGCAAAAGCTATGGCCGCCTCTGACTGTGATAAGGCAATGTTTCAAATTGCCCAAAATGAAGTTCTGACCATTGATATTCTTTATTATCAGGCGCAGGCTACCGCCGCTATCCGGGCTCAGTTAGAGGCGGCCCAGAAGAGGAATAGCGAGCTAGAGGCGACCATCAACAACCTCAAGGCCGAGCTGAGACCTCTTCGCCAAAAGATGTCCTCATACGAAACCTTGGAGAAATCCTTGGCGAGCGTAAAGGTACGCCTGGTGACCCAGGAGAAGAGTCTTACTCAGGAGCTCTCGGAAAAGGCCGAGCAAGAAAAGAAAGAGCTGGTCCGGGAGATGATGGAAGACTCTGCTCAAATCCAGCGCATGACTTGGGGCCGCCTCTTCCCCAATGCCGACTTTTCCTCATGGGAAAAAACGTACCGCCAGTGTTCTGATAGATATAATCAAGAGATCCTGGCGGCTGCTGAGGAAGAGGCGTTGGAGGAGGAGGAGGAGCCGGTAGTGGCGCTTGTGCCGCTTGGGGGTAATGCATCAAAGAAGGATGCAGCTGAAGCCGAGTCCAGCAAGAAGAGTGCTGACCAGGCGGCAGCTGCTAATATTGAAGATCTGCCCCCTTCTTAAGCTTTATGTCTTCTTTCCACGGCCTGCGTGCCGTTTGTTTTGTATTTACCCGGCCAGGGGGTCGGGGCTCTGAATATTTTGCCGGCCTTTAATGACCGGCTTCTTTTTAATGAATTTTTTTTTTTTGTTTTGCTTCAAATTTGTTTAAGTATTGAATATTCTGATATCCAATTGTACACTATACCGACTGTTTTACATGGCCAATAGTTGCAGACAGGTACGGATAGTTAGTCACGCCGCCTATGCCCCTGGACGACTGGTTGTCTGTTTCCAGGCTAGACGATCAGTCGACCATTTATCCAATCGGTATTCGAACCATTTTTAAGACTGGATCCCCTTTAGGCAGGCGGTTCTGTCACATAAAATTAACCAAGTAGGAAAGTGGTTTCCTACTTGTCATGTTTTTAGGCTAGAGACTTTAGGCCGTCTAGGCCGACTGTTTCCCGCCATATTTAATCTAGTGTGAACAGGTGCTGTATGAACACCTTTTTAATTTCATACTAAAATTTTTAAGGAGTGACCAAGTAAACATGATTGTTACCTAGTCGCCAAGTAACTGAGTAGTAGAGGTATCAAGCGGTGGATACCGGTTGTTCCCCTTTATTCGCCAATGTTTGTTGGCTTTTAACTCATAAGTTGTTAACCTAGCAGGAGTAGTGGTTGAGAGCCCCTGTTTGCTAAAAACAGGCGGACGACTCATACCTTTTAGGCTCCATACTAAGTTTGAGAGAGTGACTATGAGTTAACTTTGGAGTTACTCAGTCGCCGTCACTCCTGCTTGAGTAGTAAAGGTACCAGGCGGCGGAGGCCGGCTGAACCTTTTGATTCGCCAATGTTTGTTGGCTATTAACTCAAGAGGTACCCCCTGCATTTATCCCAAGTAATACAGGCGGTCATCTGACTCAGATGTCAACTGCTACCACTGGTTTGGTTAGTGATAGAGTTATCCTTGTCTAAAAAACGGCTACGTGGTTGCCCTTGGGGACAGTCGTATAGGTGCCGTGTAATTAGTTTATAAAGCAATGTTCCACCCAAAAGGGAGCTGCTCTCTGCGACGAATTTCATCCGGAGGGATGCCGCTGGACGCCTGCTATGATGTTGGGACAGGTCGTATTAGTTTTGAAGATTTGATCAGTTGGCTTGGCGCCTGGTCTGATCATTCGGCCTGTGGCCTTGGTTAGTTCTTGGTGAACGTAGGTGCTAAGTAAAAAGGAGGGTATCCGCCTGTTTAGGCACAGGGGCGGCCAGGCCCTGATCATTTTTAGTTAAGTAAAAGGGGGGTGGCTGTGTGTTTGGAACCAATCGGCCCTCTTCTATGGAGAGTAGCCGACTATATGTCCAGACAGCATGCCCCTATGGTGATAGAGTAAAATATTCAATGGAGAGTAGCCGACTGTAAAGGTACAGGCGGCATGCCCCTCTGAAGATAGAGTAAAATACTCAATGGAGAGTAGCCGACTGTAAAGGTACAGACGGCATGCCCCTCTGAAGATAGAGTAAAATACTCAATGGAGAGTAGCCGACTGTAAATGTATAGGTGGCCTGCCCCTCTTAAGTAAGAATAAAAATTAAACATGGAGAGTAGCCGACTGTTTGTCAGCAGGCATGCCCCTCTTAGTATGGAGAGTAGCCGACTGTTTGTTAGTAGGCGTGCCCCTCTTAGTACAAAATTGAATATTAAGTGCAAACTTTTATTAAGTAGCCCTTGACTATTTATATCATTCAAAAGAAATATTTCTTAAGATTATCTGCATTCCAAGTTCGAGGCAACGGTTGGTCGTCTGGTGTTTCCAGACGGTAGGTACCGTCCCTGACCTCTTCACAGATTCGGTAGGGTCCTTCCCAGTTGGGAGTTAGTTTGCCAGACTCATTAGCCCTACCAACTGCTTCCATTTTTCTAAGTACAAAGTCCCCCACTTTGAGTGGACGCCTGTGTACTTTTTTGTTGTATGATCTAGTCATTCTCAGGCGGTAAATTTCATGGCGCAAGACAGCATTGCCCCTCCTTTCAGGAAGTGAGTCTAATGCCAGGCGCATGGCTTCCCAGTTTGCCTCTTCGTCATATAGCATTACTCGAAGAGTCGGCTCGTAGTGTTCTATTGGAAGAACAGCTTCCGCACCATAAGTTAGGAGGAATGGAGTTTCTCCAGTCGCCCCTTTTTCAGTCGTCCTAATGGCCCAGAGAACATGTGGTAATTCATCCGCCCATAGGCCGCCTGCTCTTTCAATATTTTTCTTGAGACCGTCTGAGATGATTTTATTAAAGGCTTCTACCTGGCCGTTTGCTTGTGGACGGCCGACAGATGCAAAGTAGTGTGAAATTCCTTGGTCACCCAACCAGCTTTTGAGAACAGACGTCTCAAATTGGGGACCATTATCAAAAACCATAGACATGGGAACCCCGAACCGAGTGATGACATTTTTCCAAATGAATGAAATTACATCCTTCGTCTTGATTCCATTTACAGCCTCCGCCTCTACCCACTTAGTGAAGTAGTCGACGACAACAAGTATGTACCTCCTTCCGCCTGTAGCAGGCGTATATGGACCCAGAATATCCATGCCCCACTTAGCAAACGGTAGTGGGCTATGGATGGTAGTGAGGTCAGTAGCCGGACGGTGAATTAGTTTGCCAAACCTTTGGCACTTGTCACATTTTTTCACCATCACCATCGCATCTACTTCTAAAGTAGGCCAAAAGTAGCCTTGCCGCCTTGCCCGTTGAGCAAGCGTCCTACCGCCTATATGGGAAGCACAGTAACCAGAGTGAAGATCGTCCAGTATCTCTCGCCCCTTTTCTGGAGTAACACACTTTAAGAAGGGTTGAAGGTACCCCCTTTTGTGAAGTTCTCCCTTTATTATTTCAAAACTGGTTGCTCGTTTTTTCAGTGCTGCCGCCTGTTGATGATCATCCGGCAGGGTACCATTTGTCAGATATGCCCTGATTGGATCCATCCAGGTTGAGCTTCTGTCTAAGATTCCAATAGGTTCTTCCTCAATGCTTCTCCTCTCCATTACTTCCCAAAAAACAGTTCGAGGAGTATCACAGGAGGCGGATGATGCTAATTTTGACAGTGCATCCGCCTGGTTGTTTTCTGATCTCGGCACTTGGGTCAGATGGAAATCCTCAAGGGAGCCGACTGCTTGTCGGACCGCCTGTAAATACTTGATCATGGCCGGATGGGTTGCTTCGTATTTGCCATTGTACCGACTCACTATCAATTGTGAATCGGAACAGGCGTCTATTTTTCTTGCTCCTGCCGCCTTGCACATGCGGATTCCGGCTAGTAAAGCTTCATATTTTGCCTCATTGTTTGAGGCCTGAAAACTGAAGCGTAAAGCATACTCGTACCTGTCGCCCTCTGGCGACTGACATATGACGCCTGCTCCACAACCATTTGAAGTAGAGCTTCCATCCACATATACCTTCCAGACTTGGTCTGGAACTTGAGAGTCAGGAGGACGAGTCATCTCAACAATAAAGTCAGCAAAGGCTTGCCCCTTCACTGCTTTTCTAGGCTCGAAGGTAACTTCGAGGCTCTGTATTTCTATGGCCCATTTGATCATTCGGCCTGACGACTCCATGATGGTCAGTGGCCGCTTGATAGGTTGGTCTGTATACACGACGACTGCATGTGCCAAAAAGTAGGGCTTCAATTTTTTAACAGCCATGAAGAGTGCAAGACCAAATTTCTCCACTAAGGGAAACCTCAACTCGGCATTTTTCAGTACGTGACTGACAAAGTAGACCGGGAGCTGACAGCCGTCTCTTTCAGCAAGGAGAACAGCGCTTAACGCATGATCAGAGACGGCCAGGTACATGTAGAGTACTTCTTTGGGCAAAGGGCTGACCAGCCTCGGCAAGGAATGCAAGTGAACTTTCAATTTTTGGAAGGCCGCCTCAGCATCCGGCCCCCATTCAAACCTTGCCTTTTTCTTAATTGCCTGGAAAAAGTATAGGCATTTGTCGCCTGATCGGCTTAGAAATCTTCCCAAGGCCGCCAGACAACCTGTTAACTTCTGAACCTCTCGGATGGTACGAGGCGACTGCATGTCAATGACCGCCTGCACCTTCTCAGGGTTCGCCTCTATTCCTCTCTGATTGATAAGGAATCCGAGAAATTTCCCAGACTCAACTCCAAAGACACATTTCTTGGGATTGAGCATGACATGGTGCCGCCTGAGTGTGGCGAAAGTTTCTCGGAGGTCCGACAGATGATCTTTCTGAAGTTTTGACTTGACAATCATATCATCAATATATGCCTCGACATTTCTCCCAATTTGATCAAAGAACACAGTGTTTATCATTCGCTGGAAAGTGGTCGGGGCATTCTTAAGACCAAACGGCATGACCGTGTAACAGTATAACCCCTGATCAGTGACGAAGGTCGTCTTCTCCTGATCTTTCTTCCATAAAGGAATTTGATGGAAACCAGAGTAGGCGTCCATAAAGCTCATCAAAGCATGGCCGGCTGTTGAGTCGACCAGGTTATCAATTTTAGGCAGAGGGTAACTGTCTTTGGGGCACGCCTTGTTTAAGTCTGTGTAGTGTACACACATTTGCCAGGTGCCATTCGGCTTTTTAACAAGCACCACATTTGCAACCTAGTCTGGGAAGTAACATTGCCGAATGAACCCTGTATCAAGTAATTTTTTAACTTCGGCGGCTGCCGCCTGACTTCTTTCTTCGCCATGGTTCCGCTTCTTCTGCCGTACCGGCTTCTTTTTCAGATCCACGACCAGTTTATGTACCGCCAGATCATGACTAATGCCTGGCATTTCATGGACTTCGAATGCAAAGATGTCCTTGTATTCTTTCAATAGTTTGTGAAAGTCGTCACCCAGGCTCTTAGAGCAGCCGTCCCAACTTTGACTATTCGGTCAGGACGCGAGTCGTCTAAGATCAGGTCCGTATGCTCACCAGCTGGCTGAGGGCGGAATTCATCCGACCGCTCCTCTGCCAATGATTGCTATTTTCTGTCTTTTCTTGCGGCCCCTGTCTGGGATGCCTTTCTCTTCTTGCCGCCTGCTTCTTGAACAGGCGCACTCTCCTTGACATTGTCAAGGTCTATTTTTCCACCACTCGACCCAGTGGCCATAACAGTGGGCTTGACATCCGAGAGATAGCACTCTCGGGCCATCCTCTGATCTCCCCTTAGGGACCCGACTGTTCCATTATCCCTCTCAAACTTGAGCAACATAAGAGATGGGATTATAACAGCCTTGGAATTATTCAGGGTTGGTCGTCCCAGAATCATGTTGTAGGCCGAGAGTTCTTCTACTACCAGGAACCGGACTACCATGTGTCGTCCTTCCCCTTTTTCTCCCAGGCGGATGGGTAAATCCACTCGTCCCACTGGGTGGACGACTCCTCCTCCAAACCCTACTAAAGGGTGGGATGCCGGATGTATGCAATCAGTCTGATATTTTAGTTTCGACAGACATTTGCTACTGATGAGATCTGAGGAGCTTCCGGTATCTATGAGGATTCGGCCAACTCTCTGATAGGGTCGTCATGCGGCCCTCTTACCCCTCCTAGATCTTCTTCTGTGATGACAATCTCAGGAAATGGATATTTGGAGGGCCGTTCTTGGTGAAAGGAATTTACATCTAACCGTCTGATATTGTCTTTGTTGCCCCTAATAGTGGGGCCGCCTCCTGAGAAGCCGCCTGCAATGGTGTAGACGACTGCATCATCTGTATCGGAGCTGTCGGCCTGTTGATTCTTTTTGGTCGACTTCCTTTTTGAGGAAGTGTTCCCCGTAGATTTCTTGACATAAGTGTCAAGATCACCTTGCTCAGCCAGGCGGTCCAGATACCGCATGAGACTGATGCATTCATTGGTGTGATGACCAACATCTTCATGATAATCACAGAATTTTTCTTTGTTCCGATTGTTTGCAGAACCCTTCATGGGGACCGGCTTCTCAATTGAGATCCGTCCCTTGATTTCCTTTAGGATAAATTGGCTATCCTTGTTAAACGCATACTTTGGGGAGTATGGTTTGAATTCTTTTTTCTTTTTCTGGGCCGGCTATTTAGAGGAATCAGCCGCCCAGACCTCTTTTCTCTTCTCATCTGTGTTTGACGACTGCTTCTGTCGTCCTACTCTTTTGTCGGACCTTTTCCCGTCTGACTGTTTTACCGTACTACAAAGATCAGTCGCCTGTATATAGGCTTCCGCTTCAATCAAGGCCTCTTGAAGAGTCGCCACCCTCTTTCGGACCAAATCAAATTTGAAGGTCGACTCGTCTTTGAGACCTCTGAAAAAGTCAGTATAGGCTACTTCATCAGGTAACCCTTGAATTTGTATTCTCATCAGGTTAAACCGCCTGATGTAAGAACGAAGCCCCTCCTTCTCGCCCTGCTGAATTGTTCCTAAATCAAGGGTCGTCTTCTTCGCAGGGATGTTCATGGCGAAGTTGGAGGTGAATAAGTAAGCAAGCGTCTTGAAGTTATTTACACAACCAGTCGGCAGGTTGTCGAACCATTGTTGTGCGATTCCTTTGAGAGTCGCTGGAAAACACTTGCACCAAGTGGGATCATCCAACCCTTGAAGGTACATCAGGTTGGTGAATGCCATCAGATGGTCTTCTGGGTTAGTAGTGCCGTCATAGGCGCCTACTAATACATTTTTCACTTTGGCCGGCTGAGCGGCTTCAGTAACTTCCTTGGAGAAGGCCGACGGCTGTTCACCAAGTCTAAGCAACCGTAGCTGCCAGTCCATAGGTTGGACATTTTTTGCTGTATGTCCACCAAACGGAGGTGGCTGTAAAAAATACTGTTGTTGCGGTACAAACGGTAAGTTTGGTACCGCTTGGTCGCTATGAAAGCCGGACTGACGGGAGGTGCCGCCTGACTAACCCTCATGATACGACTGAGTATGCCTTATTGAGGTATTTCGCAGACTGTCTTGGAAGTTTGAAGTAGAGGCATTTTTTACTTTGGCCGCCTGACTGTGTTTCATCCACGTTTGTACCGACTGAGCTTGGTAACGCAAGCTTGTGACCCAAGTGGGAGCATTAAAGTGGTGGAACATCTTGAAGTTTGAGAGCATCTGTGTTCGGGCAAGGGCGGTAGCACATTCAACATATGAATGAAACACAGCTGCTGGCTAACACACACGTAGGGCCGTAGGACAGACCTAAAACAATCCCCAAAGACGGCGCCAAATGTTTCGGGGTTTTCTGATGTCCTGCGGGAGAGTTACAATTCCGAGACTGGAACCGGACGCCTGTACCTGCAAAACAAACAAATGCTCCGGATGATTGGAGATCCGCCTCCGACGGTCAAGTTAGTACTTGATTAAGGAGTAATTAATGCGGAAATTAAAGTGATTGGGTCTCTCTAGGTGAGAGTGTTTAATGTGTGTAATCTGCGTTTTTAGCGTGTTTTTCTCCCTTAATGAGGATTAAGGGAGGTATTTATAACCTCGGGAAACGTGTCAATCTAGGTTTAGGTTAACCTTGGGCTGATTAGGCTTCCCTCGGGAGTTGGGCCTAGGTGACCGGTTATCCCAGATGTCATGGGAAGGACACGTGTCGTGTCGTAATTGGTCCATAGTGGACGGATCATTGCTTGACACGTGGCAGGCTCCTATTGGCCCATGTGACGGACACATGGCGGAACCTGATTGGTCCACTTGTCAGATGGTGATTGGTGGGGAAAAATCCCCTAATCACTAGGATTTTGTTATTAATCTGTTTAGTATCATGCCTAGGATCTTGCTAATCATGTTTTGATGATATTATGATGATGATTGTTGTGTCAATAATTATATGTTGCTTGATTATTCATGATTTATTGTTATTGTTTGATCACGCCTTTTCTTGCAGGTTTAAAAGGGAATTTGTACTTGAAATCACGCTTAATAAGATAATTAATCATTTGATTTAGGCGAATATGATTTTAATTCAAGTGATCACCAATAACAGATCTATTTGTGCATTACTAATCAACCAACGTAGATTAAATATGCTTAGGATTAATTTGATGTATGAATGTTGATCGAAAAGCGCACATGAATATCATAAGAATTAAGTAGAGGCCGATTTAGGGCGGGTTCAATCTCTTTTAGGTTGGATTCGTACCATCATCCCCGAATATCCAGTCATGGTTATGGACCACTATGGAGTTAGCGATTTCCGTGATCCTGAGTGGGGTGTAACCTTCACACCCGTGAACGGTTTACAAGTTCCTAAAACTTGTTGGCGACTCTTTTATCTCTAGCTTCCTTCCCTTTGGACGCCATCTTGCCTAAAAGCATGATCACAGTGGGGCTCAAAGTTGATGTTTGAATTATTCCCTACAGTTAGTCTCGTACAATGCATGGTTATATCAAGTCGGGTGCAGGTTTGAAATCAGGTCATAGATAACCACGTTAAGTCAGTTATCGATTAATATCGAATTGTGTTTAGGTCAAGTTAAGAATCACTAGTATCACCCATTGTTTAGGGTCGAATTCGGGTGATTGTCAATTTCGATTAATTTTTCAAGTCAGGTCAGTTTTGGACATCTTTACCCAACAATATTATTTATGAACATTTTTAGTAAGTAAAATCAATCAAACTTGACTAAAGAAACTTAAATATTCGCATCAATGTAAATAAAATTCTATTCTTTCTTGTATACATATCTTAGTAATTAAAATTTAACCTTCACAAAAGTAATACTCCAAACGGAGTATATATATTATGGGGGAACGTTGAACATTAAGAGTAGTGAAATTGTGTCATATCCATCATTTTGACATTCAATCCACGCCAAATTCAAAACCTTGAATTCCTGATACATTATACGTAGTAGTTAGGTTAAACATCTTATATTCACTTAAAATCCAAAAGAATTTTAGTAGATCAATTCATATTTCATGCCAAAGAAATAATCTTAATGCATTTGTGAGGTGAGTGACTTTGCATATATCAATGCTTCTTATGCCTTCTTTTGGACTAGCTAGGTAATTTAATAGAGGTTGAGCTTGTTGACATCTTGTCGAATTATGATGCTTGATCATAGGGTTGGCATGGAGTACTTATTATTCAAAAGGCGTTTTGCATTAATTAATAATATGATAGAATGGTTCTTGTTTATAGAAACTTGTATTGACTAGACATTGACTAATACGTTGCACTAATACGTAATACATGATATACCTTTATATACCTCTCGTAGTCTAGTCTTGAGTTCAATACTTGTTACACACAACCTCCAAACCCGGCCCCCCACCCCCATTGTCCATATAAGATTGTGATATCTAGCTATTTGATAGTATTTCATTGATGATCATCAAAAAATTTACAAGAGTTATATTTACGAATAACATATGACAGTTCTAACTGTGTTGTCGGTTTCGTCAAGATATGATAATATTCACGGAAAAATGCATCTTCGGCAGACACCCTAGTAGGGTACATAGTCCACTGATTGTATTTGTGCGCTTAGAGAAATTAGGATCCGCCTAGTTTGAAGTGTAGTAGAGTCATAGTGTGTAGTGTTCTGACTATAGTAAACAAAGTAGTGTAAAGTTGTACCAAACTTTTGGGTCTCTTGTTGTAGTCTCTCATGTCTCAATCAACCAATAATGGGATGCACTACAAGGTCATAGTCAAAGACCTGTGACCGTAAAAAGGTTCCTCTAATGTGCTCGTTCAGATCCAGCCACTTTGAAAGCTACTCTATTTTGGTAGTGATGCATGATAATGATATCTTGTAGGGGACTTTCTATAAGTCTATTATTGCTTTAAATACAAGTCACGTCTTTGACAATAATCCTTCTATTATTATGACCTGTGGCTTTTTCGGCCTAAAAATGTTTTATAAACTAATAAGTGGCAATGTTAGGGTAGTAAATTAAATTAAGTCACATAGTATCTCTGTTTCATGTTATGTGCAACAAATTTAATAAGTTTGTACGGACTCTTAGGTAAATTTTATTATGTGAGTGTGGAATGGAGAGAGAAAGATAATGGGATCTTTTACCAAAACGGCTAATTTGACAAAAGTATTTACCAAAACAGCTAATTATAAAATTTAATTCCCAAACTAGCCAATTTATTAACTTGGAAGAAATGTATCTATTTCTTATTTTTCTTTGAATCGGTTTGGTTCGCTTTATTGATTTTTTTTTAATTTTTTTTTTTTGGTTTTATTTTAATTTTCTTAAAGATTTTTTTTAAAATA
Source organism: Chenopodium quinoa (assembly GCF_001683475.1). Classification (NCBI taxonomy): domain Eukaryota; kingdom Viridiplantae; phylum Streptophyta; class Magnoliopsida; order Caryophyllales; family Amaranthaceae; genus Chenopodium; species Chenopodium quinoa. The sequence goes on from NW_018742951.1 coordinate 5,604,345, forward strand.
AAACCAAAAAAATTAAAAAATTTATTATCTATATATTTAGCTTATTACTACGTATTTTAGAGGTATATGCATAATTATTAATACACTATTAGCTTGTATTTGCAGCTTGATTTGGGTGCCTTATCTTCAATCTCTTAGAAGAAGCTTTGATGTTCGCCCGGAGCAAATAAAATGATTCTATGGTCAACAGTTGTATAACTCTAGTTATTAATAATTAAGACTTGATTGTTCCTACTTGCTTTCTAAATTTTAGGCTTTTATCTAGTTATTCTAATGCACCGTTTCTCCCTGTAAGTGCATTAGAAACTTTGGGCCTTTAGACCTTAATATATTTTTATCTTTATGTGTTAAAAAAAGAGTTGTATTATATATATATATATATATATATATATATATATATATATATATATATATATATATATTTTGGGATTTCTCAATGGTAACCTCCTACAATTGCTACGCACCAACGGTAACCCCCCTATTTTTGGATTATACGAAATGACCTTAGTTATCTTTTTTCTCCTAATGATGACATTAATGATGGTGTTTTAAAATAAATTAAACCATGGTTAACCAAAATAGCGAAATGACAAAAATGCCCCCTTTTATTTGACAGATTTTATTAAAAAAAAAAAAAACCCTTCTCTCTCCACCAGCCCGCTAGTCCACCACTCCCCTTCCCCCAACCAGGCCAACTTTCCAGCTTCCCCTCCCCCATCTAGGTCTCAATTGGAGTTCAAGATTGACGATGTTCATTGCCAAATTGCTGCAATTAAAGCCCCCGGAATTGTAGTAATTGGGTGCTGAATTGCTGTTTGCGGTGAATGGACGGTGAAGTGGTGGTGAATGGGCGGTGAATTAGTGGTGAATTGGTGGCTGCAGGTGGCGAATCGGTGGTTGTTGTTGCGTGTGCTGCTGTCAGTTGTTGCAGCGTTAGGGGGGCGAGCAGAGGCTGCTAGGATGCGCCTATGGCAGGGCGTTGTTGTAGAAGGTGATGTTGCGGGCTGCAGGGGTGGAGCAGGGGGGTTGCTTTGGTGTTTGTTGTTTCTGTTGATTGGAGAGTTGTGCAGCTGGGCTCCGATCGTCTTGTTAATTGACGGTGGGATATGGCTAGTGATGTTGTGGCTATTGAGATGGAGGTGTGAATTGTGAGGCTGCTGCAGTGACTGGGTGGGAACATCGGGTTTAGGGAATGAGAGGAGGGTGGGGCGGGGGAGGCTGGGCGTCGCCGGCGTCGGCCGGGGGTGGAGGGTGCTTGGCGCCGGTAAGGAGAGGGCTGGTGGCTGACTGGCTGGTGGGTGGGAGAGGGTTTGGGTTTTTCTTTTATTTTTTATAATTATTAATTATTAAAAAAAAACTAACCATAGTTAATTTTAATTGACTATTTTATGTTAAAACACCATCATTAATGTCATCTTTAGGAGAAAAAAGAAAAGTAGTGTCATTTTGTATAATCCAAAAAAAAGAGGGTTACCATTGGTGCGTAGCAATAATAGGGGGTTACCATTGAGACTATCCCTTCTTTTTTTTGTTGATTGGAAGTTTGGATCATTTTTTTGAGTGATTGTTTATTTTGTGTAACTTTTTTGAAAATTGAGAATTGTTGCAAATACTACCTCCGTTTATTTTTATGTGCAACTTTGGCACATAAAACGGTTCACGAGGCAAAAGATTGAAGGGAAAATATTAAGAAAGTATAAATAATGGTGATTACTATATTATAGGAGTATGTAATTAAGGTGGAGAGAGAATGTTAGGATAATCACTACTAGAAAACAGTCAATCAACGACGGAAAAAATCTGTCGGAAAACCTTGAAATTCCGTCGGAAAGCATTGTCGAAAGACCCTTTGTAGGTATTTTGCGATATTCCATCGGAAAAGACTATTCCGACGGAATTTCCGACGGATTTTGTTCTGTCGGCGCTTTTGTTGACTTTCAGTGAAAATCCATCGCAAGGTTCCGACGTAATATTCCGTCGGAGGCGGTATATTCCGACAGAATATTCCGTCGGAGGTGGTATTTTCCGACGGAAATTCCGTCGGAAAATTTAAAAAAAAATAAAAAAAACAGCCCACCCCACCTGCCCAGACCCACCCCGCCACCAGCCCACCACCACCCACCCCCCCACCACAGACCCCCAGCAGCCCCCCACCCCACCTGCCCAATCCCACCCCCGCCACTAGCCCACCACCACCAACCCCCAGCACACCCAGACCCCCTACACACCCAGACCCCCACCCACCTCACAGAAACCTCCCTAAAAACCCACCACCCACCCCACCAAACCAGCCCATACCCCAACACACCACCCACCCACAGTATTTCACCCCCAACCCACCCACAGTATTTCACCCCCAACCCACCCACCGTATTTCACACCCCACCCACCCACCGTATTTCACACCCCACCGTATTTCATCCCCCACCCACCCACCCACCGTATTTCACCCCCCACCCACCGTATTTCACACCCCATTAGACCACCCAAAAAACCGAAAATATTAAAAAAAAATTAATATATTAACATAAAAAAAAAAAAAAACAGATCTAACCCACAAATCGAACAATAACAAATCTATTATATACATTGAATAATACAAAAGTAGGAAAATCAAAATCCGAGCAAAAAATCGAATAAACACAAACTAGATCTACAAATTTAAAATCAAAATCAGAAAAATAAAAACGAAAGATTCAAAAAATTGTTCTTCAAATTTGTTAATGTCCGTTGTGATTGTTGCTCAGTTGCCCGGTGAAGCCGTAATTGCTATGTCGTTGTTGCATTGGTTACCATTTTTTTTGCGTTGTTGTTGTTGGTATTGAAACAGAGAGGAGAGTGAAAGGGGATGAGAAGAGTGGAGTAAGTTTGAGAGGAGAGATGAGTAAGAAGAGAAGAGAACAGGGAGGAGGAAGAGAAGAGAACAGGGAGGAGAGATGAGTAAAGGGAGAAGAGAACAGGGAGGAGAGGAGAGAGAAAAGGAAGAGAAGAAGAGAGAGGGGGAAATAAGGGGCTTTGGGCGGCTGAGGAGCAAAGTTTATAGGGTTTTTAAGTTTTTTTTTTATTATTATTTAATTGAATTCCGACGGAATTTTCCGCCGAAAATGTAGGATTTTATTTCCGTAGGAAACATAAGGTTCCGACGGTTAATTCCCTCGGAACGTTCCGACGGATTTTATTTCCGTAGCAAGACACAGTTTCCGACAGATTTTAAATCCGTCGGAACTTTCCGACGGATTTAATGTCCGTCGGAACTAGTCCGTCGTAAATTGACCTATTTCTAGTAGTGAATTAATTAACCACCCACTGCCACCACCAAGACCAGCCAACACCACCGCCGCCTTCACCAACACCACCGCCGCCTTCACCACCACCACAACCACCCCCACGAAACCACCACCACAACCAACCCCACGAAACCACCACCACAACCAACCCCACCAACCACCACCACCATCACGTCTTTCCCTCCTTTTTCCGGCAGCCCCCTCCCTAACCAAAAAACCCAGAAATCTAACATTCCCCTCCACCACCAGCCCTAACCACCTCCAACCCAAACCACCCCACCACCCAGACCCACCCCCAGACCACCCCACCACCCACACCCACACCCACCTCTAACCCAGACCACCCCACCACCCAAACCCACCTCTAACCCAAACTACCCCACCACCTAGACCCACCTCTAACCCAGACCACCCCACCGCCCACGCCACCAAGACCCACCTCTAACCCAGACCACCCCACCACCCACGCCACCAAGACCCAACCCTAATTCAGACCACCCCACCACCCATGTACCCAGACCCACCCACCACAGTAGAAAACCCCTTAATCCTAACCCACCCACCACCCCTTAATCCTAACCCACCCCCTTAATCAAAACCCAGAAAATTAAAATCAAAACCCAGAAATACGAAATCAAAACCTAAAAAATCAAAACTCAGACAATCGAAATCAAAATCCAGAAAATCGAAATCAAAACCCAGAAATTTGAAATTCAGATAATCGAAAAAAAACCTAGAAATTAGAACATAAATCACCCTGAAAGAAAAACGAAAAAAAACGAAATTCGAGAACCAAGTTCCAAGCCCAAAGCAGATCCGGCTGAAAATTCAAAGAGAGAGACAGTACTGTTCGTCGGTGGTGGGAGCTAAGGGTCGTGGTCATAGGAAGCAGAAAGAGGTGGCGGGATGGAAGGTGGTCGTGAAAGAGGAGAGAGAATGGTGGTGGGAGGGGCGGTGGTCGTGACTCGTGAGGGAGGAGAGTGAAAGAGATGAAGCGCAGAGATGAAGAGGGTGAATGTGAAAGAGATGAAGCGCAGAGATGAAGAGGGTAAATGGGTGGTAGGTAGAGTAGGAGATGAGTAAATGGAGTGGGTAAAATTAGGTTAATGATTTTAGATTAGACAAAAAAGGTTATTGTGATTAAAATAAGATAAGGGTAAAATTAAGAAAATTAAAATTTTTAAGTATGGGTAAATATGTAATTTTCAGGGTTTTTGTTTACTAAATATAGAAAGAAAATAGAAAGTTGCACATAATGTTTAGCGGACTAAAATGGAAAAAGTTGCACATAAAAATAAACGGAGGTAGTATATTATGTTGAATGGTATTTTTCAAATTAATGGGATATTTTAAACTATGGCATTAGAATTTCTCAAAGAAAAACAAAAAACCATAATTTAAAGGAAAAAAAAAACTATTTTTTTTAAAATAAAACCAAAAAACAAAAAACCCATAAAGTGAACCAAACTGGTTCAAAGGAATATAAGAAATAGATAAATTCCTTCCAAGTTAATAATTTAGCTAGTTTGAGAATTAAAATTTACAATTAGCCGTTTTGGTAAATACTTTTGTAATATTAGCCATTTTGGTAAAAGATCCAAGATAATGATATATGTGACGAAGAGAGATAGAGAGAAATGAAAACTTAAAAAGGAAAAAAAATGTTGTATAATAACCGTTTTTGGTAAATGTTGCGTATAATATGAAACAAAGATAATATATATATATATATATATATATATATATATATATATATATATATATATATATATATATATACTACATCCGTTTCATATTAAGCGCAACGATGTGACATTCAACAACATCTAGGTAAAATTTTTTTGTCAATGGTAAATGGAGAATGAAAATTAAAGTTGCATGAGATAGGTAGAGCTAGAGAGAGATAGAAAGAAATGAAAAGTAAAAAAAGGAAAGAAAACATTTGTTGCAAATAATCCATTTAAAATAAATGTTGCAAATAAATTGAAACGAGTTAGTAGATTGAAAGGTATTGGGCAGAAATAAAGGAAAGTCAAATATTAAAAAAGACACAATATTTAATAAGAAAAAAATTGTTTAAAATAGAGGCAAAAAAAAAAGAAAAAAAAACACCATATACGTCGGAGTAATAATGTATAATAACTCTCTCTATTATGAATATATAGTAGACAAATTGTATACAAAGAGGGCTTTAAAAACCCGTTAGCCTTTTAATTTTAACTAGGTTAGATCCAGTGTCATGCACGGTGATATATATTTATACATTATTGATTGAAAAGTATCATAATCATAATTATAATATACCCAACTAAAACAAAAGTAGGTAAAAAATTTGAGCAATATTTTTTCTTGTTGTAAAAAAGGTCACAAAATTATTTTAAGAATACGATTTTTGGTTTATAGTAGTCAATTTTTTTTAGAAAGATTTGTGAAATCTTTGTATTTAAATATAATAATTACTACATTTTAATACATAATGTGTATAAAAAAAAATATTATTTTTATAAATATGTTGTTTCCTTAATCAATAGTTTTTTTTAAAGAAAAAATAACTAACAACGCACCAGGAGATGACACGTGTCGTTGCTGGTGTGTCTTTTAGTATTTATTATTATTATTATTATTATTATTATTATTATTATTATTATTATTGTTGTTGTTGTTGTTGTTGTTTTTTGGTAAATGTTGCGCATAATATGAAATGGAGGTAATATATATATATATATATATATATATATATATATATATATATATATATATATATATATGTACTACATCAATTTCATATTAAGCGCAATGTGTGACATTCAACAACATCTAGGTAAAATTTATTTGTGAATGGTAAATGGAGAATGGAAATTAAAGTTGCATGTGATGGGGAGAGCCGGAGAAAGATCGAAAGAAATGAAAAGTAAAAAAAGGAAAGAAAACATTTGTTGCAAATAATCCATTTAAAATAAATGTTAATCCATTTAAAATAAATGTTGCAAATAAATTAAAACGAGGTAGTAGATTGAAAAGTATTTATAGGGAAGAAATAAAGGAAAGTCAAATATTAAAAAGGACACAGTAATTATAAGAAAAAAATCTTTAAAATAGAGGGGAAAAAAAAAACCCCCCCATATACATCGGAGTAATGTATACTAACTCTCTCTATTATGAAGATATACTAGATAAATTGTATACAAAGAGGGCTTTAAAAATTTGTTAGTCTTTTAATTTTAACTAGGTTAGATCCCGTGCCATGCACGATGATATATAATTATAGATTGTTGATTGAAAAGTATCATAATCATAATTAAAATATACACAACTAAAACAAAAGTAGGTAAAAAAAATTGAGCAATATTTTTTCTTGTTGTAAAAAGGTCACAAATTATTTTAAGAATACGACTTTTAGTTTATTGTTGTCAAAATTTTTTAGAAATATTTGTGAAATCTTTTTATTTAAATATAATAATTACTACATTTTAATATGGAATGTGTATAAAAAATAGTATTATTTTTATAAATTTTTTGTTTCCTTAATCAATAGTTTTTTTTTTTAAAAAAAGAAAATATCTAAGGCTACATCAGGAGATGACACGTGTCATTGATATATATATATATATATATATATATATATATATATATATATATATATATATATATATATATATATGTGTGTGTATTATTGATTTTTTGTAAATATTGCGCATAATATGATGAAACGGAGGTAATATATATACTACATCAGTTTCATATTAAGTACAACTATGTGACATTCAACAACATCTAGGTAAAATTTATTTGTGAATGGTAAATGGAGAATGAAAATTAAAGTTACATGTGATGGGGAGAGCCGGAGAGAGATAGAAAGAAATGAAAAGTAAAAAAAGGAAAGAAAACATTTGTTGTAAATAATCCATTTAAAATAAATGTTGCAAATAAATTGAAACGAGTTAGTAGATTGAAAAGTATTTATTGGGTAGAAATAAAGGAAAGTCAAATATTAAAAAGGACACAATATTAATCAGAAAAAAAATCTTTAAAACAGAGGCAAAAAAAAAAAAAACCATATACGCTGGAGTAATAATGTATACTAACTCTCTCTATTATGAATATATAGTAGACAAATTGTATACAAAGAAGGCTTTAAAAACCCGTTAGCCTTTTAATTTTAACTAGGTTAGATCTAGTGTCATGCACGGTGATATATAATTATACATTATTGATTGAAAAGTATCATAATCATAATTTTAATATACACAACTAAAACAAAAGTAGGTAAAAAATTTGAGCAATATTTTTTCCTGATGTAAAAAAGGTCAAAAATTATTCTAAGAATACGATTTTTGGATAGTAGTCAAAATTTTTTTAGAAAGATTTGTGAAATCTTTTTATTTAAATATAATAATTACTACATTTTAATACAGAATGTGTATAAAAAATAATATTATTTTTATAAGTATTTTGTTTCCTTAATCAATAGTTTTTTCTTAAAAAAAGAATAGGTAACTAAGGACACACCAGGAGATAACACGTGTCATTGCTGGTGTGTCTTTTAGTATATACTAGGTTAAGTCCCGCGCCATGCACGGTCATAATACAGTTTACAACAAATAAATTATAAATAATGATGTTAATTCAACAATAATTTATCCAAAAATAATATTTGTTACAAAATAACTTGAATTTTAATTTATATTAATACCAAATACGTAAAGGTTATTGAATTGGATTGTATAAAATAGTAATAGAAATTAGAAGCTATAAGGTTTTATATTAAAGAATGAAAATATTAGCTTAGGTTAGTACCCATATACAAACTCATATACATTTGCCCTTATATTTTGTTGACACACTTTGACCGGCATAATATGAAAATTTAGTTGAATTTATTTTACTTTAGGATAATTAGTATTCCGTAATCAACTTTTTTAAATATATTTTTAGTGAGTAGTAGGGGCTTTTAATTTTTTTTTTTTATAATAATAACATAAATGTTTATAGTAATTAGATTGAATTTTCCAATATATATGATTTTGTTCGATTGTTCTTACAAATGTGTTACATATAATTTTAAGATTTACACAAAGTATGCTACCAAAATGATTTTTCTTTTTTAATTAAAATAAATTTTATTTTCAAATGATAAAAGTTGAAGAACAAAATTTGATAATATTATAATAATCTTAGATAATAATATATTACAATACTTTATTTTTAATCTACATTAGTATTTTTGTAATTAAAAGTTTCCTAGTATATACAGTAGAATATATGTAAAAAAAAAATTAATTGAGTATAATTGGATTAAATACGTTGTCAAAATGGAAATAAGTATTATTGTAGGTTATAAAATGGATGACATTAAAATTTGGCAAAAAAAAAAAAAAATGGAAAGAAAACAAAGGCGGGAATTTTTTTACCCAGAAAATGATAAGTGTCATCTCTGATTTTGCCTTTAGTATAAAGTTATTGTTATTGATTTTTGGTAAATGTTGCGCATAATATGAAATGGAGGTATATATACTACATCAATTTCATATTAAGCGCAACGATGTGACATTCAACAACATCTAGGTAAAATTTATTTGTTTATGGTAAATGGAGAATGGAAATTAAAGTTGCATGTGATGGGGAGAGCCATAGAGAGATAGAAAGAAATGAAAAGTATAAAAGGAAAGAAAACATTTGTTGCAAATAATCCATTTAAAATAAATGTTGCAAATAAATTGAAACGAGGTAGTAGATTGAAAAGTATTTATAAGGTAGAAATAAAGGAAAGTCAAATATTAAAAAGGACACAATTTTTAATAAGAAAAAAATCTTTAAAAAAAAAAAACCATATACATCGGAGTAATGTATACTAACACTCTCACTATTATGAATATATACTAGATAAATTGTATATAAAGAGGGCTTTTAAAACCTGTTAGCCTTTTAAATTTAACTAGGTTAGATCCCGTGCCATGCACGGTGATATATAATTATAGATTATTGATTGAAAAGTATCATAATAATCATAATTATAATATACACAACTAAAATAAAAGTAGGTAAAAAATTTGAGCAATATTTTTTCTGGTTGTAAAAAAGGTCACAAATTATTTTAAGAATACGATTTTTGGTTTATAGTTGTCAAAATCTTTTAGAAATATTTGTGAAATCTTTTTATGTAAATATAATAATTATTACTTATTAATATGGAATGTGTATAAAAATTAATATTATTTTTAAAAATATTTTGTTTCCTTAATCAATAGCTTTTTTTATAAAAAAAAAAAAAGATTAAGGATACACCAAAAGATGACACGTGTCATTGCTGGTGTGTCTTTTAGTATATATTATTATGATGAATATATACTAGATAAATTGTATGAATATATGCTCTATTATGAATATAAACAAGATAAATTGTATACAAAAAGGCTTTAAAAACCCGTTAGCCTTTTAAAGCTTAGATCCCGTGCCATGCACGGTGATATATAATTATAGATTATTGATTGAAAAGTATCATAATCATAAACTATAATATACACAACTAAAACAAAAGTAGGTAAAAAATTTGAACAAAATACTTTTTCTTGTTGTAAAAAAGGTCACAGATTATTTTAAGAATACGATTTTTGGTTTATAGTTGTCAAAATTTTTTAGAAAGATTTGTGAAATATTTTTTTTAAATATAATAATTACTACATATTAATATGGAATGTGTTTAAAATATAATATTATTTTTATAAATATTTTGTTTCCTTAATTATTAGTTTTTTTTTTATTATTTTTTTAAAAAGAAAAAATAACTAAGGACACACCAGGAGATGACACGTATCATTGCTAGTGTGTCTTTTAGTATATATATTATTGATTGATTCATCAGTCTTCTTTATTTAAGTTCAAAATTTTTAATATGATTTGAAAGCCTTCTATTATCCTCATTTTTTATGTTGAACTAATTAAGGCACTATCTCTACTTTTTCAAAAGTATGACTAAACCCAATCTTAAATAGTGTTGAGACTTACGCCCCTAAAAATATATATTTACATATTTACCCTTGATTATATTTACTCTATTTTATTAATAGTGTTGAGACAATAATGCCCCTTAACATGTGTATTCACTTATTTGTCTACATTAATGTGATTGCCTTTTTTTTTTTTTTTTAACTCACAAGTATAATGTGCGTGCAAACATTTATACCCTAAAATATTTATTTATGCATTTTCTCTTATTAATGCTGCCAACAAATAAAGTTGTGCCATAAATTAAACTCAAACAAAAGAGCTCCCTGAATATGGCTAGGTATGGTGCACGCGATGCGTTAGCCGACATTGTAATACCTGTATTTTTAAGACTTATTTTCTAATTAATTATTATTTATTAATTCTTAAAAGGGTAGTTTGGTAATTTATTTTATTAATTGAATTTTGGAACCAAAATGATATTTGAATTTGGCGCCAAAAATATTTTTAAACTCAATTAATAGGATTTTGGATAAAATTAATTATCCATTTAATGATTTTAATTAAACCGAAATATATATATATATATATATATATATATATATATATATATATATATATATATATATATATATATATATACATATGAAAAGAGTTTTGTGTTGCAATTAATTATTGAAAAGATTGATTTATTGATTTTAATTAAAGGAGGAATTTCCATGAGAATTATTGAATTATTTATTAAAGCTTTACAAGCATGCTTAAATTAATCCCACTATGCGGATTTGGTAGATAAAACTATGGACTTTGTATGATCTAGTCTTTTCTCAAGGATAGCCTTTCTACATAAAGATACTAATTTGGGAGGTGTGCACACTTAGGAGAGGAATTGGATTCAAAGAATGAATTTTTATTATTTGAAATATTATTTGAGTTATTTGAAAATTGAGAATTGGTTTGGAATTATGAGGTTTAAGTTATTGAATAAATATTGGAATTTTCGTGATTGGTTTTAAAAGCATATTTGCTAATAAATTTAGTTTACTTATCTTGCACTTAAATGTACTTGGCATATTTTGCTAACTCGTACTTCTTATTTGTTTTGGTTCGCCTTGTAATTGGTAAGTAGTGCTAAAATTTTAGGTGGAGTTTTTTAATGCGCATATGGGGGTCCCGAGATTATTTGTTTCACCTAGTTTAGAAATTGAATGTTGTTTTTGAATTCGATTTTTGAGTACTCATAACAATGGTTTTCTATTTTTAAGTATTAATAACGAAAGAGTTGATTTCTATTGCAAGTCATTGTTGAGTTGAGTTTTAAAGTAGCCATACGTTATCATATGGCGGTGGTAATACGTCTAAATCTATCTCTAATGTATAATTATATGTATTATTCTAACATTTTCGTATAGGGAGATTTGGGGGTGTTGTAGTCACAGTTAAATAAAATCTGATAAAGATTAATTGATACCTAGTCTGAAATCCCAAAGGATATAATTCTAAGAAAATCGAATTTTGAAGCTTAAAATGTATCTTTACAGAATTACAAGATTTGCGTGCACACTAGTAACTGGCGTGACTTGCGAGTCAAGTGGCGTGACACACCTCAAATTCGTGTGTCATTCACGCGAGTTTGTTGAGCGACATGTTAGGCCACTATGTGGTTTATTCAGTTTAAACTTTAACTTTTGTCAATTTTAATCCGTAAACCCTAATCTTTATCCTAAACTTACATGTGACATGGGAAAAGTAGCATTATACGCTACTTGCTCGTGTGGCACGCCGGTTCCTTGTCGACTTGTCGTGATACACGAATTTTGCATGCATGTCAACCATCAATCTGTTTCCAACATTAATTGGCCTTTAAATATGCAAGGTTTGTTCGGAGCACTAACAATTAGCATCAAATCACTATTACGAGGTAATCGAACTTTTCTAAACCATCAAGATTTTATATTTAGGCAATCCGAAAAACCCTTACAATAGCTGAATTTCCATCTTTAGATCAAGGCGAGGAAGGTGCAATTTCTAAGGGTGATATAAATAAATTTGATTTAGTTTATCTATTTTGATCATTAAATTATGTTGAAGTTTACTAACAAGTTTAATTTATTCATGATGTAGTTGCATGGTTTTGCAATCGAAGTAATTAGTAATTAAGTTTTAATAGTTTTAATTGATCCATGCATTATTTTATTTTGATGGTTTAATATAGTATTGCTTATATTGCTTTAGTTCCTTCGAATGTTATTATGATGCATGTTTTTATTTTCTTTATTGTATGATAACCTTATTGCACGCTAATCAAGACCGGTATTAGGATCACACGACTAATAATAAGATAATTATGGATGAGTGGTTAAGATCCCGCTAGTAATTTTGATTATTAAACGAAGTGATCATGATTTACCAAATTATATGTGCATTGTATTAATATTCAACCGATCGACATAAATAGCATAATTAATTTGGAGTGAAATAATTATTTGTTTGTATATATGTCTTTCAAAATTGCAATTTATATTTTTTGCAATAAGAACCGATCCGAAAAGATTGAGGTTAAGTCGAGCGAAATTAATTTCTTCTTCATCTCCAAATCCTCCTATGTTTCAAGACCATATGGAGCTAGTATAGCAATCATATGGGTGTAACCTTAATGGATCAAGTTAATGTTTTCTTTGATTTGTCCCTAATCGTGGTCGCCTTATTCTTTTGTATCATGATCAATTAACAGTGTACAGGTTTTGAAAAAGATTTGTTTACGACTCATTACTTTATTCCTTGTTTCTTATTGGATTATGTCAAGCTCACTACGTCCTATTATCACTAACCATATATGTCAAAGTAGACGGACTCATACGGCGCTATAGGAAGACAGGTGAATTGCAAAATCCAAATTGAGGTCAAAACCCAAATGAAGGAATTTTAAATTTACTATATGTTAAATATCCTTACTACAGGCAATATACTGAGTAGACACCTAAATTATTTGAGCGCCCATTTATGAGTACTTCATATCAAGTATATTTATTTCAAACTTATTAAAAGCGACATCCAACATTTCAAATTGCTGAAACCCAAATCTTAATTATGCAATCCAAGTCTAAAAGAATATCTTTAAAAAAAGACATAGCTACACACAAAAAAAGTGTATACCAAACAAGTTTAATCTAGTGGTAAAGATGTGTGAAAAAACATACTATCTCCAATTTTATTAGTTGATACGTTTTGATTTTAGCACTATTCACACATCTCCCTTTGATTATGTTTTGTGATTCATATGTGAAGAAAAATATAATCGAGTGAGATCTTGTTAGATTCATCACAATATAAATTTTTAAAATATCAACTTTTTATAATTTTTGCTTATCGGTAATTAAAGATATTAATGATTGAATTTGTGCATTGGAAAACGTGACTAAAGAAACGTGACAACTGAAAAGAAACGGAGGAAGTATAACTAATCCTTTATCTTAACCCATCCCTCTCAAAAGGGACGTGAGTACGTGACCCACAAATATTGAATTATGAACTTGTGAAGGGTGGTTAGCTCATGCTAGAGAGAGAATATATCTCGTACATTTGATCTTTTTGTTAAGGATATAAACTATTATTGTGTTGTTCTGTTTCATTTATATATATAAGCTCAAGTAATTGATTGTATTCCAATATATACAAAACTTTGATATAAACATTTTCAATATCGTATCAATCAATAATAGCAAAGAATACTAATCTTATACATACGTAATTATAATCAGATTCAATCAAGTCGATAACATTTACACAACTAACAGTTATCCGACCAAATCCGACTCGATCAAAGTGTGACCCTTCGACGAACAATGGTTGTAGGCCTAAATAAAAAGATGGATGATGGTACTGTACTTGCCTCACAGTCGACAAAATGTAAGTAGTAGTAGAAGTAGTAGGGGCCAAATTCTGATCTATAACCCTCAAAAATTGCCCACATAAATTGATATTTCAAGAAATGTATGGTACGTGCCAACTTCTTTACCGTTAGAACCACAAGAGGTTGATAAATTTTTCCCGACAACTTACCAATACGTACCACATGATAATCTGATCAACTGATGATATAACCTTATTGGATTAAGGCTAGGGAAGCTAGTCGTAGTTACATTCGAAACCACAAAAAAAAAAAAAAAAAAAAAAGATGCACAAAAAAATAGGGGGTACAAAACAAAATACGCGCCTAATTTCATTATATTGCTTGAGTCAATTCTTTTTATTGAACCTATCCTTTTCCTTCACCTTTTTGACATCATGGCATGAATCACAAATATCCTAGATTGTGCACTGCTGCACAGAGTAATTATAGCCCACTATCATGGGTTCATAGTTGTCCATATCACAATATAAAATTCTTTTTTTTTTTCTTTTTTGCCCCTTTCCTCTTCATCTTCTTCCTCCCTTAAACCCCTTCCCCACCTTCATGGATAGCTCCCATTGCCCGCCAAACCTCCGCCTACCACACCTCCACCTTTGACAGCAAGTAACCCACCCCACCAGCCACCACCTTGGTTGAAACCCAAAAACACGCAACCACCTCCGTTAGAAATCACCGAAAATCACCCAAAAAACATAACCCCAAAACAAAAAAGTGAGCAATGCTATGGTCGAAACCCCAAACTTATGGCTCTAGCCATTAAAAACGGTGAGTTCTATGCTGGAAATTGTCCGAGTTTGGTCGAAATTGTCGACGTTAATTGTTTGCCGGTGCTTAGTTATTATTAATTTGTATACTGTTATTATTGGTTTGTATATTGTTATTCTTGATTTGTATACTGTTATTATAGTGTTGAATATTGTTATTAAGAGGAAATAGACTACTTTTTTACAACATGATAAGTAATACGCGAAATTACATTTTTGCCTCTGGTATGGGCCCAACAAGCCCATACCTGATAGTAGTCTATCACTACTCCTGCTGCACATGTTTTCGTCCTTCTACTCATACTCCTTTTATTTTTGTAAGTTCGACTAGTAGAGTTTTGAAAGTTCGACTCACACTATTTAAATATGACTCCCTCCGTTGAGATTTTACAGTTGTCATATGTTACCTTTGACTTAATTTTTTTACTACTATATAATTTATTAACATGATCATGTATTATATTATTAGATTTGTTACAATATCTACTTTCATAACATAATTTTAAAAAAATTATTTTTACTAATTTCTATCCAAAGATATTGATGGTCAAAATTGTGTCTCGACAAAGTGTAAAAACTCAAGTGATGCATTTAAAAAAAAAGGAAGTGTTTACACTTCCTTTCTTAATTTTTGCACTATTCTCTTACCTTCTACTCTAGCAGGCAAGTTCGACTCACTTGGTAAGATTATAACCTCAAATCTTAGAGATTTAGAGGTTTAGGGTTTGTATCTTGCCAAGCTAAGTGAGGCTATTTGATTGTTTGAGGGTGGTGATTCCCTTGCCCTCCCCTTTATACCTCACTCCCAACCAAATGTCTGGGTCACAGCTATTGGACAAAAAAACTGTAAAGGTCAATTATTTTTTAAATGAAATTGACATTTTTTTTTATGCGAAGTACCTATTTTTTTTTACATATACACTCACTTATTTGTAACAACCTTTTTAAAAATAAGAGAGCATGATCCTTTGATTTTTAAAGGAAATGAATTATCATGTCTTTGTCAATTAATAGGTAGGGATGCACGATGGAGGAGTATTGAAATTTCATATTTCGTATTTTATATATGGTATGTGCAATAACTAAAATTACAAAATGGATGATAAGAAATGAAAAGGATGTTAGTATATTTATATCTCCATATAATAGCTAGATAAATAAGTTTATCTTTGTTGAGATTTTTTTAAGATATTTGAGATTAAAGAGCAGTCTTGAATTTTCCTTACCTTCATATATTATAGGTACATTAAAGCTAAAGGCCTAAGGCCGTCCTATTGTTTTTTCTTATTTTATTATATTTCAAACAAAATAATATAAATTTAACAAAGTTCAAATGCGATAATATACTATTTAACAATATAATATAACTTTAAATATAATTAAATCAGATGAACCAAACAAAGCCTTAATGTTATATACTTAAGACATACTAGACAAGTTCAAGAGTAGACAATAATTACTCAAAAAGTTGATTGTTAAATTTATCTTTTCCTATGTAAAAGTAACTTACCATGACTTTTGTTACGAGTTGTATCTTACAAAATCTTAACCACCAAAATTAACTCTAATACATACGTAAGACATAACTACTAAATAACTTTTCTCTTTACAAAGCGTAAAAGCCTATTATCACTCAACCTAGATTTGTAAGCTGAATTTTTGTATTCACACCATGTGAACTCTTCGTACAAGCTTTCTTCCCCTTGTTGCATAATACAAGGTAAAGGTGCTATCTTTTGACGTAAAGGTGGGCCCCCAAAGAAGATCATTGATAATCTTGATTTCTTGTTGTCAGCCAAAACCCTGTGTTTCACACTCTTAAACCTTCCATTAGTCATCACCTACAATCAACAAAACAATAATTTAGATATTTCACACGGGATAAACACTTCTTTTCTTAAAATGAGATAAGGTTGGAAAAAAATTAAGGAAAAAAAATTAAGGACATTCCATCCTTTTGACATAGACCACATGGTATTGGTCGTGGAATGTTTAAATATTATTCGGACTTATTCTGTACTATCAATATCTAGTTTGACAAAAAATCTTGACTTGACAATCTGACTCAAACCAATAATACTTCGCACCTATGTAAAGTATATTAGATATTGAAAGACTAATTTCGACGTAGATTGAGATATTTTACATTTCAAGTTAACTCTAAAAATATTAATTAAAATTGATATTCTTATGTATCTGTGAATAAAAACGTCTAATTTCAAACTCAAATCGTATTAACCAATTGTGACATTTATAAAAACCACAACATCTGATTTAAGTCAACAAAGGAATTATGGTGCGGATAAACGTCACCTTTCATATATGTAAACAATTGCACAAACTTTTATCGCAATGAACACATGATTTGTGAACCTTACCATGACGCTAGTACACCAATATTATATTGGTACCTTCCCAAACAAGTACACAAACGGATAGGATCATAGAATTTCAAACTAACTTTTTCACTTTTAATGGAACGTGTCCAAATCCATACTAGATTTTACCACTGGTCAAAAAATGTAGTATGAATACTATTATTTTATCTCATCGTTTGTGTAAATATAATAAAATTATGTCATTATTAAAATTATGAATTTGACCCCTCAATTTTGACAAATTTATAGCCGTCAAAACTAATTCGAATATTTCATTATTGAATTATAAATTTGAACCCTCAATTCTGAACAAATCAGCCGATCGATAAATGTATAGTTTGAACACATTAATTTTGTTCTTCGTATCCCCACCAAAGCAATATGACCGTACAAATTTAAGCCACAATCAGTGTTAACGAGTCCAGCCTTCTAAAACACTGCCCAAATTTATCAATATGTCTCTATGGTAAAAATTTAGAGTTGTTTTTAGGTGTATAGAGAGGAAAAGTAGATAAGAATATTTAAATTAAATTTATCGTAAAAAAAGTAAAATTTAAATTTATCGTTTTTCATTTGTCGTTTAACTATGAGATAGTTTGCGTGTTTATAAAGTCACTTATAATGACTTATTAGGTTGCATGTTCTAATGTCGTAAAACACTAGCTTTTTTTTCCTTTTACTTTTATACTATTTTAAAGTTGACATGATGCGACACAACTAATAAGCTTCAGCTAACTTTTATATACTTTTTAAAAAAAATTATACTTTGTATTTTTTATACACATTCACAAGTTGGTTGCAAAAGGATTGCACAATTTACGTGACAAAGGGAATTTAGCACAAGAGGTCTTTAATTTGAAAGATACACCCAAAACAAGAGAATTTGAACTAGCTAGAAACTTAATGTATCTCCATCCTATAATGATCTAATCATAATTTTTGACTGCTTACCATATTAATTAGACCTCACTATCAAACATCCAACGTCCCATGATCACTATTCCACCTTAAATGTTTTGCCATTTTAATCCATTTGTCTTATGAAACCTTCAATTTCATTTATCATACAAACTTTAAGATACAACACTATAATACATGGTGTTTCGGTTGAAAACAATGGGACCTTGCCGAAGGTCCACTAAAATGGAGAAGACTGGATTCGATCCAAGCTGTGTTGGGCCGAAGGTTTCCTGCACAGTGAACACACGTAAACTAGCCTCGGGGGTGTTTCCGAGGAAGGCCCCTCCGATGCTAAAGTCAGTACAATGTGTAAAAAGGAAGACACTATGCAAGAGAGTTTGTAGCTTGAGGCTTTTTTGGAGTATTTCTCAATGCAAGAATGAGCATATGAATTGCAATAATCCGTGTATGAGATAATGCATGTGATGTTGTGTCTGATCTCGTATATGATGTTATGAGATGTCGTTGTGTCTGATGTAAGAATATGACTCTCCCCTTGAATGTGTTAATATGAGGGCTTTTATACCTCATCATACTTGGAGAGGTTGGGCTTTAGCCCAATTGGCTTACTTTGTGGGCTGACTTTTGACTTTTGAGCAATTGGAGAGTTGAACCTTGACCTTGGGCTTTTAATTGGATCATTTAGTGCCCAGGCCCAATTTTGACTAAATTGGACCCAAACAACTTGCCCCCCAGACCCGATTCGGAAGGATGACGGGTCGGGTTTGATTTAACTCAGAAAAGGAGGGAAGTAAATGATTTAATTGATCCAAAAATTTGAATTTAAACCGTAATTAATGAGATAACAACGGTTAATGATTTGCGGAAGTTGGACGGATAATGGGCGGTTTAATCACAAGACATGTGTTTAATGGTTACTTAGTGGGTACTTAAGAGAAATTAAAGCACAGACTCTTCGTATCCCGTACCTGGAGATATAAACAGAGGCGCGTCATTCTCCTCACTTATTCACCAACACAAACCCAGAATTCTTCGAGAGAGAATCCAAGAATCCGTATCAAAACTTCGCAAATTCCCCCGAGCATTGAGCTTAGAAACTGAGACTTGCCACTACGAACTCGTAAACCGGCAACTTTCGCTTCAGATTAAGGTAAATTCCTTTGATTTCAGTTTATTTTTCTTCGAATTCGAACTCCTTCCCCTTTTCTTTCGACTTTTCTCTTCGAAATAGTCCATGGCAAGAGGAGTTAGAGGTAGAGCCCGTGCTCCAAGAAGAGCAAGGCCGATTCCCGATCCTAGGAATAGGATTGGGACCTGGAATGGTCGAAGGCCGGAGTCTGACCCTGCTGATGGGATTAGGGCGACTCCCCTTTCCTCGGCTCCTCCTCAAAGAACGGATGAGCCGAGTGCTTCTGGACGGGACGATGAAATTCCCGCTGTCCTTTGGGATATCCTCCCTGGGTTTTCAGAGTGGGAGAATGCCGAAGTCGCTTCGGCCATGATAAAGAACCGCCCCTACTCATGGTGGGTAGAGAACGCCGATCAATATCGATTTGCCGAGCAAATTGAGTTGCACTACGGCATTTTTGAAGCTGATGGATATTGGTGCCGAATGCCCTCAGCATCCGATAGAATCCATCGTCCACCCCCGGGGTATGTGGGGGTGTACACGAGACAGCTTCAGTATGGGCTGAGGTTCCCTTTGGACGTTTTCGTCCGAGACTTGCTGATCCATTACAACATTTCCCTATGTCAGCTAACCCCCACCAGCATCCGAAGGGTGATGACATACTTATGGGTCTGCAAGTTCTTCAGATACGTGCCGAACCTGCACTGCTTCAGAAAGCTCCATCGGCTAGTGCCAAATATTCAGAGTGGGCACGGAAGCCATGGTTCTGGGTGGTATCGGATTGAGTCCCGGCCCCAATATTTGACCATGTGGCCAAATGACTCTTCAGACAAGGATTGGAGAGGTCAATGGATTTGGGTTAGGGCACCCATAGATCCGGGCCACCCTTGTGTCTTCAGCGCTCCCCGGTACTTAGCTGAGCCTGATCCCGAAATGGGAAGTCTAGGTCCCCCCGCAGATAACGGGTCGGATCCGAACCTGGATCAGCAACATATCTTCGACAAGCTGCCGAACCCGGGGGGAAGTGGTCGAATGCAGCATATCCCGGAGACTTGGCTCCCCGATACGCATTACGTTTTCCAAGAGAACATGCTAGCAGCTGTTGGCCTCAGCCGAAAGTTTAAGGATGGTAAGCTTCTTCGGCTGGGGCCGAGGCTTTTTAACTACCTTTTTCTTCTCTCGCTTTGCTTTTTTATGCTGTGCCATACCTGAGCTAAACTTTTTCCCTTTCCTTTTTTCAGAGCGGGACGAGACCAACGTTGGTATTAACTACGCTCGTCTTGGTGTTAACCGAGAGCGAGTTGTAACTGAACGGGCCCCGTCTATCACTGAGCCGAGGCATAGGGAAGTTCATCTGGATTCTTCCCACTTCCAAATTGAGGCTGTTGCTCTGTATCAGAGGCAGAAGCCTTGGTGGAAGAAGAGAGACCCTTGGTTTCAGCTGCTGAACGAGGAAGCTGAAGCTGCCCGCACAGCCGAAGAGGTTGCACGGGTACTTGAGGCTTGTGAAGGAGGAGAAGGGTCCTCCAGAGCTGCTGAAGCCGAAGCTGCAGCTAGAGCAGCTGAAGAAGACGAGGCTTTGCTGAAAACCTCGGTGAGCTTTCAGACAACTTTTTTCTTTTCTTCTTTTTTTTTTTTTTTTTTTTTTTTTTTTTTTTTTTTTTTTACTCACACTCTTCTTCCCCCCTGTCTGTTACAGTCTGAAGAGAGTAACAGACACAGAGAAGGCAAAGCTCCTGTTCGTCCCGAAGATCAAATACAAGAGTCTTCAGACTCAGATATGGACGAGCAGCCCCTTCTGAAAAGGCGCCGAAGGATGGCCATCATCGGCCCTCATGACTTTCAGCAGAGGCCGATGACCATCGGCGTCGCAATAAGGGAACCTGAGGAAGGCAATGGATCGCCGAGGGTTCCCCAGCCAACACCCCAATCTCCTCAAAAGACCCCTCCGCCACCTCCTGAGATGGAGGTGGATCAGAGGACTCCCGAACCTAAGGGAGTGGTCCAAGAAGAAATCAAGGAGAGTGCTGCTGAGCACGGAAATAAAGATGCCGTGATGTCAAGTGCTGAAGGCTTCACGGCAGATATCGCAAGAGAGGTTGAGGCTTTCGTCCTCACCCCTGAAGAAGAGGAGGTCATAGTACTTGACTCCTCTGAGAAGGACGATGCTGAGACAACCAAAGCTAATCAAGCTCCATCGTCGTCCTTCCCTTCTTTCCAGACTCTGCATTCTGGAGAAATGGGTTTCTCGGCCCCCCGAATTCCAATCCCAGATCACATCTGGGACCTCATATGGGGTCAAAACCGAGAAGGAGCTGAAGCCTACTTCGGCAGTTTTGCTGGCATGTCCGAAGTAGACAGGGCAAGGATCTGGTCGCTGAAGGCCACTGCTGGGATGGGCGAATCCAGTAGATCAGTTCCTGACCCAGCCAGGTCTAACCAACTGCTGATGATGCAGGTAATTTTCCTTCATTTCCTCCGAAATTCAGCTCTATTTTTTTTTTATTACTTATTATTTTTTTTTTGTCTTCCTGTTTTCAGTTCGTGCACAATCAGACTCTCACTGTAGAGCTGATTGATACCCTACAAGATAGGGTAGACGCTGCTGTGCACGAAAGGAAGGTGGCTGAAGAGGAAGTTAAGCTTGCTAAGCTGAAGCAAGCAGCAGCTGAAGAGAAGCAGCAGGAGGTTGAGGAGTACGGTAAAAAAGCTGCCGAAGCTCTGAAAACCTTCTGCGATGCTATGGAGATGGAGGTTTTTCCCCCACTGATGGAAGGGGAAAAATTCCTCCAGGAGCATATGGGAGTGGACGTCTCCAAATTCAAGGCTGCTATTGAGAGCCGAATTCAAGAAGGAACTGCTGCACAAGCTGAAGTGCAGCAGCGTCTAGAGGCTCTTGAAGCCAGCCGAATGGCTGCTGAAGAGTTGCTCTTGGCCAAAGACGTCCAACTCTCAGAGGCTGCTTCTGCTGCTGAAGCTCAAAGAGCTAAATTCCAAGAGGCTGAGGATCAACTGCTGATCCAGAAAGTTGAAGTGGCCCAAGCTCAGACAAAGGCTTTCCAAATTCAGCAAGAGCTGAATGAGCTGAAGGGGTCCTCCTCCAAAGTCGCTGAACAGCTGAAGAAATCCAAGGAAGACTTGGAGGAGACCCAGAAGAAGCTGGCTGATGCTGAGGCTTCACTCAAGGTCCGTGTTTATACCCAAGAGGAATATGAGATGGGTTTCAGAAACGGATTCCGAGTATGCCGAAGACTCTGCCTTCATGCTGAGCCGAAGCTGGACTGGTCTAAATGTGCTGAGTGGGTCCAGAATCCCGAAGACCCTCACATGAAGTATGCAACTCCAGCTGAAGCTGAAATTCTTAAGGCTGAGGAAGCCGAAGAGGAAGCTGAAAGACTGGAGTTGGAAGCTGAGCAGAGGGAAAGGGAGGCTCGGCAAAATGCAAAGCCCGCCTCTTCGGCTGCTGGGGCTGAGGCCATCATGGGACTCAACGCTGATCAGTCTGATCCCCCGGCTGAAGCATAGGAACTCGGGCAGTCGTCTTCAGAATCTTGCGGTTCATCATGTGCTTAACTTTAGACTTGCCGCTTTCTGAGTTTTTTGCCTTGTTTTTTGCTTCAGCTTGCCTTGTCGTACAGCAGTTTTATTTTTTTGCTTATGTACGTATTTCGGCAGCTGTTATTTTCCGCTTGTGGGCGGCTGCCGATACTGAATTATTGAACTTGTAGCTCAAAATTTTTTTTTTTTTTTTTTTCAGTTGCTTTATTTTTGAATGCTTTACTGTTTCTTTTCTTCAACTCTGCCGAACATAGCTGCACTGCGTGCTTCTTGCCCCCACAGAATAAGCAATTTCTGAACTTCTTCAAAATAGATATCCGAAACACAGGGCCAACTTAAGGCAATGCTTCTGGGATACAAGTCTTACTGAAGATTGACTGTCTGAAAGTTGGATATCCGAAACACAGGGCCAACTGAAGGCAATGCTTGGGATATTAGCTTTCTGGGACTAACCTCTTTAGAACAAGTCTTACTGAAATTTGACTTCAGCTGAAAGACCAGCGTTCTTAAAGAAGACGCATATCCGAAACACAGGGCCAACTTAAGGCAATGTTTCGGATAATGGCTCTCTGGGATACAAGGCTCAGTTAAGGCAATATCCCAGAACTGTCCATGGACTCATGTCTTTGGAGAACAGGTCTTACTGATGTTTGATTTCAGCTGAAAGACCAGTGTTCTTTAAAAAGACTGAGTTTTGTAAGCCATCTGAAACCCAGTTACCCGAAGGCGAAGGTTTCAGACGAGGCTGATTTAAAAAGGCTGTTATCCTTGATTTTCTGTCTATCTTTGAAAAATGGATACCCGAAACACAGGGCCAACTTAAGGCAATGTTTCGGATAATGGCTCTCTGGGATACAAGGCTCAGTTAAGGCAATATCCCAGAATTGTCCATGGACTCATGTCTTTGGAGAACAAGTCTTACTGAAGTTTGACTTCAGCTGAAAGACCAGTGTTCTTTAAAAAGACTGAGTTTTGTAAGCCATCTGAAACCCAGTTACCCGAAGGCGAAGGTTTCAGACGAGGCTGGTTTAAAAATTTTCAACTGTTGCTGTTATCCTTGATTTTCTGGCTATCTTTGAAAAATGGATACCCGAAACACAGGGCCAACTTAAGGCAATGTTTCGGATAATGGCTCTCTGGGATACAAGGCTCAGTTAAGGCAATATCCCAGAATTGTCCATGGACTCATGTCTTTGGAGAACAAGTCTTACTGAAGTTTGACTTCAGCTGAAAGACCGGTGTTCTTTAAAAAGACAGGTTTTGTCAGCAATCTGAAACCCAGTTACCCGAAGGCGAAGGCTTCAGACGAGGCTGAATAAAAAACCCTCAAAGAGTAGATAGAACAAAGAAAATTTTGAAAGGATAAACAGTTGTAAATTTTATATAAATGGCGGCTCCAAGGCCTGTCATTAGTTCAAAATGTACTTACAAAGATTGTTCTGCCCCGAAGGGTTTACACATGGTATTTTTTCAGTACATCAGCATTCCAGTGATTCTTCAACTCAGTTCCATCCAACTGCCGAAGTCGGTATGTCCCTGGCTGAAGCTCATCATAAATTTCATAAGGTCCCTCCCATGTAGCTGAGAGCTTCCCATGGATTCGGCCTTTCTGAACTGCAGCAGCATTCCGAAGGACAAGATCCCCAATTTTGAGAGGCCTTGCATGGACCCTTCAGTTATGGGAGATGAGGTCTGAACTTATCCCGGGCATATCAGCTGCCGAGAAAGCAAACACATCTCTGTTATCCCGCAGGAGCTGAATAAGTTCACAACGGGTGTTAGGATCAAGGTCCATCCCGATTGTTACACATTTCTCAGCATCTCCTTCGGCCAACTCTGCTGTTTCAGTCTGTTGGTCCATGTCCATTGCTGATGGACTGGACTCTTCAGAATCTGGTCTGCTGCCAATGTCAGCAGGTGTCCCAGTCTTTGTGTTCTTCGGCTGGCTCTCTGAGTCTTTCGGCTCAGATGAAGAGTCAACCTTTTCCCTTTCGGGACCTTTTTCTCTGGGCACTGATCCTTGGGCCGAAGCACTTAGGCCTTTCGGCTTTTTTGTGCTTGGCTCTCTTTCTTTTTCTTTCTCCTCCTCATCCTTGTCGTTATCTGGGCGACTACTGGATGGCTTGAGGTAGTTGCACCTTCGGGCGTCCTTCTGGTTGCCCTGTATCCTTTCGGGGAAGCCGGCGTCTGAGACGTAAATCATCAGCTGATGATAAGTTGAGACGACCCCTTGGATCTCGTGAATTATGGGTCTCCCCAAAATCACGTTGTACACTGAAGGAGCGTCGATGACCAAAAACTCAATCATGACGTTCCGGGCTGCCTCATCGCAACCGATGGTGACAGGAAGTGTCACCTTCCCATCTGGATAAGTTGAAGCCCCATTGAACCCGTATACCGGATAGGGTACCGGCGTAAGGTGCTTGGGCTTCAGCTTAATTTGGTTGTAGGCCTTTCGGAACAGAATGTTTGCTCCGCTGCCACCGTCAACAAGGACCTTACTGACGTCGTGGTTGGCCACCGTGGCGATGATCACCAACGGATCCTCGTGAGGGAACGTAATCCCCCGGCAGTCGGCGGCTGTGAACGTCATGTTCGGCACCGGCGACTGGGGAGATTGAATGTCAGCGTTGTTCACCTGGTGAGTCAAAGCTCTAAGGTGACGCTTGTGCTCCCTCCGAGAGTATATTCCTCCCGAGATAACATTGATCGGAGGGAATTTCCCCTCCGGTTTTTTACTGTTTTTCCGAGGGAAATCAAGGTCCTGCCGAGGGTCCTTTGCTAACCTTTCGGATTCTTTTTTCTCGCGGTGATCCGCGATGTATTTTTTCAAGTATCCCTTCCGGACCATGTCTTCTATCTGGTCCTTCAGCTGGATACACTCTTCAGTGTTGTGGCCCGAAGACTCGTGGAACTCACACCACTGATTTTTATTTTTTCGCTGATACCACTCTGGGAGTGGTCTCGGCTTTCGGTAACTCTGCTCCTCCTTCGTCACACTGTAAATTTTGGCGCGTGGAAGAGAGAGCGGAGTGTAGGACTCGTATCTGCCTGTGTATGAGGCAAACCTGTCCTTCTTTAGGTCGCTGGCCGAAGATGGCTCCGAGGCCTTTGATTTTCCCTTTGCCTTATGGCCTTGGCCTTCAGACAAGGGTATTTGCCTCTGTTTCCCTCCCCCGGATTGAGGTTGGGTTTTTGCTTTATTCCATTCTTCGGCTCGGATGAACTTATCCGATGCACTAAGAGCTTCCTCCAAGGTCTGCGGGGTATGCATGACCATGAAGTCTAGGAATTTTCCTGGCTGAAGGCCATTCTGCATTGCAAAAACAGCTAGCCCCTGGTCCAGCTGAGAGACGCTTGATGACTCGTTACTGAAACGGGTCAGGTAGTCTCGGAGGCTTTCAGTTTCCCCCTGTTGCAGACCCATGAGCTCTGCGGTAGTCTTCTCTCGGCGGTTTGCCGTGGAAAACTTGCTCCTGAACTTGGAGGACAGATCATCCCAACCTGTTATGGAGCCTTGCCTTACTCCCTTGGAGATCCACGCTTGCGCGACCCCCTTGAGAGTGGTTGGGAAATATTTGCACCAAGTCGCCTCGGATCTGGGGCAAAGATGCATATGAGTCTCATACGAGGCCACGTGGTCCTTCGGATCCGTGGTCCCGTCATATGTGATATGCGACGGTATTTTAACCGTGGGTACGCGCTCTTCTAGTATCCATTGCTCGAATGGTGAACTAGCGGGAAGCATAATGGCCTTGCCCTTGTTCCTGGCCGAAGGGACCGCGCTCCGCCCTCTCAGAGAGGTAGGAGTGGTTTTCGTCCCTGGCTGGGAAGTCTGGGCCTCGGCTGCAGGGAACGTGAGGCGACTACGCACGCTCGGTTCCTGGCCGCCGAGTCGGTCAAGGACGCTTCTGCGAGCAGTCTCAGGTTCCCGGCGAGCAGATTCTGGCCGAGAAGCTGAGCTGCTGCTCTTATGCGCTGCTGGTCTTGAGGATGAGGATCCTTTAAATAATTGAGAGTTCTTCTTCCTCTGTTTTTCATTTTTCCAAGAATCCTCCTCCCACTCTTCCAGTTCCCGGAAGGAAGGAAGCTTCCCACCGTCATGGTCTAACTTCCTCCGCTGATGCCGGGTATGCGGAGGAGTTCGATCACGAGGCGGTGGCATATTCTGTGCCCTCATTGCCTCCATGAGTACTGCCAGCGCTCTTGCCACCTCTTCCGAACTGGGCCCCGTCAAAGGGGTCCCCGGCCGAGTGTGGGCATGAGGCCGTGCAGCCGATGGTTGGCTTCGGGACACCGAATATGTCCTATGATCAGACTGACCCCTGCTAGACCGAGAGTGGTCCGGCCTATATTGAGAGTCATGCATTATAGGAGATAGGGAATCCTCCTTGTGTGATCCTCCCCCCGAGCCGGCACCCTTGGGAGAGTTCCGGTCCGGCGAGGGCGATGGTGTAGGGGTTTTAGGCTTTTCGCCCGCTCCTTGACGGAGGCTTTTGCTCTTGCGGTTCTTAGCCATGGCTGCTAAGATAATTGCAAGATGATCTTGGTTAGGAATTTGGCTTAAAGATTTTTGAAAGTCATCCCCACAGACGGCGCCAAATTGTTTCGGTTGAAAACAATGGGACCTTGCCGAAGGTCCACTAAAATGGAGAAGACTGGATTCGATCCAAGCTGTGTTGGGCCGAAGGTTTCCTGCACAGTGAACACACGTAAACTAGCCTCGGGGGTGTTTCCGAGGAAGGCCCCTCCGATGCTAAAGTCAGTACAATGTGTAAAAAGGAAGACACTATGCAAGAGAGTTTGTAGCTTGAGGCTTTTTTGGAGTATTTCTCAATGCAAGAATGAGCATATGAATTGCAATAATCCGTGTATGAGATAATGCATGTGATGTTGTGTCTGATCTCGTATATGATGTTATGAGATGTCGTTGTGTCTGATGTAAGAATATGACTCTCCCCTTGAATGTGTTAATATGAGGGCTTTTATACCTCATCATACTTGGAGAGGTTGGGCTTTAGCCCAATTGGCTTACTTTGTGGGCTGACTTTTGACTTTTGAGCAATTGGAGAGTTGAACCTTGACCTTGGGCTTTTAATTGGATCATTTAGTGCCCAGGCCCAATTTTGACTAAATTGGACCCAAACACATGGTATAACTAGATTAGTAACACTGATTGTCGCGTAATTCTGTCATGAATTCCCGAATATAAAACAAAGAATAAGCGAAGCGAGATAGGAAGGTTGGTTTACCTGCAAAGAGTCACCAACAAGCATGAAAAAGGAATTATCATCAGGTGGAACAGAGACCCAACTTCCATCAGTTAGAGAGATTTGAAGGCCTCCTATGTTATTTGATCGAAGAACAGAGATGATCTGAGGGTCTGTGTGTTCGCCAAATCCTACCTAATTTCTACCACTACTAATGGCTTCAAATGCCTCAGGCTTTGGTGGGTAATGGTTCAGCCTGAAATACGAGTCGCTTTCGTCGTCTTTTATTAACTTACTCAGAGCATTCCTGTCTTCTCCTTTTAGATTCAATCCTTCCGCCATTGTTTCCAATACTTGAACCGCCATTTTCTTCACTTTTGCTATGTAGTTCACTAAGGCATACCTGAACATACGTGTCATTACAAGATTTGTCTCAGCAATCATTTTATATTATTTGAAACGATTTGACATAAAGTGTTATAACACGAAAACGGAGGTAGTATTTACATATATATTTACTAGTAGATTGTGATTGAGCAAAAACAGAGGAAAACAGAGAAGAGCGAGGCGAAACCTGAAAACATGAGGATTATCAGGAAAAATGGAGACACAAATTTGGGTAATAAACTCAGGAGAAGCCGAAAGTAGAAGATACTCAAGCCAACCAACGTCGCCATTGCGACCAATTTTCTTGTTACCATACCCAAAAGGGTTAGGACTCCCAGCGCTTTCCTTGAGAGCTTGAGGCAAACTAAAGAAACTACGAGCTTCGTCTTCCAGCTGTGTCATCAAATGAGTAGGAACACCATGGTTAACAACCTTAAAAAAGCCGAACTCGGTACACGCCTTAACGATCATTGATTTAGCATTTGGAGAATTCAAGTCTATAGTTGGGATTACAATAGGAAAAAGGGTGTTATTGTTTGGTTTGCATGTTTTGATGAATTGGTCTAATGCAAGATGAGATAAAACCACCATTGTTATGTTATTAAAGAAGAAGGAAAAATG
Organism: Chenopodium quinoa; assembly: GCF_001683475.1. Lineage (NCBI taxonomy): Eukaryota > Viridiplantae > Streptophyta > Magnoliopsida > Caryophyllales > Amaranthaceae > Chenopodium > Chenopodium quinoa. Next base: position 5,633,458 of record NW_018742951.1, read on the forward strand.
GGATGAATAATAATGTTGATTGTTGGAGAAATAAGATGACTAGTTTGAAGAAAATGGTGTTACTCTTATATTGACAAATGAGAGAAGAGTTGGAGGAGAGAGAAAGAGGAAGGGGGGAGGGGGGAAGGGGGGAGGAGAGTTAGAAAGGATGACATGAAGACATCTGTCAATTACAAAGTGCAAATATATGGGTTGTGTTGGGGAAGGAGGAGAAGGTAGGGAGGGATGGGGGGTGGGAACTTTGGCTAAGACAAGGATTTGTTGTTGTTGTTGCCAATTAGAATGTGCTCTTTTATTTATTGTTTTAAGAAAATTCTTTTTAGATTCTTTTTTAGATGGACTTAATTTTTTTTTTTTCTATATATAATAGTCAAGTTAGTTCAAGATTTTATTTGGTTTCATATTCGTAATTTGAAGTGTGTAGGGAATGCATATTTAATGGCTAAATTGTCTTATTAGTTTTGGGTTAGGATCATTATTATTCTGTTTATACTCAACTTCAAGTTATTTTCTTCTTTATTGTTTTAGTAATTCAAATTTCGGGATTATGTTTATATGTAGTAGTATATACATGAGTTTTTATCTCCAAACAACCCACAAAGGCACGATCATAGAGATAAAACTACTTTGTATAATTTATTATACACGAGCTCTTAGTTTTTAACCAATAAGACAACACATTATTAATAGGTCGTATTTATTTGATGATTGAACTTTCCCCCACTTTGATAATAGTATATACAATAGTAGTCCACATATACTCTGTATATATATTACCTTTGTATGTAGTAATCAGGAAAACAAGTTATTGGGTAAATCCGTTTCATTGTGCATCCACCCAACCAGATGTTAATATATGTCCTCTAATTTCATGAAAATTTTAATGACTTCAATAAAATGTCAAAAAACTTTATCCTATTATCTCAAAAAACGACATATTAAAAAACTTATAAACAATGTCCAATAAATTATACTTCGTATTTATCTGACTGCGAGTTCGAATTTACACAATCCTTTCCCAATTTGAAATAAGTTTATGACCCTACGTAACCAAATGCTAACAAAGTAACAATTCACAATGACATTATATGTGAAAGTCACAAGTTAAAATATGCATCATGTGTTCCTCTTATATTGCAACAATCACTATTTTTTATTAGGAAGTTATACAAATATTACAAGCCACCCACCCCAACCCGAAACCCCCCCACCCCACCACCACCACCAACCCCACCCCCTTTAGTCGTAAACCACTAGGCTCAAGCCTACCCAGCCACCATCCCAATCTGAAACCCCGAATAATTCAAACAACAGTAAGATTGAAGGATGAAGTGCATGTTAGTTCAAGCAGCTCAAAACCTATTAAAATTTCTTGGAAAAGAGGTTAAAAATCATACTTTCTCCGTTTTTTTAGTTGACACCATTTGACTTTTACGTTATTCACAAACTACAATTTAACTAGATTTTGTGATTTATAACTACGATAAAATATAGTTAAGCGGGATCTTATTTGAATCGTCTCAATGTTTATAATATTAATATCCACTTATTATAATTTTACAATGTCGAGAATTAGAGTTTTTCGTTAAAATAGGGTGTCGGTAAACGTGATAAAAGAAAAGTGTCAACTAAATAAAATTAGAGGTATTATGACATATAAGCACACTACTACATGACAATTAGTCGCATTGGTATAAAAATTAGCACCCTTCTGACATATTGGTATAAAAATTATAACCTGCGACATATTGGTATAAAAGTTAGCAAAATGTGACAAATTGGTATAAATGTTCACATAAGGTAACATATTGGTATAAAAGTTAGTAAACAACGACGTTTAGCCTTTTTTTCATGTCGAAGTAAGTGTGAAAAAAATAAAAAGTAATCAAAACAATATTTTATTTGAAACATTAAATTACTTTTTATTTTTTTTTTCTTAGTGTTAAATATTGTCTAATATTTTTAGAACTCTAAAAAAGCAAAAACAGCCAAAGAACTTTTTTTTTTAAAAAAAAATAGAAAAAATAAAATCAAATAAAATAGAGTAAAATTCAAGACAATGCAAAAGAGTTATTCAAGAAAAATTGCAAGATCGAGATTTTTTTTTTTTTGAAAGAAATCAATTCATTAATCAAAAGTCATACGACATCTACAAATGAAATCTAAATCAACAAATACATAAACTTGAATCAAATAAGGGTTTCCTACATAAAAGCTACAATCGTTGAATAGATCTTGCACTGTGGTACATCTTTCGCATACATCGCTTGAATATTCAACCTTTTCGAAGAGACGGTCTAACGATTTCTTGTAGCCGTAAGGATAACTTTCATCTGATCACTTAAACGCCTTTGAAGATTTGATAACCGTTGTGATCCCGGACAACTCTTTACCAACGAACTGATAATAGGGCAAAATATGATTACTTTTTTAATAAACCCTAACACACACAAAAACCCTAAACAAAAATGAACAACAAAATAACAAAAACTAATGACTTCACCATAGGGAGATGGACGAATATCTACATTACTCATGTAGATTTATTGAAAATTAAATAGCAAAACTAAAGAAAATTAAAGGAAAAGGGTCGAAAATAATCTAATTTCCAAAGAAATTAGGCTATTTGCAATCTAAACGGCCAAGAAATTGGAGGAACCCTAGAAGATAGAGAGGAGGAGAGAAGAGAAGAGGAGAGGAGATGCAAGATCGAGATTTAATTACACATTTATGGCTTTACATTAAGCCTTCAATTTTTGCAATATAAAAGAGTATAGAAATAAATTTGTTCCTAATTTCTATATTTTATAACCATTAAGCTAATTTCAACTAGTTTTAAGACATGAAATCTTAGGTCTTCTCTAGAATAGTTCTCACTTCTAAAACTCCAAATTATAATTAGAGTATATGAAATAAAAAATAACAAAAAAGTAATTTAGCTACTTGCTACTTCTACAAATATGCCAATATGAACAATGTTTGATCAATAATTATTCTCCCACATATGTTCTCCTCTTTCCCATTCTTTTAGATTTATTACTTTATCTTTCAATTCGCCTTTTTTGAGAATTCTATTTTCTCTTACAAATTTTGTTAGTTATTACTTGTTAATAATCTTAAGAAAATACTATAGATGTTAAAAGCAATAATAATAATAAGCAATTATATGATACTCGCTTTCTCTGGCAACAAAAAAAAGGGTCAAATATCGCTATTTGCTAACTTTTATACCAATATGTTGCAAGGCTGCTAACTTTTATACCAATTTGCCGCCTGTATTAACTTTTATACCAATGTGTCACAAGAATTTTAATTTTTATACCAATTTGGTCGATTGGCCCACTACTATACTAGGGGTGAATTGAGTTATGGACAAATTCCTTATTTCCGGTATATGTCCTCTTGCTCTACGGAGTAAGGTAATTGATTCTCTTGTATTAATACGAAGTATGTCTACGGAGTAAGGCAGTCAATACCCTTCGTATGAGGCAATTGCTAACAAAACTAGGGGTGAAAGTTCGGTATTCGGTTTGGATTATACCCCAAACCGAATCCAAACCGAATTATTTCGGTTTTGGATTTTTGAAACCGAATCCAAACCGAATTTGGATTCAATCCAATCCAATCCAAACCGAAATAATTCGGTTTTGGATATTGAATCCAAACCGAACCGAATTTCTTTGGGCTTGTTTTTTTGGGCCTTGAATTCTAGGCTGTTATTGGACAAATAGTTTTGGGCCTTTTAAAGACCTAATTTTTGTATCTGTTCCTGAACAAAACATAAATTTTTAGACAAAGCTTCCACCACCACAATTAATGTCACGAATTACAACACTTAAGTTTGTCCAGCCAAAATAAAAATTACAGACAGTCAAACACAACAGTAATCTTAAACATAAAATGACAGTATGGCAGATTGGCAGCAGCTTCATTCAAATCTGGCATTAGCTTCTTCTTCTTGGCAGCGTACTCTTCATGCATTCAATCAAGCTCAACCAAGTTTGGGTTGATTGGATCAGTAATTTTCATATTCTTCAAGTCTAACATTCAAAAAATAAACAAGTTACATAATACATATGACATAATGAAAAAAAAAACACATGATAATTAATCATTATACTACAAAAATAAGGCTCATAAAGTAATGAATCTATCAAAAATAACATAAGTACTCACCAATTTGAACATAACAGAACAAAACATCACTATAAAGATTGAACAAAACATCACCAATTTGAATGGAATCAATTCGAACATAATAACCCAGAGATAAATCAAAATTCCCAATTTGAACATAATAAATTAATAACTCAATTTCACAATTCGAACATAATAAATTAATTTCCCAGAAATAACTCAAAATTCCTAATTCGAACATAATTCAAATTCCCAATTCAAAAAAACAAATGAAAGAGGAGTAAATAAAAAAATCCTTACCTTTGAGTGACTGAGAGAGGTGGTGGCGATAGAAGGTGGTGGCGCGTCGCGGATTGAGGGAGTACGAAGTCTACGAACACCAGATATGAAGAAAGGAACTGATATTCGACCAAGGAGACAATATACGGTGGCCGGAGTGAGATACGATGGTCGGAGTGAAGGAAATGAAGGGTTTTGGTGAGGAAGTAGAGGAATTGAGGAGTGAAGGTGGCCGAAAGTCAGAAAAATGAAGGAGAAAATTAGGGTTTGCTATATATATGTAGGGGAATTGGGCTGGAATCTATATGGGCTTTAAACATTTCGGTTTGGATTTCGGTTTTCGGTTTTTTAGGACCAGAACCGAATCCAAACCGAAATAATTCGGTTTCAGGATTTTGGAACCGAATCCAAACCGAAAACCGAAAAAACCGAACCGAATTTCTAGTTCAGTTTGGTTTGGATCGGTTTTCGGTTTTTATCCAAACTACTTTCACCCCTAAACAAAACCTTTCGTCAAAAGTAATACTCCGTATATATGTCTTTTATAAAACATCTAGAAAACTAGAACTAATCTTCTTTTCTAAGAGAGAGCTTATGCTCCCTTTATTGTTTTTGAAAGACCATATTATCTTTTACAACATGACATTATTAAGAACACCTTAATTCTTTGGATATTCCAATTAAAAATGTTAGTAACAAAACGATTGAATAATTCGATCTATCTGGGTAAACTATTCCCCTCCTCCTCTAGGGACAATGAAACTTAACTTTGATGGTTCGGTTACTAATAACTCTGCTTCGATAGGGATAGTCCTTCGAAATTATAATGATTGCTTATTGCTATTGCAACACACAATTTAGGTTCTTGTCTCGCTCTCTTGTATATAAGAGGGAATTGCTCTTCGTGATGGGCTTTTACTTGCTTGAAATTTTATAATTTCTCAAAATTTAGAAAGATATGTCAATTAATACTTCAAAAAGGGCCCCTTTGTAAATTACTATGGCTAAAAAAAGTTGTTAATTACCTCTAAAAGCCATTAATTCGAATGCAAAATTGTCTATACCTTGTTTTTAAGTCAATTTGTGAATTAGTAGTATCTTATCAAATTTTTTTTGTCAACTAATACCTTGATTTAAATTTTGTTTTAAAAATGACACACTAATCACGAAAGCCGACCAAATAGTCAATAATAATCCGGCCAAATAGTCAAAAATCCGTCCATTACTTTCATTTTACTACCAAATTTGCAAGTTAAACAAAATGTAAGACATTCAATCTTAACATAGTTTGCAAGTTAAAGGTTTTGGTTATGCATATTTGTCTTCTTGTTATTGTTATTGAAGCCATGAGATTCACCTTTCAGATCAATTTGGGAATCTTATATGGTAGCAATTAACCTAATAAAAGCTTAAGCGTGTATATCTTAAAGGAAGTGTGTTACACACCAGCGTGGAAAATTGAAAGTCAATGGCCGAATTGTTGACTTTTGGCCGGATTATGTGATTAAGGTGTCATTTTCAAAACAAAATTTAATTCAAGGTATTAGTTGACAATTTTTTTTTTTTTAAAAAGGTACAAGTTCACAAATTGACTTAAAAACAAGTTATTTTCTGACAATTTCTCCAAATGCTAATGATTACCACCTAAGTGCATTTTCCGTCAACTTAACACATAAATGACGTTATTTCTCAGGCTAACCCTAATTAAATCAATTTAATCCTAATTATTCTAATTAATTTATTTGAACAAATTATTCTAATTAAATTATAACATGATTTTTTTTTTTAAAAAAAGCTTACCTCATCCCTAGGGGTGCAAATCGAGTTAAAACTCGAACTCAACTTGCGCGGTCAAAACTCGACTCGAGTTGGCTCGTGCTCGCTCGAATTAGCTTGAAACTCAATAAGTGTACAAGAAATTCAATATTTTTCCATTCTTCTATCTTTTAAAACAAAAAATTACCTTAACACTTAATAAATATAAATTAATACACTTTAGTCGGAAAAATTTATATAAAGAAAAGAAAATATAATCACTAAATTTTAAAAGTTAAATATTGTTTTAATATAGATATAATTATTTTGATTACTGTATAATGCACGCATCACATGCATACAAAAACTAGTTATGATGAAATAGAGGGAGTAACAGTTATATATAAGACATGTATCTTAAAATTTCACCAAAACTGATAGAACTTTCTTTTGCAAACATTTTCAATTTTTTTTATGATTGTCATATCAACTTTCTATTACACTTACTAAACGCAACTGCTTTTAAGAGTTACACTTTAAATTTTTTGGCAAACTACTCTATTTTTTTTATTTTTTAATTTCACTTCATATATATCTTTGCTCTCATAGTCCTCACTTAACCCCAATATTACTTTTTTTTATTATATATTTCCGTCTCACCTCCCGTTACTTTTCTATAAAATATTAAGTCCAGTACATTTTCTTATAATCTTTACCCAATCAACTACCCTTATATCTTTTTATATTAAAACCAATTAATTTACTTATAACTTTGTGTCAGTCACAGTGTAAAACTTGATAACAAAAATAGAGGGATGGAGTAGCAAAAAGTATGCATCTCTTGGTACAAAATATGTTCTCCCTCGGTCTCAGATAACTTTTTTTGTACACTTTTTCATTTGTCCTTATTTGTTTTAACACTTCCATTTTTGAACACACCTTACTTCCTTCGTTTCTTTGTAATTAACACGTTTTAAATTTCAACTTTATTCTTCTAACTCAATTTGACTTTGTTTTTTGATTTTTTCTTAAGAGAAAAATAATTGTGTCGAGCCTTATTTGATTCTTCTCTACGTCCATTTTTCAAATATCAAATATTTATAATTTTTGCTATACATTATTATAGATATTAATATTTGAAGTTTTACGCTGGAAAATAGGTCTAAAAAAATGTGTCGTCTAATATGAAACCGGTGATAAAATTTTAATACATTTTTGTTTCACTACTAAAAAGTGAGGATCGTCCAACACTGTCTCAAATTATAATATATAAAAAAAAATAAAAAATAAAAAAAACTCCACTATCTCCTATCAAATGCATCTACTTTTCAATAAAATAATGTTGTACATTCTCCTTTCAAACCTACTTTTGTAATAAAATAACTTTTAATAAACGAACAACTTATCACCTATATATTTTCTGCAATGATAAATTTCAAAATTAATCTAGAATAGAGTTGTAAGCTAGGGATAAGACTCTAATCAAACCTCAACTAGGCTAGGTACTTGGAAGTAAGGTAAAGGGATAACAAGTAAAGATAATCTCATCTAGTCTAAACTCTAAACCTCCCTATTTTGACAAGATTTGAATCCCACTCATTAAGGATTTAAGGTAAAATTTGGGTAGATTGACACCATATTTGGGCCATGCAACTTATACATGAAATAAAAGGCCATGTGCACATTCCCTAAGTTGGGCAACACAACCAAATGAGATGGATATCTTGGGCCAGCAAACACCAATATCCAAAAAACACACGAATACAAAATAACTTAATGGTGCAAAATCCCAAAAGGATCTTCAACTGAATTAATGAACATGCAATAACTAAAAAACACAACAACGTCATAGCATAGGGAAATAGCACATATATTAACGTTTCTGGGAATTTGGCAGTTTTAACAAGGCCTTAAAGGAGTGTAATTGTGCTCAGTCATGGGATTTTCACGAGTACGATCGTATACAACCCAATTACACGACCACAAGTGAGCTCCTACGTGCTGTTGCTGCTGCTACTCAGCATTGTAAAATACTCGTACACTCGTACGAGTACATTAATTTTTGCACGGGCGCTGCCAAACATAACATATGATTGATTTCTCGTGCACTACGACGTTGCTGCAGAAGGCTCGGATGACACACCGGTAGAGTATGCGTTGTTCACTGGTTGAGACTTGCTTCGATCATTGCGTTTACCACAGGATGACACACTCCCTACATTTGCTACGTACCATTAAAATTTTGTGTGGATAAGAAAGAGATGTACATTTTTAATTTAGAACTTTCGTTTGTACACGGCGTTTTTCATTATTCCCAAAAAGATTTATATTTGGACGCCATCAATAAGGGTGAAAACAGGAGGAAAATTTGATGAAGGTAATTAGTTTAGGACTTTTGGGGTGAAAAGTAAAGGTGACAGTGTCAAATTTAACTATTAGATTATGGAAGGATCAACATGTTTAGTAAAATATTGTTGGGTTTTGGGTTAATAATTTATTACTCCTTCTGTTTTTAAATACTTGTTTCATTTCTCTATGCGCGGAGTTTTAGGAGAAAGTAATAAAATATGGAGGTAGTGGGATAGGTAGAAGAATAAAAAATTGTAAAAAGCAAAAGTAAGTGAGAGAATTGGAGGAAAGAGAATATGAAATTAATAAAATATGATTTATATTGGGTTCATTAGTTGAGAATAATGACTTAAATATTGTAATGCTTTCCAAATAAGGAAATAGAGCAAGTATTTTAAAACGGATGCAAATGGAAAGTAGAGCAAGTATTTAAAAACGGAGGGAATAACTAGGAACATGATGTATTTTTGTATGGTTGCTAAGGTTGTACATCGATCCAAAACCGGACTAGACCTAAACCAGACCTGAATGGACCGGGACCTGAATCATTGATTTTAAGGACCGAAGACCGGACCTGAAAAATCAGGTCCGGTCCGGGTTTGGACCTGAATAGACCTGATTATTAATTTGTTCCGTTTTTTTTAAAATAAAAAACCTGTTGGACTTGTTTATGGACCTAATATGGACATGTTTAGACCTGATATGGACCTGTTTAGACCTGTTTACGGAGCTGTTTAGACCTAATATGGACCTATTTAAACCTGATATGGACCTGTTTAGTCCTGATATGGACCTATTAAATAAAAAAATAACAGCTTCACCAGTTTCAAGTTCAGACCTGAAAATTTCGGATTTTACCCGGACCGGACCTGAAACCCGGAATCATGGTTTTTTAAGGACCGGGACCGAACCTGAATTCACCGGTCCGATTCCGATCCGGTCCAAACAGCTCCGAATCAGGTCGGTTTTCAGGTCTGGGCCAGAATGTGTACACCCCTTGGTTGCATTAGGTGCATAAAACACCAATTACAATCTCATACAAGGAAAAAAAAAGTTTATCTTCGCTACACCTTACAAAAATAATGTTCAATAAAAATAAGTTCAGTTCAGTAAAAAAAGGAAAAGGTGTACCGTATACCCAACTAATCCAATGTTAGTTTTGCTCTTCATTAATTTGATGATTAAATGAAAAACAATCATCAAAATGAGAATAAAATACTTATGGGTGTATGGTGCAGCCGTATGTCGTATATAACACATTACATAGTAAAAATAATTTCAGTTCAGTAAAAATCAGTAACTTTAAATAAGAAATATGAATAAGAGAGAGGAAAAAAAAAAGGGAAATTCTCTTTGGTAACACCTATTTTTTATTTTTCACATTGGTGAATTGAGAAAAAACTTATTATCTTTGATAATCTTGTATTATTTTTTTGACAAGATAATAACTATTTTAATTAAAATCTTTAACCATGGTTAATTTTTCTTTAAAACAATTAAATTTATTTTTAAAATATCAACTCACCCCCTTCCCACTAATCTGCAAGCCACCCCTCCCCGCGGCGCCCAGCCTCCACAAAATGTCAGTTGGAAAGGGAAAAATTACCAAAGGAAGCTTTATTGAGAAACAATACTCCATAGTAGATGCGTGGCAAAACTATTTACCAAACTAAGCTTCTAGGGTATTTACCCTGGCCAATTTTTTTTTAAAATTTCAGTCAAGGCAAAAGCGCCATACAGGATGGCGTTTTTACCTTGACTGAAATTTTAAAAAAATTTTGACCAAGGTAAAAACGTCAGCCTGGTTGGCGTTTTACCCTTGCACTAAAAACGCCAACCTGGTTGGAGTTTTTCCTACAACACCCAGCCTGCAGACTGCATGCACCACACCAGCCACAAACACAACAACAACATCAACAAAAGCAACAACCACAACAACAACAACAAAAGCAACAACCATAACAACAACAATAACAACAACAACAACAACAACAGTAACAACCACAACAATAACAACCACCACAACAACAACAACAACAATAACAACCATAACAACAACAACCAGTTCAATGAAAGGAATGAATGCGTATGGTGAAGTTGATAATGGACAGAAAATCAATTAAAAAAGTCAGTAATATTGATAATATTTTTTTGGATACAACGTACTAGAGAATTCGATTACAACAAACTAACAAAAGAAATTCTAAGATCCTGATTCATCTATTCGACGTAATTGTTGTCTATTAACTCACGGTCTCCGACGACGATAATACTGAGATACCGTTGTGAAAGGATATGGGGCAGAAGTCTAGGGAGGAGTCTGTTGGCTTGATGATTGTCTCCAAAAATCCATCTAAAACTCACATATCCACTGATGTCTCCAAAAGCTTGCTGATAATGAGTTGAGGGTGGGGTGTAGTTAGGGTTGATGAAGCGTCGGGTAATGCTCCTGTATTATACCATGTATGGATTGTGATACTCCATCCGACCTTGGAAAGGCGCACCATCCACGACGTGCTGCAACCGCTGATCCCACATGTCAATGAAAGGGGCATGCTGAACTGCCCAGCTCACGTCCCCCTTTCCTCGTCGGCCTGTCCTGTGTAAGTGGACACTCGTGTCACACGTGGCGGGGACAACCTGACGAAGGCCGAGCTGTCGCATGACTCTATCGGGGAGGTGAGCCTCCACTACCTCAAAACAGATGAGGACTGTCATGGCACGCCACTCCATCTGATGATCACGAAGATATGGGGGCATGGCATCGACTAAGTCAGCGACGTACGGATCCCATGTCATCTGCATTAACACGCCGTCAGTAACATCATAATTAACTTATTGAAACAATGAACGGGGTGTCAAATCAGTTTTTATAGTGTAATTGATCACCTGAGACTCGCTCAGTCTGTCGAATGCGTCTATGCAATACGATAGACCCCTCGCTGCATGGACACGAGTAAGTCTCCGCACCAGCTACCTAATTATATATAATAACAGCGTTCATGAGAAATTATTAGCAAAATAAAGCGGTATGTGGAAAACTTAACAAAAAGTCATACATACCTACAACCGTATGCCACGTCTGGTGGAGGGAGTGGCGGAGCCTCATATGCATGCTCCTGATCGTCTTCCTCCTCATGTCCATCCTGCTGTCGACGGCTAGCAGCCCTAGCTGGCTTACCAACATGGATGTGCTCCCAAGCCCATAACTGTAATAAAAAACACAAGTTAAGTTTAGTCACCGGTAAGTACGTATTAGTTAAAAAATGGTATGAAATTAAATGGCTACCTAAAGCACAATCAAGGGACCGCCGATCTCCCATCTATCTCACTGGGATGCTCTACAAAGATGGCGATACAAGGTCGGCAGACACGCACTACCCCAGCTGTAGTCACGTATGCGCTCCCAGCTGTTCTCTAACAGTTGTAGGTAGATCAACTGTATGTGACTACCACTCTTGTAACGATCCTATCAACATAAACAGGTACGCTCGAGTGTATCCCTGAACGACTCCATCATCAGCATTAGGAGGCAATACCCCAAATGTCTCTCGTAACCACATGTGTCTCAGCTCTGTGCCTCTATTATCGGCGACCTCAGGCCTCACCCCTAACACCCTATCAACAAGGCCACAAGGGTCCAGTATAATGGGCCCTGTCACTGCCCTACCACGTATTGGGAGTCGTGTCAGTATCGCCACATCTCGGAGCGTGACGGTGGCCTCCCCAATTGGTAGATGGAAGGAGTGAGTCTCCTGTCTCCATCTCTCAACGAGTGCAGTAATTAGCGCTCGATCTATAGGTGTGAAGGCCATCCTATGAAATCCGCGAAAACCCACAAAATCGATGTAATTTAGTACACGCGGGTTGACGACCCAATCTTCCACCGCCCTGCCAACGTGGTGCCTGCAAAGCAAGCACCGTGCTGGATCAACCTGTACAACCCACAAAATTACATTGTTAGATCAATTAACATAAAAATTGCCAAAAGGATTAAAGATTTGGTAGATGAAAACTTACTGATTACTCCCATATGTCACGGCTCCGATGGGTGCCCTGAAGTGTCAGGACAGAAGGGTCAGCTGGTTTTGGGTCAGCTCGTGACGGTCCCTGATCGTGTCCCTCCATGATATCTGTTCATTGCATAATGTAAAACAAGAAATCAGCTACATCCTAAGTGAAAACATACACACAACATGTTATTAAATTAAGACATGAACTAAGACCAATACCAGTCACCACCCGTTCATAACAGACAAGTTCTCTTATTGTGTCCTTCCTTGATGACAACGACCACATTTTCTTAGTGGACGGTTAGTCTCATCCATTTCATTTCGTATACGCTTCGACTTTGGCCGACCATGTCCTCGGACCATGCTCTCATCAAGAATGATTTTAGGCCCTTTGTATGTCCTCCACGTCGTCTCACAAGGAATAGGCCAGAACTGTGGGGCATAAGTATTCACATACGCCTCTGATCGTAGGAAACTGTCCACCCATAGTTCCTCAGAAACTGAGTACTTAAGACACACGGCTAGAACATGAGAACATGATAGGTGAAATATCATAGGCTTGTTGCATGTACATGTTCTCAAATTGAAGTTAACGGTATGCTTATGACCTCCTTTTCTGCCTATCCTGTCTCCCCGGTGTGTTTTTACTTGGTATATACCAAGCTAACGGCTATAAACATCCACTGTATGGTATTTTGCTTTTCCATTATTCTTCTCCAAAATGGAAGTGACCTTAGGTGAGTATGCATATCCGTCGGCACGCCTAGCAAGTAAACTATCACTTCTTCAATTAAAATACTTGTTAACTCTGTGGAAAGTTAACTCGACTAGGGACATACGAGCTCCCTTCAACACATTGTTAAATGTTTATGAGAAATTTGTAGTACATATTCCATACCTACGACCAGCGTCATGAAACAAGGACCACCTGCGAAACGGCACGTCCATAATGTACTCTAGGGACTTGACTCAAGATTCACTGATAGAACGCATATTGTTTTGGGGTTTTTGGAGTCCCTCGGGAGATTTTCAATTCCAAGAATGGATGCCGTCCTTCTATACCTGCAAAACCAATGAAACTCCGGTTGGGTAGAGTACCGCATCCGACGATCAAGTTAGAACATGCTCGGATGTAAAAGTGCGGAATGTAAAGAGTTTCTCTCGGATTCCGAGAGAGAGTATTTGCAATTAATATTGCTCTGTTTTGTAAGAATTTCTCAGAATGTGCAATAAATGGGGATCTCTCCCTATTTATAGGGTTTGAGGATCAGCTCCCCTTTCATGACATGGACCGCCATGTGTCGTTAGAGGAGAGGTTCTTTCAGAACCTCTCTGAGGCTGACACATGTCAGCATGCTATTGGTCCATGTGGACGGGGGATATTTTTACCCTAAACATTTGCCCTTCACAGGTGTGACGTGGCCTGCCACGTGGCACCTGTGACAAGTGTCATCTTCTGAGAAGGCAGCGATTCGCCTCCCTTTTCTCTCTCTCTCTCTGTTTTTTTTTCTTTTTGAAGGTGACGGTTCGCCTTTTGAGGGATTTCCTGTATAAGTAGAGGTTCCCCCCCCATCAATTTCCTCACTTTGCCATTTTTGATAATTTTCTGATAGAAAGGAGAGCTCTGATACCGGCTGTTATTTCTTGCATAACCGTCTTTCTTTTCATCACTCAACCGGCTACCGTCTGAGTGCTCATCACTCAAAACATATTAGAACCGCCTAGGGGTCCTTTGACTAATTCACTTTAATTTCAATACACCCACAGCCGGTCAACCGTCTGGGGTATCATCAAGCAAAACTTCAGAGGAACGTCTGGGCTTTTCAACAATTTTCAATTGCTTTTCAAGTGGGTACATCCGGGCAACCGTCTGGGTATCTAGCAAGCAGCAAACAGATTTCCGCCTGCTGATCCAGCTGGTCAACCTCTTCCACACTCAGAACATCTTCAAGGTACCGTCCCTACCCCTTGCAACTTTTTGCGCTTTTCCGGTTGTATACCTTGTAAAGAATAATGGACTCACCCAACACTCATACGGCACGACATAGGACAATTGTCAGCTGGTCACTGGATACGGCTGAGTCTAGGACTAAGGATGCCGTAGGGGGGTGTTTGGACCACCCTTTCTGTCCCACGAATCTGACCGTCTTTGTGCATGTGCAGGACAGGATAGCTCGGACGAGGCGGACGGCTGTAGACCTCGATTATCGATCAGACGACTCGGCAGAAGTTTCGGCTGACATAGTACATTATGACAATCCGGGTGCACCCAGCACACCCAGCGATGACATTTTAGAAGAGTTTGAGGAAGTAGGCGGCGATGAGACCGTCCAACAATCAGACTATAAGGAGTCATCTTATTTAGAACCGGATGCCTTCCAAGGGGATGAGGAGGCATACAAATGGCCTTCCATCAATAATCCTACTGAGGCGCACATGTCCGCCAAAGACGTTGTTACTCTGAATGCCACCTTCCCCGCCTTTATTAAGAAGTGCCAGGTTGGGGATGGATGGGAGGTTGTAGTACCGCCTGTGGAGGCATCCGTTGTCTGGGACGATGATACTGATCATGCCGACAATTATTTCGGCTGCTACGAGGCGGCGTTTAAAGCCGGCCTTCGGTTCCCCCTCCATAATGCAATAAAAGCCATTCTAAGAGGCTACGACCTTGGCGTTTGGCAGTTAACACCCAACTCATGGGTCAACATATTAGGATATATAGCCGCCTGCGAGATGTTGGACATAACGCCTAGCTGGGAGGCGTTTGCCCATATGCACTACCTCAGCCGTGCCCCAGGCGGCTGGAATGTGTGGTATACACTGACCACGCACCTGGAATGTATGATGACGCTGGACAAGCCGTCAAAATGGAGCAACTGGAAGAGCAAGTTTTACTTAGTTTCTTCTCCATCTTTGCGTCTGAACCACCGGCTGCGTCATTACAATAAACATCCGGCTCTCCTTGGGAAGAAATGCGCCCTTCCCCGCGTCCCTGAAGAGGCTTGGATGCAAATAATGGAGACGGGGTTCTTCAAGAGAACCTCCATGCCTCTGGATGATGGGACTGAAATTATTGTCCCTAAGAACTGGGTCTCTCATCCGGACTGGATAAAGGACGAGGCGTTTCTTTCCGCTTGCGGCCTTAGCACTCTTTTCAACAGACGTATGTTGACTGATCAACCGACACTTTAAGCCGTCTCTAATATTCTGAGCTGTGCCTGACTTGTTGCTTTTCCTTTTGCAGAAAAAGGACTAGAAATGGTGCCTCTAGAGAAGACGCCTGCCAAATCTGATGCCTAGATCCGGAAGGATCAATTGGAAAATAAGAGGGCCTAATTTGCGGCCAAGGATGATGGGGTAAGCTCCGGCTGAGCTCTTTTTACCGTTTGTATAGTTTGATGTCAATTTTGATATTAACCAGTTGCTCTGTTTCTTTTTCTGGCGGGGAGCAAGAATGTTCCTCGCTCCCTTGCAAAAATTATAAAAAGACCGGCTGAGGAGCCCTCTCATCCTCCTTCCAAGTCAAGGATTGTTCCGGCTGACCCTCCCTCTTCTAGAAGGCCGCCTATGTCTGACAAGCCTACCTCAGCAGGCAAGAGCCTGAAGGACCTCGGTCTAGACACAGGGCCGGCTGAGGTTGAGACGAGGGAGCCTGAAACGCCCTCGAGCCGGCAGCCAGCTGCAGCAACCGACTCTAATGTGGCTGGGGGTAGGGTGATCCCTTCGCCTGAAAATCAAGGTATGACTTTCACCTTTGATCCCCCCTGGCCGCTTGGGCCTATGCGAGTCAAGTCCCAAGCTACCCAATTAGGGGATTCCTCCGATAGCCGGCTAAATATAGGTGCCGCCTATGCTCGTTTCTTAACACATGACTCTGTTGGTGCATATGCCTCTTCCCGTTGGCCTGACCTCCAACAATACGCAAAGAGGATGCTGAGGACCCTCACCCGGTTCGAGAAGGAGGCGGTTCCGGGTGTGCACTAGGTCAACATTGACCGCATCAACTCGTTACTTGCTGAGGTAATTTACCGGTTGGGGTACTATTGTATAATTCTCTTTTTGCCGGATGTACCATAATTGAGAGATTAACCCTTTTCCAGCTGATGTTGCAGGTGATGCTGAGGGTAGACGGCCTCAAGGTTCCCTTGAGGAAGAAACAGGAGGAGGTAAGAGACGCCAATAGACGGGCGGCTGATCTCATTGATGTTACTCAATACAACACCTTAATGTATGAAAAAAACTAAAAGTCGGGAGATGAAATAGGAGGAGCTTATCAAGGAGCTCACTGCGGCTGCGGACACAGCCAAGAAGAAGGCGGTTGACTTTGAGCTGCAAGTGAAAAACCTCCAGGTCGATGTCAAAGCGCTTAGGGATGCCGACAAGGAGAACACCCAACTAAGGGTAGACGTCTCCCGGCTGAAGAACGAGTTGGCCCAGACGCAGGCTGATCATAAGGTGGAGCTGGCAGCCGAGCAGGATCGGCTGGTCACTGAAAACGAGCAGGACTGCGAGGCTCGCATGAAAATGGCCTGGTCCCTCATCCACCCGGACTGCGAATGGGAGTTCTTTGAGCTAAGGTACACGTACGCCACCGAGGTGTACCATGCTCAGACTCTTGGGCTCAAGAAGCCGACTCCCTTCGAAGAATGGGCTAGCACTGCAGAGGAGGATCAGGAGGAGGAGCAGCCGAAAGAACGAGCGCCGGTTGAAGCTAATCAAGCCCAACCTCAACAAACTCAAGATGCTCCTCTATCCGGCCAGGGCCAGACGTCTCAACCCCCCCAGCAGTGAACCTTGTTGTTTTTCTTTATTATTTCCGGCCTGCGTGCCGAGTACTTCATATGTATTCTCTTTCTTCCCCGGACGTAGTTCCGGCTGACAATTATTTTTTTTCAATAGAATTTGTCGGCTGAGTCGGTTTTGCCCATAATTGCCTTTGATATATTTTGCTTCAGTTTTTGCAATTTTCTCAATTTTCTGGTATGCATGAATATGTTTGCAAGTAACCTAACACATGCGGTTTACCGGATGCATTGTCTTTATCTGCCCCTGGACGGCTGTTTGCTTGATATTGCCCAACCCTAAGCAGGCAGCCGTCCAATCAAGCATCCGGACGAATAAACAGACGGTCATTGGCCGTCTTTAGAGAAATTTCTCATATTATTTTCTAAGTTGGATTACCAGACAGTTTCGGCTAGGGACCAACCTACTCTATTAACCGGATGTGATTTAGCCCTTAGGGTAATCAGTCTTTGCCAGTTGCATAATAGCAAGCGGTTATTGGCCGGATGTAGGTGTCATGACCATTGTTATGTTTTAGCTGCTAAGGCTTTGGCCTTGCTTAATTTGGATTTGTAACCGGCTGTAGTGCCTTTGGGCAAAGACTGGTTATATTTGACCAAGATATCAGTTATCGTTTGTGTTGCTTTGAAGCAACGTCGATTGTATCGAGGTTTTGAGTTTTTCAAACGGCCATGAGTTATCTTTAACCTAGATAGTCGGTTAAAGCCGCTTGAGTTATGATTTATAGAATAATGTACCACCCAAATGGGAGATGCTCTCTTCGACGAATTCACCCAAATGGGCATCCCCGGTTGCCTGCTCATGTTGGAGCACGCGGTTTAAAGGTTATCCGGCCTTTGGCCTCGTAAATAGTTGCTAAGTTTGGGACTTAGCCTATATCTACTCAAGTTAGAGCAGACGCATGCCCGATTGTGCATTGCATAGATGGGACTTTGTACAAGAAACCATAATTAAAGCATCTTTTCATTAACATACTCTATTTACAAAGATTTACAAGTCTTTAGAAGTAGTACTTTTTCAAGTTGTCTACATTCCAAGTTCTGGCTAGCTGCCTACCGTCTGGAGTTTCGAGGCGGTAGGTGCCGCCTCTAACTTCCTCAAAAATCCGGTAGGGGCCTTCCCAATTAGGGGTCAGCTTTCCTTGCTCATTGGCCCTACCGGTTGCCTCCATTTTCCGTAACACAAAGTCCCCCACTTTTAAGGGTCGTTTGTGAACTCTTCTATTGTAGGCTCTCGCCATTCTCAGACTATAAATCTCATGACGCAAGGCGACATTGCCCCTGCGCTCCGGGAGTGAATCCAATGCTAGACGCATGACCTCCCAATTAGCCTCTTCATCATAGAGCATGATTCGAAGTGTTGGCTCGTAACATTCAATAGGTAGGAAGACTTTAGTGCCGTATGTCATGCGAAACGGGGTTTCACCGGTTGCCCCTTTTTCAGTTGTTCTGATGGCCCATAGAACATGAGGCAACTCATCTGCCCATAGACCGCCAACTCTTTTTATTTTCTTTTTAATGCCATCTGAGATGAGCTTGTTGAAGGCTTCAACTTGGCCGTTTGCTTAGGGACGACTGACTGATGCAAAACAATGTGAGACCCCTTGATCTCCCAGCCAACTCTTGAGAGTAGGCGTCTCAAACTGAGGGCCATTGTCAAAGACCATAGACATAGGTACCCCAAACCGGATGATAACGTTCCTCCAAATGAAGGAGATGACATCCTTTGTCTTTATGCCCTTGACTGCCTCTGGCTCCACCCATTTGGTGAAGTAATCAACGACAACTAGAATATACCTCCGTCCGCCTGTAGCAGGCGTATACGAACCCAAAATGTCCATTCCCCACTTGTCGAATGGTACTGGGCTGTAGATAGCCGTTAAATCAGTAGCCGGACGGTGGATGAGTTTGCCGAATTTCTGACATTTGTCATAGTTCTTCACCATTTCCATGGCATCTGCCTCAAGAGTGGGTCAAAAGTAGCCCTACCGCCTCGCCCTTTTTGCTAGAGTTCTACCGCCTATATGTGATGCATAAAAGCCTGAGTGCAGATCCTCTAGAACTTATTTTCCCCTTTCAAGGGTAACACATTTCAGCAGCGGTTGGAGGTAACCTTTCTTGAAGAGTTCTCCATAATGGATCTCAAAACTTGCGTCCCGCTTCTTTAATGCAGCCGCTTCTAAAGGGGCATCCAGCAAAGTGTCGTCTGCCAAATAAGCCCGGATGGAATCCATCTTGGTTGAGCTTCGGTCAAGAACTCCAATTGGATCATGCTCAATACTTATCTTTTCCATGACTTCCCAAAAGACTGACCTAGGCGTATCACAGGAGGCGGATGATGCTAGCTTAGAGAGTGCATCCGCCTGATTGTTTTCTGACCTGGGCACCTGACTTAGATGAAATTCGTCAAGTGTCCCGGCCACATCTTTGACCGCCTGAAGGTATTTGATCATAGCCGAATGGGTGGCCTCGTAGTCACCATGGTATTGGCTAACGATCAACTGAGAATTAGAGCAGGGGTCAACCTTTCTTACCCCTACCGCCTTACACATATGGATACCGGCTAGCAGGGCCTCATATTCCGCCTCATTATTTGAGGCTTGGAACCCGAACCGTAGTGCATATTCATATTTGTCCCTTCCGAAGACTAGCATATTATCCCTGCACCACAGCCGTTCATAGTGGAGCTCCTGTCTACATACACTTTCCAAACCTGATCAAGATTTTCTGGCTGGGCCGGCCTTGTCATTTCGACAATGAAGTCGGCAAACGCCTGATCCTTCACTACCTTTCTAGGTTCAAAAGTGATTTCAAGTCTTTGCATTTCAATAGACCACTTGAGCATTCTACCGGATGACTCCAAAGTTGTCATTGGCCGCTTGAGGGGTTGATCTGTGTAGACCACCACCGGATGAGCGAAGAAGTAGGGTTTCAACTTCTTGATTGCCATGAAAAGGGCAAGGCCAAATTTTTCAACCAAGGGGTACCGTAGTTCAGCGTTTCGAAGAACATGGCTAATGAAATAGACCGGGAGCTGAATGACGTCTCTCTCAGCAAGGAGAACGACACCGAGAGCATGATCTGAGACGTCCAAGTACATGTACAGGACCTCCCCGGCTAGGGGGCTAACCAGCCTTTGCAACGAGTGCAAGTGCTCTTTCAACTTCTGAAATGCCGCCTAAGCATTTTCCCCCCATTCGAATCTAGTCTTCTTCTTGATTTCTTGGAAGAAATAGAGGCACTTGTCACCTGACCGGCTGTGGAATCTCCCCAATGCCGCCAGGCAACTGATTAATTTTTGAACCTCCTTAACAGTGCGGGGTAACTTCATGTCAATCACCGCCTGCATCTTTTCTAGATTGGCCTCTATCCCTCTTTGGTTAATCAAGAATCCAAGAAACTTCCTAGACTCAACACCAAAGACACACTTCTTGGGATTAAGCATAAACTTGTGCCGCATGAGGGTGGTGAATGTTTCTTGGAGATCAGCAAGGTGATCCGGCTGTAGCTTAGATTTGACTATCATGTCATCAATGTACGCATCTACGTTCTTCCCAATTTGATTAATGAAGAATGTATTAATCATTTGTTAGAAAGTAGCAGGCGCATTCTTCAGCCTAAACGGGCACCACCGTATAACAGAATAACCCTTGATCAGTGACGAATGTCGTCTTCTCTTGATCTTTTTTCCACAAGGGTATCTGATGAAAGCGTGAGTAGGCGTCCATGAAACTCATCACGGCGTGACCAGCTGTAGAGTCGACCAGACTATCGATCTTTGGGAGTGGATAGCTATCCTTTGGACATGCCTTGTTGAGATCTGTGTAATCAACACACATGCGCCAGGTACCATTCGGCTTTTTCACGAGAACAACGTTTGCTACCCAATCCGGATAGTAACATTGCCAAATGAACCCGGCGTCCATCAGTTTCTTGACCTCGGCGGCAGCTGCCTAAGATCTCTCCTCGCCATGATTTCTTTTCTTATGCCTAACCGGCTTCTTTTTTGGATCCATGGCGAGTTTGTGGACAGCAAGATCCGGGCTGACGCTTGGCATCTCTTCCACTTTAAAGGCAAAGATGTCTTTGAATTCTTTCAGTAGTTTGTGCAAGTCGGCACCTAACTTTGCAAAGGCAGCCGTCCCCACCTTAACAATTCGCTCTGGACGTGCATCGTCTAGAGGGATGTCAATATGCTCACCAGCCGAATGGGGACGGAGGTCGTCTGACCACTCCCCGATTAGTGATTGCTATTGCTTTTATTTCTTGACGGCCACCAACTGGTCCGCCTTCCTCTTTTTGCCGGTTGCTTTAGGGGCAGGCGCGACTTCCTTGATGTCATCAAGGTCAATGGGTTCTTCACCGTGGCTGGCTGCGACCACAGTAGGCTTGACGTCTGAGATATAACACTCCCTTGCATCTTTTGATCCCCATTCAGGGAACCCACTGACCCATCATCCCTCTCAAATTTTAGCAGCATAAGGGATGGGATGATGACTGCCTTGGACTCGTTGAGGGTTGGACGACCCAAAATCAGATTGTAGGCGGTTAATTCTTTAACCACCAAGAATTTGACGACCATGTGCAGTCCTTCCCCCTTTTCTCCTAGCCGGATGGGTAGGTCAATCCTCCCCACCGGATGCACTACTCCACCCCCAAAACCAACTGAGGGGTGAGAGACTTTGTGCATGTTTCTAGGCTTGTACTTGAGCTTCGCGAAATACCTGTAGCTGATAAGGTCAGACGAGCTCCCGGTATCGATAAGGATCCGACCCACCCGTTGATTGGCGACCTTGCACTCGATGACTATGGGGTCATCATGTGGCCGCCTGACCTTGCCATGGTCCTTCCTAGAGATGATGACCTCAGGGAAGGTGTCTTTCGATGCCTGGCCCTCATCCACTGAGTTGACCTCCAACCTTCTGATGTAGTCCTTGGTGCCCCGGGTGGTAGGACCCCCTCCGGTAAAACCGCTTGCTATAGTATAGATCTGGTCTTCATCAGTGTCAGAGCTAATAGCAAGTTGGTCTGACTTTTTGGACGGTTGTGCATTGTTTGTTTTGAGGGTCACCTTGGACTTCAGAAGATAGGACTTCAGTACCCCCTTGTCAGCTAGACGGTCCAACGACCGCCTGAGGCTATAGCAATCGTTGGTGTCATGGCCTATATCCTCATGGACGTGTCAATATTTGTCCGGGCCCGACTTTTGACAGGACTTTTCATTACAGTCGGTTTCTCAATAGTCACCCGGTCTTTGATCTCCATGAGGATGGAGTAACAGTCCTTGTTGAACTCGTACTTGGGAACGTACGGTTTCAACTCTTTTTTCTTCTTTTGGGATGGCTGACTAGAATTGTCCGCCATCTAGACCTCTTTCCTTTTCTTGCTTTCTTCTTTTTTAGCCGGCTGAGCTGACTGGCTTTTTTTTTTGTCGGACTTTTTAGAGTCCGACGGCTGCTTGATGGAATAGAACTCCGTCACCTGTATATATAGGCTTCGGCTTCCATGAATGCTTCTTGGAGGGTAGCAACCCTCTTTCTGACCAGGTCGAACTTAAAGGTCGACCCGTCCTTCAGACCCTTGAAGAAGTTTATGTAGGCAACTTTGTCAGACAGCCCTTGAATCTGAATTCTCATCAGATTGAACCGCCTGACATAGGACCTTAGCCCCTCTCTATCTTCCTGCTGGATAGCTCCCAAGTCGAGACTTGTCTTTTTGGCGGGGATATTCATAGAGAAGTTGGACGCGAACAAGTATGCAAGCATCTTGAAATTGTTGATGCACCCGGCTAGGAGATTGCCAAATGATCGTTGGGCTATACCCTTCAATGTCGCCGGAAAGCATCGGCACCAGGCGGCATCATCCAACCCTTGTAAATACATGAGGTTGGTGTATGCCATTAGGTGGTCTTTCGGGTTGGTGGTACCGTCATAGGTACCAACCAACAAATTCTTAACCTTGGTTGTCTGAGCCGCCTCGGTTATCTCCCTGGAGAACGCAGACGGCTGTTCCCCAAGGTTTAGCAGCCGGAGCTGCCAGTTCATTGGCTGGACATTCAGTGCCGCCTGTCCCCTGAAGAAGGTCGGCTGCATGTAAGGTGATCCATATGGCATGTATGGCTGTCGGGGCACATACGGAGCCGGCTGGATAATCTGAGGGCCAGTTCGTGCGGTCATGCCACATGACTGACTCTCTCGGTTTATTTTTGAATACCTTATTGAAGCATTCGGGAAACTGTCTGGGTAAGTCGACGTTGAAGCCGACTCAGACAATTGTTGGCTTCTCTTCTGCTGGATTAACATCCGGGCATCTGTGTAAGTTTTCTTTGATCCATTCGACTGAACTTGCTGAATGGCTTTCCTTTTCCCTGCTTCAGGGAAACGGGGTTTTGATAAATCAATCACGGGCCCATCCGTCCCCTTTGGTTTAAGGTGAGGAGTAGGCACACGATCTTTCACATGCTTTTTCCCTAATGGAGAAGGATTATTGGCCGACTGACCCTTGTTAGTGCCAGTCATACTCTTGTTTATCAGGTTCTTGATTTCCCCTTTGAAACTTGCCATGAATTTCATGAGTTCGTCTCTAGTAACAGGGGAAACACCCTCCACCGCCTGGGGTTGCCCAGCCGTCTTGACGGTTGGGCTGCTAGGACCAACTTTGTCTTCGCCCCGTTCCCTTGTTTCCTTGGAACGGGTGTGTCTTGTTCTGAGTGACCCGTCTGGGGCCACATAGGTGTCGACATCGAAGTCGTCACCACTCACTACTAGAAATAGGTTAAATTCCGACGGACTACAATCCCCTCGGTAATTTTAAACTTTCCGGGGGAATTTGGTTTTGTAGGAAAAATCCGTCGGAACCGGGACTTTCCGACTGAAAAGTCCGTAGGTATACTTCCAACGGATTTTAATTCCGAGGGAATTAATTCCGTCGGAAGCGTACGACAAATTAAAAAAAAAAAGATTTCAGTTTTCTGCGTTTTTTGTGACATAAAACAGCACCAAAGAATAAGAGAGAGAAAGGGAGAAAGAGGAAGAGAGAGAAAGGGAGAAAGAGAGAAGGAGAAAGGGAGAAGGAGACCTCGCCTCCGGCTCCAACACCAGCCGCCCTTGGTCGCTGCCGGTGTAGGTAAGTCTGCGGATTTATTTTATTTTATTTTATAAAAAAAATTGCGGAAACCCTAACCACCACCACCACCACCTAGGGTTTGCCGGAAATCACTATAGCAGCGCCGAATTCCACCACAAACACCAAGGCTTGACCGGAATCCACCCAAAGCGCCGCCGTGGTAAGTGTTTAGCCCTTTTTTTTTTTAAATTCACTGTTTTGGGGTTTTTGGTGATGTTTTTTTTTTTTTTTTTTTTTTTTTTTGTTTTGGAATGCCTAATTACAGCCACCACCCCCTCAACCACGACACCAGCCCGCCGCCGGTCTGCAACCAGAGCAACGCCCAACCACCGTCGACAGCAGGTTGTGTTTCAAATTTTTTTTTTTTTGGTATTTTTCATTATAACTTTATAGCATTTATTCGTTTTTTAATATACATAGGCAGCACAAACTTAGTTGCTAATTGTTTAATTTGAATTTTTTTGTAGGATTTGTAGATTTTCTTGGTTCTTTGGCAATAATTAGTGCAGATCTACAGGTTAGAGACTATATAAAACCAAAAATTATATGTTTATTTTATACTTGGCATGTTAGTCGATAAATGTATTTAGATATATGTTAGTTTATTATTGTTTTTTGTGTAGTGTATACAATCAGTTCTATTTATATTTTAATATGTTGAAATATTTGAAATGAATGTATTTATGTTATTATATGTTAGTTTAGTTTAGTTTATTTAAGTATAGTTTTTAATTTTTGTATTATAACATGTTAACATAGTTTTGTTTAGTTCATTATGATAATGTATGTTAGTTTAGTTTATTTTATTTTAGTTTTGTTTATTTCACCATTAGTTTAGTTTAATGTAGTGTTTGTTAGTGTATTTAGTTTAATATTTTTGTTTGATATAATGTTGAATATAATATTTAGTAATTGTGCTAATATATTTGCTTAGTTTAGTTTAATTATGATAAATCTCTATTTAGTATAACGCATGTGACCTTCACTTTATATATATATAATAAATGAATCATTTGCATAATCATTTGCCTAGATACCCGTTCAAGGCATACACAATAGGAGTATGTCTTAAATAGTCCCCGGTTGGGACTGTCCTTGTACACTTATTCTCACTTAGGTGGTGAATGTAAGACTTGTTTTTGATTCTACGAAAAATCGTGTCTTTTCATTTCTCTACAGTGTTCTCTGGGTACATATGTAGGTGTGTTTAATTGCCTACATCGTGTACTTGGAGAACTGTAGGGAAATGCTTGCGGATTTTCCGTAGAATTGAAAACCTGGCTTACATTCACTAGTGGGATTAAACGTACAAGGATGTATGTAGTACGCTTTGTGACTAATATGCCTGAGTTGTGTAGAAGTTGTAATCATGAAACGAACAGAACGTAGCTGGATGTATGAAAGGAAGGCCGGGCCATATGTTAATCCAGAGTTCGTGAAAGGGGTTGATAAATTCATGCAATATGTCAAAGATAATCCTAAAAGTAGTAACCCGAATGAAGTTAGGTGTCCATGTGCCAAATGTAAGAACAAACGACTTTGGGACCTAGATACGGTTAAACTTCATTTGTTTCAGGCGGGTTTTGTACCTAATTACTATGAGTGGATGTGTCACAGGGAAGGGTTTCCGACAGTTCCTGTAAGTGGGTCCAACGAATATCGTGAAATGGTTTTCAATGCGTTTGGTCAAAGTCAGGATCATGGGCATTCCGAGCAGGCTAGTGTTTCATTAGAGGAGGAGCCTAATGCCCAAGCTAAGCATTTTCTGGATTTGTTGAAGGCTTTTGAAAGGCCATTATACGAAGGTAGTTCGTTGTCTGTGTTGGAGATGGCCGCTAGAATCACAAGTCTAAAGTGCGAGTATAATCTTCCGCACAGATGTGTCGATGGGTTTGTTTCACTTCTCAGTGAAGCAATTCCTAACAACAATAAAATGGTCGACACATTCTATGAGGTGAAAAAGATTGTGAAGGGCTTGGAAATGCCTCATGAAAGGATTCACGCTTGTCCGAAGGGATGTATGTTGTTTTGGAAGGATGATGCCCAGCTGTCTACATGTAGGGCGTGTGGCAGCGATCGATACAAGCAGACTTTCAAGGGTAGCCTAGTGCCTTTGAACGTTTTATTTTATTTCCCGATCACACCCAAGTTGCAAAGGTTGTTTACAACCAAGACTATTTCGAAGGAAATGACTTGGCATTCGAAAAATCCTCGAGTGCAAGGCACTATGGCACACCCTACTAATAGTGAAGCTTGGAAACACCTGGACAACTGCTTTCCAGAGTTTGCCTCCGAGCCTCGTAATGTTCGGCTTGGTTTGTGTAAAGATGGTTTGCTCCTCATGGCAAGTTTGGGGGACAATATTCTTGTTGGCCTGTCATTTTGACCCCTTACAATCTGCCTCCCTCAGTGTGTATGAAAAGACAATTTATGTTCCTTTCGTTGCTCGTTCCTGGTCCTAAAAAACCTAAGGGCAACTTGGATGTGTACATGCAACCGTTGATTGAGGAGTTGAAACAGTTGTGGGAAGTTGGTGCACATACGTACGATATTTCCATGAAACAGAATTTCAATCTTCGAGCAGCCATCCTATGGACCGTTAGTGACTTCCCGGCTTACGGTATATTGTCCGGTTGGGCCACATCTGGTAAGAAAGCTTGTCCATATTGCATGGACAAAAGCAAAGCATTTTGGCTAGAAAATGGTTGTAAGGTGTCTTGGTTTGATTGCTACCGCCAGTTCCTTTCGACGAATCACCCTTTTCGGAATAGTAGAATTGCGTTCTGCAGAAACAAAGTCGAAAAGGGTGCCCCTCCACACATTATGTCAGGAGAGGAGCTGTGGGAATGTGTGAAAGACCTTCCGAAGGCTACAGATGGGCCCAAGTCACTTCAACGCCTCAAAAAGAAAAGAAGGGGTTGTTCAAGCAAAGCATACTGTGGGAGCTTCCATATTTGAAGCATCTGCTTGTTCGTCACAACCTAGATGTCATGCACATTGAAAAGAACTTCTTTGATCAGTTATTTCACACTATAATGGCTGTGAAAAAGCAGACGTGTGACACGCCATCTGCTCGAAATGACATTGCCAAATATTGTAAACGTCCGCAGCTTCATCTTCAGCAGGATGATAGGGGAAAAGAGTTCATGCCATGGCTCCATTTGCTCTTGACAAGGCTCAAAGAAAAGTTTTGTGTGAGTGGGTTAAACAGCTGCGGTTTCCTGATGGTTACGCCTCCAATTTAAGCAGATGCGTCGATTTGCAAGCATGTAAGCTCCACGGAAGAAAAGCCATGACTGTCACGTGTTCATGGAGAGGTTGTTGCCTACTACTCTGCGGGAATTGCTCCCTTTCCATGTTTGGAATGCAATAACAGAGATCATCCAATTCTTTCGCGATTTGTGTTGTTATACAATAACGGTTAGTGACATGGAGCGATTAGAGAATAAAATAGCTGAGATACTTTGCAAGCTTGAGAAGGTTTTTCCCCCTGCATTCTTTAACTCCATGGAGAATTTACCCATTCATTTGCCATATGAAGGGAAGTTATGTGGTCCTGTGCAATATAGATGGATGTATCCGTTTGAAAGGTAAATCAAAGACCCATGCACATCCTATTTCTTACATCAAATTCAATGTAATGTCGTGTTTATATATTTACATAAATATGATTACAGGTTCCTCAACCATTTGAAACAAAAAATTGGAAATAAGGCTCGAGTTGAAGGATCCATTTGCAATGCTTATCTCACCGAAGAGATAGCAAACTTCTGCGGTAACTACTTCCAGGCGACGGTTGACACTAAAACACGAGATCTCGGTCGAAATGTGAATGCCGACGTGGACTCCACAGTGGACGACGCTAAAATTCCAGAGTTGTTCAAGGAGGATAGCGGTCGTTTGTCAACTGAGGGCAAAACTCGGTTTTTGGATGAAAAAGAACTGGATTGTGCTCATCTGTTCGTGTTACGAAACACCAGCATTCTTGGTGAATACGAAAGGTATAACATAGTTTAGTAATGAAGTGTAGTTGGATGATATGATTATCTGGAATGATTACAATGTTTATTTACATTAATTTTGGCCTCGTAGGAAGTTTGAGGACTATGTCCTTAGTACTCGACCTTATCTGCGTAGAGAAGAAGTAATGGAGAAAAATGCGAAGCTGGATTTTCCTGATTGGTTTCATCGCAAGGTGATGTCCACTGTCTAAACGTAGGATAATTATGATTAACTATTCGTTGCTATTTAATTTACTCATTTAGGGAAGTGTGACGGTTATATTTAAAACGTTTATAGGTTATTGAGGAGGAACAAAACTCGAATGTGCTGCGAGCGTTGTGCATGCGCCCTTTCAAGCGTGTTCGAACTTGGAAGCAGATTTTTTTCGGTGGCTTTAATTTCCATACATATGCCCATGTCAAGCACAAATCTACGATGAATTATGGGGTGTGTGTATCAAGTGAGGATGGTGGAGAGTACTACGGCATTTTAGACGACATTATAGAACTAGTCTACACTAGTCCCGAAAAAGAGTACAAGACTATTTTGTTTAAGTGTAGTTGGATGGATTGTGGTAGGGGAATGAACATACATGAACAATACAAGCTTGTCGAAGTGAATCATACTAAGAAATACCCCAAGTACGATCCCTTTGTTTTGTCTTACCAAGTGACTTAAGTGTACTACGCATCATACCCAAGCCTGAAACGGGATCGAATACAATGGTGGGCTGTTTTTAAAACAAAAGCAAGATCAGTGGTTGATGCTCCGGTGGACTTAGAGTTCTTGCAGGCACCATCCCCACAATTACATGCAACACTTTTCCCACCGAATGATATTCCAGACTATATCCAAGATGATGATGATGAGGAAGATGATGATGGCTTTGTTATCTCGAGCGATGAAGATGATGAATCTAGCATCAACTCCAGTGATAGTGACGAGGATGATGATATCGATGTATTATTAGATGATAGTAGCGATGATTCCAGTAGTGATAGTAGTAGTGATGACATTAATGAATAGGGGAATTTGTTACTCTCCTTCTTTGAATTTGCTTATTATTGTAAAATAGACAAATGAATTGGTCTTTTAATAAATCGATCATTACTTTTATGCTGAAATGTTATTGCATTGCCCGAGTCCCTTGTAACTTATAATATGCTGTAATGTTATTATCAATAATTGCAGGTGATCATGGCGGGCGGTAAAGACACAGGTAAACGGAGAATGCAGATCGACGATTCCAATGATGACATGGAGGATGCTTATAATTTGGATAATACTCAGGAGCCGACTTAGCTTCCAGCTCATCACGAGGTCAGACTCAGGAGTGTTCACAGTTGTCGGTATTAGACCCTGTTGTGCTCTAGTACGTACATACATTTTGTGCATTGGGATTTGAATATTTTTAAAGAAAAAAACCTATTTATTACCTGTAACAAGTTTTTCAATACTTGTAGTTCATGATCATCTAACTTTGTGGTTTCCTCATTGCATGTAGGTTTGACAACAACAAGGTCAGGAATGTGGTATCCGGGGCGATAACCGGGTACTATCGACAGCCTTGGAGGAATTACAGCAAGGTGGATGCAGCAACCAAGGAACATTGGTGGAACCTATTCTACGTAAGCTATTATAAACTTAATTGAAAACATGTTTTTTTTAAAAATGTTGAGCTGAATTTGGAAATATGACATAACGTTTATCAATTGCAGAAGGCATTCACGTGGGCACCTCAGTTGACCGAGGATGTGAAGCACACGTTTGAAAAGAGGCTTGCTACTCGGTTGCGTGACATGTTCTACACAGTCACGCACAAGATGAGAGGCGCAAGGCCAGCCTGGCTCATTGAGGACATCCACAAGAAGATGATGGATATTGTTGCCGCCGATCCAACTTTCAAGGCAAGGTCGTCCCAAAACAAGAAGAACAGGAGGGGTGGGTCAATGGAAAGTCCGGTTGAAGCTACCCACTATCAGGGTTCGATGTCAGTTGTACAACATGCTAAACGAATGGTAAGTTTGTTGAATATTCCTTTTAAATTGGAGGGTCGGGTTTATTCTTTTGTACAGGTGCTCTAACATTTAAAGTTTATCATTTTCTGCATGTATAATCAAAGGCGATGAAGAATAAAGGGCAGCTCCCAACAGCTCATGATCTGTTTATGAAGACGCACTTCAAGGAAGTGCCAGGGAAAGGCATGGTACCAGCCAACACCAAAGCACAGCATATTGCGGTATTAACTTCAATAACACCTACAACTGTTATATGCATGTTATAAGAAAAAACTTAGAAAATAGGTTGTTTTTGTGATTTGAACGCATGTGCACCTAAAATTACCTATAATATGCATTTTATGAGAAAGAAATGGTTCATTAGGTGAGAACTTTAGAAAATAGGCAAGGGAATGGTCATTTAGGGGTCAATTGGTTGAATTTTGGACTTTTAGGGTCCGTAAACTTAGAGACTTGGTTGTATTTGTGATTTCAAGGTATGTGCACCTAAAACTACATATAATATGCATGTTATGACAAAGAAATGGTTCATTTGATGAGAAATGTAGAAAATAGGCAAGTGATAGGTGATTTAGGGGTCTATTGGTTGGATTTTGGTCTAATTCGCTCCCAAACCTTAGAGACTTGGTTGTATTTGTGATTTCAAGGCATTTTCACCTAAAACTACATATAATATGCATGTTATGACAAAAAAATGGTTCATTTGGTGAGAAATGTAGAAATATAGGCAAGTGATAGGTGATTTAGGGGTTTATTGGTTAGATTTTGGTCTAATTCGCTCCCAAACCTTAGAGACTTGGTTTTTTTTTTTTGTGATTTCAAGGCATATACGTCTAAAACTACCTATAATAGACATGTTATGACAAATAAATGGTTCATTTGGTTAGAAATGTAGAAAATAGGCAAAGTATAGGTCATATAAGGGTCTATTGGTTAGATTTTGGTCTAATTCGCTCCCAAACCTTAGAGACTTGGTTTTTTTTTTGTGATTTCAAGGCATTTACGTCTAAAACTACCTATAATAGACATTTTTATGACAAAGAAATGGTTCATTTGGTTAGAAATGTAGAAAATAGGCAAAGTATAGGTCATATAGGGGTCTATTGGTTCTAGTTTTTGGTCCAATTCGCTCCCAAACCTTAGAGACTTGGTTTTTTATGCGATTTCATTTCATATACAACCCCAAATACCTATAATAGACATGTTATGACAAAATAATGGATCATTTAGTTAGAAATGTAGAAAATAGGCAAAGGATAGGTCATACAAGCCTCAATAGGTTGAATTTTGGTCGTATTCGCTCCCAAACCTTAGAGACTTGGCTTTTTTTTGTGATTTCAAGGAATATACGTCTAAAACTACCTATAATAGACATGTTATGACAAAGAAATGGTTCATTTGGTTAGAAATGTAGAAAATAGGCAAAGTATAGGTCATATAGGTGTTTATTGGTTCTAGTTTTGGTCCAATTTGCTCCCAAACCTTAGAGACTTGGTTTTTTTTTTGCGATTTCAAGGCATATACAACCCCAAATACCTATAATAGACATTTTATGACAAAGAAATGGATCATTTAGTTAGAAATGTAGAAAATAGGCAAAGGATAGGTCATATAGGCCTCAATTGGTTGAATTTTGGTCGTATTCGCTCCCAAACCTTAGAGACTTGGTTTTTTTTTGTGATTTCAAGGCATATACGTCTAAAACTACCTATAATAGACATTTTATGACAAAGAAATGGGTCATTTGGTTAGAAATGTAGAAAATAGGCAAAGGATAGGTCATTTAGGGGTCTATTGGTTCTAGTTGGGTTAAAATTGTCCCTAAAACTTAGGATGTCGGTTTTTTTTGTGATTTCACGGCATATACATCTAAAACTATCTATAATAAACATGGTATGACAAAGAAAAGATTCATTTGTTAAGAAATGTAGAAAATAGGCAAAGAATTTTGATTTTAACTTACATCTTTAATTTGTGCAACTTTTCATATGTCTATCTTGTAGGAGGCCTACCAGAAGAAAGTTGAAGAAGCAAGCACCCAAGGGATTCAGAAGAGTCCAAATGAGTTGTACTGGGAAACTGTAGGTGGTTGAAACAAGAAGCGTCGTGTGAAGGGACTTGGCCAAGGTGCGGAGCTGTATTACGGCAATCGGAAGAGTTCCAAGTCTTCCCAACAGTACACGCCTTCCTTTCTTTCCCAGATGCAAGATCAGATGGACCAGAGGGTGGAGCAGAGGTTGGAGGAGAGGGTGCAAGCTCTGCGGAGTGAAATGGAAGTCGAGATGGAGACTCGATTGGCCGAAATAGAAAGGAGAAACCAAGAGAGGTATGAAGAGATGATGCGTCGATTCTCCAGCAACGACTCATGTTCCAACATTCCACATCAGCGTCGAGACCCCACGAACGACGACCCGGGTAGCGGCGGTGCAGGGATAGGTACTCCAAATGTAGCTTAGAATTTGTGTACATAATTGGACATGTATTTAGTTTTAAATTATGTTGTATAGTTGCACAAATTAAAATATATACATTAATATTATTGTTAATATATATATGAAAATATTTTTGTATTTAAATCGTCAATTCAAAATTAACACAAATTAGGTGCAGGATATAGGTGAGCAAAATCGAATTAAATAATTAAATTCTTGCTTATTAAACAGGAATCTTCCGACGAAACTTTTTGTCGGAAATGAATACCTTCCGACGGATTTATTCGTCGGAACATAAGACATTCCGACGGAATATTCCGTCGGAATTGTTTATGTTCCGACGAATAAATCCGTCGGAAGGTATTCATTTCTGACAAAAAGTTTCGTCGGAAGAACTACTTTTCCGATGAACAATTCCGTCGAAAGGTAAGATATTCCGAGGGAAAATTCCGTCGGTAGATCATTAGTTACGACGGGAATATCCGTCGGAAGCCTTCCATTTACGACGGAAATAATTTCGTCGGAATGTTGCAACGGACTTTCAATTTAAGTCAAAATCAGCTCCGACAGACTTAATTCCGTCGGAAAGGTGACTTCCGACGGAATTTTCATCGGAAAACGTTCATTTTCTGACAAGGGGCATTGCGACAGACAACTTCCGACGAAATTCCGTCGGAAAGGCCGATTCCGACGGATTTTTCAATTTGTTTCCGACGGATTAGTTCCATCGGAATTGAGTTGTTTTCTTGTAGTGACTGTCTTGGTTCGTATGGACCTCTACTCCGACCAAAGGCCGGTTCTCATTGGCAGGCGGTACAGACTGCTGCGAAGCCATCTTAGAAGTACTCTCCCCACAAACGGCGCCAAATGTTTTAGGGTTTTTGGAGTCCCTCAGGAGAGTTACAATTCCAAGAATGGATGTCGTCCGTGTATACCTGCAAAACCACGAAAACTCCGGTTGGGTGGAGTTCCGCTTCCGACTATCAAGTTAGAATGTGCTCGGATGTAAAAAGTGCGGAATGTAAAGAGTTTCTCTCGGATTCCGAGAGAGTATTTGCAATTAATATTGCTCTGTTTTGTGAGAATTTCTTTGAACGTGCAATAAATGGGGATCTCTCCCTATTTATAGGGTTTGAGGATCAGCTCTCCTTTCATGACATGGACCGTCACGTGTCGTTAGAGGAGAGGTTCTTTCATAACCTCTCTGAGGCTGACACGTGTCAGCATGCTATCGGTCCACGTGGACCGGGGGGTATTTTTACCCTAAACACATATCATCAGTCAATTTTTTTTCTTGGCGTTGGTAAGTAGTAGCCTTGAGCCTATCTCTCATGTTGTTGTTCTTCACATGAGTCCTCAAGTTAGAGGCCATGTGTCGAACGCAAAAAACCTGTGAAAGGGCCGTGGCTCTTGAAATCCAACATTCGGGTCAGTCATTGCAGCAATAATCCCAGCATGTCAGTAAGATATAACACATAGGTCATCTCGATCAGTAACATGAACCCGAATGCAGCTTAGAAAACAAGAGCAACTGGAGGTGTTTCCCCTTCAACTATTGCAAATGCTAGAGGAAATACCTGAAATTTAGCATCAACACTTGTAGCAACCAAAAGTGTGCCTTTATATTTCCCATACAGGTGTGTCCCATCGATAGGGAGAATAGGAATGCAATGTTTAAACCCATCGATGCAAGGCTTGAAGGCCCAAAACACTCGTTCAAACACCTCCATGTTGATGTAGTAAATTCCTTCAGAAATAGCTTTGTATTTCCATAAAACTACGGTGCCCGGGTTTGACTCTTGGAGGGCTGGCATGAAAAAAGGAAGTTTGTTGTATGAACTCTCCCAATCCCCAAAACTTTTCGCAATAGCTTTCTGTTTAGCATACCATGCTCTTCGATAGGGAACATCGAGTTGAAATTTGTTGGAGATGAGATCTTGTATGAATTCAACTCTCAAACATGGATCTTTCTGCACAAACGACTTCACATAGTCACAGATTATGGAGGAGTCCAAGTGTCGGTGATCGTTGTGGAACTTCATTCACGCAGTTCTCAACTTCTCGCGATGTGGGCCCTTTTAAGATACGATCTTAAAGGCATGTGTGTTCAGAATTGTTTTTGTACCACGTAGTGACCAACCACACTTTCTCTTGCATTTAAGATGAAGAACATTCTCATTCGATGTCACCGTGGTGTAGAACTGATTCCCTTGTAGTATGGAATACAATTTCACCATTTCTTGGAGCACTTTCTTACTGTCGAAAATCATGCCCTTCTCAAATTCTCCCCAGACAACAAACGAAGACTGGCTCCCTGAATCAGCCCAATACATGTCCACCTCATTGTTCTCGTTTATTTGAGTGAACCAAGGCAATGGAGTTCTAGCCACAGCATCATCAACATACAATTTGTTGTTTATAGCATCTTCCTCATCTCCGCCCTCACCCTCGTCATTTGTATCCTCATACATATCAAGAACAGACAATTCGTTGTTTAAAACAGTTTCAGTAGTCACCAAAGCTTGAGATGGTGTTGCTTGAACATGTTCTTGCGTAGGAGAGTAACTATGCAACTGCATCGGTGATGAAATGTCATTGTTTGAGGTAGATGGACCTGGTTGCTGCAACATTGACACCGACGCCCCTTCATGTACAGGTGCAGTAAAATGTGAACTGAATGAAATGTCAATTTGATCGTCATGTAACATTCTACTGAAAGATCCCATTCCATATTCAAATGACGGAATGTTGTATGAGGGCATTTGTAACGAGCTTGTACTGTATGAGGGAAGATATGTAGGTTGTTGCTCTGTCAATCGAATAGTCTGTTGAGTACATATAGGCACCATTTCCACATACAAATCAGTGGGAAGAGACCTAATTGCAACGACACCCCTCAAAACCTCCAAATGGTCATCATTCAAAACGGGTAAGATTTGAATCCCAGTGACACTCTCAAACCTCATTTTAATGTTCAGTTCAACATTCGTTTGGTTTGAACCAGTTATAGCATAAACCTTCTTCAACAAATCATTGTAAGTCATACAAGGTTTCAATGCCAATGGTTCCATTTTTCCTCCTCTATACTCGACGTTCGATCCGACATATAAAATTTCACCCCCAACGGCATAACAAAACAATTAATTGTGAAGCCATGTTCTACATAACAATCGGAACACATATGAGATGACACAAATACACAACACAACTAAAACCACAATGATTTCATTAAATCCTCAAACTAAGCGTATATATAATGTAGTGTTCAACAATGTACTTATTTACCTAGTTAATCAACAATGTAGTATATATTTAAATGTACCTAATTCAACAATGTAGTTTGTAAACATACTTAAATTACATAATTACACACTAAATATACATATTTAGCAAAAAAAAAAAACCTACATACTTGAAGAATAATGTATGCTTCATATACCTGATTTAAAATTAAACAACATACATATAAATATACTTAATTTCAATAATTAAACAACAATGTATTATGCAGTTATACTTATATCGCATATTTGAACAACAATATAGAGCATAAATTGTAGATTACAAACATAAATTCCCAAAAAACATCAAAAACTAGTAAAATAATTAAATTACATACATACCTCAAATACGATCAATTTACTGTGTAAAAGTGTTAAAGAAAGAAGGAGGAACAATTTTTAGTGAGTGTGATGAAGATCTAAGCAATGGAAAATAATGAATTTGCTGCAAATATGGAGGAATTGGCGAAGTGTTGTGCGCGGGGGGTTAGGGTTTGGGAATTGGGGGTTTTTGTTTTTTTTGGAGAACAATGATAAAACAGAAATAAACTGGAAAATATACTCGATACAAAAACGCCAACCAAGTTGGCGTTTTTAGTGCAACTGTAAAACGCCATCTCGGTTGGCGTTTTTATCCTGGCCAATTTTTTTTAAAAAAATGTCAGTCAGGGTAAAACGCCAACCAAGGTGGCGTTTTTGCCCTGACTGAAATTTTTTTAAAAATTGGCCAGGGTGAAAACGCCAACCTGAATGACATTTTACCCTAAAAACTTAGTTTGGTAAATAGTTTTGCCAAACGTCAACTATGGAAAGTAATAAAGCTCACTTCGGTCATTTTTCCGTTGGAAAGTCCTATTATCAGTGACATTATTGGACACTTACCAAAATCAAATTACCAGCCATCCCCTCTTGCAAAATTGCAAATTTTAATATCAATCAAACACTTTTGATGATTTTGACCATAATCCTCAAGATTTAACTGCGTTCCTTGTCTCCAATTTACTCCTCTCTGATTCTTTATTCTTCGATTTGTTCTTTAGAGACTACTTTTTGTCCCATTTCTCCTTGGTATTTTCTCTCTCCTAAACTTTTGAATTTTGGGTGGCTGTAATTTTGAGTGGGTTTTGAGGGTTTATAGGTGGCTTTTAGGGAGTTTAAAGGGTGGAGTTTCAGGCGGCTGGGGGAAGGGAGCGACAGAGGTGGGCTTGGGAGGGGAGATATGGATGAAGATGAGGGGTGGCAGGGATGGCTTGGAGGGGCGCAGGCCGCACGTCAAGGTGAAGGTGAGGGGGCCGCGTTCGCCGGCGTGGGAGAGGGAGTGGGATTGGGCGCCCGCGGTTGTGTTGCTGGCGGGGGGAGAGGTGGCTGGATTGTGGGGAGTGGTGAGTTGTTTTTGTAACAAAAATTATTTCTATTTAAATTGTTAAAAAATAAAAAAATCTAACTATAGTTAAAATTTTACCAAAGAATTATCATTAATGTCATAAGTGAGTTAGTTACAATAATTCATGATTGCAAAAGATGATAATTTGTAACTTTTTTCCTAATTTACGAATGAGAAAATTGAAAAATTAGGTGTTACTAAAGAGAATATTATAAAAAAAAAAACAAAGAAAAAAAAATTTCAGTTTAGCAAAAAATAATTTTAGTTTAGTAAAATTAATTTCATTGAAATAAAAAGAAAAATAGAAATTAATAATCTCAATTTTGTCAATTTTTGCTCAAAATAATCCTACTTTTTCGAAATCTAGAACAATACCACCTTTAACCGCTATATTTTCAAAACAGGCCTTTCACCGATTTGTGAAATTGGTAACTTATTTTAAAAGGTGACTTGCCACGTGTCACCTTCTAATTGGTCCATTTAAAATTTTTTTTTATTAAAAAAAAGAAAACTAAAATATTTATAAAAAAAAAAAAAACCAGCCTCCTTCCTAAATCCCACCCCTGGTAGCAGCCCAACTCTCCGGCGAACAGAACCCCAACTCCCCGACGAACAGCAGGTTGCTGCCCCCTCCCCGATGAACAGAAGCCCCCCTTCCCCACCCCCATTCACCGCCGAACAGCAGCCCGGCCTTCCTCTATTATGAAACGTTCCATAAAAACAAATTACTCATATGCATTTTATCGAACAGTTGGTGGGCATAACCAAAGCATTAGAATTACAATAAAAAAAATTTGTCTAGCTAACCCAACATTTAAAGCTAATCTAGATGATAATCAAAGTTAGTTTTTGAAGATGGTAACCGAAATCTTGCTCTTGTTTCTATAATTAGTAATTACTGGTGATGCAAATAAATTATAAATGAGCATTTTTCAGAAGTAAAAATGGTGAATGAAGAATAAATGGGTGTCAATTTCGTTAGGAAAATATGGAAATGAAGAACAGCAGTGAGAGATTTTCGGCAAGTTTACTGCGGGATGAAGTAGCATTTTCAATGCATTTAATTGAAGACACGTTTCCTTCAATTGGGGTTGTTAAAATTATAGCTTTGAATCTGGATATTCAGAGTGATGGAACTTCTGCGGTTGTAGTATTTGAGGAAAATATATAGTGCTGATAACTGATTTTCGTTTTGATTGTGGCAATTTGAAGTTTATTTCGGGTAAGAGGTTGTCGGATTTAGGGGTTTCGTGGATGGTCTGGTTTAGGGGTGGCTGCTGTAGCCGGATTTCGGGTAAGGGGTGGTGGCCATGGAAGGAGCTTGAAGGAGGAGGAACTTAAGCTTGAATAAGACAGTTACAAAAAAAATAAAAATAAAAATAAAAATTAACTTGTTTAATAGGTTATAGGTCAAAAGGCCTCTTTTGAGAATATAGGGGTTAAAGGTGGAATTGTTTTCAGATTTAAAAAAGGTGGGATTGTTTTGAGTAGAAATGACAAAGGTGAGATTATTAATTTCCATTTTTCCTAAGTAAAAATAAATTAAGTTCAGCAAAATTAATTTCAATTCAGTAAAAATAAGGTGAAGTGAACGACACCTTATATATATATATATATATATATATATATATATATATATATATTTTATAAGGAAACGGGACCTTATATTATATTGTCTTTATTATTATTATTAATTTTTTTCCCAATGATAAAAGAGCAAGTAAAATTACATTTGTAGTTCATTATTTAGTTCTTAACTTTGTATTATGATATTGAAGAGTGTTTTATGTTTCTAGTGATTGTACTTTTAACTTTACATGTATATGAAAAATGAATGACGTGGAATAAGGTTCAATGATAGAGTTAAGGGTGTGTAACTATTTTTTTTTTTTTTTTTTTTTTTTTTTTGGGGATAGTGGTGTAAACAAGACACAACTAAACTCTCTACTTTTTGCCTACGTCCATTTCACGAGTTATAGACTTTATCAGACCATATTACAACTAGCACAATTAACATAATAAGAATTACAAACTGTAGGAAAACTAGAATAACCATAAAAAAATTGCTTCCTTGGACGGGTGGAGCATTTTGACGAGTAGAGGGCTGAATCTTTTCTCTTTATCTCCTATATGATACTTGCAAACAAAGTTAGGGTGAGATTAAGACTTGGAGAAGCTGCTTCCTTTAGCTACTTGTTTCCATGGAGGATGCTTTGCTTGCGGATGGGCCTCATTATTCCTTGCTTTTGATTCATGGGTTTTCTTACAACTTTGCTCAAGATTTTGTGCCAGAAAGAAGGGATCACTATAGGACTCGGACCTACATAGAACATCATCTTGTTGATGCACATCTTTGCTTAGAGCTTCGTTTGTTTCCATTACCCCCTCCTTGTGCTAGGGTAGAAAGTCGCTCCTTTAATCAAGATCCTCCCTAGTCTACTCTCCTATGTTATCAATGATGACACTAGCCTTTTCATTCAGTGGCTCTTTGTCAATACTTGATGCAGATAGGAAGGACTCTTACTCTGGTTTCCTCCTTCCTTAAAGTTGCTCCTTGCCTTAGAAGCCATTCGAACAACCATATATAAAAGATCCTTGCCTTGAATTAAAGCAAAGGGAAGTTTTCGCCTGCTTTAATAATAAATAGTCCTTTTTGACATTGAAAGAGTGGAACCCAGCCTTCTACGGTTAACAAACCGATAATTGGGCTCCGCATGATTAACATTTTTTGAGGAGGTAAAGATGTCTCCATCCTCCATATCGTCAACCTTAGGCAGATTAGTTACCTCACTAGCTAGGAAAGCTCTCCTTACTCGACACTTTCTTGAAAAGTAACTCAAGATTACTGATATTTGAGTATGCCATCTTTGAAAAGTAACTCAAGATTACTGATATTTGAGTATGCCATCTAGGACTCTTGTTTATCGCTAATTCCTTGTTACTCACTGTGAGTAACAAACTTGTTACTCACAGTGGCAATTCAGAAATTAAGTGGAAGTTTTCCACTTCCTGACTTGCTGAGCTGGAATCGTCTATGTGTCAAGCTGCTGAGTTGGATTTTTCTATGCCATCCTTCCGTCAATCTGTTGGAGTGATGGCGTTAACTCCTTCCGGATTTGGCGGGAAAATATTAGCTATGTTCTTCACACATCGGAAAACTGTACAAGCCTAGTTGATAAAACACGCAGCTTGTTCGGAGAATTAGATTTGTTCTTCGCACATCGCCGAATTGTACAAGCCCAGTTGAAAAAAACACGGACATCTTCGAATTGCGAGGTATTTTTCTGATCTATTTTATCGTCGCTTGTTGCATTCTTCAGTTTTGTTCTGTAGTTGTCATGCGCCCACAATTCATGAAATTGAATTCATAAATTCGACCGAAGTCGGAATAATTTTGAAAGCAATTGGATTTTAAGGACCTTTTTGTCTGTTAAAATGGGGTTGAGGTTGCCGGAAATGGCCGACGAATTTTGTTTAAAATGCAATTTCTTACTTTTTGAGAACAACGTGTTGTCTTCGTATGATTTTATTAAAAATTCCCTGTGTTGATTTGTTAGTTTATGTGAAGATTGGTTGTGTTGGTTGTTCAACTGGTTGGTTGATTTGTGTCGGTTGGTTATATTTTTGTGATGGGTTGAATGTGTGCTGTGAAAACGTGTTTGGTTGATTTGTGTTGAATTTAATATTATAATTATGTTGGCGTTCTGGATTAATTTGTATCGTAGTAATTATGTTGGTGTTCGTTATTTGAAGGGTGAATTGTTGTTGTTGGAGAAGATCTTGCTATTATGGAAATTGAAATAGAAAGCGTTATAAGGTTTAGTGAGGTTGGTGTTGGTGATTGTGGCAGTGGAGTTAAGTTTCGGAGTAAAGTCCATATGGAGGAGGATATAGAAGACGTAGATGATGCAGGTAGTTGTGCACTTGACATGGATGTTAGGTATTTATCCCCACCGGAAACAATTCATACGACTCACACTGTGGTTGGTAGCAACGAAATAGCTGTAGTTGTTGAGGAGCCTAAGGAAGGGATGGTTTTCCAGTGTTGGCAACAGGTTGAAGCCTACTATAAGGATTATGCTGAGCAGATGGGGTTTGGAGTGAAAAGGGCTCAAGGTGTAAATTCTAAGACGGGGGACCCAAAAAAAATCAAAGTCACGTGGAAGTGTGAGTGTTGGGGAAAACCCGACATGAGGGCTAGGAGAGAAGCGAAGAAGAGGGCAAAGGCAATGAGTCATGGAGGTTCAGGTGGTTTAGTTGATGGGGTGGTATGTGAGGATGAATTAAGTGGTATGAAGAGGACTTGGAAAAAGTGCGAATGTCAGGCCCGTGCTTATGCTAAAGTTAACGAAGATGGCTTGTGGGAGTTGAAGAGCGTGGAACTAAAGCATAATCACGCGATTGATCCGGAAAATTATAAGCTTGTTAAGGAGTACCGCATGAGGAAAATGACCTGCAAAGCGAAGAAGACGTTGACAGATTTGTACGAGCACGGTGTACCAATTTCTCAAATACACGGTTTCATGGCGACCGAACGGAAGGGTAACATGGATCTGACGTTAAAAGATTTACAACATGAGGTGTACAAGGCTAGGCGGTTGAAGATGGTTGGAGGGGACTCGGTGGAAATGATGGAGTACTTTGACAAAATGCAAACCAAGAACCAAAATTTTTTCCATGCTCAACGTTTGGATAAAGAAGGGAGGCTTAAGGATGTGTTGTGGGTGGATGCAAGAAGTAGGGTAGCTTATGAGGACTTTGGTGATGCGGTTTGCTTCGACGCAACATACCTAACGAATGAGTACAAGCTCCCGTTTGCGAACTTTGTTGGTGTGAACCACCATGGGCAATCCTTGTTGTTGGGATGTGCTCTTGTTTCACATGAAGACTGCAATACGTTTGCGTGGATATTTCGACAGTAGTTAGCTTGCAATAACAATCGAGCTCCTAAAGCCATATTGACCGACCAAGCGGCAGCTATGCGGAGGCCCCTTGCTGAAGTTATGCCAAACACGGTGCATCGTTGGTGCATATGGCATATCATGAACAAGATCCATGAGAAACTTGGCAAGTGTGCACGGTATGTTGTGAAATTCCTCCTCCTGGCTTTACATTTTCCAAGATCTTGATATTAGTTTCAAAGGCGTAATAATCTGATTCCCATAATAAAGACAAGCTAACCTGTTGTTGCTGGTCTGTTGTTATCATTTTTGTCTAGTTACCAAGAGTTCGTCAACCCCCTCAAAGAGATGGTATATGAGAGCTTTGACCCCGAGGAGTTCCAAACCCGATGGGCAGAGTTTATTGCTGAGTATAAGTTGGAGGACAATGAATGGCTATAGAGCCTACACAAAGACAATCATATGTGGGTGCCTGCGTACATGAAGGAGTTTTTTTGGGCCGGTATGAAGACCACACAAAGGGTGGAGAGCATCAATCGGTTTTTTGATGGCTATGTGAACCGCAAAACAAAACTCCATGAGTTTCCTCAAAAGTATTGCATGGCCTTGGATCAACGCGTTCGAGATGAACTGAGTGTAGATGCGCGTTGCTCGAAGTACCTTAGGAGGTTGGTTAGTGGATTCAGAGTCGAAAAATATTCCAAAAGTTATACACGGACAACAAGTTTCAAGAAGTTCAAAAGGAGTGTACGAGAATGATGTATTGCAACGTCCGAGGAGAGAAGGTTTTGTCTGAAAAGCTTATTCAGTAT
This sequence comes from Chenopodium quinoa, assembly GCF_001683475.1. Taxonomy (NCBI): domain Eukaryota; kingdom Viridiplantae; phylum Streptophyta; class Magnoliopsida; order Caryophyllales; family Amaranthaceae; genus Chenopodium; species Chenopodium quinoa. The sequence goes on from NW_018742951.1 coordinate 5,676,748, forward strand.
TCGGTGGTCGATCGTGTATGGATAGTACCTCCCGGTGCGAGTGAGGATGTCATTACAAACAGGCAAAGATCTTACAATGTTACTTTCTGTCCAATGACAAAGGAGGTGTAGTGTGACTGTGGGAAGTTTGAGACAAGTGGAATACTTTGCAAACACTGTATTAGGATTTTGGATGAAAACTTGGTTGAAGATCTACCAGAGAAGTACGTTGTAGACTGTTGGAGGAAGGACATACCCCGGAAGCACACTAGGGTGAAGGTGGCCTACCATGATCCAGGGGACACGGTTAATGTGAAAAGATTCAACAAAATGATGCAAAAACTCGAGCCCTTGTGTGAAACCGCTGCTATGGTGGACGATCAAACGGTCCATATGGTAATTGAAACACTGTCGATGCTTCAATCAACTGTCAATGAGCGTAGGGACAAGAAGAGCAAGGAAATTGTTGCTGTAGTCAGTACACTGACATCAGCAAGTGAAGGCAGAACGTTTTCCTCGGTTAGGAATCCTGCTCCTACTGCTACTGCCGTAGACTCCTGTCCAGCTTCCATGGACCTTGTTATCAAGGACCCTATAATTAAGAAAAGGAAAAGGGGCAGGCCTAAGGGTTCAAGGCACAAGACTTTAGCTGAAACCGGCTACAAGAAAACCAACAAGAATAAGAAGCCTAGCCCGGTTAAGATTTATGCTTTCTTCAATACTTAAAGAATCTGACTGCTCAGCCTGTTATTATTTTCTGACTGCTGTTATATCTCTATCTAAATCATACAGGAGCAAGTAGGAAATGTTGTTGAGGAGGATGCATCAAACTGTGTTTAGGAGGAGGATGGAGCAAATGGTGTTGAGGAGGAGGATGCAGGAAATGGTGTTGAGGAGGAGGAAATGGTGTTGCAGGATCTTGTGTTTAGGAGGATGTAGGTAAAGGCCGAATTGACAGGAAATGGTGTTGTGCCGGATGCAGGTGTGTCGGAAGAGGAAATGGTGTTGCAGGATCTGGTGTTTTGGAGGAGGCAAGAAAAGGCAGGAATGGCAGGAAATGTTGTGGAGCAGGATGCAGGTGTTGAGGAGGAAATGGTGTTGCAGGATCTGGTGTTTAGGAAGACAACAAAGGGAAAGGGGAAGGCAAATACGTCTTCTCGGAAGCTACATGTAAGTATGAATACTAAATTCATGTCATTTTACTTCAGTCATTATTTCACATTTAACCCATCACAACTCTCACAGGTGAAGCAGAAACGTCTTGATGAACTAATGGCCATATCGTGACAATTTGAGTTAGCTAAAGTAATTATCATTTACTTGAATATTTGTGTGGTTGGCGATTCCATATTAGTTGCGTCGTTAAATTAATATAGGATGATCAAGAAAATATAGCTTGAGCATATCTAGGCCGCTCGTTGTTTGTTTGAGCATATGAAGACAGATTACGGGGGCATATTCTTTCCAACGGTTTGTAAAACTGTTAAGCATTTGAAACATGTAATTAAACTCATCACATTTGTGTTTGAGATCATTTTCAAGACGACAAATATATATACACACAAAGGTCCAAGGTCTTGTAATCCTTTTCAAGATGTACAAACAACGGTTCAAGGTCTTGAGATCAATTTCAAAAAAACGATATTTTTTAAAAGACGATGCTTTGAGTATGTCTGATTTTCATGTGTTAACATGTAAACATGTAAACAGAAAAGCAGTAAAAACAAAAGCAATATAAGAATAACATAGTACGCCTCAAAATTGAGGATACTATCGAGTGCAGAGAACACAAACTGATCAAGTTCAAACAACACAAACCATATGCCTACAAAGACAATAGAATGTAAATGGCAATGTTCAAATTGTTTGTCAGGCCTCACATCACAGCCGTCGCACTGTTTTTCTAGTCCCTGGAATGGCATCTCCCAAACAGTCTTTCGATTTGTTCACTTCACACTGCACGTCGTCCAAGAACAGATTTGCCCGAGCAATAGGAATCTTCCGCTATAAGAACAGAACAGAACAAACACTTTAGCCAACCATTCCGGAGATCTTCACATAAAACGCAGATATATACACCACCTACCACACTGAACCCCGTGGTGAATCTTCTAGCAAAGAACTTAATACACGCCAGCATAAGAACACCATACTATGAGCTGCATATTAGAGGACAACAATCAACATGAAAGCTAAAGATACGTTCTCCTGACCTTAAAGGTAGGAAGATAGTCATTGGCACAATAAACAAACCAGGGAACACAAGTTCTTACTTATCCTTTGGGTCTTAAATCTCAACAGTGCATTTGGTCCAAGAATGTAGGTGACCAACCTTCCATGCTGGGTTACAGAGTTGGAAAAGGATGTCAAAGCCACTAAGCTGTAGTTTGACAAACACATTACACATTACTAAATGGTCCCAATAAATACCATGTTTGTTTAGAATGAAAGTCATCATTAGTACCAGAAGATCAATCTCCCTAGCATTTGTGTCGAACGGCGCAGGGTACATGGAATCTATCAGCCATAACTGTTGAGCCTTCATGTGTAAAGCTAAGCACCACCAGTGCGAATCTCCAGGGGAATCCTGAGGAACTTCGAGGATTGGGACAAAAACCTTTTTAAATGCCAATGTCAATGCCGTAAGCACAATTTAGCGCATATGCATGAAAAACACATTTAAACTTGCGCTATATTATTGGACTATGTGAGTAAGTTGCTGACCGCTCGAATATCCGACAGGTTAGAGCTGATGAGAGATTTGGCAAACTTCCTACAAATATTCTCTTCTTTGCCTTCATTCAACTACAGTCGATTCTAAGATCCAGACAATAAAACCAAGAAGCATGATCATCATCAAATGTGAACGTAAATATGTCACCCCAATGGTGAAATGAACCTCGAACCACTTACCGAAAAGCTTGGGTCAAGCAAAAAACGCTTGCTTCTGTTCAGAAAATCTTTGGTGGCCCATTGCTTGGTGTATAGCACACAGGCCATTCTAACGTAGTCAGTGGAAACCCGAGATTTATTGTGCACCACTTCATAGCAATCCCTCTGGCTGGCTTCCATGTGACCATACTTTATCATCACCATACCACGGCTATGTGGTGAACCATCATCATAACACCAAGTATACACATAAAAATATTAGAATTTACAATTAATACAAAAACTTTGCAAAAGGCATGTACAATAAACAAATTTTTCACACTCAAATACACTTTTCTGAATTACCTAAGTGGATCCTTTAGGTCCTTCCACTGCTTAACAAACTGTAGCAGACGTGTCTCCAACGCTGTATGGCGACGGGTGTTTTACACATTAGTGAACATGGCTGACAAGGCTGCCTCGGTAGGTTTCACCACCCTCCTATCAGCAAAATAATCTTCCTCATCAGATGAAGATGACCTTTCCAATCTGCACCGAGTAGCAACCAAGACAGTCGTTCCCCTCATCCCAAGAGAGTATACACTAGTTTCAGGTCCAGGCTCCTCATTCACATCTTCCTCTTCATGATCAGAACAACAGACATTTAACTCTGAGAGAAGACCGCTGTCAGCCCCAGTCACCTTGGATTCATCCCCTAACACGTTGGCCATAGCCCCAGCCCGTGCAACCAGTGCAGCCACCGATAAATTTCCAACCAAACGGTCCAAGTCCCCGTCACCGGAAACAGCATGGGCGTGTTGGTCTTCCCTACCAACTACGTTTGCACCTTCTTTCAGTTGTGTCTTCGCCAACAAACAACTGGCCAAACCCTGTTCCTCATGCGCAACACCATCCTTCTCCGTTCGTCTATCCCTCTCGATTGCCTGCCCCCTACGCACTCTCGAGGCATTAGCTAAGTCAACACACAGCGACATCCGCTTAAGCATTTTTTTCATAACGTCAACTAATTTATGATCTATCAGAGCCACCATGGCGGGAGTTATTTTATCCAACACCTTCAAGAAAGCAGGAGCACAAACTATTAACAGCTGCCGTAGCACATGTCACTTGTTTTTATACATTACAGAGCTACGTATGAAAATATCGTTGACTTGGATTATACCTGCTACCTAATATTCTCTGCGTCTACCTCCCGCGTAGTCCGTTGCACCTATATGATTTCCACCCTTTGATTTTGACCCTCCCGAGGACTCAACGGATGCGGCTCCCCATACGCTACATCCAGCGACTGAAATTGAAGCAAACACAACAGGTTCAGCAGGGATGTATTCCCATCAAAAGTAAATCAAATTGATACTAACCCGCAATTTCCCAAAATCCCCAGATTGTTTTTTTGTCATCGCCAACCGCCTCATTGATCTTTTCTTGGCACCATGCCTCCAGTCTTGGTCTCACACCCCACCTCATTGGTGCGCGACTGAGGTGATCTAGATAAAAAATCTACAAAGAGGGAGACGGTAGAAAATTAGATAACATTACTAAAAAAATCCTTTGATGTAGTGTGGCAATACCAATAATTTACTCACCAACAAAAAAAGGATACAACCCCCACAACCTGCTACATATCCATCACGAGCAAATTTCCTTTGGAAACTCCTCGCTGATGCAACCATCTACTTAAATAAATAAGTGCACCAGTCATACTCATTGGCTTCATCGTAAACCAACAACGATGGTACAAGCTTCACTCCAAGGTAGCTTGTGTTTGCCGTAGCACACAGTATGAAGCCAAGAGCCGCTATGAGAAAGGCTATCTTGAAATCAACCTTCTCCTCATCCGACAACGGCAACACATTACCTTCCCCATCTTGTCTAATCAGTGCCTCCAAAGTAGATACTAATGAAATGTGTTCCTTCTTTCCAAACTTCTCCAAGATTCGGCTATGCTCTGCCTGCTTGTCCTCAGGAATCTTACATGGCAATTCCTGCGACCCCATGGGAATCCCAAGTACGTACTCAACCTGCACAGGACTCAAAGGAAGCACAGACTCATCTCCAAAAGTTATGGAACCATCAGCCATCACCCTTGTCAACAGCCAGTACACAAACTTCCGGGGTACATAAGTCAGGGGAATACTTAATAACCCTCCAAAACCCATTTCTGTGATCACCTTCTTCCTAGAGTCATCAAAATTTTTCACTGCAGTTGCAAAAGCTTTCACACCATGCATATTTGGGGCCTACAACAATACATTCAAACAAGTCAAATGACCGATTAAATTCCTTTTAAGTTACTGAAAATTCTTTAATTCCTTTTGTAGGTAGCCACAATTTTTAACACTTCAAACCACATTACAACCAAAACTACATAAAAACTACTTAAAATCCCATTAAAAGTACTTGCGAAGTTGCGATTATCGTTGTCCAGCGGAATTTAACCTTACTTACGGAGTCACATTAGTCATACTTAACTTGCAACTCAACTACAGTTTACAATTCATCTTTAGTAATCAAGTTTAATTACCAAACAACCCCCTTCACTAACCAAATGCCCAACCACAGAACTCACCAGACAATTTCGTGTCATGGATTTCATCAAATATAGTTCAGAGAGTACTTTCTGCGTACTTCTTGATTGGGTTTTTACGACAACCCCTTTCTCCTTCACCACGTCTCCCTTCGTCTTCTCGTCCTACACATAACATTACACATTTCATTTCTCCATCCAAGTGTAACACAATCAATAAGCTTTCACTAATTCCATCCAACATGACATACCTTTAGCTTGCCCCTTTTTGTTGTCCGTCAGTCAAAATGACCTCGCTTGCGCTTCCCTTTGTCAACCTTTTCCCGCAATAACTTTATCAGGAGATCCTGGTAGCTCACTTTGTCCTGTTCTTGTTCGTCCTCACTACCTTGACTATCGTAGTCCACATCCTCATCTTCCTCATAATTAGCAGATGAGGAATCAACATCATCGGACTCAGCTTGATCAGAAACTGATTCAGTGTAACCACGATCATCATATCCCGGTTCATCAGAGTCCTTTAAATACTCTTCCTCAAAAACAGGATTTGATTTCAGTTTCTTCTTCTCTTTACTAGCTGCTTTCTTACTTGGCCTCGCTTCGTTCCCTTTAGACCGCCCCTACACAAGCCAAAAAAAAAAATTGCCACGTTAATTCAACTACAACACACAACCGGTACTACCAAAATCCACCAAACACACATTCGTTAATATCAACAAACAATAACTCACCATGTGTGATCCATTTGTCCTCCTACGCGGCATTATTTCCTCCAGCCAAGTTCAAGATCCGAAATCGGATTTCCCAACTACAAAAAACCCGATCAACATACGCTTACATACCATTTCATATTAAAGTCATGATATCTTAATGTAAAAGTATGACTTCTTCATAACTCAATACGTCTTCCACAGGGAACTCACAATTAATCACTCATTTAGGCTACAAAAAATTAAAAAACTTTCATTCAACACTCATACCTCTCATATATAAAAAAAAAAAAGATTGGAATTGGTGATTTGAATTACACTAAAAAGGGTAGCATATTCGACGATCGTGTATCACATCCTCAAATTAATTCCAATTATAAAATTAATCAGCAAAGGAAACCCTATTTCGCTAATTTCACTGGACAATCAAAATAATTAAAACATATAAAACAATTGGTATACTTAACTCATTCTGCACTTGGTTTTAAATTTCTTAAAATGCAACAATTGAGTCCGTAGAAAACAATTTAGACAAAGGAATGAACGACTGTCGGACGCAACGGCTGCCGGAAAAGAATTCTAGTCCATACCTTAAACGGCGACAAAGTAAGCGACGACTGACGGAAAACAATTCACCGAACTACCGAAGAACCAAAATTTGTTCGGCAACGGCAGCAACCCCTGTCTTAGTCTCTTCTCCGGAGCACAGTAATACGGCAGCAACCACTGTGTTAGTCTCTTCTCTGGAGCACAGTAACTACGACAGCACCACCGTCTTTGTCTCTTCTTTGGAATAGAGCACAATATTATTTTCAATGAAAGGGGAGACGAATAGGCAGAGACTAAATTTAGACCTAAATGAAACTGAAAGTAAAACCCCTGAATGTAAAAAATGACAAAAACGGGCATCTGTAACAATTCAAACAACAACGGGGTGACGTGGACCTCACCATCATTCAAGGATTGTATATTTAAATCTCAATGTGTTACAGTCCCGATGTATTTTCAAAGCATACGGAAGGGAAACAAGGTAAATTCGGCAAGTTTATGGACAGAAGCTGACTCTACGGTGGTACAAAATAACAAACCATTACGTATGTTATGCAATTATAATGTACCATTAACCTAGAAGTTGTCCTGAAAGTATTCTTTTGAGTAATATTTTGGCCTGCAGTGTTGCTTACTTTCCATCATCATATTAGTTGAATAATTACCCCTAACATAGTTCACCTGTCACTTACTAGTCATGATACGAATAACTAATTAGTAGTGAACTGACTAATAACTAACAACAAGTCAAGTAACTAATAACTAATTAGTAGTGAAAATAGTAACAACTAATTACTAGCCAAGTTACTAATAACTAAGTCACAGTACACTAGAATCTTAGTGATTTGCAAATCAGAACGTTCGGATATTTACGATGACCGTATAGCACAGTTGGAAACCATTGAGTGGCAGTAAGCGGTTTTAATGCCAATTTATCCAGCAACAGCTACATGTATCAATCGTAGAGTTCTCTTTAGCGAATATATATCGCAGTCTGGGGGTCATGTCCTTGACTCGTCGTAGGTTGTTAAACTATTTTACCAATCAAACGTGTCATGTTTCAAGTACATCGAGTCATGTGATCAAGGGTACCACTATGACAACACTGGTAGCGGGCTCAATGCCAATCTGTCCCGCAATAGCTACATGTATCAATAGCAGAGTTGTCTTTAGTGACTACATATCACATTCCCGGAATCATGTCTGTGACTCGACGTAGGTTGTTAAACCATTTTACCATTCAAACGTGTCATGTTTCAAGTACACCGGGTCATGTGATCAAGGGTACCACTATGACAACTTTGGTAGCACTAAATTCAGGTACAAAACCTGTTATACAATGTCATGTCTCATGTGATCAAAGGTACCCTTATCCTAAAGTCGTGGTGGTATAAAACCAATGAACCACATGAAATAGAAATGTATTATACGTCTTTTGGGTGGTACAAAAACCTGCATCGTAGGGGGACGTTGACTAATAACTAGTTACCGGTCAAGTTACTAAAAACTAATTAGTAGGCAAGTGACTAATAACTACTTAGTAGTCAAGTTACTAATAACTAATTATGAGTAGTTACTAGTCAAGGTACTATAACTAAGTGACAGTACTGTAGAATATTAGTGATTTGAAAATCAGAACGTTCGGATATATGACCATAGAGCACAGTTGGAAACTATTCAACGGCAATGAGCCGGTGCAATAGTAGTTCTCTTTGGTGACTATATATCAAAGTCCTGGAATTTTGTAGGTTGTTAAACCATTTTACCATTCAAACGTGTCATGTTTCAAGTACACCAGGTCATGTGATCAAGGGTACCACAATGAAAACTATGGTAGCACTAAATTCAGGTACAAAACCTGTTATACAATGTCATGTCTCATGTGATCAAAGGTACCTCTTATCCTAAAGTCGTGTTGGTATAAAACCAATGAACCACATGAAATAGAAATGGATTATACGTCTTTCGGGTGGTACAAAAACCTGCGTCGTAGGGGGACGTTGACTAATAACTAGTTACCGGTCAAGTTACTAAAAACTAACTAGTAGGCAAGTGACTAATAACTACTTAGTAGTCAAGTGACTAATAACTAGTTACTAGTCAAGTTACCAATAACTAATTGGTAGGAAAGTGACTAATAACTAATTAGTAGTCAAGTTACTAACAACTAATTATGATTAGTTACTTGTCAAGGTATTGATAACTATGTGACAGTACTCTAGAATATTAGTGATTTGAAAATCGGAACGTTCGGATATATGACCAAATAGCACAGTTGGAAACCATTCAACGGCAATGAGCCGGTGCAATAGTAGAGTTCTCTTTGGTGACTATATATCAAAGTCCTCGAATTCTGTAGGTTGTTAAACCATTTTACCATTCAAACGTGTCATGTTTCAAGTACACCGGGTCATGTGATCAAGGGTACCACTATAAAAACTTTGGTAGCACTAAATTCAGGTACAAAACCTGTTATACAATGTCATGTCTCATGTGATTTAAGGTACCTCTTATCCTAAAATCGTGGTGGTATAAAACCAATGAACCACATGAAATAGAAATGGATTATACGTCTTTTGGGTGGTACAAAAACCTGTGCCGTAGGGGGACGTTGACTAATAACTAGTTACCGGTCAAGTTACTAAAAACTAATTAGTAGGCAAGTGACTAATAACTACTTTGTAGTCAAGTGACTAATAACTAGTTACTAGTCAAGTGACCAATAACTAATTGGTAGGAAAGTGACTAATAACTAATTAGTAGTCAAGTTACTATTAACTAATTATGAGTAGTTACTCGTCAAGGTATTGATAACTATGTGACAGTACTCTAGAATATTAGTGATTTGAAAATCGGAACGTTCGGATATATGACCAATGAGCACAGTTGGAAACCATTCAACGGCAATGAGCCGGTGCAATAGTAGAGTTCTCTTTGGTGACTATATATCAAAGTCCTCGAATTCTGTAGGTTGTTAAACCATTTTACCATTCAAACGTGTCATGTTTCAAGTACATCGGGTCTTGTGATCAAGGGTACCACTATGACAACTATGGTAGCACTAAATTCAGGTACAAAACCTGTTATACAATGTCATGTGTCATGTGATCTAAGGTACCTCTAATCCTAAAATCGCGGTGGTATAAAACCAATGAACCACATGAAATAGAAATGGATTATACGTCTTTTGGGTGGTACAAAAACCTGCGTCGTAGGGGGACGTTGACTAATAACTAGTTACCGGTCAAGTTACTAAAAACTAATTAGTAGGCAAGTGACTAATAACTACTTAGTAGTCAAGTGACTAATAACTAGTTACTAGTCAAGTTACCAATAACTAATTGGTAGGAAAGTGACTAATAACTAATTAGTAGTCAAGTTACTAATAACTAATTATGATTAGTTACTCGTCAAGGTATTGATAACTATGTGACAGTACTCTAGAATATTAGTGATTTGAAAATCGGAACGTTCGGATATATGACCAAAGAGCACAATTGGAAACCATTCAACGTCAATGAGCCGGTGCAATAGTAGAGTTCTCTTTGGTGACTATATATCAAAGTCCTTGAATTCTGTAGGTTGTTAAACCATTTTACCATTCAAACGTGTCATGTTTCAAGTACACCGGGTTATGTGATCAAGGGTACCACTATGACAACTTTGGTAGCACTAAATTCAGGTACAAAACCTGTTATACAATGTCATGTCTCATGTGATCAAAGGTACCTCTTATCCTAAAGTGGTGTTGGTATAAAACCAATGAACCACATGAAATAGAAATGGATTATACGTCTTTCGGGCGGTACAAAAACCTGCGTCGTAGGGGGACGTTGACTAATAACTAGTTACCGGTCAAGTTACTAAAAACTAACTAGTAGGCAAGTGACTAATAACTACTTAGTAGTCAAGTGACTAATAACTAGTTACTAGTCAAGTTACCAATAACTAATTGGTAGGAAAGTGACTAATAACTAATTAGTAGCCAAGTTACTAATAACTAATTATGATTAGTTACTCGTCAAGGTATTGATAACTATGTGACAGTACTCTAGAATATTAGTGATTTGAAAATCGGAACGTTCGGATATATGACCAATGAGCACAGTTGGAAACCATTCAACGGCAATGAGCCGGTGCAATAGTAGAGTTCTCTTTGGTGACTATATATCAAAGTCCTCGAATTCTGTAGGTTGTTAAACCATTTTACCATTCAAACATGTCATGTTTCAAGTACACCGGGTCTTGTGATCAAGGGTACCACTATGACAACTATGGTAGCACTAAATTCAGGTACAAAACCTGTTATACAATGTCATGTCTCATGTGATCTAAGGTACCTCAAATCCTAAAATCGCGGTGGTATAAAACCAATGAACCACATGAAATAGAAATGGATTATACGTCTTTTGGGTGGTACAAAAACCTGCGTCGTAGGGGGACGTTGACTAATAACTAGTTACCGGTCAAGTTACTAAAAACTAATTAGTAGGCAAGTGACTAATAACTACTTAGTAGTCAAGTGACTAATAACTAGTTACTAGTCAAGTTACCAATATCTAATTAGTATGAAAGTGACTAATAACTAATTAGTAGTTAAGTTACTAATAACTAATTATGAGTAGTTACTAGTCAAGGTACTATAACTAAGTGACAGTACTCTAGAATATTAGTGATTTGAAAATCAGAACGTTCGAATATATGACCATAGAGCACAGTTGGAAACTATTCAACGGTAATGAGCCGGTGCAATAGTAAAGTTCTCTTTGGTGACTATATATCAAAGTCCTGGAATTCTGTAGGTTGTTAAACCATTTTACCATTCAAACGTGTCATGTTTCAAGTACACCAGGTCATGTGATCAAGGGTACCACTATGACAACTTTGGTAGCACTAAATTCAAGTACAAAACCTGTTATACAATGTCATGTCTCATGTGATCAAAGGTACCTCTTATTCTAAAGTCGTGGTGGTATCAAACCAATGAACCACATGAAATAGAAATGGATTATACGTCTTTTGGGTGGTACAAAAACCTGCGTCGTAGGGGGACGTTGACTAATAACTAGTTACCGGTCAAGTTACTAAAAACTAATTAGTAGGCAAGTGACTAATAACTACTTAGTAGTCAAGTGACTAATAACTAGTTACTAGTCAAGTTACCAATATCTAATTAGTATGAAAGTGACTAATAACTAATTAGTAGTTAAGTTACTAATAACTAATTATGAGTAGTTACTAGTCAAGGTACTATAACTAAGTGACAATACTCTAGAATATTAGTGATTTGAAAATCGGAACGTTCGGATATATGACCATAGAGCACAGTTGGAAACTATTCAACGGTAATGAGCCGGTGCAATAGTAGAGTTCTCTTTGGTGACTATATATCAAAGTCCTGGAATTCTGTAGGTTGTTAAACCATTTTACCATTCAAACGTGTCATGTTTCAAGTACACCGGGTCATGTGATCAAGGGTACCACTATGACAACTTTAGTAGCACTAAATTCAAGTACAAAACCTGTTATACAATGTCATGTCTCATGTGATCAAAGGTACCTCTTATTCTAAAGTCGCGGTGGTATAAAACCAATGAACCACATGAAATAGAAATGGATTATACGTCTTTTGGGTGGTACAAAAACCTGCGTCGTAGGGGGACGTTGACTAATAACTAGTTACCGGTCAAGTTACTAAAAACTAATTAGTAGGCAAGTGACTAATAACTACTTAGTAGTCAAGTGACTAATAACTAGTTACTAGTCAAGTTACCAATAACTAATTGGTAGGAAAGAAACTAATAACTAATTAGTAGTCAAGTTACTAATAACTAATTATGATTAGTTACTCGTCAAGGTATTGATAACTATGTGACAGTACTCTAGAATATTAGTGATTTGAAAATCGGAACGTTCGGATATATGACCAAAGAGCACAATTGGAAACCATTCAACGGCAATGAGCCGGTGCAATAGTAGAGTTCTCTTTGGTGACTATATATCAAAGTCCTTGAATTCTGTAGGTTGTTAAACCATTTTACCATTCAAACGTGTCATGTTTCAAGTACACCGGGTCATGTGATCAAGGGTACCACTATGACAACTTTGGTAGCACTAAATTAAGGTACAAAACCTGTTATACAATGTCATGTCTCATGTGATCAAAGGTACCTCTTATCCTAAAGTCGTGTTGGTATAAAACCAATGAACCACATGAAATAGAAATGGATTATACGTCTTTCGGGTGGTACAAAAACCTGCGTCGTAGGGGGACGTTGACTAATAACTAGTTACCGGTCAAGTTACTAAAAACTAACTAGTAGGCAAGTGACTAATAACTACTTAGTAGTCAAGTGACTAATAGCTAGTTACTAGTCAAGTTACCAATAACTAATTGGTAGGAAAGTGACTAATAACTAATTAGTAGCCAAGTTACTAATAACTAATTATGATTAGTTACTCGTCAAGGTATTGATAACTATGTGACAGTACTCTAGAATATTAGTGATTTGAAAATCGGAACGTTCGGATATATGACCAATGAGCACAGTTGGAAACCATTCAACGGCAATGAGCCGGTGCAATAGTAGAGTTCTCTTTGGTGACTATATATCAAAGTCCTCGAATTCTGTAGGTTGTTAAACCATTTTACCATTAAAACATGTCATGTTTCAAGTACACCGGGTCTTGTGATCAAGGGTACCACTATGACAACTATGGTAGCACTAAATTCAGGTAAAAAACCTGTTATACAATGTCATGTCTCATGTGATCTAAGGCACCTCAAATCCTAAAATCGCGGTGGTATAAAACCAATGAACCACATGAAATAGAAATGGATTATACGTCTTTTGGGTGGTACAAAAACCTGCGTCGTAGGGGGACGTTGACTAATAACTAGTTATCGGTCAAGTTACTAAAAACTAATTAGTAGGCAAGTGACTAATAACTACTTAGTAGTCAAGTGACTAATAACTAGTTACTAGTCAAGTTACCAATAACTAATTGGTAGGAAAGTGACTAATAACTAATTAGTAGCCAAGTTACTAATAACTAATTATGATTAGTTACTCGTCAAGGTATTGATAACTATGTGACAGTACTCTAGAATATTAGTGATTTGAAAATCGGAACGTTCGGATATATGACCAATGAGCACAGTTGGAAACCATTAAACGGCAATGAGCCGGTGCAATAGTAGAGTTCTCTTTGGTGACTATATATCAAAGTCCTCGAATTCTGTAGGTTGTTAAACCATTTTACCATTCAAACATGTCATGTTTCAAGTACACCGGGTCTTGTGATCAAGGGTACCACTATGACAACTATGGTAGCACTAAATTCAGGTACAAAACCTGTTATACAATGTCATGTCTCATGTGATCTAAGGTACCTCAAATCCTAAAATCGTGGTGGTATAAAACCAATGAACCACATGAAATAGAAATGGATTATACGTCTTTTGGGTGGTACAAAAACCTGCGTCGTAGGGGGACGTTGACTAATAACTAGTTACTGGTCAAGTTACTAAAAACTAATTAGTAGGCAAGTGACTAATAACTACTTAGTAGTCAAGTGACTAATAACTAGTTACTAGTCAAGTTACCAATATCTAATTAGTATGAAAGTGACTAATAACTAATTAGTAGTTAAGTTACTAATAACTAATTATGAGTAGTTACTAGTCAAGGTACTATAACTAAGTGACAATACTCTAGAATATTAGTGATTTGAAAATCGGAACGTTCGGATATATGACCATAGAGCACAGTTGGAAACTATTCAACGGTAATGAGCCGGTGCAATAGTAGAGTTCTCTTTGGTGACTATATATCAAAGTCCTGGAATTCTGTAGGTTGTTAAACCATTTTACCATTCAAACGTGTCATGTTTCAAGTACACCGGGTCATGTGATCAAGGGTACCACTATGACAACTTTGGTAGCACTAAATTCAAGTACAAAACCTGTTATACAATGTCATGTCTCATGTGATCAAAGGTACCTCTTATTCTAAAGTCGTGGTGGTATAAAACCAATGAACCACATGAAATAGAAATGGATTATACGTCTTTTGGGTGGTACAAAAACCTGCATCGTAGGGGGACGTTGACTAATAACTAGTTACCGGTCAAGTTACTAAAAACTAATTAGTAGGCAAGTGACTAATAACTACTTAGTAGTCAAGTGACTAATAACTAGTTACTAGTCAAGTTACCAATATCTAATTAGTATGAAAGTGACTAATAACTAATTAGTAGTTAAGTTACTAATAACTAATTATGAGTAGTTACTAGTCAAGGTACTATAACTAAGTGACAATACTCTAGAATATTAGTGATTTGAAAATCGGAACGTTCGGATATATGACCATAGAGCACAGTTGGAAACTATTCAACGGTAATGAGCCGGTGCAATAGTAGAGTTCTCTTTGGTGACTATATATCAAAGTCCTGGAATTCTGTAGGTTGTTAAACAATTTTACCATTCAAACGTGTCATGTTTCAAGTACACCGGGTCATGTGATCAAGGGTACCACTATGACAACTTTAGTAGCACTAAATTCAAGTACAAAACCTGTTATACAATGTCATGTCTCATGTGATCAAAGGTACCTCTTATTCTAAAGTCGTGGTGGTATAAAACCAATGAACCACATGAAATAGAAATGGATTATACGTCTTTTGGGTGGTACAAAAACCTGCGTCGTAGGGGGACGTTGACTAATAACTAGTTACCGGTCAAGTTACTAAAAACTAATTAGTAGGCAAGTGACTAATAACTACTTAGTAGTCAAGTGACTAATAACTAGTTACTAGTCAAGTTACCAATAACTAATTGGTAGGAAAGTGACTAATAACTAATTAGTAGTCAAGTTACTAATAACTAATTATGATTAGTTACTCGTCAAGGTATTGATAACTATGTGACAGTACTCTAGAATATTAGTGATTTGAAAATCGGAACGTTCGGATATATGACCAAAGAGCACAATTGGAAACCATTCAACGGCAATGAGCCGGTGCAATAGTAGAGTTCTCTTTGGTGACTATATATCAAAGTCCTTGAATTCTGTAGGTTGTTAAACCATTTTACCATTCAAACGTGTCATGTTTCAAGTACACCGGGTCATGTGATCAAGGGTACCACTATGACAACTTTAGTAGCACTAAATTCAAGTACAAAACCTGTTATACAATGTCATGTCTCATGTGATCAAAGGTACCTCTTATTCTAAAGTCGTGGTGGTATAAAACCAATGAACCACATGAAATAGAAATGGATTATACGTCTTTTGGGTGGTACAAAAACCTGCGTCGTAGGGGGACGTTGACTAATAACTAGTTACCGGTCAAGTTACTAAAAACTAATTAGTAGGCAAGTGACTAATAACTACTTAGTAGTCAAGTGACTAATAACTAGTTACTAGTCAAGTTACCAATAACTAATTGGTAGGAAAGTGACTAATAACTAATTAGTAGTCAAGTTACTAATAACTAATTATGATTAGTTACTCGTCAAGGTATTGATAACTATGTGACAGTACTCTAGAATATTAGTGATTTGAAAATCGGAACGTTCGGATATATGACCAAAGAGCACAATTGGAAACCATTCAACGGCAATGAGCCGGTGCAATAGTAGAGTTCTCTTTGGTGACTATATATCAAAGTCCTTGAATTCTGTAGGTTGTTAAACCATTTTACCATTCAAACGTGTCATGTTTCAAGTACACCGGGTCATGTGATCAAGGGTACCACTATGACAACTTTGGTAGCACTAAATTCAGGTACAAAACCTGTTATACAATGTCATGTCTCATGTGATCAAAGGTACCTCTTATCCTAAAGTCGTGTTGGTATAAAACCAATGAACCACATGAAATAGAAATGGATTATACGTCTTTCGGGTGGTACAAAAACCTGCGTCGTAGGGGGACGTTGACTAATAACTAGTTACCGGTCAAGTTACTAAAAACTAACTAGTAGGCAAGTGACTAATAACTACTTAGTAGTCAAGTGACTAATAACTAGTTACTAGTCAAGTTACCAATAACTAATTGGTAGGAAAGTGACTAATAACTAATTAGTAGCCAAGTTACTAATAACTAATTATGATTAGTTACTCGTCAAGGTATTGATAACTATGTGACAGTACTCTAGAATATTAGTGATTTGAAAATCGGAACGTTCGGATATATGACCAATGAGCACAGTTGGAAACCATTCAACGGCAATGAGCCGGTGCAATAGTAGAGTTCTTTTTGGTGACTATATATCAAAGTCCTCGAATTCTGTAGGTTGTTAAACCATTTTACCATTCAAACGTGTCATGTTTCAAGTACACCGGGTCTTGTGATCAAGGGTACCACTATGACAACTATGTTAGCACTAAATTCAGGTACAAAACCTGTTATACAATGTCATGTCTCATGTGATCTAAGGTACCTCTAATCCTAAAATCGCGGTGGTATAAAACCAATGAACCACATGAAATAGAAATGGATTATACGTCTTTTGGGTGGTACAAAAACCTGCGTCGTAGGGGGACGTTGACTAATAACTAGTTACCGGTCAAGTTACTAAAAACTAATTAGTAGGCAAGTGACTAATAACTACTTAGTAGTCAAGTGACTAATAACTAGTTACTAGTCAAGTTACCAATATCTAATTAGTATGAAAGTGACTAATAACTAATTAGTAGTTAAGTTACTAATAACTAATTATGAGTAGTTACTAGTTAAGGTACTATAACTAAGTGACAGTACTCTAGAATATTAGTGATTTGAAAATCAGAACGTTCGAATATATAACCATAGAGCACAGTTGGAAACTATTCAACGGTAATGAGCCGGTGCAATAGTAAAGTTCTCTTTGGTGACTATATATCAAAGTCCTGGAATTCTGTAGGTTGTTAAACCATTTTACCATTCAAACGTGTCATGTTTCAAGTACACCGGGTCATGTGATAAAGGGTACCACTATGACAACTTTGGTAGCACTAAATTCAAGTACAAAACCTGTTATACAATGTCATGTCTCATGTGATCAAAGGTACCTCTTATTCTAAAGTCGTGGTGGTATAAAACCAATGAACCACATGAAATAGAAATGGATTATACGTCTTTTGGGTGGTACAAAAACCTGCGTCGTAGGGGGACGTTGACTAATAACTAGTTACCGGTCAAGTTACTAAAAACTAATTAGTAGGCAAGTGACTAATAACTACTTAGTAGTCAAGTGACTAATAACTAGTTACTAGTCAAGTTACCAATAACTAATTGGTAGGAAAGTGACTAATAACTAATTAGTAGTCAAGTTACTAATAACTAATTATGATTAGTTACTCGCCAAGGTATTGATAACTATGTGACAGTACTCTAGAATATTAGTGATTTGAAAATCGGAACGTTCGGATATATGACCAAAGAGCACAATTGGAAACCATTCAACGGCAATGAGCCGGTGCAATAGTAGAGTTCTCTTTGGTGACTATATATCAAAGTCCTTGAATTCTGTAGGTTGTTAAACCATTTTACCATTCAAACGTGTCATGTTTCAAGTACACCGGGTCATGTGATCAAGGGTACCACTATGACAACTTTAGTAGCACTAAATTCAAGTACAAAACCTGTTATACAATGTCATGTCTCATGTGATCAAAGGTACCTCTTATTCTAAAGTCGTGGTGGTATAAAACCAATGAACCACATGAAATAGAAATGGATTATACGTCTTTCGGGTGGTACAAAAACCTGCGTCGTAGGGGGACGTTGACTAATAACTAGTTACCGGTCAAGTTACTAAAAACTAACTAGTAGGCAAGTGACTAATAACTACTTAGTAGTCAAGTGACTAATAACTAGTTACTAGTCAAGTTACCAATAACTAATTGGTAGGAAAGTGACTAATAACTAATTAGTAGCCAAGTTACTAATAACTAATTATGATTAGTTACTCGTCAAGGTATTGATAACTATGTGACAGTACTCTAGAATATTAGTGATTTGAAAATCGGAACGTTCGGATATATGACCAATGAGCACAGTTGGAAACCATTCAACGGCAATGAGCCGGTGCAATAGTAGAGTTCTTTTTGGTGACTATATATCAAAGTCCTCGAATTCTGTAGGTTGTTAAACCATTTTACCATTCAAACGTGTCATGTTTCAAGTACACCGGGTCTTGTGATCAAGGGTACCACTATGACAACTATGTTAGCACTAAATTCAGGTACAAAACCTGTTATACAATGTCATGTCTCATGTGATCTAAGGTACCTCTAATCCTAAAATCGCGGTGGTATAAAACCAATGAACCACATGAAATAGAAATGGATTATACGTCTTTTGGGTGGTACAAAAACCTGCGTCGTAGGGGGACGTTGACTAATAACTAGTTACCGGTCAAGTTACTAAAAACTAATTAGTAGGCAAGTGACTAATAACTACTTAGTAGTCAAGTGACTAATAACTAGTTACTAGTCAAGTTACCAATATCTAATTAGTATGAAAGTGACTAATAACTAATTAGTAGTTAAGTTACTAATAACTAATTATGAGTAGTTACTAGTTAAGGTACTATAACTAAGTGACAGTACTCTAGAATATTAGTGATTTGAAAATCAGAACGTTCGAATATATAACCATAGAGCACAGTTGGAAACTATTCAACGGTAATGAGCCGGTGCAATAGTAAAGTTCTCTTTGGTGACTATATATCAAAGTCCTGGAATTCTGTAGGTTGTTAAACCATTTTACCATTCAAACGTGTCATGTTTCAAGTACACCGGGTCATGTGATAAAGGGTACCACTATGACAACTTTGGTAGCACTAAATTCAAGTACAAAACCTGTTATACAATGTCATGTCTCATGTGATCAAAGGTACCTCTTATTCTAAAGTCGTGGTGGTATAAAACCAATGAACCACATGAAATAGAAATGGATTATACGTCTTTTGGGTGGTACAAAAACCTGCGTCGTAGGGGGACGTTGACTAATAACTAGTTACCGGTCAAGTTACTAAAAACTAATTAGTAGGCAAGTGACTAATAACTACTTAGTAGTCAAGTGACTAATAACTCGTTACTAGTCAAGTTACCAATAACTAATTAGTAGGAAAGTGACTTATAAAAAATTAGTAGTCAAGTTACTAATAACTAGTTATGTGTAGTTACTAGTCAAGGTATTGATAACTAAGTGACAGTACTCTAGAATATTAGTGATTTGAAAATCAGAACGTTCGGATATATGACCATAGAGCACAGTTGGAAACTATTCAATGGCAATGAGCCGGTGCAATAGTAGAGTTCTCTTTGGTGACTATATGTCAAAGTCTTGGTATTCTGTGTTTCACTCGACGTAGGTGGTCGCACGTGTCAAGTTTTAAGTGCACCGTGACATGTGATCAAGGGTACCACTAAGACAACTTTGGTACCAACCACCTCTTGGTGGTACAAATAATGTCATACAATGAATCACTGAAAAAAAATGGTTTATACCTTTTGAGGGTGGTACGAATGCCTGCGTCGTCGGAGGACGTTGACATCACCCAATTCACCTGTCACTTATTATCCATTTAATTTTAGGATATCATTTTCTTGTGCCATTTTCATATTTGGATTCCAAACTTTGTATGAGGAGCATGTTTCATTGAAAATAATACTTGACTATTAATTGTACTTGATTTTGACTATTACAATTACTCAAGCGTTGTTTTCAAACAAATAAACAAATAAAATAGAATTATTTAATTAAGAATTTATTGAGTATTAATTTAGGATTCAATCGTTTTAGTCAAAATAGATTGAGGAATATTATTAAGACTGGGCTTGTATACAGTCTAAATTAGGTCAAACATGTGTACACATAATTAAAATACTTTGACAACACAGTTCATTGTTATTGGTATTTAATTGTACATAAATACGGATACTAACATACTAATCATAATTTCTAAATCGAAGAGATGTACAGTTACCTCCAATGTCATACTGTTGTGTTTGGAGATGGAAGTAGGAGTTAGACATACACGTTCATTAAATATTCTGTTCCTATTTTTTATTTACTGCCAATTATCTGTTCCAATATTCATCAAATATTATGTTCTAAGTTTTTTAGTTGCTTTTTGCGCTCCTGTTTTTTACGGATTTCATACCATATTCTCATTTTCAATGTAGCTTTAAATTTACGATTTCATTTTGGATTAACTAGAAGGTGCTTTACAAAAAAAGACAGAGAAAACGAAGAACTGAAAAGACAAGGGTTTATTTAAAAAAAAAAAAGAGTCTGATGAGAATTGATAATACTGTAAAATAAAAACTTAATCCTTCCTCGTTTCCCGGTTTTCCTCTTTTTGGTGCTATGCATGCATTTCTAATTATTACTCATTTACTCAACCCATTGAATTGTCAAATCAATCCTTTTCACTTCACAACCGTCACCTTCTTATACTACTTAAACCGACTTTAATTTAATGACGGTACTCTACTCACTGAAGTACCATGATTATCATTGTCAGAGGAAATATTTTGGCAGCGGAAATTGTTTTGGCAGACGAAGGACTTCTTTTTCTATATTTTCGACAATGTGTCTTTGTATTGTCATTGTCAACAATATCTGATCCACTATAAATTAAGTCATTGTCAACAAGATGCAAGTTGTCATTGCATGCCATTGTCAAAAAATTTATCGCCATAACCATGGACGTCCTTTTAGGCTTTTACCACAGTCATAGTTTCAAATATCTCTTACACCCATTCGTAAATCGTGTCTACAATGTTGGTAATGCAATGCAATTGTGACGGAATAATAGTCTTCGACGGAGCTTACAAGAATTCTAGAATTCGCCTTGTATATATATTCGGGATTACAAATTTGCGTTTATGAGGTTTATAAATAACTGGCACTATAAACTATTTTCAGTCGATAATAAAATGTACAAATTTAATTGAAAGTCGGTATTTTTTTGTAAGATACTTCGTGTTAATATGTAAACGTTGTTATTTGATCGTAGCCCGAGACCTTATGTTGAAATCGGAATGGTTATCGAACCGTAAATTGGTTGAAACCAATACTCAATCATAATAACAATTTTAATTGAGAAACACCCTCAACCTAAGTTAAGTTGTTCAATACTTTGACCCACTAACTATTTATTAGCCGGATCATTTACTAATAATAGACATCATTTACAAACACGGTGTTAGGAAATTACTCTATAAAATATTTATAGTAAGTATTGGAACAGTGTATTTCGTTAACATTCTCTAAATAGGTTTTAAAATATCTCTTGAAAATATATTTTGGAAAGATCTCGTGAGTCTGTTTTTTGGAAAACTTCTTTTTAAATTCGTTTCTCATAATTATTTCTTCCTCGTTTCCCGGTCCTCCTCTGTATTGCAATTCATGCATTGATCTCCCATTGAATATCCATGTCAATTCAAACCTTTTCCTTTCAACTTGACACACCTCCAAAACCGTCACCTTCTAGTATTAATTAAACCCAATTTCTTTCCCTCTCTTCACTTTATAATGTATGATAAATGACGAAATGTATGTTTTCATTTATGTCACTTAGTCATATTTGTAATAAACATCGCAAATATTTTCATATACTCGTATGTTTGACCTCATAGGACCGGATTGTTATTAGTAGTAAACATATCACATTAGTTCACATATCACAATTGGTTTCTAGCTAAACATTATGATTACCTAAAATAACCGATTACAATTAATCTCCATATCTGTCCGAAAACACTATGTATACCAATACATTTAGGTGATTTTTGTACAACTAGAGACACGAAAATACGTCAGGGAGGATATGAACTTCTACCACTTTAGTGACGGTGGTACAAAACCCACCCGTTTTGCACCACTCTCGTAACATGGTGTTACCCTTTCTATTTTGTCTTTGCTTAAGAAGGAAATGGTGGGGGGAGGGACTGAGTTGTTTGGTTTTCCTACTTTCCAAAGTTGGAAAGTAAGGTTTTGTGGTATTTGTACTTTCCAAATTTATGTGAGGGTTTTGTGGATGTAAATTGTCCCACTTTCCTGGAGGTAGTACAAAACCCCTCCGTTTTGTTCTACTCCCGAAATATGGTATGTTTAATGGACGTCAAAGCCTGCTAATATACAAGTTGTATTGTTCAAATACAATATTTTCAAAGTTGTAATCGGCTTTATTTTCATAGACGACAAATTCGGATTAAATATTCACTTAATATTGGCATAATATTTGATGAATATCGAGACATAAAAATGGCAGTAAATAATAAATTGGAACAAAATATTTGATGAAGATATCTTCTTATATTTTCTATAAAACCTTTCCGATTTTCAAATATGGCAGTAAATAAGGATTTGAAATTCCTTTTGGAAATAATAACATGTTATATTTTTTATAAAACTTTTCCGATTATGATGGTATTTAATAACCTTGTTTCCTGCGTCCCTATTGCTAATACATGCATTTGTACTCAATGCCTTCACCCATTGAATTGAAAAATCACAACTCTTCACTCCATATTTTTACCTTCTCACTCCTCTTACACCGTCACTTCATCCAATAATTAAGCCCCCGTTTTATTGCATTCATCCATTAAAAAGAAGGGGATAAAAAACAACTTAAAAAGTTATAATAGAATATTTGATGAATACTGGAAAACGAAAATGGCAGCACATACAATATTGGAACAGAATATTTGATGAATATATCTTTGGATATTGATTAAATAAAGTTTTGAAATATTCTTTTTGGAAACTACCTCTTATAAACCTTTCTGCGTCCCTATTGCCAAACACAGGCATATGTCATTATTGCCAAGTACAGGGAATTAGCGGTACTTATTTCCTTCATTCATTGAATTGTCAAATCACAACTCTTCACTCTACATTTTCACCTTCTCACTCCTCTTAAACCGTCACTTCATCCATTATTTAAGGATGACCCCCCCATTTTCTAACTCCATCCTATCTCCACCTTAAAGCCTCATTCTTTTTAGCAATGCCGCCCGAAAGAAAGTCCATTGCCTGTCAAATCCTAATTCTCTTTGTTCAGTTCCTGAATTATTTCTAATCTCTCCTTAAACTTTCCCATTTCTCCCTCTGTAAAACCTCCTTCACTACCTCAATTATGGTTGGTTATTTCTCCATATTGATGTTGTACGCCACCTTAAGAAATCCCTCGAGAGATACCCGTTTCGCGATTGCACTTCTCTGACGCACCGTTACATCCCGGTTCGACACTGTGCAATCCATTCTCTTTATTTTTTTGATGGTTTTAATTTCCTTTGAGAGGTAATTTTGGGTATGCTTTTGTGAATTTTACAGCCCGCTGACTATTAAAACGGTGAAGATAAGAGTATTATATCTCCCTCAAGTTTCGATTAGTCGACAATTGGTTATCAAAACTTGAGGGAGATATGATACCCTTATCTGGCCTTACTATCCGTAATTTTGATCAATTGGGACGGTTAAATAATTTCAATGATTCTAAAGTGTAATGGGGTGATATTCAGTGGAAAATCTGTCGGGTAAGTTAAGAGATTTGCTAAAGACAGAGGTTCACACTAAGCAGCGTTCTTCATTGGTTGAACAATCTAGGCAGAGGCCAGAAGATAAAATACGGAATCTTAATGATGCAATGAGGTGAAGAAATTATGCTGCTGAGCTCGCTTCCGCTTTACACTCACCAACCCTAACAAGTTATAGGTATTGTCATCAACTAGGTCAGTCAAGAAAAAATCCACATACACAAAAAGTCCTAATCCCACACTGTAATTGTTTCATCTCATAAGTTTACTTAAAACTTCCTCCTTGTCACTTTATCCACTACTCTGTTGTGAGTACTTATCGTTGTTAGAGTTATTTTTTAATCTTACACCCTAACTATTAGGGTCTTTTCTCCTTTGTACTCTCATATAATTTCTCTGTCAATCACGCTTCCGCAAGCGTCCTTAACCTTACAAGTTAAATGAAGAAATGAATAAAAAGTTTATAAACGTACGGGAACAACCGCTTTTCACTTCAGCTTTATTTACGCAACTTGTTTTTATTCCTTTGCTTACATATCAAAGCCTTGATACTAAATAGTCAAACCAATTTATTGCTCCTTGATACTGCGTTGAAGACCTTGAAATTTAATACTTGCGACAATTGACCGTACTCTAATCGAGCCCTCCCCCCTTCTACAGTGTACTTGTTATTATTCAATCAAAATGAAGTTCAAGAAAAAATATGCAGTAAACGAGACAAAGAAATATCTCTGGGTTTCGAAATCTCTTTTCAAATCCAAGCATATCATTTTTTGATTATATCTCCGTGAAGTTTCGATAACCAATTTCCGGCCGCTCTATAACTACATCCTCTTTTAGAGTCATCCATAGCTGGAAAAGCGGATTCAGTCATCTGATGGAGAGCCAAACTATAAAATCTTCTGCTCTATAACTAAATCCTTAGGTTGTTTCAGGATAATGACGCTGTAAGCCACCTTAAAATTCCCTCGAGATACGCTGCTGCAGACAATTGAAATAAGCCGAAAACCGATAACACCATCCTTGACAAGGGCTTATGAAACTTTAACTCAGAATGTATTGAGTATTACTTTAGGATTCAGTCGTTTTAGTCAACATAGACTGAGGAATGTTATGATACTTTAACTGTATTCATATTTGGTTTTAAAATAGGTCCAAGATGTGCACACATAATTAACTCACTTTGATAACATAGTACATGCATTGTTATTGTTATTGGTATTTGATTATATATAAACACGGATACTTCTTAAGCAGAACATATTCATCATAACTGCTAAATCTTAGAGAAGTACAGTAACCTCCCATGTCATATTGTTGTGTTTGGAGATGGATGTAGACTTACATTGGTATTTAATTTGGTTTTTGTCTTAAATATTATGTATGATTTATGTTTTTTTTTTCTCTTAGTAATAAACTTTGTGAAAAATGTAGTTATTTCCAGAGGAATGGACTTCCTTGTTGGCTGAAGTTTTTGTCTTAATTAACAGTTTTTTATTATATTAGCTTCAAAAATTGAACGACGGTTTTGAACCCTAAGTAAACTGCAAGACCTATCCAAGTGTACGTTCAGGCTTCATCACCTTTTCAATGTTGACCCTCAGATATTCGATTGGCGTTGGGCATGCATGTTAAACATTATAACAGTGCATCTTCTTAGGGAGAGCAAAGGTGTTTTACGCAGCATAGTATTTCAAGACCTTGACCCTCAAGTCACAGTCTTGACATACAGTATGTGATGAATATTGGAAAACACTAGAATTTTCTAGTTTTAACAATTTACTCTTACTTCATGAATCTTTAATTTTTACACCAAAATCGGCAATCACAAACTTATGAAGTAAACTAAAAGGTTCACTTGAATATCGATCCTCATATGTTCGATTGGACTTAAACTAGGCTGCACTTCTTAGGGGGAGCGAAAATGTGCTTCGCCGCATTTGACACTCAACTTCCAAATTTCAAGAGAGATAGTCAGTCTATCATTAAGGAACTTCTGCAAATTAGATATTCAAAAACAAGCAATTCGGTTTTGAAAGGATTAAGTTTAAATATGAACCTTATCCCTTCAAACCTATATTCAATGAGAATTTGCGAAAGATATTTAATCTTCTCAAAAGATATTGACGGATCAATAAGGTGATGAAATAGTAACAACTATACTATTACCATAAAAGGGGGGGGGGGGGGTTGATCAAAGTGGCAAAGTTTTGCCACATGTAAATCTCAAGCTCTTAAAATCAGTTTAAAGGAGGAATAAACTAATTTCGTTATTCAGTCGCCGTATTTTGCGAATAACTTCCGGGCTTAAAAAGAAACCTTGAAACTATTTACAGTAGAATAATGTTGAAAATCCCAACACTGTTATCCAATACGCAAAAACTGTCCAAAAGACACTGCATAATTAAGCGAACAATACCAAATTGTTTCTGTTCAGCACAATACCAAAATGATATAGTTAAAGCATTGTTATCAGAAATTCAACAGCTACTTCAGACATAAACGACACAAGGTTTCCAAACACAAATGATATCTTAGTTACCATCATCACCATCATCAAAATCTGGTAACACAGTAGTTTGGAAAACCCCCTGACCAACATAACGGACACTAAGAGTATCACCATGCTCAACATCATTGTCCGCCACAAAGTTCTCCCAACCAGAATACAAGAACAGACCACGACCGTCACTAAGTTTAGAACCCAGCAATTCCACACTCCACGATGGCCCATCCGGTCCACGTTGAACACGAACAGGAGCCGAAAAACCAGAAGCAAAAGACTTCCAACGTCTAGGAAGAGGCTACGCACAAGGAAAACAGTACAAGCACTAAATTAGTCACACACATATATTTATTCCACGAATAAAGAGACAAAAACACATACGCAAGTTAAACGCAATACCAGGACATATCTGTGGTGATTCTTATATTTAATTACGCATTCCAAAGGATCATGACCACCACCAACCTCATTCCGTTCTCAAGGACCTCCTCCAGCACCACCTTCATCCCTCTGTTCTAAATGACCTCCTTTAACAACATCCTCCCTCTGTTGAAGCGCCGCACCGTCTCCGCCATTTCCTCCCGAACGATTACTAAGGAGTTCGTCAATTTCCCGGGCAAGCTCTACAAAGCGCTGATGTCGTAGCCGGTGCAACTGGGCCGTCAAGACCTCCATTTCTTGTACCTTTTCCGTATATGCCTCTGTAACTGTATCATATTCTTCTCTCTTGACCTTCCACTGCGCCCCAATTTTAGCCAATTCAGTGTACACCACTTTAACCTGTGCTTCCAACTCACTGACTTCCCTATTGTTTTCCATGGCTTCAATGAATAACTGGAAAAGATGTCTAACAATTTGGATTAACTAGAAGGTGCTTTAGAAAAAAAGACAGAGAAAACGGAGAACTGAAAAGACAAGGGTGTATTTTTTAAAAAAAAGAGTCTGATGAGAATTGAAAATGCTGTAAAACAAAACCGTAATCCTTCCTCGTTTCCCGGTTTCCCTCTTCACTGCTATGCGTGCATTTCTAATTATTACTCTTTTACTCAACCCATTGAATTGTCAAATCAAACCTTTTCACTTCATAACCGTCACCTTCTTTTACTACTTAAACCGACTTTCTCCTGTCTTTCTCCCTCTTCACTGTATAATTTCATTTATGTGACTTCATATTTACAATAAACATTACAACTACTCACATATACTCTACTCGTATGTGTGACCTCATAGGACCGGATTATTATTAGTAGTAAACTACGTGCATTACTTTACAAATCACAATTGGTTTCTACCAAAACATTATGATTAGCTAAAATAAGTGATTAAAATTAATCTCCATATTTGTCCTATACCATTATGATTACCTAAAACCTTATGTTTACCTATACATCTGGGTGATTTACCTAAAACATTATGTTTACTTAACAACTTTATGTTTACCTATACATTCAGGGGGGATTTTAAATGTACCACTGTTGTTACGGTGATATAAAATGGCCCCATTTTGTACCACTCTCGAAACATGGTGTTACCCTTTCAATTTTGTCTACGCTTAAGAATAAGTGGAGGGGGGAGGGAGTGAATTATTTTTTTCTCATACTTGCCCTAGTGGGAAACAAATGTATTCTGGTGTTTGTACTTTGGAAATGTTTTTCGGAGAATTTTTTACCACTTTAGAAACGAACCTACGAAATTAATCAGGGTGGTACATTAGTTGTATGTTTGGTACCACTGAAGTAAGCGTGGTAAGGTTTTTACACAATGACACACTAAGACAACTATGATACCACTAAAGGCAGGGTGGTACAAAATTTCGAGTTGATTAAAAGGGGTTTTAGTAAATAGCTGAACAGGGCCCCATAAATATACAACTATTTTAGCCTCGGCACCGTACGTAAGAAATTGCACAAAATAAGATGTGATTAAGATGTAATTAATTTGATGAAACTTGATCACTTGTTTATTTAATCAATTTAACGAGAATAAGTATGTTACACACGACGGTAATTTAATGACGGTACTCTACTCACTGAAGTGCCATGATTATCATTGTCAGAGGAAATTTTTTGGCAGAGGAAATTGTTTTGGCAGATGAAGGACTTCTTTTTCTATATTTTCGACAATGTGTCTTTGTATTGTCATTGTCAACAATATCTGATCCACTAAAAATTAAGTCATTGTCAACAACATGCAAGTTGTCATTGCATTGTCATTGTCAAAAAAATTATCACCATTACCATGGATGTCCTTTTAGGCTTTTACCACACACATAGCTTCAAATATCTCTTACACCCATTCGTAAATCGTGTCTGCAGTGTTGGTAGTGCAATGCAATTGTGACGGAATATTAATCTTCGATGGAGCTTACAAGAA
This sequence comes from Chenopodium quinoa, assembly GCF_001683475.1. Taxonomy (NCBI): domain Eukaryota; kingdom Viridiplantae; phylum Streptophyta; class Magnoliopsida; order Caryophyllales; family Amaranthaceae; genus Chenopodium; species Chenopodium quinoa. The sequence goes on from NW_018742951.1 coordinate 5,705,823, forward strand.
TTCTAGAATTCAACTTGTATATATATTCCGGGTTATAAATTTGCGTTTATGAGGTTTATAAATAGATGGCACTATAAACTATTTTCAGTCGGATAATAAAATGTAAAAAGTTAATTAGAAGTCGGTATTTATTTTTGTTACATATTCTACGTAATATGTAAGTTAATATGTAATCGTTGTTATTCGATCGTAGCCCGAAACCTTATGTTGAAATCGGAATGGTACCCCAACCGTAAGTTTGATGAAACCAATTCTTAATCAGAATAACTATTTTAATGGAGAAACACCCTGAAACTAAGTTATATTGTTGAATAGTTTGACCCATTAACTTTTTATTACCTGGATCATTTACAACCAGAAAATTAATAAACCGTTCAAGATTAAACAGAAAAATAATAAAACCGTTCAAGAATAGTTTGTCAATGAAAATTACTTGGTTGATGGTGAGATAATTTTTGTTTATTATGCCGGTAATAGAACATTTTACGTTAGTATTTTTTCTCCGGCTTTGGGTGAAAGACTTGCTAGTATTGAGCCTTTGCAAAAAGATGAGGTTGTATAAATTTAGCTAATTTTATATTTGGATTGTTTTAATAAAACATTATTATTGGTACATTGTAACTTCAATATATATTTGACACTCTTCAACGTTTTAGGTTTGCATTTTCAAAATAATAATACACATCAATGGTCTATTTTTTCATTGGCTTTATCGGTAGTTTACCTAAATAGTTTGCTTCACTGAGGGGGAATATCTACAGATAGGGTGAATATTTCTGTTGAAAATTGGACGACGCTTTTGAACCCCTAGTAAACCGCAAGAACTTCTCAAGACCTTGACCCTCATGTCACAGTCTTAGCGTTGTGAACAATTTTGGAAAACACCACAATATTCAAGTTGTGAACTATTCACCATTATCTGAAATATTTTTAACTAGTCAAAGCTTTGGAAAATATCTTTTGATAATATATTTGCCACATTTACCTCCTCCTCGATTCCCAGTTTTCTCTCTTAACTGCAATTCATGCATTTCTTGTCATTAGTACTCCCATTGAAATGTCAAATCAGCCCTTTTCATTCCACCCTTCCAACTTCACACTCCTTATAGGTATTTGACCCTCTCTCTTTCTCTCTTGTTACTTCATCTCACATTTTACTTTAATCTCCATCTCAATGCTTTGTCGTTCCTCAACCATGGCACCCAAATGAAAGTCCATAGCTTCCAAACCCTTGTCTTCTAAATCACTAAAGAAGGCTACGGGTAGCGTTCAGTATTCGGAACCCTCGTAATCAGACTCCTCAAAATCCTCTTCTCTACCTCCTTCTAAGGCGGCTGCTACGGTGTCGCAAGAGGTAAATTCATCTATTCCGTCTTCGTGATTTATTAATAACACCACCCATGGCAAATGGAAAGATGGTTTCCATTCTCGAAAATTCTGCTACTCCGAATTAATTGATGTCGATTTTGTTAATTCCTCTGATTTAGAATGCTTGTCTCGTTTTCTTTCTTCTAATCTGTACAACATTACCAATGTAGTTGATTTTTCATATCCTCGCATGACTCGTCTTTTCTATATCAACATGACTGTGAAACGAGACCGTGGAGACATTTTGTTGAAGTCGCAGGTTAAGGGTCGTGAGATTTATCTCTCAACCTCTGTGTTAGCCCAAATTTTGGGATGTCCGCAGGATTTATCCCGGGACTCATACCCACCTAGAGCCGAATGTGTCTCTAGGGCTAAGGAACAATTCTTTCTTCCTGACCGTTCCTCTTCCTCTCACCAACTTACTCACTCTTCGCTTAAGTTGGAACCAAAAGTCATTTTTACAATTCTTGTACGCTCCATAATTCTGCGAACTCACTCACGAGAGTTATTCACTGATCAAGCCCTTGAAATTATGTTTCTATTCTTCAATTGCTATGTTCTTGAATTTCCCTTTATCATTCTTAATTACATGGCCCATTGCGACAAATCCTCTTGTATTTCGCCTCTTCCCTATGCCAATTTGCTTCCTCTTGTTTTCAAATATTTTAACATTCCTCTTGATGTTGAGGAAATTGAATATATGCCTTCTGCTAAAATTGGCCTTGATTCCCTCTCAAAAATCGGCATTCTCTGCCTTTTGGATAAGACTTGGAAGCTTCGCTCCGAGCTATCCAGTGAAGATCTTGCCTCTCTGCCTCCTTCTCTTGCCAAAGGGAAAGGCATTGCGGATTCTTCTGTCCCTGCTAAGCGTCTTGAAGACCTTGAATTTGGCTTGGACGAGCTTCGTAGGGACACCCTGACATCCATCGAAGACCTTGAAACCAAATTAGACCAAACCCATGAGTTGTTAGCCATGGTTAACGCTAAGGTCAATGAGCTTTTCCACGTTTCTGCCCTTACCTTTACTACCTGTGGTAGTATATTGCCTCTACACGATGATGTGGCAGAGCATACTCGTGAGAAAGCTGCGAATGTCATTATGAACTGTGAGAGGAAGGTCAAGCTTTGCCCCATTCTAAGGCCAGTGGTGACCGAGCCCACTATCCTCAGTGTTGAACAATATGGTGTGGTGAAGAAGTACAGAGAGGAGGAACAGAAAAGGCAAGCTGAGATGATGAAAAACAAGACAATGGCTGATGCGTTTAAACGTTTTCAGACTCGGGCTAGGGATGATATACGTCACCAGCGAAGGGAGCGAGGACTGTAGTTCATATTTCCAAGGCTTTGAAACTGTGTTCATGTTATTATTCTTACAGTTTTTATTCTGTATTTTGAAACTAAAAACTTCCTGCTCCATAGTTTTTTTTCCCTTGTTGCGAGTCAACAAGGGGGATAAATGAATGTTTAATTATGCTATGCTTATGTATTCATGATTAGTATATTTTATTCTTGCTATTTGGATATGTTTGTGTACGTCTTGTTTTTCGAGGTTGTTTTTGACTTCATCGAGGAGATTGAAGACTCCTCCTTGATGAAGATGTTTTAGCATTTGTATTTGATGATGGGAGTCAAACCCTTATTATATTTTGTGCTGCCTAATATATTGTGTTTTGTATTATAGTGTTTATGTGCAGCCACAATTCGTGAAGAACTATAATTAATTAAGTTCATAAATCTCATAGTAGTTTATGAAGTGTTTTGTTATTGGAAACTGATTTGATTAAGTGTAATCGGGTGATCTTCTAGTAGCTTTTGGACAGACTGTAAAGGAAGAAATAAAAGATGTTCAAAATCTCTTGGGGTTAGGGCATTACAAGAATAAATGTCCAAGCCCACCTATTGATAAGCCAAAGAGGCAGCTTAGAAGACCAAAGAAAGTTGCAGCAACAGGGAAACCAGTAGCAGGCCAAGCACCAGGAACTACCTCATCCCAAGCTTCACAACATTCCATCTCACTGTCTGCACCCCAACATGGAACCCAGCAACCTTACTGAGTTAATCAAACTGCTATTGTTAATACCTATATGCTCTGACAACTAATCTTTTGATAAACAATTGGTGTACTTGTCTTTTACACCAACTTCTGTTATGGTAGTTCTATTTTGATAAACAATTGGTGTATTTGTTTTTGAAACCAACTTATGTTATGGTAGTTCTATTTTGTAAAACAATTGGTGAACTAGTTTCTTACACCAACTTATGTTATGGTATGGTATTTCTGTTTTCAGCAATTTCATTGCTTCAATTACTCTTACATTGTGTGCATGTTATTGTTGCTTCAACATTTGTGACAATATTTAGAAATCAAAACATGAATTCAGTAAACAAGATGGCATAAACACAGTAGATAATAAGATCGATTGCATTTTTATTTCATTTGATCTTGGGTCCAAAATACACAAAATATTTAGAGCACCTACTTAGCTAAACCCACCCCTTTCTTAGCTTAAACCCTTACATACTGACCAACCTAAGCAATGTACTTCCTGAAGCATCCCACAACCTAACCATTCTACCTAACTAAACATTTTCATCAACACCACACTTATAATCACAGAAACAACAACACATATGCCAAGTTGCTTATACCCCCCCTGCTGCATTTGTGGAATAGAGCCACTTTGCATTCCCCTTGCAAGATTTTTGAGATCTTCTACGCAAGCAAGCCTAGCCTTGATAATAGTCAGCTCAGTTTCCATCTTGTGCCTCTCACCTAGTAGAGTATTTATCACTTCACGTTGCCACTCCGTCTGGTCCTCATCCAACCATTTGAATGTGTTGCAACCTCGTTCCCCAGTGTCGTGGTCATACTTTTTGCAAGCCTCGAACATTCTTCCTGGATTTTCACGAGTCCAGGAATGTCGCTTCGCACAAGGGATGCCACATGCACAATTCACCATTTCACCTACAAAATTAACAACAGCAACAGAGGAATTAGTGCACAACAGAGGAATTACAGAGAAGAGAAGAACGATTGAGCGCTACAATGGTGAATTCATCGCCGCAATTGTTAAACTACAAGAACAAGAACCCTAATTTACCTTGCAATTGATTTGATTTGGGTGGAGATTTGCCCTAATTTCTGTTGGAGTGAATTGGGGATGTTTATAGAGGGAAAATTAGGGAAGCAAACCAAAAAGGAGGGAAATTCTACCAGCTGTTGGCTGCAAGTAGGAAGAGGAATAAAATATCTAACAATTTGGATTAACCGTAAACCCTAAGGTGCCGAAAAAGAAAATGACAGAAAACTGTTTGAATTGAAAAGACAACTAAAGGGTTCTTTTTTTAAAAAAAGGTCTGTTGAGTATTGAATATTTTGTAAAACACAATAAGCGAAGCAATGTCAGAAACAGATAATTTGATAAGCCACATTTTTGAAAAGCCAAAACTAATCCATCATAACTGCATAGAAAAAATAAGCGGGCAATACGTAAGCAATTGCATCGAAAAGATTAAGATGTAATTAGGTTGATGAAACTTGATCACTTCTTTGTTTGATCAATTTAATGCGAAAAAATATCCGAGACATAATTTATAAACACGGTGTTAGGAAATTACACTGTAATAAAATATTTATATGTAGTAGTCAGTACTGGAACAATATATTTCGTTAATGTTCTTTAAACATGTTTTCAAATGTCTTCTTGAAATATATTTTGGAAAGATCTCTTGAATCTTTATGGGAAAATTTGTTAGACAACAAAGGCTTTTCGTTTGTCAGACTTATTTCTTCCTCGTTTCCGGTTTTCCTCTGTATTGCACTTCATGCATTACTACTAGTTAGTCCTCCCATTGAAGTGTCAAGTCAAATCAAACCTTTTCGTTTTAACTTGACCCACCTCCTCAAACGTCACCTTATTGTACTGATTAAACCCAATTACTTTCTCTCTCTTCACTTTATAATGTATGATAAGTGGAAAAATGTATGTTTTCATTTAGGTCACTTACATATTTATAATAAACATCGCAACTATTCGCATTAGTATTAAACTTACATAGTCGTATGTTTGACCTGAAAGGACCGGATTGTTTACATAGTCGTATGTTTGACCTGAAAGGACCGGATTGTTATTAGTATTAAACTAATCGCATTACTTCATATATCATAGTTGGTTTCTAGCAAAACATTAGGATTACCTATCTGTCCTACAACACTATGTTTACTTATACATTTGGGTGATTTTTGTACCACTTTATACACGAACTCACGAAATTTTTTAGGGAGGATAAGTAGTGCTACCACCTTTTTCACGATGGTACAAAACCCACCCGTTTTGCACCACTCTCGAAACATAGTGGTACAAGACCCCTTATACACTGAACCACTGGAAAAGAAATGGATATACCTCCACAAAATACCTTATATGCAAAATGTATTCTCTTAACATAGTCCAACACTACACTTCTAAAATTGTTTTTAACACAGACAAATAGATAAATATAATAAAACCAGAAAGAGCTAAGCGGGGCGAGAGATAGCACCGAGACCAGGGTTCGTGCATAAATTTCGTATAATAGAGTGTGGGTTTATTTCGTAAAATGTAAATTTCTAGGTCTTTAAATCACTTTTAAGGAGGAATAAAATGATTGCACTATTCAGCATCAAGAATTTGAGATTAACTTCAACACTTTAAGTTTCAAACTACTAATAGTCTAATAATTGTTGAAAATACCGTCATTGTTATTCATTACCCAAAAACTGTACATAATACAATGTCAAAAAAAAACTGGAATATTAAACCTAAGAATACCAAAAAATTTCTGATCAGCATAATTTAAAATGATGCGATTAAAACTAGGTTATGAAAAGCTACGTAAACCATAAACCAACACAAGATCTCAATCGACAAATGATTTCTTAGTTACCATCATCACCATCATCAACATCTTTTAACACGGTCACATAGAAAAACCCCTAAACAACATAACGGAGAAATAGAGTGTGACATGCTCAGAGTACCACTAAGATAAATTAGGTACAATCGGCGTGGCGATGGTACAAAAATTATTTATAGAATGTATCACTACAAAGGAAATGGATTATCAATAACCAGGAATACCCTTTCAAATACAACTATATGGTAAAATACAATATATCTATGTGGGGTTTTACGACATGTGAAACATATCATTATGTGTAAACTGAACACAAAGTTAACAATCATAATCAAAGGGTTTGAAAAGGAAATTTCATTAATACAGATCATTGGTAGATAGGACCCGTCAGATGACCAATTAGTATTTCATAAAATACGCTTATTTCCCTAATGCATTTACAAGTCATACAAGGTATTGTACTTTCCGCTTCCTCGTCATAGAGAAGATCCCACGGGTTTAAGTGCTTCTCGTGCTGTAGTTTTTATTTGCAGAATATGTTCTGCTTTGGATCATAATGTAAAATCATATGATTGTGCATCCAATTGTCACTCGTCAACTCACATAACCTATGTCTGCACTAGACTATCCCTGCAGATTCGATGCGGTTGATAGTCTTCTCCAAAAGCCTTACACTAGTTACTTCTTGTCCGGTGTATGTGTATATGAGGCTTAGTACATATGCCGCCATCGAATTGTGCAACTCAGTTGCTCTTACCAACGTCGTCAATCCATGGTCGACTGCCATGAAGGCGAAGTATTGACGCTACAGTAAAATGAAATGATAATACAGTTACTACAAATCTGCAACAAAAATTCTATCGAACAAAATTTCCCAATAAATGAGAAAGAAGACGCACAAATCCATACTCAAGCAGAGCTTCAGAATGTTCATTCTTCAGGCACTTTACCCAGAACATTTTCGCCTGTGGTCGGTGTAACGGGGGGTTCCATGACATTCGTGTTTTAATCCATGGGAGGTAAATTTGTTGAAGGACCACCTTCTCTTCGGTTATCTGTCGCAGGGTTTTACAACTATTATCAACTTATAAGGAAGAAATTGGATTATTTCAGTCACTGTGTTTATATGATGAGGAACAGAGTACATAATGCAAGGATATCTTGCGTACCTTAATTTGCACCGGAATAAATCAGCAGGAGATGACCTAGCAACGCAACTAAGAATGGTTGCCAACACCTCTGGCGGAAGGATGTCAACCATGGAAGCTGTAAAATTTGTCCTATTCTTTTTTACATCCATTTTTTATTTTTTAGAGGGGGGAGATGGCTCTGTTCGAATAGAAAGAAGTTAAATTTCTTTGCAAAATTTGTGACGTGACGATTTAAGAGGAGTGAGAAGATGAAAACATGTGGTGCAGTGTTGTGCTTTGAAAATTCAATGGATGAAGTGACGGTTTAATAGGATTGAGAAGGTAAAAAGGTGGAGTGACGAGTTGCGATTTGAAAACTCAATGGATGAAGACATTAAGTACATCTGCATGTATTTGCCAATACGGAGGCGTGAAAGAAGGTTACTATATACCTTGAGAATATAAAAGGTGTTACCAAAAATATAAAAAGTTATTATTCCCAAAAAGAATTTCAAAACTGTATTTACTGCCATATTTGGGTAATTGAAAAGGTTTCATAAAAAATACTATCAGAAGATATACTAGTAAAATATTAAGTAGTAAATTAAACTAATCGCATTACTACACAAATCACGGTTGGTTTCAAGCAAAACATTATGATAACCTAAATAACTGATTACAATTAATCTCCAAATTTGTCCAAAAACATTATGATTACCTAAAACATTATGTTTACTTATGCATTTGGGTGATTTTTGTACCCCTTTCGATACGATCATACTAAATTGTTCAGGTTGGATATAAAATTATCCCACTTTTATGACAGTGGTAAAAAACATCCCCGAAATATGGTGTGACCCTTTTAATTTTGTCCGTGCTTAAGAACGGAACGTACGACATTTTTCAAGGTGGGACTTTAGTTGGAAATTTAGTACAACTGTAATCTAGTGGTACAAGATCTACTGCACATTTAACAACTACGATAACATTTGTACCACTGTAATTTGGGTGGTACAATACCTCTTATGATGAGAAACAATGGAACAGAATAGATTAAAGTGCCACAAAATAGCTTATATCCAGATATTGTTTTAAAAATAGACAAATAGATAAATATTATACAATCAGAAAGAGCTTAGCCGGGTGAGGGATAGCACTGAGTTCATCTGTCGTGAGTAGTACACCGCACATGATTAACGACACGTAGTAATAGTGGAGAAATTATTCATTGCAGGGGTTGTACAGCTTTCGTAAGCTATTTAGGTGTTTTTTCCTCGTAAATGCATATTAAGATCATCATTGCTTGTGCACCCGATCTTACAAACATCACACCATGGTTGCTCAACTTTTCTTTTTTTTGAAAGGTTGTGTTGTGCATTGTAACTCATTGAAACTGGTGTTTTAGCAGCAGCTTTGGTTGGAGTATTCAAGGGAATAGGGTGTTGGAGCTTTCGTAAGCTCTTTTGGTGTTTCTTTCCCCCTAAATGCATCGTAAGATCATCATTTTGTCAGGAAAAATTACAGAATATTGGGAAAAAAAACCAGAAGTAAACAAAATACAGTGATTCGACATTCACAAACATTAATGTCAGCAAATTTAAAAAATTATGGTGTAGTAAACTAGTAATTTAAAAAATACAGAATTTTGTCAGGAAATGATGATAATATTACAATACACAATTCAGAAAATTAGATTCACTAGAAGAAGACAAGGGTGAAGTTATTTTACCTAAGCTACGCAACTAACCATAGTTGAGTACGATTGTTATGATGAACAGATAAAACTCTAACATAAACCTTAAATTCCATTTAAAAATAGAAAAAACCGTATCCGGATTTGAAAGAAATAAAAAACATACCATAGAAAAAATAAGAAGGGCAGATTGTTTTAGAACCCAATTTGTTGAAGCAGCACTCGCATCCGAATAAATGGGTTGTGCTCCAAAACCCAGAGTGTAAACATAATTATGAAGTGAGGAAGAAGGGTTAGAGGGAAGATATTGAAATTGATGAGGGTAGGAGAATAAAGGATTAACAATTGAAGGTGACAATGCTTGATTATATGGATCAGACATTTATGTTTTTGGTAATTCCTAATTCCCGAGTTTCGAATGTGAAAAAATATGGGAGATTAACGGAGAAACTGTATGACCATTTCACTGCGAAATAGAAGTGAAGTAGCACATCAAGTACAGTTTCACGTGAACTCTGGCAGTGTAAGGTCATTGTCAAATGTCAAACTGTCTAAAGGTTTTGCGTTTCAGAGAGATACGACTTTGTGACGCCCCTTTACCATACCCATATATTAAAAAATGACACGCACGCAATATAAAATCTTATACGTAGGCACGCAGTGTTGGTGATGCAATTTTGATTTGTGAACGACTGTAATTGATGTCAATTAAACCCGTACTTTAAGACGACTATTTTAGTTTCTATGTTAAAAAAACAGCTATGATCACTAATGGATGAGTAAAGATCACGAATAAAATCACTTAGGAAGAAGAGAGACAATTTAAGAAAGAAAACACAATTAGGTTTGAAAAATAATTAATTTAAGAAGATCACTTCATAAATTAAAGTACTGACATCCCCTAAAAGTTATAAGTATTTTTGTATTCTTTTTGGTAAAAAAGTATTAATTGTCACACATTAAACTTCATACAGTTACTAGTTGTTTTTCCTAGTTGCTCAAGTGTGAAACTACGTTTTTCTGGTATTTGTACTTTTGAAATTTATGTGGATGATTTCTGTAACACTTTAGACACGAACACACGATATTGTTTAGGGGGGTACAAGAGATTGTTATTTACTCATGATTCAGTGGTAGAGTTTTTGTTCATGTATTGTACCATTGGAAACTTTGTTACACGTATTGGTATTTGAGGTGGTTACTGTCAGTGGCGGATCTTGAAACCTTTTGTTTCGGGGGCCAATAATTTCTATCATTAGTAGAAATAAAGAACGACATACCAAAGGCAAAAAAGTACTCTATATTTTTAATTAATTAATTTATTGAATTTGAATCCTTCATAACGACTTGTCACCTAAAATTAACAATTTGTTTTTTAGTGCTTTAACTGATCAATACTTGTGTAGCATAGAAATCATATTAAATATAAATAAAAAAAATTGAAAATCAAGTTTTTTTTTAAATAATTAAAACAAAGTACTCGAAGTATAGTCATAGATCATACAAACTACAAATTAATTAATAATTGATTTATCAATTGGAAGTTGGAATTGAATTACAACCTTAAAAAAATGAAAATAGTTATCAACTATGTTGACAATTATTTAAAATGTCATAAAAGAAGGAGAGGGTTTGGGACTTTGGGTTGTTAGTAATTCCTAGGTAATTGGGATGTTGTAGCTTAGGAAATAGAAATATACTACATTTGATTTGTTTTCTTTAGTACGCGGCTATTGCTAGAGTGTTAGGAAAATATAGCTTATGCCGGGTAACTTACGGTGTACATTTTCATCATATGCCGGGTAACTTACGGTGTACAATGCCGGGTGAGAGAGAACAAATGTTTTCTATTCAACATAGGGTCTGTATATATATTCCTGAGCATTTGCACATTGTATATAGTTAGAGGAATCATAATCCACCAGTTTGAAAAAAAAGTTCATTAACACAGATCATATGTACACAGGACTGGTGAGTTGACCAATTAGTATTTCATAAAATACGCATATTTCCCTGACGCATTTACAAGTCATACAAGTTACTGTACTTTCCGCATCCGCGTCATAGAGAAGCTCCCCTTGGTTTAAGTTCTTCTTGTGCTCTAGTTTATGTTTGCAGAATATCTTCGGCTTTGGCAAATAATGTAAAATCATATGGTTGCGCATCACATTATATTTCGCCATATCACGTAACTTCCTTCTACACTGGTCTATCCCCACGGATCCGATGTTGTTGATAGTCTTCTTCAAAAGCTTAACATCCCGTTCTTCTTCTCCGGTGTGTATGTATATCAGGCTTAGTACATATGTTGCCGTCGAATTGTGCAACTCATTTGCTCTTGCCAACATCGTCAATCCTTCGTCCAACACCATGGTGTTGAAGTATTGTCGCTACATTAAAGAGAAATAATAAAAACACCGACTATAAGTCTGCAACATAAATTCTAACAAATACAATTCGAAAACTACCACTACAGTTGCGGTGATACATATTATTTAGGAAATGGATGATAAAATTATACCACTTTAGTATTGGTGGTACATTTGATTTATAAAACTGCCACTTTGGAAAACAAAACCGTTTCACATAGTGAGTAACAGATATTCACTAATAAAGTTCCCAATAATTGAGAAAGGAGACGTACAAATCCAAACTCAAGAAGAGCTTCAGGATGTTCATTCTCCACGCACTTGACGAAGAACTTCTCCACTGCTTCTTGGTGTGGCGTCAACTCTCGTGCTTCAATACAAGGGAGGTGAATTTGTTGAATGACCCCCTTTTCTTCGGATATCCATCGCAGGGTTTTACAACTGTTATCAAGTGATACGGCAGAAATTAGATTATTACATTCTCTGTGTATATAATGAGAACAGAGTACATGTTGCAAGTACAAGCCTACCTTAATTTGCATCGAAATAGATCAGCAGGAGATGACTTAGCAACGCAACTTAGAATGGTCGCCAACACTTCTCGCGGAAGGATGTCAACCATAGTGGTTATACGGTATTCGCTTCTACATCCATTCTTTTTTTTTTGAGATTGGCAGATCCGAGATCGCTTTGTTCGTACAGACGGAAGTGAATTTTTTCCGAAAACTGTTTGACATATAAATAGATTTATCAGTGACGGTTCACCTTCATGCCTGGGATTGGATGTAGTAGACTTGGGAGTTGTGATGATGATGGTTGAAAATTTAATTAGTGGGGGAGATTTATAATTTATGGTACATATCTAAGCCGTAAATTTATTAATATATCTATCACGTAAATTTAATTCTTTTTTCCAGTGGGAAAAATAATGTCAGTCTTTGGGAATTACTAGGTAAAAAATTTTTATGACAGATTTATTGTTATATATAGTTATACATTATTGATTGATAAGTATTATAATCATAAATTAGTCTAGAAATAAGAATGTGATAGGTTGATTTGGTATTTGCAATTTTTAATTGTAGCATCTAATACACAACTGAAACAAAAATAGGCAAAAAAATCTGAGCATTCTTTTTTCTTGTTGTAAAACAGGTCGCAGATTATTTTAAGAATATAAGATTATTTTAAAAAATCTGACCATTTTTGTAACATAAAATATGTACAAAACATAATATTATTTTTGTAAATGATTTGTTTCCTTAACTAATAGTTTTTTTTAAAGGAAAAAAGTCAAAATAACACGGCAGGAGATGACACGTGTCATTGCTTGTGTGTCTTTTAGTATATAGTTATTGATACAAATTCGTTTTGTGCTCGAAGCATTAACCCAAAAAAATCAAATGATTCTAGTGATACATTCGAGTAACTAAACGTATTAGAATTAGTTAAGTATATTTCTTATCACCCGAAATGTCCATCAAAATCGTTTTTTATAAACTCTGATCATATGGCAATGAACAGCTACAAAAAGGAAATGGATTGTTAATAACCAGGGTGGAAAATTGCCACCGTCGTACGATAACGTTTACATCACCCACCTACCCAACTTACTAATAAATAATTTCTAGTGAAGTTACTAATTAATAAGTAGTACACTAGAAACTTAGTGATTTGTAATTTAGGACTTTGGATATTTACGATCACCGTAAAGCATTGTTGAAAACCTTCGACGACAATGAGCGGGTTCATTCAACACCTACATGTACCAACAGTATAGTACTCTAAGTGACTAAATCTTAGTCATTTAATTTTGACTTATAATCGAAGAAGGTTGTTAAACTTTTTTGCCAATCAAACGTGTCAAGATTGTGGTACGCCTTGTTATGTGATCCAGGGTACCACTAAGACAACAGCTGTACCCCCATAATTAAAATACAATTGAAAATCCTGAATGAAAAATTGTAAAAGAAAGTAAATTACAAACAACCAGGATGGTACAAATACTAGAGTCGTAGGAGAACATTTACATCACCTAACTAGTGTGGTACAAATGCTAGGGTGGTACAGATATGCGTCGCACACGACCGGTGAGTGGGCTTTGCAGTAGATAATAAAATACGCTTATCTCCCTAAGGCATTTACAAGTCATACAGGTTATTGTACTTTCCGCATCCTCATCATAAAGGCGATCCCATGGGTTTAAGTTCTTCTCGAGCTGTAATTTTTGTTTGCAAAATATGTTCGGCTTTGGATCATAATGTAAAATCATATGATTGCGCATCCAATTGTCACTCGCCAACTCACATAACCTATGTCTGCGCTGGACTATCCCTGCAGATCCGATGCGGTTGATAGTCTTCTCCAAAAGCCTTAAACCACTTTCTTCTTTTCCAGTGTATATGTATCTGAGGCTTAATACATAGTCTGCCATCGAATTGTGCAACTCAGTTGCTCTTACCAACGTCATCACTCCTTCGTCGACCGCCATGTAGTTGAAGAATTGTCGCTACAGTAAAGAGACATGGTAAAACAGTTACAAGAAGTCTACAAACATAAACATAAATTCTGACGAAAAAAATTCCCAATAATAAAAAAAAGAAGACGTACAAATCCATACTCAAGCAGAGCTTCGGGATGTTCATTCTGCACGCACTTTTTCCAGAACATATTCGCCTTATTTCGGCTTATACCTGACATCCGTACTTTAACCCAGGGGAGGTGAATTTGTTGAATGACCCCCTTTTCTTCGGCTATCAGTCGCAGGGTTTTACAACTTTTATCAAGTTATACGGTAGAAATTAGATTACTACAGTCTATGTGTATAGGATGAGAAACAGAGAACATAACATAGTACATTTTTCAAGTATAAGCGTACCTTAATTTGCACCGAAATAAATCAGCAGGAGATGACCTAGCAACGTAACTTAGAATGGTCACCAACACATCTGGCAGAAGGATGTCAACCATAGAAGGTGAGAATTTTCTTTTCTCTTCTACATCCATTTTTAATTTTTTTACAGAGGGAGATCGCTTTGTTCAAATAGAAGGAAGTTAAGTTTTTCGCAAAAACTGTTTGACATATAAATAGACTTCCACGAGACGGTTTTCCTTCATGCATGGGGTCGGATGTAGTGGGTTGGGAGTTTTGATGATGATGGTTGTTCATTGAATTACTGGGGGATATTCAAATATCCGGCGAGGATTTATTGGAAACTGCCAATTAGAAGTTACCCATGCACATAATAATTAATGGTACATTTATTAACCGATAAACGTACCACTATTCCAAGATTTGTAGATGGACAGGTAGGTTATTAATATATCTAACACATAATTCAAACGGAATAATTTGTCATATGACAAAAGGAAAAATTCAATGACAAGATCGCAAATACTGAAAACGGGGAAATATTTTGCTCGAACCATTAACATAAAGAATCAAATGATTCTGATGATACATTACAGTGATTAAACTTATTACAATTAGTTTACTATATTTCAATTAGAGTAATTAAACTAAATACATCATATTGTTACATTTTTTTTAAATAAAATGTTTGCATCATGTAAGTAGTCTGCATGGGGAGTGGAAATGATGGGTTGGGAGAAGTGATAATGGTGATGATGAATAATAAATGTGAATGTTAAGCGCATATATTTAGGATTCCGGCGCGAATACTCTTGGAAATGGCCATTTCTCACTTACGCATGCATATAATAATTAATGGTACATGTTTACGTTTTTAAATGTACCACTAAGATATGCTTAATCCTTGTGAGAAATTCTGTTTGTATTGTAAGAGTAGAATTTGCAATGTTATTTAAGTATGGGACAATGAAAACTAAATAATGTCCTAATTCGGACACATAAACCTTTTTTGACTATTCATGTTGTAATCGCAACCCATTCCTGTAACTAGAGTTCTCTTCAGTGACATAATAATAATGGTGGTACCAATACCTGCGTCGTACAAGGCCGTCGACATCACCCGACTTGTTATTTGTAACTCAACGTAGGTTGTGACGCCATTTTACCAATTGAAACGAAAAATGTACCACTATTGTAGACATTAATGTTTTTAAAACATCACTGGGTATCAACACGGCCACACCACGACAATCATAACAACACGAAACTTGTCATCCTCATCATCGTCCTCCTCATCATCGTCGTCCTCATCATTTTCATCCTCATCCTCAACAATGCTCTCCTGGTTCTGGTCTCCCATCTCCTCATCACCGTTACCATCATGAGCACCACAAACAGCCACAACAGTTTCCATGTCCTCCTCGAAAGTCTTCTCTACAGGTGGCTCATTCCCAACATTAGTGTCATTTTCGGCAATTCCTGGCGATGAACGGCTTGCAACAATTTCACTCTAAACGCGTGCAATACGTTGATCCAAAAGCTGGCTCAAACGGGCCCATAATACCCTCTCTTCTTCTAGCTTTGCCATATGTACTCTTTAACCTTTTCTGCTTCTTTAAGCTTAGCCGCATGTACTACTTTAACCTGTTCTGCTTCTTCTACCACTTTCTTCCCCTGCCCAGCGAGTTCGGACATCTCTGAGTACAACTTGTCAAGTTGCCCTTCTAATTCAGTCACTTCCCAGTCACTCATGGTAGCTTCTTTAACAACCAAAGACAATAGGAAGGGTCAAACCATGTCTGGAAAGCAGTACATAACATGGGGTTTTTGCACTATCATAACTAATGTGGTACATATACTCTTCATTTGTAATACCACTATCAATGGTGTAAAAATTGGGCAAAAGGGACAAAATTGAAATGGTAATTCCATGTTTCTAAAGTGGTATAAAGCAGCACCACTGTGATTAAAATAGTACAATTTCATGTACCATCCATAACAATGCCGTTGCGTGACAGTGGTACAAAAAACCCCCTCCATAAATTGTAACAATCCATAAACACAAATAATTGGTTAAGATTTTGGGCAAAAAGGAAAACACTACAATTCACATCAACTGGGTTTAATCCGAACTAAGAGGTACAAAAATCCCACACAGAAAAGTGGGAAAAAGGGATAAGCAAATAATTCTCATCCCCTTTCCCACCCCACCCGGTTGTTGTCGTAATAAAGCCGGAAACACTCACCCCATTAATGGCGACATGAGGAAAAAGAACACAAAAAGCAGGAAACAGTCACACCATTTATGGCGATATTAGGAAAAAAAAACACAAAACCATAAAATACCAGACACAACGGAAAGATTAGGAAAAACGACATAAAAACAACGAAACATTGGAGATATAAACAAAACCATGAAAAGGTAAAATAACCCTAAAAACACGAAGTGCAAAAAATATAACAAGAATACAGTGTTATAGAGTGGAGAGTGGAGATCCAAAGAAAAAACAGGGAACATAAGTAAAGAGTCCGACACCAGTACACGACGAATTAAATTGGAACATACCTTGTAGCAGAATTCAATTGGCGAGTTTTTTTTTTTTTTTTTTTTTTTTTTTTTTTTTTTTTTTGAGGTTTCTAAGAAGGTTTTGAAGGGGAATGAACAGGTGTTTTACCGATAGGACGAAATATGGAAGTTACGTGAAGGCGGTGATGAACTATAGAATTAATCGTTCCAATTCTCGAGGGTCGGTAATTATGGCGTTTCATTTTACAATTTTAACTATCCTATTTTCCCGTTGGTTTTAACCTTTTCATTGTTTTGTTTGTGGTAGTCATGTGTAATCCCCGGAAGTGCTTAACTGTTGTTTGCAACACATTGTGCTAATTCATACAACAAATGTCATAATTAAAATCTAATTAGAACAATCATTGTTCAAATTCAGACATCTAGGATGAGAATGAAAATTGCAATTAAACATTACATCGGGGATCATAATACAAGTCATAATTAAACATACATCAAGGATCATTAGCCTACATACAAAAGAAAGGAGATTCACTTCCCTTTTACTCATACGTCAAGGATCATTAGGCTTGTTACAAAATGGGATTCACTTGATTTTAACTCATACGTCAAGGATGAATAGGGTTGTTACCAAAGGGGATTCGGTTGATTTTGGTTCCACAAACACATGACATTAGGCTTCCTCATGCCATATTTGTTTGTGAAGCAAAATACTTCGTCGCCATTCCTCATGGCCGCACCCCGAACATCCATAACTGGCGTGACCTTTTTGTTCTCGTGAAACATAAAATTTTGTTAGGCCTCACACGCACCTCGTCACTCCAAGCTCGAAACAGGTCGTCCAGAGACTCATCCAGCATGACTAGTACTTTCTTCTTCACCGAACGTGTTCGCGGCTCTCGGAGATAGACTAGCTTCTTACAAACATCCATGTTGGCCTTGGGTACCTACGTGTAAACAAAATTAAGAAACACAATTTAAATAAGTTTGAACCACATACTTATACCATTATACAAATTTATCGAACCACAACTCAACAACATCAATCACTATAATTATACGATACATAACTGTAATTTTATGAATTACCACGAAGAATTTAGCCGACATAACAGATTATGTAATAAGGAAATTAACACATATTAACATCAGTTTAATATAATGACATTAAATGTTAACTTTGAAATACACTAGGGTGCAAAAATAGCTGGACCTGCCATCAACACCCCCATCACCAACCTAATTAATAGCCTAAGTAAGAGCCTAATAAACCAACCAATTTAACAAGTAAAATTAAAAGTAATTAGTTTAACATGTGAGAATCGCTTTTGCTTCTTACAGTGGTAGTTTCGTAAATAGCATGTACCACTTTAATAATGCTGGTACATTTTGACATGTTAAATGGATGATAAAAGTATACCACTGTAGTCAAGGTGGCACATTTTATTTAGAACAGAGCTAGTCCAAACTACAGTAAATCACTACAGTTTAGCCACCTTAACAACAACTTCAATTAAACCACAATATAAGTTATATAACATCCACACTTTAACGAAATTCTAAATTTTCAAAACATGACATTAAATATTATCTTCATTTTACGAAAGGAAAAGGAACCGAACCTAGCTCCAAACCCACAAGACAGCCCTGTTCACTATCCCGGCCAACATTGGATTGTTATGCCAGGGAACGATGCCGCAAGCATTCCTGATAGTAATGTCTTCCGGGTGAGAGTCTACCCTCCTAGCGTAGTCATAGTAAATTATCTTGAATGATTCATTGATCGTGAGTTCATACTCGAGGTCGGGGTCGTCGTCATTTAGGCTCCGAACCCTGAACGATATCTTTGGAAAGAAGTTGCCAGGATTTGGAGGGGCAACCCTTGCTTGCTTAGCTACAGCCCCTCGGTTGGTAGCAGGCTGTACGGGCACTGGCTTAGCAGTGGTAGGTGCCATGACAACCACAGCATAAGCCTCATCATCTTCTATCTGAACAGGGTCGTCTCCTGGTATGTTAATCACTTGCTGAGGAGCAACACCTCTAGAAGCATTCATTATCTGGGTCCTGTGTGTATCCTCAGAAACAACATGTTTAGAAACAATCTGGGGTAGTTTAGCAGCACGTCCTGCTTGTGTCGTTAGGTCAAGTACATGATCTTCGACGATCGAAGCAACAAATCGTCGAGACTCCCACACTCCACGGCCGGCTTTTCGTCCGCCGACCCTCACGCCAAAAGCTACGACCTGCTCCAACGGACTGTGACGGCCTGACATAGCCTTCCTTTTCCTAAGCGGTGGACAGGATTTGGAATGGACCGGACCCCGGTAAGGGTTTAGGTTTGAAGGGATGTAGGAACTCATATTGGTTGAATAACTGTGTGTTGGTGGTAGCGTTGAACTAGTTCTTTGCCAATTCTGTTTCGCCGGTTTCACTGATAGGAATAAGAATATAGTCCTTGTGAGTGTGATATATAATTACTAGTAGATTAGGTCATGTGCCATGCACGGTAACTTTCAATAAATACTCTATAATTATTAACATTATATTTAATAAAAAAAACTATTTAAGTTACTACTTTGTAAAATGAATTAATTATGAAAGAGTCTATTATTAGCAAAATATATAATTTAAAGTACACATATATGTATATTTATATATTTTCACTAACTATTTTATATCATTTCTTCTTTTAACCAAATGAATATCTTACAACTATGTATACGTATCTAATTCGTAAATAGATTTAATTTTTACACACTATTAATCCATTCCCTCTTACGTGGTACTTATTTTTCTTCTCAATAATCAACTGGCTTAAAAAAATTTCTATCTTTCCTAACAAGCTTTTGTAACATAATTAAATACACAAGTATTTTACAAAAAAAAAAAATCCTTGTTGTAAAAATGTAGGAGTAGTATATAGCACTATGTATGTCACAAATTATGTTAAGAATTTGATTTTTATTTTTTTAACTGTAACTTATGGTATCAATATATATAGTGCTAGGATACATTTAATCTTTTTAATCTTATTTTTATACATAAGATTTTTTTTCTAAATATTTTTTGTTTATTTTAAACATCTGAAAATGACACGTGTCATTGCTAGTGTGTCTGTCTTTTAGTATATAGTTATTGATGTTAATTTGACATATTAGACATCTGCATTGGAATACGGTTCAATGTATAGCGATTGCAGTTTGAGTTTACCTTTTTTTGCTAGTTGATACGATTACAAGTGAGAAACGGTGCAGTGATTTTATTGTACTTCTGGTTTCAGTGATTTAATGTGGACCCTGTAGTCAGGTTTAGCGCAACTGTGTTTATTTTTAGTATTATCTGAATAAAAAGACTCGTTTATCATTGTGTATTTAGCAACATTACTTGACTAACATAGTCTACTACACTATTAATCCGTCCACTACACTATAAATCTGTTACGGAATTATGTTGCAATTGTATACCCCATTATCATACTTCTTTGTAGTTAAAGCGTTATTTGCAAAAATAATTACAACAAACTAAAGGACACATGGTGGATAAATATTAATACTAGTAAAAACAATGATGACGACGTGTAAATTGACCAAACCTAAAAGCTCTTAATGTCTTAGCTGTTGGTGCAGTGGTAGATTCTTGACTTGTTGGTGTCACACCAATCAACTAACTACTGTATTACCAAACGCTAACCATTGGGTGAAAAGAACGTGTTACCGAATGAGAAAAATGGGAAAAAGGATTCCCAAATGGAACATGTGCAACCATTACATGAATCCAAATAACGAAGGGGTAATAGTGGGACAATCAAAAACACATTCAACCCAATCGTACTGAATATTATGTTCGTTAATACACGAACAACCCGAAAATCAAATCCTCCAAAACCCTCGAGACCCTCCAAAACCCTAAAAACTAAACCCTTAAAACCCTAATGGCTAAACCCTTACATAAGTTACATATGATCAAACTCGGATATGTGGCAGTTGAAGTAGCCAACCGTTCAAGTATTCGTATCTACTAGAGCATCGGAAACCAAATGTTACTGTCCTTTCTATTTGATCGTATTTTTCCAGTCATTGCTCCTTTGGATGATTATATTGTGCAAGTTGTTCGAAGTACGGTATTAGACAATTGTTGATTCGTTCATAGTTGAACTAAGCGCACCCTTGTTAGTGAAATAGTTACTTTTCCTCGTCGTCATCTACCGTGGTTAGATTTATGTAGTCTATTAGATCGGAATATACTTTTCATTTTCTCACAGTTCACTAGTGTGGTTCACTTTCTTTGATTAAAGGATCCATATTGTTAAAAAATTTGTTTGTAAAAAATGATTTTTGTAAGGCGTACTAAGGTTAGGCAACAATTTAACAATTATTTGTTATTTAATATCTTGAGGAGCATTGTAATTTTTGTACTAATTCAATGAATAGCTCCAATAATATGGTCTTAACTTCAATTATACTTGTACATTTTATTATCCGACTCAAATTACCATCGTATTCTAGTGCCAGATATTTGTAAACCTCATGAACGCAACGGAAATTTTATAACCCCAAATATATATATACAAGGTTGGTTAATTGGTGAATTCTTCTTAGCTCTGTCGAATAATCATTATTCCGTCACAATTGCATTACATTACCAATATTGCAGATACGATTTACGCATGCGTGTATGAGATATTTGAAACTATGACTGTGGTACAAGGACATCCATGGTAATTCACCTTAATTCACGTCATATTTTTTTTTACTACGACAACGCAATGACAACTGAATATTGTGGACAATGACTTAATTTTAGTGCATCAGATATTGTTGACAATGACAATACAAGGAGATAGTGTCGGAAATATCGGAGAAGAAGTCAGTCGTCTGCCAAAACAATTTCCTCCGCCAAAATATTTCTCCTGCCAAACAAATTCAGCTGCCAATGAAGTGACATAAATGAAAGAATACAGTTTTCCTCTGATCATACTTTATACAGTGAAGAGAGAGAAAGAAATTGGGTTTAAGTTAAGAAGGTGACGGTTGTGAAGTGAAATGGTTTGATTTTGACAATTGAATGGGTTGAAAGAGGAAAACTAATGTCCAGTAACACACTTCGTTAGTGCCTCAAATATTGTTGACAATGACAACTCAGTGACAAAGTTCGGAGAATATTGTTGTACAATTTTAATGGCCAATGGTAACAGTTGCACTACAGTGTTGGAGGACGAAATTTGACAATCAGCAGAGAACCGTCGTAAAATTGGCTTAGATTGTCATGACTTGTATGGGCCCTATGAACTTCTGTGGGCCGTCTAAAGTACTCCGTAGTAATTTATTACCAAACAGTATTTGAAGTACAACATGAACCCTTTACACACGAACAAGAAATCTAGTGTAATGAATGATTATTTTCACAAACATACAACAGAAATGACCTGACATGTCGTTTCTCACAGTGAGTTGCATAACTGCATCTAACAAGGCGAGTTTTTGTACCTCCCAGATCTTGGTGGAACTTTTATGTAACGACGGTCGTACCACCGTTACTCTAGTGGATAAAAAAAGTTGAATTAATTTACAAATTTGTGATTGTGAGATACAATTATGTATCTCACTGCGAGGCACTAGGGCCTCTTAGAATACGACAACTATTGGTAAAGATCTAAGTTAGTCATGAAAATTTTGAAGGAAAACATAATAATTTCTAGTGTTCATTTTGGTATCAATGCTAAATTGCTAAGAGGTTGAAGGACATTACTATCCGGACATTATAATTCTCAAAGGCGTTGCATTAGTTTCAAAGGTGGAATAAAGTGATTCAATTATCATAGCTAAGGCTTTGAGATGTACTTCAAGCCTCAACATTGCAACCTGGACAGAATAAAATTTTAGTCAAACAGAATTTAAGGGCAAAGTCAATCAAAATAGATAAAAGGCTACTCAACTACAGTACAAGTTCAACAAAGACACAGAGCATTATAGAGGGTTGGATCCCCGGTTCTTCATAGGTCTTTCCCCAATCCCAGGTGGTGGATGGAGCTGTCAAAAGCCAAGTTAGAATTGAAGTAGTAGCTACCTGGCTCTGCCTCCTCGTCCGAGCTTAACGAGTCATTGTTCAAATGAACTGGTTTCGGAGGCCACGATAGTCGTCGTGGTGGTGGTGGTGGAGCCTGTAATCAGAAACAACAATAAGTTGCCTAATTAATTTAACTCTCACTAACGTACAATTCAACACAATTTTATAAATCATACAAATCACCTGGAAAAAAGCATCAACAGCCACCCCAATCGGCTCACTCGATATGTGGAAGAAATTGGCCCTTAACATATGTTGTTGCCAACACACCATAACTCCACCAGGAGATGACTGCGGACCACATTTATGTGCTTCATAATCACCAGGTAGGCTACGAACAACGAGGTCGCTCGCCTCATGTTTTCCAACACGAGCTTCCAAAATGATGAACAACATCGGGTTAAATTTATTGTGCAGGGCTGCGAAGTGTTCCGTGAAGGAGGGCCTTGTGCACCCTCGGGCGTTCCAAATTAGAATGTTTGACCCCCGAGCGATTACGCCAAACTGTTCGGTGGCTAATGAAAGATGCTCTCCTTTATAGGTAACACGGTTGTACCGTTTACGAATGGGCCAGCGATGATTAACACTAGGTTTAAAGGTACAACCTTCAACCTGGAAACTTAGGTGGGTGTTACTAGTATCGACCATCATCAGGTGGAGGGTATCCGTGAAAGACCCAACAAATATTGTGCGCCTCGTCGTGGGGAAACTGTAAGCAACTATGGAGTCGGTACTAAGATTGGGCTTCAAGTCAACTGCTTCCTCTATTTCAGGTGGTACTATGAGTGGGGACGCCGAGGAATAGAACCTGTCTATGAGCCAGTACAGCAGGACACAAGCTCCCTCGTCATAGCAGCCCACCAAGTCCTCCAAAAGAGGAAGGTGCCCCGACGTCGCCCTCCCATCTTGTAACACCATGCCTTCAGTTTGGCAGCACATTGACTGGAGGAGATGTGCTATAATGGACTGCACAGGCTGGTATATCCCATTGTAAAAGGTGTAGCAGTTTCTAAAATACTTAACTAAGTTCAGGTTTAATTCGGATTCCCCCCTCTCTGTTTTTTGAAAATACAATATCGGTTGTTCCGGGTGGGGTTAAGGTTGGTGAGGTGAGATACAGTATTGCACAACGGAAGTTCCGGCCATTATTGTTGCTTGTAATGATAAATGGAAGACAATGGATGCAGAAATATGGTAGGAAGTGAATTTAATTTTGGTGAAAATGTTTCAAATTCTTTTAAGCTGATGCGTCAATTGCATTGTGTATTTTCTTGTCAAATACAGCACAACGTCTTGGACATTGTGCCTAGGTACATTTGACTACTGTGGAACCATAAGCCTTCTAGTATAAAAGTAAATGTACCACTGTACTGTACGTATTGTTTAAGCTTCAACATTCAGTTACGGTGGCGACTTTTGGAATGGACACTCTTAAACAGGGTGTGCTTAACAAATCGTTTAGGGAGTCTGAATGGGTTAGATTACGAAGGATAATAGGGAACGAGTTGAGCTCTAGTAATTATTGAGTAGTAAGTTGCCAACGTCCTCCTGAATATCATCCATTTCCTTTTACAATGGTTCTTTTGTAAGGGGATTAGTACCACCCATGCAAAAGTGGTACCCTACGTATCCTAGTGGTACCCTGGACCAGATGATGTAGCAAAATGATTTATGAATAAACTTTAACTTGATTTCCATTAACACAAAACCAATCAATTTATAGTACAATGAATAAGATCTCCTATCCTCTCTAAAAGTCTAGAAAACCTAGATAAAGTAGGAAAAGATAATTCCTAATATTATCCAAAATCCATATACCCTAAATATTATCTAATTACCGTACTGTCGCATAACAATCCACAACGATCATCTCATGTGATTCATTGCACCACTAAGACAATAGGTTGCACCGATACGGACACAGCCACGGACACGGGTACGATACGGACATGACAAAACGATAATCCTAAAATAGGGGACACGGGTACGGCAAATAACAAGACAAATTATATATCAAAAAAAACAAGATTTTGACAACCTATTTAACAAAACACTAAATAATTAACCTGAAAACAAGTTATTTACCGTAGCTAAATTCCTAATTCACATACAATAATGTGCTATGAAATGTGTTTTGAAGGTGATCGTATTATAAGTCTTACCTTTTTCTCTCATACTTTACCTTAACTTTCTAATTCAAAAGGTTAACAAGATGAGGTGACACATCAAAATGTAAACTGGATCGTATCATAGTAGGATACAATTCATCTCAAAGTGTGTAAATATATTAAAAACCAGGATGTAGTTTTTATGTGTGTCCAACATGTGTCGAACGAGTGTCGGTGTCCGACACATATGTCGGACACGGACACGTCTGTTGGACAAAGTGTCTGTGCATCCTACCCACTAACACAACATTGGTACCACTATTTCCTGGGTGGTATAAAATATCTTATAAAAAGAACCACTGGGAAATGAAATGCATTATTACAAATATGGTTTTGATTTTTAAATCACAACCTCTTGACGGAATAACACTTTGAAAAACTATTGGATGATAGTGTTAATTCTAACAACTAAGTCACATACTTCGTAGGTTCTAGGAATGCTTTAGTGTAGGAATGCTACATCGCACGAGAATTTTAACTCACGATTGTTTGTGTTGGGGATATTATATTAAAAAACAGGGAGACAAAGAAGAAATCGGGAAAAAATAATAATCTTTCAAGCGTGAACGGAATCAGTTTCCCATAAGTAATATTTCGACTGTTAAACTACAACCCCTGAATCCCGAAATCACTTAGGAGATACAACGAAGACCAATCACAATTATGTGTAGAATAATAATTAGGGTAACACATAAATCCTTATAAGGAGGGTATAATACGGGTCGGGTTGGGTTTGTTAAGTGAAATTAATCATTGCACGGTATTTTGAACAAGCCTTAGGGGCTTGGTTTATGTTAAATGTTTTTTACTTGACTGATTAATTCCAGAATTAATGCTAACGATTTACCTTGATTTATTGTTTAAACCTTGTGAATTGGTTAATAACCGTTATAATTGCTTGTTTTTTAACCGTTTTTGTATAGTAAACTGTTGTTTACTGAGTTAACGGTGCGGGAACTTAGCTTGAATTGTGTTAATCCAGCTACAGTACACATCAATTTTCAAAGTTTCAGGGTTCACCAGCAGACTATTTTTCAATCCTCCCTAAAAACAAGTCACGACAGTCGGAGCCATTGTTTTGATGGTTTACTGCACATTTTCGTAGTGTACATCCTACAACACTGTAGTCACATTATGAACATTGACGTAGTAAATTGTAGACAATAGTAGTCATGATATGCTTTCAGAAATCTCAGAGACTTTGGCATTGAGTTGTCAGTGTCAACCATATATCAATTCACGATGATGTGTGTATTGGCATTGCTTTGTCATTAGCCAAAAAAGTGTCACGTAAATTAAGGTGACTTACCATGGTGAAACCATGTAATTGTCCCTCTACCCCACTCATACATGGTAATATCTCATACAACCATTCGTAAATGTTATATGTAGTGTTGGTAATGCAATTGTGACGGAATAATAATTCTTGTACGTAGAAGAATTCAACAAAAGAAGAATTTAACAAAAGAAGACTTCACATTGTATATACAAATTCGAGTTTACAAATTTGTGATTATGAGGTTTATGTATAACTGGCGCAAGCAAGGGTTTGTCATCCAACTCCCGGCAACTTAATTCCAAAGATCTCATTCAGGGTTCGGAGCCTAAATGACGACGATCCCGGCCTCGAGTATGAACTGAAGATCAATGAATCTTTCAAGATTATTTACTACGACTATGCTAGGAGGGTAGACTGTCACCCGGCTGATATTACTATCGTGAACGCTCGCGGCATCGTTCACTCCAATAACAGTCCAGCGTTGGGTGGGATTGTGAGTGGGGCTGTCCTGTGGGTTCGGAGCAAGGTTCGGTTCTTATCCTTTCGTAGTTTGAAGTCTGTCATTTATCTATAACTAGGTTAGGTCCCGTGCCATGCACCGTAATACTATTCTTTAATTAACATTATATTTAATTATTAAAAAAATTTACCAACAAATTAATAGCGTTTTGTTTTTTTAATCAAATGAAATTCTTAACAATATGTATTTGACTTATAAATAGATTTCTTTTTTGCAAACTATTATTCATTCTCTGTTATGTATGTTGCATTTTTTTTTTCTCAATAATCAACTAACTTAAAATATTTTTTCACATCTTTCTTGGCAAGCTTTTCATACATAATTAAATATAAAAGTCTGGTTTTTCAAAAAAAAATCCTTGTTGTTATTAATTGTAAACTAGTACGTAACCTTACGTATGTCATAAATTAAGTTAAGAAGTTTATGATATCAATTATTATTTGGAAGGATACACTAAATATTTTCTAATCTTTTTTTTTAGGAAACTGTTTTGCAACATTTTATTTTGGTATAATAATTCTTTCCTATTTAGGTATTTAAAAAAATAAAATAACTAAGGGGCACACCAGAAAATGACACGTGTCATTGATGGTGTGTCTTTTAGTATATACTGTAGTTATAGACTTATACATAGATTGAGGTTCGCTGTTTATGTGTGGGTAATTTGGTTAATGGAGAAAACTGTTTTCTGATGAAATTCGATGACTTTTATGTCCACAAAATATAGTTGTTAACATTAGTGTTATTTCATTCGTCTTGAAATTAGGTCGTCCAAAAAAAAACGTTGACTATGCGTTAAATTTTAGTCAAATTTGCATTGTGACTGTCGTTTGCTGTTCCATCTAAATTTAACTCCTGTTTATTTAAGTGATTATTGTCGTTCAATTTAAGTACGGCATATTCGTATAGTGGAATAAGTACAGTGGCTTGTTTCGGAGTATTACACTTAGTCACTTATACAGTTATTCATTTCGTTTAATTTGTGTTTTAACAATACTAATTTAACCCGTTAATTAAAATACGTTTTAGTTGCTGAAATAAAACTCCAGTATTTACGTGTTTAAACTTAGTTACATTGTGAAGCTGAATGTCATTTTCACGTAGGAACCTGAGGCCAACATGGATGTTCGTAAGAAGCTAGTCTATCTCCAGAGCTTCAAACACGTGCTGTTAAGAAGAAGGTATTAGTCAATCTGGTTGATTCTCTAGACGGCCTGTTTCGAGCTTGGAGTGAGGAGGTGAATGTGTGCCCAAGTAAAATCCTCATGATTCACGAGAACAAGGAGGTCTCGTTATTAATGGATGTTAGGGGTGCGGCCATGAGGAATGGCGATGAAATCTTTTGCTTCACAGACAAATAGGGCATGTGGAATCCTTACGTGTTTGTGTCTGTGAACGAAAATCAACTTCCCTTTTGTAGGATGTCTAATGATCCTTTGCGTATGGATGTTTCATTATGTTTTTTACTATGATCCGTGAAGTAATGCTCCGTGTGGGTACATGTTGTGGTTTATTTGGTGTTAACTAGTTGGATTATATGATATATTTCGTTGAAGTGCCGTTAATACCCAATTATGTTTTCAAATCAGTTATGTGACGCTAAACTTATGTACAGTATGACATTGAAGGTAACTGTACATCTCTTCGATTTAGAAATTATGATTAGTATGTTAGTATCCGTATTTATATACAATCAAATACCAATAACAATGAACTGTGTTGTCAAAGTATTTTAATTATGTGTACACATGTTTGACCTAATTTAGATTGAATACAATTAAAGTTTAATAATATTCCTCAATCTATTTTGACTAAAACGATTGAATCCTAAATTAATACTCAATAAATTCTGAATTAAATAATTCTATTTTATTTGTTTATTTGTTTGACAACAACGCTTGAGTAATTGTAATAGTCAAAATCAAATACAATTAATAGTCAAGTATTATTTTCAATGAAACTTATCGTGACAAGTAACAACAACTGAAATCAAAACTTTAAACCTATAATAAGAATGAAAATAAGGTATGAACTCCATTATAAAGATGGGGACTAAAAACAATTTCAAAAGTTAAAACAGAATATTTGATGAATATTGGAACGGAAAATGGCAGTAAATAAAACATTGGAGCAAAATATTTGATGAATATGTCTTTGGATATTTATTAAATAAGGGTTTTAAAAATTCTTTTTGGAAATTAACTCTTATAAACCTTTCCGATGTCATAATAAGGTTTTGTAAAATTCTTTTTGGAAATAACTGAAATAATTATTAACCTTGTTTAAACTTTCCAATGAATATTGGAACAAGAAAATGGCAGTAATTAAAATTGTATTTGATAAAACCTTTATGATATTCAAGGTATTTATTAACCTTGTTTCCCGCGCTTCCCGCGTCCCTATTTCCAAATACATGCATATGTACTTATTGCCAAATACAGGGATTTAGCGGTACTTATGCCTTCACCCATTGAATTGTCAAATTGCAACTCTTCACTCCACATTTTCACCTTCTTACTCCTCTTAAACCGTCACTTCATACATTATTTAAGCTCCCCGTTTTCTAACTCCACTTATTTCACCTTCATCTCCACCTCAAAGTTCTTGAATTATTTCGTTTTTCTCTCCCAAACCTTCCAATTTCTCCCTCTCTAAAACGACCTTCCAAAGTTATGGTTGGATTCGCCACCTTAAGAAATCCCTCGACAGATACTGACGCTGCAGATAATTGAAATATGCCGGAACAGTAATAACAGCGCCCTTGACAATCAAAACGGTGAAGATGTAGCCCTTTTTAAGGGTGCTGGTATTACTGTTCCTGCAAATTTCAATCGTCTGCAGCCCGCAATCGCTGGCGGGGCTAATTAAGTGACATTGGGTGACTAATTTTTTTTATTAAAAATTTAATTAAATTGCGTTATTTGGTATCACATGGAAACTGCAAACCTAACCCCCAAGAAAGTTGAGTAAAATGTCTTGTTTTTTAATTGAGATTCTTCTATAATTGTTAATGTTGTTGATGCCGCCATTGAACAAGAGAGACAAAGCAAGAAAGTTAGAGTCAGGAAGTGAGAGAAAGTGAGAGCTTATCTAATTTTTCTGGGATTGGAAAATGTGTTGGATTACTTTTTTAATTTGGAAAGTTGTTTTCCTCGGCATTTTTTTAAGGATGGTGGTCTACTTTTTTAATGCTTTTTTCTAATTGAGTAAATTAGAATAGAAAATCTATTTTTGCCATATTCTTTGGTTTGTTTTCAACAAATCTAGTCTATTGGTTTAGCTTGTTTTCGGTAGGCTTTGAATAATTAAAAACTAGAAGGATGCAAGTGTTATTTTAGTTTAATATTTCACTTTGAATTGTTCGACTAATTTTTTTATTTTGAGATTTTAAATTTAAGTTTTGACCAACTACTGTGTTTGGATTTTTTTTTTGGTTTTATTGTTTTTGGTTGTGATTTTTGTCAAATTATATTATATCCATAATCCGTCCCCCCAATTTGACTCGCTTGGCTCCTCCACTCAGCAGTATCTCTCGAGGGATTTCTTAAGGTGGCTTACAGCGTCATTATCCTGAAAACACCTATCATGCTCGAGGAAGTTAAGGTGGTTTTAGAGAGGGTGAAATTGGAAAGTTTGTGAGACCAGAAGAAAGAGAATGTTATATTTATAAGTACCCGGTGAGGTAGAATTTTATCATTAAGGTCTAACTTGCAATGCTCTGATGTGAATATCTGGCCTTACTATCTGTTTGACATGGTTTAATTATTTGATTGATTATCACTTGTAGATTTCTGTCACGACCAACTCATGCCCAGGCAGCTTAATCCCATCTAGATGGAAGTCGGTGTCATCGTTCTCCCTGTCACATCGGGAATCAGACCTGTAACTTCTCACATGAGCAACCTGATGTAATAAAAAGTTTAGATGAGTGTCATTAGAACATTTAGTGGGACACAAATCCGGACAGCACAAGCCACAGTCACGCAAATTATCGTTGTTCCTCCATGGCATTTTTTTAATTTCTATTTTGAATTCTTTTCCTAAATGTTTCAAAAGTGTAATGGGGTGATTACGGGTAGAAGAGAGGTGATCTTGTAAGTGCTTTAGGGCTATAAAGGAAGAAATAAAAAAAGTTTAAAAACCTACTGCTTGAACAATCCAAGTCGGAGCCGTAGGTTTTTTTTTGCCGAATTCCATAATAATATCTGTCTGTTTTCCTGCTGTTTTGCTTAACTTTACTGCTTTTACTTCAGTTTCAGTTCCGCAACTTGTTTTTAAGCCTGGAATTAAATCTCGAAGCCTTTACACTGAATTTTATGCCAAACTTGATTTTATGTTCTGTACTCAGTTTTATTTACGCAACTCATTTTTAATCCTTGAAATGAATCTCAAAGCCTTGACACTGAATAGATAGATTTATGTATTACACCTTGAAAACTGCGTTCAAGAACTGCATAATTGGCCATACTCTATACAACCCCCCTTGTAGAGTATACTTGTTATTATTCTATTGAACCTATTGGCCATACATATTAAGTATTGACCCTTCATCCTTGCCGGAATTCAAAAAGGGGACTATAACAACCTTTTGACCATTTTCTGTTGTAGTCTTATTTATAGGTTATACTATAATTTTGTTGTCGTTTATATCAGTTGTGATTGTGACTTGGGAGTGGGATGTACGCGTTTTTTTTATGATTGATCGACGTCAAAGCCTGATAATATGCAAGTTGTATTGTTCAATTCCAATGTATGTGGTACATGCTATTATTAATTAATAGCCAAGTATCATTTTCAATGTAACTTATCTTAACAATAATTGGAATCAAAACTTCAAACCTATAATAAGAATTAAAATAAGGAATGAACTCCATTAAAAAGAAGGGGATAAAAAACAACTTCAAAAGTTAAAACAGAATATTTGATGAATATTAGAAGAGAAGAAAGGCAGTAAATAAATTATTGGAACAAAACGTTTGATGAATAGGTCTTTGGATATTTATTAAATAAGGGTTTGATTAATTCTTTTTGGAAATTACCTCTTACAAACCTTTCCGATGTGATACTTATGTTTTGAAAAATTCTCTTTAGAAATAACTTAAATAATTACTAACCTTGTTCAACTGTTCGGATGAATATCGGAACAGGAAAATGGCAGTAAATAAAATTGTTTTACTCTAGTTAAAGGTAGAAAAAATAAAAAGTTTGAAACACTACGGGTTGAACAACCGCATTTTACTCTAGTTTTATTTACGCAACTTGTTTTTAATCTTTGAAGCCTTGATACTGAATAGTTAAATCAATTTAAAGCCTTGATACTGAATAGTTAAATCAATTTATTATACTTTGAAACTGCGTTCAAGACTTTTGAAATTTAATACTTGCGACAAATGACCATACTCTATTCAACCACCCGATCTACTTATTATTCCATCACCCTATTGAACCTTCATCCTTGCCGAATTAAAAAATGGGAGATAATATGTGATTTTCTGTATGTTTGTTGGAATTCAAGGCCATTGCGTTATGGATATTACCATGTAATATGTCATGGTGAAGATTCGGATGTATTTATATGCAATCAAATCCCAATAACAATAACCATGTACTATGTTGTCAAAGTGTTCTAATTATGTGTACACATGTTTGACCTACTTTAAGACCAAATATGAATAGAATTAAAGTTTCATAATATTCCTCAACCTATTTTAACTAATCAAAAATAGTTTAATCCTAAATTAATCGTCAATACGTTCTGAATTTATTTTAATTGATAACAACGCTTGACTAATTGCAATAGTCAAAATCAATTACAATTAATAGTCAAGTATTATTTTCAATGAAACTTATCTTAATAATAATTGAAATCATAACTTTAATACAATATTAAAAATGTCAAAATTAATTACAATTAATAGTCAAGTATTATTTTCAATGAAACTTATCTTAATAATAATTGAAATCATAACTTTAATACTATATTAAAAATGAAAATAAGGTATGAACGCCATAAAAAAGCAGGGGACGAAAAACAACTTAACAAGCTAAAACAGAAAATTTGATGAATATTGGACCAGAAAAATGGCAGTGATTTAAAAATAGGAACATAAAATTTGATGAACATATTTATGGATATTTACTAAATTAGTTTTTGAACAATTCTGTTTGGAAATAACTTAAACTTTTGATAAAACCTTTCCGATTTTCAAGGTATTTATTAACCTTGTTTCCTGCGTCCTTTTATTGCGAAGTACAGAGTACATGCATATGTACTTATTGCGTTCATCCATTGATTTGTCAAATCACAACTCTTCACTCCACATTCTCACCTTTTCACTCCTCTTAAACCGTCACTGCAACCATTATTTAAGCCCCCCTTTTCTCTATCTGATGTCTCCACCTATTTCACCTACATCTCCACCTCAAAGCTTCATTTTTTCAAGCAACGACGCCCCAAACAAAGTCCATTGCCTGTTAATTCCTGATTCTCTTTGTTTAGTTCCTGAATTATTTCAATTTTCTCTCCCAAACTTTCCAATTTCTCCCTCTCTAAAACCTCCTAACTTCCTCAATTATGGTTGGTTTTTCCTCCATAATGACGCTATACGCCACCTTAAGGAATCCGTCGAGAGCTACGCAGCAGGTCATTGGAATCAGGCGGATCAGTGAAAACAGCGCCCTTGACAATCAAATCGTCGAAGATGATGCCCTTGTCAAGGATGTTGTTATCACGTTCCGGCTTATTTCAATAATCTGCAGCAACCAGGGCGGGTCCAAAGTGGGTTCATTGAACCCACTGATTTTTTTACAAAAATTGACATTTTATTTGTGTGATATATTTAAAGCCCAATGGTTTTATTTACCTCCCACCTAAATGAGTTTTTGGGTTCAGAACCCTGCCTAAAATTTTATACCCATTTACTGTACGTTTTGAACCTAAATGTCTCACTTTTTATACTATTTTCCGAGTAATTTAATCATTTACTCTTTTGGGTATTTGTTTTTTTGTAAATTGGTAATTGGTTTTCTACTATTTTTATCCAACTTGTGCTTAAAATTTCTTGAATTTAATTTTGGTAGCTGATTTTGTTAATTTTGTTAATTCGGTTTATTTGGTTACTAGTAGTCGCACCAGAACCCAGATCAAAAGTGATGTTTGAATGTGTGACGAACTTTAGCTAGCGATTTTGGGTTTTTGGGGTAAATGGTTGAAATTGGAATCTTGGGGAAGTACCTTTGTAGCCTGTAGGTATTTCTTAAGGTGGCTTATAGCGTCATTATCCTGAAAAAACCTACCATAATTGAGGAAGTTAAGGAGGTTTTTGAGAGGGAGAAATGGGAATATTTGAGAGAGAAAGATGAAATGATTCAGGTCCTAAACTAAGAGAAAGAGGATTTAGCAATACAGCAGAAGATTTTAACAGATAAGATGGAAACAGCTGAAAATTGGTTATCGATACTTGACGGGAGATATAACCAGAATGATGTGCTTGGATTTTGAAAGAGATGCTATATTTACAAGTACGCGGTGTGGGAGAAATTTATCAGTAAGGTTTCACTTGTGATGCTCTTATCTGGAACCCCAATCCAGACAACAAAACCCACAGTCACGCATATGATTATTTTTCCTCCATCTCATTTTTGTTATTCCTATTTTGAATTCTTTTACTAATTGTTTCTAAAGTGTAATCGGGTGATTACGGGTATAAGAGAGGTGATCTTGTAGGTGCTTCAGGGCTGTAAAGGGAGAAATTAAAAAAAAAGTTTAAAAACCTAGGGGTTGAACAACCCTAGGTGGAGACGTAGGCATTTTTTGCCGAAGTTCGTAATAATATCTCTTTTTTACTGCTTTTTCAATTTTTTGCTTTATTTTGCTGCTTCAATTTTACTTACGCAACTTTTCTTTAAGCCTTGTAGTAAATCTCAAAGCCTTGACACTTTACTAACGCAACATTTATTTAAGCCTTGTATTAAATCTCAAAGCCTTGACACTGAAAAGTTAAATCAGTTTACTACACCTTTGAACCGTCCTAGGCGGAGATGTTGGCACTTTATGCAGAACTTCGTAATAGTATCTGTCTCTTTTACTGCTTTTTTGCTTTATGTTGCTGCTTTTACTTCAAAATGCAGGCTGTATTGTTCAAGTCCAATATTTTCTAAGTATGTTTTCAAAGTTATAATCAGGTTAATTTTAAAAAAACAAATTGGGATTAAATATTCACTTAGCTCTAGGCCTTGACCTTAAAATATTCACTTAGCTCAAGGCCTTCACCTTAACCCTTCAATGAAATACAAATAACTTAGCTCATTGATTTCTATTTCTTTAAGGCCACTTTAGTACAAAACTGATTCATTAAATCATTAGTTTTGAAGACACTGTACGAATTATTTTACAAAGCCTCGAAAATAATCTCAAGACCTTAAAACAATTGACAATTGGAACAATATTCTATATTATTAATACAACAAACAATAGGAATGAATATCGTCAACTAACAAACTTTTTGAGTATTAAACAAAGTGAAAATAATAACCATATCCTAGAACATTACACTTTCCAAACTGAAAAAAAATACAAATAGAACATTATTCAGAACATTCCACACTGAAAAAATTACAAATAGAAAGAGCGATACAAGTAGAAATACAAATAGAAATACAAGTGTAACTGAGCTCATTGATCTGTCAGCTCAGGCATTCGGCCCCTCCTTTGCCTGGGCTTGAAGTTAACCCCAGGCACTGGTAAATCATGCATCTGCATCCAAACAAAGTTACATCAGATTCAGATTCAATGTACACAGGTGAAACAGCTACTTTAAGGTCAAACCTCACATTATTCGCTCCAGCTTGTAGGGGTCCAACACTATCCCTTGCATCCCTTGGGTGTTATTCACCGTAAGCAACATCTAATAGCTTCAGCCACACAACCAATTACCAATGGAAAAAAGGTTACTCTAAATCAGAACACTGTGCATACTATGCAATATAATACAACTACAAAAGTTCTTACCCCTAGTTTCCCGTAGTCGCCGGACAGCAATTTGTCTGATTTTGCTTCCTTGCCAATCTACTCCATTGTCCACACTTTAATTCTTGGAAAAACATCCCACTGAATAGGATCCCTATCCAACCGATCCAAGTAAAATATATGCCACATAATAAAAGCAAAACAAGCAATTACTAAACCACAAAAGCACAAGACAAAAAAGAACAACCAACAATACACTGAAACACATACTACGGCAAATATTGCACACCCGCCGCATCCATTGGCAAACCCATTAGCATAGAAACGTCGAGCAAAATTTTGTACGCTCTCTAGCAATTTCGACAACACTAAAGAACACCAATCATACTCAATCGCCTCCATACCACAGCTTACTGCAGGTAGTAGGTCAGACGCAAGCCGAGGTGACTGCGTGGGACACAACACCATCTCTAAAGCAATTATCAAGAATAACCTCTTGAATTCCTCTTCCTCTCCAGCATCAAAGTACCCCTCCAACCGATTCATCATATTTGAACTTAAAGGTATGCCTACAGACGTGTAGACCTGACCAGATTGTCTACTAGACTTGGACTCCCACGATTTACCATACTTGAGAATAAATCTCATAACCTTCACACGATCATGTTGGGTCATGGTTTTAGTATTAGGAACAGTCCTAGAACCCATTGGTATCCCTAGTACCCACCGAACCTGGTTCTTTGAAAACCGAAACTCAAGTCCGTTGGGACTTCTAAGCATTTTACTGATTGGATCCACCCGTGTCATGACCCAGTATGCCAATTGCCTAGGTAAATGCATATCTAAAGCAAGATGTAAAAGACTGCCAAATCCCATCTCACAAACCGAACGTCTTCGCCTGTCATCAAATTTCTGACATATGCGCCCAAATGACTCGATGCGGCAACTCATGTGAGGAGGCTGCCAATGAAATTACAGTAATTAAGTTAATGTTGCTATCCCACACCCACTGACAACTGAATTAACAAGCAAACTTACCCGACTTCTAGCCTTTGAATGTTCAGCCATCACCTCCGCCCTACATTTGACGGCCCCTCCATAACTTAATCCGTCATCCTAAGCACACCAGCAACTCAATTCATGCATAAACCTTAATCGTGCAAACAAAACAATTTCACACACGCAGAATTACGTAATGTAGTATCTTAAACAATTTTGGATACAAAGGCATGGTCTTCTGCTCACGTACATTACTCTTCTTAATGAGCCCATACCCCTCTTCATCTTCAGCCCCAACCTTCATAACCACAACATACCAAAATATTATACCATAATTCAAAACATAATCACATCCCCATAAAACCACAATTCAAAACATCAACACATCACCAGCCTACAGACTATCTTTTAAATTTAAATAACCCTCACCATTGTACGTTTACGCTTACCATTCCCGGCTGACATTTTCATAATCCGTAACATAAGAATACCCACAATAACCAATCAAAACGAATCGATTATTCATACGATTTCACACCACAACACAATATCACATAGAATGAACGAACAATGACCACCAATGATTGCACAATTCACCTCATTCCATGAAACTTAATAATGGAATGAGCAGCATAATTGCACCCGTAATTTAAAAATTCCAATTAAATTCCGCAAATTCCACACATTCCATTAATTTATTCCGTTACATCCAATCAACAAACATAATCGCAACAATTCCATTTTTTAACAAGTTTCACTTACATTCCGCTAATTCCACAATTTATCAATTACAGTCAAACTATTACCATTTTTACCTTTGCTTGTACAGATCCAAAGTGGAACTGCAACCCTAACCATAAAAAATTCGAAATACCAAAAAACAAAAAGCCAGTTCGAAATTACATTGAATGAGAAAGAACCTGAATACACCAACAATTTAAGTTGGGACCTCCTCGCCTTGAGTTCCGCCCAGAATTCAAGTTGGACCTCTTCGAGCCACTTCAGGTTCGGTTCCGCCTAGAATTCCAGTTCAGCTTCAACGAAGTCCAATTGAAATTTTCTTCGACTAGGGCTTCGGAGTTTTCATGAAACTCCATAAACGTCCAATATTAACGGCGTCAATTGTGAGAAACCCAACATGAGTACAATTGGCAAACCAAGTAAAACACGTCAACAAAATGAGGCCACATCACCCATCCACCAAGTGACTTATAGTAGGTGAAAATTCGGCTATACCCCTGTGAGTAACATAACCTGTTACTCACTGTGAGTAATGGGGGCGCGCTCCTTGTTCATTAACAAAGTTCTCCATTGACTTGTCCACAACTCTTCTTTTTGGAAGAGGTAGCCTCAACCCTAGTCCTAAGGGATTAGACCCATGAGAATGAGTCTTTCCTAGATTTTGATAAGCATGTGACTTGGTTTTCTTCAACTGATTAGCTATCTCTTGGTTCGAGGGATCCAAGTTAGAAGCCGTTATCAAGTCCCAATAAGCCAGATCACTCCAACCTAGTTCAACCGCCGCCATTGCTCTTCTAATAAACAAGGCTTTAACATTAGAAGGGTTAATGTCTAGTACAACCAAGCAAAAGCGGCCTACTTGTTCAAAGTCCTTCATCTTGTTATAGCAAGCAGCTAAATTAAGCAAAATGTAGCAAGATAATTGGAAGGAAGAGGTTATACTTCTTCTTTCTCAAGTACAAGCATAGAAAGAATTACCCCTGCATACCCATATTTTTTTAACGCATTATCAAAATTCTCTTGCTTGAAAAGAATTACCCCTGCATACCAATCCTTAGGACTCATTGACTTAGACAGAAATTCGATAAAAGATTCATCCTCATTGAGATTTCCTCCTTCCGTAAGGAGTTGGTTGAGTTCTTCCCTAAGCTTATTAAACCCTTTCAAGGAACACATTAAGAAGTACTATCACAGCTCACAACAACTATTCCAAAAACCCACTAACTTAACTAAGAAAAACTAAATAGAAATCCTAACAGCTTTAACAAATAAAAAACATACGGAGTAGCTTTGCTATACAAGGTGATGGATTATAAGAACCTTAAATCATCCAAATTGCGATGTCAACCATCGGGGGGCAATGCAAGACAAAGTTATGGAGAAGATAACAATAATGAAGAGGACTATAATCGAAGCTCCTTGGTACTGATGATGGGCTCGCCGGCGACCATAGAAGCTGATCTGGTCGTCGATGAGCTAAATTGAGTGAGGGAGGCTTGAAGGTATGTGGTGGTTAGGCGTTGGTTTAAAGTAGAGAGAGAAAAAACTTTTTTATGAATTTATTTCTCTATTTAGGGTCTGTTCTGTTCAGCTTAATTTCACTTCAGCTCAGTTCAGCTCCAATCAGTTCAGTTTAGTTCCTAATTTCCTTCTCTCATAAACAATTCATTTCGGCTCTATTCAGTTCAGTTCAGTTCAGTTCAGTTCAGTAAATCGGAACAGACCCTTAATCTTGTCTAACTTTTAATTCTCTGTTAATATTGGTATCGAAATGTGGTTATTTGATGAATGTAGGGGAAAATGATGGAATAAAAAAAATATCAACACCAGTAAAGATGGTAAATGGTTAGAAACCAACCAATAAGATACTTCTAACAATATTTTAACACTAATCTTATGTGCACGCTATGCATGCATAAGTGAATTTTTTTTAATGCATGATCTAATCATAAAGTGGCTACTGAATCAGTTTTTGTGAGAAACACCCTAACTAAAGGGTGAAAGTAATAAATTAAAAAAACAATATCGAAATGAGTTTAATTGACTGAATTTCTATGTCAATGTATGAACATCAATACTAATATAAAATATTATTAAAACTAATAATATATTTGTTGACCAATTTTTTATTTTATAATTTGTATAAAAGAAAATTACATCTCTCTCTTTCTCTTTTATTTAATATTGAATTCAATTTGAAATGATTTTGATTTTATAAATTAACTATTTTTATTAGAACTTTAAACATCGAATTTGTGTATAAATTAATAGATTGTATTAATGGGCGTATATCATTTAATGTAATTTATTTAATTTTGAATATGATTAAAGTAATTGATTGCTATTTTTTAGGTGTAATTTGTTATGATTGATTGATCTTTTATTTTTTTGG
Organism: Chenopodium quinoa; assembly: GCF_001683475.1. Taxonomy (NCBI): domain Eukaryota; kingdom Viridiplantae; phylum Streptophyta; class Magnoliopsida; order Caryophyllales; family Amaranthaceae; genus Chenopodium; species Chenopodium quinoa. Next base: position 5,745,811 of record NW_018742951.1, read on the forward strand.
TTGATTGATTGACTTTTTACTTTTATTTTATCACTATCTCTATATATTTAAAGGATGAAGGGTGTTTTAGATTTTTTAAGGAGAAATCAGTCCACCACCTCACTCATTAGCTAATATAATAGAGAAAATAAACATAAACATAATTTATTTTAAGTTTATTCACATGATTTTTTCAAGTAATCATCACTTCCCTTACTAAATGTTACAAATGTAAACTGATGGTTTTTTTTTATTTTATTTTTTTTTATTTAAATAACACCTATTTTTTTCAATTCAAAGCAATTTATTCAAGAATGACATCTATTTTTTCCAATTCAAAGTATTTGTTTTAGTTTAATACTTCATAATTTCCTTTTTTTTTATTGAGATTGATTGTTATCCAATTAATCCTATTAAATTTTGATAGGTGTAGTTAACTGGAATATCAATAGCATTTACCAAAAATTGAAAAAAAAAAAAAAAAAAAAAAAAAAAAAAAAAAAAAAAAACCCACCTTTGCCCTTGTTGAGGCAAATATTGTTCTTTGCCAACAAGTCAAATACCATATCTTGTTCTACAGTATTAAGGGTCGGGGATGCCCCTCTTGTTATTGGTTTCAAAAGATTGATAACCTCGCTAAAGTAAGGAAAAACAAACAATAAAGAAGTTTTTCCCAAAAAAATTAAACAACTTAGATTGCTACAGAAATGAGTAGATAAACATATGACAAATGATGCAAATGTTCTTCATTAATTGAAAGATAAAGTCAGGTCTACAATTGTACAAGTTGAAGGAAAGGTTACCTCCATATTCGTATAATTGGAAAGGACGATTGACCTTCAATACACATTAAGAAAACTAAACTATCGCTTGGCTACTAAACCAAGGGTAAACTAAGGAAGCTAAGAAGAAAACTTAAAGAAAATGAAATGCTTAATTATTATTGATTGATTTGCTGATGTCTTTCTCTAGTTTCTTCACTTCTATTTATAGGCAAACTTAGAGTTGGTTTTCTGCTGACTCCCATAACTGTTTAACGGTTATCATTCTTGACGCCAACTCTCCTTTTCAAATTAAAATACCTTGTTTGCCTCAAAGCCGATTTACTTCGTTTCCTGGGCTTTTGACTAGGTCAGCCCATTCCACTTTACTTCTATTTAGGGTAAAAATACCCCTGACATGTGGACCAAGGCCACTGCGACACGTGTCCTTAAGCTCAGCGCCCAACCTGCCAATTAGAGCATGACACGTGTCACTCAATGATAGAAGGGGAAAAACGGGCTTCAAGCCCATAACCCTAGAAATCGTAAAACGGTGGGAAGCCTATCTACTTAGGTTAAGTAACCTAATAGGCACATGTCCCAATGCACTATAAATACTGATCATTTACATCAGTTGAGATACAATCAATATCCAAGTGCAATGACTCCCAAAAATACTCTCCCTTCTCTCTACTTTCTCTCTCTAAAATACCTTTTTTCCGGTCTCTAACTTGATCATCGAAGGTGAAACTCCGGTACACCGGAGGTTCGTTGTTTTGCAAGTGACCAGGTTGTTCGAGTGTTGCATTGCAGATGTGTCTCCTGCGGGAAGTACACACCCCCTTCTCGAGTACGTACAAAAAACCCCAAAACAACTTCCATAATTAGTCCGAAGCCCTTAGCATAATTCTAAAGTCCATTTTCCTTGGTCAATAGGTCAAAGTCAAGAAAAGTCAAAAATTTTAATTTTTGGTGTAATAAATGCCCCCCTTTAATTTGGATGGTTGATGGCGTTTGAAATCAAACAATTTATGACTTGTCATGCAAAATAAAGAAGTATTGTGTATGTCTAAATGCTAATAGAGATAATATCAAGCATTAAACATTAAATTCATTTTAATCTCTCTCTCTCTCTCTCTCTCTATCTCTCTCTCTCTCTCTCTCTCTCTCTCACTCACACACACACACACATATATATCATAAATTTTCGAATTATGTATGCTCTTAATGGTTAAGGATAAATATATACATAAATATATTTATTGTGTTGCCTCTAATATCCTAGATCATCTTTGATCATTGCCAATGCCCTCTTTAGGCCAAGACTTTCAAGATACCCTTCAAAATCCCAATTCTCAGTTGGATCCATCAACTCCCAATTTACCATACTATTATGATGAGAAGTTGAGTCATCCCAGCATTTACATGCACACCAATACCTTAGGACATGGGTGTCTCCTTTTGGCACTGGAGTTATTTTGGCATTGTAATGCTTACCACAACAAACAACAAATCTTTTCATTAGTAATTTGTTGCAAGTAAGAGGATACACAACCCTGACTTCCCTTGCCCTGCCTTTGCAAACTAGGGCGGCATTTTCCTTATCTTCTTCACCGATTTGCCCCTATGTCAAAGGCGTTGGCGACAACAAGACCGTCTAGGTCTTTTGATATTATTATTGGTCTCTCTCCATCGTTTGTTAATCCTTCTATTGAGCACGTCTCTCTTCTTCTTCCTATAGCCCCGAATCCATTTAGAACATCTGTTAATGGCCAAATTATGATTTGGACATTCGCTTGGATCTTTTAAAGAATCGAATTGTTTCATCAAGTAATCAGGATTTGTCGGCGTCGAATAAGGTGTTGGGTAAGGTTCAATCATATCACTACATCCTGACCTTGATTTTCTTGATTAGCTTCGAGCCAATTCTTCAGCCATTGAGTAATTCTTGGATTTTTGGAAAAGAATTCAAGTGTTTGAGTGTTTGGAAATAGAGAAAAAAAAATGTGACGGTTTATTTGCTATTTTAACATTTTGAAATGATAAAATGTTGATACTACTTTTGAGTCACTTTTGACGGTTTATTTGCTCCGTGAAGTTAGAATGTCGTTGTGAAACCACGTAATTACGCACATTCAACACGTCATTACATGCCCTTTCAACTTCTCAATTTATGGAGATGTATTTCATTAATCTGTTACGAAGCTTCTTTGATAATTTAACTTCCAAGTTAAATAATAATTACTGAACATTTAATTTTACATTGGCAATTGGAAGTGTCTTTCCAATTAAATGTCAATAAATATTATTGTTTGCACTTGGTAAACCGTGACAATAATTTTGCTTAATACCCATATATTATAAGACTTAATTTTGTGTGGGTAATATAGCAATAAAATCAAATGCATTGCTTGATCATTTATCAAAATATTTATAATTGCATTAGATAAAGATAAATGTTGATCAAACGACCACAAATTGAACAAAATAAAGACAAACTTTTTTCAGACATGATTCTAAAAATATGTTTGTGAGACTTAGTTTAAGTGTAAACTAAGGACATGTAGTAGATCATGCTTGTGTTCTTAACCCATTCATCAAAATAAATTTAATTAAGCCAAAAGAGAAAAAAACCAAACATACCCTAGCCTTAACTGTCCCAACTATAATTGGGGCTTTTGGGACTTCATGGCTTTGGTTGATTCTGGCCAAAAGATCCAGAGCTGTCACCCAGCTCTATGAGCACAATTCTTCCCAAACTCCTTGGTGGTAATCTTCTTACCCTCTTTCGTCGCCTTCTCATAACAGGTTCATCCTCATCTCTCTGGCACCGGCAATTCCTCCTTCTAGCAGGAGGTGTATCCTCATCCTCTCCAGGATTGTGATCAGGATACCCATGATCCACTCTCAGTTTCGTTGGTGCTGGCGCTCTTCCTACATTGCATGAGCTACTTCTTCTTCCTCCTTTTGCCATCTTTCAAGCTCTTGGAATTCTTTTTCCTCCAAGCGTTACCTCTCTATCTCCTGGCGCTGTAGAGGCAACTTCGCAAGTTGTTTATTAACTTTTCTCCTTGATCTTTTTGGCCCCTTTTGATGAGACTCGGCAGTGCTTAAGGTTGAACCTTCCACTGTAGAGTGACAAGGGTTAAATCGGTCGCTACAATCTAACTCCCAATCAAACAATACTTATACGAACACCCTATAACCAAGTACAATGGCAAATAAAGGTTTGGTCCACGAGGAACGAGAGTAATTGCAAATCAATCTTAAACCTAAGCTAGTTCGAAATCAATGGAAAATGGTGTTCTAAAATACTACTAATAAGATGGAATAAATCAATAAACTAAGACACTAGGGAGAACGGGAATCCGCCTAACCATTGGCAACTAAGCAACAAGGAATCACAGAGACAAACGGGATATGCAAAGACTATAAGTCTGATCAATATCATGTGATAGGAAGACAACGGGCAATACTAAGCTTGGATTTCTCATGCACTTTACATTACTCGATACATAATCAAACCATATTCAATAATGAAATACTCAATTCACAATCTCTTGTTCAAATCAAGAATATCATGCAATCAAATTCAAGATTCTAGGTTAGCTACTCCTATTATAATGAATTAACATGCAATCGCATATAATCAATTTAATCACAATCTGTTTATCAAAATCAACCCTCAATTACATAGATTACCTAGGCCGGGTTTCATCCCGAAACCCTAGCTAGGAGACTACTCACACATATTCATAATCAAAGCAATAATGAATTCCAAAAGCATAATAGATATAAACATGAATTCTGATTAAGGAATAATAAAGCTTGATTAATAAACAAGAATGAATAATACCAATTGTATTGATGCGAATCAATGGAAAAGTTCAGAACTTTGATATCCGTCGTCAATGAATAATACAAAGAATCTTCGCAAATCTTGCTTCAAATCAATCCAAGAAAACTAAAATCTCTAGAAATATCTCTAAGAAAACTCATGAATCTCTAATACTAAGAACGTTCTCCAATAACTCTCTACAAAGGCTCTCAAAAACTATCTCTAAAAACTGTCTCCGGAATCCTCTTAAAGTTGGGCCTTATATACGTCTTCTAATTCGGAGAAGTCAAGCGCGCAGTTAACCCTGGATCAGCACGGCCGTGCTGAATTTGGCACGGCCGTGCTAGCTTGTCAGTAAGTAAACCGGATTTCTTCTTCAAATTGGCATGGCCGTGCTATATATGGCACGGCCGTGCAGCTTCCTGGCACGGCCGTGCTAAAAATGGCACGGCCGTGCTGAATATGCTCTAGCACGGGGCTCATACTGAAGCTGACACGGGCACGGGCAACATCTGGCACGGCCGTGCTAATGGCCTGCACGGCCGTGCGGGTGCGTGGATACTGACACGGCCGTGCTATTGGCTTGCACGGCCGTGCTGCCTTGCCTGGGGTTGCTTGCTTATAGGCCAGCACGGGTGTGCCTATGGTAACACGGCCGTGCTGCCTGTGCTATGTAATCAATGCACGGCACTTGAACTTCTTTAACTCCTCGGACTCCGGTCAAGGCTAGCTCGGTTACGCATCAATGGCTCGGGATCCGATTAAACTCGGTTGATATTACCTGAAAACACATCAAAAACAAACCGAAAACCCGTGAAGCACGTAATATGGGGAACGTAAGCATAACAAGGTAATAATCGGCCAAAGCGGCCCCAAATACATCCATAATCATCCTAAAATATTCTCTAAAGCGCGCCCTAAAGTGCGCTTGTCAAAACCCCCCAAGCTACACTTTTGCTAGTCCTCGAGCAAAAACCAAGGGAAACACACACAAGATCAAATAAACTATGCCATTGCGAACAAATCAAATTAAGAACGGAATGAAATCAATGGATCCTACTTAGAACAACCATGCACGGAAGGAAAAATCACTCAAACAAGCAACGAGACACACAATCCAAGATATCGTTGATCAAATGCGAACAAGACCTAAACCAAGCATAGAGAACAAAGAAATCATGCTTCCCTCTAAACCCAACCAAACCGGCCACGTCCTCCCCTTTTTCTTCAAATCACCACCCTAATTGGCCCCTCGTGATTCCTCGAAGGAACCGGAAAAAGTGATATTTTGAGGAAATAACAAAGGTATCCCGACATCTCGATTACGCATAATCTTTCCATAGGGTTGAAAGGTATCTCCCTCCACCGTTTGAGAACTGAACACCTCTAAAGTCTAAGGGTCTTAAAGGGTTGTAATGTATTGGCAATGGGTAAGGTAGGTGAAAACAATTTTTAAAAATGGGGTTAATTCCTAAATGAAGCGCAAGAATCACAATTCTCAAAAACAATAGTTCAAAAGATGCAATTCACATTCCACAATAAACATTGATCACACTTTTACACATCCCAAACTCTCTATGTTATACACACTCAAATCACCTTTTTCAAACTTCAAAGCTTTTATTCATATGTCCTCGCCTTTTTCACAATTCGAACGGCTTTTCTCTTTTTTTTTTTTTTTTTTTTTTTATTTTCTTTTCTTTTTTCTCTTTTTTTTTTTAATCAATGACAAATTTTCATATTACATCTTTACAATTAAGCTCACTTTCAAACTTGCTCAAACCAACTATCGATCATTATTCTTGATTTATACACAATAAGCTCAAACAAACCTTGCGAGGTAAACGCTTCACAACTAAGGGTTGGTAAAACATCGACCATCGGGTTTGTAACATGGGTAACCAAGAATGGAATTAAAGGCTCAACATGGTTAGCAAGTAAGATGATGTAAAAAGAAAATTAATTTGTAACAAAACAAAAGGAACAAGAATAAGAAAAATGAAAAAGGTGCCCTCTTCCTCCCTTAAAAGTGTCAAGTCGGTCTCGGGAGCTACTAGTCAACACAAAGATCGAAAAATGCGTAATCAAGGATCCAAATATGCCACTCAACAAGAATGATGAAGGCTAGAACAAATAAACCTCACGGGATCTAACAAATAAAGCAACTACCAATCAAGGGGGTCAAATCCACAACCGGGAAGCGACTCCATCTTACCACAGCCCAAAGGCATAGAGTTTCACATGACAAAAGTGTTCTATTTCTACCCTTCGCCTAGACTCGTCCACATTGATCAACAATAGACTCGAACTGTGTATTCATCACTGGCTTAAGTGGAAATAGACATTCCATACACATTCATTCACATTTCGAATCCAACATGAACAATATTCCAAAATTTTGCAATTAGACAAGTTTATTATGATCCAAAAACATAGGAAAAGACTACGAGGCATATCATATAAGCTAAACCACACATCCTCATAGCAGAAGCTTTTCCTATCTAACACAAACATATGTACAACTAAGCCAACTGAATAAGTTGAAAGGCACATAACGAGGCATAAAAATCACATAAAATCCCAATCGAAAAACAAGTGATCGAATGATATCAACATCAACGATCCCAGGTTCCTTAGAACCGATCAAACATCCTCGAACCATTCAACTTCTTCCTAAACTAAACTATCCTAAGCACACAAAAAAAAGAAAAGATCTCACCAAATTTGCTTCCCGGGAGCTCCAATTAACGGCCATAGCATCGTTCTTCAAACTCATGCCGCGTCTCGAATGTTCCCAATCTGCAAAAAGGAAAGACATACTAGCAAACAAGTTAAGGTTAGTCTAGGAAAGCAGTAAATCTTTTTTTTTTTTTTTTTGTTTTAGAATGAATACAAGTAAGACCCCCCCCCCCCAAGCTAGAATCAAACATTGTCCTCAATGTTTATACATCAAGGACTTACAATAGTAAGGAAAGGGAGGTAACTAAAGGGAAAGGGAAAGGGATCACGAGCTAGGCCCGCCCGGGCCATAAGGGAAACGGGAGGCCATATCATCAACACTCCTCTTCAGGTCTCTGAAGGCGGAGGTCATATCCTCGTTCGACCGGCGCAAATCCGCTACCTCGAGCTTCAAATCTTCCATTCCTTGGCGGAGCCTGGCGAGGTCTTGCGCCGGGATCTGCTGGGCCGCATCCAGGCCACCCTCCTCGTCATCATCATCATCATCAGCATCGTCACCTCCTTGGCCCCCGTGGGCCTGCTCATCCCCCTGGTGAGGCTGGGGATTGCGGTCTACATACTCCGTGCCTCCGTCCTCGTGCCAGGCAAAGTCGGGGTCGAAGATCCAGTTGTCTTTGTTGTAAACCACCGTCCTCTCCGGATCGGGAAAGTAGGCGTATGGCTTGCCTGCTACGAGCCACAAATAGCAATCCGGCTGGGATGTCCCTTCAAGCCACTGCATGGCTCTCAAGGTGCGCATATCAAGCCTCGTAGTGCCTGGGATAGCCTGCAATTCAGAAAAATCAATCCCATTATATTGCGCAAGAATGGTGATCATGCCACCGATAGTAATATCACCCCTACCCCGGGCTACACCGTCGAGGTGGTCTAGTAACCACGCTCCCATGTCTAGACGCCCGTCCTCACGGGTGAGGTGCCAAATAAACTGTAACTCCCTAATGGAGACTACACCCGAACTATCTCCTCTAGCAAAGATAGTAGAGGAGAAGGTCCTGTGGGACAACCGAAAGGCGGGATTGACGATGGAAGTCGCCTTATCCCTACGGGGATCTCTATCCATTTTCCCCGTGATTTGCCGCCAAAACAACCCGGAGTTGTAGTGTTTTGAGTGGCCATCCTTAGGACCATATTTCAGGTCGGATGTCCACCCAAAGGCGGCATTAACTTGGGCCACCGACATTTGAATGGTGCCCGAGTTCATTAGTTGAAAGGACAAGTACCGGGGTGAGTTATTCTCATCCCGATGCACGTACAAAGAAGACAAAAATTCGAGGGTAAGCCTCTTGTAAGTGAGAGCATGCATGGTAAGGAAAGAATCAAAGTTGGTAAATGAAAATAGTTGAACCATGTCGCTTTCGATCCCTAGAGCCCTAGCGGCTAAAGGGTCGTAGAACTTGGTAGGCCGGATCGGTCGGTGGGATAATCCTACAAATTTGTCCAAAAAGGACGGGTTATTAAAAACAATACCCATGGTGTCCACCGTGGGTGGAACCATGGATGAGGATGCATCGTCCCGACCCGGTCTCCTAGTCGATGTCTTTGTTCTAGGCATGTTTGATTCAAGAAATTAAGCACAATATACCAATTAACAAGCAAGAAACTATCCTAGCATGCAATGTACTACCCTAACACTACTAGTTCACCCAAACTTGCAACAATAAAGCACAATTCAACAACAAATATTCAATAAAACGAATGAAATTGGACAAAAATTGCGAAAATCAATGAGTTTAAGAACGAATTCACCGAGGACTCCACGAAGTGGAGTTGTGGAGAGCTCAAAGAGGGCCGAATTTTGCGTCCAATCACTTGAAAAATGCTCCAATACAAGGAGGGTGCCGAGATCTTGAAAGAAGAATATGGGGAATTAGGGTTTGATTTGAGGAATTGAGGGAGGAGGTTGGGGGTTTGGGTTAGTTTAGAGAGAGAAAGGGTAGGAAAGAGTGTTAGAGAGCTGGGGAATAATGAGAGAGTTTGAGTGAAATCGTGTTTAAAAAAACACGAAAAACTATCCGGAACCCGCGCTGCACGGTCGTGCTATAACTGGCACGGCCGTGCTGAGGTTTGGCACGGCCGTGCCGAATTTGGCACGGCCGTGTTGGCTTGGCAGGCTTTTTGCGAAATTGAATTTCAGATGGCACATCCGTGCTATAATTAGCACGGCCGTGGTATTACTTGACACGGCTGTGCTTAAAATGGCACGGCCGTGCTAGAATGTCAGTGGGCTTTTGAGGTTTGGCACGGCCGTGCAGATTTTGGCACGGCCGTGCTGGATTCTGGCACGGCCGTGCTGTCTGATGGCACGGTCGTGCTGTCTGCTGCAGTCTGCAGGTTTTCTTTTCCTTCAAGGCACGCATCACTCTCTTCATTCCGACTTCTAACCAATCTTCTACCTGCACAAAAACACACAAGAGCACACAAAACTCACACAAATTAGGAGCTAAACCAAACAAAACAAAAGAAACTACTCTAGTAAAAGCAAGAAAATCGGGTTGCCTCCCGGAAGCGCTAAGTTTAACGTCGATAGCTTGACGTGGTCACATTCAACTCTTGTGACCGCATTCGAACACATCTATCACACCAACATGGGCTCCCTCATAGTATGTCTTCAAACTTTGCCCATTAACCACGAAGGATTGCAACCCACTAGAATCATAAAGCTCAACCGCACCGGAAGGGAAAACATCTTTGACAGTGAATGGACCCTCCATCTTGACATCAACTTACCGGGGAAGAGCTTCATCCTAGAGTTATATAAGAGGACTTTGTCACCAACATTGAACACCTTCCCTCTATCTTCCGGTCATGGAACTCCTTAGATCGGGACTTGTATAGGTTCGCACTGTCATATGCGTCCATCCGAAGCTCCTCCAATTCATGAAGGTCCAACATCCTTTGCTCTCCCGCGCTTGCTAGATCAAAATTTATCTTCTTGATAGCCCATTGAGCGCGGTGCTCTAGTTCGACCGGGAGGTGACATGCTTTCTCGTAGACCAAGCGGTATGGGGTGGTGCCTATTGGGGTCTTGAAAGCAGTCCGGTATGCCCAAAGTGCATCATCAAGCTTATCGGACCAATCTTTCCTATTCTTCGCCACTGTCTTCTCAAGGATGGACTTTATCTGTCAATTGGAGACTTCCGCTTGCCCACTAGATTGAGGGTGATAGGTTGTCCCGAACCTTTGATGTAATCCATTCTTTCGAAGCATCCTTTGAAAGGCCCCATGCACAAAGTGTGACCCGTTGTCACTTATAACCGCCCTAGGAACCCCGAACCTTGGAAATATAATCTTCTTGAAGAGTTTCACCACCACCTTGTGATCATTTGTAGGGGAGGCAATTGCTTCCACCCACTTAGACACGTAATCCACAACCACAAGTATGTATTGGTTCCCACGGGAGGAAGGGAAGGGTCCCATAAAGTCAATGCCCCACACATCAAAGATCTCAAGTTCAAGTATGGGTTTTTGAGGCATTTCATTCTTCTTGGAAATGTTTCCACTCCGTTGGCAAGCATCGCAAGTCTTCACAAATGCCCACGCGTCCCTAAAGATATGGGGCCACCATAGCCCACATTGTAAAACCTTTTGGGCTGTCTTATTAGCCCCCATGTGACCTCCGCAAGGGTCGGAGTGGCACATTTTCAGCACACTATGAACTTCTTCCTCCGGAACGCACCTTCTTAGGAGACCATCTACACCTCTCTTGAACAAAATTGGATCATCCCATATGTAATGCCTTGCATCTCTCCTAATCTTCTTCCGTTGGTTCTTGGAGTAATCGGGGGGAAACTCCTCACAAGCCAAGTAGTTTACCAAATCCGCAAACCATGGTAGAATCTTCTCCTTGAGGAGGTATAAAACATCATCCTTCAACTCATCACAAATGGGCAGCCCATCATCTTCTTGTTGCTCCCTCTCCATGCGCGAAAGGTGATCCGCAACCACATTCTCGGCTCCCTTCTTGTCCCGGATCTCCACATGAAATTGTTGTAAAGAGAGGACCCATCGGAGGAGGCGTGGTTTGGATTCCTTCTTCGAAATTAGGTACTTGATGGCAGCATGGTCGGTATAAACAATCGTTTTGGAACCAATGAGGTAGTCCCAAAATTTCTCAAATGCATGAACAATGGCTAGGAACTCTTTCTCTGTAGTGGTGTAGTTCCTTTGTGCTTCATTTAAGGTCTTGGACATGTAATAGATCACGTGAACCCTCTTCTCAACTCGTTTCCCAAGAACACCTCCAATAGCCGTATCACTAGCATCGCACATCAACTCAAAAGGTAGATCCCACCGTGGTCCTTGCACAATCGGTGCCGAAATCAAAGCTTTCTTAAGTGTGTTAAAAGCTTGTAGGCACTCTTTGTCGAACTTGAAGTCAACTTCCTTTTGCAATAAGGCAGTCAAAGGCTTGGCTATAAGAGAGAAATCTTTTATGAATCGCCGGTAGAACCCCGCATGCCCTAGGAATTGTCTTACCCCTTTTGCATTGACCGGTGGTGGTAGCTTTGCTATAACTTCAACCTTTGCTTTGTCCACCTCTATGCCTGCATTTGAGATCTTGTGACCGAGGACAATACCTTCTTCAACCATGAAGTGACACTTCTCCCAGTTCAGGACTAAATTCACTCTCTCACACGGTTGTAGGCACTTCCCCAAGTTCACTAGGAAATCATCAAAGGAGGCTCCCCCAACAGAAAAATCTTCCATGAAAACCTCCATCTCGGCCTCCAACATGTCCCCAAAAATGCTCATCATACACCGTTGAAAGGTGTCCGGTGCATTGCAAAGTCCAAAAGGCATTCTCCTGTAGGCAAAAGTACCATATGGACAAGTAAAAGTCGTCTTCTCTTGGTCATCCGGGTTTATAGGTATTTGGAAAAACCCCGAATAACCATCAAGAAAGCAATAATAATTTTTCCTAGTTAGTCTTTCGAGCATTTGATCAATAAAAGGGAGGGGAAAATGGTCCTTTTTGGTAGATGCGTTTAGACGTCTATAGTCTATGCACATCCGCTAGCCGGTCACCGTTCTAGTTGAGATGAGCTCACCATTCTCATTCTCAACTACAGTCATTCCCCCCTTCTTAGGGAAAACATGCACAGGGGAAACCTATCTAGAGCTTGAAATGGGGAAGATGATACCTGCATCAAGAAGTTTGGTGATCTCTTTCTTCACCACCTCCCCCATTTGAGGATTGAGTTTCCTCTGCCTCTCAATAGAAGGCCTCGCACCATCCTCGAGAGTTATGTGATGCATACATGTAGCGGGGCTAATACCCTTGAGGTTATCAATGGTATAGCCTATGGCACTTTGATGCTCTCTCAATACATCACACAACTTCCGAGTTTGATCCGCATCTAAAGAAGAATTCACAATGACAAGATAAGTTGAATCAGGGCCAAGAAATTCGTACCTTAGATGTGATGGTAGAGGTTTCAATTCTACCATAGGGGCCTCGTTTACCTCTTTTGTGGTGGCCTTAGCAAGTGCATACATGGGTGTAATTTCCTTGAAACCGTTATTCACCATCATCTTCCTCTAGCATTTGCTCCTCTATGTACCTGCTCTCATCGGTATCACTTGGCTCAAGATCATGGTTAGTAGAAAGCAATAGTGTATGCATACTAGAGACAATCGAATCAATAGTGTCAATCATCATGGCAGTTTTCGGAAGTAGACAAAGGATATTGCATGCTTTTGTTCAGATCAAATTCAAGGACCTCCTCTCCTACTTTAAAGAAATCTTGGCACTCTTCACATCAATGAGAGCACCAGAGGTAGCTAGGAAAGGTCGCCCAAGAATAATAGGTATATGATTATCTTCATCCATTTCCAAAACTACAAAATCCACAGGTATCACAAATTTCCCAACTCGTAGGGGAACATCTTCTACCTTACCCTTAGGAAATTTGATCGAACGATCAACTAACTGTAGGGTAATGTTGGTAGGAAGAAGTTCTCCTACCCTAATCTTTGATATACAGAATATGGCATAAGACTAACACTAGCCCCAAGATCACATAATGCATTATCAATTTTCATTTTATTAATAGCACAAGGGATTGAGAATTACCTGGGTCTCCCAATTTGGGAGGCATCTTTTTCATGATGATTGCACTACAATTCGCGGTGAGGTTAACAGTTTCCCCCCATCACAATTCCTCCTGCCACTCAAAATATCTTTCAAAAACCTAGCATAGTTAGGCATTTGTTTTATAGCGTCGGTGAATGGTATGGAAAGGTGAATTTGCTTCAAAGTATCTAAAAAACTTACCGAATTGAACATCCAACTTATGTCTCACAAACTTATGGGGGTAAGGAAGTTTTTGCAATAGATTGGGTTCTTTGACTTGTGTTACTTCCTTT